>NC_133758.1:35077500-37477500 GCF_036562045.2 Rhinolophus sinicus | reverse complement strand
TCTTCTGGTCAGTCTAACAGATGCTCCTAAGATGTAACTTGCAAAAACTATGAATGGATTTTCAGACATCATCAAACACAATGCTTACCTTTTAAAACATTAAAAAGTTTATTTGCACAAGCTTAGTACTATGAGATACAACCTAATTCATGGAAATCAATGCTAATACTTTAATAGATTATTCCAAATATTAGACATTACAGTTTCAATCTCCTTAACATTAGTTCTAATGTTGGAAGAATATTTCAGTTAATGAATAATTGTGAATATAACCATATGTTCAGTTTATTCTCACTAGTTTATCATGAATTACAATTTCGTTGTGATTTGGGTCATAAAAGTGATAAACAATTGTTTATATATTTTCATACATTGCCTGCTTATTTAATTACCCCTGAAGAGAATTCAGAAATTCATTCCAATGGGTTATATAAATTAGGTATACTTTTTAGCTCCTGGATTTTTAACATGCATAGGTAACACTATAACTGCTCTTGAATTTAATGTTCATTGCCCATGTTGTATAACATGTATTTGGTATGTATTTTATAAGCTATAGTCCTTTGTGAAAGTTAACATCCACAGTTTTTGAGCTCTGAATTAAATGTCTTCCACGTATTTCAGCAAATTATGGGTTTCAAATTATTGCTGTTTTGGGGTGATCTGTAAAGTACTACAATACCAATGAATACACATAAAATTTGTGGTAAAGACTGTGTTTTGTTACATTTTCCAGATAATCACCACATCTTCCTAATAATTTTGGTGCCAGAAACATATTATGAAAGACAAAATTACAGTCAAGTGTAAAATATTCTGAATTTGCATATTCTCTTGTGCTTATTATAATTAGTATTGGCTTTATGTTGTTTGGTAAGGTGGTTTATTGAGCTCCCAATGTCATCTTCAGTTATCACAAAGGCAAATTCTCTGTCAAATGTGCACAACATGTGGGCATCATATCAACATGTTGCAGCAAAGGGCCTTGTCAGAATTAATTTTAGCATTTGAATTTGCTACCTGATTTTGGAATTTTCCTGTTCATTTTGGAGTTTAAACCAGTAAGTGAGTTTTCTGGTTTCATGGCCTAAGAAGAATATTCTGTGTTATTTGGAATCAGACCTCTAATAATTAATCAGATAGCATAATTCCTTCATCTATGTTTTTCAAATATTTTTGATCTTCTTGTAAAATCTTCAAGACTGAGGGGCAGCTCTAGCTAACACCTATCAACTGCATTAGGAAAAGGGTCAGACAATAGAAAGTGTAAGAATTTATAAAAAGCATTAAATGGCAGAAATGAAATGTAAGAATCTTAAATTTTGGCAACTCCTTAGGTGCCAGAAAAATAGTTCCTTCCTAGGTAAAAGTTTAGGTAATCTTCAACAGTGAAAACATGCATTCAAATTGTGGGCCCCAAGTTATTAAAAAAATCCCTGAAAACTTAAAAAATGACTCTTACCCTTTGAACTCTTTTGACAAACTATATACATGCGCAGGGCAAGGACCACCTTACAATTTTGGGGTGCTTGTTGTACTTTTCCTTAGGGAAGAGACGGTTGGCATCATTTCCTGGCTGGGTATAATTCATTTATGTCCTTCCCGTGTTTCCTCTCTGATCTCTTTTCTGTTGATCTGTCAGTGGCACTCTCCTGGGAGCAGCACGAGGCACTTCATTAATAAGAAGGGATTAAAGGAAAAAGCCCTAGTCTCCTAATACACTTGGATAATTTGGTGCCATCCACAAGGCAATAGACCCCTGCTGCATAGATGTCATTAGAAAGGTACAATTTCATTACTTTTTACTGGCAGAGCCTTGAGTGAAATACAAAATATGTTGTCTCATATGCAGGAAAAAGAAGTGATAAAGCTTTCATTCACTGCATGCCTCTAAAATAGTAGAATGCAAAAATATATTTTATGGTTTTTACATTGATATTGCCTTCCCTTAGTAGTCTTTGAAATCATACTTTTATTAAACATTGAGCAAAATAAAGATTAAAAGAAAAGTATTCATATTCTTAAATCCCAAAAGAAATGTATGTGTTTTTTTATTAACTAACTCTTGTTTTGAATACCTACTATGTGCCATGCACTCTGTTAGCTGCTGGAAAACAAAGTATGAAAACATCATTATCCTTTGCCCCCCCTTAGCATTGACTTATACTGAATGCTCTAACTGGGAGTGAGTGGAAAAGCAATTTGTAAAGTAAAACATATGGCTGAATAATCATGATAATGAGCCAGTAAGTTGTAAGTGTATTGGGAAAATCTGCTTAACTTTTCCTTATTAACCTAACTGATTTTTGAACTGACATGCTTGCTGATGGTGGCATTATCTTTTGACCTGCACCACCGCCAGTGTTTCGTCTTTAGTGGTATATTGTGCAAATGTTTGAAAAGATGGGCATAAACCATCCTTAGAATAGCATCCTAGTTCCTACAGATACTGACCCAAACAGGAAGCAACGCGCCTCACTGGCAGAGGCTGTGGTTGGCCACACCCTTGAGAAAGGAGCCTGGGATTTCACTACCTGCTGTAAAAACTTGCCAGTGACACTCCCAGGAGCCACACTGGTATGATGACTCTCTGGGAACCTCGGACATCACTTTTCTAGCACCGAAGAGAATCAGGTTTAATAGTGGTCCATTATCTCACTGCCACAGACACACAAGTGCATTAATACTAAAAAGTGGTGCACAGTTGGAACTATGCGTGAGGGGAGAAAGCCCTTGATTATAAGCTATTTACAAGTCACTCTTTTCAGTGATAGGTTTTTGCTTTACTACTAGCTTTTGTTCAGTGAAATTAACATTTGTAGCTTTTTATCTAAGACAAAAGCTAGACTAGTAAGTTAAGATGATAGAAACTGGGGTTTCCAGAGACCATTCTACTGACATAAGGCAAAACAGTGCAGGAAATAATACACTATTTTGACAAATAAAATGAGTTAGTAATGAAAATATTTAAAAAATGTGTTGGGTTATGTACAATATTCTACAAATGAAAGATTGGTCATCTAGTTAACTTTGAATACAGAATGTTTTGATGTCCTTATTCTTTTATTTTGCAACCATGTCGTTCCTTGTCTCTCATTCATTTTAATTCATTAAAATATCATCACATGCACAATGAAGATAACCAACTAATTTCATGAGAAGTGAGACAGCAGCAGAAATTGGGACTGGGCAGGACCAGGTTACACCTTCGAGAATGAACAGAGCTTAATGATCAACAAAAATGTCAGGACTCACCTAGTTGTGTTCTTGTTATCAAAAATATATCTCAGCTAGTGTTTAAATGTAGATAGCCAAAGTTACAAACAAAGAAAACCCCCAGTTTGCCAATACATTTTAAAAAATAAGCAAAGTGGTTAAAAGCTTAGATTGTTAACCTCCTATGGTGTATTTGAGGATGTGCACTGAAAACAGATCAACTATTTGAAACCAGAATTCAGATTTCCTTTTTCCTTATGATTTTTGTATAATGGTAATTTTGCCCCACCTCTATAAGACCTTATGAACCTGTTTGTTTTGAATCTCAATAGGTGTCCCTTGTGATTTGGATGTCTTATTAGGGGGAGCTAATAAATATACAGGATTTTTGGACATTCTGCAAATTTCTGGGCGTTAGTTCCTCATTACTTTGGGCATTGAAAAGGAGGAAGGAATATTATGAATTAGAGTTCAGGTCAAAAGTTGGGTATTTGAAATATAAGTGGAAATAATTCATTAGCAATGACCCTTAATATTATTTTGCCGAGGTAGTTTATAAATAAGGGATCGCCCATAAAAGAGCTTGTTATATTTCCTCTCTTGAATGTGTGTGACTCTGTGACATACTATACTCTGTTATTGATAAACCTGATTTAATGTAATAAATACTCAAACGAGGATTAGTATTACCAATTTCATGGTAGAGGAGGAATAAGCTGATAGGTTTCTCTATATTTTCTGTCAGGCAAGACTTAACCAGATTTTGATACACATTTTAAATTGATGATTAATGAGTGGCAACTAGATTAACTAGATACATATTTGCTTTGGGGAGACTTTAAAAATATTTTTTGTTTAGATTTTGAATTCACGATAGGTTTCTTCCATTCCTCCTTGGTAAATAATGAAATATTTATTACCTAGACTGAGTAATAGGTCATGAAACATCAAACTTGCACATGTCTAATTTATAACAAATCTGTTTCCTTAATGGGTGGAAGGAAATCTGAGGATAGTTCTAAGGATTCTTGTCTGCTTTCAGTGCTATCTTCTAGTCATACTGAAGACAACACCTCTCCAGATGGGTCCTTCCCCTTCTTCTCCTCACCTCGGTCAATGTCAATCACGTGTACCACCCCAGGTTTTAGAATCAAGTCGTCGGTCTCTACCTGACTTCTGTTGTCCTCTACCTCCATGTAGCTCCCTTTTGTTTGCTGGGCTGCTTTGCTGAAGGCTTCTTTAAAACGACGTTTGAGTTCAACATCTGGACAGAAGACATACTCATAAAGTCCACCGGCCAGGACAGCTCCTATTATTGGTCCAACCCAATATATCTGGGGGAAAGATGGAAGAGTTATAGAGTTTAAGTAGAAAAAAAACTATTCCTTTGAACAACTCATGAATATAGAATTTAGCTGGTTTAAATTAAGAGAGGGTCATGTATGGGTCATAAATAAAAAAGAGGAGTTTTGGAAAGAGTATAGGAAAATACATCAAATCCGTATCAGAGAGTCACATATTACTAAACAACATTTGAACAGAAAACAAGAAAAGACTGTTTTCTCTTTTCCTGCTTTTATTAATTACTTTTTTCCCCATTTTCTGATAATCCTTAAAGTAAAGATAGCTCCTCTTTGGTGGTACTGCAAATTAAGCAGACACTAAGAATTCTTCAACTAAAATAGAAAAAAAATTTCTGGAGAGTACTTATTCTACTTTCTTAATATTGCTATTTTACATTACTTTTCTGCATAATTATGATCATAGTACAGATTTTATCATTTGAAGCTTTAGTTATTCAGTACAGCATGAGAAATGGAATCCCAGCTCCACCACTTAGCAATTTTGTGAGTGTTTGCATCAGTTACTTACTTCTTAAACCTTAATTTCCTCATCTGCAAAGTGGGGATTATAGTAATACATACCTCGTGGGCTCTCAGGATTAAATTGAAATAATGCTTGTAAAATTCTTAATAGTTCCAATTTCATAGTAACCTGCTGCATTCCATGTTTCCTAGACAAGTTAAAGATGTACGTGACTAGGCTGGCCATACGTCATTTATGTTACATGCTTTTTCTCTCTAAAATTTGGTGATTTATTGAAAATCTCATGGTTTGCTCATTTCTCTTCTTGCAGAGTGCTTTTATTCCCATGGTTCTTATGATGGTGACTCAGTGAAAAACCTTGTACTGAGTTTATGGATGATGATTAGCTGAGGATTAGCAATTCCATAGGATTTTTAATTCAACAAATGGAAGCTTTTTATCCTATCACTTATATGTCTATAATAAAGTTTTGAAGTTGGGATAAGCTTCAACATTTGCTTTAGAGCATAGGTAGGCCGTAGAATATTACTTTTCATTCAACAGACTCACTTGGGCAACAGAAACCCTGTTTATTGAGCACTGTTTCTGAGCCAGCTGTACTTAGACCTTTTCTCATATTAACTCATTTAATTCTAACAATAACCTTTGAGGTAGATATTATTATATCCATTTTATAGGTAAGAAAACTGGCACGCTGAAAGGGTAAGAAGCTTGTTTAGTATTTCATGCTTAGCAAGTGATCAAGCTAGGATTTCAGGTCCATCTGCATTCAAACCTCTCTTTTGAACTATGTACTGTTTTCCACTATGCTACACTTCTCTCATTTGAAAAAAAAATGTGGTGAATGCTTCTGCTTAACACACTCTCTTGTAATTAATATCACTTAGCAACCTCATTGCAAAATCTAAAGAACACTCGAACTTTAAGCTGAAGCTGAACACATATGTTTAACAGGAAAACCAATGGTAGAGTGGCTACAAACCACATGAGAGTTTACATTCTCCATGCTCTTTCAGAGCAGCCCTCCACTGAATGTCTTTACTCTGTTCCTTTGGTAAGATCTCCTTAGTTGTGTTCTATTCCACAAGCTGCAAATCCCACAAGGGAGACTAGAGACTGCTAAGTAATCATGACACTTTCTCAGAACACCCATGAACAAGACATCTAGCTGCATGTTCTCAAAAATAAACAATTTCGAGTTACTATTCCAAAACAAAGTCATACTTTACAATAACTTTTAAAATTTATAAAGCTAAAGAATTTTTATTGCTGAAAATATAGAAAACACAGAAAAGTACAAAGAAGAAAACTAAAATAATGTCATTAATATTTTGGTTTTATTTCTAGTCTATCTATCATATTTGCAATAAACTTTAACTTAGTTCTAAATTTCACATACCATTGCTACAAAGTGGACGTTCATTTTCAGTAGGATTAAGTTTGTTATAAAATAACAAGAAAGGGAAAACTCTGATTCAATCAACAAGCTAAGAATTTTCTTACTCTTTAAATTATAACTAGTTTTACCATAATTAATGCATAATTAATAAAAACATATTTTCATTCACATTTTAAAAGTCCTCATAAATTAAATTTAAAGTTGTCATTTTTCTAAATTTTAATTATAAAAATAGTTTGAATTTAATAAGTTGAACTAAAAGTTGTACTTTAAGCATAAGGTGTATATACTGCCAATTAAAACTTTACATTCCTGTTAATGTGGCAAATTTTTTGAGACATTAATTTGGAAATAACAGTGGCAAATGACCAATTTCGTAGATGGTATTGTTGACTGAGTCTTTGCCTGTCTAGGTCCAAAATCTTGCTTTTGAACAACTGATTCAAAGGCTGTTGTTTAATGATGTAGATTATTTGTAGAAACTTGATACCCTTTTCTTAGAATTGAAAGCCCATTGCAGTGGTGCAATTTCTTCTTATTTGCAAAGCACACCACGATTAAGCGGGTGTGACTGGGTCAATAACAACTGTACACATGAGATTAAAACACAAATGACATATTCTGTTATATACATAAATTAAAAGTTGTAAAATAGCATTCAAATGACAATAAAAGTTAGACACATTTATGTCTCATATTTTTATTGATTATTGTAAGTTAGTATGTGAGTGGCCTTCAAAATTGCTACATTATTCATGTAAGGGGTTTAAATTCCTTTTTTTGGTAAGAAACAATTAAAATACAGTTGGTTGTGATATTTAAAAATGGGTATGTTTTCTCTCCAGAAGCATTGCCACCACATTAATAAGTAGGTTAGGCATGAGACTGAGAAGTATGCCTTTTCTGAAAGTTATTTTTCCCCTACTATGGTTATGGTGACACTAGCGTAAATATTTGTCCCATTTATTCCTCACCATCTGCAGTTCAAATGCTTCCAACTTGCATACTATTAATTGGGTTCCTGCTTTTGTAAACAAAAAAGGTAAATATTTTTGCTATGGGCAGTGCTTTTAAGCATTTCTTTCTTTTTTCCCTCTCATCTTCTTTTTTGCAAGCATATTTTCTGTTATTGCCAAAAAGGCTTTACTTTCAATTATTTAAAAACCATATTCACTAGACTATCCTGATTTTAACTTGTGCCACATAGGCAACCTCCTTGTAAGCAATATTCTGCTGCAGTCTGTCAGATACAGTGCCCAGAGCAGTGCTTCAAAAAAAGAAAAAGACTATTACTGAAAACCAGAACAGATATAAGTGAAATGTTTTGCAGTAGATCTGTGCTAGTCTCTCCCTAGTCTTTATGAAAGATGTAATAAAGTTGGGGTTCAAGGTTGAGAGGAAGGAAGAAAAAAGGGAGTAAAATAATGAAAAAAAAGAGAGAGCTCTACAGGTAATTGTCCTTAACATGATAGTCACCCAATGGTTTTCCCAATTTCCCATGATAACTGCAGGTCCAAAGGATCGGGCGGGGTTCATGCTGGCACCAGTGTAATTGATCTATAGGGAAAAAGAAAACAACTTCAGACATTACTGAAATAGGCTACTAACAGATATCATTCATTGCAATGTGCTACCATTTACAAGGGAAACTAACCAAGGAATTGAGGAACTGTCAAGATGTTGCAGCCAGATCAACATTCTCATCACAAAATTAGTAAAATAATAACCTAAAATGGACAGATGTGGCTGGATATTAAAGAACTACAGTTGTAAAACACATTTTCAGGCCAGCTCTAGGGTGAGGATAAATGAAATGGATCAATTATTTAAATGAACTTGGAAACTTACTGCAAATAAATGTCCAATTGCAACAGAAAATCCAATTGCTAAAGCTATTGAACCAGTGACATCAGTTCGTTTGGAATCACAGCTGGCAAAAATAGTAAACACCAACTGAAATGTGATTATCAGCTCCACCAGGAGACCATGACCAGCAGTAAGATTTCCATGAACCTAGAAAGAGAAGTATATTCCATTTGAGTTGAAGCAAGAGAACACTTTCTATGATAACATGTCATTGTGAAAAGCATATTTTATCCCTGTGAAAACTGATGGTTGAGTTTTTCTATCTCACCCCCATTTGAGACACTGCCCTCTTCTGCCCCCAAAAAGAAGGAATAAATTTCCACTCATTTTGGACCATGATAGATAATTAATTACTCTTACGGGACAAAGTGGGAATTTGTGCTGAATGTCCTTTTCTACAAAGGAAGCAAAATATGCCACTGCTGCACTTAACTTAAAAAAGAGTTTCTTGAGAGTCTTGTAATTTTATAAGACAATGATTAAATCTATTAATTACATTTAAATTAATTAATATGTATTTCAGTTAAAATTTAAACCATGTGTGATTTTTTTTCATCAACCCTGGTGCTGAACTAACAAATGATATTCCTAATCAGCTTAGCACTAAACTAGGGTCAAATGCCAATTGATTTTTTCAGTTGTGACTCTTGATGTAGATCATTTAATATCTCATGAACATGACAAGAAACAAATTGTTTCTTCTGGTAGTGAACCAATAAATAATTGTAATAAAAAAAGTCTTATGCTAAATATATAGTCAGTATAGTTACTTGGATGGGGGTATGAGAAAAAAGAGAGAGAGAGAGAGAGAGAGAGAGAGAGAGAGAGAGAGAGAGAGAGAGAAACACAATTTTTGTGCCATCTGGACTTAGTAATATTCAAGTCACTCAATAGCAAACAATAATTTCCTACGGATATATTCGATGTTGCCAGAATCAGTTTTTACCCTTATTAAGAACCATCAGAAATTCCCTGGGAATAAATGAGCAATTTTAGGAATATCTCTCTCAGGCCACCAAGGTGTCATTGAATAGAGCCTGCAAGAAACCTGGAGTCCTAGTTTGAATATAAGAGCGAAAGGTGCTACCATGGTGACCCCCAAGCCTCCCACCACACTGGGAGGTGTGACGAGGTAGAGAATCCCCGCTCCGATGATGGCGCCCAGGCACTGAGCTGCAATGTAGAAGACAGCCTTGGCGATGCTAATCTTCTTGGTGCACACCATGGCCACCGTCACAGCAGGGTTGATGTGGCCACCACTGATGTGGCCGAAGCACTGCACCATAGTCGCAATGCTGAGTCCAAAGCAAAGGGAGATGAGGACCATGTCAACGGGCAAGGGCTTTTCAGTTCCACCCCAGTTGATGGTGGATCCGAGGCTGAGGAGAACAAAAATAAGCATAGCCAGAAATTCCGCTGTGACTGCCTTCCAGAAAGCTTGAGTCCAGACCCCTTTGAAAGCCACCATGATGCTTTCTCTTCTACACAACGGTCCACACTTACTGAAAAGAAAACCAACAAACAAAACGGCATCAGAAGCTACGAATCCAGGGTTTATGAATTCAGGTAAAGACACCAGGTCTGCAATCTTGCCCTACTGTGGGGGAGGAGCCCCAAGGTTCTTTGCATACCAAGAAAGAATGTTTCTGGAAAATCTCTTTAATTAATTAATTAATTAATTGTCTCCTTAATTAATAGTCAACAGATTGTTATTCTAGTCTCCTTTGATTCAATATTCAAAGATCCAAGTTATCTGAATTGTCCGAAAATGCCTAAATCAAGTTCCTTAAAGAATTAGAAATAAAATATATTCACCTTGCAGTTAATTCGCTCAGAGCCAGTTTTTAAGTTTCAATGTACTTTTCATATGCCATTTACATTTTGAACATAAAGCAATAAGGCAGGGAGGTCTTCCTCGGTTTTTTATTTTATTGCTCAAAATGGCATTTTGAAAATGGAGCGCCGATTCTCCGTCCCCTTTCCCCCAGGAGAAACTCTAGATCAAAGAAAGGCCTGTTAGGAAGCCAGGAATGCTGGAAGTCTGTCTTTCCAGAAGGTAAATTCGTTGTGGAGAGTGGAGCTCACGGTGACTGGCAGGGGCGGTGGGACCAGGTAGGGCCTGAACTGGGACAGGGACACCCCTTCCTCTGTCCAGCCAGCATGGAGGAGTCCGAGGGACACTGCGCACCATGCGGGGCTGGGAAGCCTCACCCTCTAGGCGAGCTGGAGAGGCTCTCAAAGGGAGGGGGAGTAGCCACTCCCAGGCTGGTGCCAGGCTCAGGGACAGCGGCCAGATGGACAAACACCCGGGACCCTCCCCCTGACCGCAGGTCTGCTGTGTCCCAGTTGGCCCAGCAGCCTGGGAAAGCTGCATCCTGGCCTCCGCAGTGCTTTTGCAGCGTTAGGGGACAGTCCCTCCTCGTGCCTGTCCCTCTCTCAACACCTGACCTTACCCCTCAGATAAACTCCCAAAAGGATGCTGGAGACCAGTGTATGCAGTCAGCGCCCTAGGCACCCTGCCTGCCCTTCATGGGCAGCCACATGCAGATGACAGCGTGTGAGGCAGACCTGAGGAAGGCAAGTGTGTCAACGGGGTGTGGCAAGGAACACTGGTGCTCCAAGCAGAAGCCTCCATGGAAAGCGTGTTTTCTCTAGTGTCTTCTTGATGGTCTTCTCTTACTTCTTCTTGGCCTTAGAAGACCACATGCCTCTACCTGAGGGAGTTTGTGTGTGTGTCTCAGTGGAGGGAAGGGGGTAAAGGAGGATGGGGAGCAGAAAGGCAGCCTTTGAGCGCTAAGACCGTTTCTTTCTCTAACCTAATTTCCTCTTACTGACTGAAGATCTTTGGAGATGAGAAGAGATGGGGTTTGAGGATATGAATGCCAGCTTCTCATTCTGGAAAGAAATGACTTGGATTCTCTTTGGAGCGGGCAATTACCCCACTTACCACCTTATTCAAGACATTTGCCCCTCCCCTTTGCCTGTGAAGAGCAGCAAGAGTAAAGGAGTATGGAGAGCATTTAGCAGAGATGCTAATCGCAGGGGACTATAAAAAAGAGTTAGGCAAGAAAGCCAAGTATTTTAACAGATTAGAGTGATTGCAGCCTTCCTTGATATATTACTGAGAGTGAGCCACCCCCACCCCTGCCGCCCCATCATTCTCTGTTCCCAGGAGACTGGGCTCTGCATGGGCAATGGGAAACGCTGTGCCAAAAAGGGCTAGGCGAATTCTCCCTTGACCTTTAGGATCTCAACTCAGTCTCGGGTTTGATATGGGGCTTTGCTTCAGAGTTGGAAAGAGAAACCCATTTTCTGCCCAAGCCCAGGTGGCTCCAGAAGGGGAACAACCAGCCCTGCCCCAACTGCCTGCTGCCCAAATGAACTCCTCTAAGTGAATCATGTAATTATGAAAAACCCCAGCTGGGAGAACAATGACATCACATTCCCTAGAGGAAGAGAAAATAAAGAGACAAAAACAGCACTTGGAATGGGGCAGGGAGGGTGCCCTGGGAGAGACATTAAAAATATCCCCAAGGAAAAGAAATTCAAAGAACTCACAAATTGAAAAAAGAAGTTATGAGGGTGGCTTCTGAACTCACCAGCAGCCCACGGCTGTAGCCGGGATGGCAAAGGGCAAGGAGCTATCACAGGTGCTGGTCGTCTGTGTCTGGATTTAGTGGGAAAAAGGAAGCTGGTTGGGCAGGAAGCACAGGTCCCTTTTCAGCATCTCAGGAGATCACCGGGGTAGGCGGGCCCTGGGAAAAGGCCGCCTCCATGCTACACCCCTTCTTCCCTCACTTTCCCCAGTTCCGTGAGTTTTGGCTCCCTGTTTATTTTCTCATGCATCTGTCTACCTCTCCAGAGACCTAATTTAAGAAGCCCAGTTGCTCTTTCAGCTTCAAATGTTCATCAGCCAGAGAAAATAAAACAAAACAAAACAAAACAAAAACCCCACAAAAACTCAAACAGATAAATATACTCTTTAAGAGTGCATTTAACGTTCTTTTTTTTTTTTTTTTATTTCTGCAAAATCTGATTTTACTCCAGGGCAGTGACCAGATTTAGTTGGCTGCGAACCCCAAAGTTTCCCAGCACCATATACATACTTTGGCCTTACAAATGCTCACCCCAGCGGCTCTCTTAGCTCCCTGCTATTATTGTCAATGTTCCCTTACATGTTCACACTCGATGGGAATGGATCAGCACCATTTGTTTTGCTTCTTTTGCCCCAGAACAAAGGGGGTTTGTTGATGTGCCTGCATTGTACCGAACAGGACACATTTCTTTCTAGCTGAACACCCAGCCTGATTTACTTCTGGATTACTGAGCCCCTGAGTAAGTAATTTTTCTGATGAAAAATACTGCAGCTAGATTTACCTCCATAGGGTCATTTTCCTGTATTTTTCACAGGTCTCAAATATGTGGAGGATTTTGCTACAAAGCATCCTTATTCTACCTTCTCTGTGCCTCTCCTATGAATATGCCCAGTACCCAGATCTAAAGAACCACCCACCTGCCCTATAGTTTTCTTCTAGATTCTGCAGAAAAAGGCACACATATCTGTAATAAGAGAGTCAGAGTTTCATTTTTTTTTGGCCCTGAGCATTGTTTCCTAAGGCAAAGAAGAACTTACCCCCACCGCCTTGCTGCGGGTCTGTCACTCATGCCTTCCCTGGCCAGAGTGCAGCTCTCATTGCCTGCCTGCAGCTCCCAGCGCGCTGGGAGTCAGATTACGGCCACTTGTCTGATTGGGTTTTTGGAGTCTAGGGGTGGAAAGATTCTGCACCATGTGGCAATCGCTAAGTTATATTTGAACTTGAAATAACTTTTCGCTACCTGATCACTGTAGAAGCAGGGCACTTCAGGAACACAAAACATTTGCTTACGTTGTTTCTTTAGCTGGCAATCTTTGAAAATGAGGATTTCCCCTACTCTTTACCAGAGTTCTTCCCACCACAAAGAATTGTTGAGAATTTGTCTTGTTTGGATATGTGTTGTAATTGAAATTAGGCAACTATGAGAACACAGATTTGCATTATCCAGCAGTTGAGATGAATTGAATGGCTGCAGTGCATTTGTTTTTGAGTGGTAAAATATGTGGTAGCTTTTATTTGAAGTTTTTGATCTGAGAAGCAGCGTTTTAAGCACCACAGATAAGTGCAGGTCCATTTGTAGTCTGTGTGCAGCACTGATTTGGATAATAGGAAACAAGGAAAAATAGGAAATAAGAGTACTTATAACAATTGTTGGGTAAAAAGTAACAAATTGAAAAAGAACAGAGGTTGGGTGGGGACAAAATTATTGGGAACTATAGGTAAACTTAGTATCTAGAAAGCTAGGGGCAGGACTGACTATCTCATTTGTGGGGTCCAGTGCAAAATGAAGGCAGGATTCCTTGTTCAAAAATGAAGAATTTCAAGATTGCAACAACAGGACTTAACACAAAATGTGGAGTCCTTCTAGGCGTGGGGTCCTTTGCGACTGCACAGGTAGCATGTCCATGAAGGCACTCCTCCCAACTGAGGAGTTTGGTGAACTCTGGCATGTCTGAAAATTAGCTGCCCGCATCGCTGTCTCAACTGTTTTTCTTTAAATGGACCTCAGATGCTTAGGATTGGAATAATCATAATCCTTAGCTTATGACACTCTGTCATCACTGGCACATATATGGCCCTCTTATTTTATAGTAGTTCATTAATTCCTTTTTAATAATACAATGAACATCTGTCAATGCTCAGTCCAACAATTAGAGAGGTGAGAACTCACATCTTCGTATGGGAGCCTCCCCGTCCCTGCCCTACCTCTCCACCTGACAGCTCATCTCAGATCAGAGTCATTTTCAGACTGAAGTGTAGCAAGGAAGACATACAGAAGAGAGAAGAACAAAAGCTCTTGTACGTTCACATCACAGTTACAATTTTTTGTTTTCTTGTCTCATCTGGGTACTTGAGACTTGGGCATGGGTGAAAAGCTCTCATTAGAAAGAAGAATTAAAGGTTTGAGTGTGAATTCCAGAGGAATACTTTATTACTGTTTCAAGCATTCTCAGATAACACAGATTAAATTTACATCCTTAAGAATGTGGTTGCACAGCAATGATTGGTTTCAGCCTTCTCATAATATGTTCCCTGAAAGTCAGAATAAATTCTGATGAGAGGGAAAGGGGGAATTTATGTGAATCCATAAAGAACACTTAAATCATTTCATGTTGATACTTAAAGCTGTTTATCATTCAGATGTTAGAATGAGGTTTTAAAAGAGGTGCAAAACATTTTTTAAAAAATGTGTAAACTGACTTTCTAGGAGATGTGCTAAATGTAATTGCTCTGACCCTAAGAACATTGAGGCAGAAGTGTTCGTGAGGTCTATGAACCCAAGGAACAATGCTGCAGTGTTTAGGCTCCTCCTCATGAATGAGAATCCACAAAGCATAGTGCTCCCTCAGGCTGCAGGTCATGGAGGGGAACTTTTTTTAGGTCCACTCTTTGCAAGTCGTGCTAGGCTCATTAGCATTCGCTCCACGGCCTTGGCAGTTCCCGTCACCATTTTACAAAGTGCCAGCCAAACTTGGTTACCACAGTTTCTCAGACCCTTTCCCTTTCTTTTAGCTGGCTGATCGCTACCCTGGTAGAATGTGTTGACAGTCCAGTTCCTAAGGAATGGCTATTCCCATCAAGGGAAGGGCCACCCCAATTGGCACCAAGTCATAGTGTTATTAGTATTCTCAGCAGAGCGGCTTAAAATTGACCAGGGATTAACCCTTCATCTACTGGTGGTAGTTTTTCTCATTAAGTATTACTTGTTATTCTTTTTAGATTTGAGATGGTATTATTTATCCGCCTGCCACACTTTCAGCCCTGCGCAATAACCAGCTACTTGCCTCACTTTTCTTTGGATTAGGGACAGAAATTTCCAGTAGGATTGTCTGTAGCAATGCAGGCAGGATATGATAATGGAAGAAAGCAGCTATAGAGGGCAGCTGGATGGCTCAGTTGGTTAGAGCGCGAGCTCTGAACAACAGGGTTGCCAGTTCAATTCCCACATGGGTCTGTGAGCTGTGCCCTCCACAACTAGATTGAAGGACAATGACTTGGAGCTGATGGGCCCTGGAGAAATACACTGTTCCCCAATAAAATTAAAAAAATAAAAGATAATCATTTAAAAAAAAGAAAGCGGCTATAATGTGCTTGTGGTGATGGTGGGGGGCAAGATAAGGTGGGGAGCCTTGGCAAATATAAGTAATAGTTTCTAAGTTGATTTGTTTTGAACTGACTTGGGCCTAGAGCCAAATGAGATTTGGAACCTAAAAAAAACATTTTTTTCCCCCATTGATGACTATAGAAGGCCCTAATTCATTTAAAAATGAAATAATCTAGTGATTAAATCCTCTTGACTTTCTTACTGTACAGACCCTATGATCCTTGGGGGAAGGATAGTAACATGGCATGCTGATTTTAAATTAGCCGTTTATGTCAGGCAGACTTGTGAGTTTTTAGTCAAATAGGCTTGCGAAGTTGTAGGTCAGTAACATAAGGAAAACGAAAAAAGGGTAAATAAAAGTTTCAGGGGTACTCAGCAAAAACGAACTGATTGATACACTTCACTTCTGAATTTTTAAACTACTTACACCGTACTGCTTTCCATTGGTGCTGGTGTGTATCTTTGGGATTTATGGACTGTCCCCCACCTTGCCCTTAGAACTTTTAATATTCCTTCATGTGTTCAGAGACTGCACTAAAAGCACTAAAAGTGCCAGCAGTGCTTCAGTACCAGACGGGAAGTGTCTCCAGGCTGGTAGGGGCAGATTCAATTGCAACTCATAAATCTTATTTTGCTTTTCACGAATGGCAGCATCATGAATTTTCCCCAGAGCACTTATATATCAGTATGTTCATTAAAAACAAACAAATCAACAGAACAACAACAGCAGGGATAACCACCACCACCACCACCATAACCATGGGCTGTAATGGAGCTTTGTTCCTTTCTCAAAGAGGTGTTGCCTTATTGTTATAATTCAGAGTGGTTTCCACAAATAACCTTTACCACCAAAAGAGTAAAATAAAAGTGACAATTAGAAAACACCAAGGAACAAAAATGTTTGACTTAGCCTCCCATTCTTCAGTGAAGTGAATCTGAGAAAACCTTTCCAATGATCCTCTAAATCTTTTTACAAAATCCTGCCCCCATGCCCCATGGATCCAGGTTTTCCCATTTGGTATAGCAGGCACATTTTCCTTGACTCAGATCCAGGCGGACTCTGCATTGGCTGGGGAGTTGTGCTCTGCTGACATTTAAGGCAGGAATTCCCTGGGAAAATAGTCAAGAGATTCTTTTGGTGCTGCTGGCAGGGCTCCAGAGGGTTTAGGGTTCCCCTCTCTAGGCGAATGGGGAGAGAGAAAGGGAGGGAGGGAAAGAGAAACAGAAGGACTTTATTGAGTGACTGTATTTCATCTGAAGCTTGTGCAAAAAAAGCAGTTAATGTGGTTGGATGACTGGATACTTTTCTTACCCCTTATCTCTTACCCAGCTACTATAACAGTTCAGATTTTGGTTGGGTGTTTTAAAAGCTGGTTAGATATCCATAGTCAAAAATCAGTTCTCTGGGAAGCAACGACAATTGGGATCTAATGGGTTGGACCAAAATGTTTGAAATGATCAATAATTTAAGGGTAAACTGTAATAGTAATCATTCCAAGATTTAAATTGAATCTGAACAGATTAAATAATTGTTCCAAAACTTAAATCTGAACATAACCGAACACTTTGGTGATTATTATCACCTAGAATCATACAGAAAGTTTCAGAATATTCATGTTTTTAATAGACTAACAATGATATTCCTAGTTTTAAGGAAAAGGTATGATGTTTAAAATTCTGTTCACAAGCTGGCTGTAAGAGGAGGAGAGGATCAAAACACGAGGCAGTTAAAAAAATGCTTTTAAAATTACTCTAGAAAGAGTATTTTCTAAGAAAAGAGCAGAAGTGGTCATAATCTGTGAAAGCCAAAAAGCGTAACTGACTCTTAATTGTCAAGTTATTTTGGAATTCCCTCAGATGACCCTTCTAATAATTTAGTCAAAACTCTACTTTGCTTCTTTCCTAAATCATTGTGCATCCTTCTCTGTAAATTTTGTACTTTGTTTCATACAATCAGAAGAAATCTACAACTGAAGAAATTCACAGAGCCTGTTAGAGGTGTTAGGTCTCATGGATGGTTTCACCTTGCCTGAATGTCCTTATCTCTCGCTACCCCTCAGCCTGGGTGCCTGGGTAGGGTCCCATGCTGTCACCATATCTTGTCAGCTCCCACCTCTAAGGAGCCAACTAAGGTGATCCTTTCATCTTCAATCCCTTTCCCTTTCCTCTTTGCCACACGATCTGATCTCTGATACCTTTTAAAACACTCCGTAACAGTTATCTTTCCCATGAAACCTGCCCATTGCAAACTTGCTGGGCTCTAGCTATTTAAAAAACCCACAGCAACCCATGAGCCTACGTGATACTCCAGTTGTAACCAGGTAATGTATCTGTATCACTCACAGTGTTTTGATACTGATTTGCTGTCTTTTTTTAGATGTCAACTGAAGTTGTGGGATACCTACGTTCTATTAAATTTCTTACAGTAATCATGATGATGACGATGATGATGATGATGAAGAGACAATAATGGTTTTGGTGATACAATACCATTGTACAGTGGAAGGGGAAAAGGTAAGAATTGCAGTCTTGACTTTATCACTTCACTCTTACTGGCTATTGGCCACTTGACCTCTCTGAACGCTGTTTCTTCATCTGTGAAATGGAACGTTATCTCTGTCCTCTCTTCTTCAAAGTTATGGTAAGTCCAGATGCCCTCGTCACCCCATTCTGGTATTGGACCACATCTTGTGTGCTTTTGTAATACTTTGGTTCCCAAGATCTCATCATACAATTGTTCCAAGCACTCTGGAATCAGCTGTTTACTTGTCTACCTCCATCACTAGTCTGTAATTGCAACAAGAGCAGGCAACACTCTTTTAGTCATCTTAGTAATTAATTAGTCTTAGTAATAGTAATTATTTAGTCTTAGTAATTAATTGCTATATACTCAGTACCTAGCATCGATCCAAGACATATTTTAAAGATGCAAAAACTTTGTGGAATAAATAAACAAATGAGTGAGGCTCAAACAGAGTCATATTAGCAGAAGTGCTTTGCACATTAAATTAGTAAATGTAAATGATGATTATGTTTATGATAAAAAAGGGCATTTGATTATATGTAACAAAACTCATTCATGCCAAGCCTCAAAAAGTCATGCATTCTTAATCTCATTTTCCCATTTATAGAATCAAATGATGTCTTTTCTAGCTCAGGTAAGAACTTAGAGACAATAAGTCATTAATGTATGTATAAGTGTTTTGAAATGAAGAGCTAGGCAATTGCAAAGTTTTAACATTAATGTAAAAACTTTATAAACTTCAGGTAGACATACATAATTTCAAGGCCACATTTCAGGATTTAAGGCAGAAGTAATATTTTAAAAACCTTTGTTTTAGGATTAATCCAAAATGTCTCAGCAAATTTTATTTAAAAATAAGAAATGGACTAGTATGTCATCTCTCATTGGCTCATTAACTCTTTGGAGATGATAATAAATGACATTTAAGGCTCTCACATTTCCACTTAGGTTACTCAGTACATCTGGGAAAAATAACACTACTGAGGAGTGATAATTTTACAAATGTATCATTTCTAAAGTAAACTTGCTCCTGAAAGTCACTCAGCAATCCTATAGGTCCAGAGTCATCTGCCTCTGTCATTCTCCAGTTAGGATAGAGATGAAAATTTTTTGCAACCACGACCTTAGCTGAAACAGAAGATGACTGTGGCTTTCTTAAACAAAGTAAACTTAATTGAGAGGATATTGAGGCCCAAAGAATTCAAGGGAGGCTGGAAAACCAGCTTGCAAGTAGCAAGACCTCAGGTAGCTCCAGAAACTGAGGCAGGACCTATATACACCTCAGCTGCTGGGATGGATTGCAGTATTTCTCTTGTTTGTGCATTAATGACACATAATGTAAAGTCCTAGAAGTGAGCATTCGATATTACATCCAGGAGAGAGATGGCTTCCATATAGAGAGAGAGTCACCAGGACTTATCCTGCTCCACTCACTGGGAGAGCAGTAATAATGATAGCAGCTAACTCTTTTACATAAACTCTTTCCATCCTCACCTCCCACCATCCCTGACACCCTTTCTTTTTTCTAGTTATATGGGACTGTTTAAGACTGCTAGGCTGCCACAACAAAATGACACAGACTGGGTGGCTTAAACAACAGAAATTTATTTTCTCACAGGCTAGAAGTCCTTCCCTAGATAATTTACACTTTGTTCTTTAAAATTCAATTTGTTTCACTTTCTCTGTAAAACCTTCCCTGTCCGTCTAATTTTATTTAGATGCGATTTCTCTTTTCTTTCACAGCATCTTTAAATAGCTTTGTACCTCTCCAATTTCCATGCATGTAAATACCAAATTCCCTTCATATCCCTCCCCAAAAGAAGTGGGTTTCTCCAATAAGGGAGGCACAAAAATCAGAGGCCTTATAAACAGTACTTGATAACAAACACTAGAAATTGTACATGGGGTTTCCAAATAGAATTGCATTAGTCGTAATTATACTGCTTGATAATGAATGGTTGATGTCTTTAACTCAAGAAATAAATTCTTCAGGGCAGAGATTGTGTATTAGTTATTTATGCAACCCTGGAAAATAGAAGATGGCCTATATATTCTGGTTGATTGGTTGAATACATGAATGAATGAGGATTTTACAAAAGAAGTTTTAGACATTTTTCAATGCATTTATGAGACAAACAGAGTTTTGCTTCCCTGGTTTGGATCTGAGTTAATGGAGACTTTAAGTGATTTGGAAGGTCAGAGGTTAATCAAACCACATTTGTTATATTATATATATTATATAAATACATTTTCTGCCTACTGTGGGTTGTTGCTGCATTTTTTAAGTACATTAATTCTTTTTCTATATTATCCCGTTTATCTAAGAGACTTAAAGGGATGTTTATGCTTTGATTTTCTTCGGAAAGAGAATAGTTTGTAGGAAAATTAGCTAACTTCTGGAATCATTTGATAAAGTTCTTTGAAAATATAGAATTCTATTCTTGTCAACTGGTTTTATAATCCTTTTTGAAAGTAACATTTTCATTTAAAATGGGAGGGACTTTTCAAAAGAATAGCTTAATGAACCAGTAATATACTGACATAGTGACCTATGATTCCCATTGATAATCTGAGAGTGGTTAGTACAGTAAAACACTGTAACAAAGTGTAAAAAGTTTTATAGGTGCACTCAATATATAGTTTATAATTTTGTTCTCATAATTTTCTGTGAAGAAATGGATGTTGAGGGTGAAGGCAGGGTGTGTACATCAGTGGTTCTCAACCAGGTATGACATCAGATTCACTTGTATAGATCTAGAAATGATAGCTCCCTGGGCACCATTCTTAAACTTTTCTGGTTCAGTAGATCTGGAATGGGCCTTCAGATTCTGTGATTTTAAAAAGCATTATGAGTAATTCAACCTGTGGTTGAAAATCATTAGTTTATATCCATCACTTCAATAGTTTGGCTGGTGCAGGAAGAGGAAAATATTGTTATGGACAGAATTACGTTTCCCTCAAATTTATATGTTGAAACCCTAATCCCCAATATGCCTGTATTTGGAGGTAGGGTCTTTAAAGAGGTAATGAAGGTTAAATGAGGTCATAAGAGTGGGGCCCTAA
Source organism: Rhinolophus sinicus (assembly GCF_036562045.2). Lineage (NCBI taxonomy): Eukaryota > Metazoa > Chordata > Mammalia > Chiroptera > Rhinolophidae > Rhinolophus > Rhinolophus sinicus. Next base: position 37,456,405 of record NC_133758.1, on the reverse strand, counting down.
TTTGATAGCACTGATGTCTTTATAAGAAGAGGAAGAGACACCACAGTTCTCTCTCTCCCCACCCCCCCCTCCATGCATGTGCGCAGAGGAAAAGCCATGTAAGGACTCAGTGAGAAGGTGGCCATCTGCAAGTCAGAAAAAGAGGTCTCACCAGAAACCAACCCTGCCGACACCTTGATCTTGGCCTTCTAGCCTCCAGAACTTTGAGAAAGTAAATGTCTGTTGTTTAAGCCACCCAATTGTAGTATTTTGTTATGGCATCCCCAGCTGACTAATATATCAGGACTTTATTTCTAGGATACTGGGAATATAACCAAGAAAGAGGGAGAGAATATGTCAATAGCAATGAACAGGAAAAAACCCCCTGAAATTACTGAAAAGAAAGGCACAGCCAAGGGAGCCAGAACCTGGGAAATGTGAGAACTGGGATTATAGAAAGAAAGTCAGCCTTGGAGGGAACCACACTATAACTTTTCCATGTAGTTCTCCATTTGATCTTCCGAATGCTTCTGTCGATAAGTCGATGAGGAAACCTGGTTTTACAGGGGTCAGGTTTGTACGGTTGATCAGTGGAAGACCTCGGACAAAGAATGTATATCTTTTTCTACTGAGCTCTCCTCTCCACAGCATTCCCCAAATTTCTATCATTTCTGTTCCACCTTCACCATTTTGACCGTATCTAAGTCAACTGCTTCCTATTATTTTATAAATATGTGTCTATATAAAGTCAATTCATATTTTCCCATAGCATCATTCTATGCAGCAATATCACCAATTTGATATGCTAGTTAGATTTTAATTTTTGTTATTTTTTTAAAGGTATAGTTTATTAGTTGTGATGTGGGAGGGACTATTCTGAAAAAATAAAGCAGGGAGAAGGATAGAGGTGTCCTGTGATTTTATTTATTTATTATTTTTTTCCTGAAGGACTTTTTATTACCTAAGATTTATTTGTTGTGGGCCATGCTTCAGATGGACTTCCACCAAGTGCAAAGAAACTGCCCCTCAAAAACATTTTATTTATTATTATATTTTTGTCTAAGATTTTTATAATGTATAGTAAATTCAGTATATACCTTTCAGAAAAGTCTATTCTGTGTGCCACCTTGCATACCATCCGTGTGTATATGCTGTCTCCTTGATGAGGTGTGACAGACACTCTTTGGGAAAGGAGGTAAGGAGGAGAGGATTCAGAGGGAAATGCCTTTGGTCAAGATGGAATGAAAAAGGGAGGACAATGAAGATTTGTGTGTATTTCATTTGAAGGTCGTAAAAAATGGTTAGCCCTTTAGGCTATACAGATCAAGGAATGTTTGATAGAGCAGCACAGAAATCATTACAGAATTAATTACTTTGAAATAAAGGATTTGCGTTTTTCAAGTGAAAGGCTGGGGCTCTCATGTTCATCGGTACCTATTATGCAGATCAGAGAATGATTTAAGTGGCCATAGTACTGTCCCCAGACCTAGACAATGGGGCCCTGCCCGGGGCACCTCCTCTGGGAGTACCACCCTCTTAGGCACACCAGAGCCCGTCTAGACCACACTCTCCACAACTGGGTCTCTCAAATTCTCTGTTCTCAGGCCTGGGCTGGCCTCTTCTTCTGCATCCTTCTCCTCACCTGGAACACTGTTGATGTGTGCAAACTCATGTTCCAGCGGTGGCCAACAAAGAGCTATGAGCAGGTGAATGTGCATGGAGCTTGGACGGGGGTGTCCACACTCAGGCATGTGAGGCTCACCGTGGTATAGTCTGGAGCTGAGAATGGGAAAACAGTGGGGGACCCAGTCACACAAATATTAGGAATGGATTTGGTTAACCCAGAGTAGGAGAAGAGAGCCAAAGACAGGGAAGTGATTCCCAGGCAACAGGAGAGACAGTGCAAAGGGACTGTGCACTGCAAGTTTCATCACTTGCACGTATTTATCAGTTCCTGATAGGAATAGAATTAGCCAGGGCTATGCAAATATTGTGAAAAGACTCTATTTAAAATGGGAACCTTGAACAACTGCAGACCAAGAGATGGAGCTTTGTGTGCAAAGACCAAAGTCGTCGAAGTCACCACTGTGACCATTTTGATACAGACCCAATTGGAACAGGGAAATGTAGGACACCCAAGAACAGTAAAAGTAGTGGAAACAGGAAACAAAAAGGGACTGCAATGGGATGAACACAGAAAACTTCTCCCTACTCACATTTGGCTAAGATTTCCCCCAATTCTTTAGAAAAAAGGACATGGATGTTCGCTTAGAAACTACACTAAATATTTTTGGTTTCAATTAGATACATATGTATTGAACAAACTCTATCTTTTGGGTATTATGTAAGGCATTGGTACACATAAAATAGTATGAAAATCAACTCCTGAGGGTATCAAGTGGGAGAAGAGGCCTTAGGTGGAAAAAATTTAAGATGGAGAAAACTTGGAATAATTTGTTTAGGGAATGAGCTAGGGAAGGCACATAAAATAAATAGTAGGTTTTTGGTCAGCTTTTTTTTTTTCCCTTCTTGGAAAGGGTTAGCATTTTTTTCACTTGTATACGGGATAGTTGTATCATGCTGGGCAGATGTAGCCCTTTGCTATTATCTTCATTCAGAGATTAAGTATACTTTAAGGAGATGTATCTGGTTGCCAAGTTGACTAGGGGTGGATTTTGAAGTTAGCATCAATTTGTAGGGAGAGCAGCAAAATCTATAACTTTCTTTAGCATTGCTCTGCAGTCAGGAGGAGGAACAGGAAAAATGAATGGAAGGGCCTGCATCAGCTTAGCACAGTGTCCACTTTAAAAAATCCAGCGCTTGCTGAGAGCAGCATTGAAGTGGCTGGCCATGCCACTGAGGCTAATTGTCATCATCATAATCACTCACTTTTAAAAAAATTCAAAAAAAAATTAAATTACTTGACATACAATATCATATTAGTTTTGGGTGTACAACATAGTGATTAGCCATTTATATAACTTACGAAGTGATCTCTCTAGTAAGTCTAGTACCCATCTGACACCATACATATAATCACTAACTTTTTAAACGAGCTCTTACTATGTGCTAGTTTAGCTTCTTAAGTCTTTAAATACATCCTCTCTGGGCTGGGCAGGAGTCATGTGACCACAAGAGAGTTAGCAGGCGGGGAAGATGGAAAGGCAGAGTGATTCCAGGGATTGGTGAAGGTTCCAGGGATTGTGTTCAGTTGCTTCCAATTACACTGGTGATGAATGGAATTTCAGTATGAAGAATTTAAATATATGGCAATACCAGAATGAACACCTGAGATAGAGTATATTATCTTCTCTGAAGACCATTAAAAAATTGGATAGATTTTTTTGGCTCTTTGGAATATTTTAGATGTAGACTTTTAAGAAACAGGGTTATAAACAAGAGGATCATCTTGTGAAATTAAGCTCGGTCTTCTTTGTTTAGTTTTGATTTAAACTTCTACCAACAGAACAAGTGAGGGTTTAATCTCATTATTTAGAATTGAGAAGATAGATTTTCCTTTTTTGAGGAGGGCACAGCTCACAGTGGGCCATGCATGGATCAAACCGGCAGCCTTGGTGTTCTCAGCACTACGCTCTAACCAACTGAGATAAATGGCCACCTGAGAAGATAGATTTTCAAACAAAATCATTTGGCTTCTGGTGACGTGGTTGAGGATTGTGTCTATCTGTGGCAACGTTTCCTTTCTCAGGGGAAGAAAAATTTCAATACAGATTAGTCTTCCATTTGGTTAAGATTTGGAAACATGGCCATATCAGGGAAGGAATTTGTTGTCATGTCCAGAAAATCTTAATTGGCATGTATAAAAATTAACATTTAGACTTCTATTTAGAGGCATCTGGAAAAAGAGATGTAGATTTTATCCCACCTGGCCTGTTTGCTTGTTTGTGGGTGTGGAACAATCTTAATTCAGACATTGTGGATGTCAGGGGGCCATGTGGGTAGACTCTTCTGAGAAGCTGATTGTTCATGCACAGCAAAACTCGCTTTCAATTACTGAAATCAATTTTTTCCAGTGCCTCAAAGCAGGGACCATTCTGAGGCCTTTGAAAGCAATTTTTCATTTTATATCTTTGGAAAACTGACACATCACTCTGTTTGCTTTGTAACAGAAGAACTGATTTAAAGCAGTTCGCTGCTCTGACTAGATCTCTCTGCCTCTTCGACCCAGGATGCTGCCTGTGATCCTTTATACTACTCTGTACCGTAAGGTGGAAGCCCGAGAGGACTGTCTAAGTAGGAGATGAGTGGCAGAGAGATAAAAATCGAGTGAATCTGTGATATAACTGGGGAGATTCTTTCTTTGATATTGTACTGATTCCTCTGTCAATTTAGTTGCTTGTAAGACAAAGCAAATGGCTTTTAGAGAATTTTCATTTTCCACATATGTAGGTCACCTACTTAAAATCTTATTTCCCAGTTTAAATCGTTTTCTAACTAATAGGTTATACCTCCATCAGTAATCTCTCAACTGTAAGAAAAATATGTTGTTTTCTCCTAGTGATCGATATGAAGTTCACCACGTTTCTCAGAACACAGCATTGATCATTGAGAGCCTCTACGTACCTCCTCAGTCCTCCTGTTGGGACTATTAGCATAACAGGGAGAGAGAGAGAGAGAGAGAGAGAGAGAGAGAGAGAGAGAGAGAGAGAGAGAGAGAGAGGAAATCCATTGTGCTATATGGCTGATTTCCAAACAAGTTTTGCCTTGCAAATGATAGTTTTATAGTACTTTAGATTCTTATATGTATTACCATTTACAATCCATATTTTGTAAGTTTGCTGTTACTACTAGAACTTTCATTACAGCCTCAAGTTTGAACCCCAATAAAGCCATATCCCAGAGCCTATAAAAGTGCATGAATGATGCTCACATTTCTCGGCCGGTGACAGAGGGGAATGGAGAGTTGGTGGGGATGGGTGGTTGGGAGGAGAGGTCCAGGAGCAGTGCCTTCCCTGACCACAGGGCAAGGTCAATGGGGCTCATGTAGGTGATGCCACTTTCTCCTTGTTCACATAACATCCAGAAAATGTACCTTGGTTCTCAGAGAGTGCTCCAGGATATATTTGTACAACCCTCGAGAAAAATTTCTTGAACATACACTATGTGCCTGGCACTGTGCGTGAGCCTTCATAGCGTCTGAATGTGAACTGTAATGATAAACTAACTAATGGCTAAAATTTGTTTTGTATTTCAATCCTTTCTGCCATTTGGTTTTTAAAATTTTAGCATTTTCATGAAAATTATTATTACCTGTATATGTCAATTTCGTTGTTAAAAATTAATACCGATTTTTAAATTTTATTTTGGGCCACAGGCTTGCAAAGCTTTATTTAGGACTGCAGTAAGTAAAGGTCTCTGCCTCAGAGTTATAGACTCACTGGAATTTAGATACCATCGAGTCCGATTCCCTCACTTTTTAGAGGATGAGACAGGGTCCCAGAGAGGTTTATTGATAAATGCAGAGCGTTGTGTTTTTAACTATATTGTATACCAGAGTTTTTCGTCAAAATTTTAATTTGGGTTTCATTATGATAGTTAATGTCTGATACTTGGTGAGTAGGGAGATTGAAGATGATTTACTAGATTGAAAGGGTGCACAGCATCTAATAGCAGAGAGCGTATCCCTTCTTAGGTTTCTCTTTCTGTGCTTCCATACACATTAGTCACCTTTAGCCACCCAGAAGAGATCTTCTTGTCTTCTACCTGAGCATGATTTTTTCCTGTTTGCTTTGACAACATGCTAAGAGCTATTACGTAAGTTCTTTCTTAAGCCACAACCATTAAATAAGTATCCACTGAACTTAGCCTATAATCCACAAAAGAAAAACCAGACATGATTCCTACTCATGAGATGAGACAAATACACATAAAAAGTGAATAACGTATCTATCATCTTTCAAATTATTATCATATAATGGCCTAATAGGAGCCAGGATGTATATTATAGGTAACAAATAAGGAGGACATAGCTGAATTGATTCTAAGGTCAGAATCTGGTGAGGTGTTAATTACACACTTGGTAATTGCTTTCTTGGTTTGCCCATTCAGACTACTTATCCTAGGAAATGAAGATAGAAAAGATCTGTGGCTTATTTTACGCCAATACTTTGGACTAGAGAGCAGAGACTGTTTGGCACAATAAAAATTGTGCCAAACTTTTTAGACCACTTAGAATGGCTGCTTTAGAGAATTCAAGACAATGCCTGTCATCATCCTAACAACATACAAGTGATCATTGTTTGGTGTGTGCCTAATCACTGCAAAAGCCGTCTACAGGGCTGTGGAAGTTCATGGACAGGGTTAAGAAGGGTGCATGTTAGGAAATTAAGTCACATTTGGAGAGGAGATGCTATAAGGTAGGGCTCCAAGGTTTCCTGGTCACAACCTTAAATTTGGAATGAAAAAGATACTCTTTTGTTCAGCGTTCAAGTTGAGAGTTTGCTCTGCAAGAGACAGTCAACTGCTGACTTGATTTGAATATACTTGGAAAGAGAAGAATTTAAACCAGCCATGAATAGGAAAAGAACGCCAGTTTTTCTGGAAACATCGCCAAAGCCCAACTATTTCTCAGAATTTTCAGAGGCGCCAGAAGAGTGTTTGCATTTCAATGGAAAAAGTTCTGAAAGCTCTGGAAACTATTCCCAGTTTTACTTTTTCATTGAAAGGCAAAAGTCATTGCTGTGAATAAGGGATAGAAACACTTGCTAGGGCTTTGTAAAAGTTAAGAGAAGGGACCTCTGGGAAATTTTCATTGTTCAATCCTTTGCCACAAAGCTGAGACAAAGTAGACTGAGTTATAATGGCAAATAGAAAATAAAAGTATTGATAACTTTCATACAAAAGCATCTAATGTCTGGAGCCACTTTCCACTAGTCTTTCTGAAAGAAAGACAGAACTTTTTAGGTTGAGAGAGATGTAGTAGCAACAACATTGCAATAACATAACCATACTCCTCATAAGCACATACTCATCATGGGTATTTAATCCTCTCGCATACTACAAATACCTGGTTAGGTAGCTTCCAGCTTCTAGTGCTCCTAGGAGACAATCTTCTGGAAAAAGAATCATACTATTTTGGGTTGTGATTGGAAAGATTTTAAGTAGACCTACAGTAACAGTCAAAAGTACAAAAAGCTCAGGCGGCTGGATGGCTTGGTTGGTTAGAGTGCAAGCTCTGAGCAACAGGGTTGCATTCCTGCATGGGATGGTGGGCTGCGCCCCCTGCAACTAAAGATTGAAAACTGCGACTGGACTTGGAGCTGAGCTGCTCCCTCCACAACTAGATTGATGGACAACTACTTGGAGCTGATGGGACCTGGAGAAACACACTGTTCCCCAATCTTCTCCAATAAAAAAAAAAAAAAAAAAAGGAGAAAAAAACTCAATATGGCACATTAAAATTAAGTCTGTCTCATCCTTCTACAACAAGCTTGAAGATGGCAGTGTCCAATAGAAATATAATGTGAACCACATATATAATTAAACTTTTCTAGTTGCTACATTAAAAAAGTAAAAAAACCCAGATAAACTTAATTATGTACTGTATTTTATTTGATCCAATATATGTAAAATACTATCACTTAAATAGAAAATCAATATAAAAAATAGTAATGAAGCACTTTACAATTTTTTCTTGTTTGAATTTTGTAAGTATTCTATATTTACAATCTCTCTTTGTTTGAATACGTAATTTTCATTGGAAATACTTGATTGGTGTTCTGATGTTTTAAAACATACAGTTGAAAGAGTAAATTCACAAACATACTTTAAATGTTTCAATAACTGAATTGAGTAGTAGTTTTAAATTTTAAAATTAAATAAAATTGCAAGTTCAGTTTCTCAGTTTTACTAGCCCCATTTCAGGTACTCAATAGCGAACATGTGGCTAAGTATCTACTGTGTTAAACAATGTGGCTCTAAGAAGTTGCTAAATGTTTATTTTTTGTTATACTGTAATTTTGTTATTTCAGATATTAGCTTATCAAGTGAACTTCTGAAAATGACTGATGATACCCTTTTTATATAGAGATATTTTGGGGGTATATGAGCTTTGACCTGTCATTTGCTATAGGAGTCTCTCTCTCCATTTAAGATTAAGTGTGCATATCTTGCTAGAACTTTTCAAAACCTTTGGCAAGGTTTGCCTGTGGGACCCAGGGAGTCACCTGGTGGTGGGGTTCAGGGGTGGGAGACAAAGATGAGGAGGTAAAGCAGGGTCAGAAGGAGGTGCATTTTTCCACTCAGAAATGTATATATCACCTTTCACATTACATGACATCACTGCTAAAATAGATTCTTTACTATAAAAAGTTAAGACCATTCAGGTAAACCATAAGAGATAATAGAAGCCATTCATAATTCCACCACCCAGAGATAATCTATGGCATCACTGAATATACTTTTCAGTTTTATACATTTATTCATATAACGACTATAGAATCTGCTTTCTGTGCAGATTCTATAGTCCTTAGGAGGTCTTATCTTGATGGCTAGTAAGGAAATGTTGCTCAATAATGAACAATATTTCAGTCTAAATAATATTAGCTTTCTGTTTCAATAGTCAAGCTTTTCAGGTTTAAGTCCCTATCAAGGCTAGTTTAAGCATTTCCTCTTGGATGAGCAAGAAGTCTTTCTGAGTTAAACGCTCAGGCTTTCAGAACGGCCTTTTCTCCGCTGCTGCCCAGCTCACTGTTTCTTTCTTTCTTTCTTTTTTCCTTTTACCTTGTTCCCCATCTTTGGAGGAAAGCATTTGGTATGTTATCTTCATTAGTTTTTGATAGCTACCTTCATTTTCTAGTTTTCTGTGAGTTTTAGAAAAATCATACGTGAGTGTTGAATTGTATCAACTACTCTTTCTACATCTCTTCAAACGATCATATGGTTTATCTCCTTTATTTTATTAATATTACAAATTACACTGATTTTGTAATGTTAAACCAACATCACATTCCTTGGCTAAACCTTACTTCTTCATGTGTGTTTTTCATTTTATGTAATACTGGATTTAGATTGGCTAGTCTCGTAAAACAAGCTGAAATGTGTTCTTCCTCCTCTATTTTCTGAAAGATTTTACGCAAAATTGGAAATATTTCCCCCTTAATTGCTGAATGAATCTAACAGTAAAACCACTTGGGCCTTAAATTTCCTTAATGGGGATTTAAAAAAAAATAATAAATTCAATTTCTTCAATAAATAAAGGGTTATTTACATCGTCTGTTTCATCTTTTATCTATTTTAGTAAGCTGTATTTTTCAAGGAATTTGTCTATTTTATCTAAGTTGTCAATTTTGGAGGCATAAAGTTGTTTATAATATTCTTCTATCTTTTTTTAGTACGTATAGGAGCTTTCATTCTGGATAATGGTAATTTGTGTTTTCTGTCTTATTTACAGTCTAATAAGATTTATCAATTTTGTTGAATTTTTTCAAAGAACAAAGTTTTACTTTATTTTTTATTACCGTCCATTTTATTGATTTCTGCTTGTGTACTTATTATTTCTTTCCTTCAACTTCTTTTGAATTAACGTTGCTTTTCTATTTCTAGCTTCCTAAGTGGAATTTTGTGTCATTGATTTTAGACCTTTTATATATTCTGATAAAATAATTTAAGGAGGAATATAAGCATTGCCTTAGCTGCATCCAACAAATTTGGATATATTGTATTTTTATTGTCATTCAGTATGCAATATTTTCACACTCCTTCTATAATTTTTTCTTTGGCCCATGGATTATACAGAAATGTGTTGATTAATTTCTAAATATAAGGAGTTTCCTTAGATATCTTACTGTTACTGATTTCCAACTTCCTTTTATTGTGGTCAGAAAACATACTCTGGTTTTAATCTTTTAAAATTTATTGAGACTTGTTTTAAAGCTTAGCATATGGGCATTTTTACATCTGTGTTTATGAGAAATATTGATCTGTAGTTTTTAAATTTTATTTTAATGTCTTTATTTGATTTGGGTAATGTTACCTCATAGAACAAGTATGGAAGATTTCCTTCTGCTTTCTAGAAGAGATCATGGAGAATTGCATAATTTCTTCCTTAAATCTTTGGTAGAATTCACCAGTGAAACCGTCTGACCCTGATGCCTTCTTTTTGAAAGATTATTAATTGCTGATTCGATTTCTTTAATAGATATAGGGCTATTCAGATTATATATGTCTCTTTGTGTGAGTTTTGGTAGTTTGTGTCTTTCAAAAAATGTACATCTCATGTAAGCTATCAAGATTTGGGGCAGAGAGTTGTTTATAGTATTCCTTTAATTTCCTTTAAAGCCTATGGGATTAGTAGTGATGATTCTTCCTTTATTTATGATATTAGTAATTTAAAATTAATAATCTAAAAATAGGCTATCTCCTACCCTCTACAATTTTTCTGCATCCAAACATTCTTCCCTTTTTTAGTCTATAAAAGATTTACATGCCAACCAAAGCTAATCTCCCCAATTGTCTTTTGGATATTCGTATTCTGCCTCCTCAAGGGCTTTCTTCCATCAGTCATTCTTTTCCTTCCTATGTCTTCAACCTCTTCATTTTTGCTGGTTATTTCTTCTTACATATACACACATATAAGTCTCTCCCTTCTTAAAATAAATCAAAACCCTGAAGCTACCATCCTATATTTCCTTTTATATAGCCAAAATTCTTGAAAGAATAGTCTATACTTTTAGCCTAAATTCTTCATCTTTTATTTCACTCTTTCATGAATTCAGTCTGATTCTCACAGGCCACACACTCAGGTGTGTGCAAGCTATGCTTTCTTTGGTTTTCTGTAGCATAACTTAGTTGCTTATTCACAAATTCGGAGTAAACTCAAATTGTTTAGGGTTTTCACAGTATCTTATAGGTAATCTGTGCCAATTTTAGGGTTCATCCTTTCCCACCTTTTTTTCAAGTTGACTTTCATTTCCAAGCAGCAGAAAGAGCACCACAGCCTTTGGAAGGAAGTTACACCCTTTGAGCTCTCTACAAGTCTATCATGATCTCTGGTTGCTGATACCTGCCATTCTGCCATCTTCTGAGATCAATGTTATCACGTCAGAATGTTCCTGGTGATTGGTCCACATGCTAGGAGTTGTCCTCACCTCTGTGTGCCCCTTGAAGTCTGCGGCCAGATCACTACCTTTCTCCATGTAGCTCTGGGGAACACAGGGCACATGTCACAGCTTTTGTACTGTTCCCTGGAGATTGGGGAGCTGTCTCAGGTTCTCTTTCCCAGATATGCCTGCTCACCTACTACTTTGGCTCTTTTGTAACTCTAGAAAGTACTTAATAATTGTTTAAGAATGTATATAGGTAAAAGGAGGCATTGTTGCTATTAACACTGCTTGCCAACTTCTTTATGGAACTAGCATGAGATTAAGTCCTTGGGCCTGCTCTTTGATGAAAGACATCCCATGTGATTACAGAATATCAGAAAGGAATGTTTTCTTTTCATTACATCTTTAATTTCTCTATAATAAAGCAAGCCACATGTAAGATACTCTTATTTTAAGGTTACATTTTTGTAAAGCCTCTTACTATTGGTCTTTCTTTCCTTTTTAGAGCCGAAAGAGAATGTAGGGATAACAAAATCTCCCTTCTTGATTTTTCATAGAAGAAAACTGAGGTTTTGTGGAGGAAATGACTTGCCCAAAATTAGATACAGGTTAGATTGTGCCAGGTTCCTCTAATTCCTTGTCTGGATCTCTTTCTAATTCATTGTGGTCCTTCCTCTCTACATATAACTGACAAAGAAATTGTCCTAGAGTACTGCTTTGAAGATGTCATTATCCCAATGCCTCTCTATGGATCACTAAATAAAGCATCAACTCCTAAGCCCAGCAATAATAGTTCCCTAATCTATTCCCTCAACCTATCTTTCTTCTCGCCTAAGTCCTACTCACAACCCAGCCAATCTGGAATAGTCCCTATTATCAGAGTTACTCTATGCTTTCTTTTAAACACAACTTTGCCTATATTGTTTGCTCTGTGCCTGGAAAGATCTTCTCTTTCTATTCCTCAACTTTAGTAGTAACCCGATTCAAGCTTTAGGATGCAGCTTGAATGATGTTTCTTTAATACATTATTCCTGAATCTCTGCACTCATGGACGTAATTTCTCAGTCCTTCAATTTACCATAAAACTTTCTTTACAATGTTATTGTATGAAATTTATCACATTCTGAGTTGTTGAAAATTTGCATTTTTCTCTTCTACATTCAATGATCTTTGGTACAGAATTTTATTCATATGCCTATCTCCTATAGAGTTTGCATGTACGAAAGAGGAGGAGCTAAATAATTCTGTTAAAATGAAATTAAATGTAATGAGAAAATATAAAAAAATTAGTACAAACAATGCTAGAACAATATAAATTACACTTCAGAAAGTTTAGTAGCCTTATTTCTTCTGAGTTTGTGCCACTAACTATTCAGAAAAGAAAATCGATGATTCACGTTTGGAAAGAGCATCTAAATTCAATTTTAGCTTGTAATTTTAGGGAATATGAAAGGACTTCAAATATTCCTACGAAAAATGAAAGATAGACTGTTACCTTTTATAGGATGATTTTAGTTTAGTCTGACTTATAGTTAAAAGGACAGGTGTCTAGGATTTTCTGTCAGCTTCTCCAAATCCTGGGCCAAGTATAGATTTAGCTCCACGATGAAGGACAGCAATTTCTCATGAGGTCATTTGTGTCAGCAAGGTGGGAGGCTTGAAGGCCATGGGAGATGGGTGTGGGTTATACTTTGTCCTTGCTCCTCCCCACTTCATGTCTATCTTTCCTCCCCAACTTCCTACTCTGCTGACTTCAGGATCACACCAGACACAAAAGCAATAACCATACAAAGACTATTTAACCAGTTCTCACAGTGGTATAAGATCTGATTTTTACAATAAATCCCTTTTTATACATTAATCTTAATGGTGTATTTGTTGATCAAACTCTGATGGATACAAAATTTGGTACCAGAAGAACAGGAATAGAACCTTAAGAATGGGCTTTCTGAATTGATTCTGGCTTATCTGGAATTGGTTCTCCTAACTGATAAAACAAAAGCATTAATGGCACTGTTTACAGTGATAAGGGAACACTGATAGTTCATCACATTTCAGTGGCAAACATTTAACTAAATCTTCATCTACAATTAAGTTCCTATAGAAAGTATGGCTTTAGGTAACTAAATATTTGCTACCATATTAGTGAAAATAAGGAGTATAACAGGATTGGTTTTTTGCTTTTAAGTATGCTGAAGAGCTTGGGGAAAGAAAATGATGAATTTGGTGCTTTAAATTCCCAGCACAAGATCTACACAAAGGATCTGAAAGTCTCTAGGAGTGCTCTCTCCCCTAAACATTTATATTCCAAAGCTGCAGAGCTGGGATTTCTGAAAAAAAAATCAAACCCAAATTCTAATCTTATATGTAGCTGGATTACAATATAAAATGATTCCCAACTTCACTGGGTCTCTTATGTTAGATTGGGAAGGAGAGGGATTCTAAAAATTGGGATGGAGAAATATGGATATATTTTCATGAAGTTGGGAATGTTGAATCCTTATATTCTGGTGACAGTTTTGTGCCAGTAGATGCAGTTGCTCTCTTTACCCATGCCTGAGGAGATTTTTCCAACATCTGGGGAACATGTTTGGGAATGGATCCTAGGATGTAGGACCCAGGCAGAAGGGAATTAAAGTTAGATCTGGCTGAAAAAGTTCCGTAGTGAATGACTAGGAATAATAGTGAGAAAATCATTGCTCCTTCAACAGTGGGAATGATCCTATGTAATCCATCTGTCATCAGGTGGCCTGCTGGGACTGGTGATGGTGTTATATCAGCAGCAAGAGTTGGGGTGGGGTGGAGTAGCACAATGTTCCTTTACTGTTGGCATGTTTGGCACTCAGTGGCTTTAGCTTGGACTGCCTTAGTGAATGAAAGTACTTATTTCTGAGGTCATATATAACCTCCATTTCTGCTACTATGGCCATTTAATTCATAAGCCCATTGAAGTAGTAGCCAGGTTAACAGCTTCTCCAGCCCCCATTAGATTTTCACCTTCAACTAATCTGACTTGTGAGTCCCATAGCTCATACGCATCATGAAGTTGAAGACTTCCAGGTGTCAAGAGACTGACACAGGTCAGATGGGCCAATAGTTCATCACCTATTTATGTGATTTACTCATATCATCTCGAAATGCCTGGCCTGATTCTAAGTACAACATTTCTGTTGTATAATGGATTGTTTGCTGTACACATCTGACCTTATAGTTTTGTGGATCTGATAATACTCCATTCTAAATAGGAAGCTCCAGTTATAGAGGCGCTTGATGTCCCACGGTCAGGTAGAGTTTCTATTAGGTGCCAAAATAGTTATTTTTCAAAGGGAGGATAGACTTAAACTGTTGAAGGCATGGCTTTGCTCCAGAACCCAAGAAGTATGTGCTGCAGCTCTCCTGTTGGAGCTTGCCAGAAACTGTAGACAACATCTTTATCCATCATAGGCACATCAGGTACCCTCAGACATGTTGGGTCATGTGGCCAAATGGCAGAGCAGCTTGTACCTCAGCCTGGGCTTGCTCCAGAGTCCTCTCTTGGTGTGAGCTCCAAGTGAACTGGAAGTCTTTGAGTGGCTTTCAGCATGGGTTGGATCAGTATTCCCAACTGTAGTATTTGCTGCCTCGAAAGTCCAAAGAGGCCCTTCAAGAACCACGCCTCTTTCTTAGTGGTAAGAGGTACAAGGTACAACTTGGGGGAATGCCCCACATCTCCCAGACTGCCATACCCCTAAAATCTTAGCTGACGTGGCAGACTCCTCAATTTTCATGAGGTTTACCTCCCACTCAATTCACACATGTATCTTCTTAGGACAGCCGGGGGTGGGGAGGATCTTGCTATTTACTGTTCTACAGGGCAAATTAACCTGATGTTATCAATTTAGTGAGCCAATGTGATGACTTGCAGAATGTCAAGACAGTCAAGGTCCCTATGGACGATACTGAAACAAATGGTAACAGAATCAACATAGTTCTGGAGCAATATTCTATCTCTTCTCTGTGAAAGTGTCCTGTGTTTGATCTTTTCTACTGAAGGAGAAGAATGTTCTCACTAGGTCAAAATGCACAAACCAGATGTCAGAGACTGCGTTGATTTGTGGCAACAAAGACACCTCGTTTGGCCAGCTATCACTTGGTTTGGATAAGAATAGCCCTTGAATAGGGATATAATACAGAGTATCACCCTTGCATCTTTTAAATCTTTGAGGACTAATCTAACACTACTCCTGGGATATGGTATTGCTTTTGATTAAGCATCAGTTTCAGAGGATTCCACTTGTCTTTTCCTATCAGAATGGCCCTGGCTCCACAGCTAAGTGGACCAATGTGAGAATTATGTCATTTCTAAATATATCTATACCAGTTACAAACATAGACACAGGAAATAAATACAGATTAGGTCTATGAACACATTGGACTGACTGAAAAACAGACATGGGTTGGAATTTCATTTATTACCAGGTCTCCATATGCCTCCAGTCTAACTGGAGGGTCATGATGGTGTTTTGGGTCCGCAGGTATCAATGTCAATTCAGAACCTATCTCTTACAGATCTGGAAAAGACTGAATATTTCCCCAGTTCACAGTTACCCCAACAAATGGTGACAAGTTCTCTGAAAATAGTGGGGAAATATTTACTGTGTATTTTTGCAGTAGTTTTTCAAGGTCCCTCATTAAGGGGATACGATCTTCTCATCAACCAAGGTGTTCTGTCTGTGAATCAACATAGGTATAAAACTACACGAACACCTCCGATTTTCCACTGAGGCAGAGGATTTTACCATCTGCTCTTCGTGCTCAAAAAAATTGTTTGCTTTTCTTTCTGTTTTTTAAATAATTGTTTTATTTTTCAATTACAATTGACATACAATATTCTATTAGTTTGAGGTGTACCACACAGTGATTAGACTTATGAAGTGATCACCCCAATAAATCTAGCACACATTTGACACCATACATAGTTATTACAATATTATTGACTATATTCCTTCTGTTATATTTTACATCCCATGACTATTTTGTAACTACCAATTTGTATTTCTTAATCTCTTCCTTTTTTCACCCACCCCACAACCTCCCTCCCAGCTGGCAGCCATCAAAATGTTCTCTGTAACTATTAGTTTATTTCTGTTTTGTTTATTTTGTTCTTTAGATTCCACATATAAGTGAAATCATATGGTATTTGTTTTTCTCTGTCTGACTCACTCCACTTAGCACAATACCTCTAGGGCCATCCGTCTTGTTGCAACTAGCAAAATTCCATTCTTTTTTATGGCTGAGTAATATTCCATTTACATACATTCCTGTTATAGTCTTTGTTTTAAAGTCTATTTTTTTTAGTACAAGTGTTGCTACCTCAGCTTTTTTTCTTTTCTTTCCATTTTCATGAAATATCTTTTTCCATCTCTTTACTTTCAGTCTATGTGTGTCTTTTGATTTGAAGTGAGTCTTTTGTAGGCAGCATATGTAAGTGTCTTGTTTTTTTTAAAAATCCATTTAGTCACCCTGTGTCTTATGATTGGAGCATTTAGTCCATTTACATTTAAAGTAATTGTTGATGGATATGTAGTTTTTGTGTTTTATTATTATTAACATTTTTTTTCTTTTCTTTTTTTTCTTCTTCTTAAAGAAGTCCCTCTAACATTTCTTGTAATATTGGGTTGGTGGTGATGAACTCCTTTAGCTTTTTGTTGTTTGGGAAGCTCCTTATCGGTCCTTTGGATGATAGCTTTGCTGGGTAGAGTAGTCCTGGTGGTAGGTCCTTGCTTTCAGTACTTTGAATATTTTGTGCCAATCCCTTCTGGCCTGCAAAGTCTGTGTTGAGAAATCAGCTGACAGTCTTATGAGGACTCCTTTGTAGATAACATACCTCTTTTCTTTTGCTGCTTTTAAGACTGTCTCTGTCTTTAACCTTTGGCATTTTAATATTGATGTCTCTTGGTGTGGACCTTTTTGGGTTCATCTTTTTTGGGACTTTCTGCACTTCCTGATCTTGCATGTCTATTTCCTTTACCAAGTTAAGGAAGTTTTCTGTCATTATTTCTTCAAATAGGTTTTCAGTTTCTTGCTCTCTCTCTTCTCCTTTTGGTACTTCAATGATGTGAATGTTGATACACTTGATGTTGTCCTAGAAACCCTTTAAATTATCTTCAGTTTCTTGAATTCTGTTTTGTGCTAAAATTTTTTGATTACACAATTGGCCAGCTATTTCATCTGTTATCATAGTCCAATGGTGGGTAGATACAACTGATCTATTAACCATTGCCATAGATCCCTGCAGACTGAACCCCTTATTACCACACTAGCCTCCTTTCCCATTATGGTAATCATATCTACTTTATCTTACAAAGCCAAGTGCATACATGACTTCTATCATTCCAAACCCCATTATCTCTGGTGATATTATAGAGCCAACTTCTTTCATAACATCTTCAGCTGACAATCCTTCCCAGAAAAGTTTGCTGAGCTTCTCAAAGATGCTCACTAGTGCATTCCTCATTGCCTTAGGGAAGAGAATATTCTGTGATCTGTCCTGGTTATCATAGTCCAATGGTGGGTTCCAGGGTTTAACATATGAAGCCCATTTTAACATGTACTCATCGTGAGATTTTTAACACCTTCCTCAGTACTGTACCAAAAAGTTTTGGTATCTCCATTTCATTTTCTGTAGACCATCATTATATCCAAGTTTCAAAGAGCCATTCCAATCATTAGGATTAGCTCTTTGTCAGAACAGTATAAGTAAGTATCACCATGTCAATAAATTGTGCTCTACATTCACATTGACCTTGTCTCCACCTATTCAACACCCTCAAGTTTCACTGTCACATGTGTTTCCCCAATTCCTGCTGATACATATTGGTGAGGTCTTGCAATGCTTTTGGCATGCAAACTATTTTACTCCAGAACTTTCTCTCTTAGGCAGTGCTGACCCTGATTCAGCTTGGAAATAATGAGGGATAGTAATAGATGATCATGAGGAAAATGAGCGTTGTTTTATACCTGCTTTAGGTATGTTTTTATGTGATCTTTATGGCAGGTGAGATTGTTCACCTCTGGCAAGGGGTTTGGGGCTGTTTCTGTTAAACTGGATGTTCAAGAATCTCAGATTCTTCCATCAAAAGGAACTCCATCTAGATCTTAGTGTCCCTTTCTATTCCAATTTAGGATCTTGACCTTGACATAGAGGAACTATTGAAGCTGTGTATGCAGCTCTCCCACCATTACAGTTTGAGCCTGGGTCTGATTTTCAGCATGCTCTGTCTTGCTGCTTTAGGCGTTGAGAGCCTATTGCAAAACCGTCATAAGGTCTGTGGCTTTGAAATTATGCCTTGAGGTGGCAGTAGGCAACTTAAGCCTATAATTTTCTTTCTTCAAGGTTTCAAATGCTGTTAAAAGAAGCCAGTCCACTCCTCAACTTATAATGATCATTGTCCAGATACTACATATTCCAATGACTTACCTTATACTTGGACCTCATTTAATCAGTAACTAACCACAGGTAAAAGCCTTAGTAACTGTGATGCCACTTCTTGCCAGGGATTACCATTACCACACTCTTAGCTCCAAATATTGTAATCCATTCTACTGGGTTGAATAGTGACACCTAAAATTCATGTCCATGTGGAACCTCGGAAGGTGACCTCGTTTTGAAATAGGGTCTTTGCAGATGTGAGTAGTTGTTAAAATGAGGTCATACTTGGTTTTTGGTAGGCCCTAAATCCAATGACTGTTGTCTTTATAAGAAGACCATGTGAAGAGACAACTCTGTGGCACAGAGATAACACCATGTGACAATGGAGGCAGATATTGGAGAGATGAAGCTACAAGCCAAGAAACTCCAAGGAAGCTGGCAACCGCCAGAAGCTAAGAGAGAGACATAGGACTAATTATCTCTCAGAGTCTCCAGAAGGAACCAACCCCACAGCCATGATTTTAGACTTCTGGCCTTTTGAACTCTGAGAGAATAAATCCATTCTTTTAAGCCAACCAGTTTCTAGTACTTTGTTACTGCGGCCCTAGGAAATGAATATACCCAGGTTCCCCAGGAAACAGCATCTGAGGCCATGGTCTTATATGCTACTCTGTTATCAGGTAATACAATTCCAGTGAGCAGAAGTGAGTGTCAAAGCAGGGAGGATGGCCAATGTGAGGATGGGATATCTACATGGTTGCCATTACCTACAGAACCATTGAAAAAAATGTACAAACAATGTCTTCGTACTGTCTATTGAGAAGAGAAAGAGGGAATAATATATCTAGATGACCACATTTCCCATTGATCAAAAGTTCACCCAATGGGGTATTAACTTTTCTCCACTTATAGGTTGCACATACATTGGCACCGGGTTTTCTTGGTGGGACATCTGGAGCCATGCCAAACATGCAGCTGCTATTAGACATCAGACACAGGAAATAAAGAAGGAAAATGTATAAACTCTACCCTTCCTTCACCTGCAGTCTCCTGAGCCTTTCATTGGTGGAATCCAGACAGATCCAGCTGAATCATGTGCCTGGGAAATGAATCAGCCTCTATCTAGGTGTTCTTTGATGTAGAACAAGGAAGGGTGAGAAATGAATCTGTGGGCCAGTTGGCCAGAGACAGGTGTAGCAGGCATGGTGGCATGGGGAAAGGGCGCAGCAGTGATTTCTAAGAATGTGCCCGGTTGCTGTCAAAACAGCCTCTTGTTGCAGCTGCCTCTCTTCACTGCATAGTAGATGGATCCTGATGACAGGGGGACCAT
Source organism: Rhinolophus sinicus (assembly GCF_036562045.2). NCBI lineage: Eukaryota > Metazoa > Chordata > Mammalia > Chiroptera > Rhinolophidae > Rhinolophus > Rhinolophus sinicus. The sequence continues at coordinate 37,436,622 of NC_133758.1, read as the reverse complement.
TTGGGCCCATGTTCTTACCAAGGCTGTCTTATCCAGGTCACCTAAAGAAAGCCCACTTATGACAATGAATGGGGGGGAGATCTGAAACACTCAGGTTAAACAATAATAAGTAGTTACATTAGCTAGTGGGTGAATAGAAAATGAGAAAGTAAAGGCCTATTGTATCGACTTCATTAGATCACTTGCATTAGTAGAGAGCTGGGGATTTGTGGATTTGTCTATTGCCATGAGTACAAAGTGTTACTATGTGGAGCCTCATAAGTTTTGTGGGGAGGGGCGTACTGAGGCGTGAGAGATTATACAGGTGAAGAAGCATGGCAACATCACAACAGGCAAGAAATACCTGGAAGGCTAGAGAAACGTGAAGGATATCTGTTCTATGAACTCCATACCAGACATGAATACAGCTTGTTAAAAATTCAGCAAGATGGAGCTTTGGAATTGTATGAATCCATGAACATTGGTGTGAACTGACAGTTTTCTCAAGCCCCTCTCCTGCCCATTTCAATTTTTGGAAACATTCCATCATCACATTACTCCCAAGTTACATTAGATCAGTTAGTGCTTTCGGTCAATATAAAGGTCATCTGTTAATTTCCCCCTGTCTTTTCTGCTACAGAACAAATCCATAATACAGTCTTGCCTTTTGTTACCTGTAACACAGACTTTAAGAATGTAGTCATAAAGTAACCCTTGTGTAATCGTTTTAGCATTTGTCAATGTCTTATGAAAGAGGAAGACTGAAATCCAGAGCTCTGTTCATTCAGTTGCTCAACATGAGTTTGCTGAGTGTCAACTACATGCTTGGTGCTGAGGAGAGAGCAAGAAACATGAGACTTTTTCTGGCACAAGGAAACGTCTCCTTTTCCAATGGAAACTTGTAACTTTGGAAAAGTTACAATGAATGACTGAACCTCGTCTTGGGGTCAGGAAAGGATTTTCTGAAGAATGACAAGGTATTAGATTGGCCCACAGTGTTCTAAGTTCAGGGAATTGCCCTCAGAAAGGCTCCAACACAGGCAAAAAGCGTGACTTATCTAAGGAGATAAAAGTTCAGCCTGGTCAGTGTGTAGAACTAATGAATAGAAGGTGAACGAGGTAACGGATTTTTATTATTTGTTCCTATGTTATGGCTAGGAAGCCCATTTTAAACAATTATCTTATCAAAAAGAATCAACACTTGAAAGTCTAAAATTTAATTAGATGTATGTTTATTAAGCAAGACATGGTTTCTACTCTTGGGTAACTTAGAATCTGACAGAAAAGTTAAGACACATTTCCATATTGTTATAATACAAGTCAGTATGTGCCTAAGGGAAGAACACAGAGCTATGTGAACATTGGGGTAGGTGTGTGGGATTTGTGCCTACATTTATTTCTTCAACAAATATTTAACAAGTGCGTTCTCTGGGGTTACGAAGATGAACAAGACAAGGAATTGAGTCTCCTGGGGGAGCCAGATACTCACATAAATAATTAAAATTCTATAAGTGCAAACATAGAGATATATACAGGATCTAATGGAAGAATGACAATCATTATTTTTGAGCACTTATTAAACACTTTACAAACATTTTCCCGTTTATTTCCCACAATAACTTGACAAGGTACGTATTGCTATCCTTATTTTCAAGATGAGAAAACCAGCCTTCAGAGAAGCTACATAAATTGGAGAGGTTCCAAAGTTTAAAAGTTGAAAATTTGGAATTCAGACCCAGTTCTCACTGACAACAAGACCCAGGATACAAGACCCACCATAGTATACTGTTTTCCAGTAGCACATGGGTGCTCAGAGCAGGGCTTCTCATTTGAACCATGTCAGAGGTGAGCTGAGTTTAGGGATTAGGAGATGTTGGACAGGTTAATGGCGGTTAGGTGGGTGCTTCAGTAGAGGGAACAGCATGAGCAAAGGCCCTGGAGGCAGGAAACCCCACAATATCTGGGGTCATGGCCATTCTAGGTTGTTGGAGAGTAAGCAGAGAGGCAAGAATTTGCAGGAAACGTGATTGGCAAAGAATTGGGATCCTGGAGGATATTGTGTGTGTTAGGAAACACAATTGTATGATGGGAACCATTAAGGAGCTTTCAGTGGAGAAATGCCAGGCTTGGGTTTATATTATAGAGTGATAACAAGGGCAGCGGTGTGGAGGATTGTGTTGAGAGGAATAAAAGTGGGAGAACAGTTAGAAATTGTTGCAGCACTGCAGGCAAGAGAAGGTGAGGGTTTGATTTAGGGTAGTAGCGGAATGGATGGGAGGAGAGGAGAAACTTGAGAAAAATGCAGGTGGTGAAATTAATGGGCTTCCCCATGGCTGTGGGGAGTCAGCACAAGGAGAAGTCTGGCTTGACTCCTCAGTTGCCAACATGGGAGACAGAGTAGATTGGATGGTGATGCCATCGAACAAGGAGAAAACAGGTTTAGGGGTTAGATGATGAGTTTAACTTTAGTCATGTTGAGTTGCAAGTGCCAATGGGACATCCAGGTGAAGAGGTCCAGCAGGAAGTTGGAAATTTGAGTCAAAGTCCAGGACAGATGTGTGGGCTGGAGAAAGAGATTTGGGAACCATTATCCTATGGGTGGAGTTAAAGCAAGTAGAATAGAAGAGATTCCCCAGGCAGAGTGGATGAAGTGAGCTGAGGGATGGTCATGGGAGAGGAGGAGAGCGAGGGAGTGGGGTGCGAGGCAAGGGTTGGGGGGGTGGTATTATGTTGGAGAGGGCATGAGAGAAGGTCATTAAGATAGAAGAGAAATGGATACTTCAGACAGAGCAAATAATAAGAACAAAATAGCGGGGAAAGCACGAATGTTTTCAAAGAATGTAATAGTTCAATTTGGCTGGATAATAATGGATTTGATATAGTTATTTGGTGATATTGGGCAAGGGTTATATTGTTGAGGGCCTTGAAGACAGGCGACAAGAAGCTGGGAGCAGAATGATGCTGTAGGAAGTTTATTTTCAAAGTGTGTAGAATGGATTAAAGGAAGGAGTTATATGTACAATGGAATATTATTCAGCATTAGAAAGAAAGCAGTTCTGACATATCTACAACATTGATGAACCCTGAGGACATTATGCTAAGGGAAATAAGTCAGTTACAAAAGGACATGACTTACGTAATTCAACTTACATGAGGTATCTAAATTAGTCAAATTCATAGAGACTGAAACTAGAATGGTGATTTCCAGGACTGGTGGAAGGAGAAAAGGGAGTTATTTAATGGGTATCGAGTTTCGGTTTTGCAAGATGAAAAGAGTTCTGAAGATGGATGGTGGTGATGGCTGCATAACAACGTGAATGTACTTAATGACACTAAAAAATGGTTAGGATGGTAAATTCTGTTTTACCACAATTAAAATTTTACAAAGAAAAAATGAGGAAAAAAGGAAAGAGTGATGAGGAGTGGGACTTCTTTTCAGAGGCTATTTTGTATAGTTCCAGTCAATGCTATTGTGTCTAGACCTGGGTAGGTAGCAGTGGAACTATTAGTGGGACACTATGAAAGGGCTGTGTTTGTACATCAGAGGTGGTCAAATGTTGGCAATGTCCTATGATTCAACTTAATAGAAAGGCAAGTAGAGACAAATCCTTTAATGGAGTCCAAGAAAATGTACATTCTTACCATTTAAGTTAAATTGCAAAATATTTCTTGGGGCAGTTGCTTTCAAACTAATTACTGAAATAGCAAAATATTTTCCATTTTCAATCATCTCAGGTCAATTTGAAAAATGACTTTTTATTTTTTTATTGGTCTTCACTTTGTTCAGTATGACACTGAGTTGCCAAAATTGCCTTCAGTCTTTTGTGTTTCAAAAGGGGAAAGTTTTCATTTTGCCATTTCATCCTGAAAACTTTCAAACACTTTGGGCAGTGCCCAGCTCTGTCCCCATAATTCACTTCATCATTTCAGCTCTAGTTCTTGTGATTGGCAGCCCGCAGATGCCAAGTTTCTGCTTTAGTGCTGGTCCGAATCCCAGAGGGCTTTGTTACCAATATCCACTGACCCATCTATGAGCTGAGAGTCTTTAACATTTCAACAAAGTAACAGAATGAAGGCAGCAGGTTTCATTATTAGTTATAATCGATGGGGATTAAAGAAAAAATCACACACACATAAGTGTGCTCCATTCTTTTCTGAGGACTTGTTAAGCTAAATCAGGGTTGATTTTTTCCCTAAGGTTAATAGCAGTCATCCCAATAATATTATCATTTTAAATTGGTAGTTCCTCTAGTGTTCTGAGGATACATCTCAGTTCATAATATTTCTGAAGAACATTTTTCTAAACTTTGGAGACATTTTGAGGAAATGACTGGATAAAATGAAGTCCTATAAAATTTGCCACAGGTTTTCTGCTCTTCGGGATAAGAGTCATGATTATCGCTTCCCATGGCTGTGTTTCTGTTTTTCTCCAACACTTTTCTCAAGTGTTGAAATGGGAAGAAGAGGAGGTTAGAGCACAAAGAAGCAAAGATAGTGGCATGTCAGTGGGAATGCTAGTCACCCAGGAAAATAGCAAGAATGTGGTGGAGATGAGTGTTATGCACTAGATAGGGAAATCCTTAAGGAAAACTGGGAACTAGGCAATTTTCAGAGTGTTGAAGGCAGGTTATGGAACAGCAGTATGGATGCATCAGTGGGAACCAGTTTTTGTCCCTAGAATTTGAGGTTGTGGGGGCCTGGGAGAATGACTCATCTCTGCTGGGGTGGGGAATGGGGATAAATGTTGTTAGCAGCAGGACCCAGTGGCTAAGACAGAAGGATGCCAAAGAAAGGTACTGGATTTCTCCCAACATCTTTGTTATTGGTCAGAAGAAATTTCCTCAAGCAATGAAATATTGTTTGGCGATTCCACTGGGTATACGAACAAAGGATGAACAACACTTTGGGTGAGAATGTGATGACCTCACGGATTGCAGAACACAGATATGGTAGAATAAAATGTTTAGGAATTGCTTTTCCTTGGGAATCTTGGTGGATGAAAGAACACACACTTCAGAGCAGGAGTTTAAAGGTGGGACACTTAGGGGCCAGCCAGGTAAGGTCAATGAGTGATGATGGCTAGGTGAGAGCATGAAGATGCTCTTCTTCAGTGAGATGTCTCTGGCTTCTCTAACGTGGCCCACCTCGATTCTGCCCACCTATTTTCAGGTGGGCATGTAAGAGGCAGGGTAACAGAAATTCCTTATTATTGATGAAAAGAGTCCCAATTTTAAAATGTTGGCAACTAATTCAAATATTAAATAAAATGCATTGTAGGCCAAACCAAGCATATCTGTGGCCAGATCTGGCCTGTAGACTGCTGTGTGTGGTCTCGGTTTTGGAGCCAGAGGGGACCTTGGCAGGAAGCTGGCTCTGGGGCTCGCCATTAAGGCTCTCTGATTCTCAGTTTTCTCATTCATAAAATGATGGTGGAATAATACCTAACTTTCGTTTTTTTTTGATAAGGATTAAACATACTCTTCATGTCATTAAGTGAATGTATGTAAAATATGCCAGTGTCTGCTACTTAGTAAGTTGTACTCAGTAATGGCATTCAGTAATTGACTAAAATCATGCATTTCTTCAACATTACCTTCGCAAACTTAATACACAAATAAGTCATCTTAGAAATGTAAAAAACTGCTGTGTCCACAGCTATATTTTAGGTTAAGATGTGACTATTAACATTGAAAAGGCGTGTGGCTTAGAGCATTTCCCTCAATTGCCCTGCATTAGTGCCTTCTCTTTAGATCCACTGATCTTATACATGCCTGAAAGTCATAAGGCAGAAATATATGCATTATACACTAAGAGAAGCTGTAGGTGAACCTTTCAACAACAGCATCAGAAACATCTATTAAGGTAACGCTTTCCATTCAGTGCTTTGCTCGAAATGGTGCAAAGTGAATTAACGGACACAGTTCCTTTCCTCTCAGAAGAACTAAAACATATTCCAGGGACAACAGAGATTTTTAATTCATATGAGGAGGGATCTAACAAATGAACAAATTAATGAAGCAAAGAAAAAAAGAAAAAAAATGCCTTCATTTTTTTATATGAAGAAAATCTGAGGCAAGTCACATCAGGAAAAAAATTTTTTTTTTTTTCATTGATCAGAGAGCTCATGAACTGTGAAATTTCAAAATTGAATAATCTAAAGAGATTCTTTCTTGAGTTAACATAAAACGAATGTCCAGATACATAGAGAGGAGAGTATTTTCAATATAGTGTAAGACTTGAGCAGAGGCTTAGAGATGGAAAGAAAAAAATTGCTTCCATGGATTTGAAAAAAAAAATCTGGAAGGATATGACCTTGCTGAAAAAATAAGATGTGAGTGACTAGCAATTCTCTCTGCAAACTAATGATGTGAGGCAACACCCTTCTGTAGAAACTCAGACTCGTCTTCTTCAGGAAGGGGTCCCCCAGACCTGGAAAAAATCAGCCCTCTTCCAGCTGAGCACTTACTTATCTTGACCTTTTTTATCGTGGTGTTTTCAATTGGTTTAAGTCAACCTTCTGCTCTATTCTTTTCTATAATCTTCCTGAATCATGTTAGGGTATGTAACAACTATAGTTTGTCCTGGGGATGAGAACTCAGGAAAATGAGACCCTGCACAATTGCTTAGTTTCTAACAGTAGTTATGGAGCATTCACTTTGACTGACTTGCTGAGCCATGACCATCTTCAGTGGCCATAAATGCCGATGTGGGGAAAATAGGCCCGACTCTCTCCTTCTTGGATTATATTTTCTTTGACCTTGCCCACTCCTGTAGCTGTCTGGACTTTCTTGTCAAAGTGATAGTTTATTTCCATTAGGCTCAATTTGTTCCAGGGACTTTCCCCCCTCTTTTTGAAAACATTGTGTCTTATGATCAACAGGAGATTAAAAAAATGGGGGGGGGGAGGAAGCCTAGTTTCTAACAAAATCTTTGAATCTGTCAGTTGTACTCAGCAGGAATAAAGGGATAAATTGATTTGAATTGCGATAACTACCTAGTTGAATTCACACATGCACATGCATTTATATCCGCATTTTTATTTAAGAAGTTTCAAGATGCCAATATCTATTTCTTGCCTTTAGCTGTTATGAACACATGTAATGATAAAACAAAAGTAAATATGTAAGTTTATAATATTCTGAGAAGAGAGTTTGGTAGTGGTATTTGCTGCTTGGGTTCATCCTGCCTCCTTACCTATTTACCAGCAGTGTCTCTTTACGTAAGTTACTCAACCAAACTCTGCTTTAGCTTCCTTTATTTTATAGTATGTGTGTGTGTGTGTGTGTGTGTGTGCGCGCGCTAGCAATAGCACCTAACTTAGGTTGACTAAATGGAAATTAAATAAATTAATGCGTTTAAAGCACTTAAGTATTGAATAAATGTTTAATTATGACTATATTATGAATATCATAATGATTATGATTGAGATTGGGAAGTCTGACTTTAAAAGTAACACTAAGCTGAGTTAGCCCTGGTCTAAGGTTATCAGGCAATTGAGCTACTATTAAAGGCTTTGGCCAACCATTCTTCAACTATCAGAGCAGGGTGGGATGTTAGCCATGGGCAAAATTTCTCCTTTGCCATCTTCCACGAAGGCCTAGAGACTAAGATGCTCCAAGAGGCCAGATGAGAACTCACCTTAAGGAGATGTTTGCTGTATTCCCAGCCTACTAATTCCAAGTTCTACTAATTCAGGCAGTGATCTTTTCAAAGGCAATTCTAAAATTCAAAATTCTCTGCATCTGCTTATATATCCCCTTCAGCTAAGAACTATATATTTTAGAAGATAACACCTTTTTGAAGAATAATTATTCATGAATAAAGTGTAAGAGTCTTTTTTCCCCTCTTTTTAATTATAATTGGTGTCCAAGTAGTTCTTGAATTGCTAGATAATATTTTATAGACCGTGAAGTCAGAGAATTTATCAAGTGGCCTCACATTTCCATTGCCTGAATGAATAGTTTCAAACACATGTGAAAAAAATCAGAAAATTGGGTGCCCTGTATACACATTTCCATTGAAATTTATGGCCGCTTCTGGTCACAGCCACATCAATAATGCACATCTATAGGTAGTTTACCAGGTTAAATAACTGTGGTTTTGGATTTAATTGCCAACTTGTTACTCTACTAGTAATTCCAGACAGGGGAATAACAGAGTGAAGGGGCCTGCCCAGCGTGTTACTGCTGCCTGAAAAAACAAATAAGATCCTTAGGGTTTAATTAGAGAACTAATAACTATACCTATAGCCTGCTAATGCTAAAATGGGAACATTGAACATCTGGAAGATAAGTCTAGATTTGGTCACTTGCCTTTGGGAGTCTAAATCCATGAGATTTTGACTGTCCAAAGGGGCAGTGGCACTAATACCTGGGGTTTGGACACAGGCAGAAATCACAAAGGTGATTGTGAGTTGGTCTACAAAGTGGAACAATTCAGGAGAGATAAATGGAATAGGTATTTAAAAATCACAAAAAATTCAGGATGATGACTGGCTTCTTTGGCCCAAACTTGAAAATAAGTCATTTAAAAGGAAAAATTGGTACATAAAAAATGTGTTCTTACTTCATAAAAACTTACATGGCCTCTGGAACTCACAACCACACAAGATATCAGCTGGCATCAGAGAGTTTGTTTAGGAAAAGAATGACTGAAGCATGACCTATGATTACACATGTTCGGTGGAAAAGGTCAGGAAAGGAGCATATATAGTAAAAGGTATAGAACAGCTTTGATAGACAGCATTGTGCATCATTTTTTTCTCTCACCTCTCTTCTCTACCACCAATGCCAAATAATCATATATAGATATATATATGACTGCTCATATATATGATTGTTTTATATATATGTATATATATAGTTTTACACACACACACACACACACACACACACACACACACACACACACCACTCTCTCAAGTGCATGAGAAATGTTAATAAGAGAGATAGGACACTTGCTTCCATTTTTTTCTTTCCAAAATTATGAAAAGAAAGGTTTTTGTTTGTTTGTTTTCTCCTCAGGTGGTTTAAGAATAACTCTGAGAAAAATGTCTCTATCCTTTGCAGCAGATCCCATCTAAAACTAGTTTTATATACTTTAGGAATAAAATTGCATCACTTCTCGGCCTTTTGACTAAGATCAAGTGTGTAGGAATAAAATTTCAGGCTTCTTGGCATATTTTCTGTGCTGTCTTTGTCTAAAAAGATCATTTCAATATCTCTAAGTTACTAGGACTTCACTGCACATGGTATAGGAAAATTTAAATTATACAATTGAGATTACTCTAGAGTACAATTCCTTAAAAACAGAAAGTATACCTTAAGACTATGGTCTAGAGGCAAGAGTAAATGGAGTGGAAAAGTGGTAAAATGTTGGTTTAGAAGGTTTAATACTTATGATCTGGCAGCCGGTTGCCTCTACCCACTCAATGGGAGACACAGATGGGAAAGGGCAGGTATGTGTAAAGAGTGAAGTGATTCATGAATACTCAGCCATGAAGTGAAAAAAATCAAAATGGAATAAGTATGACTATAACTGTCTTGGTCTATTAGTATTCAAATATTAATGCTTACTTTCCTTTTAGAGATATTACTGATTATTTACTGATGAGAATAAAATGATAGTTTGGGAAAAGGAACATGTATGTTCAATAAATAAATTTAAACAGGGTTTGAATGACATGTGATTTGCTTAACTCAGGGTAACAGTTGACTTGTTAAAATGAGTTTCCCATCCTGATGTGTCTTCTACTTTAGGGTTCCTTGGAAAAAAACTTCTAAAATGCATTGCAATTTTTCACAGAGGTGACACATGGTCCTATTTTCCGAAGACTTTGATTTAATATTTAAATGCAATGGTATTTGACTTTATTAGTACAGAATATTTAAACTTAAAAAGAAAATATCTTAATTTGTTTATGCATAAGCCTATTAAAAACGTTTCTAAGGGGCTCTTGTTATGTTTATTCTCTAGAACATAACCTATCTTTGAAGTGGTATATTAGTTTTAAAGAAGTCGTTCTCAAGCTAAATAATTAGACTGGAAACAGAAGCTATTCTTAGAGTACATTCAACATATAAAGCTATGCATATGATGCTTTGATTCAAATAATATTCTTATAAAATTTTGTTATTGTTTGAGGTCTATATTCAGATTGGCAACTTTTGTTTTGATAATTATTCCATCCCCACATAACTTCCCCCCTGCCCAATTAAACCAGAATTAGGAACACATATATATCTGATAAGGCTTAAACTTCTCAACCGCCTGCTTCAGAAGCAAAGACCTTTAGTGGTTGTATTAATTTTGTCTCTGCAGAGAAGGCTCAGAAGAAAACAGAATCAATTCCCTTACGTTTTTCTGGAAGAGGAAGGTTGCTTTGATCTTAGCATGCTGTGCATTTTTTATTGGCTGTGAATATAAAAAGCCATAGCCTCATCTGGTTTTTCTGCTAATTTCTCATACTGTAAATCACATAATGCCTTGTCATCTAAAGTAAAATGCGTAGGTCCAAAATATCATTTCAACATTGATTTATCGTCACAGTTGATAGAAAGATGTCCAGGATGTTAGAAAACTATCCAAGGTTTGATTAATATGTCACAGACTGCTAAAAATATATCCATGCACTTTAGACAACGAATTCCAGGATGTAGACATTCACTAATGCTATTTTGGATCCCTTTTCCTATCATTACAAGGGGCTGTTGCAGCTAATGTAGCAGCTGCCTAGGTTATTGCTTCTATAATATAATCCATAATGCACAAGCAGCTCTTTTCCAAACATTTTAGAACAACTCAAATTGTTTATATGTCTCTGTTAGGTAATTTTCCTATAACTTTGTGCCAATTGGTGTCATACTATTTGGTAAAAGTCTTCATTAAATCAAGACAACTGCACTTAGTTAAATTTCTCTCATACAGAGAATTACAGGAAAATTATAGCTAGCTCATTTGAGGCCATCATGATGAAATAAATGCAGGGAAAATGAATGCAAACTACAAAAATGGAGTTGTATAATTAAACATCAAATAGTCCAAGTAATAAAAGTCATAGATTAATTGTCTTTCAGTTCTAGTCAGATCCTTTAAATACTGTCTCACGACTTCAGCGTTGGTTCTTTCATCAGATGAGTGCCTATCCTTAAAGTTTGGAAATTTCAGCTCTTTTGGAGCACCAATCATCTCTAAAAAGTAATTGGCATCTTCTTCCAAAGTCTCAAATTTTCCAACAAAATCATAGTTGATTAAACATGGATAGCAGAGTTTGCTGACCTTTTCCCAGTGAATGTCCATTCCTACTGGACGGTGAGAATCCAGCAAATAGTGGACAAACTCTTTGAATTTGACTCCAGATCCATTATTTAATGCTTCTTCACAGGCATTTGGCCGATATTTCTTTATAATTGCCTTCCCAAATACTGGATGGTAATAACTATTGGGGTGTTCAAATTTGTCCCTAAATGCTGACACTAATCTTTCCATGGGATCACGAACAAACACAGCTTTGGTGTAGGTATTCAAACGAGTATATATCCCTTTTAAGTCAAAGCTATCTAGTTTTTTCAAATGCTTCCCATAGTGAACAGCATCATGGGAGATATTGTACGCAGAGGGAGCCAATCCATTTAATACCATCAGAATTCTTTTCCAGTTGGAACAGCCAGCCTTTGGTACTTCACAATATAAGATTTTGTGTTTATCTTCTACATAGATTCTGGATACCATATGAAAAAGCTGTGATTGAGGATGACTTACCCCACCATATTTCTTGCAAAATTCCTGAAGGAAAGACCTGCGCTTCTCTTGGGTTTCATCAGTTCTCCTCCATTTGTTGTCTTTGACTAAACTTTTGTTTAAAGGGTGGATGTCCAATGGCCAATTCATTTCTCTGAACTTCTTGAAAAGGGTCTTAGTTCTTTGATGTTTTTCAATCAACTTAAAGGTGGGTGACTCCGTGGTCTTGCCCAAAGCTTGCCCCTCTCTTTGTGAGTGGCTGGTCTCCGTTAAGACCCCAGTAGACCTCTCAGAGTTAAATAGAAGATTTTCTTTTTTTTTCTTGGGATCCTCAGGGATGTGGTACTTGGGGTTCTGTTAAAATAGAGAAGGAGAAATGTTGAAAGCACACTCACAAATGTGGGTATATTAATAAGGAACTTAACATAGTTGTTTTAAAACACTATCAAGGAGAGCACATTTCATATAAACTGCCAGAACAACTTACCAAAGCATGCCAAATATATACTTTGTAGTAAGTTTCTTTATAGAAAACATAACAATGAAAAATGGCATCCATGCATCATTTTGGACCAATGTTTCACATAATATAAAATTTGACTTGAAATTTGAAAGCTCATGGGTTTATTGGTAGACTGCATGGGAAGTATTCAGCCTAGGCCGGAAATAAAACTGCCACTCTATTTCTGCTGTTATTTCTTCAACTACTATAATTATAAATAATAATTGCTAATCTTATTGTTTTAATAGTAGTAGTACTTTATCCTAGTGACCTAGTGAATTTCACGGTTCCCCAGTGTTCATTATTATCCAGACTATACTTTGTGTGCCCCTCCCCACCCCCTAATTAGTTCTCTCCCTGCCCCACTAACAAGAACAAAAACAAAATCAGCCTTCCACTGTGCCCTCTGGACCTTCTGCTTGTGGTCATCAAATTCCCCTTTAATCTCCAGGGATTTCTGGAGTGTTTGTTTCCCGTGACTTTCTCTAAATGAAACCTGGCTGGTCCCCAAGACTCTGCTTCCCTTGCAATTTCTCAAGTAGACGAAACTTCGCTTATTGGAACCACTTGTCCCTCTGCGGGCAGAGAGGAGGCTCTTTCCTTGTGCTCCACTGCTGCCTCCAGGACGTTTCTCCTGGCAAAACCTCCTGCTTCTGTGAAGGACATGTGTCCGGCTGAACCTCCCTCAACCCCTCCTCATGCTGTCATCTGCTTTTACTCTTGATCTTGTCACTTTATGCTCAGACTTTGCTTCTTCATTCCTACTCTTGTCAGTATGTGTAGTGACTCTGACACCCAATGAATTCTCGGTTGCTTGAGCACCTCACCTTGAATAGAAGTGTTTTCTATTTCACATAGATCTTGCCCTTGCCAAGGCCTGCACCACCCCTGCCATCTCTCTGACCACCACCGTCAAACCTTCCAGCTCATTGCTCCGGTTTTGCAATTCTGTGACCACTTTTTACTATATTATCTAAGCTCTCAGCAGCCAGCCATGCCTGCTCTGTTTCCTTTAGCTCTTAGAAAGTCACTTCTATAAGGAGCTGGTTCGTATCTCTTTGGTCTAAATTATGTTTCCCTCTGAGATTTTCTCCCACAAAACCCTGCTTATTTTCCTCATTGCATTTATCATAATGTAAAACAATTTTACTTCTATCTATGTTGTCTTTTCCCACCCCATTCCACCTCTCTTGCATTAGAATGTGCCTGCAGAGGTCTTATCTTTCTTGTTTTCTGCTTGATCTCTGGTACTTAGCACAGTGCCTGGCACATAGAAAATGATCAATAAATAACTGTTGAATGAGCATGTATGATTATAATGTAATGATGGGCTTCCACACAATTGTTTCACGACCTTGTTGAAGAAAAACAGTGTTAATCAAAGGTCAAGGTTAACAGATAAATACTTCACCAATTATTGTTAAGGTGCTGAAAATATCTGTATTCAAACAAACCCTTGGCAGAAGAGAAAATAAATAAAGTAGGCACACGAAGAGTTGCTTGTGCTAAAGTATGGGTGTCGGGCTTGGAGCCTTACCTGCTGGCCAAATCAGATTGGTTCAAAGTCATTCAATGCTGCCTCGGAAGCCCTGGAGGCTTGCCAGCAATCCGGACTCCCAAACCTCACTGCAGACACCCGGAAGCAGAATCTCTGGGGAGGGGCTCCTGACTCTAAACAAGCTCCCCAGGTGCTTCCCAGGCAGTAATGGCATTTGGGGACCACTGAACTAGAGTACAGCAAAGGAAAGTAAAAAAACAAGAGTTCATCTCGTACAACTAGGAGAGAAACACACTCAATACGCTGGGCATGAATATTTCAGTAAGCAGAGACTAATACTCTGTTGTAGGCAGGGATGCCCCATCAGCCTTCACACGGACCATGTGAAATACTCTCCATATTTATCCATTCCCTTTGCTGGAGGCGCATGTTCCCCAAGCCACTTTCTAATGACTAGCTGGGCTAGAAAAATAACTGCATGAGGAAAAGGTTCATTGCTCATAAATTAGACTTCAATCTCCTGTTAGTTTATTTAGCACAAGTCAGCTTCCTCAGCTTGGACCAAATCAAGATATGGGCAAAGTGTTAATTCTAAGTAACAACACCCAATGAAGCATTTTTTTTTTTTTTTTGATGTCCGTTAGACCTTCTCCCAGAGACCCCTTATCTCACCATCATTCACCTTATAAAAACCAGTATTAGGATGTGGTGACATCTCTCCCCACCCACAGCCCAACTCCACTTCCTTCCAATCATGGAGACGGCTTTCCATGAATAAGGGGTTTGGACAACTGAAATGAAGCTTAATAGTGTTTTCATTTGAGGCTTATACTTATGAGTTTCCATCATCATCATCATCATGATATCAAGAACAACAACAATAAAAAAAAAAAAGTAAACTCTTACATCTCCTTTCCTTCAGGGTACTTCATTCTGATTGTCCCTAAAGCAAATATAGGTTAAGCCAAATTTATCTTGTTCTTTCCAAAAGTGGCTCCTCCTGCACTCTTTTCTATTTCTGAAAAGGTTCTATTACATTCCAGTCACCCCCTCATGAAATCAGAGAGATGCTTTAACAATCAGAAAGTAAACTGGTTAATTTGCATCTCATAACGTCTTTTTAAAAAATCTTTTTATTTATTTCTTAATTGGATATTCTGAAGTATCCTCCTAATTAGTCTCCCTGAAATTTATTACCAAATTAGTCTTCCTAAAACATTTTATTTTTTATCACTTAAAATTTGGAACTGGCTCAACTATATATATAAACTAAAGTCTCAATTGTTTAGCTGGCCTTGGCAGCCTGTCACCCTAGGGCCTCTTGTCATTTTATGTTCTGCTCCTGTCCTGACATGTTCTCTGTCCTCTACTTGCTTCCATCAGGCTCTCAGCATTCCCCATCAGTGTTCTCCCCCTTTCTTGGGACTTTGGAAATATCCTAGGCTGATAGAAAATGAAAACCACCCAGGTCTTCAGCAAGGAATTCCACTCTCTATGAAACAACTTTAGCACTTAGTCCATACCACCTGTAAGGAAAGTAATTCTATTCTAGCTTACATTGTTATTTGATTTTCTCACTGCAGAAACTCTTTTAGCCACAGCTAAATTGTACACTATGGCAGAAAGCTATAGTTTTCCACAGACACCTTTAAAGAGTGGCTGTTATGGTAATGTTACTGGAAAGATATGTAACTGTAGATGAAAGAAATGAGTATTCAAATAAATCGAGTGAAAAAAATTTGTGGAATGTTCACTAACTGCAGTAAATCTGAAAGTCTCATTCTTCTTTGTTTTTAAGGTCTCTGTATCAATATACCTCCCCTATGAAGTCTCTGATCTTCAATATTGATATTAATTGTTCTTCCTCTCTTCCTCCCACCCAAAGTCGCGGAGCATCTGCTACAACCAGACTGTGTGCTAGATGCCAAGGAAGGCGTGGTGGATAAAACACATGTGGTTTTTGTCCACACGGAGCTGATATTCTTGCAGGGAAAAATATATTAAGCAAATAATTACACACTTATATAATGTATTACCATCGAGGCAAAGGCTCCAGCAGCGTGTGTCAGAGGCTGGGAGAGCAGAAATGAGCGTGTGGGGTATAAAGACAGTCTGACCCAGTCTGAGAGCTCAGTCTCCTATTTAGCACATTTTGTTTTACTCTAGTTAGTGGTTATATTTAGTTGTTGAGGTGACTCTCTCTATATTTTAAGTTTACTGAAGGTCAGTGTGTAGTCTTGTAAGTCTACGTAACCTCCACTAATATCTAGAATGGTTTCTTGCACAAACATATGTTTTGAATTTAATTGAAGGGCCATGTCATTCCTGTACTGCCCCTTATTCAGGCAACTAGTCACACTGGCTTTATGCTGTTGTCAAGGGTGGTATTTCTGTAAGACTGTATCTGCTATTGTGCACCTGATAGAAACTATGTACCTCAATGACTTTGATCATTCATTCACTCACACACGTATTGAACTATTAAAATATGCTGTTTTGCCATTGTATAAATAAGGATGAAATAGATAAAAATTTACAGCCCCTTGAGGATGCCAAAGTTTAAATGGGTTGATAAAAATAAGAAGTTTATGGAAAAAAAGTGACAATTGCCATAGGCAAGGATTCGTAGGGTGTTTGGGGAACAGAGACAAGAGCACCTAATTTTTCTGAAAACATTTTTTTTGGGACAAATTACACAGAGGAAGTGATGCCTGAGATGGGTCTGGGAGGGTGACGGGGATATTGACAGGTGGACAAGCCAGGGATGGGAAGAATTGTGCATTCCACCATGCAAAGGACACTCCGGGGACCAGATTCAGATGAGAGGCAGAGGCAGGCAGGGTTGGGAGTCAGTCACTCCAGGAGGGCCTTGTGCCCATATAAAGAGTCTAGACATTGCCACATAGGAGACAGGAATTTTCAATAAGGCAGGCACTTAGAATGAACATTCTGGGAATTATTTGAAGCAACATTAGAAAACTGATCAGATTGGAAGGAGTGGAGGTAAAGGCAGTGTAAAGAATGGCTTCCCATTTCCCAGAGAGAGGAACTAGGAGTAGCAAGTGCAGGACGCTGTGGGGTAGGTGTGGATCCTCACTACCTCTAATTTCAGACCTTCTGAGTTGCAGGTGTCCTTGGGAGATGTGGATGTGGATAGCAGGACTCCAAGGCTGGATATACAGATTTGGGAGTTGGCTGGTGGAGGCGCTAGCTGAATTTATGGGCCTTGGAGGCATTGCTCCGGCAGAGCAGCAGAAATGATCACAACGTCTGCCATTTACCGAGTGCCTGCTTATGGCCGGACCCCACAGCGCACACTGCCACCTGTGGCCATGATAGTCTTTCACTTCCTTTTTCCAGGTGAAGAAATAGGGCCTCAGAAATATTAATTTGTTTAAAGCACACAGCTTGAGAAAAAGGACAATGCACAAGCCCAGTTCTTTTCTGGGCTCAAAGATTTCCTGCTGTCATTGTACCGGGCAGAGGAGAGAGGGGGATCTAGGCTGGCATCTGGTGGATTCCACCACGGGGCAGGCTGAGGGGCGAGGAGCCTGAGAATGACTGTCTCATGGTTTAAAAAATGTTTTCCTCTCTGGCCTGAGTTCTGAGGGGGCCACGACTCTCTCGTCTTCCCTGTGCAAGAGAAGTTAGGCACCGGCACAATCGGTCTGTATCAGAAAAGCAGTAGAAAGAAGTGTGAAACCCCCGAAGCCCTTTTGTGAGATTCAGAATCCAAAAGGGTGGGAATGTAACTGTCCCCCTACTGGCAGCTGCAGGGCTCGGTGTGGACCCACACTTGAGTTGTAGGAACAAGTTTGGTTTCCAGTTTCTCTTGAAAAGGACAGGTACCCTAAGAAAGACAGGACCCTGGAGCGGATAAGAGCACAGCCTGCGTGGGGTTGAGCGCTGACTGTGGGTAAGCTTCTTCGCCTTGCTGGAACTGGGTTACTTTATCTGAAAAAGGGGACAACAGTAGGAACGAACTCAAAGGTGGTAAAGATCAAATAAGCCAATAAGCAAAGTGCTTATAAAACTGCTTGGCACATAGTAAGTGATATTATGCCCAACTTTTGGGGACAATGTATTTGCTTTCAGCTAAGAAGTATTGCTTGCTTTTACAAAATCAAATACAGCACTTATAGTAATTATGTATGTTGTCGCCTATGTGTCTTTCGTCCTATTACATATTGGTGCTGATTGTGCCATTTCTGAGAATGTCCTAAAAACTGTAAACTGTATCTGTTGTGGGGGGACCTTGGTGGGCAATTAACAGACAAATTTCACAATGATAATATTGGTGACTAGATGGTGATTCCCCGCCTTTATCATTTAGCTTTGACATTTTTCTAATTTAATTTTATTATATTGCTTTTATAATGTATCTTTTGTGATTTATCTGGAATCTAGATGTAAGTGCAATTGCACTTCTTCATACCATCATGAAGACGTAGTTACTTCTAGTCATTAATAAGAGTAATAATGGGAGTGGGTGGGATGCTTGAAACCCCGTCCTCTCTGAGGATACAAATCAGTGTTTCTCTGCTGGTCCCTCTGTGCCACAGCTACTCCTTTCAAATCTTAGGTCAAGGGCTTCAGAAGCTGAGTGCTTAGTTATGAGAGGAGTGAAGGCTGTGACTGCATTTCCAATAGGACACTGGGGACAATTGGGACAATATAGTCTTAATACTCAATGCCATCTGCCCCTGTCGCCTCCTCCCAGTCTTCCATCTCCAATTCTTCATGGAGTAAACGTTTCCTGAGCACTTAATGTGTGCCAGGTGCTGGGCAGTGTGTTGGAGGTACAGCTAGCAAGCCAGACTCGGTCCCTGCTCTTATGGGGCAGCCTCAGGATCAGGGTGGGGAAGGAAGACACAGAAAAGAAAAGCAAGAATTACCACACTTATGGCAGGTGATCAGATGCAGGAAGAACATAATTCTAGGATACCACACAAGGAGGGCATTTAATCTCTGCGTGGAGGTAAGGGAGGATTTCTTGGAGAAAGTGTGTGCCACACAAAATCATTTCCTGGCTCTGTGTTTCCTCTCTCTGGAACATGCTTTTCCATTTGGGTTGCCTAGTTAAAAGGCCCAGGCACAGAGCAAGCTAATTTAATCACTGCATCAACCCAAAGACAAGCTATGGATACATACATTTTACAGATGAAGGGCTTGGAGTTCAGAGAGTTTACGTAGCTTGCCTAAGTTAACACAGCTATTGATAACGCTGCATCAAGCACTGTCTCAGTCATTTATGTCTTTTTTCAGCTGCATCATATATCAAGCAATCTGTTCCTTGTTTAATGCCCATTAAATGAATCGATGTAAGTAAAGCACAAAGCATATGCCTGTTACAAGTAGGGAAGTTGGGAACCTGGATTTTTGAGTCACATGGACCTGCTTTGTGTCCCCGCTCTATCATTTTCTATGTGGGTAACCTTGGTTAACCTACTTTAATTTCTAAGCTTCATTTTCCTTGTCTGTAAAATGAGCATAATAACAGCACCTACCTTGCAGGTTTGCTGAATTATACAAAACGCGTGTAGAGAGTGCTCAACACAAAGTATGCTTCCTATGCATAGTAAATATTCTTATCGATTTAGTCAATAAATCTTTAGTTATTGAGCATCTCTAGTGACCAGCATTTTCTAGGTGAATATTAGTGTTTCCTTCTGCTTTTTTCATCTCCTCCCCCTCTTCTCTTCAAAACACTTAGCAAAGTTAAGAGCACATGATAAATGCATAATGGAGATAAAGGTGAGTGGAAGAAAGATGAAGACAATTGAATGAAAAAGGAAAGAAAAAAATCAATTCAAGTGGAGGAAAGGCAAAGAAAGACAACAAGAAAGTACTGTGATAGGTAATAGGAAAGAATAATGAACACTTGGGGTTAGCGGATACAGGGGGACACTAGTGAATTTTAGCCCTCGCCAAGCTGCAATCTTCAAATCACTTAAATTGCTTAAACACAAAACAATAGTTTTGGTAGTGAGGCTATTCAGGTTGATCCAACAAGCTAATTTGTATGGTCACCTGGATGCAAGGATTGAAATTATGATTTTATTTGCCAGTTCTTTCAGTTTTGGATTAAATTCCTCTCTATTTTTTCCCCCTTAAAGTCAAAGAAACAAAATATGAGCACTGAGGATATAACAAAATGTGAACATCAAGGAAGAATTTCTATTGAGCAAAGTGCATTCTCTGGTGTGGCAAGACGCTGAAAATAGACAGAACCTTAATGTTTATAAATAGGTAAGACTTCTCCCAAAGGGGTTCAATATGCTTTTATAGATTTATCATTTTATGTTTCTTTTAAGTTTTTTTTTAAAATGAGGTATTCTTTTGTTCTCAAATTTAGAGATAAATTAAGATAGATTTGTGTAATAACTTGCCCAAGGTCACTCTGTAAAGTCAACGGAAAAGTTAGGAACGTAGTCCAATTCTTTATTTCCAACCCAGGAACTAGAAGAGCTTGCTTTTTCCAGAAACTCAAAACTTAACGAGGAGCTGCAACTTGATCAACTGAAACACATTCAGAATGTTTGCTCCTTATTATTTTATCTCCTAGGTTGTGCCTGCGTATGTCAAATGTGGATGAGAATAACAAAATACAGTCGATTGCATTTAGCATGAAACAGGTAGAATGAATGGATGTTTGATTATTAGAATTTTGCTATTTCACTGGAATTTTAGATATCTAATAATTTGGAATACGGTTCTTTAATGTCTGTAAGTTAGTGCTTATTTTTCTAAAAAGTAGTATTTGCCAGCCAGCATCTCCTCCCCTTACTTTGAAGATGAACAGCAACAGTAACGTGTATATCTGAGCGGGTTCTAAAGGTGAAATGAGGAGGGTACCCTGACTCTCTGACACCTGGTTCTAGGGAGTTCAGTTGGTAGGCAGTTCTTGCTCTTGTTTTCAGGAGTATGGTGGGGAAGAAGGAACCAGCTTCACTGGGTTGGAATGCCTAAGTGTAGAGTTTTCTTTTATTGGGGGGAAGGTTGTTATGGGTGTGGGTAAGCAAGCACGTGATTTTCCCAGGCAAAGGAAACGAGTCTCTGAGGTGATACTGGAATTGGACACTGAGAGGGGTGAACTAGGGAGCAAGGGAGGGTCAGAGAGATGGGTCAGCAGTGGAGAGATGTGGGGTCTTTCCACGCGATGGAAATGGAAGTGCAAGAGAGAAGGAAGCTGTAGTGAGGCCAGGAACACGGTGGCTGGATAGATCAGCCCAGTACAAAATCTTTCAATGTTGAGCCAGATCAACCAGATCCTCCTCTTTGGACCCATTTACCCAAGGCCATGCTAAAACCCCAGTCCTCTGATGGCGGGGACAGGTGAGTCTTTTTGAGAGTTAACTAGATATATGTAGTTATAAAGTGCCTAGTATAGTGTCTATCATATAGTAGCTTTCTCCAAAATGTTAACACTTCCTGTCTCTGTGCCTTTCTGCTCTGATTTCCCCTCGATATTGGACATGTCATCCAGCATGCCTGCCTTGCCAACTTCAGACTGAAATGAGTATGACATCATGTCCTGTTCATGTGTGCAGTCACAGGGGTGGACACTGTTCAGTCAGGAGTGGGCATCTCCCTCAGGGCAGCTTCTCTATAGGCCAGCTGGCAACCAATGAGAGGACCTGTAGCAATAGCTTCTGCCCAGGCGTGTGGATGAAAACTACCTAAATCCATTAGTTCTTCTCCCCTCTGGGCTCCAGACTGAAAAATATGGGGAAGTTTGGTTAGTTATTGGTAAAAAGAAAACAGAAAAAGAACAGCCATAAAGAGAAGCAGAGCCCAAGACAATAGCTGAGTCAAGGTAATGTGGGGCTGAGGGCTTTAGCACCAGTGAGGTGAGAGCCCAGTTCCAGGAAGGAACACCCACGGGCCTGTTTCTTCCCCATCCATTGCCTACTAGTCAGTCCAAAGCTACTTGAGCCCTGGAGACAGCAACGCCAACTGCAGCGATACTGGCAGGGTCACATTCCATTTGTCTTATTTGGTTAAACATCTGCCAGTCCCAGATCAGATTTGCCTGTGTCAGCACCTTCGGGTGACACACAGGCCCCTCCGGCTTATGTTGTCTGCATACGTGTCAACTCAGCTTTATTCAAGCCTGCCTCCTCAAATCCTGGCCCAACTCTTTTAGTCCAGGGCAGGCAACTCACTCTGGTGCTACCATGGGTTACCTGGGGGCTATGCTAGGAAGAGAGGGTTGCCTGTGGCACCAGATCATGCCACGGGGCTCCTGAGGCCATGCAGAGAGGAGTTCCTTTGGGGGAATTTCAGTCTGAGAAAGAATGAAAAGGAAGAATGTAAGACAGAAACTCGCAGCAAAGTAGAAAGACAGAGTAGGTTACTACAGTGTTTCCCTGAAAATAAGACCTAGCTGGACCATCAGCTCTAATGCGTCTTTTGGAGCAAAAATTAATGTAAGACCAGGTCTTATTTTACTATAATATAAGACCAGGTATAATATAATATAATATAATATAATATAATATAATATAATATAATATAATATAATATAATATAATACCAGGTCTTACATTAATTTTTGCTCCAAAAGATGCATTAGAGCTGATGGTCTGGCTAGGTCTTATTTTCAGGGAAACAGGGTATATGAAGGGGTCAGAGTGAACAGATCTCTAATACAAAACAAAGTAATGATCAAATGGATGTCTGTAAGGTCTCATTTCTTCATGCGTTAAGATAAAAATCTGTCAATTTTATTTGTAACAATACCATTTTATTAATCTAAATTTTAAAGCTTTTTGGGGTCATTTCTCCTGAAGATGATTATACTTGACACAAGATGTCATTGAAATGGCTACTGAGAAGCATCGATGGCATGGCCATAGTCTCTCCTTTTGGTCCCCCTTTCTTTGCAAGCCAGGTATAAGTGGCACTGGCCTGATCCTTTAGCCTGAGGGTGAGAGTGTTTGGTGTCTGTACAACCTCATTCCCCACAGCTGGTATAGCAGGAGTTCCCACTGGATATGGGAGGATCGCAGAGGGTCGCCTGCCACCTGCAGCCCAGCCTCGGTAAGTGCAACTGCACAAATGGTGACAAGGAGGGGGAACTGGGGGCAGTCCAACCTTTCTTTAGGCAGAGCCCAAGTACAGGAAATAGCATATACCTGCGGAACTGTTTCTTTCCCACCTATCACCTAACAGTCCAAAGCTACTGAACCCTGGGAAGAGCAATGCCAACTGGGAGAGTGCAGTGACACTGGCAGGGCTGGTCTTGACATCCAATCACAATTCTCTAATCTATTCTAATAATCTATTCACAGAGATCCAGGTATCATCAAGCAAGCAAGCATAATTCTCTGAAGAGCTTTCCAACATAGCATCATCACCCCTTTTTCCTCACTATAATTCTGTAATCTGCTCTTTGGAAGGAACAGACACATTTTGGTGTACCTTGTTCAGAAATAATATCACAGTTTGTTAATTCTATTTATGCCACACACAAGGAAAAACTGTCCACAAAGATGTCTCAGGCTCCATACAGGACATTTCTTAGGGCCTCCCATAACTGTGGGCCTACAGCCAATACTGTAACAAGATGGAAGTGGGTGGCTTTGAGCACCATTCACCTCTGAAAACCAAATTAAAAAATTGCACTTTTGGACCATTTCTCAGATCAATGGGACAACCCTGTTGCCTCACCTGTTACTCATGACCCATCTGTTGAGATTCCCAGGTCCAGAGCATTCTTCCTCCTGAGTGAGGAGGGGTAGATTTATACCAATTGTCAAATGAGGTGAGTTTGCCTGCCTTGACTCCTGCCAGGGCTCCAGTCCCTTTAAAGGACAGCTCCTGGACGAAAGCCATAGGGAGAGGATGGTTGGTGAGAGAGGGTTTTGGATGTATATCTATGGAGGGCTTCATGTCTGACAGGTGCTGTTCAAACAAAGTAATCCTCACCCCAGCTCTAGCAGGTCGTTATGATCGTGTTTCCATTAAACTTGCCAGGTGTCTTACGACTGCTACAGCTGGGATTAAAACCAAGGCTTTTCTGACTCCAAAACTGTACAACACACGCTTACCTCACAGGGTTCTCAGTGCCATCACATCTGTAATTAGAAGAGTGTTACCTTTTGATTTGATCCAAATGAATACCATCCTTCCTACTGAGCCTCCGTGAGGTGGCTGAGTGTGCCTGAGTCAGCTCTATTTAGAGTGGACAGTGGACATCACCCAACCATTGGCTGCTTCTCTTCTCCAATTTGAGTTATGCCAGTTGGGTACCAAGAACCGATCTTCTACTGTACAACCCCCAGTCCTTGGCACGGCCAAGGAGGTGCTGGGCTGTTGCTCTTAGAAAATCATGATGTAAACTCGGGCTGCCTGGACTTTGGGCCTCTTGTGTTGTACCATAAACCACACAGAGATTCTGGTCATCTGCTCAGCTTTTATGCCAGCCTTGAACAAAGCTCTTTATCTTCACGGCATCTTTATTTCCTCTTCTGCCTCTACACTCCCATTAGAAACACACATATCCAGACTTGGTGGTTATGGAGTAGAGAGATCTTCACTCCATCCACAGTGGTCTTTGAAAAACTTATTTTATATCTTGGCATTTCAGTGCATGCAAATCTGGAAAAACACAATAATATGTAGGCACATGTGAGCTGTGTGCCTGGATCAGGGATGAAAAGAGGCAAGTTGCAGGTGTCTTTCAACCCTGGTAAACTCCCAATGACTGGAGGACATGGTCCTCAGGGCTTTTTACCATCAAGACACTAGATCTATGATGTCATCTTCATGGCGATTTATACATTGAGGGAAAACGTCTATTTCCTGTCGTGAATAAGAGGACACTTGAATGTTGAGTTGTAGCATCTTCTAACGCCCCAAACTCATCAGCAGGATTGTCTCTCCTCCTGGCCCCTGCTATAGACTTATTTTTAGCAGAGTCTAGTTTCCATGTTCTAGGTAGTAACTTAACAGATGGATGGCCAGAAAGATGGAAGCAAAAAATGTTTGTATGCTGCATTTTGGTTAGTTTCTCAGGGGCTATATAACTCTTCAGGGTGTTGTCTTCAAGGTAACTGGTGTCACTCTGCTCTATTAACCCCATTTCCGACATTCACCCTGGCACTTTCCCCTCAGTGTCTTATTCAAGACCTGCATGGTTTCAGAATGAGAAGGACAACCCTAGCAGTCTACCGCTGCTCAGACCAATTTGCAAAGGAACCCTTGAATACTAAGGTAGGGTGTGAGACACCTATTTCAAATCTACTTCAGCCCAACAACTTGTGAAATGGGACGGAGGTAACACTGAAGACTGGACTTAGATTTTACTCCTATTCATGCTTCACTTGCAACTGTCAGTTGACATTAAATCAGTACTTTTCTACAAAATCAGCCACACTCAGTGGAATAGACTACCTGACTAAATAACTTGGGGGTCCTTGACTCAACTTCCCATCTGTAAAATAGAGAGAATGATGCCTACCCAGTGTAGCTGTGAAAAAGGAATGGAACACATACATAATGTCTAGTATGTAGTGCTCATTAAATGGGGTTTTTAACCACTACTTTTATGTTCCTGCCAAGAGTATCACCTTTCTGCAGTCACCCAGGAGACCTTGTGTTAATCTTTGTCTTCAATTGTTTATTCATTTCTTATATTCAGATGTGAGACTCTATTCATCTTTCATCTATTCACACCAAACTGTTCATTCCCACCATCCATGTAGCACTTAGACACTACGTTTTCATGCCTAGATTATTGTCACAGCCTGCCAGCAGAATTATTTAATAAATGTATTCATTTGAGGAGTATTTATTAAGTATCTAATATGCGCACTGTTTAATGGCTCTGGAGATACAGGGGCAAACCACTTTGACAAGGGTCCTGTTCTCTTGGTACTTATGTTCTTGTGAGTGAAGGTTGATAATGAACAAGTCAGCCAATGGATACATAAGGACAATTTTGATGGTGATTAGTGTGATGCAAACACTGTACAACAGAGTGATGTAACAGAGCTTTAGTGGCAGGGGAAGGCAGGGAAGATCCAGGGAAGATCCATTGCAGAGAAGTTGCTTGAGCTGAGCTTTGAATGACTAGAAGGAACCCAAGATCTGGGAGCAGAGCATTTCAGGCAGGGGCAGTGAGTGCCAAGGGGCCTCACATGGGAACAAGCCTGGCCTAGTGGGAGGCCAGAGGGAAGGCTAATGTGGTTGTTACATAAGTGGTAAGGACCCAGAGACACAAGCTGAAATCAAAGAGAAGGGAAGGACCACATGTTGTAGGAATGTCAGATCGTGGAGATCATGGGAAGGACTTTGGGTTTTATCAGAAGTGTAATATGAGCTACTGGAGGTTTTTGGCAGGGGGGTAACATGATGTGATTGACATTTTGTAAAGTTCTACCTGCTAGTCAAGTGGAGAATGGACTGGGGGCTGGTAAGAGTCAAATTAGGAGATTATCAGAATAGCCTGGAGAGAGATTGGTGGCTGGTACCAGTGGAGATGGAGCAAAAAAGAAAATACAGGATATGGTTTTAAGAAAATTCCAGACTAATTTTCCTGAGGTCATTTCTCAACTCCAAAACTTTCGGTGCCACCACATTCACTTCCTGCTGAATCAAATCTGAGTAACTTTGGTTCTCAAAGTCCTCCATGACCCTTCTGTGGCCACTTTTAATAGATTGTTGGTTTCTCCAAACTCCCACACTATCCATACTCTGTAATTAATAAGCAAGTAAGTAATAGCATATTCTCTGTTAGTCTGTGCAGCATTTAAGGTACGTTAGTCTTCTTTTTCAAGATAGAAAATCCCTTTAGAACAGGCTCTGTGCTAGCACTTTCTTCCACAGCCTCCATCGCACTTAGCACAGCTCTAAACACAGGGCATGTGTTGAAATTGCTTATTGATTGATTAAAAACATATACCACTAGCATTTGTCTCTTCTGTATTTCTCTTATATGAAGAAGGGTGATTATCTGTCAATATTCATAGAACCATTGAACCAATATGCAATGCATTAATCATCTCTGAAATAACCAGATGAGGCTTTCTTGTAATCTTTCTATTTTGCTGAGATAATTTCACTTGCTTTGGAGTTTATGAGGCCATAAGTGGCTCCCATCTGTTGATGAACATATTTCTAAGAGTCATTTAGTCTCAAGTATGGAATACTTGAGGGGAAGTTAAATTGTAACTTTTATATTAAGTGTCATCTTAGTAACAGAACCAAAATTGGAAGCATGTGTTTAATTTTGGGCTTTCATTTTCAAAGCTTTAGGTCAGGCAAAGAATTAATTTCATTTGTTTAAAAGTAGATTATGCCTAATAAAATCTATTTTGTTTATGGTCACATTTTAGTCAATCCATTCCCTTAGAAAATGAGAGAAATCTGATTGGCTAATCATTCAACATAGTAAATTACATTGTTCTTACAGCCACAGAACATTGGCCTAATTAAATTATCCAGTAATGGTATGATGAAAATATTCCCTTTAATACATTTTGAGCAAGGCACATACCAGTGATGAAACACTGAAAAATCTTGTTTATTCCATCCTTGTTTGAGGATCGACCACAGAATGTAACGTAACATTTCTGGAGATAATAACTTTTTCCACATTAAGGATAATAAAGATGAGGTAGCTTTCACTGGGATCGTTACTGGTACTCTGAGTTTTTACTACTTGTTTGTATATCTTTTTCTTCCCAGAAATTTGTTCTCTGATTACTGCTACTTTACAAAATAAAGTTTAAATAAAATTGGTTTTAATTTTTGCATAATAAAAGAGATAAGTGTGACAATTTTCTCTCTCTAATGAGAGGGAGGGCACTAACAGTCTAGGGCACTTTCTTTCAGTCTTGAGATTTTCTCAGCAAAATGCAGGAACATTTTCTCAGCAAAATGCGGATACACACAAAGTCTACACACAGTATCAGGAAAGTCCCTTGATGGATATCCAGGGGTCCACCCTAAGAGGTCTAAACCATATATAAAGCACAGTTTCTATGGAATTGCCCTAGCATTAATGATCACTATTTTTCTTTTTTTCTTTTGGGGCTTTTAGAAATATGTGTTGTGGCCACATGTTGGAAATAGTGAAATTCAAACTGATAAAAATTAAAAAAAAGTGCTTTGAGTTGTAAATATAAAGGAAATAGCCATTTTAGCATCGTTATGTCGAATATATCTTAATTTAAGCAATGATAGGTATATATTATAAAACTATTTCTGATCCCTTGGTCACTACATCTTAAAGCACATTTTTTTGGTGTGTGTCAACAATAACTTTTATTCAACATGATGATAACTCAAGGGCTTTTTTTCACACAATTTCAGAAGATACCAAGTGTTTACTTGAGCCTTTTATTTAGTTATTTATCATGAAGAGAAAGAATAACTTGGGTAAAATAGTGACAAGTGAAATACAGTATTTCAGAATGTACATTCAAATGTGATGACAAATTGGCTCTTTGGCCCATTTTGATTATAGTTTAACCAAAGATGTGAAAGAAAGACTTTCCACATGAAAGTGGTGTTTGAGTTACCAAAGGCTGAAAGGTCTCTACCAAGTGTCTTCCTGGCTAGTATAACTTGTTTACTATGGTTTGTAGCTAGGTGTTGAGAGAAAAATCTCGAATGACAGTGTTAACATTTTGCTAATGAAATCTGCTAAGCTGGAAGATTTCAGTTACCTAGTTACTTATCTTAAGGTACAGATGCTAGAAAGTAGGGAGGGATATGATTAGAAAAACTCAGAGGAGGAAAAAGAAGAGAAACAGATTGACTAGAAGTCATTTGTGGAATAGATTTCATGGGCCTCTTGGGTTATGGCATCTTCGGTGCTGAGATTCTTACACTAGATGGTAAGTTACCCACTTTTATGCTTTTTAATAGATGCTATATTTTCAGCACAGAGTTTCCATATTCCCTATTTTTTCACATGAGTACATATATAATGACACTGTTATAGTGAAGAACTTACAAAAGACTTTTTAGAAGTAAGGTAATTTTCTGGAAAATAAAAGAACAAGAGAGCATTTTATAGTTGGTGAAGATTTCTACTTCAATTCTTATTTTATGTTGCTGCTACTATGTTTCCCTGAAAATAAGACCGGGTCTTATACTAAAGTTTGCTCCAAAAGACTCATTAAGGCTTATGTTCAGGGGGTGTCATCCTGAAAAATCATGCTAGAGCTTATTTCCAGTTAGTTCTTATTTTCGGGGAAACATGGTAGTTCTGTCTGGGTTCTGCCGAGGAAAATTGCCAATGGGCAACAGATTATCCATATATATATATATATATATATATATATATATATATATATATATATGTATTTTTTTTTTCTCAACAGTTTTTTTAATCTCTTTTCAAGGTGACAAATCGTTTTTCTTTTAGATCAGATTCACTTGATTTTTCATTTAATTAAAAAAGTAATTTAATGCTCAACAGGAACCCAGAGTGAGTGTATGCTCATCTTGATTGTTAAAACTCTGAAACAAAACAAAACAAAACTATCACATCATAAATATTCTAGAGCCTCATAACCAATTGCTTCAGTGTTGGGGTCAAAATTAGAGAGCTGATTAGGGTGGTCACAGTGGGAGCTTTTAATTAATAGAACAACTTCCAGAACAAGTAGTGACATAACGCAATAGTGAAGAGAAAGGATTTCAGAATGAGATGCATCTGGATTTAGATTCCAGCTCTGCCACTCACCAGCTGTGTGCTTATACATAAAGATTAAAGCAGCATAGAACAGTAGCTGGTCCTTACACTGTCGAGTTGGATTGCCTGCTTCCATTCTTGTGTGTGATCTTAGGCAAGCCACTTAAACTCACTCACTTTGACATTCCCTAGATTTGTACCTACCTCATAGGGTTGCCGCGGTGAGGTTTAAATGAGATAATTTTATGTAAAATTTAGAATAGTGCCCATACCCAGAAAGCTCATTAAGCACTTAATAACAATGCTATCCGTTATGATTATTACTTTAGTGCTAAGCACAGCAGGATCTGAAAAATTACTAAACCTTTCAAGCCCAAGTTTCCACCTGTATAAAAAAGGATTAAAATATGCACCCTCATAGAATTGTTGTGACAAATAAATGAGATGGCACATTGAGTAACTAGCACAACCATTGGTTGTAATTGTTCAGAAGCATTCTGGGTACTTCAGTGAGAATTATCTGCATATTTGATTGCTGATAGATCGTGCAGTGTTGCTAATAAACATTTTTCTTTATTCCAACCATTACTTTCTTTTTGATGTTCATGCTTTTAAAACAGCCAAGGGCGTTTTCTCCTCCTCCCTTTGCCATGGCAATACAGTTCCACAGACCATTGTCTGTTTCCACAGATACCTTTACACAATATTATAACTTTCTCAGCTTTCCATTAAAGATGTGAGCCTTTGACATTTACACCTAAGTATTTTCCACATATGAAGCCATCTGACCTTTAATAAATACCATCTTTATAAATCCTTCTTTGTTAACCACCATTAGTGCCACCATTTTTGATCCTTTTAGCCTTACTTTCAAGCATTTAAAGGAAGACTCATAAGTTGGATAGCTTTCTGAAAACACAACTTTCAATTCTAGAAGGTAATCTTAAAAGAGAATTAGGGGGCTAGAACCTTTACTAGTTCCATTAATGCTGGACATGCCTAGAGAAACATTCTTTAAGTCAAAGTTGTCTCCTTGAGTGCATGGGCATTTTGATAAGAATAGTGCAAGGTAATGCAATCCCACTTTAAATTTAGAAGTTGTAAAGTTCACGCTACACTGAAAAGGCAACAGTGAATGGCATTGCCATGCTTACATTTGAGAAAACAGTCAGGTGCCCAAGTCTTGATCCAAGCAATCTGTTTAACATTCTATAGGCAATTATGGAATGTGGACACACAAGTGAAATAAAGGTGTGAATCTCCCTGCCCCTTGATTCTTTCATTCCCTGACTGTGTGACTATTATTTATAGAGACCATGTGCAGTCTTAGCTTGTCCCTTCTGTTTCTGGTTTGAATTCTTTACCTGGAGGGCAAAGGACAACACCTGGTTCCTGTCTTCTAAGAATAAATGACACACCAGGTTTGAGCAGTCCAGGGGACGGGGAGTAGATTGCCTACATTTTGCAGTTCCTTTTGCTACTAGGGTAATAATTTAGTGAGCTGAAGAATTTACATTTGACCAGAAATTAGGTGGGTGCTTTTGATGTACAAGGTCTAATAGTGGACACAGAAGTGAACCAAACATGATTTGTTCTCTTTAGGATGATACTATCTAGTTACAAAATCATAAAGGTATATAAATAATTAGACTATAGAGTAAAAAGTACAAGGGTCTATATAGCAAAGGGGCAGAAAAATAATATAGGAGCATAGAAGAGGGAAAGATTATTCTTAGTTATAGGAGGAGAAAAATTTTATGAAAAAGCTATTTGGGTTAGGTTTTGGAATATGAGTAAATTTTGTACATGCAGAGAAAGTGGAATAGTGTTATACAGGACCGATATATAGACAATGTGTTACAGAAGTATACACTTACAACTTATATAATGTTACTAACCAATGTCAGCCCAATAACCTTAATTAAAAAAAGCAAAACAAAATGCTCAGTGGTCAGAGGGGGAGATGGGGTAGATGGAGTGGATGGAGACGCTGACTCTGAAGTGTCTGGCTTGTTATGGGCTATGTCTCCCAAACAGGTACGTTGAAGTCTTACCTCCTAGTACCTGTAAATGTGACCTCACTAGGAAATAGGTACTTTTCAGATGTAATCAAGTTAAGATGACATCATTAGGGTGGGCCCTAAGCCCATATGGCTGGTGTCTCTATAAGAAAAGAAGAGACACACAGGGAGGACAGCCATGTGATGCTGGAGGCAGAGATGGAAGTGATACATCTACAAGCCAAGGAGCGCCAAGGTTTTCCAGCTGTCATCAGAAGCTAGGAGACAGGCAAGAAAGGATCTTCCCCTAGAGGTTTCAAGGAGAGCATGATCTTTCTGACACCTTGATTTTGAACATCTAGCCTTCAGAACTGTGAGATAATACATTTGTGTTGTTCGAAAGCACCCAGTTAGTGATTGTTTGTTACAGCAGCCCTAGGAAAAAAAAAAAGTAAGCTATAACAGCATCCATGGTGTTGGCTCTCTCTGAACTGGGCAGTCAGTGAAGGGAAGCTTTTGTCACAGCCAGCGCCATTGTTGTGAATGTTCTCTGTAAATTGCACATCTTCTCCACATGTAACAGAGCCTCGTAGTGAGTGTCCCTCTGTCACCTAGCGGTATTCATTCACTATGGGCTTCAATGATCTACTATACAAAAGGCATAAACAGAAGGTATTTATTTCCTACAGGTTCTAATTGTCTACTATATAATGAGGCAGTTTCCAAAAGTTAAGTTTTTACATTCGGTTTTCCCATATTTTAATTTGGTTTCGAAGGTATTTTTGGTAGTATTTTAAGCTACTATCTTTAATCTACCATAGTAAAAATTATTCAGGAAACTTACAGGAGATTTCTCCTTCACAAGGAACATTTTTCAGACAGAAAATTGTTGCAGGATTGAACTGCCAAAGAGAGAGCTGAAAAAAATGGGTCATGCATTCATCCCATTGTGAGACGTCGGCTGCCAAGTGGTTCACTGTTCATTTTTGTCCTCCTCTCGTAAACAAGCTGTGTTTACAAGTTACTTTTAAAAAGCATACTAATTTCCCCAGTGAATTACACAGGAAAGAATCCAGCGTTCACTCCCGAGAACTCTAACAGTTGTTTGTTCTCAGAGCTCAGGTGTGGTAAAATAGCTGTGGGCTAAAAATGCATTCTGGATATTGGCCAGTAGGCTAGAGCTTTCCCTCCACTCCAGCCCTGATTTCTCACATTGGTGTGGAACTCATAGCCTGGCTAATGAAAGGATGGGGGAGGACTCGATTTTCAATTTCAATTTAATTACACAATCTATAGTGTCTGGTGTGAGGGATTTAAGGGCAAGATTAACGCTCAACAGTGCTCTGTTTTACATTCCTGTTTGATCATGAACACTGTATTGATTATCTGAAGTGAGTTTTCAAAATGTTCTTTAAGGGACAAATTCTTTTGGTGATAAAGTAATTTAAAGAAGGGGAGGGGTGACTTCATTTCTTGGTTCTTTGCCAAAATTTAGATAAGTTAGAGGTATAAGATGCCTCTTTGAATTGTATTGCTAGTGCATTCTTTTTTTATTAGTTTCATGTGTACAAAACACTGTAATAGTTAGACATTTATCATTTATACCCCTCACAAAGTGATAAGCCCCCACCCCAATCTACTACCCCTCTGACACTTGTCTTATTAGGGAGACCACTTCAGGGATGCTGGTGCATTCTTGAAAGTGGGGAATACTTCCCTCCTCAGGAGAAGAAAGAATAGAAATTCTATGAAATTCTATTGTAGAATTAGAAATACCAGCTGGCAGACACTGACTGAATCACAAAAACTATGGTATCTGTCCTGAGAATGACTGTGTAACTTATGTACTTAAGACCATAACTTCTCATGTTAAAGTCCAAAGAATTTCAGCTTCTTATTGGGACTGGAAACCATTATGATTTTATCTGGCATCAAATCAATGTTTAAGATTATGAGTAAATATTTGATGTTCTATTTTGGTGTCCACATATTCTATGTTATAGTTCAGCCAAATGTTAAAAAAAAGGAAAATACAGGAAATGAAAATATGCCCCTAAGAAGTAGTCTTAATATATTTCTTGACCAATGGCTTTTAACTTGTTAAGTTAATAAGGAACACAGTTCTTTTTACACGGAAAAGTATTCCCTATGTGACTTAAATAAATAATAATGGTAGCAATAAACTTTACTGGGTAACTGTTGTTCAGCCTTCCCAAACCACTTGAGTATACACAAATAATTGAAAATACAATGACAAAGAAACTAAGTTCAAAAGGCAAATAAACTATTTGAAATGGCTAACTGATTTTGCCACTGCACAATGACAGCATTTTCAAGTGTTAAGATGGCTAATACTTCGAGTCAATATTTATAATCATATTCAAAAGCAAAATGATACCCGCTAAACATCAGATTTTGCCTAGTGAATGTGCAGTATAGTATATTAGCCAAATTACTTAACATTTTTTAAAGCTTGATGAGTTACAGGGCATCTGGCACAGATTAGTTAAAGCTACAACTTAATTTGGGTGGAATGACAATGGGACTAGAATTGGAACTTATTTTGAAGCCCATTAGGAGAAGATTTTGAAAAATGTTCCCTTGACTGGTGTAAATGTAGATTTACCACGCTTCTCCTTGGCAAGGGTGAGTTATAATTTATGCCAGAAGAGAGCAACAACAATAAAAAGACGTGGAGATTTGTGTCTGTGAGTGAAAGCTGAGCATATTTGCCATAGGCCAGTGTTTGCATTCTCTGAGTCTAGTCTCACAGGAAGCATTCGGAGAAACTGCCGCAGGACTGGCCTATGGAAGGAGAAGGTGGGGTGGGACAAGACAGGGTTTGGTGCAGGCCATCCTTGGTTTGTGTGTGTGGCTGCATGTCTCAAGCCCCTTAAACAGTTATACAGAGTGACTCCAGCTACCAGTAAATATAAAAAATAAATCAGTAAAAGACTGGCTAAGAAAATAGTGAAGCAGACAGGAAGGCATTGGCTAACTGTGGGTAGGTATCACAGACCAGAATGGATAGTCAACTTGTACATTTCCACTGCTAGGAGTTCAGCTCTTAACTGTTTGGGAGGGAGTGACTGGGCAAAGTAAAACTTGGGAAAATCACAGAGGAGAGTCACCTTAGTTAAAGGAGAAGTCGATAAAAGTATCTATTTGCAGCCATGATGGTATCAAAGCAGAGGTCAGGATCTGCTCAGAGGGATGTGTACACGCCAGACCTGGCAGTCTCACTCTCCACTGTTTCCCATTCTTGGGGAAGATGGTGTGGAGGGAAGATTGACGTGGGGGAGGCATGGAAAAAGCATGATCATCCACATATGACCAATTTATATGTTCTCAGAAACAATGATTTGTATATTGCTCATACCCAATAACCAGCAATGCCCTTTTTATATTTTTTATATATAAAGTGCTTAATTATTAACATTTAAAGCAGAATTCTATATTACAGTTTATGAGAAGTGAAGAAATACCTGGTCAGTGTTATGTTCCTGGATTTTCTCTCTAGTCACTGAAAGAGAAAGCAAAAATAAATTTAATATTAAAGTATACAAATGAAGAAAATACAGTATTGGCTTTGTGTTGTTCTCACTTAAAAGTCCAATAGCAGTCATGGGTTCTCTAAGCAAAGATTTGCATCAAAATATGAACATCTAAAATTGGTCCAATAATTGGAATTAAAAAAAATCAAAACCTAAATAAACCACACTAGACAAAGATAACAGAAAACGAAATGGAAATCCGGTGATACCAGAAGAATGTATTAAACTCTGGCAGAGAAATGCTGAAGAGTTGAAAAGGACCGAAGAAAAATTTGAACAATGTCCAATCAAAGGTTTCCAAACAATGACAACCTGTTCAAGTATAATACTACCCCTGAGCTCATGCAACCTTGAGGACTGACTAGACAAGGAGATTTAAAGGGGCCGATGGCAGAAGTGCTACTTTTAAAAACTGTTCTCTTACCTGTGAATACGATAAAAACATGGTAATGCCTTGTTATAATAGTACTGCCAGAGATTAACTAAAGTATAAGCCAACAGTTCTATAAATGGTATCTTGACCAGGAAAGAAACAAATCAGAGTAATGTATGAAGACAACATGGGGAAAAATAATAAGGACTCTAAAATAATAAACCTTAATCATTGCAATAATAGCCTGAAAGTGATCAATGTCATGTATGTCTTAAATAGAAGGAAAATAATCCTTAGTAATAATAAATACCCAACAAACCACCAGGAAAGAGAGGAAAGGAGAAATTTTGTGGCATTGCTTGTGAGCATCTTGGTGTGAGATATACATTTTATTAAACACATCCTTTTAAAATTTTCATTAAGATAATTGTGCAGTCACATGCATTTGTAAGAACTAACACAGACAAATCCTGTGTACCCAGTTTCTCCCAACGGTAATATCTGGAGGGTCTATAGCACGGTATCACTACCAGGATACTTGACATTGCCACAGTCAAGAGAGAGCATTTCCATTGCCACAAGGATCCCTCACAATTTCCTTTTATAGCCACATCTACTTCCTTCTCACCCTCACATTGTAAGTTAGCTGGTTTTGGCTCTGGCTCCCTAGTAAAAGGAAAAGCTTCATGGGTTAAAAATCATTAGATGGACCATATTAGGGCATGAAGTTGACTACTGATGAATTCCGGACCATATGAAACAGTTGGTTTTGTGCTAGCAGTCCTTTTTATATTAGTTCCCAATTGATTTGCCAAGAATTTTAGTGTCCTAGTAACAGTGATTATGTCAAAGGTCTTTTTTCACCTTCTGTTTTATTCGGTCAACGTCTGTGGTATCCCACTTCTGTATTAGGAACACAATAAGTGTTCAAAATTGTGGGAATTGAAGTGGAAGACCGAGAGTTAATTCTAGATAACTTATAACATCATGTTTTACACTTTCCCTGAAGATCAGTCCTATTTTAATTGTGCTTTTAGTGTGAATTTACCCAAATTTCTACCCTTTTCTTACGCTAAACTACTATTTAGTAAAATAAGGTTGCTTAGCACAGCCACAATGAATATATATGTAGGCTTCTTTTTAATTGCATTGTGTATTATCTGTAATTAGGGGCCTGAGGTGGTTGCAGGCAAGACAGCAGCGGGGCAGGCATAACCCGAGAGCCTCAGTTGTAAGTAGAAACCTAAGACACAAACCTGGGCTACATCTTGGAATGACAAGACAAACCAGATGCAATTTTTCTTGGCAAAAGGTCAGAGTGAGCCCAGAATTCGTGGCACCTGTCCAAATAAGGAAGAAGTGGGTGACTGTTGGTGATATAAGTAGTGGGGAATATATCCATATTTTGGAGGGACTTAGGTACCAGCTCGTATACAACTCAAGGAACAAGGTACAAGCCGTGCTGGGGGATTGAGGGATAAGGCAAGGGCTGATTGAGAAGGCAACAAGCAGTTTTCCAGTTACTGAAGTCAGACAATTGGTTCATCGTGGGGACTCAGGAGCCAGATAGACCATTTCTGTGAGTTACAGCTATTTAAATATGAGAAAAATGATCTCCTCCCTTGAGCTCTTAAAACTCTCATAAATTAAAATACATAATTATATAATGACTTTGTGGCCCTAATGGTTATGATTACTGCTAATGATAATATTTTTCTCTTGCTTATGGATAGTCTTAGCCTGGTAGAGATATAAACGTTCCCTGGCTGATGCAAGAAAAAAGGAGGGAATCCCACTGCAGGAAAAATCTAAGTCATCCCCAAATTTATTCAAATCATACTTGAAAACGAGGAATGGAATTTAGGGGATAAATTTTAACTGCATAAGGCATTGCTAATAAAAGATTAAGAAGTATGTGGTTTAGCATCTTTTAATTATTTTTTTTTAGCATCTTGAATATACAATGTTTCAAATCTCTGGTTGGATCAACATTATTTTGCTCAGAGGTTTGTGGACTTTGCATACTGATTCTTTCCTGTTTCCAAGTACATTTGCTTTTAGGCTATTTTTATTCACTTTAAAGGAATTTTAATAACTTTCTGTTGACAGCATGGACAGCTGGTCTTGAGAATTAAAGAAAATTCACTTGCTGACTGAGGAAGGAAGTGACATCAATGAGCTTCTAAAGTCAGCCCAGAGGGGGAAATTGGCTTGTGAGAGAGTAGCCTTTCATTGCACTGTATTTATCGAGCGATGCCTTGAGATGCAAATTGCTGTATCAATCAAACCTATGGTGCCTACCTCCAACCAACTTAGTGCAAACTGAAGGAACAATGCCCTGAAACACTGAGAAGAAAAAGGATGAGAAGTGCGGGATCCTAGGGGCTAAGTGAATTATGGGAGCTCAGGGTCCTCTCTCTCTGTGCTGATACTTCATTCTCTGTCAAGCCTCAGTTTCTTTGTCTAGAAAATGAGTTTTATATAAACTGTTCGTTGAAGTCAGTCTTTGTTGATGACAGATGGCTAATAAGAACATATACTAATATATATATAATATATATATATACATAGTACAGACATGCTATCTTGCCACTTGGTCCCAAAGGGTGCTATCAGTTGTTGTTTATCCCCCACTGAGAGCTATCTAGAAACAAGAATCTTTAGGTGTCATATATATGTACTTCCTTGATCTTTTGATATTTTTTAAATTGATATTAATTATTTATAACTTTACTGCAGAAAAAGCCAAGCACCAAATCTGGACTTTAGATAATAATGACAATAGTAATAACAATTATTGGCATCATAATGAATGATTTAATTCTTTACCACCATCAGAAAATTTCCCTCTGGAGCTGCAGTTATCCATTTTTCAACGATAGCTGTGGTGCACGTGCTTGAGTG
This sequence comes from Rhinolophus sinicus, assembly GCF_036562045.2. Taxonomy (NCBI): domain Eukaryota; kingdom Metazoa; phylum Chordata; class Mammalia; order Chiroptera; family Rhinolophidae; genus Rhinolophus; species Rhinolophus sinicus. The sequence continues at coordinate 37,398,424 of NC_133758.1, read as the reverse complement.
TGTATGTGTGGATTGTGGATTGTGAGCATGCAGGTATGTGTGTGTACACACACAAACCTGTGTGAGAGAGGCGGAAAAGTACCTACATACATTTTATGGCTATGAGTTGAAAAATTAAATTGCTGATTATTTATTTCTTAGCTCATTCTAGGATGTTTGAAGGGGAGAGAGTGATGGTTCAATCACAGTTACATAATTTGAGATTGAGCTAACAATCTACAGTCAAACGAAATTTAATTCAGCCCAAGAGATAGATGTATTAATGCTGTCTTCTTTTCCTTATCTACAAAAATATTTGGGGTATTCAATTAAATTCTCCAATTTTATGACCTTAAATATGTAACTTGAACCACTCAAAAAATATTGGTTAAGTAAAAAAGAATGGATGAGGTCTCAATAGCTACAGTCTTCAGGCCAAAAATATTTCAGATCATCCCCCAGCCTGGATATGTTTTGACTTTAGCAAAACTCGCCCTTTTGATCTATAATGATTTTTTAATGCACTCCTATTCTGGACAATATGCTAGGTACAGAGGTAAAGTAGAGAAAACATGATGAGCACACAAAAAAAGGAACAACATGAAATCATGAAGCTGTAAGGAATTTACTGGTAAATTGTAGTTAGGTCAAAAGGTATTTAAATTTTGATATAGTAGAAATGAAAACATAGGTGGTAAACTCTTTGACATAGGTGTTAGAGATGAATTTTTGGGATCTGACACCAAAAGCAAAGACAACAAGCAAAATTAAGTAATGGAGGTGACATCAAACTAAAAAGCTTCTACACAGCAAAGGAAACCACCAACAAAATAAAAAATCAACCTATGAAATAGGAGAAAATATTTGCAAATCATATATCTGATAAGGGGTTATTATCCAAAATATATAAAAATCGCATATGACTCCATCGCAAAAACCCAATCTGATTTTAAAATGGGCAGGAGATTTGAATAGACATTTTTCCAAAGAAGACATTCAGATGGCTAACAGATACATGAAAAAATGCTCAACATCCCTAATCATCAGAGAAATGCAAATCAAAACCACAATGAGCTATCAACTCACACTTGTTTGAATGACTAGAAAGAAATAACAAGTATCTGTAAGAATGTGGAAAAAAGGGTACCCTGTGCACTGTTGGTGGGATTGTAAATTGGTGCAGGCACTATGGAAAATAGTACGGAGGTTTGTCAAAAAATTAAAATAGAGCTACCATATGATTGAACAATTTCACTATTAGATACCTAGCCAAAGAAAGCAAAAACACTAACTCAGAAAGATATATGCACCTCTATGTTCATTGCAGAATTATTTATAATGGCCAGAATTATTTATAGGAAACAACCTATAATAAGTGTCCATCAATCAATGAATAAGTAAAAAAATGTAGAATTCATATACAATGGAATATTACTCAGCCATAAAAAAGAATGAAACCTTGCCCTTTGTGACAACATGGATCGACCTTCAGGGCATTATGCTAAGTAAAATAAGTCAGACAGAGAAAGACAAGTACTGTATGATCTCACTTACATGTGGAATCTAAAAAATAAAAAATCCCAAACCATGCTCATAGATACAGAGAACAGACTGGTAGTTGCCAGAGGCAGGTATTGGGGAGTTGAGGAAATGAAATGGGTGAAGGGGTACAGAAGAAAAGGTGTGTAGGTCCTGATATAGTAGACACAGTGATGGATTCACTTGCAGACTTTTGTAGTTCTGACTTTGCCTCTATCAAGCTGTATGCTATTTGACAAATAACTTCACTTCTCTAAATTTGTTTATAGTTACTTAAGTTCTTTGGCCCTACAAAATAATAAGGGAGATTGAATATCTACATAGAATTGATACAAATAAAAAAGTGAAGAGGTCACGTTTGGTGGGGGAACCTAGGGAGGCTTCATGGAGGAGATAGCATTTACTTTGGATAGGATAGTAGCAGAAGAAGATTGGAGGAAAGGTATTTTGTGCAGAAGGAAAAGCATGAGGAAAAGCACAGAACCCGGAAATGCATGGGGCATGTATAGGAAGTAGTAAATAGTTCTGCTTGACTAAAGTGTAGTCTGTATATCAGCAAATAATAGGGACAGGGAAAAACATACCATGATGTATGAATATCATGGACGGCTCTGAATATTTGAGGAGAGATTTTGACATTTATTTGGTGTGGAGCTGTGGGGACAGAGCCCCAGAAAGCAGTTTCCAGGCTCTCGGCCTCACATAGAAAGGTGCTGGCTCAGGTAGTAAATGGCCATCAACTGTGATTGGATGGCCATCAGCTGTGGCTATTTGGCTGTCAGCTGTAACCAGTGAGCCATTGGCCACTAATATAACTGCTGTGGCTAGGCTAGCAAAAAAATGGGGGCTAGCAAGAAAATGGTGGCTGGGTTGGCAAGTGCGGATTGCAGTTAGGATGGCTGGTTGTGGACAATGTGGATTCAGCCTCCAGTGAGAGTATAGTGCCGCCAGCAAGAATATACTAGTATGACTCCCCTATCTATGGCTCCGTGGGTGTTCCGTTTTGGCCTCACCATATCCTGCGTTCTTATGTGGGGAGTGGGAGCAGAGACCCCGCAGGCTGCCCTGCAGGACAAATGGTGCAGCGAGCAGGGTCTCCCGCATGACAGGAGCTCTGTAAGATTTTGAGCCAGACAGTGATCAAAGTGTTTTAAGATCAATCTAACCGTGCTATGGCTTGAAGATGGGAGATACCGGTAAAGAGATGGAAGAATGTAGGTGAATATGAGACACATGGTGTGAGTAGAAAGGACTTAACAATTCAGATGAGGGGCTGGGGCAATAGGACAGTGAAAAAAAATGAATTGAAGATGATTTACCTTTTAAGGTTGGGTACTTGGGAGGAGATATTCTTAATGTAAAGGGAATAGGGCTGGTTTAAAGAAGTAAATTTGGTGAGTAAGGGTAGCGGTGGGACAACGATCTCAGTTCAGTTTTTGTTAAGTTTCAAATACCAGTAAGACACTTGGAGGAGGCAGAAAGTAAGCTCAGGAAAGGCGATCTTTTGCAGAGAGATGACAGGGGCAGCTACAGGATGTAAGACACTTTTTAAAGTGTAGAGAGGGAAAGAAATGCCAAATTAGAACTCTGGGAACCAGTTGCTATTTTATTTGAATAATTTGATAATGGAATGCAAATTCTACATCATCTGCAGTGAGTAAGAGACAGTGTCTCTAAGATAACACAAGGATTTACTATCGGGAAGTAGCAAGTTAGAAGTTTGGTTTCAGAGCTTAAGTTCTCACTGTTCCTGGATCTGAGTCAAAGGCTACAACTCTGACACCAATTCCAATGTGTGTTTTTCCTTTAACACATTAAACAATTACTCAATTCTCTGCAGATACTTACTGGGTATCCAACAAATTTACCTCAATTCTGACACTATCTATCCAGAGACAACATCACATCTCACAGGTCAAGAACAGTCTCGTACTGCCCCCCACCCTCACCCCCCCCATGCCAGTTTCAAGTCCGGGTTGTCACCTGTAGATCAGAGGTCTTCATAACTGCCTCCTCTAGTATGATTAATTAGCTAGAATGACTCACAGAGCTCAGAAAAACATTTTACTTACTAGATTACCAGTTTATTGTAAAAGGATGTAACTCAGGAATAGCCAGATAGAAGAGATGCATAGAGCAAAGTATGGGAAAAGGGAAAAGAGCTTCCATGCCCTCTGTGAGTGAGCCACTCTTCCAGCACCTCCACATGTTCACCAATCCGGAAGTTCTTTGGACTTCATCCTTTTGGGTGTTTATGGAGGTTTCATTACATTGGCACAGTTTATTAAATCATTGGCCAATGGTTATTGATTCAACCTCCAGCCCCTTTTCCCTACCCAGAGGTCAGGGGAGTAGGACTGAAAGTTCCAACCCTCTAGTCATAAGTTTGGTTCTCCTGGCAACCAGCCCTCATCCTTAGGTAAGGTACAAAAGCCATCTCATTAACATAACAAAAGATAACTTCATTGCTCTCATAACTCAGGAAATTCCAAAGGTTTCAGTAGCTTTGTGCCAGGAACAGGGACAAAGACCAAATATATATTTTGTATTATAAATCACAATATCATAAAGGCAATTGCAAGTTCTAGCAGAAGAAACTTAGGCTCATTTCCTTATTTATAAATCAGTGCTTGTGAAAGTTTAGGATTTATCTAAGGACATCAACCAAGTTAATGACAGAGCTGATTTTAGTAATGGTCACGAGTGAGAACAAGTACTGTAGTTCCCCCTTATCCTCAACGGTCATGCTCCAAGACCCCCAGTAAATGCCTGAAACTACAGGTAGTACCGAACGAACCCTATATTTACTGGTTTTTCCTTTGCACATATACTTATAATAATGTTTAATTTACAAATTAGGCACAGTAAGAGAGTAACAGCAATAACTAATAATAAAATAGAACAATTAGAATAATATACTGTGATAAAAGTTATGTGAATAGTTTTAGTGCCACTATTAAGTAAAAAATAAGGGTTACTTGAACATAAGCACTGTGATACCATGATAGTCAATCTGGTAACTGTGAAGACTACGAAGTGACCAACAAGTGGAGACTCTGGACAAAGGGATGATTCATCCTCTGTCCTGGGCAGGGCAGAGTGTGACAGTGAGACTTTTCATCACACTACTCAGAATGATGTGCAATTTAAAACTTACAAATTGTTTATCTCTGGAATTTTTCATTTAATGCCCATGGCTGACAGCAGGTAACTAAAAAGGTGGAAAGGGAAGCCATGGATGAGTGGAAACTACTGTAAACTTCTCCCAAGAAGACATACAAATGGCTAACCGATTTATGGAAAGATGTCCAGCTTCACTAGCTATTAGGAAATGCAAATCAAAACCACAATGAGATATCACTTCACACCTGTTAGAACGGCTATTGTCAACAAGAGAAGGAATAACAAGTATTAGAGAGGTTGTGGAGAAAAAGGAACACTCATTCACTGCTGGTAAAAAATGTAAACTGGTACAGCCACTGTGAAAAACAAAATGGAATTTCCTCAAAATATCAAGAATAGAATTACCATATGACCCAGCAATCTCTCTTCTGGGTATCTACCCAAAAAATCTGAAAACATTTATCTGTAAAGATATATGTACTCCTGTGTTCATTGCAGCATTATTCGCAGCGGCAACGACATGGAAACAACCGAAGTGTCTTTCTTTTTCTTTTTTTTTTTTTTTACAATTATTATTATGCAATTTATTGGGGTGACAACTGTTAGTAAAATTACATAGATTTCAGGTGTACAATTCTGTATTACATCATCTATAAATCCCATTGTGTGTTCACCACCCAGAGTCAGCTCTCCTTCCATCACCATATATTTGATCCCCCTTACCCTCATCTCCCACCCCCACCTCCCTTCCAAAGTGTCTTTCGATAGAGAATTGGATAAAGAAGATGAGGTACATATATGCAATGGAATATTACGTGGCCATAAGAAAAGATGATATACTGCCATTTGCGACATCATGAATGGATCTTGAGATTATCATGCTAAGTGAAATAAGGCAGACAGAAAAAGTCAAGAACTGTACGAATTCACTCATAGGTGGGATATAAAACTGAAAGCAACAAACGAACAAGACAAATAAGCAAACAAAAACTCATTGACACAGACAACAATTTAGTGGTTATCAGAGGTTAAGTGGGGATGGAGAAAGCAGGAGAGGGTAAAAAGGGTCAAATATATGGTGATAGAAGGAAAATTGACTTTGGGTGATGAACACACAATGCAATATATAGATGAGGTATTATAGAATTACACTGGAAAGCTATGTAATTTTAGTAACCAATGTGCCCCAATACATTTAATAAAAAAGAAATGTCTTGGCTTGAATCTCAGTTTCTTTACTCTCTGTCTGGGTGGCCTTGGGCAAGTAGCAACCTCTCTGAGCTTCCTCATTTGTAAAACAGTGATAACAAACATACTTACAGAATCATTTTTGGTATTTCAATGAGTTAACATATATAAAGGGCTTAACACTATACCTGGCATCATTTCTCATTCTCTTGTATCACAGGACGCACTAGCGAAGGATAATAAAACCAGATTGTTTAAACTCTAGATGGAAACTGTTTTGAATGTGGTTAAGAAGAATAACAACAGATTTCAAGACAACAAAGTATTCTGTTCTCTAATGATCAGAGAGTATGGAAGAGAACTAGGAATAATACGTATTTTCAACATCAAAACATAAGAAAAATTAGTCACATTTAAATTGAACAAATAGTCTAGAAGTTTTGCTTAGACTATTAATACAAATTAAAATGTGTGGATTCCTATTTTTACCGTAAGGCGTAAATGCATAGGCATAGAGCTGCATCCTGTTTTTGGCCTCTACTTCCCAGACTGACACACTGCACAGGAGAAAGAATCCTGCTTCTTTTGCTCCAGTGAAGTGGGGGTGGAGGGACCAGGTGAGACAACGGCTGTAGGTCTTCCCACGAGAAGTCAGTGCCTCTCCAGTGAACCACTTCCGGTTCTCATGCAAAACATGGTTTGAGAGGAAAGGTGTGCACAATCTCCTGCTTACCTTTTGATACTCCTTAGGGTGAAATATGATATGGCACCTGAGAAAGACTCTCTCCTTGATCACACTTTAGTCAGTTTTCCCTGAACCTACTCCACTAGGCCCTGAAGTTGACTCCATCCTGTCTTCTGCCTACCTACCCCAGTCTTAGCAAGAATCCTGCTAAGTAAGTTTAACAAGAGGCCTCCTTCACTTGATATGCGATCACCCTTGAGATCTAATCAAGTTTCTCATCCCCCTACCTTTGATGTCTAAATCCTTGGACTGTTTTAGCAAGAATCCTGTTAGGTCAGTTCAGGAAGAATCCCCTACCCTTGATGTCCCCTCTTAGTAATTGCCCATCCACTGAGCCCTACACTCTGCTCATATGCTTTAAATTCCCATGTATCCTTTTTATATTATGAGTTGAGCCCAACCTTCCTCCTCTATTATGATGCCCCTATTGGAACAGTCCTAAATAAAGTCTTCCTTACCATGTTAAGTGTCAGAATAAATTTTTTAACATACCTAATATTTTAGCGTTAAACTTATCTTGTTTCCTTTATATTCATTATCGGTCCCAAAACTACTGATTTTGTTAATTGCTTATTAAATTTGCAGTCTCTAATATGCATTCTATTCTCTAATAATCCTTAGTGATGGCTCAAGTGGACTTAGCATATAGTCCAGGAAACTGTAAATGACATAATCAATCAATGTTAGACACTGGACCACACAATGTCACTTATAGTAGGATCCACATTCTTTTTAAAAGTGAACTTTGCCCCATTCCCCCTAAATTTTGGAAGTGGTGAGAAATATTAGCTTTTATTTAAAAAACAATCTAATAGAGATTTTTGAAATGGGGTGCTGTTTTTTTTTCTTTCAATTTCAAGCAAGATTTTTTTAAAAACAACAACACTGAATTGAGACAGCTGATTATTCTTCTCAGCTAACTTTTAGAGCAGTAGAGACTACAGACTGTACATATGGGTGTTTTTTCAATTACTTCTTTTCCATACATCAACACTCACCCACTTAAGGCTAGAACTAGCTGAAAGGATTGTTAATGTGCTGTAATTGTTAGTCAGTCTCCCAGCTCTTTGTACATGATGTAAACATACCTCCAAAGCGCTTGTTTGGATAGTGTAGATTTCTGTTCCATGGAGAGAAAGAATGAAGGCCATGCCTTTTTCAATGGTCCCACAGTAAGATCAGTGGGTCTCATTGTGGCATGTGGTGGGCGCCTGTGGTTCAGGCACCAGAAACCAAATGTAAACAGGCAACATTTGGCTCCAGGTGGCACCATTTTCCCAGTATCAATATACCAGATATTTCCCCGTACAATACCAACGGGATAGACTCATGATTTTGATACTTTTGTTTCGTTTCCCTTGCTCTTCTATATATATTTTTGGCGTTTTGAGGAATCACCTCTCCCTGACGGGGGTTGGAGTGGGGAGGGTGGTAGGATAGCACAGGGAGGTGTCGTAAAATCACTTCTGTGGTGGGAATCTTTTTTTAACACTCAGGAAAGGGTAGAAATAACAAAGTTGAACATAGTCTATGGTTGAACCACAGCAAATTCTTTTTTAATCAGATAGTTATTTTACATCATTAAAATTAGAGGGAAATCATTAGTCATTTGAATCACAATTGATTTCTAGTTTCTTGCTTTGTGTAAGAAAAGATTTTTGGATTTTAAAACTCAATTTTTTGCTTAGCAAGAAAATGTGATGATATTTCAGTTTCATAATGGTGACAGGATAATTTCTTTCGTTATCTTTTCCTTCTACTTGGAAAACGTATACTCCTGTCAAGTTTAGTTGTTGCTAGGAAAGTAATAATTTAAACAAGTAACTTAAACCATGAAGCCCTAAACCATTTTATACAGGAATTGTTATATGATTTTCTGTTTTAGAATTTCCCATTCTTCTTCTTTTTTCCTTTGAAAAAACATAGAACATAAACTTTTAGAGTTTTATGGTATAGGCAAATAACACTACTTCTGCTGTTGTGCTATAATGACTGCTTTCATCAAAATATTTCTCCTTACATTTAAACACACCCAAGTGTTATGTACAAATAAGAATTTAAGATGCCAATTTGTCTTCTCTCACTGTCTTGCCCGTTCCATCATCTCTCTTAAACCAAGTTAGGGTCATATCCAAAATATGAAATAGAACAATTTATAAAATACAGATGAAAAAAACAAACTATAATTACCTGTTATCCTACCACCTGTAAAAAAGACCTGTTAACATTTTTGGTACACCATTCCAGATATTTTATTCTCACTTTTTTAAAAATGGTATCATCTAACACATAAATTTAAAAAATTTTTGCTCATATAATATATTACGAATAATCTTTATATGCCATTAAATATTCTCAATCTACATAATCTTGAATGGCTACATAGTATGTTTTAAAGGTACCAAAGCTTCTTTAAGCCTCCATTTTGAGACATTTACGTTATTTAAGTGGTTTTTGAGGGGGAGGAAGGAGATCTTATCATATGAAACACTGTGAGGAGTGTTCACACATCCATGACGCTTCCTTAGCACAAATTCCTGGAAGTGGAATAGATGGATTAAAGAGTTTTACTAGTGTCTGGTATTAATACTAAGACTATTCCTAGGAGCCCATTTCTCAGCACTTCCGTAAACTCAATTTAAAAAAAGTTGTTGGCAACTTTTTAGGAAATATGTTGTTTATGCAATCCTATTGTTTTCTTTCATTTTTTGTTACTAGAGAGGATGAACATTTTTATATGCTTATAGGGGGTTGCTATTTCTTCTATTCATCTCTCCGACTCCCTTTTCTAATAGAACATTTCGCTTTCTCTTAGTAATATTAATTTTTGCCTGTCATTCATTTTGTGAATATTTTTCCTAACTTGTCATTTTCTGTTACTCATTTATAATGTTTAGGCAGTAAAAGGGTGAGCTAACGATTGCACCGGCTAGTATTTAGTGAGCACTTACAATATACCAGTATTCTGCGAGGCACGTCACATGCACTGTTACTCGCTTAGTCTACTCAACACTCTTACTGAGATAAGGCTATTGTCATCTCCAGTTGTGCAGATGATGAAGACTGGGGCTTATAGAAGTTAAGGGAGCTAAGATTATAGAGCTGGGAAGTGCTGAGCCCAACCTCCTGACTTCCGAGCCTGCCATTGTTCCTTTCCTGTCTTCATTGTCATGCTTGGAAAGGCATAACTCTGTGCTGCTAATAAAAATAACAAAGTCAATCTGTATATAACCATATAGAACAATATCATCATTGCATGCTCAGAACAGTGTGTGTAACTAATCTGCTTTAAAAGGTACGTATATTTATATGCAAATAAAGAAGTCAGAGGCGATGTACTTGACCACTTATATGTAGGTCCTGGTGGGAGAGAGGTGATATTCACTTTTAATTTAGACACATCTGGTTTTTCTTTCTTTCTTTCTTTTTTATTTTTAACATTTTATTAGGAACATTTACTGCATCGATTTAAAGAGAACGATATTTCTGTTTTGGATAAGAGGGCATGGCTGGGGCTTTGAATATGCCTTTTCTTTTTTGCACATTAGGATTGCCCTTCATTTGCTCATCCATTTGTTCAACCATGCAAAATACATGTTTGAAAGTCTGTGTGCCTTGTGCTGGTGTTGGGCTGGATACAGGGGAATACAAAGATGAAAGGATAGGATCAGTTCCTCCTCAAACTCTAGCAGGCAAGCCGCACAAGTCCAATGTCATCATTGTTAGGAATGAGGCAGAATGAAATCAGAACAGTAGGGAAGGAGGCCAATGTAGGCCTGGGGGTGTCAGGAAAATCTTCTCAGAGGAGGTAGCATTCAAACAGAGCCATATGATTACAGAATTTCCCCTTCCCAGTTGCCCCTGTCTCTGCAGTCTGGGGTGGTGGTACCAACTCTCCCAGCACGAACCTGAGGTGACTACGTTACCTCTTGTGGTCTGATCCCTCTCTCTTTCCCCACATTTTAGAAGTAGTCCCTTTTTAAATAGCTCCTCCTTCACTTATCTTAACCTGAGTGTAGCCTCTGTTTCCCTGGGGACACTCACTGATACATGTCAGCTTTGGCCTGGGGGCAGCTGCAACCCAGCTGAGCACTGAGAGGGCTGAGGATGGCAACATCCTTGGGGGTGGCTGGCATATCACCTGGGCACAGAGATCAAGGTCACTGCAGCAAATACCTGTAAAGGTGTCTGTTGCAACGAGGGTGGGGAACTGGCAGGTGGCAGGTGGTAGGTGGTCCTGTGTCTATGAATCAAGCAGCACAAACTGAAGATTTCTAGAAATCATTATTGAGATGGAATGAAGCCAGAGCAACATAATCGATCTTATAATGATAAAACTTGTTGTTTGCTTGTTTTAAACTCTAAGGCTGATGTTTTCTGGGAAACACTCATCACTCAGATGAGGAAATCGAGGCTTTAATAAGTTATTTAATTTGCCGATTCATTCAGAAAATCCTGAGGGCATACTAAGCACCAGGCGCCGTCCTGAGGATAAAGAGCTTTCTGCTGCTCCATGCTGCCTCCCTTCAAGTATTTGACAAAAATCTCATTTTGCCAACACATTACTTAAAAGACCACTCCTCTGCCACTTCCTGGGACACCACAGACCACGGAGCTACGTCTGCATTGTGTCTTCCTCCAGATGCACACTTTTAGTTAAGCCTGGCAGTCTCTCCAAGCTTCTAGAACTCAGCAGCCTGGTAAGTCATTCTCGGGACTAGTCATAATGCTAATGCTGGTGCTTATTACTGAGCCGTTGGGTCTATTTTTAAGAACACAGAGAATGAAATGATTAGCTGCCTACAAGCTCCCCCAGCTGTTCAAATGGAAAAACTTCACAAAGCCCTAGGGTGCTGGGTGCACAGATTCAAGCTTGTATTTTTAAAGAGAATTAAAAACAATAAGTGAAACAACTCTTTATGTGTCTCTTCAAATGTAACACCTCTTGAAATTTAAAGAATATCCTGTAGCAGTAGAACGTAGTGACCAAGCACACAGATGTGGGTGTCAGACAGACATGGGTTCTAGTACCAACTCTTATATTTACCAGCTGTGTGACCTCAATTTACTTAGCATCTCTAAATTCAAATTTCTTCCTCTAAAGTGGGGATTATCAGAATAATATCTACCTCATGAGGTTTTCAGGAGGCCTGGGTGACACAGTGCATGTATCATAATTAGCACAGAGCCTGGCACAGAGTAAGTGCTCAATAAATGCAGCCATATTTCCCCCCACTTATCCTTAAGACTGTTTTCTTTAAAAAAAAATTTTTTTTTTCAATTACAGTTGATATACAATACTATTTTAGTTTTAGGTTTACAAAATAGTGATTAGACAGTTATATAACTCAGAAGTATAAATGTAGCCACTCTTATTATGCATATTATTTCTTTTACTTATTACAACTGTAGGAAGGGAAGGGGAAATCATGTACAACCCAAGCATTTGTAGCCAGGGAAGCAAAGTCCTATTTTTATAAGAAGAAAATCTGAGATAAGTTTAGAGAGAAATCATAAACTTCATTTAACAAAACAGAAGCAGAACTAAGATCTCAATATAGGTAACACGAGTTTGATGACATTTGCTACAGTTCTAAAGCTTTATAAAAATTGGAGAACAAATCTAAATCCATATCATGTATTTTATTCCATTGCTCACATTCAATTTAGCCACTAATAAATTAGAGGAAGAATTGATGGATTTACTGAGCAGCAGCTCTTATCTTATATATGGGGTCTGACAACTAAGTTCGTGAACTTGCTGCAATGAGGTTGCTAATCTTTTTTGATATCAGAGGGATTACTCATTATGAATTTGGACAAACAGTTAACCAAGTTGACTATTTGGAAGTGCTGAAAAGGCTGCGTGAAAAAGTTAGACGACCTGAACTTTCCACCAACAACTCATGGTTCTTGCATCACAACAATGCACCAGCTCACAGGGCACTGTCTGTGAGGGAGTTTTTAGCCAGTAAACAAATAACTGTATTGGAACACCCTCCCTACTCACCTGATCTGGCCCCCAATGACTTCTTTCTTTACCCGAAGATAAAGGAAATATTGAAAGGAAGCCATTTTGATGACATTCAGGACATCAAGGGTAATACGATGACAGCTCTGGCCATTCCAGAAAAAGAGTTCCCAAATTGCTTTGAAGGGTGGACTAGGCGCTGGCATCAGTGCATAGCTTCCCAAAGGGAGTACTCTGAACGTGACTGTAGTGATATCCAGCAATGAGGTATGTAGCACTCTTTCTAGGATGAGTTTGCAAACTTAATTATCAGACCTTGTATTTCAATTAACCACATTAACAAGACATTGGTTACATAAAGTATATGTTGGTTCTCAATCACCCATCCGATTATGGGATTGGTGCCCACATAAGGGCAGGCTTTTTTAGCTTTGGTCTGGTTTGGTCTGTTTCCACCTGTCCCAGACAGAGGGCTGGGTGGGTTGTGTGGTGGGCAACTTAGCAAAGGACAATTACGTATGTGTACAAGTGCGGGCAGAGATAGTGGAGAAGATACTTTATTTTTTCCTCCAGGAATAAATATGATCATTTTAGGCCTCAAATTTCTTTTTCCCATTTAGTGCACATTGCTTATATGTGTTGTTTTGTTATTCTTAATGCATTTGCAGTATATGAGAAAATCAAAGCGAGTCCTAGACGATAGCAATGGAACATCGAGTATTCCTTATGGCAGAGCTTCTCAGGCAGAATCCTGTGAAGGGGAAAGAGTTGTGCTGACTTACTGACTCCCTAAGTCTCCAGGCCCTTTGCCCTCCCACAGATGATGTATATTCCACACCAATAACACTATTTTCTATGTGTGTGGTGATGCAGAAAAGGATGGAAAGCTCTGTCTTGGAGAAGGAGAAGCTCTGGGCAGAGCCCTTTCAAAGCGGGAACACAGGAAATGTACAGGGTTGATCCTGTATTTCACAGTATAACACAAAGAGGGAGTACAAAGCAACTACGATGAGAAAGAGGTGATATAGCAAACAAATGTGCAGGGAAAGGAGTAACAAGGGACGACTTTTTGTCCAGTGGTCAGAGATAAGGACAGGCCAATATGGCGGGAAGTAGAAAATAAAAGGCACGCTTCCTTTTTTTACATTCAGAATAATGATCTATTGCTTCCCTTCATTACAGTTGTCCAAAGTCAAGAACTTCTTGGGAAGCTTATTAAAACAATATAAAACTTAATACGAGGAACCACTCCCAACTAACAGCACTGGGCCAGGAATTATTTGGGTTTAGAATTTTAGCTGATTATGACCGGACTATTAAACTCAGGTGAATGTCACCTGGTTGGTGGATCATGGCCTGAAGCTGCACTGTGCAGCTTTTTAGGCATTTTACAAAAATACTCATCTGAGGTAACACGTATTAGTGTCCTGGGAGTGTTATTTCCATTTGAAAAAGCAGTCTGTTTTGGGAGTGCAACCAACATGTAATTATGTGAAGATTTGTACATGGAAACCCGAGTGTGGAACTGACAACACATTATTTATTTACTCCAGTAATGTTGTGTTCTTTTTGTATAATGGCACCCCTGGGCAATGGACCATCTGGCTTGCCCTTTAATTTGACCTTGGTCTGTAGTAGTGGCTTTGGTACCCACAGACCTGAGTTCAATTTCGAGCACTGCCATTCATTACATGTGCAACCTTGGGAATTTATTTAACATTTGCAAGCCACAGACAGCAAATAAGAGGGATGTGGATAATAACAGAATTGATTTCATGACGTTGCTGTGAAGACTAAATGAACAATGTGTGCCAAGTGCCTAGAAGAGCTTAATACATGTTCACTCTTCTCTTTACTTCTATAACAACAGTAAAAAGCACATGGAGAATTAATGGTAACAAACTCTTATATCAATACCATCGGATGTTGAATTCACAGGGATCAGAGAACCTTGTGTTCAACTGGTAGGCCTAGTGAGAGACTTAGGAAGGAGTATCTAATAGTAGGACAAGAAAGAATACTGAAAAAGTGGACATTTAGGGAAATAACCCTCTGGAATCCTGACTCTACCACCCTGAGATGGGATTGCAATTAAAACAGAACAGACCTGTATATGATCTATCTCAGTTTGTATATCTAACATTATGTATATGGTTTAGTAAAAACATACGGTTTTTTCATAACGCTGCTTTTATTTTTCTCAGCTAATTGTTTTATTTCTTTCTAAAGTCTCTGGGATTCCTAATTGATAGACCCAACTGATCATTTAGGCTGGGAAGTATAAGGAAAATTCATTACTATTAATCATAAGAGTAATGTTGGTAAGTTGGAAAGGTAACATACTTTATAAAACTAAGATTTCTATAACAGCTATTGTAAAAAAAAGTCCAATAAAAAGTATAATTGATAGGATACTTCCATTTTTTTTTTTTTTTTTTTTTTTTAAAAGAAATCTCTTCTAAATACTTGGAAAAGATCAGGCACAGCAAAAGTGCGTCAAAGCCTCAAGAAACATGTTCTTGTTGTCATATACTCTTAAACAGAAATACACATTTATTTTAAGTTGCGAGAATAGTAATTTAGTATTTTGAGGATTAAAAGAAAATTCATTTCCATGTCTTAAATTCTTTTGAAACAACAAGGCAGGAATATAATTATTGCATATAGTACTTTTTAAAAAAATAAATTTTATTGGGGATTATTGGGGGACAGTGTGTTTCTCCAGGGCCCATCAGCTCCAAGTCGTTGTCCTTCAATCTAGTAGTGGAGGGCATAGCTCAGCTCCAAGTGCAGTTGCAGTTTTCAATCTTTAGTTGCAGGGGGCACAACCCACCATCCTATGCGGGAATGCAACCCTGTTGTTCAGAGCTTGCGCTCTAACCAACTGAGCCATCTGGCCACCCCTGCATATAGTACTTCTTGATTTAAACCAAATCTTTGATGAAATGTTGATACTAATTTGAAATTTCACTCTCTCACACATATACATCTGCAACACCACATACGCACGTGCATGCGCGCGCGCGCGCACACACACACACACACACACATTTGTTTGTTTATAAGTGTTTTACTTCCAATGAATTAATCACAGATCGACCTTCCTGTAACGGCACCGTCTTCTCAGCTGTCCCATCAGGTTTCCCTTGGCAATGTTAGAAAGGACCCAGAATGAGTTGGTATCAACTGAACAAGTGAAGGGCAATTGGCTATTTTGAGACACATGAATTATTTTAGCATTTTAGTTCTCCCTCCCTGCGTTTGATCACTAGTAACATGAAAACAAGACTTTAATTTCCTCTCTAAAAGAGATTTGCAGAAGTTCCTGTAGTAGTTCAAAAAATTCTGGAACTCTACATAATCTCCTAATGTTCCAGTCTGCAGATGTCTTGGGCTAGCCTGAGGATTCACATAATTTTAATTTCAGGAATACTCAAGCAAACACTACAAGTACACTTTTTGGGGAAGAGGTCAAAAGGATAGTGTGACCTAAATATTGTGGGTTTTATTCTTTCTTTTATGAAATTCTAATAGTAGTCATATTCATTGTAAAAAAAATTCCTATTGAGAAAGGATAAAGTGAAAATTAAAAGTGTCACCTCATCTCCAATCCTATTCCCCATGGGCAGCCACAGTTAACAGTTTTTTGTATAGCATTCTGAAAGCTTTTATTTCACGTACAAGGATTTTTAAATTTGTTTTGGCTTTTAACACAAATAAAACCATGCTAGATATGCTGTTTAGCTACTTCTGTTTTCTCTTTCATTTCACAGTATATTGTTAACATCTCTCTGTCAGTCCATAGATACACGCCGTAATTTTAAATAATTGCATTGTATTCTACTGAACAGAAGTCGTGTCTCTTTTTAGCATACGTGTTTAGACATTTCTTTATTACAAGCAATTTGTCAATGAACTTTCTTTTATCCTTGTGGACTCATACAAATATATTCTGTAGGTAAATTCTTAGAGCTAGAATTGTTTGGCCAAAGGATATGTCAATTTAAAATCTTGGTTATTATTGCTAAATGACTATAAAAAAAGGTTATGTTTTCCCCACATCCTCTAGCCTTTAGCTTTATCAAGCCTTGAAATCATTGCCATTGCTACCTCATTTTAAAAACTATGAGTGAGGTTGATTCTTTTAAGTTTACTAATCATGTGTGATTATTTCTTTTCTGTGAATGATCAATTTTTTTATTCATCTACTTTTTACTTATAATAGTTTATTGCACATTAAGGAAATTGCATATATGTGTGCCAAATTCTGAAGGATTTTTAATTCTTTGCTCTTTTGACTTTGATCATGGAAATATTTTTCGTGTGGACGTTTTTATTCTTCGTAAATTTTTAAAATATTCTACTATGCTGCAAGCACCTCATGACGTTCTTGGAAAGGCTTTTCCTAATTCATGGCTGTTTTAAAAAAGCAGCTATTAATAGTATTTTCTTCCAGTACTTTTACGATTTATTATATTTTGATAATTTCTTATCTTATACATAAAACTTTGATATGCTTGAGATTTATTTTGGTGCAATGTTTGAGGAAAGGACTTAGATGCATTTTTCTTTTAGACGGCTAGCCAGTTTTGTCCAAACTATTGATGGAAGAGTACACCTTTCCTCCACTGATTTGAAATGCCACCTCTACTTATGCGAAATCTCCACATGGGTTCCGGTTTCCTGTCAACTGTGCTTCATTAACTCCTTTGTCAATTATTATTTAAATTTATGCAGCTTTATGTCCTAATGTGTTAGTATCTGATCTCCCTTTTTAATTTCTCTTTTTTTTTTCCTGTTTAGTTCCTAACTAACATAAGGGTGAACACCTCTACTCAGGCTGAAGACGACCTCTAGTTGTTAGTGCATATTTGGCAGTTGTGCTTGCAAATAGAAATGTTTTTATTCCACAAAATAATTTTTGAAAGACTCCAGAGCCAGGCACTGTCCTAGGCTCTGAGGATAGAGCAATGGATAGAAAGGAAAAGGTCCCTGTTCTTACTAGTTTACATTATAGAGAGTCGGGGGAAACAAACAATAAGCAAAATCAACAAACACGTATATAGAGTAGTATTGTGCCATGCAGTGGAGTGAGGAAAATAGAGTGATGTGATAGCGAGTGAGGGGAGGGGAGAGATCTTTTAGATAAAATGTTTGCAGAAGATTTTCTGAGTGACATTTGAGCATAGCCCTGTTAGGTAAACTTCAGTTTATCATATCTAATTTCCTTCTAAATAACTTGTTGCTTCAGAGTCTAAAATAATTTTTCTTCTTTCCCTTTAAATTGGTTCCCTCCTGGTCTTCAGCATTTTGGTCAGTGTTATCATTTCATCTCTAAGTCACCCAGACCCCAAAAGCTTCAGGTCGCTTTTTCTTTTTTTCTTTTCTTTCCTAGTCTGCCACTTGGTAGGTCTAGAGCATCTTCTCTAGAACATCGGCAACAGCCGTCTCCTCCTTGCCATGGCTGTGACAGTGGCACATGCTTTCAGTTTCCCACAATAAGATTATGGCTTCTTCCTCCATGCCAGTCTCTCCGCCTCCTCTTTTCAGCACCGGCTCACTCTGCTGTAATATTAACCGTCTGCAGCTTTCCGATAAAAAACCTCTGAGCTGCTGGTGGAAAATATTTTTGCCTGCAGAATGAAACAATAGACTGCTTCACTTAGATCCCAGATCCTGCAAAATCTGAGGTCTGCACAAGTATTAACTCTTCTTTCCAAATCAACACTTGCGCTGCCAGGTACTATTCGAAGCACTGAATGTATTGACTCATTTTGCCTTCACAACAACCTTCTGCGGTAGGTATGATTATGGTTGTCATTTTACAAATGAGGAAGTCGAGGCACAGGGGAAGTTAACTGAGTTGTCTAAAGTCACAGAGCCATCACATAATCGGCTTTCAAATGCAGAAGTCTAGCTCTATAGTCTGGCCTCTAACCAGAGTGGTATACACAACCTTCTAATATTTCAAAATTTATTCTTGCATGTGTATGATTGATGCTGTTCCTCCAGGCAGGAATACTCTCTCTCTAGCTCTATCTCTTTGTCCAAGTCCTCCAGGTCCAACTGAAGTAGCCTCCCACTCCCTTGTCTAACCAGCCTCACCCTCAGGAGTTGTTTCCCCTCCGAATTCTTAGGACACCCCTAGGATTGTATCCCCTTCTATTACACAGTGGTGCACAGTATTTTGTCTATGTGTTCGTTTCTATAACTAGATTGCAAACCACGTTAAGTCAGACACAGTGGCTTATTCTTCTGGGGCCTAAGAAAGACCGAGTTCATGCAGTAGGTACTCAGTGTCGATTGTTGCCCGGGTCAGTCATAGGACACTTTATGGAACCTGTATCCAGATATTATTGATAACTTTAGCATGCTTAAGTTTAAGACATGCCATGTAAAAACTTAGGAATAAAGATAGAGAAATGCACTCAGCAAACACTTACCAAGCATATATGCTGTACAGCAGGTTTTGTTCTAAGTTCCTGTGTTGCCCCGCTAAGCAGAGGAGGCTCAGTCAGATTAGGCCAGGTGATGTGATAACAAGTGATCGGGGACCAAGCCCAACAGAGCAGCCTCCATCTTTAAAGGTGAGGGATGCTGTGTTAGAGGGAGGTGGGAATGTGGCAGAGAGTGTGCTGGCCAGGAAAGGCTCTGCCCAGATGTGACATACATCCTTTCTGCTCACCTTCTAATGGCAAAAAAATCAGACAGTCTATTGATGTCCCTCTAGTCATGAACATAGGCCGCTACACTAGACCTGGAAGAAGATAGAGCCAAACGTCAGTGGATGGCTCTCATGGCGACCCACAGACACAGACTTGTGCCTTCTGGAGCTTATTCTCGACTCTAGAGAGGCACACAGACAATAAGTTATAGATACAATAGGCAACTAAGCTATAGAATATGTTATGATAAGTGTTATGGAAAAGAAAAGGTAGAGTGGGACAAGGGGGCTGGGAGTGCCAGGGCCGTGGTAAAGATGGCCCAGGGGTACAGTGTAAACTGGGGTGTTCATTAAGGCAATGCCATTGAGCAAGGACATGGTAGAGGTGAAGGAGTTAGTTAGAGCAACTCAGGAAAGGGGATTCTAGGCGGAGGAAGCAATAGGGAGGTCTAAAGCGAGAGCGTCTTTGTGTGTGTGAGGAACAGCAAGGAAGCTAATATGGCTGGGACAGATGGGGACAGGTAGGGACCTAGGAGCTGAGGACGGACCACGTGGGGCCTTGGGGGCCACTGTAAGTGTTCTGAAAGACAGAGGGAGCCATGGCAGGATTTTGAGCTGAAAACATAACATGATTTCACTTCACTTTAAAAAGGATCTGTGTTAAAAATGAACCCTTGAAGGGTGACCAGGCTGTGCAGGAATCTAGGTGAGAGCTGTTGGTGGCTCACACAGGCTGATGACTTTTTTTTTCTTACCACGGATTCTGATTTCAGATTTCCTTTCAAGTGTGTGTGTGTATGTGTTTTAAATTGCAGGTTTAGTTTCAAACACTGCATGGCACTGAGAATGAAATCCAGTTTCTTCCCACGGCCCTCATGATGGCCTCTGCCATCCTCCAACTTCATCCTTTGACACCCTGCTCCTTGTTCAGGAATTCCAGCCACACTGGCATCTTTTTGGTCACTTGATTACCCCCAGTTCTTCTCAGACTTGCGGAACACCCCCTTTATCCAGAACACTCCTTTCTCCTGTCTCAGTTCAAGTGTCTCATGTTAGAGAGGCCTTTCCTGACCTGGTAGCTTAAAGAGGGCTCTCTTGGTTATTCTGGGTCCCATCCCTCTGTGTATTTCCTTCTTGGTTCTTATTACAATCTGCAATTCTGTCATTTATTTAATCCTTGTTAATTGTCTGTTTTGGACCAGTAGAATGTAAGCTTCACAAATGGGCAGCTGGGATGGGGTCTGTCTCGTTCCAAGTGGAATTCCCAGTGTCTAGAATAGTACCTGGTAGTATTAGGTACCTGACACATGTGTGCATGAACAAACCAATGAAAGATGAGTCCCAAAGGGTAAGCTGGAGTTAATGAGGCCAAGGCACAGGTCAGGGGATAAAAGGTCCCAGAGGAATTAAAAGAGACTTTCAAGTAGCTCATAAAAACTTGAGGAGGTGATACTTTAGATAGTGACGTGTTATTTGAACCCCAAACTGAACCATCCCTCTCAGCATGCTGGGCACTTTCTATTTTGATGATCTATTTTTGTGTCTGTTTCTTTCACCAGGGGTTATGTGCTATTCTTCCTTTTATTCCCGGTGCCCAAGCGCTTGACGAATACTTTTTGTACCCAACTGCACAGACTATTCATATCTTCTAACTCTCTCATGCTGAGCTCTCTAATTAGGTCTTTATTTTAAAAATAAAATCTTATCATGAATCTTGCAGGACCTTCGTGGAAAAAACTTTGCACGAATGCCATGATCTTTCAGACACATTGAGATGTTCCTAATCAAGCCACCATCTGGACCAGATGTTTTATTTAACTGTATTTTGTTGTGTTCCATCAATTTATGACCACATTACAAAATCTGAAGTATAAGATTTGGACTATGATCTGTGACAATGCAGGGACATGTCTGTTTCCTTTTTGAAGTTTTAAAACCCAATACATTTTGAAATGAAAGACATAAGGGACTAATGAAATTAAAATCAGTGTTTAGGAATAGGTAGTGGACACTGGTAGACATTAGTAGGCATGGAAAGTTCTTTAACCAGGTGGGAGATGGTTAGTAACTGAGACACAGGCAAATGCTGTACTTTCCACTTTCTCCAGTAACTTTCTAGAACACTGATGGGCTACTGAGAAGAATAGGAAACATTTAAATGAGAAGCATGAAGAATGTGGGAAGGAAGTGGTAGGAGTTGACCAAGATGTGAAGGGTGTTTTCTGAATTTTAAAACTGTTGTTGAGTTGATTTCCACTGAAAACCTATTAGGGATTTTAGTATTAGATTAAAATTCTGTTTTAAGTTAAAAAATTAGTTTGTGTTTAACTGACTATATAAATAGTGTTTGTATGGTGTTTGGCAGTTTTCAAATACTTCCACACTCCACGATCTCATCTGGTCCTCCCAACAAGCCATCAGAAGGCAAAGTGGGTACTATTATTTTCATTTTACAAATGAGAAGAGAGAGGCTCTAAGCTTTGGGCAACTTGCTCCAGGCTCTAGAGCTGTTGAGTGGCACAGCTGCCAACATGGGTCTTTTGATAACACATCTGCTGTGTCCTGTCAACCTTTGTCATTTAAATCTCCTGTGATATTAGATCTGGTTCTCCTAGGCCAACATTACAATAAGGATGTGCTTCCAGGAGAAGCCAGGAAGGGGCTGGGGAGCAGGACAAGGGGAAGAAGCCAAACAATGTGATTCCAGAAGTGCTGGACTCAGTCTGATTTTTAAAGAATTTTTTAAGAGTTTATTTGAGCCAAACTGAGGACATAGCTGGGAGCAAAATTTGAAATGTTCCGACTCAGCCTGATTTTTGAGGCAGGGGGCGCTGTGGAGCATAAATTACATCTCAGAATTTCTTCCATCTCCAGTAAAGGAGTTGGCCTTTTATATTTCCACACACTTCTATATTGGCCAGACAGTGGGGGGTGAGGGGTTGGGGCTAGGGGTGGGGGTGGGGTGGTGCCCCACCATCTTAGAAGAGCACCCAGTGCCTGGTAGTAATGCACTGAAGGGTGCTTGTTAGCAGCCAGACATACTTGATGGAACTCGAACAGTGCACCCCACATCTCTGCTAATCAGGAGCATTAAACGAACTACTGTAAGTGGGATGAATAAAAGCAACTCAGAATTTTAAAAATTCTATACGAATATAAGAAATCATTTCATTCCGGTGCATTCTTAGGGCAGACTGAATCATCGCATCTGGCACTGTCTTTGAAATCAGAATCAGAGCTGCAGTAATCTGATTCTCTCCCGGAGGAAGCTGATACAAAGACACTCACTTAGAAAAAGGGGGTGTGATCAAGGTTGGACATTGTTTTGTTAAAGTGATAGAAATTAATTCTATTAACACATTGTGTTCCGACAAAAGCTCCAGCATAGAGGACAAGTGATTTATCTTTGAATCGCATAATGTAAATGGCAGACCCTAAATGTGAACCCAGGTCTCCTGATGCCCAGTCTGGTCCTTTCCAGATCAAGCAACAGAAAGCAACTTAGTTTTGCTGGGCAGGGCGTGGCAGTGAGGGGCCGGGGGGCAGGGATTAGGAGAGTGTTCGCTCCCTTGATTCCCATAGTCAGCAGTCACAGAGCCTGCTCAGAGGTGGGAGGAGGTGAAGTCTCTCGCATATTTTTGAAGTCCTCTAGCACAGGTGGACCCTTGTAAGACAAGAAAAAAAGCTCCCCTCTGACTCATCTGTAGAGGCTGCTTAGCGTGGCAGTCACAAGGTACAGAATCCACATAGAGCTCAAATGGGAAACCACCAGGGCCTGGTGAGGGGAGAAGCTTGGGCCAGAAGTGAGCATTGCTCTCCAATTAAAAGAGGAGAAAAAAACCCACCTCCCAGCATTCTCCATTATGCAGCCCTGTGAAGTGTGTATGCATAGATGCCTGGGTTAGAGGCTTTCGTATGCCTCTTACCCCCTTTTATAAGGAATGGGCTCTTCTGAAGGGAAGAATGAAAGGGAGATGTGGGATCTGGGGAACGCTGTGTGCCTCGAGTGTGGTTTCCACGCCCTTTGTATGTGTGCAGGACTGGCATGAACCAGAAGCATCCCGCATAAAGTCACAGAATCATCTTATGAGAAGTCCAAACTGCATATCCCATTCTATTTTCTTCAATTTCTAAAGAAAATGTGCATCTCTAAAGAAAATACGTTACTTGTGAATATATAAAACCATGTAATTTGTACTGAAGTTAAAAAAAAAAAGTTTAAACCAAACCCAGATGTAAGCTGTCTAAATGCTTGGGTTAGAAAGAAGATCAGGTCAAATACAACAGCGGGTCCTAAAGCGAGCGCAGGCTGCAGGGAATACAAATCCATCCACATTTAGTCTAAATGTAGAGTGACCTTTCATTACCAAGCCTTGAGCTTAAAGTTGGCTGCAGTTATTGGAAATCATTTCCAAAGGTCATTCGTTAAAAAACAAAAAAAGTAATATGGATTTAAACATGTCTCCCACATAGGTAGAAAGCCAAGTCTGCAACGCTAGTCAGAAGTAATATGGGGGAAATCATTGTTGTAGTGATGAGTTTTGACAACAATCTAAAAAGTCCAGAGCCACACAGATATCAATTTAATTTTCTTTCCTTATCCATCACTAGAATTGTTCCTGTGTATAATGCTGAGCTATTTACCAACAACATATGTGTAGCAGAAAAAGAATGTGCAATATTATTTAGGAGGGAGTTGCTGAGAACCAGTTGCTTTCATTAGATGAGGGATAATTTTATACTGAAGCCAAGGAGAGACCGTTCCAATGAGCAAAAGTCTGACTCTATTCCAAGTGGTGACATTTATATGCTGGGTGTCCAACATGTCATTAGAAAATTTTCAAAGGGCATATATAGCTGAAGTCACTAGGGCATGATAACATGTGCCACATTAATAAGTTAAAAAAACTTCACTAGCTCAGCAGGAGCGCAGAAATATTCTCATGTTGATCAGTGAATGCTAAATGAGCCCACGTTTTAGATGTGAGCAGAAGGAGAGCAGGTGTGTAAGGAAGAAGACATACTTTGATGGTTCTCAAAGACATTCTCTTCTCCCATGCTGTTTTTTTTTCCAATGTAAAATGATGTTTAATGTGGAACATCAATTTATTTTTCTCAGAGTAAAACAGAGATTCTACTTTATTTAATTAGGAGTCTCTCTGTCTCAAAGATTTCCTTTTCACTCTTCCTCACTAACCTTTCTTTCTCTTTTTTCTGATTTTTGCATTAGTGTAATTTTTTTTGTACTTCAGAGTAGATTCCTTAAGGACAATGACTATATCTATTTAGATGATGTATTTAAGGCCCATATGTTTATTAAGTATTAAATGAGAGTATTAATAATCCTTTTGTTCTTTTTCCCCAACAAAAATATATCTATCATGTGCTAGAACTCTCCTAAACACTAGAGTCATGTAGATTAAAAATAAGCCACCTTGTCTGCCCTCACAAATGTGGGTGTGCTTTTGTCAGCTGAGGAGAGTAGCCTATCATTTTTTTTTCAAATAATTGTTTTATTTTTCAATTACAATTGACATACAATATTATATTAGTTTTAGGTATTTTGGTATTTGTGACACAGAGGAACAAACACTATGTTCAGAAAGAAATCTGGGTTCCAGTGATGCTTCCAACACCTACCAACCTTGTAATTGGAGGCAAGAAACTTCACTGAAGTATTATTTTCTTTAACTGTAAAATGAGATAAATGATATTAACCCCAAGTACCTCATGGGGCTGTGGAGAAAATAAAAATAAAAACTTTATGAAAATGCCTCATAAATTTCAAAGTGTTATGCAAATTTAAGGCACTAATGCATTTAGTAAATGACAGATTCGGTGCCTAGCTCAGTGCCTACAAAGGAACAGATCCAAGAGCGAGTTAGGACCTTAGCAGACAGTAAGAATTTTCTAGGTGACATATGTGACACACCTGTATCTGTGGTTTTATTGTTTTAAGGATCAGGCCAGTATGTCAGGGGACAAGAGGGTCTTTTACCTTTGAGAATGTTATCCTTTGTGCTACTGTGTCCTGGAAATGTGCCATCCAATTTGCTGTTAGACTTTGGCCATGTATGCATATATTTGTCTATATTATATCCCCTTTAAAATGTGAACCCTTTGTGCTTTTTGTCCTGCTGACAACCTCTTGCATCTTTTTCTTTCATTATAAAAGCAATATATATTCATAATGGAATATTTGAGAAAGGCTAAAAGGAAAAGTGAGAAAAATATTACCCATAGTAGTAACATTATCCTCAGACAACCACTAGTAACACTTTATTTCTTCACTTTTTTCGTTTGTGTGCATCTGTATCTCTCTCTATATATCTATATCTATCTATATCTATATATCTATATCTATATTATCTATCTATCTATCTACATATATAATATTACTAAAGGTTGTCTGAGGATAGTGTTATTATTGGTGATATACACACACACACACACACACACACACTGGGGGAGCTAAAAAAGTGCATACAAGTGAACACTTTGGTCAACGTTGCTCAAGCAATAGTTCACTTCATCAGAAGTGTCTGGATGCTGACAGTAACCACTTTGAGCATCTCTTGTAATTGCAGAAGTCAAATGTGATTTGTATTCATCTTTTGTTATTGGTGTATATTGAGTATTACAGTTTTAATACAGTTTTCCTTTCTTAAAATGTGTATACATTTTTTTGGTACCCTCTGTGTATGTGGTTTTATATGTTATAGTCTGCTCTTCTTTTCCACATAATGTAAGAAAATAAGATATTTTCTGTCTTTCCATTTCCTTTCTCCCTGTTGTCATTCAAAAACTCAAGTCCTACACCTTTCCTTTTGCTAGCTCAACTGGTCCTGCTAATTTGATTTACATGGGCTTCATATGTATTCCAATAACATGGTTATACCAACACTGGAGTCCATCTCTCTCCTTCCTGTAGGAATCATATGTATCTGACTTTGTATACATAAAGCCTAGATCAGTGCCTGGCAAAGACTGCTCAATACATATTTATAAAACAAATCATGGAATGTTGTAATAAACTCTTAGCAAAAATCGTGAGTAGCTCATAGTCCTTTGAGTGGATAAACTATAATTTTCTTAAAAATCTCTCTATTTCTGGTTTCAATATTGTTACTACGTAATTAACATTCTTTTTAAAAATTTATTTTATTTTATTTTTTAACATTCTTAAATATAACTTTTAAGCTGAAGATTCAAAGAGGGTGAATTCTAGGTCTAAACATTTTTTTTTTGACTCTTGACCTCAATTCCCCAGTTGCTTTTAAAGATGTTGTACCTAATTTTACCATTTCTAGACTATATCCTAGCATTCGTTAAGACTCCATGAAGATAGCACAAACGTTTCTTCCTCCAGGAAGCCTTCTCTGTTCCCCTACCACCTCTGACCTGTCAAGCTTAGGTACACTTCCTTTGTGTTTCTAAGTAGTTTCAACCATAGACTTACGATGCTTTATTACAGTTATGTATTTATTCACCTTTCTTCTAGACAAGACTATGAGCTCTTTTAAGGTAAAACACAATTCTAACTTATATTTATAATCACCCATGCCTATTTTGGTATTTGTGACACAGATTCAAATACATTCTTGTTGAGTGCAAGTAGCTGGTGTTTAATCTAATTATATACTAAAATTGACCCATGAGTAAGGATAATAGTGGCAATAATTATTATGCACCAATCATAAGGTGGAGGACAGAGAGATATAACAGACTATAGAATTAGTGAAATTCTTTACTCTGGAAATCTTGTCAGAATTAATGTTCAATACATGCTATAATGTTGTTATTCAATGATTCACAAGCTGGAGTCAGGAAGTTTCACAACGATGAATTTTCCCTTCTTCATCAACCTGCCTTTACTCTGCTTTGTACACCAGGTTTCCTTCCTTTAAAAATTCCTAGCGTTTACTATTTCAGCATGCAGATTCAATTACTGGTCGTATTGCCTAAGGCTAGCAGCCCTATCAGTTCTAAATCTGTTAAAAAAGAAAGTCCATGCTTTTCTTGGGGGAAAAAAAGATTTCATAATTTATAATAGTTAATAATGAATATTTTACCAAGGCAGAAAATGAGCAAGTGAACTGAAAGAGGCTACAGGATTATTTTGCAGCAACCCATTGGCCAAAACAGAAGAAACCTGAATACTCCGTGTCCTAAACCCCAGTGCATAAAGGATATGTAAAGATGAAGTGACCTTAAAGAATATAGGTACTGCCTTTCACTTCACTGGTCTTTTTTTCAAAATGCTGATCAATAGTCACCTATATAAAAATGATTCTTAAATACGTAAACAGAGTTCTGTTATGTTGATGGAAATGGGTTAAAGCCACAGGAGGCTCCCTTTATTCTCATTTTTACACATGCTCTCAGAATAGAGTTGTAATATTGTTTTTTTCCTTTACTTTCCCAAATTAAGAAGTGAATTGAGAGATTAGAATTAATTGCAGAATGAATTTTACTTGTGAAATAAGGGCTTTTCATTAAAGAACAAACAAACAAACAAACAAACAAAAAACACCCCCCAAAACCGAAACAACCATAAAATAAAGCATCGGCAAGACACTCAATGTTCCTTTTTACAGGACCAAAACATAAAAATGCATAGCTAAGTACAATCCTTCACACCTAAATGCCAATTTATAAATAGAATCTCACTCAGGACCAATGGAAATATGATGCATATTCTTCACGGTGAGGTACCCATCTTCATTCCATTCACAAAAAGTAGCCACTCATGTCTGGCATCAATCAGCATGTGAATTCCTCAAGTACTTAGCTGCAGCAAGTCTTTTTGCTAAGTGGCATGTTTAGAGTAGAGTTAATCATTCCAGTGTTACTAATTTCCATTGTAATGAGCACTTGAGAATGAACAGTAAGTTCATTGTTAAGGAATACATGTGCAATCCTGCTGTCCATCACCCATAAACATGAACCCATTTTCAAACTCTCAGTGCTTGCCTCTGGCACATGGACTTTGGAGGTATGATTTCTGTAGTAATTATCCCACTTCGAATGTCTTCAGTGCTTTGTAGTTAACAAAAAACTTCCATTACATAACCCTATAGCTCCAGTAGAAGCAGAGGTTTGACAATTTAATTATTGCTATTAAATTTAAAGCTAAGTCTAATAATTTCGGACAAGCCTCCTATCTTTGTGAGCAAATTCAGTGGGTTGAGTGAACTTACTAAATCCAGTCCCTTTATTCTTCCATTCTGTCATACATAGCCCTAGTTCAAGTTCTCATCAATTTCAACATTTCTTTTAACTGGTCTTCTGTACTGCAGTCTCCGTCCTCCCCTCCCCACTTCCCAATCAATCCTCCACACAGCAGTCAGAGTGACCTTTAGGAAAGCAAATCTATTATGCTATTTTCCCTCCTTAACATCATTCAATGGCTTACAGCTGCCTTCAAGATAAAGTACAAACTCCTACACAGAGTAAACAAGACCCACAAGGCTCTTCAGGGTCTGGCTTCTGCCCAAGGGCTAGGTGCAGAGCCTCTAAACATTGAAAAGATTATGGAGCCCCATTTCCTCGTCCCTTCACCCATTCATAATGAAAAAAAAAAGTCAGAAATCATAAACCACAAACACATATGGATACTGTAGTTAAAATTATTGCTTAAACCATTTCTGATTATAAAATTCTGAAGGAATTTATCAAAGTTAAACTTCTCTTCCTCTTTTCCCCCCTCTGCTTTACCGGTGCTTCTAAAAATTGGCACACTTAGCCAATTGGGTGATCTAGAGCTATCTCTCCAGCAAAAACACACACAAACAAAACAGCAGCAACATCAAAACTCCACATGTGCCATTAAGTAACTCATTCATTCATTCCTTCATTCATTCATTCATTCATTCATTCACTTATGAACCATTAAGTGCCAGATACTATACTAGTTCATATTAAGGATTGGGGAAACACAGCAAATGGGATGCTGTCACCTTAAGTAGGTCACCATTTATAAGGGGGAGTGGAAAAGGGTTGCAGAATCCTTGGAGATTTTCCAGTGTTTCCTTGAACACTTCTCGTGACAGGTATCTCAGTGCTTCTTGTTTCCTTGAAGTTTCTACTGACTGTACCTTGTTATTTATTGATTTACTCAAAAATTATGCAATTCCTTTCCAAATGACAGTCCTTCAAGAGTAAAACTGAATATAATTCATTTACTCAAAAATGTGTATGAACACCTTCTGCATGTCAGTCACACTGGGAATTCAAAGGCCCTGCCTTAAGCTCCTCATGGGTCCTACTGGTATATACAAACAAGCAGACAGATAATGACAAAGCAGTGTGACAAGAAGAGTGGCTGAGAGGACTGACTCTATACCTCTGTGTGTGTGTGCATACGTGTAAGGAGAGAGAAGAGCTGATCCCCAAGAAGGGATTAGCCAGGCTAGTTATTCATGCTGGGAATCCAGGCAGAGGCACTGTCAGTACGTACCGACCTGGAGGTAAGACCACGCGTGATAGGTTGAAGGAGCCCTCTGTAGTAGGGATGGAGAAAGTTAGGCCTTAGACCAGTGTGTTTCCAACGTAGTGTACCTGAGGAAGCTGTTCAAGCAGTTTTCTAGGTTCCACCTACCAAGTTTCCTATTTGGTAAGGCTCCAAAATCTGTATTTCTAGCTAGTTCCCAGGTGATGCTGATGTTATTAGCCTGGGGAACCACACTTTGAAAACCGCTGCCATAGACAATAGGTAAAAAACAGATCACAAAAAGCTTTGTAAATAAAACTTACACATGCCCTATGAGTATAAATACTAAAGCTTTGTAACTATTCCAAAGTTATGCCTTTTGCAATTCAGTAAATCGTTACTGAGTCCTGCCATATGCAAGGTACTACTCAAGGTCCACTATCCAAGGCACTATTCTAGGGCTAATCCTTCTTCACCTTCACATTCCCAGTAGTTTCAAAGCCCTTCACTATTGGGTTTTCACTAACAAAATGTAATTATCCCTTTTGATGACACTGACTTATGATTACCTTAAGCAAGACTTTAACGTCAAAAGACCTGAGCTCAAAGCTCAGATTTGCACCTTAACTCATCTAATTAATTTAACTCATCTAATTGTAACTTTCCTCACTTAAAAAATGAGGAAACACTGATAGTGATTTTGTGAGGATAAAGTGAATTATCAACCTG
Source organism: Rhinolophus sinicus (assembly GCF_036562045.2). Classification (NCBI taxonomy): domain Eukaryota; kingdom Metazoa; phylum Chordata; class Mammalia; order Chiroptera; family Rhinolophidae; genus Rhinolophus; species Rhinolophus sinicus. The sequence continues at coordinate 37,368,054 of NC_133758.1, read as the reverse complement.
CACAGTGCCTATAGCATAATCAATGCTCAAAAAGTACTGGCTCATAAAGGATGGTCCTTTCAATTAATTATGCTGCAGCAATTGGTTACTCCTATCTTACCCTTGCTTCACATCACAAACAAAAATTAATTCCAAATGGAATATAGAACTAAATGAGAATGGTAAATAATAAAGCTTTTAGAACAAAACGTTGGGTAATATATTCATCAAGTTGCAGTAAGCAACAACTTCTTAAAACTGTCTTAAGAGAACTAACCATAAAAGAAAAATCTGATAAACTTGGCTACATTAAAATTAAAATTCTCATTATCCAAGTCACCACTAATAAAGTAAAAAGAAAATCCACTAACAAGAGTATTTGCAATGCATGTGTCTGATGAAGGAATATATAAAGAATTCCTACAAATCGATAAGATTAGAAAAATGGAAAGGACTTTGAAAAGGCACTTCATAAAAGAGGATTACCAAATGACTAAACACGTGAAAAGCTACTCAACTTCATTAGCCATCAGGGAAATGAAAATTTTATATTATCCACACTCCCACACTTACCAGTATGGCTAAAATAAACAAGGAAACAGTGTCAAGTGTTAGCGAGGATATGGGACTAAAAAAACTCGCATACACTAATGGAGGAGTGTAATTTATATAATCACTTTGGAAAACTCTTTGACAATCATTATTGACCAAAGCTGAGCATATACCCATCCCATGAAACAGAAAAATCATAAAATTAAAGAGAATATAAACTTTACATTTTATTCTCTTGGGAAAAGTCAGAACTTTTAGGTCCAGAAATGAAGGTGGATAGAGAATGGTGTTAGTATACTTGTGTCAGTGGCTGTCCCATAAGAAATAACAAAAGAATCTAAGAAATGATATTCATCTCTGAATTTTTATGGTATCACTATAGTGCCAAAATACCCATCAAGCCACACATATTGCTGCTAAGCCACTGGAAAGGCAGTTTCATATTATCTTAGTAAAGATGGGACAAAGACAAATGAGGAAACAATGTGATAAATGAGTAAAAGAAGAAAAACTAAAGAAAAATTAAATTCAATTTAACTGTGTTCTTTGGAGAATTACAAACAATCCTAAAACTATAAGGGTTAGAACTATGTCTAGAGGAAACTAAAACAAAATAAAATAGAACATTTACTTTGTTCTGTACAAAGCCAATGAGAAACTGTGAAACTGAGAATTCACAGAGAGATTTTGGTTATAAAATAACTAGTTGTATTAGTTTGCTGTGGCTCTCATAACAAAGTACCACAGACTAAATGGCTTCAACAACATAAATTTATATCTCACAGTTCTGGAGGCGGAAGTCTGAGATCAAGATATTGGTAAGGTTGATTTCATTTGAGGTCTCTCATTTTAGCTTGTGTATGGACGTCTTCTCCCTTTGTTTCCCTTTGTCTTCACGTGGTCTTTCTGCCATGTTCCTGCATATCTGGTATCTCTCTTTGTATACAAATTCCCTCTTCTTATAAGGTTACCAGTCAGACTGGATTACAGCCCCCTTAACCTCATTTTAACTTAATCCCCTCTTTAGAGACCCTATCTTTAAATATGGTCATAATCTGAAGTACTGGATATTAGGACTTCAACATACGATTTTTGGGGGAGAAACAATTCAGTCTATGCCACTAGTCTTCAGAAAAAAAATTATATAATAATATATATGTTTAAAAATAATGTAAACAACTTTTTAAAAGTAATTAAAAAAAACACTGCTTACTAAAAACAAAATAGTTAAAAATAATGCTAGAAAGATTTTTGCTTTTTCTCTTGCAATTCTTCAGAATATTAAAGTATTGTAATTTATAAAAACTATGACCAACCAAATGTTTATTCTGTGTGTGTCTGAGAGAGAGAGAGAGAGAGAGAGAGAGAGAGAGAGAGAGAGAGAGAGAAGAGAGAGAAAGGGGAGAAAGACAGAATTGAAAGGGATTTTTCTCAATACCTTTTCTCACACCCTTTTTCTCAGTCCTCTTTCTCTTTTGGTTTCTTATACACAGCTACATTAGGTGGTCTCTAAAATGGCTTTTAAAGACCCCTGCCTACTGGTATTCATAACCTTGTATAATCCCCTCCCCTTATGTGTGGGCTGGATTTATTGATTCCCTTCTAACAATTAGTATATGGTAGAAATGCTGGGATATAACCTTTAATTTTAAACTATAAAAAGACTATGGCTTGCATCTTGGGCACTCTCTCTCACATTGCTCCCTTTTGGGAAAAGGCAGTTGCCATGTCATGTAGCAGTCTTGTGGAGAGGCCCATGTGATGTATAGAGCTTGGAAGTAGCAAGCTTTAAGTTGACTAAAGTCTTACGGGAAATCCCAAGTTAAAACTCTAGCTAAGCAGTCGCTGGTTTCCTGATCCACAGAAACTGTGAAACAATAAATGCCTACTGTTTTCAGCTGCTGAGCATTGGAGTAATTTGTTTCACAGCAATAGACAACTAATACAAGTTTAGCCTACAAATATTAGACAAAAATTCTCTTCTGAAGCTGTAGCTCAAAGACATATGAAACATTAGCAATTGTTTTAAAAATCGATTTCAGACAATTTTTATCAACAACTTTAAATCGAGAATAAAAATCTAGGATGAGTCCATGTCACAGTTTTCATTTTTATATTTATTTATTTAAAAAATTAAATTATTATCAATGATTATTTTATTTTTTATTAAATTTAGTGGGGTGACATTGGTTAGTAAAATGACATAGGTTTCAAGTGTACAATTCTATAATACATTGTCTATGTATTGCATTGTGTGTTCACCACCCAGAGTTAGTTCTCCTTTCATCACCTTATATTTGATCCCCTTTACCCTTTACCATCCCCTACCCCGCCCTACACTCTGGGAACCACTAAACCGTTGTCTGTGTCTATGAGTTTTTGCTAGTTTGTCTTGGTTCACTTGTTGCTTTCAGTTTTATATCCCATATCTGAGTGAAATCATATGATTCTCAACTTTTTCTGTTTGATTTATTTCGTTTAGCATGTCACAGTTTTTAACACAACAGGAACCTGAAAGAGAGCTGCTTTGCCCTGGCTTCCTATTACGTGAAAAAGGCTGAGCCTGTGTCTTAACTTAGTTACTTTTCACTTTAGTTCTATAATTATTTAGTTCAGGTTAGGTTTTCCTTTATTTCAGTTGAAATTTCAGTTTCCCTTTTAAGAGAAAACTGAAAAATGTCAGAGTTATCAAAGACCCTGCTTTTAACAGTTTCAGTAATAAGAAATTACATAGCTACTATCCAGTGCTAATCTGGGGATAGAGGCAGATGTTCTATGTAGGCTCACATATTTTGTCGTTAAGAACTGGGTCTCATCTAACCTCTGAATCCCACCACGCTTTGTGCGACACTGCATCTTGTGGTATTTGTGAGCCTACTCTGTCCATGCAGGATTCCTGGGGCAGGCCTGGGTGTCAGCTCTAAGAGGCAGTTCATTGTGTACAGTTCTTATACCCGCACACTTTGTACTTAATGCTCTTATTTCTTATCCTCTGTCACCACGGCTCTTAGCCAGCAACATATCTTTACTGGAAGGCTCTAGACACAGTAAGTGAGAGAGAGAGAAGATCTTTTCTTGATCAGTGCTTTTATAATTATTGGTCAACAGTTATGGTAGCAATACTTCTACAAAGAGCAGAACCAAACTTCATAGGCTAGAGAGGCTGAAAGAGAGGAGAGAGGATTGCTGCACAAAAGGATATTAGAGATTGGGCAGTTTAATAAATTTCCTAGACTGACTTGAGGATATCAATGCAAGTGAAAGGACGCTTTTTGATTTCTGTCCAATAGTCTCTTGTTCTTTCAAGGTGTGTATGTATGTGATTGTGTAGTGTGTTTAAATGTATGCCTGTGTGTTCAATTTAATATCAGATATTATATCTATGTGTACATATAGATATATCAACTATGGCTAATCTCTTAGTATGATTTTTATGTTGCTTATCAGAGAAAACAGGAGAAAATTAGTTGATTTGGGCCATATTTTTCTTTTGTCAACAATCCTTTGTATCTTTAAACAAATATTGTACAACTGTCAAAAATATACAGTATTTTTAAAAAAAGTATTTTAAATGTTTTAACATAATGAGTTATTGCATGGGTCTTGAATTCTGATCACCTGAGTTCCAATTTTGCTCTATCACTTACTAGCTAAGTGGGCAAGTTGTTTAATTCCTTCAGCTTCATTTTTTCACCTTTAATAGGAGACAGTAGCAGACAGGGTTGTAAAGTGCTTAGAACACCCCCATCCCCAGCCTTTACTCAATAAATGTTAGCAATCATGCAAAGGGTGGAATAAGTTTTCTCTACAATATAGCTACAAAAACCTAAGACGAGAAAGTGCTATTATTAGTAGTATATAATCTTTAGCTATAAAAACCAAAATGTTCTAATATTATCTATTACGAAGTGCAGCAGTTATAATGCAATCCATCTTTCTAAACCATCTTTGAGAGTTTGCTTACTTATTATTACATAATATCATTGAAATAGATTCCATGGCATAGAATTAAAGCAGGAACCGCTGTGTAATAGAGATGTCTCTCTAAACAATGGTTGATTTCCAGCCTAGCTACATGTAAAAGGATTGTCCCATTGGCTATGATTCCATGGGAAAGAGTTTCTGCAAAATAAGTTGGGAACTTTTGACAAGGAATAATAGGTTAAGATAGCTATCATCCCGTAGCCTGCTGGTCATTCTAGCTCCCTTTATATTAGCACTTTACCACCTTACTATGTTACGGTCACTGTCTTCTAGGCCTGAGAAACAAGGCACAACTATCATTTTTCTCATACAAATTTGTGCCACAGGCCGCTGGTCAGTGCCTGGAAAGGTCCCGTACACATGCCTCTTGCCATGAATTTTCCCCACAAAACACGCAGTTCTACGCTATGGAATACAACCTTGAATTATGAAATTATGAAAAAGTAGTTTTTTAAAATTTTATATTTCCATTCTACATTGCTGGTTATTTTGTAACTTTTTAATTCTGTCATCACCAGCAGCAGCAGCAGCAGCAGCAGCAACAGTTATAGCCAGTTGTTGCTGAAGGACACAACCCGAGTCCGAGCTGAAGCCCCGCTTCTTGTCTTTCAAGGCGCAGACTGAAGGTGAACTGCGTGAAGCCGTCCTGGACTCTCCTAAGTGTACCCCACATCTCCTTCCATTGTGGCCTGATGGCTCCCTGCACATGTCTTTATTGTGGCACTTGTACCCTTGGGTCTCACGTACTGGTTTGCACATCTATCTTCCCTTCTGAGAGAATATGTGTAAATCCCCCATCTCTGCAACGTCAGGATTTGGTACTGGGTTAGACACAAAACAGATACTAAAAAAATATTGGCCAACTAATGAGTGGACAGGAGAATAATAAAGAAGATAAAACATGAAAATAAGGAAATGAGAGTCTAAAGACATCCAGGGAGACTATGATTTTTTACTCTTCTTTTTCATTCTTATCAAATGGGAAAGAGTTTCCTATACTTGTAAATGCTGGAAAGTCCTGATTATTATGTGGGAATGTACGGAAAGGACCTTTTAGGCCATGCTCTTTCCGTCAGGGGACAGTGGGGTGCACTGCCCACGGCACCGATGGCTTTTTCCCTGGATAGTGGCAGGTTCTTTCCATCCCCGCAACCGCCCACCCCACCCCGCCAAGTAATTCTGGCTATCATTCCATTTGAAAGAATTGGAGCTACTTTTCACTCGGGAGCACATAACAAAAATCATTTCTTCAGAACTAAATTAGGATGGACAACCTTTCTCTTGGGAAGAAAAGCAGTAACTGATCATGATAATGAGATTGTGCAACAAGCTTTGAAAATGCTTATACCACATTTATACAGAAATGTATTTGCTTACACTTCAGATATTGCTGTCGATTTATGGTTCAGAGCCACATAGCAGGTAATAAACATGAGTATAACAATTTATTGAAACCATTTTATTACATTTGTTAAAAATAAAAATATTATTTGCCTGTTCAATTCATATTAAACTATAGTATTCAAAATATTCCGCTTTGGATTTTCAAAATCAGTTCTGGCAGGATTTAGCCCATAACACAATAATTCACTTTCTAAAGTAAATATTACCACTGCTGCAGTGTACTCTCAAAAATTGTGTTCCAGGCATGATATTAGATTTTTATTCCATATCATTGAAACTGACTTTACTGGGTCTCATGAAATGCATTTCCAAACGTAATTAAATATTATATAAGATCAAATTCAGTATTTAATTTTAAATTTAAACAAACAAAAAATTTAAAACTATATAAAGAAAACATGGAAGTTAGAGATAGCAAAAAGATTTCATTAAATTATATCATTTTCTGTATCTTGAGAGAGTTGTATTTTTCTCTCTAACTCCTTACATTGTAACCAAGGGGATAAAAATTACCTACCTTTCAGAGATTTTCATAAGTATTATAATTTATGAAATATCACAGAGTTAGTAGTTGTATGGTTATTATTACCTAAATATTTAGGGAAGTCTATTGATAAAATAAAAATAAAAATTCAAAATATGTATAATTAATTTAGTAGGATACTAGGATGTTGAGAGAGAACACTGTGTAATCATGCAAATCTAATTACTTGGTGGCAAGTTATAAAATATATCAGTTCATATAGGGGAAAATATACAAGAGAACGGCATAATGAAATGAAACAGAAAATGAGATTAATGATATACTCATTGAACTCAGTGACAGAATGCTGGTCAATGCAGAGATCCAGGCGATCTGTTGATTTTTTAGAGCTGATTCAGAATGACACCTTCTGAGAGAGATTTCACTAAACAATGAGTTTCTCATTATTTATATTCTTATGATTTTGAAGAGGATAATTGTGATTTAAATTTTGAGAAAATTATCTTTAATCAATTTATATTTTGCTTCCCTACTACCCCATCCCAGGCAAGATCACACTACAGACACCTCACTTCCCGCCCTCACCCCCCACTCCCATTTCCAAAGTTGTACATATAGCTAATCATATTCTCCAGATTCAACCCGGACCTATAAGCTGTCTAACCACATCTGCTTTGCCCTTAGTTTTCACATGTGGAACTATGGATTTGCTGGGCACTTTGGGGTTTCAATAACTTTAGCAAGGAAAAACTGTAGTCATAGAGGAGTCTTTTGACAAAAACAAGATGAGTTTAGTGGCAGAAGTGTTCACTTACGAAGGGACTTTTGAAAATTGTAGTCCAGGCATTCTTTGTTTTCAGAGAACTCAAATGTAGAAAATCCAAAATAATGTATTTATTATTTCAAAATTAATTTATTGGGAAAGTGGTATCTGACCTGAAGATAGAGAAATGAAGAAACCCTACCCTAAAAAATTCACAGCTTAGAGATGCGTCTTAAAACATTTTTTTGTGGTGCAGCATTAAGCTCTTTCCATCACCATTCTGTCTGTCTATCTATCTATCTATCTATCTATCTATCTATCTATCTATCTATCATCATTTATCTAGTTATCATCTACCTCTGTATCATCATATACCACTGTGGTAGAATATTTAGAATACTCCACTCTAAACAGAGAATTAAAAAGATAAAAAATACACATAAATGGAAGTTCTAATATACATATTCTTCTTTAATATATTATCTTGCACACCCCTTGAGGTATGAGCAGCCCACTTGGGAGATCTCTGCCCCAAAAGGACAGAAAGACATGTGAACAAATAATATAAGAAGGCACAGAGTTTAAAGCAACTAATCCATTGGGGAAATGGTAAGACTTTGCAGAGGGATTAGATTCATAAATTGGCTCTTTGAGTAATGAATAGGATACAAAATAGATAAGGTAAGAGGTGATGATATGTGTGTGCATCATGACAAGTGGGTTATTTTTGACACCGGTGTGTTTCCTATTTGTTTATTTATTTAATGTTATTGAACCTTTTATTCCATTAAAATCCCATGTGGGAAACTCAACGTGTTATATAAATAAAAGCAGAACTGCTCTGGTTGAAATGGGACGTGGAGTCCAGCGAGAGTACCTCCTCCATGACGAGAGGGCTCTGTGGGACTCAGAACTCCAGAGAGCATGGTCTGAAAAGCCACTATTTGAGACAAGAGATTTCACTACATAATCAGTTTCTCATTATTTATATTCTTATAATTTTGAAGAGTATAATTGTGATTTAAATTTTGAGAAAATTATCTTTAATCAATTTATATTTTTTGAATACATGTGCCTTTTATGGTTATTGACTTAGGGTACACGAGGTATCAGTCTAAATGCCAAGCTTCCAGCTGGTCTGCTACTTTCCACTAGCAGTTGAGACTTCTAAATAGAGGAAAATTACTGAAAGTAGAAATTTACCATTTAGAAGTGCATATGAGGTTTGGTAAAATATATTTCCTCTGTTCAAAAGGACAAGAATAAACAGAGTAATAACTACATTACACAAGAATCTATTCATTTAACAAGTATTTATTGAATGCCTGTTGTGTGTCAGACTCTGTGTTGGGTACTGTGAATAAATTTGAGAATTCACTGTGGTCCAGTGGAAGGAAATAGACAAATATAGTAATGTGACACATACCAAACTTGGATTTAGATATGGAACTAGTTGGAAGGGGAAAGAAGCTTCCATGGCTTGTTGGGTTGGAGGCCAATAAGCCTGCTCTTACTTTGGCTTGCAGAGACGTTAAGGTGCTTGGCATAAAAGCATTATAAAAATAATGAAGTGTGTCTTGGCATTATTCTGTTTGCTCTGCACACCCTTTCTGAGAGACTTCAACATACATGGCAGGAGGGTGATACGGGTAGTTGCAGCTTTGACAGGATAGAACTGGGTTATTCAGGATCCAGTTTCAGATAAGACATACTGATGATGGAATTTTGTACTCAGCAGAACATCAACACGAGTGGGGTTTGGCATTCCCATCCACCAACATGGGGAATGACATGGAATCAGTAACACTCATGGAACAGGTAATCCTGGCATTGCTCTTGAAAGATGCGAAGGTATTTGCTAGGCAGATGAGGGGGAAAGGTCATTCTAAGCAGAAGGAAAAGTGCGAGCAAAGGCTGGAATCATGAGACACCAACCCAGCCTCTGGACTCAAGGCCACACATATACAGAACCTTTGTGCCAGTTACAAAATGCTGTTAATGTAGAAAGACACCTTTTTAAAAAGGTTTCTCCCTGAAGCTGACCAGCTAAAGAAAAGGAACACACTTTGTGTGGATGAATTAGAAAAAAGTACCCCTTTCTTTGAGCTAATGCAGCCCTAGGTCAGGGTCCACAGCTTGGGAAACAATGAAGGTGAACTTTCGGTTCCCATTCATTCTTCCCATTCATGCACACACAGCAGAATCCTACCTGGAAGCCTGTATAGGTTTTTAATTTTTTTTTCAAACCATCTCTCATTTAGGAGACTGCAATACTCCTGCTATCTCCTTTATTCCATGCATATGTCCTTACAATCCACCTTCTGCAGGCTGCTGGAAGATCTTTCTAAGTACATATTTGATCATACTCCATTTCCCTGTTTCTTCTTTGACTATAGCAGTTCTTAAACCTATCAATTAGACCCAACATTCCCTTTTATAGCAAATGTTTGTGGCCAGTTGTTCGTAAAAAATGTTCCCCTTTCTGTACCCACACATCCTTGTAAAATGACTTTGCAGCTTCTAAAAGATGGAGTTCATTTTCCCATCCTGTGAATGAATCTGGGAGTCTCTGTGACTTGTTTTGGTAAATGAAGTACAGAAGAAGTGACATGGTGACAGGTCTGAGTCTAGGTTTGCATGGTTGAAACCCCTGTCTCTGCCATGTGACCAAATTGAGGCTAGATTGCTGGAGGATGAGAGACACATAGACCAGAGCTGAAGTAGCCTAGTTGTCCCACCTGAACCTTAGAGATATGAGAACGTCTGATTAGTATCAGTAAAGCCTACTACGTGATCTCTAAAGGTGGCTGTAGAATCATGAGGAAGCCCAGCTTAAATTACCAACCCACAGATTCGTGTGCTAAATGAATGTTGCTTGCTTGAAGCTACACAATTTTGGGGGTTATTATGCCACAATAGCAAACTCAGAGCTATCTTGAAATGAAACACATAGCTGTTAAAACTTATATGCACTCAGTATTTAAAATGGTTAAATGTCCTAATTATAATAAAGGAGAACTAAAGGGCAATACTTTATAATAAAATAAAATGAACTTTAATATGTAAGTCCTTAGGTAAGACTACCAAAAAGGCATATGAAGTAGTAAGATGAGTGAGCCTATACCTAGAACACTGAATGTGTCAGAAAAAATCCCAGACTGATACAGACTGTTTATTACCATCCCAAATGTCCAAATCAGCAGCTGATGACACAATTATTCAAAGGAATAAATCTTGGTTAAGTTCTGAACAAAGCAAAAAAGATGGTTACTTGGTAATTACTGTCTGGAAAATTTGATGTCTATTAAGATAGCAACAATTTCTTTGTGTTCATATCTCAAACAGGGTAAGGGTCTAGGATCATCCAATTATAAACATGACAGCAAGAATGTCCACTAGGATTTTAGAAAGCCACGTGCATCTGGGGTCAGTTCTTTGTTGCGCAGAGCTGACCTGTGCATTGGAGAACGTCTAGCAGTGTTGGCTCCCATCTATTAAATGGAAGTGACCTGTAATTTCTGTGACAACAAACTGTCTTCACAAGCATCCAAAAAGTTTTCCTAGGAGGGCATCTGGCCCCTGATGAAAAGTCTGCTCTGTTGAACAAAGTGTTAGCTCCTGCTGTTGTTACACATATCATAGTATGTTACAGTGCCCTGCGTTAGGATAGTCTGTTTATAGGCTCCTGCTACAAAAACTGAGCTCTTTGCAATCATGGATCATCTTGGTATTCCTATAAGCCAGAATGTGGATGTGTATAGAAATGCAATATATTACAGTGTACAACAAAAGCAAATGTTAAGGAATTATATAATATTAATATTAATTATATAATATGAATAACCATATAGTTATTAATATATAATATTAATATGCAATATTAATAACTATATAGTTATTAACATATATTAATAACTATGTAAATCACTATATAAAATTTGATGCTAGCTTATTGGAGTAGTGCCAAGTAGGAGGTGCAGTCAAATGACAAAAAAAAACCACAAAAAAGGTAGAAAAATAAAACTCTTTTATTAAGTCAAAAAACTGAAACTAAAATTAATACATCTATTTATTATAACTCAACCATGTGGGTTGACTAATTGGCTGGATGGCTTATGATTATAAGTAGGAAAATTAACGTATTCTAAAAATAATTTTGAAATAATAATTTTGTGAAAACTAGCATCTGAAGTAACATTTGTTGTGTTCATGTGAATAAAAAGTTTATTTAGCGGTTAAGGGCAGAGTTGGGTGCTAAGAGTGGCTTACTGAAATCAAATCTCTAGAGTAATCAGCATAACAATTATACTAATCACTTCCTACCAAAAAAATTGATGGTGTGTAGACTTTCCCATGGCCACATGGTGAGTCAGGGGACCAAGGAACCAAATGCATGATTTCCAGTCCCAGGCCATCATTTCATTATTCAAGAAGACCTAGATGTACCACTCATGGGAGGTTAGCCCAAAGCTCACAAACTAGGTCAGTGGATGAAGTGTTTCAATTTACAGGATGAAATGATGGGCATGGACCTGGTAAATTGTACTTGCAATTATTTTCTTAATTATCACTGCAGGGTAATTTCCGCAGATATGATGCGTACTATGGGAAGAATTTTTCCCTTCACATTAAGGGGTAGGGCAATTGAAGGTCTCCCATCTTTGCTCTAAGGTATCACTGAGATATCTGATATCCCCCAAATGCAGCACTTCATGAGTTTACATAGTTTACAACTTCTTCACATGACAACCAAAAGAAATGATGAATTTGGAAAAGAAAATCAATTAAACTGGCTGTTCAGTGTCATGTGGACAAAAACAAGCTTTTCTTGGCCACAACTTTCACTTTTCTATCTGTGGTTTTAGTTTTATATACATACCATGAAATAGTTGTTGTTGATTTTTTGTTTGTTTTTGTTTATGCCCTGTAAGAGACTATAATGTAAGAACGTGTTTTTTGCTCTTATTTTTCTCCCCATTTACTTGATCAGTGTGGGGTGTCGAGAAACTATTCTCCTCCAGCTTCAGATAAACACGTCTATTACGATCAAGTTTAGGTAAAACAGGACCTGGGAACATATTTGATTGATTTCTTAAGGAAATAGGGATGTGAGTGTCTGAAAAGGAGAAAACAGAAACCCTACAAAACAGAAATAAAACCAAACTGAACTCAGTCTAACAGCTAATGAAAACAAAGAGGAACAATAAAGCAGAAGAACAAAACTGGGCATCATGGGAGGAAAAATGAAATGAAAGAGGCTGAAAATGAAGACCAAATAACAGAGAGCAACAGAAGGGGGGAGAAAAATGACCTTAGGGAAAGATTAAAGGAAGGGACGAGGACAGTGAGGAAGAGACCAAGAGAAAGCAATGAAAGGGACTGATGAATACAGAGGTTTTTGTACCCACAGTTCTTCTATTGTTATTTTTTCCCTTAACATCATGTTCCTACTTCCAGTGGTGAAAGACAGAGAGAGAAGGGAGGACTTCTGACTTTAAAATTCGGTCTACTTTAAATGCAACTTCTCTAACTTTGCACTTAAAAATAGACCATCAGAAGATGTCCTGAATTCTTAGGTCTATAATCAGATATTTTTCCTCCCTTGAAAAGACATATGTCAGTAATTGTTCAATTTCAGAAAGTACTTTTGGCAATGCTGATTTTATATCCCTAAGTGCCCCCTAGTGACGAGGTCCAATTTCAAAATCTCTTTTACAGTAATCTTGTTCTAAATGTTTCCTTTACCCAGTACAAATGTGGCTGTCTGGGGACAAAACATCCAACTTGTTAACAATTTCTTTTAATTAGGCAGAGAAGAAAGTTTCTTGAGTGGGTCCAGGACACCATAAGAGTGAGACACTGTTTTTGTTCATAACTTAATTTATAATTGGAAAACTCTATAGTCCCCCATTGAGCAGTTTTCCCCTCAGTTCTACTATTATATAACAAAACTATTTGGGACCAGGATCCGTCATATCCCTCTCCTGTCCTGTTAAGTTATATTTAGACTCAGATTCTTGACATAGCTTGTTTCATTCATCTTGCGAAACAATAAAAGAGCAGCACAGCCCTAAAGAATGACATGCCTCTTTACAACTCTTTTTCAATGATTTCTCCTGGTCACTTCTGATACTCCTACAAACTTAGCACATTAGCTAAGAGGAAAAATATTGCAACCATAAAAATTTAGCCTTAAATAATAATTTAGTAAAGTTTTGTGGGATTTGGGGCACGCTATGTAGTTTTATTAAGCCTCAGTTTAATATCGGTAAAATGGAAATAATAATAAAACTTGTGGGGTTAAGATTAAATAAGATATTAAATGTTAAATTTTTAGCAGCATATCTGCATACATTTAGGGCTTCATAAATGATAGTTATTACGATACACAGCACAATAATTGATATGCAACCCTATGTCTTTTCTTCTCTCTTTAAAAATATTTGGTAGAAACAATCACAATACTCTATGGCAGAATCACAATGACTTTAAATAGACTGTGGACCATGCTGACTTCTGATCAGTGCTACTTTTGGATTCTGTTTAGAACCTATGTATTCAAGGGCTTAACTAGAACATTCAACAAACCCAGTTCTGTTGTACAGTGTTTAACGAGTTGTCTGAAGAAAATGCAAATAGAAGACATTCAAACATTCTTTGTATATTCTTCTATACATTTGCAGGTTCTTGAACATATCACCTTCACCTTATTGATGAGGAAACAAAGGCACAGAAGGGGTACATCAATGGGTATCAATGAGAGAAGGGTCAGTCCTCCAGGGGAGGTATCAAAGTCTCCTGGAGGGAGTGGTTGTTTCCCCAGATACATGCCCCCATGCTCCTCCAGGGACAGGAGATACTTAAGAATAGAATACTTCTGCCTTTGCAGCTCCCAAGCCACTATTGTTGATGGAAGCCTGTTGAATTTCTTAGCCATTTCTGGGATGGAAACGAGGTTAAAGACCACTGAGTTAGTAACTGATCTTGAATAAGAACCCAGGTCAATTATGCTTATATTTATTTGTATTTCTATAGCCACATAAGAGAAATTGCTTCTAATTCTTATATTTAGAACTTTTAGCTTCAAATATTTCTGATTTTCTTTACTTCTACTCTCAGTACTGCTCTAGTCTTATTTCCATTACCTATTTACATAGTTAAGAAGTCATAGTTAAACAGAAAACTGATTAGCTCAAAGTTAAAAGGCTCAGTATGCAATTGGAATTTTCTCTCTGATGTAATCAGAATAACAAGAAGATTTTAGCCAGTGCCCTGAAGAGAAAGAGGTTAGCTTCTCTAGGCTTTATTAATGTTTCATATTTATTTTTTTGGTGAGGATCAAATGCTCATTGACGAATCTATTTACAGAGATCTCTAAAACTTACATCCCAGGCATAGGGTGGGTATGTTTTATTCATAGAATTCAACCTATTTCAGTGAATATGGGGCAAGTAAGTACTTTTCATTGTTCTGAAAACTTCTAGTAATGCATGGATCATGAACTGAGTTTAAAATAGTATTCCCTGCCATATAATTTTTTATTGTAATTCTGTTTGGCCTGTTTTATCATTGCACGTTCGTTCACTGGATTTTACGTATGGCTGAGATATCCAGACACGTGTAGTTCTTTATCCTCATAGTGTCCTAGTGTTTTGCATATATATAGCTGTAACAATTTCTAAAAATTATTTCCTATTTCCAGCTGCAGATCTGTTCTTTTGTACTAAAATTTGTCACCCTCTCCCAGGGTGACATTGAATCTTTCCAGATTCAAATGATTTATGTCACTGCTTCTCAGTCTTCCTAGGATTGCTGCAATTTTAGAAATTACTTCTGCTTAACCTGTTATGTAAAAAAGGTGCATGGACTGGTCTAATCTCACTGATCAGGACCGAATCAGACCAGCAGGGCCAAGCTGTCTGAGTAGCTTCAGTGCTGGTAAATAGGACACTGGTGAATGAGCAGGACTCCTGAGTTGGTGAACTTGTCATGACAATATTAAGCACAATCTGAAAGTAGGCAAGAGGATACAGTATGTTTTCAAAACTTCAGTGCTCACAGAGTGTGTGTGTGTGTGTGTGTGTGTGTGTGTGTGTGTGTGTATGTAGTCCCATTTATTCCATGGAACTCACCTCAACCTCTTAAAATTCTAAGTCTGTCATGCACCTCCCCACCCTAGATTCAGTGTCCTCAGTGGAGATACACTGTTAGTCCCTTGCACCAAAATAGGAATTGTTGACAATATGTTATCGCTATGCTTAAGTACTCCCTTCAATTAAATCATAAAATATCTGCCTCCTGTTAAAAACTATTTCAGGTAGGAGAAATATACTGGGGATGACAAAAAAATGTACACAAGCAGACACTTTGGTCAATGTTGCTCAAGTATTAGTTCGCTGTAATCAGAAGTGTCTGGACGCTGATGGTAACCACTTTGAGCACCTCTCGTGATTACAGAAGTCAAATGCGACTTGTATTCATCTTTTGTTATCAGTATATATTAAGTATTAAAATTTTAACATTTTTTCCTTTCTTAAAATGTGTATACATTTTTTTTTTTTTTTTTGGCACTCTCTGTATTTGTGAATGTGGGCCCCTCTCAAAGAGAAGGTACAGGACTCCTTCATCTAACTCTGACCTTGCTTTTGAGGGATGATGGAACCGGGGTAGATTCAAATTACTCTTCTTGGATATAACTCTTCAATAGCTGGCTATTCATTTGATTTAGTCACACACTGATACTGCCCTTGATTTGGCCAAAACATGGTTCTAATTAAAAAAAGAGAACTATTTATATAATTTTTAAGTTTATTACATACACAATGGCTGCCACATAGGTGATAGTCATAAATTATAGCTAGATGAATGCACTTATGAATGAATGAATGAATTAATGATTTTTTTTGGCTATGTGCTACCAATTGTATGTATATTTTGTCTTCAGTCTATTTGATCATAACATAGTATTCTAGAGGTCAGAGTATAGGTTCTAGTGTCATGGAAGCCTGTTTGCTTTGTTTTGTTCTATGGTGATTGGCTATACTTCTGACCATGCTGCCTTTTACATGCATCCTGTTAAGTACAGAAGGGGTAATACAGAAGGGTGTGGCCATATGAAAGAACCCATCATTACTATAAAATTTAAATCAGGATAACACATCTATATATCTATTTATTTGGGGAGTTACTAATCTCATAAAGCCAGGCGAATCAGAAGTAGAAATATCAAAATCAGTTGTGGTTGGGGGTATCTAGGCTATTGAGATGTACTTTCAGCTATTTAAACAACTAAAAACACTTAAAATAGAACTAAAAAAAAGCAGAAGATGAATGAGGTCAAAGTTCACATTTATAATACTGAACATAAACTCAATCTGCACCACATCTGTGATAAGGAAAACACAGACCAAGAGAACTCATGAAGGGTGCCCACTACAGATGGACAGACTGATGAAGTGTCCATTATAAGGCCTGGGACTAACTCATGTAAGCAACGGAGTAGCTAAACAAATGGAAGGAAAGCCCTTTGATATTCACTGTGTGAATAATGCAATGAAGTAATGGTTTTAAATTCCACCTGTATTATTTATTATTCTCTCAGTCCCTCTTCTGTAGTTTAGAAAAAAGCAGAGAGCAGACGGCCACAGAGAATGGGTTAACCCTAGGACCAAAACAGAACCAAAGCTGTTTCTACCTCTCATTCAGATTTTTCCTTACGAGATGGGATGCCTATATGAGGTAGACTTGGAGTGGCTAGAAAGTAGATTTTAGAAGAAAGAAAGAGAAAAGAGAAGCTGCATCACTCATTCATTCATTCAACAAAGATTTGTGTGGCCTCACACTTATTAGAAAATAAGCTAGCTGAAAGAGGTTCACTGTGGTTGGGAAGACATGTCAAACAGAATTACCCAAGCAATTGTGGTAATAATTGATATAATGGAGTAGAGGTTGTGAAGCTAGCAAAGAGCAGGGATAGCAAATTTACTTAAGAGGAGCTGGGAAGATTAGAATTTCCTGGAGGAAGTGATATGTAATCTAAAAGCATGGAGGTGAGGAGGGTGGAATGAGGCAGGGAGAGAATTTCAGGGCTAAAGGACAACACATGGCACGGCCAGGAAGGAGCCTTTGCAATCAAGCTGCTGAGAAGCTCAGCACAAAAGAAGTGTGAATGGTTGGATGAGACTGATAGGAAGCAAGAAGAGGTTGGTAGGGAAAGGGAAGATCCCATAACATCATGTAAAGGTATTTGCATTGTATTCTGAAGACAGTGGGAAGTCTCCGAAACTATGGGGTGACCCACACAGGGAGAGCAGTTAGGGGGCTGTTTCTATAGCCAGTGAGAGATGGTGGTGGGAGGAGAGCACAGAAAGAGACAGCACAATATATATTTTGGAGGTAAAATTGATGGGACTTGATAATTGAATATGTGAGCTAAGGAAGAGGGAAAGTGCGAAGTACTATGTTTCCAGTAGGAGCAATTAGGTGACATTTACTGAGATGAGGGATGGGGGAGGAGGGGCAGGTTTGAGGGGATACGATAATGGCACACCAATGGGCAACTGGTTATACAGCTCTGATATTTTAAAGACAGGAAGTAGAGAAGAGAGGCTGGTTAATAGGAGTGGATGAGATCACTAGGGAAAGGGTGTAGATTAAAAAGCAGAGTGGATCCAGGGACAAGATAAGAAGAATTTAATGTGTAAAATTCAGATGGAAGCAAATAGCTCCTTAAAGGGATGGAAAAAGAACAGTTAGAGAGGGAGGAGGAAAACCCATTTTTCAAGGAGAGAGAAATGAGATGAAGACAGGTTAAGTCAGACTGACTGCTAAGGGGCCTTTGAATTTAACAACTCAGAGATGATTAGCAAGAACAGAACCAGTGGAGTGGTTGGGACAGAAGCCAGATTGGTGTGAACAGAGAGTGAATGGGTGGGGGTGGGGAAGAATGTAGATACATTGTTAGATGGGGAAAGAGCTGTAGTTTGAAGAAGATACAGGATTCAGGGAGGACTTATCTTTTATTTTTCTTTTAAGGGAGCTAGAAAAAACCTATCCCTCCCAATGGCTGCTTTCCATCAGTGAATACTGGGTGGAAAGCAGCCATTGGGAAGGGTAGGTTGAAGATCTAGGAGAGAAAGTGAGTAACCCATTCATGGAGGTCCACAGGGGGACAGAATAGATGGGATCCAGAGCTCAGGTGGAACTCACTGTTGACGGTAGGTGGGTCCACTTTCTCTGTGGTAACAGGAGGGAAGGAAGACAGGATGAGAACAAAACGAACTGGCTTACAGATTTGGTGTAGGCATAGTTCTCAGTGGGTGGCTTCTGTTAGCTTCTCTGAAACATGAAGCAACGTTCTCCATTGAGGAGGAGAGGTATAGAAGATAGGGTATGGAGGATGAAATTTCAAACCAGAGGAGGTGTGAAGTGATTATTTCAGAGAATGAACTAACTAGAGAAATAATTTCAGAATGACAAAGGGGTCCTTTTAAGTATTTGCAACAATAGTCAATTAGTCAGAAATTGGATATCAGATATAAATCCTAAAAGCATTATCCCCCCACTTCTACTTGTCCCTCTTACGTATAAACATGCTATATTAAAACCAATCACTTTAATTGTAGTTTATTGCATGTGTAATTTTGCACAACTTAAATCCTTCAGCTTTGAAATAGTGTATTTTGAGCAGAAGTTTCTTCAAGTGGAAAACACTTAATTATAAAAAGTAAACATTAATTGCAAAAAAAGGTGTGAAACAAGTTGTTTCCTAGGCCAAGAGGCACACCTTTATTCAACCACCTCCCAACTTGTTCTCCTGTACCTATTTCTTTCCTTACCTTCCTTCTCGGCTTTCTTATTCCTTTAGCACCCAGCATAGTGCTGAGCTCACAGGAATTATTCCATAATATCGCTATTTCTAATTGTATCTTTTGTGCCACCAAGAAGACTGCTGATCTTCAATGGCCCGTCAATTTTGAGATACAGGGTTGTGGCAGGCTCTTGGCTTTGTTTTTTTTGTTTGTTTGTTTGTTTGTTTTGTTTTGCTTGTTCCTTTCCTTTGCCCAAAATACTAAAACTTCAAATTAGAAACCAAGGGAATCACTTGCAAATGCTCTTGCCCTCTCTTCCCTTGTTCCTCTCTCTCACACAAAAAGGAATGTACTGGCATATTTTAGGTAGGTTTTTTTGCTTTAAACATCAAGAGAGAAAGGAGGCCGTGTTGGGTTCTACTTAACATTTTGCTGCAATTTGAGTATATGTGTAACTTGGTTCACTCATAGAATCTCAAGACTTTAATGTTGAAAAGGATCTTAGAGCCCATTTAATCTCCCCTCCGGCCTGGACTGCACTACATTTTATGGACGAGAAATTTACAATGGTTTAGCATGTGGCCTGAGGAGTCTATTCTGTAAATTGGTGGCCTTGGTTGTCTGTGAATAGGGTATAGAACTAACTCCTGGGAGAGGGAAGCAGTTTGCATGTTCATCTTTTGTCCCTCCATTTTTATTTTTTAAAAGATTTTTATTAAAATATAGCTAACATAAGTATAATATTAGTTTCTGGTGTACACCATAGTTATTCTACATTTGTATACCTAAAGAAGTGATCACCATGATAAGTCCAGCAACCATCTGACACTGTACCACATTATCACAGTATTATTGACTATATTCCCCATGCTGTACATTACATTCCATGACTTATTTGTTTTATACCTGGAGATTTGAGCCTCTTATTCATCTTTTTCTCCCGTTTTGAAATTACAGTTGACATTCAGTATTATTGCATATTAATTTCAGGTGTACTGCAGAGTGATTAGACATTTATATAATTTAAGTGATTCCCCGATCAGTCTAGTACCCACCCTACCCTATACATAGTTATGACCATATTATTGACTATATTCCCTATGCTTTACTTTCTATCCCCAAGACTATTTTGTAACTACCAATTTGTACTTCTTAATCCCTTCACCTTTTTCATCCTGCCCCCAACCCTCCTTTCATCTATCACCCCAATAAATCTAGCACCCATCTGACACCATACATAATTATTATAATATTATTGACTATATTCCTTATTCTATACCCTATATCCATATGACTACTGTGTAACAGCTAATTTGTACTTCTTAATCTCTTCCACTTTTTCACACAATCCCAATCCCCCTCCCATCTGGCAACGATCAAATTGTTCTCCACCTCCTCTTTTTATCCATTCATCCATTCAGGGACACCCAGGTTGCCTTCATATCTTGGCTATTGTAAATAATGCTTCAATTAACATATGGATGAGCATGTCCCCTCAAAGTAGTGTTTTGGGTTTCTTCAGATAAATACCCAGAAGTGGGATTACTAGGTCCTTTTTTGTCCTTTGTTATAGCTTTCATTTTGAAGTCTATTTGTCTGGTGTAAGTATTGCTACCCCAGCTTTTTGTTTGTTTGTTTGTTTCCATTTTCATGAAATATCTTCTTCCATTGCTTTACTTTCAGTCTGTGTGTGTCTTTCGATCTGACATTAGTCTCTTATAGGCAGCATCTGTAAGGGTCTTGTTTTCTTATCCATTCTGCCACCCTATGTTTTTTGATTAGAGCATTTAATCCATTTACATTTAAAATAATTGTTGACGGATATGTCGTTATTATCATCTTATTATTGATATTTTTATCTTTTTTTTTTTTTTTCTGTCTTAAAGAAGTTCCTCTAAGGGTCCTTGTAATACTGGCTGGATGGTGATAAACTCCTTTAGCTTTTTCTTGTCTGGGAAGCTCTTTATCTGTCCTTCAACTTTAAATGATAGTTTTGCTGGGTAGAGTAATCTTGGGTGTAGGTTCTTGCTTTTCATCACTTTGAATATTTCATGCCAGTCCCTCTGGCCTGCAAAGTTTCTGTTGAGAAATCATCTGACAGTCTTATGATAGCTCCCTTGTAGGTAACCAGCTGCTTTTCTCTGGCTGCTTTTAAGATTTTTCTTTGTCTTTAACCTTTGACATTCTAATTATGATGTGTCTTGGTGTGGGCCTGTTGGGTTCATCTTGTTTGGGACTCTTCACGCTTCTTGGGCTTAAATATCATTTCCTTTGCCAGATTAGAGAAGTTTTCCATCATTATTTGTTCAAATAGGTTTTCAAAACAGCCTCTTCAATAAATGGTGCTGGGAGATTTGGATAGCCACATGCAAAAGAATGAAAGTGGACTGCTATCTGTCACCATGTACCAAAATTAATTCAAAATGGATCAAAGACCAAAATGCATCATAAGACCTGATGCATAGACAATAAACTGCATAGAAGAAAACATAGGTACTAAACTTATGGACTTTGGGTTCAAAGAGCATTTTATGAATTTGACTCCAAAGGCAAGGGAAGTAAAAGCTAAAATAAACGAATGGGACTATATGAAACTTAAAAGCTTCTGCAGAGCAAAAGAAACCATCGACAAAATAAAGAGGCAACCAACTGAATGGGAGAAGATTTTTGTAAACAGTGCCTCTGATAAGGGGCTAATATCCAAAATATATAAGGAACTCATGCAACTCAACAACAAAAAAACCAAACAACCCAATTGAAAAATGTGCAGATGACCTGAAGAGACATTTCTCCAAAGAGGACCTACAAATGGCAAATAGACATATGAAAAAATGCTCAACATCACTAATCATCAGAGAAATGCAAATAAAAACCACAATGAGATATCACCTCACTCCAGTCAGAATGAGTATCATCAACAAGATAAATAGTAACAAATGTTGGAGAGGCTGTGGAGAAAAAGGAACCCTCATACACTGTTGGTGGGAATGCAGACTGGTGCAGCCGTTATGGAAGGCAGTGTGGAGGTTCCTCAAAAAATTACGAATGGAATTACCATATGACCCAGCAATCCCTCTCTTGGGTATCTACCCAAAAAATCTGAAAACATTTATACATAAAGACACGTTTGCTCCAGTGTTCATTGCAGCTTTGTTTACGGTGGCCAAGACATGGAAACAACCAAAATGCCCATCAATAGATGAATGGATAAAGAAGTTGTGGTATATATACACAACGGAATACTATTCGGCGGTAAGAAAAGATGATATAGAAACATTTGTGACAACATGTATGGAACTTGAGAGTATAATGCTAAGAGAAATAAGTCAGACAGAAAAAGCAGAGAACCATATGATTTCACTGATATGTGGAATATAAACCAAAAACAACAAAAGAACCAGACAAACAAATGAGAAACAAAAACTCATAGACACAGATAATAGTTTAGTGGTTACCAGAGGGTAAGGGGTAATGCGGGTGGGAGATGAGGGTAAGGGGGATCAAATATATGGTGATGGAAGGAGAACTGACTCTGGGTGGTGAACCCACAATGGCATTTATAGATGATGTAATACAGAATTGTTCACCTGAAATCTATGTAATTTTTCTAACAATTGTCACCCCAATAAACTAAAAAAAAAAAAAAAAAAAAAGAAGAAAAAAATAGGTTTTCAATTTCTTGCTCTTTCTCTCCTCCTTCTTGTACTCTTATCATGTGAATGTCAGTATACTTGATGTTGTCCCAGAGGTCCCTTAAACTGTCCTCAGTTTTTTGGATTCTTTTTTCTTTTCGCTGTTCAAATTAGGTGCTTTCTGCTATCTTATCTTCTAAATTGCTGACTCGATTCTCTGCTTCATCTAATTGACTGTTGATTCCCTCTATTTTTTAAATTAGTTTCAGGTGTACAAAACAATGTAATAGTTAGACATTTACACCCCTCACAAAGTGATAACTTGTCACCCAATCTACTACCCCTCTGACATCGTATACAGCTGTTACAATTCCATTGACTCTATTCCTTATGCTGTACTCCACATCCTATGGCTATATATATATATTAAATTATAGTTGACAGTCATTGTTATTCAGCTTCAGCCTCAGATGTACAGAGCAGTGGTCAGTCATCTACACTATCCCTGAAGTGGTCCCCCTAATAAGACAAGTGCCCATCTGACACCCTACAAATTCTTTACAATATTATTGATTATATTCCCCAAACTGTCTTTCTTATCCCCATGGCAATCTTGTGGTTACCAATATGTGCTTTCTAACCCCCTCACCTTCTCCCTCATTCCCAGCCCCCTCCCATCTAGCAACCCTCAGGTTTTCTCTATATCTCTGAGACTGTTTCTGATTAGTTTGTTCATTTATTCTATTCTTTAGATTCAACATATAAGTGATAGCATATGGTATTTATCTTTCTCAGTCTGACTTATTTCACTTAGCATAATGTTCTTTAGGTCCATCCATATTGTTGCAAATGGTAAGATTTCATTCTTCTTTATGGCTGAGTAATACTCTATTGTGTAAATGTACCACGATTTCTTAATCCAGTCATCTACCAATGGGCATTTTGGTTGTTTCCACGTCTTGGCTATTGTGAATAATGCTGCAATAAGCATAGGGGTGCATAAGTGTTTTGGATATCTCTGGATAGCTACCTAACAGTGGAATTGCTGAGTAGTTCTATTTCCAGTTTTTTTTGAGGTAACTCCATACTGATTTCCATAGTGCTACACTAACCTGCAATCCCACCAACAGCACATGAGTGTTCCCCTTCCTTCACATCTTCACCAGCACTTGTTGTTTGTTGATTTATTGATGCTAGTCATTCTGACTGGAGTGAGGTGATATTTCATTGTGGTTTTTATTTGCATTTCTCTAATGATTAGTGAGGTTGAGCATTTTTTCATATGTCTGTTTGTCATTTCTATGCCCCCTTTATAAAAATGTCTCTTCATGTCCTCTGCCCATTTTTCAATTAGGTTGTTTTTTATTTTTGGTGTTGAGTTGAATGAGTTTTTTTAAATAAATTTTGTACATTAACCCCTTATCAGATATATCATTGACAAATATGTTCTTCCATTCAGTAGGATGTCTTTTTGTTTTATTGATAGTTTTCTTTGCTGTGAAAAAAATTCTTAGTTTGAGTCTAATGTATTCTTTATTTCAGTTATTATATTCTTTATTTCTGACTGGTTCTTTTTAATGTTTTCTATCTCCATTTTTATGTTCCCTACCTCTTTGTTGAAATTCTCTCTGAGAACCTTATAACTAGTGTTCTGAACTCTATGTCTGGTAGATAGCTTGACCCCAGTTTGTTTAGTTTTTGTTTGTTTTGGATTTTTGTTCTGTTCTTTTTTTGGGACATGTTTCTGTCTCCTCATTTTGGCTTACTACCTGTGTTTGTTTCTATGTATTAAGTAGGGCTGTTATGTCTCTTGGTCTTAGTAGTAGGTGTGCTGTGGGGTTCAGTGGTGCAGTCTCCCTGATCACCAGAACTGGGTGCTCCAGGTATGTCCCTTGTGTGGGCTATTTGTGCCCTTCTGTTGTAGGTGAGCCTTGATTGCTATTTCCATGTAAATGGAAGGGATTGACCCTTGGGTTCATTGGTTGTGAGGACTGGCTGTGGCTACTGTAGAGGAGTTGTGATGCAGGGGCTGACCCCATGGATGATGATTCACTTTACCATGGCTCTTGTGCCCACCCAGTCTGCTCTTTGAGTGTGTCATCCTTGGAGGCAGCCAGGTGATGTTCTGGCTCAGTCCAAAGCTGGCCACAGGGTGTGCCAGCCCCAGGGCCTCTTGGGATGGGACCTGCTGCAGGCCAAATTTAGTCTCATCCTGTGCCCTGCCCAGGGCCACTTGGCATAGGCCACAAACCAATCCGCAGAAGGCTGCCACCCATGCTGTGCTTGGAGGTGCCTTGAGAGGCTAAGCTGCAAACCAAGTGTGGCTACTGCTAATATGGCACTTAAGGCTGCTCAGCCAGAGGTATGGGAGACATCAAAGGCAGATGCTTGGATTTGTTTGGGTTTCGTGAACCTCTGAGAGATTTTAGGATGAACCAAGGCAGGTCGTTTGTAAGGAAAAGTCACTAGAAACAGCTTGGATGTGCCCCCAAATTGGGTGAGGTGGGGTCTGAGAATCACTAGGGCAAGGTGAACAAACCATGTTAGCCAGGTTGATGGAGAGTCAGATATGGCAGTACCTGCATCTGCACACTGGAAGTGGGAGGGATCAACAGAGAAACAGTGGCTTCCACCAGCTCCTCCATCTGGGAGAAAGTTACCCCTCCATCCATTATCCTGAAACCAGAAAATTCAGCTCTTCCATGTGTGTCCCTGGTGCTTTTGAGCTGCTTCCCGTAGCACTGGAGCTCAGAGCAAGTGAATCCATCAGAGTATGTCTGCCTGGGCCCTTTAAGAGGATCACATGGGACTCCAGCAGCCCTTCATCTCACTCATCCACAATCCCTACTTGTTTTCACAACCAGAAGTTATGGGGACTTCTCTCCCTGGCACTGGCACCCTGTTCTGGGGAGCCTGGTGTGGCACTGGGACCCCTCGGTCCTCTGGGGAGGACCTCTGCAGCAGATATCCCTCCAGATTTTTAATGGTCACACATGGGTGTGGGACAAGTCAGTTCCACATCTCTGCTCCTCCTACCAGTCTCCAGGTGGCTTATTCTGTATGTCCTTAGTTGTAGGGATTCGGTTCAGCTAGCAATGATAGTTGTTCTGTAGTTCAGTTGTAATTTTGATGTAGTTGTGAGAGGAGGTAAGCACAGTGCTTACCTATGTCGTCATCCTCACCAGAGCTCCACATATTCATCGTTTTCTTTGCTCACAAACTCTAGCATGGCATTCTGCAGGCATTATTGTTTATAGAACACTGGGTAATTTGAATTTATTGTTCAGAATCCTTTGATAACAACAAATCTTTGGATTGATGGAGGTTGATAAGTCATTATCAAACTAGGATCTAGGTTTTAGTATAATTTCCCTTCCTTCAGTTTGGAATTAAAATATTACATAAAAAATGGGTAAACTAATGCCAATGTATATGCTAATATATTTCTGACATGTGGCATGCAATCTATGAGGGCATTCATTCATTTGGTCTTTACTTTGTGGGGTAATGGAGTAGAAAATTAAATTAAATAAGTTTTCATTATTTTGTGGCTTTGTTGAAAATGGTACCATCAAATACTTTTAAAAACATATCTTTTGAAATACAACCTCTGAAGTTCTTTCACATTATTGAATTGTGAAAAAGCATTCTCTCATCTCCTTTATGTTTTCCTTTTCCTTTCTTTGTGCCTTTGGTAGAATGAAATCCATAGTAACTTATTTTAGGTTGCATCAGAAATATACACTTAGTATCATAAGTCTTGGGGGTGAAATCTAAAAGCATAGATTTTAAATTAAACCAGCAAAAGTAACAAGGTAATAATACTTGTATTGTTTTTATTTATATCACCATTTAACCTCAAATTTCTGTGCAGGCTTGTATGTCTTCCATGTTGTAGATATTTCTATGGCTGCTAGGTTCTTTACTTAAATATAATTATATCATACTAAGAAATCAATTTCATTTAACATTTGGAGATACATATTTTTTCTTTCCATATTAAAGAAATTTATTTATGATCACAAAATTATACTTGACAGCTGAAAGCAGGACTTAGTATCCTTGGCTTTTAGCTCTAGGATTAAGTGATGTCACCTTTCACAGTCTATAATGTTTTTCTCAGTTCAACTATTCTCTTTCAGACTATTATTATTTTAGCGACATTGGAAGAAAAAACTCCCTCTCTCCTTGTGCACTTGATTAAAATAAGATCTTGACCATGTGTGAATGTTACATGACTTGAAATAATTGTATGGGTCATTCAAGACAGGCGTTCTCTTGTAATCACCTGGAGTGATGCTATGTTCCACCAGCACAAGACTAGGGATGTGGAATGATAGGAGTGTGAGGTTTGGGGTCCCACAGCCTCAGGTTTGTATGTCAACTCCACACCTACTACCTGTGGTACTGAAAATTCCTCTGTACTTGGGTTTCTTATCTACAGTATTCATTCACTGAAATAATACTATTCTCAATGTGTCATGCAAGTAGCACTCTTAGAAAGATCTTTTATACATGTATCTTTAAACACTTCTTTATATGCATTGTAGAATGGTCAACACATCCATAAAACAAAGCAAAGCAAAACCAAACCAAACCAAATTCCATGAGTCTTAATACATGATCATATTATAGGGAAACTGAGACTTGGAGAGGTTAAACAACTTGCCCAAGGTCCTACAATAGGCCAAGGCTTGAGCCTAGCTCTATCAGTTTCCAGAGTCCAAGTGCTTGTAATGACCAAGGAAGAGAAAGGGAGTCAGGATCAAGCACAAAGCAATAGGAAAAAGGTTGATGGTGGAAAACAAATTAAATAGACTTCAATGTTCTCCGTCTTTCACCCATGCGTAGTTACCTATGGTCAAGCAATTAATCCAGAAGCAGGTGGTTATTAAGCATCTGATGTGAAAAGAGCAGGGAATAGTACAACAGAAATTCATGGTACTGGCCATTTAAACTCTATCATTTATGAAATATAGAACTGTATAATTCAACTAGTAAGGACTTTCAAAACACGTGCATTGTATCCAATGGCAACAAGTAAAGTGGTGTTCATAATTTCTCACTCCATGAATTTGTGCAGTGTATAACACTTGCCAAATCTATGCAATAGTAGCTAATTTTCAAAGTATGTTTCACATTCTGAATCCACTGTTCATTCAAAGCTCTTTAACACACAGTATTAGCGCATTCATGAAATATTTAGTTGTTTACCCTTCTAATATTGAGTGAATAGTTGTTAATTTAAATATACTTTTATAACTTGACTGCTTGATTAGCATGAAAAAAATTCACAAAAATAATCAAACAAGAAAACGATCACTTGAGCTGGAAGCCCTGGGTATATGACATGAAATTTAAATACACTGTAAGTATCTGGGCATATTTCACTCTTCTAAAACCACTACAACCACTAAAACCACAGAATTGTCCTAGTTGCTCCTCTCTTTTGCATATGTTAGCAGCACATGTTCTTTAGTATTTAATTTATATACATTTTATTACAATCACTGAAGACTAAAAATTTCATATTAAAGTTTCAATTACCTAGGTGATTTGATGATTCCTTGAAAATTAACTCCCTGGCACAGCATCTTTCAAATAATAGTCATGTAGTAAATGTTAGCTAATTTGAATTTAATAAATTGGCTGTCAACTCTTGCTTTTATGTAAAAAAAAACAGGTTGGGCACACCCTTAGTAAGTTTAGTCCCTTTGATAAGTTGGTAAAATAAAAATTTCAAGTTCAATTATGTTCATAAAATTAAAAAGCTATGATTGTGGTAAGTGGTGTCATAAATGAAATGTGAGTGCAGCAAATATTAAATAATTAGATTAAAGAGCTGTGCTACCATGCCATTATTCACAAGACTGCAAGAACACGTGCACTTCATTAAAGCCAATGGAGTGTACCAGTTCATCTTGGCATTATTAATAATCAAAATGTTTCCATTTTAGTTAACACACACACAAAAACTAATTTAAAAGTCTATTGAGGAAATTAGTTCTATGTTTCTATGTTCTAATCCCACAGCGATATCAACTAGCCAAAGTTAGCCTTAGGAGGTATAAAAAATATCAAATATAACAAATGGAAAACCTTTTAAGAATCACAGATCTGTTAAAACTAATGTTTTTGCAACCAACTCAACAAAAATATATTTAGTGCTGTAAAAGAGTCCCTCAAACTAGTCTATTATGAAACAACCAAGTTTATCTATAGATTTACTTTTAGATTTCAAAAGCAGTGAATCAAGAACTAAAGGATTTATGTAAGAAATACAATCCATTTTCTGAAAAAAAAAATTAAATTGAACAGTGACTGAAAAATACTTTCTGCATACACCTTATAAAGATCAGGGGGAAACATTTCCTGTTTTAAAGCTTAGATTTCTCAATTGCAGTAAACACTATTAAAACATATTCTAGACATTCTCTTGATCTTTATTTTATGATACTCTTTTCTTGCTGTTTTAGTTGTCACTATTCTTTTAGTATCTCTATCTTTTCAATTAAAAAAATTATTTCTTTATCAATCCCCACTGAGCATATCTCTAAGGACTCTGTCCTTCATCTCTTACTTGTTTATCTCTATATTTAGTCTTTTGACTCCCTTCTATACAGTTATTCATTAATACTTGTTTTCATTTCAGTTTCTCCTCCAAACTAGGTTTTATTTATTGTCATTTACAGATATCCAATATGACCCTAAAGCTCAAAAAACAAAAAAAGGTATTACAATTTCTTGACTTTTCTGTTAAAACATTTATGTAACTGTTGCATTCTGGCTCTTCTGCAAGCTCACAGTCCTGGTATATTATGCCCCATATTAGTCATCCTGACATCTGTTTTTCCAAAGGGTTCCAGTCTCTTCCATATGGGAAAAACATACTTTTTATTTTCCCAAGTTTGCGTGGTCACCAGAAAGGGAGATGTGTATATGTTCATACAGACGATGTACACGCTTCACTGAGAGGGTGAGGAGAATTTTTATCTGAGGAGGAAGGGCCAATGCTGCCTGGCCAGTGGTAGGGACACAGAGGCAGGGAGAGGATGCTGACTTAGACCCTGTACCCAGCTCATTTATCTACTCTTGAAGACTCTTTGGGGAGGGATACATACTAGCATTAATTTGTATATTCCTCCTAATTACCAGAAATAACTTCAAGTCTTAGAGAGAGTCATGCAGGGGCTCCAATACTCCAGGAGACTAGGCTGGTCTTGAAAATTAATCAGCAAACCTGACCAATTGGTCGAGGTCTCTGCACAAAATTCTTGGTTTCATGCCTTTCTTTCCTTTATCACTCTGCACAATTTACATGAACTTTAAACTCTTGTTACTGGGATCACTTGCTTCTAGTTTCTCTCTGTTCGGTCCACAGAATGGTCTGCTTCGAGAACACGAGATTTGTTGTCCCTGATGTGGTCTCATCCTAAGTCCTGGACATTATTTTAAGACTTTGCCTCAACCTACTCATCGGCCTCCTGGCCTTCTCCCAATTTCTTCAATAAGTCCATGCACAGTCACCTCATGTCCCTTAGGCGGGTTCTAAATACAAAGCCACCTGGTTAGTGTCCCCCTGTCTGCCTCACAGTTCTACAGACCTCTTGTCTTGAGAATTCTGTTCAGTGAACACTAGTGAACGACCCAGTCATTACAGGCCAGGTACTGTCAATCAGCATTTATAATATACGCTTCAGGAATTCTAAAACAAAAGTATGCATATTAATTAACGTCCTTCAGTCTAGCTATAAACACCTCATGCTTATTTTGTGGGAGTGTGGGCTTCACTTTAAGTTCCTGAAAAAAGATAGTCTTTTTTTTTTTTGCTACGGGAACATTTTATTTCCCTCACTCTGCCCTCCCGAACCCACCCTAGTCGCCTCCTGGATAGGACCCAAAAGCTCCAGCGCCAGCAATGCCAAGCGCTGCGACACACTCTTACAATGAAGCAAGGCAGGGGAAGAGCAGGCCTCCCAATACACAGGACCTGGCACTGTGCGGCGCCTTCTTGGGTCTCAGACCTCACCTTCAGCATCAAATCGGTTAAGTAGACCGCAGTCCAGCAACCCACCACCACCACCACCAGCAGCGGAACCGGAATCATGGCGGCGGCAGAGTTAAGGTCTTCACCCTGCAATGGGCAACTAGACCAGTCCAGGACTCTTACAGCCGGAACATCTTGAAAACAGACAGTCTTAACCATGACCAATAAAGCCCTACAATGATCTTGCCACTACCTCTCCTACCCAACCCTACCCGGTCTCTTACCTCTGCTCACGGCACAGTACCATTCTGTCTTGGATCACTCCAGCTCTTATCTGCTGAAGGCTTTCACCTGTGCGGCTCCTTCTGCACAGACTGCTCTTCCCCCTCTTGCTACATGGCTGGGTCCCTCTTAATCCAAAGTCTCTGATTAGATACCGCCTGTTCAGGCACGCCTCTGTAGAAGAGGTCTTCTCTGTTATTGTTTGGCACAGCACCCTGTGATACCCTGCAGAGCATCTAACAAAATCTAAAGCACTACTTTGGTTACTTGACTAACTCTCCTCATTTAGATAGTAAGCCTCTAGAGGTTGGTACCTACTCACCACTGCATATCCAGTGCCTAGAACATAGGATGGATCAATACATTTAATCAAGGGAATAAATATTACAGAGCTTCCCTTAGCTCTATGTGATGGTAAAGCATCACCTTTGTGAAGGTGATGAGAATATTATAATATACACACACATATTGCATGTATATTTAAGAGTAAAATTTTTGTATATTTAAATCAATATATGTAATACATGATATTATTAGGGAGGTCTGATAATTTGCTACCATCCTCTTGCTGTAAAGATGAGGATGAGAAATAGAAATAGCATGATTTGTCTCCCTGGAATGAAGTCTTTGCTTAAGGACAGTGCATAGTGCTCTAAAATCCCTTGTACTATGAAGATTATTATCATACATAGGGCATTCAAGCCTCGCATTGAGCTTTCCTAGCACTTGAATCCTTCCAATTCTCAAAACATCTAAATTTACTTTCTGTTTCTCAGGATAAAAGGAGGATAAATTAAGGAGACATTTGAAAATTAATAAATAATCACAAACTTATAAAAGTGTAGACATAGCTCTGTGTTGCAGTCATTATAAACGTGCCCCTTTATCTGCCTTCAAACTGTCCTTATTTTTATTCCCAATTAAAAACGTTGTGATCACCACTGTTTGAGTAATAGAGTATCTTCACAACCTCGGGGTAAACAAAGATTTCTTAGGAGACTAAAAAGTGTTAGCCACAAAAAAGAAAAATAATTTATTGTTTGTTATCAAAATCAAAAATTTCTGCTCATCAAAAGGCACTTTAAGTAAATAGGCAAACCACAAACTGGGAAAATATTTACAATACATATATCTGACAAAGGACTTGTAATGCAGAATACATGAAGAACTCCTACCATCAACAATAGACAAGTGATCCAACACAAATGAGAAAACACTTGAACTGACATCTCACCAAAGAAGACCCACAAATGGGCAACAGCACCTCAAATGGTGATCAACATCATCAGCCATCAGAGACATGTCAATCAAAGCCAGAGATGCCATTTCATACCCACTGTTGCTAAAGATATGGGGCTGCTGGAACTCCAGTAAGGCTGGTGACTGTTGGGCAGTTTTTTATAAAGTCAAACATTTACCTTACATTCTAGCAATTGTAACTCCTTGGTCTTTATCCAACAGAAATGAAAACATATATTCACGAACAGACTTGCTAAAGAATTTTCAGAGTGGCCTTATTCACAATAGTCCTAAACTAAAAGCAACACAAATGTCAAAAGTAGGATAATGGATAAGTAATATGTAGTTTAGTTAAACAATGGAATGTTACTCAACAATAAAAAAGGAATGAAGTATGGATGTATGACACAATCTCAAAAATATTATGGTAAGTGAAGGAGCATTTACAAAGTTTATGCTGTACAATGCCAAGTATAGAATCCCAAGTATAGAATCCCAAATATAGACCAAACTAACCTATGGGATAGAAGTAAGAAAGTAGTTGCTTGGACAGTAGGGAAGAGATAAAGAGTTGGGAGGGAAGTGGTGGGATCATGGATTGGAATTCACTGGAAAGGGCCATAAGGGAACTATTTAGGATATGATTCAATATCTTATTTCGGGTGGCCATTATATGTACAATTGTCAAAAGTCACTGGATTGAACACGTAAGATTTGTGTATTTTATTGTATGTAAATTGTACTTCAGTTTTAAAAATTTAGGGATTCTATTATTTAAAAAAAAACCAAAAACATTAACACTAAACATTATTCCAAATATTTCCCTACTTTCTAGGCGTAAGAAACATTAAAAAAAAAAAATTCTGGTTCTATTGAATTTAACATACTTGGTTTGTAATGTATGATGACAACATTAATTTCTCCAGTTGCATTCGATTAAGCCTCAATTTATTGCGAAGATCAAAAACATAAAGAATTACCAAGAAAAAAAGAAACCCCAAACAAGAAAACCCCTTGCTGTGAACCAGGATGTTTTCAGAGATGAATGTCATTACCACAATACACCAGCAAGGGGAGTAGTTACACTTTGAGAAGAATTCTGTCTTCATCACCACTGAATTATTCTATAAGGCACCTTAACGAGACCAAAAATTGACTTTTGGGTGTAGCCACAATGGAAATGACAGATCATTTTAATGCAAGAGAAAAAGATTGGAAACCTTGACCCTCTAGATTACTCTGCACCTCAGTGAGAAGCGGAAAAACACTTGCAGATTAGCTTATTAAAATAATATATTCGTGTAATTCAGGTACCAGGAAAATATGGAAAAGAACAGCTAAATTAAATTAACTGCAGGATGCCACTTTTTCTTTGTTAATTATCACCATACAAGAATAATGTGCATTCCCTTCCTGCACAAAAGGAAAAGATCCCAACAACTCCACAAATTATTTTTATGGATGTTGGAATAATAGCATCAGTTTGTGCAGAATTTGCAAGCAATTTGGATACCGAAGTCCATCTGAGAGTAGGTAAGGCTGGCAAAGGGTACTATTTTTTTTAATCCTACAGCATGCGGGCTTTTCAGTTGAGATTGTTAGGCCACAAATCTGAAGGTTTATGTTGCATTCTTTTTTATATCACTTTGTTCATCAATTCTTGTAAGATTTGTAAGGCTTAATTCTCACATAAGCTCAGGAAGGCTGTAGAAAAGTCTCTAACTATCCCTTCCTACAAGCTTCAATAATCCTGGATTTATAGAAAAGAATGTTCTGGCTGTCAATAAGAAGCATGTCCCTAGGCATGCACAAGAGCAGCACTGCCAGAAGGGACACTTACAGTGACATACTTAGAATGTAACTGTCCCCTTCACACTCTAACCTTAATAATAACCCTGACCTTGATTCTAATGCCATTAACACCTTCTCAATTCTCTCATTCCCGGGAGAAGCTGAGTGCAGAGGAACCGGCATTGTGAGCCCTGAAAATGCCCCGAGTCCTGTCCAGTGTGGGGCTGGAATCCCCACTTGTACAGAAGCCACATCTGTGACATCTGCAGTACTCATTAACACGAGATGTGCCTCCCTCTCTTGGAGCCAAATAAGCACAAGGACACTGAATACACTTACACAATAGTCTCTTCCAAGAGTCGTGCAGAGGAGGACACACCATGCAAAGCTCTAAGGCGAGAGCACAAGTTGTGTGACTGACTCTACACGGGCACCTGAAGTGGTGGCCAGAAGCAACTCTTCCTTTAAAAATCACACACCAGCTGCAGCTTTTCCATAGAGGTGGTCCCTTTACTCCAGGAGAGACTGTGCTATCATTATGGAAAAAGGTATTACCCTTGAATATGTGTACCCTCCACATTGGGGTACGCTCCACATTGCTGGGACGTAAACCCCACCCAAAGATTTTCTTCATGAAAATCGAAGAAACATATTTTGGCTCATTGACTGGAAGAGATGATTTTGAATTACTTCCACTCATGAAATAGAAGGAAAGCATTTTTTTTTTCAGTCTTTAAAAGTGGAGCCTCAAGGAAGTATAGGATCCAGAGTAAGAAGATTCAAGTTTTAGAACTGTCTTGAACCATTTATCAAGATCCCCAAGTCTGTGATGTTGTAATCTGGGCTATATTCTTGATGGCAAAGATCCATGGGACTGTCCCACATTGAACAGAGGATTTTAAAAGAATAATGAGAAAAATATGTAAATGAAATGCTGCTATACACATACTCCTCATTTTGAATTTGCCACTGAACGAACATGAGTCTTGTGTTCTTACACCTAAGTGGGAAATAAGCCAAAAGACTGTCTCCCAAGGGTTACTAAAATTGGTGAACTATGTAATGGGTAGAAATGAGGTATAAAGAGGAAAATATACAAATAACCCAGATATGGGAGATATGCTGATTGAAGGAGGAAACAGGAGGAAAGTGTATCTATGCCAAAAGAAATAAAATGGCTAGAAGATGTCTATTTGTTTTTAATGAGAGGTGAGTTGCTCTGTCTAGCAGATCTAAAATGAGGATTGTGTGCAAACCAGGTAGGAATGAAATGGTAGTTGCAGAGGGCACTTTGGTCTGGCTGGCATGGCACAAGGTGATGCAAGCACATTCTAGAAAGGGCTGATGTGCATTTGTGGCCGAGAGGAGAATATTCAGCCTGAAACAGAATCAAGAGAAGCATTATACGGTGATCCCTACCCATGGGGAAGGCAGAGCTGGGGTGTACTACAGCATGACTCCTGCCACATAGAGAAGGACCATGTGTTGTGTTATATGTTCTGGAACACTCTACATATCCACAAGTCACCACAGCTGACTGAAAAGAATGTACAGGAAACAAAGTGAATTCTGTGTAATCCCTGTTGATATTCAGAAAAGAGTGGGCTTTGGGAACTAAGCCTGAGGAGAAAGAAAAAAAAAAGAAAGTAACTTTGGGGGTTTCTCAACCCCTAATAAGTCTCTGTGGTTATATTTTCACATAAACCTAAAATTTTGTCTGAAGTTGACAGGGTTTTCCTAATGTTTTAAATATTATGCATGAAAGGTGCTTCTTTCATTATCTTCAAAGATTTGGAGAGTAGCGACCACCTTGAATTTGGTATATCCTTAACGAATAATTACTGAGTGAATGAACCAAGCATATTCCCAAATGAGGAATGCGTTTTACATCAATTAAAATAGGAGTCGATAATGTGCAAGATATAGTCTATGTTCTCTTTACTATAGCAATTTGGCAAATTGAGGATGTGCTCTAGCATTTCAAATCTCCATCTGAGGTAAATTTAGTAATTATCAAGACAGATCTTGGCAGTTCTATCCTGGGGTCCCCAAACTTCACTAAGCATTTTAAGAGGACACTGCACAATATCCTAGTGGCCACTGAGATAACCCACTTCCACATGTGGAAGAGGAAGCGTGGTCCCACCTATTGCAACTAGTGAATTCTGTGCTGAGGATTTGAACTGGTGCTGATAGCATGAGGGACAAATAGCACACAGTCTGGCTCCTTTCTACTTGGTACAAATTCCAGTTTTCTATTCCACAGGAGGTGGAAAACTTTTTTTGCTGCCTCGTGTGCTAGGGAAAAACTAACACTGAGGTGGAAAGAGAGGCTTGGTATAGGATGGGGTAGGGACTATGAACCAAGTGTGGAGGGGCAAGCAGGCGTCAGTTGGGTCTCTGACCAGTAGCTTGTGGCTGGAGCTTAGCTGATGGGAGAGTATTCGACCTTGGAGATGTGTGGCA
This sequence comes from Rhinolophus sinicus, assembly GCF_036562045.2. NCBI lineage: Eukaryota > Metazoa > Chordata > Mammalia > Chiroptera > Rhinolophidae > Rhinolophus > Rhinolophus sinicus. The sequence goes on along the minus strand of NC_133758.1, from coordinate 37,331,681 downwards.
ACTCAACTCACTTACTTGATAATGACAAGAGCCTTAGGTTTACAGGCTGCTGACCCTGAATAGAAAAGGTAGTATTCTGACAATCCAGTGTTGAGGCTGGAGTACCAGGTCTCCAAGCTTCTGGGAAATGCAATGATCAACATTTTCCATTGTTGCCTCAATGGCTTTGAGCTTACGGAACTCCAAATCCTCAAATCATCCATTTTGGCTGCTTTGGAGCTCATAAGGTATGATTGTACATGAAAAGTCGTATTTTCAGAATGGGCTCTTGATTATGCTTGAAAACATTTTTATGTGTCCCTTCTTGTTTTCATTCCCCACTGCAATTCTTTTTTCCCCTCAGAGACAAGCTTCTATTCACAGATAACAATCATTTAGCAGCTCCCATCTGTAGAGCACCTTTTTGTGAATACGTTGGACATGCCTTATCTTTAACAATTTCAATAACCCGTATAAGTATGTACTGTTATCCCCGTTTTATAGACAAGTACTCAATGAGGTCACTGTATGTGTTCTGGCCACTGTGTCAGGCTGGTTCTCAATATAGAGTGCATTACAGTTTAGAATGTGCTTTCACATACATTACATAGTTCTCCAATCTATGAATTAAATGTGATTATTGCCTCTATTTTACAGAAGATAACACAAGTGTAGATAGCTTATATGATGTTACATCATTCACTGGCAGCTGAGCTGGGATTCAAACTTATGTCCCATTCTGCATTTCATGCTTAACCAAAACAGTAAAGTGGAAAGAAAAATTGAAGATCTCAGATATAATCTCCCTCAAATTTCTTTATATCCACCTTCAAATTTATCTATTTTTTAACCCTTCCTCTCCTCTTATCTTAGGGAGCTGATTCTATTCTGTGTTCTTAAAAGTTCTCTCAATTGTCCATGAATAATTGTATCTATCCCCATTTCTTCAAATTTCCACTCTCTGCAGATGACTGTCCAATCTTTCTCTGAGCTCCAATTGTTTCCAATCACAAAATAAGGGTATATTTTCTTAGCAATATACCTTTATACATACCATATACTGCTCGTTTCCTCACCCCCTCAGTTCTCTACAACTAATTTTGTCTGCTCTGTTTTTCTTGAGCAATCCATGTAGTACTTCCATATCACCATACTTTTGTTCAATTGATTTGAAATGTCCTTTTCTCTATTTGTAGAAATTTTATTCATTCTTTGAGAATGAGCTCAAATGTTATACCTGCTATTAATATTTCTCTAACTCTTCCACGGGTTTAATGGTATATTCCCTGTGCTCCCAAAGCACTTTGCTCTTAAAGATAACATATCACTTATCACAGGAAAAAATTATTTGTCTCCATCTCTGTTTCAACTTATGTGCTCTCAGTACAAAGAAGACAAAAAGAGAATTTTATTTATTTTTACATACCTTGAAGCAATAATCATGGCCCTTGACTAAGTGTTGGATGAATGAATATGAATGAATGGTTATTCAGTTACTGTTCCATCTTTTTCAACAAGGAAGGCATGCTCTAATTTGGGGGTTATTTTTTTCTCACCCTAAAGCTTCACTCTTATCCTGGGAATTTGTTTCACTTGCTTTGTGAAAATATTGAGTTTTAAATAAAAAAAAATATCTGCTACATGAAATCATGGAAAAGGAAAGGGAATAATACAAAGTTTTACTTGTAAAAGTAAATACACTATGTGATCTAGGTGATCAATGTTACAGATAAGCATCCAAAAAATTAAAATTTATATTTGTAAATTTTAAAATTAAGATAATAGGGACTAATCTTCTATTAATAAATTCTTATGTTTACATATAACAAAACAGTAAATTTCATCAGATTGGAATAATGAGTTTGGGGAGGTAGGGAGGAAATGCTAGCCTGAATTATGGAAGTCAGAATTTATTGAAAGCAATGCAGTTTTATTACTTTCAATACTATGATATGCCAATCAAGTCTGCCTAAGGAGACATCGACTTAATGACACGGATCCTTATTTTATAGCCGAATCTTTTTGCTTAAAGACCATTGTATATATAAAGCCATGAAGACAATTATTATCTTTAAATAAGTTACAGGTGTTCCCTCTATTTCTCTTATCAAATCTATTCCTTACAGACAATACAACGGTAAATTTCACCTCATTCTGGGTCACATTGTCAAAAATTGTATACTAGCAATATCTAAACACTTAGTAAGATTTCACTGTATTCTTAGAGGAAGAAGTTTCTGTAAAATAAAGTCCAATGTCTCAGGGACAAATTAATTAAATGCTTTTAAAAGAAAAAATAGAAAAAATGTAAAGTGTTTCAAATAAGATGAACGTTAATTAGTCATTGAGTTAGATATAGCGGAAATCTATCTTCAAAGTCTTTGGTTTCCTTTGTAAATTTCATGAGGGCAAGAATCACAGTTTGCTTGCCTCTCTCCCCTACCCTCCAAGACTACACCCCAACAGTACCACCTAGGCTGTGCTTTCTGGTCACAGTTATCATTGTAAGAACAGGTGTTTAAAAGCGACACTGTGGTTTTCAGACATTCTAGTTGTTGCTCTGCTTATCTGTAACTATCCAAGACTGAAACATTATAGAGAGTTTACTCACTGATTCTGGGTACAGGCTGCAAGTAATTTACTGACCCCCATCCTAGAAAGAAGAGAAAGGAAATTCATATATTAGCATCACACCCAAAGACGTTTAAAAACTTTCTACATAAAGATGCCTCAGAGCCTCTAATATGTTTTTCTGGCAAAGAAAATCATGGGGAGGGACAGGTTTTTGAAATAGAATATGTCATCCACTGTGGACTAATGAAGGGGTGATGGCTTGGTGTCACTTATTAGGCAACTGGGCAGTACCTTTAAACTTTGCTACGGAAAAGATTGAGTCTTGTGTCTGTTTCCTCTGTGTCAGAGAAATGGAACTGATGAGGTAGGCATGACTACAAAACATCCATCACAGGAAGAAAATTTTCCTGGATTCTTTGCGATCCACTCCATAACATATCAGTATGTTAATATATAATTATATATCCTGCTTAGAATCTCTGAGTACTTGGGATAGATCTTTGGGTAAAATTGGTGCTTGGAATAGATATGTCATGTGTATCTCCTGGTACGCAGTCTCCAGTGGCCCCACGGTTAGATGCCTTAGTTTGCGAAGCTTGGAAGAGTAAATGAACTGAACTCTAGGATACAAGAAAAAAGCTATTCTAGCCTCAGAATGACTTAAAAAAATATATGCAAAGGCATTTTGGATTTTATTGTCGTGAGTTTCCTGGTATAAGGTATTAGCAGCTCCACATGATTTAGTAATTTCTGCATTTTGAATGAAGGTATTTATAAGTCATTTGTATAGCTCATCAATAAGTTATAAGTCCTAGAGTACAATTGATCCCCATGGGTTGGAACTTGATATGTAATCCTGTTTCAACCCACTCTGATGTAATTGCAGCTCTAAATTTACTTGTCTACCTATGTAACAGTAGCATGATTAAGGTCACATTTTCATGGCTTGCTGATAAGAACATTGTTTAGGCTAGAATCCAAAATCTTCCTCCATACAAAACTGATTTTATCCAGCATATTCCAGTTGTTTAGGTAATCTGACACGTAACCATGGAAGGAAATTAAACTGATGTGGAAAAAATAGCTATTCAAAAAGTCAAATGCAGCTGCTTCCTTATCTCTTAGGATATTCTGGTAAGTTGCTTATTGATTGCATGAGGAATTGTTCTCATCAGGTATTGCTTTTAAGCTCTCTGGCTTATAATGATCAAGTGATTTCCTTGAAAAATGTGGACATGAAAGGCTCTTCTCCCATCTCCATGATCGCTCAAATATAAAGGCTGTTCAAGGTCGTTAAACAATTTCTTTTTTTTTTTTTTTACTTATTTTGATAAAAAACATGAGATCTATTCTCTTAACAATTTTTTACATGTACAGTACAGTATTGTTAACCATAAGCACAGTGTTAACCATTAAAGTATTGTCTAGAACTTCTTATTTATTTATCTTGCCTGCCAATCTATACCCATTGAACAGCAATCTCCATTTCCCTCTCCCCAGCCTCTGGAAATCACCATCTGCCAATTTCTTAAAGGTCTCAGGAAACCTGACATTAGGGCATAATAATAAGAGAACACTAAGAGACTGGATACTCTTTCCTGGTCTAAGTTGGCTCTCCACACATCACAGGCTGAAGTATATTAGTTAGATGAATGCATATCTACTACAGTATGTAGTAAACTTATTGAACACAGGAATGCTCCAGTTCTACTCCTCATTATAATTCCCAAGGCTAGTTTACTGTCATGTATAAATATGTATTGAATTAAATTAAATTTTAATACTTATTTTCAAGGGTTACCTTAATTACTATTAATTTTAAGGATCTGATAAAAAGACAGGAAAGTACATACCATTTATTTTTGAATTTATGAATTGTCTCCTAAAAACAGCATCCTCTTTCACCTCCCAATAATAGTAATAGTGTGGACAACTCTTTAAAGGTTTTGACTATACCTTCTAAATGATTACTATTCCCAAATATTTTTTCATGTAATGACTACCTAGGATTTGGACTCGATACAATCAATATAGACTGACTTCCTTGCTACGTGATCATATATTAAATAACTATGAATGTGCTTCCATAGTCAGCTGTGAAAATGATTTCAAATGTCAGCATTTGAGCTTGCGTCACGTAACAGAAATTAATTGGGTTTGGCCAGAGCCCCTAAAATAAATAAGAGCTTAAATTTCATATACGGTGTACACATTCATATATTGTGCCTACAAGATTGAATACGGCATTAAAGGCTTAATTTAGTGGCACAGACAGTCTAATGAGCATCACATTATTTTATTCTGAGGCATTTTTGGTGGTAAAACACATTTCACCTGTTGAAACTTGGCATAAGCACCGTACTAAGTGAATAGGTCTAGAGCTCTGATGGGAAATCAATTTTTAAAAAACTAGCATTTCACTGATCCTTTTCTGTGGGTTTGAGAGCTCCATGCAGCAAGAATAGTACACTGCACCAGGCAGAGCTCACCCTCAAGTGAGAGAACACAAATATGACTCTAATGTGCTTCACTCAAAGTAATTCTGGCCACATAATGAATTAAATTGTTTATCATCATCCTTACCTAAAAGAGAATACAATGATAGGAAAAGGTTGGATAGTTTCCTAAGGCCGTGTGGCAATTTGTTGTTAAAATTGAAATAGGATTACGTTTCCTGAATGGATTGGGTTTTTTTCCCTGCAGCTAAAGCTTTCAGGAATGTGATTATCAATATTCTTTTAATTTCACCTACAAGTATTCTGGTGCAAAAAAAAAAAAAAAAAAAAATGATCACAGTGAAGTTTAGGTCTTTTGCTGTCTAATGTTTGGTTGTTGGATTTGAAAGTTTACCCCAAAATTTTCTTTTGAAATATTGATCTGGTCTGACCTTACCTTCTTTTCTCTTTTCTTCTAAAACTACCCAGATGCACAGTATTATATCATTAATAACTACCACAACAGCTACCATGTACTGAAACCTTATTCAATATCAGACATGCTGCTGAGCAATTTGTGGGAACATTATCTAACATAATATCAGAAGAATTCCATAGGAATGTGACCCGGATTTCTGCATATGGAATATAACTATACGTTTCCAATTCTGCACTTTTTTTTTTTTTTTGCGTAAATCATGTCCATAATCATCATCTGTATTTCCTAGTTTCAGTTCCATTAAAGTGGATACAGAAGTTAAAGACACAGTAGAATCCTTTTATATTTGTTTTGATTTCTTTCCTAATATTTTACCACTATATTTCCACATGTAATTTTGTTTCATTTTATTTTTAGTAACTCTACTAGGTCTTTCCAAAACATTATCATAGAAATAGCAATTATTTTATGTGTCTATATGTCATTGGTTTACATAGTTTATAATGGAATTGAATAATTATATGAACAAGTACAACTGGCACAGCAGGTTTGGGAACAAATACAGCTGACTCTTGGTCCACATACATCCTCACAGGTGGGGTCAAAAATTTACCAGTGGGCTAAAGGGACAGCAGGTGAGTCCCTGGTGGTGAGCCTGCTGTGAAAATCAGTCAGTAGATTATATCTAGGGAATAGAGAGAATTGCTTAATCAGGGAAATCATTTAAGAGGAGGCCAGTTAAAAGAACTTCTGTTGTATTTGATACTTAGTGTATGCATTACTTTGATACTTTAATTGTGTATTTAACTTTGATAAAATTAAAATATATATATTTTTTAATGGAAAGCATGAAGGGTCTGAGTTTAGGTCTGTTGCCCAAGATTATAAACTAGAAGTTAAACTAGGGTTTGGCTCCAGAATTCAACTTCCAAATCTAGCACCCAACTAGTCTTTCCATCCATTCCATGAGCCTCAGGACAGATTAAAATGGGAGGTTGGGTGGGTTGCTGGAGGCCAGGAAGGCGACATGAGACAGTTCAAGAGTGGTCAGCAAAAGAAGGCAGTAACAGAAGAGAGAAGAAGCCAGAAGTGATGAAATAGTCTTAGAAATTTGCAAAAGAAAAATGCTGTATATGTGGTTTTCTTTAATTAACCCAAGTATTTCTTGACTTTGGGCCTCACTGATTCAAAACAAAAGGGGTTTCAGCAAAAGGGATTTCAACAAACAAATCTGGCCAGTTGATAATGCCAACTACTTTTTGGAACCAATTTTTGCAACTCTGAAATTGAAGAAGCCCTGAAAGGTCATCACTCCTCCCCAGCAAACAAGAAACATCACAGAAGAACCTCTGACCCGATGGTACCCTGGGGAGCCAGGCATAGAAGCAAGCTTAGCAGAAATCTGTGATGACAAATAGTAATTAAAATGAAGTCATGTAAGTCTCACCATCCACTTCCTTCTAATCCTTGGGTTTCACAGGTTCTATTTCTGTCAAGTCTTTCTTTGAGTAAGACTTTCTAAGCACTAGTTTTGAAGACATTTCTAGCTTCCTAGAAGAGATGATTTTATAGTAGCTGTTTTAAAATGTCTCAGAATGGATCATGATATTTTTCCATTAAGTATTAATGATTTCAGTTTATGTTAAATGTTTTCTATGTTTCTGTTCTTGGAATTTTCCAAATTATGTCCTTCAAAAAGAAAATTAGAAAGGTATCAAGATTTCTATGACTTCATAAATAATTCATAAAAAGGTGAAGATCTCAAATGGCTATGCCTTCAATAAAATTATGTTAAATTGTGCAAAATGTTTGTATATGGGACATCAGTTTTATACGCTTTCGAGAATAGCTATTTTGATTTTAACTGATCTGGTTTAATAATAATTACTATAATCATTCGGCTAAAAACATGGTTGAGATTTAAAGCCTCCTTCATGGAAAACATTATCTCATTTCAATATCTTTTTGGAAGCAATATAATAAGCAATGGATTAATTATTTAATTAACACGCATACGAAGGTAAGGAGCTTATGAGTAAACTGCTTACTTCATTTTCTAAAGATTGCAAAATTAATCAATAAAAGGAAATACACATGGAAAAGAGAGAAACAGGATGCGACCCAGAGTCAGTATTTGCATGGAGAGCTCCTTTTCACGGAGCCGTGCTCTAGCTGACGCCGCTTCTGTGCTCGTCTGTGCTCCTTGTGCAGGGAAATCCAGCATGTTAGAGCATGCGTTGTATAAAAGAGAGTACAGATTGAACCATATCCAGGGAGGCACTGAGAGACTGGCCCTGTGACAGCCTGTGAAGTGAGAACAGCACTGGAAAGGGCCGGGACTGATGCTATAGCTATCTCAGAGGAAAGCCATGAACTCAGCTTCACTGAGCCCTGATTCCCTCTCCTACAAAATGTCTTAATGTCCATTTTGGCTTTGAGATTCTAGGAAATGGGGCAAAGAAATAAAGCAGGACTTCATTATTATGCAGTCACCACATTTTTCCTATTTATGTTGTATTTAATCACCCCTACCCCGTAAGTGTGGTCCTATGTGTCACCTTATTTGCTCCTCACAGCTGTTCTCGTGGGCTTACTACTTGCTGATATGTAAACCTGCCTTACTCTTGCCATAGCATCTCCTCAAAACTTTCGCCTTCTCTCATTTCTTTAACTCCCACCTATACATTCCCTTATACGTACAGATTCTTAGATTCGGCTTCATCTGCACTTCTTTTCTGTTTCTCCAAATTCTAGCCTCCACATGGGTGGTTCTATTGTGGATCAACTGCAACTAGACTTGAATGAAACTTGTAATCTTTTCCCCCAAACCAGCCATCTCTCTGAAGTGCTCATGTGTATCTATATACAGACTTCTTCCTGCCAGTCAGGCTTGCTACCTGACATCCCGGCCTTCCCTTCCCCTCCCCCGCCCCCAATCTCCTCTCTGCACCTGTTTCCCGACAGTCACGTTTTGATCTTTACTTTCTGTCTCATACTCATTCTTCTTTTTTTTTACCCCCAGCCCCATCATCCCTGCCAAGGTCCTTAGCACATGAAAGCTTAGACTATTGAAATTATCTCCAAAATGGGCTCCCTGATTTTAGTTTCCATCATGATGTTAATTTACCAACCAAATTGATTGTTTAAAAAATGGCTTTGCCCATGCTAACTTCTTCTTCTTCTTTTTTTTTTTTTACTGGATGCAATAAAAAGTGAAGTTTTTATTTTCATGTGTGCCATTAGATACAGCTTTAATGCCAGGAAAACAGGAGGTGCTTTTAAAGTGGTATTTGGAAATAAGCCATCTGAGAGATGAATAACAGTGCTTTTTTTTTCTCTGCCTCTCTTCTTTTTCACAGTTTATGCATGTCCGTGGGTTCCCAGCACCTTGCACAGGTCCATAGCACATGTTAGGTGCTCAGAGACCTCTGAATGGATGAAAGGATGGCTTTGAGCAGGTCCTCCTTTCTCTCCTGTTCCCCTCTCCCTCCAGTTCCTCAGCCTGCCATTTGTTCGTTTCTTCATCCATTTGTTCATTCATTCAACATACATTATTCCTTCTGTGCTAGTTTGGGCCAATGGTAGAGAATGGGATGAATGGTAGAGAATGAGTTAGGGGCTGAGAGGCATGGCCAGATTGCTCCTTTTTCTTAAATACACATTTTGTCCTTTATTTTGGGAAACTGATTTCTAAGCTATCAGCACTAATATCATCCTCCTGAAAGTCGCCTTCTTCCACCTGCTTTAATGGAAAGAAGTGGCTTCTCTTACGGCGAGAGAGGATGGCAAAGGCAGCAGGGGTGAAGACACTTCAGTTTGTTGGTTACCCATGATAATCTTCTCCTCAAACCCTTTATTACAAAATCCTGTCTAACTCTGCATTCAGCACTCACTAAAATATGATCCTCGCTTACCTGGATAACTCAGAACCTTCCTACACAAATTCTAAAAGTCCCTTAAATAGGCCACACCGAATTTTAGTCTCAAGCCTGAAATAGCCAATCCTTTCCTTCTGTTTGAAGACATCCCCTTCCTTCTTCAAGATCTAACCTTGGTGACTTCATCTCTCCATGTTCAGAGCAACTGTCTTCTGAACTATATCGTGTTTCCCCGAAAATAAGACCTAGCTGGACAATCAGCTCTAATGAGTCTTTTGGAGCAAAAATTAATATAAGACCTGGTATTATTTTACTATAATACAAGACCGGGTCTTATAATATAGTATAATAAATATAATATAATATAATATAATATAATATAATATAATATAATATAATATAATATAATATAATACAATACAATACAATATCAGGTCTTATATGAATGTTTGCTCCAAAAGACTCATTAGAGCTGATTGTTTGGCTAGATCTTATTTTCGGGGAAACACAAACAAAATATTGCTCATTTGGGAGGCAGGCAAAGTCCAGAAGCAAACAGAGTGCAGGGCTGAGCCCCTTACATACATGTATATTATATAAAATAACTCATTTGTTCCTTGACCTTATCAGGCAAGTACTATCACTACTCCTACTTTACAGGTGAGTGTGGCTCACAGAGGTTCCTTGCTTAGCTCTCAAAGTTGCCAAGTGCTGGATCTAAACTCAGGTGGCCTGACCATAGAATCCTTTACACCACCACCCATAGCATATTCTGTTGTTATATAAATCCTTTGTGTCAGTTGTCTCTACCACATGCAAGCTCATTATGGGAAAGCACTTTATCTTTGATCTTTCTGTACCTCTGACTAGCACACAGAGACACTGAGTAGAAACAATCTAAGAGGTAAAGGAAGCAAGTTTAGCAGTTGGAACAATGGCAAACCTCAGTTATTGTCTGCCATGCTTAAAACACACAAAACACACACACTTTTCTTCTTGATCTTTTCTATGTTAATTTAAAAGTATTGGCTACATATTTCATGGATCAGAAAAAGAGGTAATATTAATAATAAAAATATCTTACATATTTCCACATTTCAGAATGTGGGCCAGACAATGAAGAAAGCTCTTTCAATGTTATAGTCTCCCTTTCTTGCTTTCTTCCTTCTTTCCTTTTGTCATTCTCTCAACAAATATTTGTTTTATGCATACTACATGCCAGAAAAACAAACCTCTGGGCAAGTTATTAACATTTCTAACCTAGATGCTAAAAGACAGAGACAGTAATATAAAGCAATACCAAAAGCAATAAAAAGATTGCCAATATTTATTTGTGAACATACCATGAGCTAGGTAGGCCATTAGGCCCATGGCTTATTCGGTATTATCTCACTCAATCCTCATAATAACTCTATGAGATAATACTATTATTATCTCCACTTTACACGTAAGGGGAGTATGTTGAGAGGTTAAGGTCATATACTTCCTAAGGGACAGAGCTGGGAACCAGCCCTGGTAGTTTGCGACTACAGCTTGCACTCTTAACCATTATACTGGACTTCCTCCAGGGGTAGATTCAGCTACATGGTATACAAAGGGGTGTAAAATTGGTTTCATTTCCTCTGAAAAGAGTCCCATAAATAGCTTCAGAGTACAATAGGAAAGCACCCAATATTATCATAGACTTTACCCAAAAGCATGTATGCGACTTTTAAGTTACACCATCACAGCTTTATCGAATTCATTTGTAAAATGAAAAATTAGCACCAGATGATCTCCAGAGTTCCTCCCAGACATGGACGTTCTATTGTTCTGAAGAGGCAGATGTGGGGCAGTGAAATTTCACCATTCTGAAGTCAGAAGAATTAGGTTTATTTTAACAGCCAGTACCCTCCTTGCAGCCTGTTACAATGGTCTGCATCTGTCACTTCTGGTTTGTCTTCTGCTGACCTCAACTGCCTGAAAGACAATCGCCCAACCCAAATATCATCTGGAAATATAATGATCTACTCTCTTAACAAATTTTTAAGTGTACAATACATTATCGTTAACTGTAGGTACGAATGTTGTACAACAGATCTCTAGAGCATCTAAAAATTGAGTTCGCTAACTTGTTGCAATGATGTTGCTAAAATTTTTCAATATCAGAGGGATTATTTATTATGAATTTGTACCAACTGGACAAACAGTTAACCAAATTTACTATTTGGGAGTTCTGGAAAGGCTGCATGAAAAAGTTAGACGACATGAACTTTTCGCCAACAATGCATGGCTCTTGCATCACGACCATGCACCAGCTCACACGACACTGTCTGTGAGGGAATTTTTAGCCAGTAAACAAATAACTGCATTGGAACACCCTCCCTACTCACCTGATCTAGCCCCCAATGACTTCTTTCTTTACCCAAAGATAAAGGAAATATTGAAAGGAAGACATTTTGATGACATTCAAGACATCAAGGGTAATACGACGACAGCTCTGATGGCCATTCCAGATAAAGAGTTCCAAAATTGCTTTGAAGGGTGAACTAGGCGCTGCTGTCAGTGCATAGCTTCCCAAGGGGAGTACTTCGAAGGTGACCGTAGTGATATTCAGCAATGAAGTGTGTACCACTTTTTCTAGTATGAGTTCGCAAACTTAATTGTCAGACATATTGATCTTGCTTGACTTATTCATCTTCCTTGATTGAAACTTTATGTCCATTGATTTTTTTTTTTTTAAGGCTGAATAGTATTCTCTTCTACAATTATACCACATTTTATTTATCCATTTGTCTGTCAATGGCCATTTAGGTTGTTTCCACATTTTTGCAATTGTGAATAGTGATGCAATGAACACAGGACAGCAAATATCTCCTTGAGATCCTGATTTGAATTCTTTTGGATAAATATCCAGAAGGGGGATTGCTGGACCTTATGGTAGTTCTATTTTTAGAACCTCCATACTGTTTTTCCATAGTGGCTGCCCCATTTTGCAGTAACTACCATGTATTTGGTATGCAACTACCCAACTGTTCAAGATCAAAGCCTCCATTTCCAAATTCTCTATCATCCTGTTCTATGGCTGTAGGTTTTTCTCTTTGGTTATGAGACTTGCACTCACTTCCCTTAGTGCCTTGTTGTACATTCTGGCTGAGTGGGAGCTATGCCAATAGAATAACATGCTTGATTTGGAAGGGTATTCACATTATTCACCCCCTTCTCTGCATTTCCGGATTGCTTAGCTAACCAGCATGTACCACCGTCAAGCTTTTTCTTCCCATCTGAAATACAGTCTTTATGTGTTCGCACGACAAGCTCTTTCTGAGTCATCTCATCCACTTTGTTGGCTTCGATGATAGCTATGTTTACATGGTAACTCCCAAATCTCTCTAAACTCTGTCTCTCCTTTGAGTTCCAGACTCAAACTGAGAACATGCTCAGTGCACAGGGCCTTAGGTGTTCCCTGAGTACTAAGACTGCACCTATTTAAATATGAAGTCCTTCTCTTTTCTTCCAATTGTGCTCCTCCTCCAGTGCACCCTGTCAAGGACTGGCACCACTCAGTCATTCAAATCAGGGGCCTTGGAATTCCTCTCACGCTCACTTGTCATCCATCACCACGTCCTCTTTACTCTTTCTTTCAACTTTTCTCAAGTCTACCCCCTTCCCTCAGCCCCACATCCCTGGTTCAGGCCGTTATTATTTCCACCTAGATCATTGCAATAGAGATCCAAGAAGCATCTTCGCCTGGGAAGGTAATAGTCATCTCAAATTTAACGTATCCAAAATAGAAATCTCCTTTTGTCCTCAGCCCCCCAAATTGGTGCTCTTATGTTAGGCTATATGACAGCTAATAGTATTATTCACCGATCTGCTCAAGCCAAAAACCTAGTCATCCTTTATCACTCTCTGTTCTTATCCACCCACATTCAATCTATCAGCATTTGCTGTCATTTTTACCTCAAAAATACATCCTAAATCTGATAGAGTCTCATTGTTTCTACCAAAATCACCCTGGCCCATGTCACTTCATTTTTCTCCTGGTTTACTTTAACAGCTTTCTATATGGTGTCCCTGTCTCTACTATTTTTCTAGAATCCCTCCCAACCAGAGTTAAAATTTTTATTTCCTTGCTTAAAAAATTTTCATTTCTTTGCTTAAAATTCTCCAGTGATTTTCTATTGTAATTATCAGAAAATCTAAACTATCACAGTCTACACAGCCTCATACAAGCTGGATGCTGTCTATATATTCACTCTTGATCATCATGCTTAAGCCCCTTGGACTTTTCTTCTGGTTTCTTCAATCCACTAAGCTTGTCCTGCCTCAGGGCCTTTGCACTTGCCATTCCCTCTTCTCTCAGATTTTTATCGTGGCTGATTCCTTTGCATCATTCATGACTCAGTTCAAATACTACCTCCTCAGAGAGGTCTTCCCTTAGTTCTCTAGCTAAAGGGGCACTGCATGTATAACTCTCCAGTATTTAATTCTATCTCTTTTGACAAGATAACGAACAACTGAAAATAGAAAAAAATATGTGTTTACTGAAGCAGGCTATTTAAAATTGGGAAAACAAGTTAAATGTTTAAAATAAAATTGCTGCATATCATATATCTATATTCACGTGCAGAATTCAAAAGTGCATATAGTTCATGGCAGTGTAACAGTGTATATGGTATAATTTTGAAAGTGGATTACGTATAGACACTGGATGATTCAAGTTGGTGTAAAGAGAGTAAGTAGCATTGGCTAGTCTGAAGAGAAACAGAAGAAGCAGGAATCCTCCTTTGTAGGCAAGTTCCCAAAGCTGAGGATGATCAAAACTCTATCTCTCCTTTCTTTCCAATTTCAGGGAAGAAAAAAGAGGAATAGAAAATAAAACAAACAAACAAACAAACAAACAAAACCTTTGTCTCTCCTTTGCTTTCCTCAATTGTCTGGAAGGCACAGTGATTACTCAGTCCAACAACAGTTTCTGGAAATAAAATGTGTCCCTGAGTTACATTACAGGGTATCTATAGAAGGAAAAACAAAGGCACAGCAGCCATGAATTTTTTTTTCTAACATTTTATTATAAAAATTTTCAAACATACAGAAAAATGGAAAAAAGTTTCATTTCTTAAGCTCACATTTCTCCCTACTTTAGATGTAGCACAGTGGTCTCAAAATTCTCCAGCTGCTGGGTGGGACCATTATATTCTAAACCTCTAATTGCCTGAGCAAAGGACTGCATCATCGCATGCTCGGTTTTGGCATTTTGGTCACCTTGTTAGTGTAATTGCACCTGCAGCTGGTCAATCCTTCCTGCTAGATACAACTTGACTATTTTCTTTTATTTATTTAAAATTTTGTTGTATCGTGATAAGAAGTCTTCATATGAGACCTATCTTCTTAACAAAATTTTAAGTGTACAAGAGGTATGATTGTGAACATTAGGTACAATGTTGCACAGAAGATCTCTAAAAATTACCAGGGGCTGTGGAAGGAGGATGGGGAGTTGATAAACAGCTGTGTTCCTTTTGTTGGAAGGAACTCTGAACTGAGTTTTGTCTCTAAGTCTTCCACCTCACCTCAGTGCTCTGGGGAAGACCTACATGCTTCAGGAACACATTTATTCTCTGTCCTGTAGCTCAGCCCTTTATCAAAGAATACTGAGGATAGCACCATTTAGAATACTGAACTATACTGTATTATACTATTGATACTTAACACAAGTTCTGAAGTCAAATGGTTACAAAAAAGTCTAAATTAGTTTCATAGCCTTGGTGTTTACATTTGTATCAGCAAACATGAACTGGAAAGTTCAATCACATCTGCCATCTTATATGCAAATCTTATTTTTCACCCAGAACAGAGATCTTCCATCGACATTATCTCATGAATGACAATGTTAATTTTGATAATTTGCTAGTAGAAAGAGTATGGTAGCTAAGTTACAATGTACTGATGGTCTTTGGAAAGAAAAGATAAAAAAGACAAGCTAATCCGAGGCCTCTGTTGGCTTTATCTATTTCTGCCACCGATTATTATAAAATTTTTAAAACAAGTGCTAATGAAATCCATTGTTCAGGCCATTTAGTTTTTGCTTGCTTTATTTTTTACAATCTCTCAAAGACATTGACTATTGCCAACTTTAAATGCTGCCTGAAAAGTTCAGTGAAATTCAAACACTGCAACTATACTTAGAATACTAAGAATAGGATATTATAAGTACTTGAATGTGAACCAGGAGCTAATCTAGATGTGTTAGGAAGTTGTTATTTAAAGACTTTTGCTAGGAAGTTAAAAATATTTAATTGATTATTTCTCTTTATTTTCTTCTTCATGTGGAGAAAAAAACTGATTTTTTTTTCTTGTTTTCTCAGTAAATCCCAGAAGGGTAAATTAAATTCTAGGAATGAATTTACATTCTATCTAGTGTGAGATAAATGTTAAAAAGTATTCTGTGCATTTGCATCAAGTTAAATAAAGAAAGAAAGAATATGCTAACTTTCTAATATATTCAACAATTAAAAATATCATAATAAAACATATAGTCATCACCCTTTATGTGTAGGGTATTTCAGACCAAAAATTTTTTAGCTAAACCACTGAAACAACTTTAACGTTGTCATTTTATTAATATTAAAAAGTAACAACCATTGTTACCTATGAATTAAGTGTAAGTTACATATTTTGAATATGAGAATTTCTTTTTTTTTTTTTACTTTGTAGCAGTGATTCTACAAACATGTTGATTAAGGATACTCTGAAGGCTACAGGGTGAATTTTTCATAAATGCCCTTATAATTCCCAGGAAGTCAACGCACAGCTGTCCCCCGAGCACACAATCACCACTACTGTTCACCCACTGATGCTGAGAAGGCTTGGCTAACAGCAAACACTGGCAAGACGTGCAAACACTTTGTACATTCACTTTGCAATTAAAAAAAAAAAAGAACACTCCTTGACATAGAGAAACTGTCCTTCATATCCTATTATTTTCTAAAACTTAGAGGCCTCTATATTAATGGCAAATGAGTTACTCATAAATGTAGTTGATTGCAATTAAAAGACATGAAACAGTTATGTTTAAAGTGTGAGATAAATGTTAATGATATCCTGTCATCTCTTTTCAGTCCAATCTTCCAAATTTCTTCTAAATGTAAACTCCCATTTCCAATAGCACATGGACATGTAGGAGAGTAATTCTTTATGCGAATAATATTCTGTCCTTGTACCTACACACAGTTTTAAAAATAACGGCAGAATACTGAAAATCAACAAGTGCAATAAAGACAGAATTATCAAAGAAACACAGTGATTTTTGTTCTTTGTTTTTAATGTTGCAGTGACACTGAGAAGGTTATATTCATTATCTGTTCAGGCAAATAGACTCAAGCCAAGGTAATCAAGATTCATCAATTGGCATCTGAAGACAAAACTCAGAAAATACCATCCGACTCTCCACTTGCCCTAAACAATCAAATCCAAGAAGTTATTCTTTTTTTTTATATGTTTGAGATGTCTCTCCATCTTAAATGTACATCTGGTGCTTTGATCTTGCCTCATAGTAGTAATAAATACTCAATACCTTTTAAACAAATGAATGGATAAATGAATGACTTCAATTCCAAATTGAACTGCAGAGATTTATATGCAGAATTGATAAAGTTTGCACTTTAATTTATGGATAAGGAAGTGCTCATGGCCCTGAGTTGGTTCAAGATAATCCTCTGTGCTTCTTTGAATGCACTGTCTCGGGTGTTTACGTGTGTATGTTCCCATTTCTCCGGTTCTCTTGTGTCCTACCATTGCAATCCTCTCCTATTATTCTTAGCGACTTCTTTCCTTAGGAGACCCCCCAAAGCCATTTTCTGTGTCTGATGATTTAACAAAGCCACTTATGTCTTTGTTGAACCAACATTTATTGAGGGTCTGCTCCTTCCAGACCCTTGGGAGGTACCAGGGACAAAACAGAACCACACAAGCAACTTCTGTCTTTGTTTTCACTACCTTTTTTTCATTTCATTCAAAATATAACTCAGAAACCAAGCAAACAGAACTTACAAGGACCGCAGTCTCTGAAAAGGCATTTCAGGACGAGGCATGCTGCTGGTATAGGCTCACTCAATGTCATGACAGTGTCTGGCTAATGGTGAGCGTTCAATAGATGGTTGCTGAATAAATTTAGTTGATTGTCCAACAGATGCATGTTAAACACTTACTATATACACCTTGTAATAGGTTGTGGTGGTAAACAAGTGATCCCAGTTCCATGGCCTTAGAAATATCACAGACTAGAGAAG
Organism: Rhinolophus sinicus; assembly: GCF_036562045.2. Lineage (NCBI taxonomy): Eukaryota > Metazoa > Chordata > Mammalia > Chiroptera > Rhinolophidae > Rhinolophus > Rhinolophus sinicus. The sequence continues at coordinate 37,314,106 of NC_133758.1, read as the reverse complement.
CACGTCCAGTAGAACATCTGGCGATATGGAAATGTTCACCTCTGCACTGTCTGTTATGGTCGCCCCTGGCCTCATGTGGCTGTTAAGGACTTGGTATGCAGCTAGTGCAACTTAGAAACTCATTTTTAATTTTAATTAACTTAAGTTTTAATTTAGAAACTGAAGCAGTGTAAAATATTTTTCCATTAAACATAACTTTATTGTTTTGGTAGGACTGCATTTTTCTTTAACTATTATATCCTGTACTCTGTTAATTTTTATTGTAATATACATACATGTCTGGTATATGCATCATTTCTAGCATCTCAGTTATAATTTTTTATATCGATAAATGTTGAAATGATAATACGTATTTTTAATATACTGGGTTAGGTAACATAATTAAATTAATCACATCCATTTCTTTTTATCTTTTACAATGTGGCTACTCAGAAATTTAAATTTACATATATGGCTTGCATTATATTTCTATCGGATATGTCTGGTTTAGAAAAAAGCAAGACAGAGGAAAAAATATTTATGAAATCTGCAGAATCTTACAAATGTAATCCTTCTTTCTAAGTTAAAACCTTGTAAGATAAAATATCATTCAGCAATTTCACTTCTCGGTACATACTCAAAAAAATTAAAAGCAGTGTCTTAAAGAGATATTTGTATACCCATTTTCATAGCAACATTATTCATAACAGCCAAAAGGTAGAAGTATTCCAAGTGTCCATTGAGGATGAATGGAGAAACAAAATATGGTGTATACACACAGTTAAATATTATTCAGCTTTAAAAAGAAAGGGAATTCTGACATGCCACAACATGGATGGACCTTGAGGACATTATGCTAAGTGAAATAAGCCAGTCACAAAAATATAATACTGTAGGACCAACCCGGTGGCTCAGGCGGTTAGAGCTCCATGCTCCTAACTCCGAAGGCTGCCGGTTCGATTCCCATGTGGGCCAGTGGGCTCTCAACCACAAGGTTGCCAGTTCAACTCCTCGAGTCCCGCAAGGGATGGTGGGCAGCGCCCCCTGCAACTAAGATTGAACACGGCACCTTGAGCTGAGCTGCCGCTGAGCTCCCGGATGGCTCAGTTGGTTGGAGTGCATCCTCTCAACCACAAAGGTTTGCCAGTTCGACTCCCGCAAGGGACGGTGGGCTGTGCCTCCTGCAACTAGGAAACGGCAACTGGACCTGGAGCTGAGCTCCACCCTCCACAACTAAGACAGAAAGGACAACAACTTGAAGCTGAATGGCACACTCCACAACTAAGATTGAAAGGACAACAACTTGACTTGGAAAAAAGGCCTGGAAGTACACACTGTTCCCCAATAAAGTCCTGCTCCCCTTCCCCAACTAAAAAAAAAAAAAAAAAAAAAAAAAAAGATAATACTGTATGATTCCACTTACAAGAGGTACCTAAAGTAGTCAAATTCATAGAAACAGAAAGTATAAGGATGGTTGCCAGAGGTTTGGGGGTAAGGGAGAATGGGAGTTGTGGTTTAACAGGTACAGAATTTCAGTTTTGCAAGATAAAAAGAGGTCTGTGGATGGATGGTGGTGATTGTAGTACAAAAATATGAATGTACTCAATGCCAGTGAACTATGTTATTTGTGCAAAAAATTTTTTTTTAATTTATAAGGAAAATAATTATATTACTCCAGTAAGACTTAGTCCCTTTCTAGGTATGATGAGGGTCAATTAAAAATATTAAATTTAATATAGTTCAGATATGCCTGTCTATATGTTCTGGGATGAAATTTTAAAATGGCAAGGGAATTCAGCAGACTAGATGGAAAAAATGGCCAAAGAAAAAAGAGAATGATGCATTAAATAAAGTCAGGTTTGAATGTAGTATGTTGTTTGTCTCTTTGGACATCAAAGAAATAGATAGCTGTATGTTTTCAGAGAAGGCTTAGGTAGAATTGCATTTCAGGGATATTCTCAAGGGGGAAAGGACAACATTTGACAGAGAAATACAGGTTGTTTCTGTGCAGTGAGAAACTTATTAGAGGTTTACAGTCATGCTAATAACTGGGGCCTAGTGAAAACTTATAAGAAAACGTAGGTAAGCAAGTATAGGCAGCATTCAAGGGACATTCCGTGAAGCCTCAAACATGGCAAAGATGTTCAAATGAAGGCATGGGCCAAGGTCAGGGTTATCTCCTCCTTTAAATGGTTCAAATGGCAGCCCAAACACTGATGATCACGTTGAACAAAATTTAAATGCGAGGTCGGACAATTAAGTTTGTGAACTCATCCTAGAAAAAGTGCTACATACCTCACTGCTGAATATCACTACGGTTGCCTTCAAAGTACTCCCCTTGGGAAGCTATGCACTGATGCCAGCACCTAGTCCACCTTTCAAAGCAATTTTGGAATTATTTTTCTGGAATGGCCATCAGAGTTGTCGTATTACCCTTGATGTCCTGAATGTCATCCAAATGTCTTCCTTTCAATATTTCCTTTATCTTTGGGTAAAGAAAGAAGTCATTGGGGGCCAGATCAGGTGAGTAGGGAGGATGTTCCAATACCGTTATTTGTTTACTGGCTAATAATTCCCTCCCAGACAGTGCCGTGTGAGCTGGTGCCTTGTCATGATGCAAGAGCCATGAATTGCTGGCGAAAAGTTCATGTCTTCTGACTTTTTCATGCAGCCTTTCCAGCACTTCCAAATAGTCAACTTGATTAACTGTTTGTCCAGTTGGTACACATTCATAATGAATAATCACTCTGATATTAAAAAAAAGTTTAGCAACATCATTGCAACAAGTTCACAGACTTAATTGTCATACCTTGTATGCTACCTGGAATCAATAATGTGGTAATTCATGGCCATTCATTAGCCCTTCCACATGAATTAGTTGATCAGATTATTCAGTAGTTTCTGAAATAGTCCCCTGGTTCTGTACCTCCCCTCCTGGCTTTCTCAACTTAGCCAACTAAGGTTCCACCCCTTTCAGAGTTCCTCCAACTGCCACTCAAGTCATAACCTCACTTTTGGGGTGAACAGTCTCCAGATGTTTCTTGTTTTCTTATAGTCTCATGGCTTCTCTCCTGTCCTGGAAATCCTCTTATCTGGGAATTTTCAGTAAAATAATAGGACAATTTATATGATTGATTACTCTATTGCTCAGCTGAAATGACCTATATGCACTTTAGAAGGTTTTCAGTTACGCGGTGTACAAGTATATCATTTACAGTTGATTAAAATGTTTGTGGTCATTTCTATAAAGAAAAAAAAAGTTGGGCATCTGTTCCTTGTTTAGAAATACAAGTTCATTGTTTTTTCTGTGGAAAATCAGGTATGACTTAAGACTCCTTTCACAAGCAAGCCTGAGGATCTCCTATATTCTATTTCTGTGGGCATTTTAAATCTTTTATTAGTACAAGTGCCATTTTTAATTAATCGAAATATGCATTTACCTAGAACGCTCCATTCCCAGGATACGTCAGACAAAAATGTAGTGACTATTATATTGACTGATACAGACACATAGAATGCGTTGCAACTTCCACAATGAATTCAAACTAGCATGAGCTTAATTTTGTTGAGAACTGCTTTGGCCAGTGCTGCCTGAGTAAAGATCTATCACATAGCTCTTGAAAGTCTATTTTTATTTGAGTTACTTTCCATTGTAATTGGGAATTTCTTGTGACTGTTTTTTCTTTTTTTCAGAATATTTAAGATGAAAGCCTGAAGTAATTTTTGGTTAACAAAATTATGAAACTCTTCTTATTTTCTCTCCTGGGTGAAAGAGACACATTGATGTTGTATAAGAATTGACCCAAATAGAAGTTTCTTTTTCTTAGTTACACAACAAGGCACACTGCCGTAAGGTGAAATCTACTGTGATGCAGCTCAAGATAACATTTCTCCCATGCCACCTACAGATACCATGTTTCAAGTCTCAACTGTGTGCAAATCAATCCTGTCTATGCGCTATAATAGCAATCCAAACTAAATGTGGAGGGAGTTTCAGGGAGCTGTTTCATATCTGCACTTTCACTATGTGGTGTGATATGGCAATTTGTCCTACATTAGCTGCTTCTCATTTCAGATTTGTTTAGTGTGCATAAACACAGTTTTAAATGCAGTGTTATACAATGAAATTTAAGGTATTTTCAAAATAATTTGGCAAAGCTTGTGTTGCTATTCATTCTCTAGCATAAATTCGACTGGCTGGAAAATGAAGTTTGTTTAAAAATGAACTCTTTAGGACTTCTTTTAATGAATAGCCTGTGTGTAAGTCTTCCATTTCGTGGATGGAAAAATGCATCTAAGATACTTTAGTTCACTCAATAATAAATACTGTTCTGAAACCATAAACCCAGAAAAAAATCGGTTATTTTTTTTAATAGACTTCATTAACATAGCTCAGAGAGCCAGGTCGTCAGGAAAGCTGTTTTCAAAAAGCAAACACACCAGAGATGGATTGCCTGGAAGGCCAAAACAGAAAATTGGTAGCTTAGAACTAGAGGATGGATAAATATGAGACTTCATTTATACCAACCTGGGCTATTTGGGCATAGAATGTGAGAAAATAATATTTTACTTATTTTTTCGTCAAAGCTCTTGGGCTTGTATTGGGCTGGATGTAGATCACAGGTCTGGGTTCAAGTCTCAATTCCGCTATCTGTTAACTAAAAGCGAGTTTGGCCAAGTCACATATGCAGGGCAGCGGGAAATGCTTAGGCTTTGCTACCACACAGACCTAGATTCTGTGGTGGATTTGTCAATATTTAACAATTGCTCCCTGGGAACAAGCCATTCAGCCAATCAACCCTGGTTTGTAATGTTTGCTAATTTCCATGGTGTAAATGCTCTACCACAGCGAATTTTAGGCTACCTACATGACTTCACTGAATGCAGAGTTGGAAAGAATTGTGCACAAGCAATATTTTTCAGATATCTCCACAGGCACTACCAGCTGGCTCCAGCAAGCCACTACCTAGATTCCATTTCTGGCTCCACCAGTTGGTGTACGGGTCCCAAGGCAAGTTATTTAACTTCTTTGCATCTCCATTTTCTAATTTTTAAAATGTTGACTATAAATAAATCTGACAGTCAAAGTAGTGAGCCACTTTAACAGAAAAAGACTGAACTTGAACTCTTTTGAGAACCTGATCTCTACCTATTTTCTTCAAAAATGAAAAGTTATTTCCAATCTCAAACCCTATCTCTCCTCTGCTCAAAGTCTGTTGTTACTTGATTGCATTTTGCACTATAACGAACCATTCTTTTCTGGAGTTCTTTTACCTGTTCTTGCCTTTCATCTCGTGTTTTCAGATTACTTTAGATTTCTTCATTCCCCGTACTTTATTTGATTAATCCAAAAAAATTTGCTCAAAGTCTTGTTAGCATGTTTTTGTTACAGAGTCTTTCTCCACTTCTTCCGTAGTAGTAAATAATTTAGCCAGGCAAAAAGACACAAAGAATAAAGAATATATTTACCAGACTCCCTTGTATTTATGTATAGTTATAGGACTATGTTCTGGTCAATAAAAGGTAAATATAATTGTTATTTAGCATCCCTCTAGACCCTCTGGGGAAAGAAAAGGTGCATGTCTTTCTTCATCTCTTCCTCCAAGTTACTGCCTGGAACCATCTTAAACCATGAGTCACACAGAGCTGAGAAACAACACAGAAACAACTTCAGTCCTTGACAATGTAAAGTGCTATAGTAACCATGGACCAGCTACTTGGACTTTTACATGTGTAGGAGAAATGAACTTCTACCATGTTTTGAAAAAAATAAAAACACCAACATAAACAACCCCCAACAACAAACCTTATCAGGTGGTTTTGAGGGGAAAGTAGAAGGCACTGAGCACAGAGCCTGAAAATAGTAGGTCCTCAACACACAGCCATTCCCTGACTTAATGACTTAAGGATTACATCTGTCTGTCTCTCCTCCTGTTCACAGACAAACTTTGAATGAGCAAGTCTGCATTTATTCTATTCTCCCTCATTCATGGTATCTGGTTTTCACTTCCAGAACTCCTAAAAAAAGAATTTCTCTGTGATGACCAGCAGATTTTCCTGACTCCAGCGGACATTTTTCAGTGCTTATTTTATTGGACTGCTCTGTGGCATTTGACATGCTTGACCAGTCCCTCCTTCTTCTGACTTTCTTCCTCTCTTGGATTCAGAGACAGAATGCTGCTGATTCTCACAGGACAACTGTGCTCTTTTCTAGGTGCTCAGTCTCCGTTTCCTTGTACTGTTTTTTTGTTAACTTTAGGGATTTTCCAAGAACTTATCCTTGCCTTTTGTCTTCTCATATCCCTGATTCCAATGGGGCAAGCTCACTCATAACCAGGGCTCCAACTCTTACGCAGGCATTGATGACGTCAAAGGCAAGCCTGCATCCCCGACCTGCCTCTGGAGTTCCAGGATGGTAACGACTACGGCTTATTCAACATCCTTGACATTGCTGCCTCCATATCTCATAGACCGCATTATGATCAACATAGATATGATGCAGTTTATCATCTTCCCCACCAAACCTGTCCCTCCTCCTGTGTTACCTGAACGGGATGCACTATTCATCTCATGTCTTGGGCTGAAATCTGGGAGTCATCCTCCTTTACTTCCCACATCCAGTCAAACACGCCCATTCTATCTTGTAAATCTATCTGCATTCTAGTTCCTTAGTCTCCTCTCTAATGCACTGTCTTAGTGAAGACCCCTCAGACCTACATCCTTTCATTCTTCGATAACTGAAGTGACGTATCACCTGATCTCCTTGTCTCCAGTCACTTCCCCTTCTAATCCGTACTTCCTCTGGAAGGATTTTTATAAAATGCATATAGATCATGTCATTTTTTGGCACTTCATTAGCTTCCAACACCTCTTGCATAAAGTACAAACTCCACAGAAGGGTATAATGGCCTTCGTTGGTTCTGGCTCAGGCCTACTTTTCTGGTCACATCTCCTGCCTCTTGTTTAATTATGACTATGCTTCAGTGTCCTTAAACTACCAACCTTTCCTTCAACAGGCCATGCTTTTTCTTGTCTTTGTCGCTCTGGACAGCCAACCCTTTCCCGCCTTCTTTCTTCAATGATCCACTCAAGTCTCCCCTCTTTCCATGAAGCCATCCTTGAAATCCTCATGAAACCTTGTGCATAATTCTCTAAAAGCCACTTTCCACACTGTATTATAATCATCTCTGCTTCTTTTCTCCCCCAGCTGAAAGTGAATGAATTGAGGACATTACTGCCATCCATATCTTATTTACCATTGCATCTTCACTAGCAAGCACAACACCCGGACCACAAAAACGTTTAGAAAATTCAATGTATCAACTTATAAATGCCTCCTCAGATTACTTCTGTGCCCCTTTGTGGTGCCAAATAAGATGGGGGTCAAGATAAGACTTTTTTAAAATTGAGAGACAACTGACACATAACATTTATTAGTTTCAGGTGTACAATGTAATGATTCAATACTTGTGTGTATCACAACATGATCACCACAATAAGTTTGATTAACATCCATCATCTTACAGTTACAGTTTTCTTTTTCTTGTGATGAAAACTATTAAGATCTACTCTCTTAGCAACTTTCAAATATGAAATACAGTATTATTAAGGAACAAGAACTTTTGCACACCATGAACATGTTAGGATAACATGCATTTTCAAACTTCATTTTAATTGCAATCATGATTCTCAGTGAGAACAAAGCATGTAGAATATTACAAAATATTAATGTCCAAAAAATAATGGGCTTTTCAAGAATGGTAGTTGATTTAAATGTATCACAAAGTACTCTGCCTGCTAATTTCATATGTTTAATGTTGATCACCAATAATTAAATCAATTACAAATGAGGTCTTCTCACGTTTGTTTTTGAGAGTTTTTCATAGTGTATAGGAACCATGGCAAAAAGCACTACAAAAATAGTAATAGCACAGAGAAAAATCATTCTAAATATGCATCTATTTGAAAATTCACATTTAGTAAATGAATAACATATCAGAAAATGAACATGCTATTCCCTCACAGATGGAAGAATTTACTTATTGCCTATTTAACTTTTTTTTAACCTGAATAAATGCATGTTTAATGTTTGTTAAATGTTTGAAAATGGAGGTGCTATTGTTGTTTTAGAACATTTCAAAAAAGCAAAAAGCCTAGTCAAAAAGTAAGCAGCAAGAGACTGAGCTTGAGGAGCAGATGTCCTACCATTTGCTGAATTTCTGATAATAAATTTCACCTTTTGAGTTGAATTAAAAAATAACTCTGTTCTTCATTACCGGTAACTTTTTGCAAATTGCGCAAATGAATAAAACATCTCTAACTTTAGGGATGCTCTAATGTCAGAAATGAAAAGTATGCAACTTCATTTTAAAATACTCATTGTCATCTCTACTGATGGTTCCATTTTCTGGTCCACTAAGACTATTCTTTATTTAATACTTAAGTGGATTTGAAAGTGTTCTTGAAAAAAATGGAGCAATATATATTTAACAGACAGTGTCTCTATAGTTTACCTTAGTAAGCCTTCAAATATAACCTTTTCTAAACAATAATTTATGAAGCACCTTTCTTTGTGAGAATGATTCTTTGTATTTTATGTTGTATTGTTTTTAACTATTAAGAATTCTTTGATCCAAAAATGGATCTTTCTTCTGATAAGATAAAAGTACTTCAAACACAATGGAGTTTTTATGTAAAATCTATGGAATATAGCTGGTCATTTTCCCCCCTAGTTTTTAGGTGAAGAAATTGGGTCATTCAAAAAATCAAGGGCAAATACCTAATTGATGATATCAGGAACTTGCTTCCTGATATTCTGTCTATTTATCATTATATCATCATATTTTAAAATATTCTTTATCAACTCAAATAGCCAAATTTAGCTTTCATTTTGCTGGCCATGTTTTATGAATTTGGCATGGGTTTCCAAGCTCAGGGTTAAGAGGTGTATGCTTTGCATTGTTTTTCAAAAACAGCTATGCTTACCACAGCTTTTAAAAAAATGATATCGGGTGGTGCACATTCTCTTGTGACTTATTCCTGGCTTATCAAAATGCATTATACTTGAAACTACACCAGGGTGTAATTGGTGCAAACAACTTTCTTCCCAAAGGAAGCTAAATAGACTATACGACAATTTTATTTCACAGTCTTAGCCCCTGTAACTATTTGTTCCATTGAGCAACTCAGTCGAAACTAACTTAGATTAAAGTTTGGAAACTTAATCTAAGGTTAATCAGTTATATAATGAAATATGAGTCATTTAGGGTTGTGTGTGTGTGTGTGTGTGTGTTTGTGTGTGTTGATCCATATACATGTAGTAGAGCCATTTCAATAAAGCAATAATGATAAGTAGAATCACAGACACAAAATTGGAAAGAGTCTTAGGAATGATCCAACCAAATTCTTCGTGAATCTCTTATCAACATCCCTTACAGGTGATGGTCCAATTTCTGTACAATTTTACTAATATAATCTCATTCTTTCGAGTCCTGGAGAGGTTTTCTTGTCAGGAAGTTATTTATTATCCCGAGCAAAAACTTACCTCTGTAACTTTCATCTTAGTGTAAGATTCTTTAAACAACGATTTAACCAACTTTAGCCAACCAAAACACCAGGGTCCTGGGAGTCCCTGTATTAATTATATGTATATATATAATCATACATATAATTATATGTATATGTATATATATACATCTATATATACATAGATGTATATATATACATATATTAGACACAAATATATATATGTGCGTATATATGTGTGTGTGTGTATATATATATATACATATACATATATATATGTAATTCTTTGCTTCCAATCATGATTAGAACAACAGTATGGGGGTAGATTGAAAAGGCCCAGGACCTAATACTGATCTCCCATAGCTGGGAGATGGACCCACTATAAACAAGAAGGTGTGGGCTACCTTGCCTAATCCAGCAGGAAGGACATAGAATCTGAGCAGAAGGAATAAAAAATGATACAAAGAAGTCCAGGCGGGAAGTCAGAGCAGGGATGACCATAATTTTCTTGGTGTCTTAGCATATATTTTATCTAAAGATGCATATAGTCAGACTAGCATCGAACACTGAATGTGGTGATATTTATGACTCTATTGGCAAAAGTTATATCCCAATTTTGAAAACTCAGAATATTTACAAATATAGATTTACAAATATAGATTTCCTCAGGGTAGGATTTGTGTTCTTTGAAATGATGAAGAGCCTAAAAATTTTCCCAATAGTTTGAGCTCTGTCCATTAGTTATCCTTGACTTCACTTGTTCTAGAAAGGTTTTCCACTTGCTCATAAATATCAGACATATTAAAAAGCTGTGAATGAGTTGGGGCAAATTAACTCCATAATAAAGGGAGTTAGTTTCCTTATAACCCTGATGACTAGTGTTCCCTGCCAAAGAATCTGTTGCCTTAAATTTTTTTTTTCCCAATTGTTGAAAAACATTTTATTAAGCAAGAAACTGAACACAGTAGCAAAGTGACTAGCACTTTGATTTGAAAGGCTGGTTAGGATGGTGGGAGAATCAGCGAAGAAACCTGACTTCTTGTCCTGCCTCTGTCTTTAGTCTTTTTGTGTCACTTTGCTCACACAGAATATTAGAATCCATGACATGAAGGAAATTTAAAGAGACATCTGGTTTAACACAGACCAATTTAGTTTTTTTCTGAACTATAAAGCTTCTGCAATTAAAGAAGCCAGTACTACAGGATCATAGCAATAGCATTTTAGAAACAGTCTAAATTTCCCCCGGAGGAGCAATAATGGAGGTAAACACGTCTATGAGGAGACCAGACACTTTCTTGTCTCCACTTTTTTTTGGATTCATTATCAGGCTTTAAAAGATACATAAGGAGAATGCAAACAATAACATTTAGGAGAGAAGTTGTGCAGGTAGTAAGTTGCCCACTTGTTTGAGATGAATGCTAAGGTTGGGAAGGAAAAAAGAGACAGGGGCTTAGGCTGTTTCTACACTTTTAGAATAACATAGATTTGAGTCTTCTACTGACGACACTAATTGTTTGGAAACACACATAATGTCTTGTACCAGACAAAACACGAAATTGAAAGAAGATGGTGGTTGGGAGCAATGTGTCTTTATATTGGCAGCTCTCACACATCATAGATTGGTGGAGACTTGGGAAGTGTCACGGGCGTAGGTATATATGTCAAATTTCTCTGACTATTGGCAATTCCTGGGCATTGAGAGCTGGGAGACTGCTCCTATGCAAAGATTTACTTAGTAAATGAAACTCTATCTTATCTCATGACTCTAAGCCAAAAGCCAAGTAATGGAATTATGTAAAAACATTTTTTTCTACGAGTTAACAAATATTGACCCCTACTATGTGCAATAGCATTGTGCGAAAGCATCATTCATTTCTGGATGCATATTAGAATTTAGAAATGGAAATATTCTTAAAATTCCTCCACAATGTAAAAATTCTTCCAGTTGAGTAGTTAACACTCTCCTGAAAAACATCAACTACAGATGTGGTTTTAAGCAAAATAATGGAAATTCATAGACATTTGAGAAAATAAAGTGGTTGTCAATGATTACAACCTCCATATTTTAAAATTGGTAGTTGCAAGACTTACCTTTTAATAGGTAATCGTGAAAAATTAAATAACATTTTATCTCATTTTCTTTTGAATAGAATGACAAAATGAAAAGGAAATGATTGATATGAAAGTGAACAAGCTAAATGCATTAATTTATTTTAATTCATTTAATAACAATCAAGTAAGTCAAGGACCATAAAGTGTTTCCTTCAATTCTAAACTGCAAATAGATTTTTTTTTTAAGTGGAAATAAAAGCAGGAAATAGAGCTGGAGCCAAATACTCAAAAATCTTACCTGCAATTGCTTTTTGTTCCCTTTTCTTCTCCACTCTCCCTGAAATGAGAAGTGGCAGATCAGTTGCAGTGTGGGGCCGTAAGAGTATGATACAAGTAAGATGAAAGACCCGTCTACGGCAAATTCCAAACAGTCACTACTTCAGCCACGTCGAGCATGCTTCGAGATGACTGGGCACAATTGAAAGAGATGGAAAATGCTCTCAAGTCAATTGGTGGGAGTCAAAAATAAACGAGCATGCATTCAATATGCTGTTGTGTTTTTTTAAAAATCTTGTTAGTAAGACTCAATTCCTCAACAATAATCAGACAAGGTGCAAATCGCCATAGAACAAATAGTGGGAAAAACATCTGAATAAAATAACACCAAGACCTCTTACAACCTACTTGGGAAGATAAAGGACAGACAATACAATATGAAATGAGATGTTCCCCTAAAGGTACCAAATGTTTAATGATATGAAAGGATGGAGCAATTATTTGAAGAAATGAAGGGGAGTCCATAAAGTTGTAAAGTGTCATTTGATTTGGACCTGGAGAGATACTTGTGACTTGGAGAATCTGAAATAAGGAAAGGATTGATTCTTGGCAAAGGAAATAGTACGGGCTATGTAGGACAAGACTGTTTGAGCAAGCAGAGTCACGTTTAGAGCTTGCTTTAGGAACTTCAACACTAGTAGCTTTGTACAGGAAGAGGGCTCTCCTCAAGTGGTAAGAGATATACATTGAGTACGGCAGTGGGAGTGGAAGTAAGGGAAGTGATGGATGCAAGAGACAGAGGGAAGACAGAATTTACAGGGCCCAGGGATTTACACAATGTGAAGTGCAAGGGACAAGGCAAGGTCAAGATGAATGGTTATCTAGGTGACTTTGGGCATGATAAAGCAATTGGGGGAAATGGTAAAATGTGGTAGGAATGAGCATGACAAGTTCAATTCTAGACTTATTGCGTTTGAAGTGCTACAGGGACATTGAGCTGGGGTGAGAGATCAAAATTGAGAAGATGGCTGGAGCTTAGTGGGGGATGGGAATGTAAAGGCAGGCAGCACAGAGGGCTGGGCTGAGGACAATGTCCAAGAAAACAAAAAACGCTACTTTTGTTTGTGATGTAAGACCATGAGAAGACAGAAGAAGCGGAAGCAGAGATCCACGGAGATTAACAGACCACAGAGTCATGTACCACACATCAAATTTCAGGACGTATGGGGGATACCAACAGCGTCTGATGATACAAAGTTCACTGGTAGATTGTGAGAGAGCAGTTTTAGCAGAGAGGGGGCGGAGAACACAAGAGAGAGGGTGATAAGGAAGATGACGCTGAAGAAATGGCTTCTTGTTCATGAAATTTGACAGCATGCAAAAGAGTGAGATGAAACAACAGCATACGCAGGAGCCACATCAAGGCTTCTGCTAGCCTGTTTCTGCTAGTAAGCATGTTTACAGGCTTAGAGAAGAAACTTTGCACCAGTTCAATGGTGTGTGTACACACCACTGCTGAGGTGACAGCCTTGGTTTTGTAATGGGTAAGCGAGGGCCACCCTTCCAGCCATCACTGTCTTGTCAACTATCATTCATTTCACAGATGAAGCTAGTTACTGAGAGTTTATGCAACACATGGAAACTGCATATAAACTTTAAGGTTTTCTACTAGCCCTTCATGCTTTTTAAAATCCTAAAATACAAGGTGGAAAATACACAGTCGTTCCCTTGTGAGCTGCCAAAAATGTAGAATTCACTTAACTGGCATCTTGATTAATGGCACATTCTATTCATTTGGGTGATTTCCAGAGGACTTGTTGGATGCAATTTATTTCAATGATTCAAACAGATAAATGGCATGAACAGTCCATTTAAAGGCTTCATTCATTACCAAGTGCGATGGGGCACCCTTAAGTTTTTTTAATCGGGCAAGCCACTGTTTACTATCTGATTATATATTTTTGTATATTAGAGGGCTCATTTTCATGCATTTTAGTCCCGAATTATAAAGTGTTGAAAGAAAAACATCTATTTGACTCATGTAGAAGAATGAGTCAAGTAGACAATGAATTTGTTGGAGATAAATAATATGGTGTGGTAGTCAGTCTCCAAGGTGACCTCAAATATCCTCCTCTTCCCTCCTCCTGGTACTCCTGTGCTTGTGTAGTTCCCACCCACACTGAATTAGACTGGCTTATGTATCCAACAGGATTTTGCAGAAATGATGGAGTGTGACTTCCGAGGTTGGGCGTTAAAAAATATTGTGGCTTCCATCTTGTTCTCTTGGATCACTCCCTCTGAGGGAAGCCAGATTACATGTTGTGAGGACACTCAAGCAGCCCTATGGAGAGCCCTGCGTGGCAAAAAATTGAGGCCTCCTGTGAACAACCAAGGAAGAACTAAGGCCTCCTGCCAGTGGGCATCAACTTGCCAGACATATGAGCAACCCGTCCCCAGCCTCAGTCAAACCTTCAGATGGTTTCAGCTCTGGCTGATATCTTGACTGCAGCTGCATGGGAGACCCTCATCCAGGACCAATCAGTTAGCCACTCCAGAGTTCCCCATAGAAACTGCGAGATGACAAATGTTTATTGTTTCCAGCTGCCAAGTGTTGCTAATTGTTATGCAGTAATAGATAATTAACACTTATTGGATAATTTTGTTATGAAAGTTTGGGTTAATTTATCACTTTATAACATAACTACAGTGATGCTAGTTGCATCAAATCAACTGGCCTCCCTGACTTTCTCACCTGTAAAGTGATGAATGATCAGACCTGCTTATCTGGAATGTTGTGAGGATTAAATAATTCCATATGAAAATAATTCCATAATAATTCCAAGAGCCAGCAAGAAATGGAGCAAAGGCACACAAAATATTGGTATTCAATGTTTCAGAAGGGAGGCAGGAAGGCATTGCTGATGATGTTTTTTTCACTGAGACCTTAAATAATTCTCTGTCCCTGTGATATATGAAAGGGCTCTGTAAACTGTAGAGGGTTGTGTAAGTGTTGTTTATTAGTTTTATTATGGTATTATTTCTGTTACAGGAATCAAATTTGATTTCTATTCTTAGTTACATATACAATAAACTTCAAATTAGAAAAATAAAAGCTAGATTAAATAAAAAAGAATAAAGTGATAAAGGGACACAGAGATTGCACTGCTTCACTGGGGGTGACTCTCTAGGTTTCGTTTTTGATCTCTTTACCTTGCTCTGCATGGGTGATCTTATCTCTTATTCTCTGTGTTCTCCTTCATGAAAAGAGATGATTTCGAGATTTCTTTCTCTAGCTCTAAAACCTATCTAGGTTTTAGCCTACTGGAAATCTCTACCTGTATCTTCTACTGTGCTACAACACCTGCGCTTAACTTAAATCATTATATTCCCTTGCAAAACTGCTTATCTTTAGAGTTGTCTTCCTATCTGCTCAGTTATCCAAACATGAAACCTAAGAATCATCAGCTTCATCCTCTCACCTGACCTCCACATCTAATTTCACCCTTAGACCATACGTTCTCTCTCCACAGGGCCTTTCAGATGTATCCTTTCCTTTCTCACTGCCGTTGCCCTAGGTCATGAACTTGATATTTCTTCTTGGGGTTATTTTTCTACAGGCTCCTAATCAACTTCATTGCTTTTATGGAGGGTTTTTGCAGTCTGAGCTCTACTGAAAATTAAAATCCACATTTCCTAATATGAAATTTGGCCATGACCCACCTACCACTGCTACCACCCCTCAAGTACCATACAGAACACTTGCCGATTATGCCAGGAGTTCAATCTTCCATCTTAACTGCCACCCTGTTCCTGCTATTCCTGCTTCCTGAAATGCCCTGCCATGTCGTCTGTATCAGATCCCTGCTCATCCTTTAGAGCTGAGCTCAGATGCCAGCCCTTTTGTGAAGCTTTTGCATTGTGCCACTTCCCTCAACTCCCTACTCCCTGCAGAATTAATCTGTGCTTCTATAGCCCTTTATTTATAACTTTGCCATGGCACTAACTCCAGTGTTGGGTTCATAATGAGATGCAGGTTGTTTTCCCAACTAGACTGTGGCCTCCTTAAGGGCAAGAGATATATCCTATGCCCCTCTGTCTCCTGATACTTCATGGTGTCTTGAACACAGGTGCTTGGGATGGAGTGGACACACAAAGAGTTATGTAATATTCCAACCCTCCTTAAAATGCTAGAGAACACAAAGCAAATTTTAGTACTGCTACCACTGAGTGCAGGTACAACCAAGAACAGAGCTTTTACCAGGCATTTACATTACAACAGACAGCCTAGAAAACTATTATGTTAGAAAATCAGGTGATAAAATAACAGAGAGGCCTTCAGAATAATGAACATGCATTTGCCTGAGTGGTACTTTATTTTAGCATAGATTCGAGTTTAAACACAAAACATTAAAGAATAGTTTGCACTTTACTTCTGTTTAAATCTGGATGCACTCAACCTGTGAGGAATAAAAACGGACCGTAATCTCATAAAAATGGAATTGGCAGGGTAAAACTTTTCTTCTGAGAAAATGTCTTTAATCTAACATTAAAATTCCACATCTCATGGCTATTTATTTATACAAACTGAGTCTTGACATTTTAAAAAGCTATTTTAGTCTTGAGGTTGTTGATATTGTTCCATGGAGAAACATTAAATATATATCAATTTATAGCACATTTCAGTACTTCAGTAAGGAAGCAGTTCTTTCATCACAGTCATTATTTCTGATCTTTTAAAACCATAGGCACATAAATGGCAATCTAATGTGTCTCATCAATAATGAGTAGGGGCATTTGTATCACAACCCAATATTTTATGTAATGTCTAAGGAAAAAGAAAATTTGTGTATACATATATACAAATTTATATGTATACATATAACATATAGTATATATATGCATATGTACACACATATATATATACTTGCACTACATATAGGTATGTATATGTGATATATGTATATGTACTGTGTTTTTATACTCAGATATAGTTTCGTCTCTAAAACATACTCTCCCTTCAATCTGCCTCCATCTTTGTATAATAAAGTCGGCTTTAGAATCTTATCAAGTTTCCCTCACTGCACTACCAATTTCTCAATAGCCAATTCTGAGTTTGCCTTCACTGGCAGGCATTTTATCTGCCCTGCTCTGAGAAGTATTATTAATCACATCCTGTTGCTAGGATACCTGAGAATGTTCATTTATGTCCGATGTTTCTTTGGCAAAACATACTATAAAGAAGGCATAGAGTCATGAGAAAGAAAATTGCTGTGTAAATGCTAGTTATTTAAAAAAAAAGGGTGGGGGGTGTGGGTGAGGGGAATAATAGAACTACCAGATATAATGCTAACTCCCATGCATTTTTTAATGTCGTTTTTGTTTCAACTAGATTTGAACTGAAAAATGCTGGCTTTGGACAATGAGAATCTGTAGTATTTCTATACCTCTGCATCAATTAGGAAAAGTGGAAAGATGTAGGATTTTAATTCTGTTTCCTTCATAGGGACCTAAAGAGGAAGGGTCTTTAAGATATACTCACTTCGAATGTCTCAATTGCAGACAGGGTAACCAGGTACAGTGTTAGTTGATTTGCAGAGTCAACCTTAAACACATGTTACCATTATTATCATGTTTAGCTATTTTAATGCAAGACTATGAGAAAAGTAATCTTCATAATGTGCGTTTGAGTAATAAAAGAAAAAAAGGCTTTATCCACACCTTAAAAAGTTGTTGCTGTTTTGGGTACTTCTATACCAAAGATTCTTGCTTACCCATTGTAATGAGAGAATATGAATATATAAAATCCACTTCCATGCAAGATTATCTTAGAGAATCTCTTCCCATAGGAAGCAGTATAATCTAGTGAAATGAACATGGACTTCGGAATTAGCTGGACTGACTTCCCATCTCAAACATGGGTACCTCTGAACTATGCAACCCTGGGAACAAAGCAGAGTTATCTTCTCATTACATGTTCCTTTTTGTTCTTTTCTGTCTCATGTGCGTGTGTGTGTGTGTGTGTGTGTGTACAAGATATCTGCTTATCTGTCTAATATTTCAACTGAAAACAGAATCAATTTGAGTTTTACTTCAATTATTGTTTCTAAGTGATATTAGCAAGGTGCTATTATTATAATCATGCTAATAATAGTAGCTAATGTTTATTGGGCAATGTCTACATGCTTGTCAGTTATCAGCATATTATATGGATTGATTCATTTTATCCTCACAGTATTATGAGACTTTATAAACATTATACCCATTTTCAGGTAAGGAAACTTAGTGCAAATTGCTTAAAACTTTGCCAAATCACTGAACTACAAAGTGGCATAAATAATGAGAGGACAAAACTAAATGGGGTGAAAGGGAAGGAAGCACCATAAGCCATATATAATCAGTTCCTAGATTTTGAGGGCTACTTGACGTGAATAAATTATTCTGTTAAAAATATTTCAGCACCCAGAGTCAGGTCTCCTTCCATCATCAAGTATTTGATCCTTGCATGGTGAACACACAATGTTATATATAGATGATATATTACAGAATTGTACATTTGAAACCTATGTAATTTTACTAACCAATGTCACCCCAATAAATTTTAATGACTTTTTAAACTGTTTTTGTATAATTTATTAAATTATTTGTTTGAATGAATCAACTGCAATGTTTCAGGAGTAGATTTCTGCCACAATGACCTTCAAACTTCGGATTTTTTTTTTTTTTTTTTTTTTTTTTAGTAGTTCAGTATTTATTAGTACCTACTGTGAACTGGGTACTCTAATGACACTTAAATATTATTCAATTTAATCTTCACAGTAACTTCATGGAGTGATAATTACTTCCATTTTCTAGTAGAGGAAGAGGTTCAGAAATATTTTGGAACAATCATAAGGTTCTAGTTAATGATTGGAAGGATTGGAATATGAACCCAGAGATAAGTACCTTTTCTGAGCTTACTGGCTATGGTGATGAAGGGCAGTTCTATAGAGTGGTGAAGAGCTCAGATTTGCAGCCTGCCACTTACTCAATGTGGAATATTGAGCACCACAGTTAACCTCTCTAGCTCATATTGTATTTATCCGAAATGGGGGTAATTTTAGTTCTTAGTTCACAGAGTCATTGTGAGGGTTAAATAAAATGATGTGTTTAATAATAATCCTAAATGTTTTGAGAGCATGATGCATTCATGTTTATAATGTCATCATGTCAGTCCAGAGACACAGCAATATAGTGTATTGCTAGGTGCTTCTCTTTACGAACATTCCATGTCAGGTAGTACCTAGTAACATAGGATAATTATTGATATTCTCAAGGTCAATGGCTTCATTTACACAAATACTATAAAGCTCAGTGGTGCTCCATTTTAGTGAATTGCTTTCCTTTCCTCCTCTGTCATAAATTGATTTGATGAAACACAAATTGACATGGCAAAACTCTCCCCAACTATGAGCTAAGATGACACAATTATAGAATTTAAGGTTTGTGGTTCAAATCCCCATGTGCAATTTGTATTGAGCAGCAGCTATGGAACTGTCAGCAGTCTGATATGGTCTAAATAGAAAAGGAGAGCTTTTCTAGAAATCAGAAGAGACCTCATTGTGAGAAATTACTTCTTGCAACAAGTAGCAGGACCTTGAACAAGTAACTTGACTTTTTCAAGATCCAATGATCTCTTCAGTTAGATAGGTAAAAACTATCCTTTAATAAAACCAAAGGAAACTACATAAATAGGTATGTGAGAAGATTTTAAATACTCTACTGTACGGCAGAAACAGAAAAGCTTAACTAGGCCAATTTCAAAACCAAATAAAGTGGTGTACATAAAATTGCAGAAACTGCATAGCTTCTGTTTGGTCAATAGTATGAAAAGGCAGAGGAGTTTATTTTATTATTTATGCCTGGATTTATGCCGATGTTGACATGGCACTGGCCTCAGCAGACACTGCATGATGAGACTCTCACTGCCCTCCTGCAAGCTTAGATTAACTCCACTTGCTCTTCTGTCTGTTTTTATCTGGTTGGTTGATATGTTGCTAGGATGTTTAGGCAAAGAGAGCCATTATGAGCACACGGCGTGCTGTGAGCACCAGACAGTGTGTGCTGAGGTACAGAAACTGGCCCCTCAGAAACATATTGATACAGATAGATCTGGGCCTCTGAGGTTGACCATCTGCCTTGGCAGAGCTGACACTCCATCTGTACTCCCCAGCTCTGGGGTCTGCCATTGTCATAGAGTGTAGAAAGCCTGAGAAAAACTGAACGCTCAAAGATTTTTTTTTCTGAGCTGACCCCTCTGCAAAGAGATAGTAAAATCAGTGTGAGAAACAATAGTTTTATGTTGTCTTGGAAATTCTCAAGTACAGAATTTCTTCCCACTTAGAACCACCTGACACGCTCATAATTAATGTGACAAGCAACAGTTCTTTCAGATTCCCAACACTGGCCTGGGTGAATTAAATCTTAGAGTAAACCTTTTGATATTCAGAACCTCATTCTGAGGCAGTCATTTGTTGGCAGAGTTTTTTGGAAGACCTTTAGATGTTGAAGTCAGATTGGCAAACCCAACCACAACAACAATAAAAAACAAAAACATAAAAACACACATTGATTCCCAGTTCTTAAATATTTCTGAAAATGGGAATGCGAGTTTAACCACTGACCAAAGTAGGGATGTGTGCATTTGTACTTTCCTTTGTGTAATAACGTGTTTCTAGTAAGTTAGGTGTGAATAATTATTTTAAAATGACATAATAGTCTAAATATCTTTGGAATGCTCATTATATAAAAGAAACAGGAATGAATTATTTTATAAAATAAAGAACCTTTTCATAATACCATGTTTCCCTGAAAATAAGACCTAGCAGGACCATTAGCTCTAATGCATCTTTTGGAGCAAAAATTAATATAAGACCCAGTATTATATTGTATTATATTATATTATATTAATATTATATTATATTATTATAATATAAAGACCTGGTCTTATATTAAAATAAGACCGGGTCTTATATTATTTTTTGCTCCAAAAAATGCATGAGAACTGATGGTCCAGCTAGGTCTTATTTTCGGGGAAACACGGTATGTTCATTCATTCCTGTGCTAGAATAAAAATGACCAGGAAGCAAAGTTGAATTCTCTTCCTATTGAATCTGTCCAGGCCTTAGTAAATTGCTTAACTCACAATATGTTAGAAATGCCAGTTTCTAGGTTTGGGTCTTGAGAATCAGGCAGTTTCCACTTCCTGAGTCTCTTAAGACTTGCTCTGGGAGAAGCCAGCCACAATGTAAGAAGTCATACTCCTCTGAGAGCAGCATGCTGTGAGGAATCTCAAGCTAGTCATACATGGAGGCCACATAGAAAGAGAGCTGCCTGAACCAGATATGACCAGCAGCTAGCTGTCCCAGCCATCCCAACCCAGGTTCCAGACGTATGGGAATGAAGAAACTATCTTGGAAGTGGATCCTCCTGCTCTAGTCAACTCAGCAGACAAC
Source organism: Rhinolophus sinicus (assembly GCF_036562045.2). Classification (NCBI taxonomy): domain Eukaryota; kingdom Metazoa; phylum Chordata; class Mammalia; order Chiroptera; family Rhinolophidae; genus Rhinolophus; species Rhinolophus sinicus. Next base: position 37,292,783 of record NC_133758.1, on the reverse strand, counting down.
ATTTGGATTAGAGACACCCTGTCCACTTGAACCCTTTCCAAATTCCTAAGCCAAAACACTACAAGCAAAATAAACGCTTGTTTTATACTATTAAGTTTTGCATACTTTGTTACACTGCAATATAGAAAAAACAGCTCTTTTACTGTTTTCATAGTGAGAATATTCATTGATATGTCTGCTAATACCTAGATACCAATACATATTGATATCTTTCTCCTTAAAGCAGGGCTCACCTAGAGTTTGTCTTTCCTAACAGAGTTTGCTCAATTCTACCAATAAATATGTTCCACTATCCAGCATTTAGCATCTAAACTTGTTCTTCAGAATAAGACCTATTATTATTAGGAGTGTGGTTAATCCATGTAGTATACATATACATCTACGTAAATTAAAAATATTTTGGTTTTATAAAAGCATTACAATATTACCCCATGTCCAGGTTATCAACCAAAGTAAAATGGAAACTTGCCAGTTATCTAGAAATTTAGAACTTGTAAACCATCAAATGGGGCACCCATTTGAGACAACATTTAAATTATTCACCCAGGCTTCAAAAACTTTTCTGTTTACAATTAGAATTCTATAGAAACCCCCTGAACTGAAACATTAGAAAGATTCAACAGCAATTTCTGCTAAATAATTTAAAATTATCTTATTTTCCCTGGGTAGATTTGCTTAGAAAGGATAAATTAGTAGAATCTATATTGAATTAAGAGCTAACCCTAATATTATTTAGGGTCAATTTTCTGTAGAAGACAAGAAGAGGCAACATTTCATTAAGAAAGGTAATAATAGGAGTCCCATCACAATCTATGCTTGTGAAATCAGAGTACGTTCACTTTAAATAGCAGTTTACTTGATCAACAGACACACAATCCTGCCCAGCTTCTCATCTGGAGAAAAGGACCACAATTCATTGCTCTCTCTCCCAAGCTCTTAATCATCACCTCATTAGCTTGTGAAGAAAGCTGCTGGAGGACAGAGGTGAGTTTCATTTTATTCTTTGAGTTGTCAGTACAGTTTTGATTCATGCTAACCCCAAGTTTTTCTTTTTTCATCTTTAAAAAAATCCTCATTTTATTCATCTTTTCCTTCACATTGACCTGTATCAAAGGGTTGGGCCTTGGACATCCAGGGAGGCTCACATCCCATGGACCAAAAGAAGAAAACAAGGAAAGTATGCTTAGATTAGTGGATATTGATTTACTGCTTTCAGGCATTGCAATGTACTTTGTAATCTTATAAAACTGTCCTCTGTAAACCTAAATTTGACTACCTAAATTTACTTGAAAAATTGTTAATTATCTAGTACATTTTTTTGAATAGGAAAAGAAGCTCACCAACACTTGTATACTTATGAGAAAGCAAAAGAGAGCAAATGTTTTGCGTGCCTATTACATGATGGGTGGAAAGCTAGGAATTTTATGTCTGCAATGCTACTGTAGAGAATAAACAAGAAATTCACCGTCAAGGGAAGAGCTGTAAAGAGGAGTCTATAGATTGGCTCAATGGATGTGGCCTCCAGCGGGCACTAGAAGAGGGCCTTTACCTAATAATAGAGACAGAGTGGAGACACTCCAGGAGGCAAGAGAAATAAATATCATCTGACCACCTAAGGCAATAAGCTATTTTTCTGGTAAAGTCATTTATTGGTGTTCAGTGTGAGATGCTGACTTCAGAATAAACAAGCCAGGTGCTAACACAGTGCAGAATGTTGCTCTTTCTGACACAGCCCACCCAGAAAGACAGGAAGTAGAGCACAGGAAGCATAGGGAAGGTGTAGGTGAGCACAGGAAGGGAGTGAGAACATTGAGAAGATTCTCCCAACTGTCTTCCACCCCTGGAAGCTCAGATTTGCACAAGACTAAGACTCTGGCATTCAGAGGGGAAGGGAGTAACTTTCTAGCTTTATTGACTATGGCAGACATAGCTGAGTGCCTACCCTCTAGTCATTTCTCCATGAGTTCTATGCTGGTACCCAACCCTCCTCTCACATGACATGGATGAAACATGATGGATGTAAACTAATCATCGTGGTCTCATTCCTCTTGCTTCAGGTGGTTGCTTGACATTTCTGGCCAATGACGTGAGAGGAATTCTGTTGAAGAATTTCATTAAAAGGTTCTCTTGCCAATAAAGAGACAGATGGGAGAAAACATCTTTTCTTTCAGTGGATGTTGTCACATCTGGGTATGACGCCTGGAATAAGAGGCTAAAACCAACACACTGCAAGGAGAACTGAAGGGAGCACACCCCCAGGATGATGTCACTGCGGCTCTGAACCAATGTATCATGGAACCCCTCCACCTCAGGATTTCTTGGTATAGCCTATTTAACCCCCTTTCTACACAGGCCAACCACAAAATAATATGTATTCTATATTAAATAAACTGGTAACACTAAATAATTATTTAGCTAAAGAATCTATGCTAAATAAACAAAATAAACAAAAGTGCCTGAAGGAAAGAGTATTGCCTTTAAGACAGTCCCAGGAATTGTAGGGCTGAGATTATTTCCCAACCGGGAGCTGCACTTTGGAGACTCGCCCTCTTCCAGACACAACCTCCACAAAGAGTGAGAAGGGCCAAGGTGTTTGCCCAGAATCCATGCCTTACCTAGATTACACACTGAGTACCCGGAGTGCCAGAATTCTTGGCCAAACATCCCCGAGGCCCTGCAGGGTCTGTATGGGCCTTCTTCCCAGATCAGATCTCTAGAGGATGGAACCAGACTGCACCACTGCTGCACTATTGATGCACTACTGCAGGATGTTTAAAGGATGCGTGGGGCTTTGATGTTCGTGCAGACCGGTCCCGGCGCATGTGCACGAGGCTGCTCACAGTGCCGGAGGGGTTGTGACGGAGGACTGGTAAAGGAGATAGAAAGAACAGGACACCTACACTGGTTCTCTTGCCCCAGGCCCAGGAATTATAGGAGCAGGTCTGCAATGACCTAAACACCAAGGGTAGTTCCTGTAAAGATGCCTCATTGAATTCTCACAGCAGTACGAGGGAAGGTAGGGGGAGGTATTTTATCTACAGTTTATAAATGAGAAAACAACGGAAGCTCAAAAAGGTGAACTGACTGAAGATTACCCAGTAAGTATTAGATTCTGGATTTGAATCCAGGACTTTCAAAGATCACACTGTTTTACCATGTGTGCTCCCTCAGATTTTCGGTGACATCAGCTTAATTTCTGTATGAAATTGAGAAACACAGACTGATTTAATGTATTCTTTTTATTTGTTTAGTTCCTAATTTCCTATCTCAAATACACTTAACAATGCTTACTCTAAGAGGGTAAAATACAAATAAGTGAAATTCAAATTTCTTTATAAATGAATCATTGTTAAATTTATTTGTATATTGAAAAAAATTCTTAATAGGTACTATCCTGGTATGAAGTAAATAAAGTGGGACAGGGTTAGCCTTTTCTCCTTGCATGGTATTATGGGATATCGATGATCCACTGTCATTTGTATAAAACGTTCTCTGAAGTCCTTTAGAAATGGGACAATTCTATTCTTCTTCTTTTGTTGTGCAAAATATGTTTTTTCTCCCATAAAATTATTTGAACTGGCTGCTTACATAGCCCCAATCTGTCACTTTGATTTTCAATTCCCCAATGTACTATTTGCTACAGATTAAAAAAAAAAAGTTTTGAGGTGATTTGCATATTATTATTATTTTTTAAATTTTGATTTTGTCCTCCAATTGAAAAATTATAGCTAAATCTGGCTGAGGATGGAGGGTTGTACACCTTTCATAGCATTGTTTTCCTCTTACCTGAGGTAGCTCTGGGAGGAGGAGATGTCAGTCCCACATGTATACAATCCACTTATATTCATTCTCAGGGACACCTAAGAGATTTATCCCTGAACCCTTTATCAGCTCTTTTTTTTAAAATTTATTGGGGTGACAATTGTTAATGATCTCAGTTCTTGAGAAGCTGGTTAGATATTCTGGAAAAGTGATACTAGACATATATATAGAAAAGAGTCATTTCACAGGGCGAAGAAAAATATTGTAAATCCAGATCACACACTCATGATAGCTAAGCCTAAGCCTTACAGTGGGAAAAAAAAAATGCAGGTTGTGAATTTTGCCATCATTTTCACGGAGTCAGCATTATGGGGCCAAGTTGCTACCTCTGTCTTCCAATAAGAATCCCCATCTGGATGCCACCCCCCCATCTGGATGCCACCATGATTAACACAGGCCCACCATTGTGTTCCCTGGGACTCACAGCAGTGACATTTTTGTAGCGGAAAACACTATTTGAGCTTTAAATAAAATGGCAAAAATGAGTTGAATTATCTCGACTCAAGATAGTTCAAAAATCTAGATATTGTTCTTGGCATCTAAATGATGCCCCTCTGGATGGGTGAACTATTCATCTAAAGAAATGTGGTTGGTGCATATTTTTATTTTTTGCCATTTCAGAGATATTTGACAGAATTGCATGACATCATTTGAAAGAAGCATGGAACGTAGAGGTTTCTTCTGTTAAACCGATGGTGCCTCTGGTGGTGATGTGCATTTTCCCTCTCTGGATAGTCCCCAGAGACTCTCACTTAATCCCATATTCAGTAGGACACTGCTTGGGGTGAGGTTGGCACTTGTGGGTACATGGTTCACCCTACAATGCACAAACAATTTAAAATAGATTGCCAGCAGCTCAGGGCAGGAGGGGAAGAGGCCAGACCTGCTAGGCTATTTGTCATTTCAAACATTTCAAGCATCATATACCACCTCCTTAGCAGGGCATATGGGAATACATATCCCCTGGCAAGATGTTATTTTTGCTGCATACAAATAAGGGCTTTAATGTATAAACTTGAGGGGAGAGAAAGAAGAGTCACCACCTGGAGCTTTTCTTCCTGTGCTTAAGTGACAGAAAACTATTCAACAAACATCTTAGCATTTTACCCTTAAGACTGGATAATTCCATGTAATGGAATTAAAATACATATATATTAAGGACGTTTGCAAGGTAAATAACACTTCACAGCCAGCTTTTAATACATTTAATCTGGCTTTGGTCTACTTTAAAAGGAATACAAGGGTCTTTGGGGTATTTTTTTCCCTAATTCTGGAAAACCAAGAATTTTAGGACTTGTTTTGATCATTCTGGTATCTTTCATAGCCACTGTGTAAAAATAAATATGTGTAAAAAAGACTAATATAACAGGAAAGTTTGCTTTTTAAAACAAAACAAATGACAGCTACTTTTTTTCCTTCTAGGCAAGTGGCAAATGCCGTCTCTGGAGAAACTGGTTCTTTAGGAAAATTCCCTGGTGCCTTAAAAATCCATTTTAGTTATGAAAATGAGACTCCTGGGATAGTTTAGTTGAGAGAATGTAGAGAAAAGGAAAGGTGGATTTTTCTGTAATGAAATACGAGGAATTGTGGAGTTGTTCACTATTTTTTTTTTTTTTTTTGAGAGGTTAAATGACCCTGAAAAAAATAAAGGGAAAAAACAGTCTAAAAAGAGAGGGCCAGGTTGAATACACGGATATGGTGATCAGTTAGAACGTAAGGAAAAATGCAACCAATAAGAAATTCCCTATTTAGGAAATGGCAAACAAATGTTTGGAACCACAATAACTACTTTCAATATTGTTTCCAATTCTGGGCTGTGCTGAACCCCTCTTTTTTAACCCCCCAACAAAAGTTGAAGAGGCATAATGGTACTGTATCCTAATACAACATATGGCAAAAGGTTATGAACCATATTTGGACTGATATTGGCTGGGAGAGTGTTTTGTTCTAGGAGATAATACATGAAGTAGGATGAAAAATTTGGCATGAGCAGAAAATGATGATGACCAGAAGAAATAATAAGCTCCCTGGGGGAGGGAGTAGAGGTCACTGGACTTTCTATAGGATGAAGGAACAGTCCATTTATTTGGATATTAAAAAATAGGTAACTCAAGAGGGTAGAGGACTTTTTGAATCTGGGAAACAAAATCAAAAGGAAAAGAGCATGTTGAAAGGCCAATATTACTCATTTGCATGTTTTGAGTATTAATTGTTAGGAGTTAATACAGAAAAGTAGAGAGAGGGTCTGCATTTGGATCCTCATTTTTTTTTTACTTAACAGTTATATAATCTGGGCCAATTGCTTTTCTCTCTGTATTTTCATCTCCTTGTGTTCAAGATGGAAGCAATAAATAACAGTTATCTACTAGAGTTATAAAAATGAAAAGAAATGTTGAAAATTATACTCTCAATAAATGCTAAATCTAAGTTCACAACTTTCAAGCCACAATAAAATAAAAATCAATATAATTTTAAACCTACTAGGATCACACTAGCCTTAAAATACCTAAATTATTCACACATCTCCTATTTATTATTTCACAATATACCTTATTTATTAATTTTTTTAATGAGTTGCCTTCACTAGTTGGAGATATTTTACATACAATTTCACGTAAATCTAGTCATCTTTTTTCATTAGCTATGTTTCATTATATATTCCAAATGATTTGAATTTCTTATGTGTATTTATCTGCTTATTAAAAAGATAATTAAGTCAAAGCTAAGAAGATTAACTAAAAAGGTCTTAATTAAACTTTGAAAATATCATGACTTCCAGGAAATCACCATGTTTAGTAAATATCTCCAAGTCTTGCGAGTGATTATTTCTAACCAAGCCTTATATTTCTGTTTCATGTGTATGATCTCATTTGGTCTTGATCCCTCTGATTTTATTTTTTTATTGAGAAAGATTTTTTTTTTGTAAGAAACTAAATTCAAGTAGTAATGACTCAATTTTCTAATTGCCTTCTTGAAAGTAAAGTAGTGTCATTTATCATTGCACTACCCAATCAATATTTTCATAGTTAAACCAAAATTTCAAATTCATACTCACTCATGGGAATGTCTCTAGTTGATTATTTGGCTGGTAAACTGTACTGACACTTGACTACAACAGACTTTTTTGAAATCCATTCAGTTCAATTTTGTTTAGAAGACTAAGCATCTCTTTGGAGAGCAAAATGCCTAGATCAAAACTGACATTGCATTAAATTTACAGGGCAATGCTTTCTGGTTTGGTAGTTATGCTTTAATAATATTTTGTGGCAGTAACAACACTACTCTACTGCCTGACATTTTCCTCCTTTTCAGAAATAAATAATAATAAAAAAAACAGAAAGAAAGAAAAGGAAAATAAAAAGCTTTCCTATAACCAGGTCAAAGGACTTCAACTACTAACCCAATTCTGTCAATTTCACTGGTGGGGCAGTACCCAAGGTATTTCTTTTTCTTTTATCTATTTTTATGAAGAAGTGGATTGTTTTCAGTGGTTCTAGTCCTACTCCTTATCTTCGTTTTTCTATAGGCCCTACGTACCCCTTCATAAAAGTAGAATTTAAAAAGGAGTAGTTACTGTGAGTTTTGGAATGTTAAGTTTAATATAGTTAGATTGACAAGCCATTTGATTACCACAGGACTACCCACCCAATGTTTAGTTTATTAAGCCCTTCTGCCCCTTAATCATTTTAATGCAGCGAAACTGGGGTATGGTCTGGGTACTGAAACTCAAAGCAATTTTTAAAAAATCTGTGAGAAAGCAAGCAAGTTATAACTATTGCATATTATATTACTTTGGATTACTCTTTTTAAAGGAGCGTTTCTCCTGTCTCCCATGCAAAGAAGACTCTCATAAACGTTTCCTCCAACTTTCACTGCCTGCTCCTCTCTCTCTCCCAATCTAAATCATGGCCCTAAAAGGGAAAATAATGAAGTGATAAGAGTCTATATACAGTACAAATATTTTGTGGAAATTCATCTGGAGAAAATAAGGGGAATAAAGAGTGGCAAAAATAATTTCTGTATGGAATACAGTGCCAATCATTTACTAAAAATGATTCTTGATCATTGAACAAAGTTATGCCAGTCATAACATATGAAACATTATTTTCTCTTATCAAAAGTGAAAAAATAATAAAAACTTAGTCTAAAGTTATTCTGCTCCTTTTAGATCTATAAATGAATACCGCAAAGTAAATTAGTGCTATTTTCCCCACAGTCCATCACTTTAAACCCTGTCTTACGGCCTCAACATCCTTGTCTTTCTGTTTAACTGGTAAATCACATTCTGGGATCAATTCACCTCTAACTTTTCATTTGACTAATGAGTGAAGAAATACGTGAATGGACACATTTCACAAATAAGATACATACTTTCATATGTACTCAACCAAAAATTCATGGTGTCCAACCCAAACAGGTTATCAGCATGCTTGGAAATTCTTCTGGGTTTCTTTAGTTAGTTCTCTTTCTTATGCTTCACTATAGGCATTTCATATGCATATGTATCTCCTTTTATAAAGGACATCACCCCATTTCTTACTTCACAAATTAAGATAGACACCATTACATGGGCTTCCCATTCAAAGTTCTGCAAACACACCTGCTGTTATGCAATTCTTACTTTATTCTTTTTGTCATAATGGAAAAAGTATCCCTTCCCTCTTCAAGGTGGTTGTTCTTGAACCCGTAACCCTCCAGAATCCCCAGATCATTTCCTTTCTCTCGTATGTGTTCTCCATTAGATCTTCTCCATCAGTATTTAAACATGAGGGAGTCTGCTTTATAATAACAAATCAAACCCTCCCTCTTCCTATATTTTTATTCCAACTACTGTCCTCCCTCTCTCATTCACAGCCAAGATTTATGAGTTGCCTATGTTCACTGTCTTCACTCACTCACTTCCCATTCAATCCTCAACTCATAATTGTCTTCTGTTTCCACTACTCCAATGATTCTCTTCTTGTCGAGATCATCAAAAATCCCCTTTTGGGTAAATCCACTGAAGGATTTTAAGTCTTTATTTTATTTCATCTCTGATGTTTCTAATATCTTTGACATCTCCAAGATTTATTACTGGTATGTAATTCTGTATCCTTTTGTTCACATGATATCATTTTCTTTTGGTTTTTCTTTTATCTCTTTGATTAATTCTTCTGTTTTTTTCTCATGTTCTTTTAATTATTCCTTAAATATTGGGTTCTTGAGAGTTCTTACCCAGGGCCCATTGTATTCTCATTTATAATTATCACCTTGGACAGCCACTTCTATTTCCATATCTTTAAATATCTTTTAAATATCAATGACTCTCAAATCTACTCCAGCAAAATTGTCAGCTCTAAGTGTCTATTGAACATCTCCATTTATATGTTCCAAAACCTCTAAAATTTGACATACTCCTACTGTCTTCCCTATCTCAGTAAATGCAAACCAATATTCATCCAGTTGCCTAAGCCAGAAAGATAGGAGTTATCCTTGGTCTCGGTCTCCCATTGAGGGCATTTATGGAGCAAACTCTCTCAGTCTCTATATGCCTGAAAACATTTATTCTTTTCCTAACTCTAAAATGATAGTTTAGCTAGGTATAGAGTTCCAGGATGACAGTTATTTTCCAATAACACTTTGAAGATACTAATTATTGTCTTTTAATACCTGTTGAGGATGTATACTGTCAGTTCAAATAACATTCTTTTATCTCTGGGAGTGTTTAAATCTTTGTCTTTTGTATCCTCCAGGTCTATTATGTTATTTCTAGGTGTGAAATTATTTATCTCTATCAAATTGGGATTTGATGCATTTCATAACTCAGAATCTTTAATTCTGGAAAATTCCTAATAATTATTGATTTTAATATTTATTTTTCTTTGTTTTCTCTTTCTCTAGCTTCTATTATCTATATGTTGGACTTCCATGTCCTTCTCTTTTAACTTAACTGATATTTAAAATAAATTCTCAGTTTCTCTCTACTTCGTTCTGTTATTTCCTCAGATCTGCCTTCAAAATTGGTAATTTTGACAATTGTTACTAATCTTCTGTCCAATCCATTTACTACATTTTATTTTAATAGGTACTTTTTTTTTTCATTCTAGAATATGATTCGTTTTTCCTTATATCTATACGTTTATTTTTTCATTCTGAACTTATGTTTTTTCTTATAGTTTCTAATCATGTATTTCTTTGAACACTTAATATGCACTTAAGGTCTTTTTATTTGCAGCTTATTTATTGTTCCAGTTATTTGGAGTAAAATCTTTCCTCTATGTTATGTATGCTGATTCCCCTCATAACAACTCACAGCATCATATGGTTTTTAATCTTTGAACATTGCTCACCTTAAAGGAGATAGTTCTTTGTGGACATTACAGAAGTCCCTGGCTATGGAAATATTTGGTAGTTTAAATGGTAGTTTTGAGTTTGCCTCCGATGATATCCAGGTGCTTTACCAATTCTGGACCATGTGTAACTGTACCACTAGGGAGTCAAATTTGTATCCCACTTGCACATAGTATGTAAACCAGGGAGTCAAGATTCTTTTGGGTTACTTACTTTATTCTTGAGGGCCCTGGCTTACTTGCTAATGTTGCATCTCTGGGATAATTGCCAGGTTCTTCCAGATCCCTTCAACAATATGGTCATGAGTCCACATTTTTGTTTGCATGGGGCCCTATGTCCTAGATGTCTCCTCAAATATGGATGTAAGAATGGTATCAGCTTTGGCTCCTGTGTGTATTTCTCATTTTTATTTCCTCTTTGTTTCTAGCATATAAAGGTTTTCAACTGTTGTTTCATGCTGCATTTGAAAGCTTTTGTTGTATTTTGTCTGGCATTTTACGTGTTTGGAGTCAGGGAAGAAATTCTTTCACATCAGTTCAGGTTGCCAAATTCACTGGAAATCCTTGCTTACTTTTCTTGACTTACTTTTCTCCTCCAGTAGATTATAAGATCTTGATGTCAGGGACAGCCTAAACGTACAGTGCTGTAGGGACTAAATAAATATTTGTTGAATGAGTAAATGAATGAATATGAGTGAATTCATTTATGGAAATGGTACCATTATTTATTGCTAACTCTGACCACCAATTTTCTCATCACAATATAAGTGAGGGACATTTATGCTCTCTAATGTACCTTGTGGTTCGCTCATATATCTTTATAGCTCTAAAAAGCAATGATCCCACACGGAACATAGTCTTGTCTCCATTTCTCTGGTTTGATATGTCTGTGAGAGAAATGCGAGCATTTCTAAGAACTTCTTTTATAAGTACTTCACATGCAAAGACGGGAAAAATATGTGACTTTTTTAAAAAACAGGAGAGAAAATTTTTTCAAAAGGCCAATCTTATTCCTACACTCATATGAAATGCAAAATTAGCATTCTTTCTTCAGTGAGAATAATGTCTTGATAGATTGTAATACTAACCACTATACAGATAGCACAGTAAGTCTGCTGTAAGCTACTGAAATACTCTAGAACATCTGTTGACATCATAAGGGCTATATGCCCTGAGACTTCAGTTTCCAAATCCCTGCTATATTAATTCATTGTGATTTTTTGATAGACTTCTATTATGTTGCTACAATGTAAAATAAGTGCAAGTAGAATAGGAACATGAAGATTAAGTAGATACATGAAAAACGACTTGGGGGACTACCTAAATCGAAGTGAGCACCAGACAAAAACTGAACAAAATAAATACTGCTGTAACTTGAATATTAGTAAACCAAACAGCAATGTACTAACTAGTTCCAATTTGAGCTCATGAAGAGGTTCAAAATAAATTATTTTGAGAACAATGAATGAAATATAGTAGGAGGACACAGTGTTACATTTCCATGCCTTTAGCATGTTACATGATTTAAAAAAAAACAAAACAAAAAACAGTATTTCATAGGAAAAACCTTTTTATCTCAAGCACCATGTCTGTCCATGTTTGGCATACAAATAATTAATTCCAGAAAAGATCAAAATCATGTCAATTAAAGAATAAATCCAATAATGATAGCTGTCTTAAATATTATTTAGAACTCTCTTATAGCTACTATCTGCCCAAAGTTTGACAATTAACAGTGATCCGAGTAAATTTATTTCTCAGAAGCATCTACTATAATGTACTAGGCGTTTGAACAAAGGGTCTCACATTTGTATTTTGCCCCGAGTCCCACAAATTATGTACCTTGTCCTGACTCATCTAAATATAGTAAGGCTAGCTCTGTATCTGTGCATAGGAATCATGTTTCAAGCTTAAAGGTCTTAAATGGCTTTCTATTGCCTACCAGGTAAACATCAAACTTCTTAGCCTGTCACTCAAGACTTTGCAAGATGTAGTTCCAATAGATGATTCCCTATTTAGTTTACCTGTCATCATTCATGCATTTGTTTAATGCAGATTTATTTCTTGAGACTCACCATATGCCAGGTACTCTGTTAGGTCCTCTAGTAACTGAAGAAAAGAGGTATGAATTTATCTTAACTAATCCTATGTTAGAAGTAAACTGCATTACTTGTCATTTTCCAAACATCCCTTGCTTTCTGCAGTCATTGCTTTTGCTAGTTATGCTGCTCCACTGCCTGCTTGCTCTCAGATCACCCCCCACCCTTATCCTGCTTTGCTCCATGTTACCAGAAACAAAATTTCCCAGGTTTTCATGTACTTCTTGGTAGGTTTGACCAATGTAAGTACTGAGGAAAGTTTGGAGGACAAACGAAAGAGAACAGCCAGACTCTACATCACTATCCATCCCCCACCCCACCCAAAGAGTCCTCTGACAACTTCAAGGGTCAAGTTCCCATGTGTCAACCCCTCCCTCCACGGTCCCAGCTCCTGCTGGTCAGCCTCTGCCCACCAGCCCTGGCTTCTGGGCTCCAGTAACAGCATTGTCCTTCCAGCCCTGGTGGTGTTCGTAGCCTCACACTCGCACTAATCTTGGGGTGCCCCACCATGCAGTGTTGGTCTCCTCAGCTAGTCTAGCACCTATGTAACCAGAGCAGTTTCTCTTTTTCTAATTGGATCCTGTTCTTTCTTCTGAAATAATGCCTCCTCTCTACCTAGCCTCCCATCTCTGATATGTGCCAGAATTATATATGTCACTATTTCATTCATCATCCAAGGCACAAGTCCAATCCATCCTTTATAGTTCTCTTGTAATATTTAAATGTTCGAACTTATCTGATAATTGCTTCAGTAGATGTGGCTACTGTCCGTAAGCACAGAGGAACATACTCCAGAGTGAGCATCACATTTCCAATATGAGATTTATGGGAAGGCAATGTCTTTTTCATACCTGATGCTCAAGGAATACATTGTGTCTTCCGCTAAATATAGCAGTGGATCTTAGATACTCTATTTTGTAATTCAAAAACTTACTGTTTCTTTTGTAGAAGTCACTATTTCCATGGAAATATTTGCATTTCTCATAGGAATATAGTGTTGGGAAAGTAAATGCCAGGGCAAAATGGACCGTGTTCCATTCAGATAAAAGTGATATCATTGCTTGAAGACATACAAAAATAGACATTAATATAATAATAAAAGTCCTTGGGGTGGGGGGTCCGTATTTTCATGATTCTAAGACTATCAAGTATACATACAAGTATCTCCACAATCGGTGAGTGTAAATAGTCTTTCGACTTGGACTTCTTCCCACCAGATGTACACCTATATATGACATATTTTATTATCATTTGGGCTTCTGCATATTCGCAGTCTCTTCTATTCGAAGATGATGCTATTCTTGCTTACCATTGTGTGTAAGTGTGGCTGTCAGGATGAATGTTGACTCAATAGTTATTTCCATATGGCCCAGTGTGAAGATTGTTCTTGATTGGGCTACAGCTGGGCTTTTGAGAGGCTGACTGTTTGCAACTCTAGCTCTTGAACTAATAGCAAGCTTGTGGAGTCTTTGTTCAGAAAAATAACTCTTCCATTGTGTATTGCGATGTGCCTGCCGCAGTGCACAGGAAAGCTCTGTTGTTTGAAGCTGGAATGCAGCACACCCTTAAAGCCTTCCTTCTGGCATAATTGTTGGCAGTTCCCTCACTTTGGGATGCTGTACGACCAAAGTTGTTAACAGCAATTTCATGATTTGCTTGTTCCAGTGGATTTGTGATGAACATTAAAGACAGACCCTCTAAATGCCAAGGGACTTCTTCTTAGCAGCTTTGTGGCAATATTTACCATAGCTGATTAAATGTTTTAAGTTGGTAAGGGAATATATGAGATGCAGGGGTTGAAGTTGCAGGCTTGGGGGTCAACATGTGTGACCTGTAACTAAGACACAGCTTTAACACCCAGCATCACAGATAGGCCAGTCCTGCTTAGGCCAGATGCTCAGCCTCACTTGGCTTCAAACCAAGAGTGATGAGATTCAAGGAGTCAGCCCAGCCCATCCTGTCAGAGAGGGACACTCCCTATCCTAACAGACCCAATGAGCTTTGTTGCTCCAGCCCAAGCCTTGGCAGAGGACTCAGGTCCAGTTTAAAGCCTTAAAGAAACTGATGGAATACATGGCTGGCAGCCTTCCATAAAAAGAGTACTTATTGTTCCAGCAGGGGACTCTCTTTCTGTTTAAGAGGTTCAACCCATATTACCTGGGAACTCATTAGATGTGAAGAATCTCAGGATCTAATGAATCAGAATCTGCATTTCAGCAGGATTTAAGTAATCTGCATGCTCCTTGAAGTTTGAGAAGCATTGGCCTAGATCACCAGAAATAGCAGCTGTGGCTCCTATCATTGACAATGGGACTTTTGTGTGCGTAGGTGAATATCTAACTGGATGAGGAAGCTAGCATTCACTCTGATCTGTCTCACAGTGTTCTGAGAACTCCAACCCGCAGGGGACATGCAAAGCCCCCTGACTTGGCAGAGCCAGAGCCTGAGTATCGATCGGAGGGACATGGCTAGCCAGTTGGAGTGCAGACCTGGATGAGAGATTTCCATGATCTCGTCTTAGCCCAGCCTGAGTTAAGCTGGCCCATGGGTAGCACCCAGCTGATGGGCAAGGTAGGTCGAGGTCAATGTGGGACAGTGGACCCCTCAGACTGAGTAGCCCAGACTGTAAACAACTACATGGCACACTGCGGTGACAGCATCAGAGAGTATGCAGTCAGGAAAGAGTAAACAAGCTGTGGAACCAGAGCAAAGATGGTAGCCCAGACAGGAAAGTTCCTAGGGGTGACTTAGAAGGGTGACTTAGGGGCTGATGCTGAGAGTGTGTTTTGGGAGGAGAGGCAGGCAGCCATTCTGTGGACTGGGGCATTGCCACCACTGCAGTTTACTCACGTCTGCTTCCTCTGTGCTCCTTACAAGAAAGCTATTTGTGGCTTCTGATGTTTAGTATATCCTTAAACACTATGTTACTTACTTTTTGTGACTAAATATATTTTTTTCCTGTATACAGAGCAGTCTATCATACATTCTCTTTCTCTGGGTTCACGTTTATGCTCTTATCTTTCCTTATTTTTTCTAAACTCAGTTGCACCCACAACTCTGTGGGGAGATGCAGGTATAATGTATTCTTGATAAGTTGAAACCGAGCTGTAACTGTGACACAGAACAATTTGTCTCACCTAAGGTAGCATATCTGGTGACAAAGTTAAGAATAGAATGCAGATATCCATATTTTACCTTAGCACTTTTGAATATGACACCTCGATGTTTACCATTCAGTTCAAATGTGTGAAAATTTACGAGACTAACATCTTTAACTTGTGAAGCATGGAAACAACTTTCTCCCAAGAGTTAAGTTATTTTGAAAACTGTGATTTATTTTGGCCAGCTTAGCATGAAGGATCTTTTCTGAAATTAATTTCATTTTCTTCTTTATTATTTACCCCAGATATCTGAATCCAATGTATACCATCTATACAGTAACTAATGGAGTCTTTAATGACTGGTGTGTGTTTTGAAACAAAGACAAAATGATAAAGCTTTCAAGTTAATGAGAGTGGTTTATAACAGATTAGCATTTAAAAAATAGCCTGGGAGTTAAAGTTGTTGTTTATTCTTTGTAGAGCTGAATAAAAAGGAAATCTACTAATGTTATCCTTTCTCTGTCTGACAAATTGTGACTTTCTCTGAAAGATGATGGCCAGAAAAGATTCTCGCCCTCCTGACCCAGCACCCCACGTCTTGACATTAACATAATGCTATCAGCCTGCCTCTGGTAAGGTGGTTTGTGTTCTGATATTGGTATACTACTTGTATAAGACATAGGTGATATTTTCTATTACTAGCATTGCATAAGCAACAATTATTACACTCTGTTTTTTAATACATTGCTGAGGTTGGAGGAGAGCACATCAATATAAAATTGAATATACATTAAATCTTAAGACAAATGATATTAATATATACTAATATATAATTTATATAGAATTATACAGCTATAACATATTATATATAATACTATATAACCCACTTAATATAAAGATAAAATCTTACATATTTGTATACTGAGGGCACAGGAATATATAAAATTTGAAAGCTATAACATCATCAAATAGGAGTAATACAATTAATGCTTTAAAGAAAATGCTCCCCCACTATAGCTTTTTTTTTTTTTTTTTAGTTTTTAAAAGTTAAGAAGTATAGAATGTAGATAATTGATAAATAAAAATGTAGTGCCTCTGAATTGCTGCAGCAACTGCCTCTTTGACTAACATACATGGTAGCTCTTATGAGAGGGTTTTTGTTTGTTTGTTTGTTTGTTTTTCTGGCATATCTCATTAGTTGCAAGGGGCTCTACTGGCCGACTTCTGTTTTTCACACTCAGTTTACAAACTTGTCTAATCAGATAGCAAATATACTAAATGTCCACTGCTTTACACAACCAAAGTACTCAACACACACACACACACACACACACACACACACACACAGACACACATCCTTATTTCCAGAAAAATACCAAAGAAGGAAGGATAAAACAAACTTTGGGCTGCCGACTGGTTTTATCTAAAAGTATCATTCATGCTCACTTAGCCTTGGTTTCAGTGTTGAGAAAGTACATTCTATCTGATTCCAAATGGTCTGACACTCTTACAAATTTACTTCACTTATCCTTTTGTAGGTAAAATTCACCGGAACATAGATTACTGGACCATGATAACACGTAAAATTAGACTATACCATGAGTGCTTTTGTGTTTATAACAAAACTCAAAAGTCTCACTTACTAGGCATCAATTACTTACAAAGCAGTATCTCTTCCACATGCATACTCCCACAAGCGCAAAACTTCTTATATCTCCTAGTAGAGATGGAAAACACTCTTCTCAAATGTACAGTGTGAGAATTACTAAAGTTAATTACAAAATACCTAAATATTTTAAAAATGTGCCATATTTAGGGATTTCTTACTGTACCCAAAAGATTTTCATGGATGCCTGAATCCAAGGAGCAAATTATTGGATTCCACAAGATCAAACAATTTTAACACATGTGAATGGCATGCTCCTTTGACCCAGGTCCTGATAAAGAAGTGAAATCCACAGAGCTGAAACCTGAGCAGCCATTGGAGGCCGTCATGCCATGGTAACACAATTTACCGTGTCATTACCACTGTTACCATGTCCTCAACTTCAAAGCATGCAGTATCCAGGTGATAAATTATTGAAATTGACATTTCTCAACATTCATGAAGTACTTTGGTAAAAGGATTCAGCTCTCTTATCTAAATGTGCAATTTCAAGACAATAAGCTCTATTTGAAAAGGATTAAATTCCTGAGAGTTTAGTTAAACAACGTAATTAGAAATTTTAGGCTCTTTCTGATATGGGAGAATTCCAGAAGCAGTATTAGTAAAGGTCTTATTTAATTTAATTTAAAGGGCCAACTTATTTTTAATGAGTGTGTGTGTGTGTGTGTGTGTGTGTGTGTGTGTGATATTGGTTCACTATAGCAGGCTCAGCTTTTTCTAGGCTTCCTAAGGCTCAATTTAAAATTTATTTTCAAAGAGGAACTGTCCAGAATGCTTGGAACACTTTGGTACCTGATCAGTAAGTGAACCCTGGGATAGGTGTGGGTCGGTGTGGCAACTGAGCCGAATGCCAAGGAGTTCAGAATGAGCATACACAGTCTCCAAGTCTGCAGTCCTGTAACAATCCCTTGTTTAAAAGCCAGTTAGGTTTTTGTTTGTGTTTACCAGAACAAGCTCAGAATAGACATCCTGTCTGTAGTTAACAAAAGGGACTCCTTGCTTTCCTCCGCATGACCTTGGGGTCTTGCAAATGTAATTATATTGAGGCTATGAATCCTATGTGGATGCTTTGAATCCTATGCATTACTCTTTCATCCACAATTAGGCCAATAAGGTGTTTGACAGAAAACTTAGTACAGCCGTTGTACTATTTTCCCCACACGAGGAAAATGGAGATGAGAGATACATGCCCAGTGAAGGGAAGAGGAGGTGAAAGGGGAGGATAGCTAATCATTTAACCACACAGTTAGCATTTCAGAGAGGTGATTTGTCAAATGGACTCTAGTAGTGGATTTAATACATAGCATAACTGCAAACATTGATCAGGGAATTCTCACCCTACTAGAAGAGGCAGTTCATCTATTTTTTATACCATGTTCTTCTAAGGTGCATAAAATTCTGAATTTATAGCTTCACATGGTTCATTTAACACACCAAACTAGAGTTTATTGACTCTGTGTAGAAACTTTGGAATAATTTTTGTTATAGCTGTTGGTGGTACCAGTGCCATTTTTTTCTTTTTCTTTACCAATCTTTAAAGTCAATCACATTGATAGACATGAGGGAATTATCTTTTTAATTAGGAAATGAATGAAAATCCCAAATGGCTAAAATTCTGATTAGCAAACTCTTCAAATTCTTTGCAATGCTTTCAGTTATCAACTAAATATATAGATTCCAATATACTTGCATATATTTGATATACTTTTCTTTTTCTTTTCTGCATATTCATTTAATTTGCCCCCAAATGATATAAGTGCTTTGAGGAGAAGGAAAAATACCTTCTCTATCTGAATCTTCCACAGCACTCAGCATGGTGCTTAATTAATCCACGTTGAATGAGTTTTGAAAACAAAATATTCCATTTCATACCAGATAAATGTGGGAGGAGGGGCCTTGGTTTTGATATTTTTATTGCAATAAAGAAATAAAATTATCTGGGGAAAATGGGGAGTGATAAAGTGATTACATCTCTATGAATTATATATTCAGAGGGTGCCCAAAAAATATATACACATTTTAAGAAAGGAAAAAACTGTATTAAAATTACACTGATTGTAACCACTTTGAGCACCTTTTGTAACTGCAGAAGTCAAACATGACTTGTATTCATCTTTTGTTATTGGTATGTATTGAGTATTACAATTTTAATACAGTTTTTTCCTTTCTTAAAATGTGTGTGCATATATATATATATATATATATATATATATTTATTTTTCTATGTGTGTGTGTATTACATCTCTAAAATGTAATACCATAGGAAACTTTGTAACTTACTAAAAATAAACAGCAAATAATATATTTTGCTCATAAAAAGAAAGGAAAAATATAACATTGTAGAAGGAATTAATTATTTTTTCCATTACTGCTTCCACAAGAGAAAAACAGGGAACTAGAGTGTGGTATACAGCTGACCTGTATCACTGATGCATGAGTTCAGTCCCTATGTATGCAACTGAGGTTCACTGTGGACATCTTCTAAGTAGCATCATGCCCAGCTCTAGTCACTCTCTAAAATATTTCTCATTGCAATGCATAGTTGGTTCAAAGCCACCAAACACACTGAATTAATGAACACTGAACCATTTCTCCTAGGGGAAGTGTGTATGTGTGTGCGTACATGTATCTTACATAGGTTATAACCTTAAATCCTAAAAACAATTCATCTTGGTAGATTCTACTTTTCTTTATTTTACTTAAAAAAAATCGAGATTCAGAGGTGTTAAGTGACATGTTCAAGGCCACCCCACTAACAGGTGCCAGAGTTGGGACTCAAACTTCGTTCAACAGGCCCCAGAGCCAGAGCTTCCCGTGCGTCACACTGCCTCCATGATCTCCATCTTTGGTCATCTCTGCAGGAGAGCTGGCACAAGAAGGCAGAGCGTGGCCTTCTTTGACCTCAGCTGGGAACATTATTGGGAGACACAAATTTTTGCCGCTCTCTGCACATACACTTTTGACTGTCGAAGTGCCATAAGTATTGATTTGGGGGTTTTAGCAAGTAGGAGAATTTGCAAATGTGGAATCTGCGAATAATGAGGATTGACTGTATTTGTAAATCTTGCATCAGCCTAGGTCATTCAAGGTTAGAACTAAACTCTGGGTCTTCAGTTCCTAGACCAATGTCCTGTATAGGCTTCTACCACCTGCTGGTGGCCATGATGGTGGGTGTGCTCTGAGGATCCTCCTAGAACTCTATTGCCGGACATTTGCACTCTACATCATGGTTCATCCTCATTCATTGTCTACCAACACCTATCAAAATGGATCATGAATGTTCTTTGCTGAAACATTGAAAAGTGTGCAATACACATGAAATATTGCCTTTGTATTCTAAATTATTGAGCTAGTTAAAGATAAATGTAGGGTGGTATTTTTGTGGGAACTTTAGTAAAAATTTACATTTTCTAATGACTGTATCCAAAGAAATTTTCTTGGAATTGTATTCCAAAGTAAAGGGTCTTATGTGTTGAAGGAAGTGGCTTTATCACGGTATCTGGAATTTCTCTTCAATTTCCTTTTTAAATCCTCTTTGATAACTAAAACTTGTATGATGAAAAATTTCTATTTGCTTCATTTTATCGAATGAGCCCAATCTAATTGTTACATTTAGGATTACCTATACAAAATTTTAAAATGTCATGAATCCATGTAATATATATGAACATTAAACACCATACTAGTTTTCTATTGCCACTATCACAAACTCAGTGGCTTAAAACAATGCAAATTTATTATCTTATAGTTCTGAGGTCTCAAATGTGCAGGCAGAGTTGCATTGCTTCTGGAGGTTCCCAGGGAGAATCCATTTTTGGCCTTTTGCAGCTTCTATGTAAGATGGTCATGGCCCACATTCCTTGGCTCACGAAACCTCCTTCATGTTCAAAGTCAGAAATCACATTGCTCTGACTTCTGCTTCTGTCCCCACATCTTCTTTGACTCTGACCCTCCTGCCTCCCTCTTATGAGGATCCTTGCGGTTACATGGGCATCTGGATAATTCAGAATAACCTCTCCATCTCAAGTTCCTTAACTTAGTCATATTGGCAAAGTCTCTTTGCCATGTAGGGGAAAATATTCTCTGGTTTTGGGGATTACCACAAGGACATTTTTGTGTCCATTATTTAGTCTCTCACAAAAGTATACTGGGTATAAGTGCTATACTGAACTCAAAGACAACTGAGGCATAATTTCCACCCTTAAAACCTGTAACCTAGGCAGGAAATGGCAAATTATAACCATTCAACAAGGCAGAGCAGCTTTCAGAGTTCAGAGAAAGAGGAGATGGGTCCCTAACTCACTGAAATATCTCAATCTATATAGATCCACAAGGTAACATATGCTTTTGTCCCTATGTGTCCCTCATCTGAAAAGGGCATTTCCTCCTTTTGTTCTTGGTTAACTCCTACTCATCATTTAAAATTCAAGAATCATTTCATTTGAGACATGTCCCCTGATGTCCCAAACAGAGATGGTACTCTTGTCACACGGTTTTTAAAAAATAGTTTAATTATGTGCATCTCTAATTAGAAAAAGTTCTCCTTTTTCCCCCTCATTTTTGTATACTCAACACCTCACAGTGATTTGAATCTAATAGACACTCTGAAAATATTTGATGAGTGAATTAATGTGGGCAGGCACTGTGCATACAGGGCAAGATGCCCTACTATCGAATTTTGGACAGTAAGGATGTCATGTAGAGTGGGAGGTAAACCACAAACTCTAGAGCTGGGGTCAAGAGAGCCTGTTTCACTAACTGACGGTAGGGAGAGTAGGGGAACGTTGGGAGACAGGCCTGGAGGTAAACCAAGGATGAAGCTCCACTTTCAAGCCTGGGTGACCAGGAAGATGGTCATGGCGATAACAGAAATCATACATAAGTATGGAGAGGTGTAGGGCTGGTGTAAAGTGATCATGACTTCATTGTCGGCTCCATGAACCTGAAGGCGACAGCTGACCGAGACGGCCAGGAAATAAGGAGGTGGAATTTAGGAGAAAAATTCAGGGTAATGTTTGAAATTAGCCTTCTTAGGAGTGATAGTATGAGCCCTACAGGTGATTTGAAGGGAAAGATTGTCCAGAAGAAAAAAGAAGAGAAAAGAATCAGAGACTATATTTGTGAATATATTTATTATTAGTAGTATCATTAATTATTTTTCCCACACTTGGTGAATATATTTAGAGAGACCCGGCTGAGAGGGCCCTTTTTACATAATCAAATCAACATCAGTTGAAAGATGAGGCAGTATTTCTCAGATGGCTATTTCTCTGATCACAGGAGAGTAAGTGATTGCTTTCTGCTCCGAGCCGCTAGATGGCACGAAGTAGTATAGCTACTTTGCGTTATAGTTATTTGTGGGTAATATTTGTCTTTCCCCCTGTACTAGATGATACACTTTTTGAGGGCAGGGCTTTATCTTTTCATCTTTCTGTTTCCCAGGTACTGAACTCCGTTCTTCACACTTAGTATATCAATCAACAGAGTAATAAACGAATGAGATTCAGATGTGCTATTTCTTTTCTTACTATTATATCCAGTTTCTCCTAAGTTTGCCTAAGGTCCTGGAATGGAAAAAATGTTACAAAGGAGCTTAAAGACACTGTGCACAGACCAGAGGCTGAAAGCACACCTTGTGTTAATTCTCTGTCTTGTTTGCAAAGTGGAACTGCATGAAAATAGTTGGTATGCTGCTCAACTGAAACTTCCTGCTACACGATACTTCTCAGGTTCAAATAAAGGACAGAAGCCTGCACTTAATTAAAAATATAAACAGGAGCTTTCTGTCCCAAGACGAGATTTAATCCTGAAGTCACCTGCAATGTATTTATCAGTCGGGCTGACTGAATAATCCCCCTGGGGGCAATCGGTACTTAAGTTACTAGAAATTTAACAAAAGATCTACCAAGTTTACCTTAAAAGGGGATCTCAAAAAATACGTTCAGTACAAGTACATCTTACAGAACAGGGTTTCAAAAATCTTAAGGCAAAGGACATTCATAGGTTTGGAATTATTTAGATGATGAAAATTTGCTTTTTAAGTATGGTCATAATACTAGATATTTGAAAAATTCATCAAAATGTTCATGTTTTAAATTTAAGCATGAAAGAAATGACAATTTATTAACTTCAATGAGTTTTCCTACTGTCAGGTAATTCTCAGATTCAGCATTGATTTACATAAAGGAAAATACTGTATGGAGAAACATACAACGTGCAGATTGTGTTTCTACCACACCCACGTAAGTGCAAGCTCCTTCACAGCCACCCATCTGTCCAAGCACATTCTGTGGCAATGACCATCCAACTAAGTCTATGAACCTTTTTAGCTGATTTTCCTGTCCTCCATGTGGCACTCACCCTTCCTCAATACTGTGAATGATAATAAAAACTGAAAAATAGAACTAATAGGTGAATCTTACTATTCAGAAACTAGGATTAATTGTTCAAAGCCAGCCAATTTCTAAGTAAAACTTTGGGCAAAAGTTTCAAAAGCTTTTCACAGCTGGTTCCCACTGTCATTTACTTGAAGGTTTATCGATACACAGAAAAAAGACAACCTCGAGCATCTTTCTGCCTGACGGAGCCAGATGACAGTGTAAGAGGAACACACTTAGGCTTTGATATGTCTGGTTGAATGGGCACACAAGCTCTAAAGAATTTTCTCTAAATGTTTATTTTGTGTGCTGTGTGCAATTTGTTAGGTTTAACATGTCCATAAGAACCAGAGATTTTCACACACCTCTTAGGGAACGGATATTTTCATGGTGAGACATCATGCTTCTTTGGTAGGTGTTTTGGATCTAATGTTAGAAAGGTTATTAATTCATATGATATTGCTTATTTGCAATCCAAATGATGAAAGACCCATATAGAAATATAGCACCGGCATGAAGAGATAGCTACAAGGAAAGGTATTAAATTTAATCTGAAGAATGACAGCTGTATATACTCATCAACCCCCATTTAGCTCAGTATTAAGCTTGTTTAAATAGATATTGGAAAAGAACTAATGCAATGTTCTTTCTATCTACCACTGATTCTCATAACTAGAATTGCTAAAGCTTATTATGTGTGATTAAAATTTAACATCAATTATAATTTATTTTGTCATGAATTGTTTAAGGCACATTCTGAGGGAGAGTCAAGCACATGAAAACTTTGGGTGGGGTGAAAATTTATTTTGTATTACAAAGCTAATATACATAATTCATGATCTGATTGTCTCTGAACATAAATTTTTGTAAGATAAATTAAATATGTTAATTCTTCCCTAAAAATAGGCCCCATAGAGAAGCAGGTCAATTTGCTAAATGACTAATTTACATAAAGTCCGCTCACCAAAAAGCAATCTGTCAAATGACCAATTTGCCAATTTTTTTTCTGAACTGTTAATTTCACCATGTCTTTTCTACCTCTTTTTTCACTGGCTTGTCAGTTGGGTTTAGCTAATATCCACTTGCCATGTTTCAAAATTCAGATGCCCAGAACTTCTGGAAGTTCTGCCTCTGATCTTCTCAGGTGTTCCCACCCACCTGTACTCTTCTATCTGACCTTACTTCTGCCTCAACTCCTATCTTTGGCTGCAGCAGTCTGTCCTGGAGCTGGTTTAAAATATCTATATCACAGTTTAAAGTAAGTTTTTCTTTTGATTGAAAATTTGATGAATTGGCCCATGCCAATTAGTGTGGGGACACTGGTTTTTAACAAACTGAGTTGGAATTCCCTAAACTACCCAAGAAAATCTAAGCATAATAGTCATATTTTATTGAGTGTTTTCTTTATGTTTGCATTTTATAAATATCTCATTGAATTCTAAAAGTAATCTATGGGCTTTCTGACAGATAAGGAAACTGAGGATTAAATTATTAAATAATCATTTATTTACTCACATAGCCAGTAAGTATCAGAACCGGGATTTGAACAAAGTCTATCAGACTCTAAAACTAGTGTGCTTTATGTTAAACTAAATCACAAAATGAAACACAGTGTTTTTAATAAAGGTGATAATTACTTTAAAAAAACAACCCCGTAAAACAATTTCTAATGTGTTTTCTTATGGTAAGGTCTGAAGAAGCCTAAAACTGAATAAAAGGTGTATACTTTATATAATATAATTTCAGAGATTCAAAGTATTAATGAATACTCAGGTTAATAAGATAAGATTCTAATGAGTTTTTTCAAGGGTCTCTATAAACTGAGGGAAAGCGCCAAAATATGAGGCCTGGATACTTTTGCTTAACCAGAATGTGGGGTCTCTTAAAAGAACTGGTCTCTTTTACTTTCTAAAGTTTAAATGGAACAGAAAGCAGACCCTTCAAAAGTGATTCATAGATAGTAAAGTGGCTTTTATGTACAGATAAATGAAGCAGGAATTGAAGTGTGTGTTATACTGTCTTAAAAGTAAATCTATAAAGAAGGTGGGAGTCCCCTATGATTTCTACTGTATGGATGTAATAATGCAATAATAAAACTGCAGAAGTGTTATTGGGATATCTGAAAGTTAGCTTTCTTGGATTTGCCTCTATTCTCTTCCCCAGAGGCTGTTCTAAAAATTTACGTTTACTGACATCAGAAATGTCAGCATGGAGCTAGTAGGAAAAAGAGAAAAAAATACTTCAAAAAGGTGTCAGAAAGCTTGTTTCCATCTTGTCATCCCTGTTGTCAGTATCTGTCACTTTCAGTGCTCCTCTGGACCCAACATTAGTAGAAACACTGGTAAGTATTAAATTTCTTTGCCCTTTTGTTGAGTATTTTTGCCCTTTTGGTTGGTTTTCTCAATAGAACACTGCAGCAAATCATTCAATCATTCATTCTTAATATTCACTGAGTGCCTTCTCTTCATAAGAAAATACATTAGGCATATCTCACGTCAATATCCTTAGTAGGTCCTGCTTTGCAAATTTGTAAGAATTTGAGACTTGCAAAACTGTAACTCATAGTGACTATCTTCATACACGCCTGTACTCCCCCTTTCCCTGCTCCAAGAGCTAAATTACTAGGAACATTATTCCACAATGACCTTTGGGATTAAGGTCTTATTAGTTAATAATAATCTTATTAGTTAATAATCACTAACCAGATAACTTTACTTAGCAACCTATCTTCCGAAGGAAGCTAATGTACACACCAGTCCCCTAGGGAATGACATTTGCAGGGGAAATGGCAGCCTGTCAATATCCTTGTTGGTCCCAGATAGAGCCAAAAGTGGTCTTTGTGTTAATGAACAATCTCCTGACAATTCCAGGTATTATAGGACCATCATGTTAGAGATTTTTCAGCGTTTCAGTTCCTCCCACTTGTATTACATTTGTAGCCAGTTTCACTTTTTTTTTTTTAAAACTCCTATATGCAGGGAAACTTCCCTTAGGAATAGAAGGGAGCTATCGTTGCAAATTGCTAGTGAATTTAATGCCATCCTTGAGATGTAGAGGTTTGAAAACATCCTATAGAGAGGAATTGCCAGGCAGGGTCTCACAGACCTGGCATCGGTTGAGACAACAGGCTGCATTCTGACTAAGACAACGGGCTGGTAGCTGTACCAGTTGGCCCCTGAGAACCTCTGTACACTGAGATGAGAAAAGGCTACTCTTTAGTCATCGTTTGTAATTAAGTGTCATTATTTTATTTGACATTAAAATATATCAATTAATAGTCCGGTTAATTTTGCATAGTTTCCAACTTCATGCTATGTGCAATATTTACATCAACATCCTATATAATTGTTAATGAAGACCCCTTTCCTCTTTCTCTCTTTTCTTTCCTTTTTTATTTTTTGACCAGAGAGGCTGTGACATGATTAAGTAATGCTCTTGAGCATAAAAAAAAGGCTAATGCCCTTTTTATCTTCATGTTAAGTCAGAATCAAAGGTAAAGAAGCTTATATTGGAGTATGCATGAGTAGATTTTTAGATTAAGCATATGAAATGGAGTTTATTTTCACATTAGGAGAATTAAAGGACACTATGAAAGCTATTTTTTCCCAATTTTATTTGTATATTTATTTGTGTGTGTGTGTGTGTGTGTGTGTGTGTGCACACAATGGAAAAGTCTTATTTGCTCTAGAAGATAAAATAAACTGGGGGGGGGGTCATAATCAAATACTGAGATCACTTGATAGAACCACAACATTTGTTACACTCACTGTGGGGGTGTGGAGCAGGGGACAAAATTGTTAAACACTTGTTAAAAAATAATAAAACTTATTCAAAGAAAATTTTTACTCTCACTTCTTTTTTGTTTGTATCATACATACATATATATATATATATATATATATATATATATATATATATATATATATATATTTATGCCAAAAAGAAGTATACACATTTTAAGAAGGGATAAAACTGTATTAAAATTGTAATTGTCAATATTTACTGATAACAAAAGATGAATGCTAGTCATGTGTATACATTTTTTTGGCATACTCGTGTATATATCTATAGACATATCTATAGATATCTGTAGATATAGATATCTACAGATATCTATCAAATAAAAACCCTTCTTACAATCCAAGATTCATAATAAACACAGACATTAAAAAAACTTAGAAGCCTTGTCTGGTGATAACATAGTGACAGCGCCAAAATGCCTATGACTGAGTTCTCAGTTTCCGTTATGAAATGTTAAGTAGGTTTAGCAATCTCCTTTTAGTTATATCTATTTTTATATTGATATCAATGTGTATTTATACAGAATGTTAGCAATAGAAATTACAGATGACATTTCATTTTAAGTATGCCAGAGATGGATTTCAGGAAGTTAGAGATAAAGGAATGGGCAGAAGGGATCTGTTAAGTCTTACGTTCATACTATAGGCCAGACACAATGTGCCAGACTTTGAAATTTCAGTTAACCTTTATGGCAACCCAATGAAGACCAAGCTACAACTCCAAATTTATAGATGAGAAAAATGAGGCTCAGAGAGGTTAGGTTGTTCACCAAAGGACGCACAGCTAAGAAGTTTCTAGGACAGGACTCACACATCTGCTTTCTGATTTAAAGCCCATGATTGTCTCCATAAACCATGTTGCCTTCTTTTTATAGACAAGATGATTGCACCCTAATAAAGTGAAATGAGTTGTACAATTTTTACAGCACAACTAAAACCCAGGTTTTCTATTCCCAAGATCTGCAGTCATCTATTATACTAACATACAGAGGTTAATTTACATTATATTTTACAAAAATATTTATTTTACAAACTGTTTTTGTTAATTCACAAGAAAATAATTTTGGGGGTGAATTCCCTTTAACATAAATTTTACTAACTCAAAACTTTAAGGGACATATGAAATGTGCAAATCTTGGTTTCCTGGCATTGAATAAGCATTGGATCTCTAGTGGGACGAGGAGTTTTCAAATGTGTACTACATATTTACAATTAGGAAACAAGAGTTACTCTGAAGGAAAAGCAATGTGCTTTGTAAATTTCCTCATGATTCTTAAATCTGACATAGATGCCAATAGAATAATCTTTTCACTAAAAAGAACTTGAATGAAGGTTAGTCAGGAGTGGAATTCCTGGTGTGTGTATTCAATGGGCAATAAATGTGAAATCATAACATGATAAGAAAATCAATATGGCAGACTCAAATATCTTTCCCACAATTTTAGATTTTAAATAATTTCAGATGAATAAACAGGAAGAAACCATGGCATGCTATTCAGACCCAAGTTACGGAGCTTTAACAGCAATCAATACACCCAGCCCCTTGCCATAGTCCAGTATTCATCCTAATTGATTTTAGCGTCTCCCAATGGTTGGTACAGAGATTGATGCAACTAATCTTTATCAGCCCACTCAGGTATATTTTCCTATCTGGGAAGTACACTGCTTGCTTTAACTCTCCTCTTTTAAGAATAGTTTGCACACTTGTCAGAACTACAGGAAAACTGGTTCCCAGACACAGATAAACTCTTGTTCTACATGCCCTAATCTCTGGTGATTTATTAATGCAGGAACCTAAATCCCCGAAAAGCCAAATATAATTGATTTTCTTTGCTTTCAAGTAATTAGAAAACAGTAATCTCTAAATTATTGTTAAATTCAAAGTACATCACCATGTAACATTGTAACCTATTTCCCAAAGTTTGTGACTCAAAAAAAAATTATTTTTATAGTATTTGGGAGAAACAGCTAAGACATAATTAAGTTGTTCAGAGAAATGGAGAATCTGTACTGAAAATTCAATAAAATATTTTGTTTTACATGAATAGCTATTTTTGAATGTCATAGAGTGAAGCTAACATTTCCACAGAGGTAAAAAAACAAATTATTTTTTTGGTTTTAAACACCTCCTTAAAAATCTGTGCCTCCATCACAGAGGTGATAACCACTATAAATAATGTCTCAGCTATTAGGATTTCCAAGGGTTCTCACTTTCATTGCAAAAGCTTTGAATTACCTTTCTGAGAAACTATATATTCCAATGTATCATTGTAAAATTGTATTAGCTGTGGATATTCTTAGACTGAAGGTACAAATTGTTCTTAGTCTTAATATATTAAAATAGCTTGAAATTTATAAATCTTTAGTGATCAGGTATCACTGTATTTAGAAATTATACTACACAGTTGGTCTTTCATAACTCTTTATTGATTAAATTAGGATCAATTGGAAATCACAGGCGGCTTCATGAGGTAAATTTAAGAAAATTCTGCTGAAAGGTACAGATGTTGAGCTGTAACTGGGCTTATGTATTATTCACATTAATTGAAAATTTTTTCTACCATTAAAGTTTGTGTCTGTGTCTGTGTATGGGGCCACAGGGTATGGTCAGTGTTTCCCAAAGTTTGGTACTCAAACTTTGAGAAACAATGCTAGGTGATATACAGATGGCCAAGTTTTATTTGAATAGATATGTATTCATTTTGAAAGTCAATTAAACAATCTAATTGGCATATTAAAACTTTTATACTAATTCATGGATATCTATGTTTAGGGTAAATCTAGGTAAGCGTCTTTTAAATCAATTTAGGGAAAGGTATTAGTAATTTACAGTATACAGCTATGGCAAAATTTATAAAGATGTTGTAAGAAACGATAACTGCTTTTCCCTATTTGGAGATTCAGTCTACTTTGTCCAATGGCACAAATTATTGGAAATTGACTACAGTCAACCATAAAAAGGGTGTAAGATTATATTGTCATTTTCCCCCATCCTGAACAGTAGGTTTATTTCTGTAAGCATGTAGCATTCTTTGTTGACAAAGTACAGAATCTTGTTCAGTTAATAATATTTAATCACTTTTGAACTACCACACTATCACCTCAACATTTGATGTTAAGCTTTGGATAAGTTTATTCACACAAAAGTACTCTTGTTCCTTTGGGTGAGATTAGGTTCCCCTGGGACACACCAATGAATCACCCAGAACTTTTCCTTCACTGGAGTGGTCTCTGCTATAATACTTATTTCTGTAGTTATCTGTTTAATGCCTGCCACTCCCAAGACTCAAAGCTGCACTGAGGGCAGGAACGGAGTCGATTTTAGCCAAAGCTGTGGCCCCTGTGTTTAACTCAATGCCTGACATATAACCGGGATTCAACACTGTTTTTTTCCAATATACTAAATTTGAAAGTACTGTTTGTGATTATACTGAATGTGATGGGTATAGCAGCTATCAACCTGTATAATGGGTTAGCATTTGTTTCTCTTTGAAAAGGAGAATCATTAGTCATGCTAATGTGGCAGGAGCCAAATGTATTCTTGCCTTCAGCTGAGTGTGTATATAGACAGTGAAAACACAATTGAAAAATAGCCCTATGAATGAATATAATAACCTCAGAATTCATTGGCTTGAAAGAGCCTTAGAGATACCTTCCCTAACCTTCTCCATTTATTGTACAGATGAGTAAACTGAGGTATAGAAAGAGTAAGTGATTTTCTCAAATTCATATGACAAGACTGTGGAAACAGCCAGTGTCCAGTTGTGGTCCTGGCATGGTGCTAATTGCTCTCCTCTGGGTTACTTCTCAAACATGACTCCTTTTGTCAATTTAGTCAGTCTCCCCCAATCTCTGCCCCTTGGAACAGGTGGCACCACTGGTTCAGCATCACTGCTCACTTCAAGGTGCTGAAACACAAGGTTAGTGACTCAGTCAAGGTCCCTCTCCACAAACTCCTTTGACCCAGCTGAGGTCATTAAAAAGGCACTGGCAGAAAACAGTGTTATGTAGTAGCCTATGTTGCAAATAAACTGCGTGGGTCTGAGGTGGTTTCCACGAAGGTATTACACCAGATGAGGGGCTCTTTAAGGGGAGTTTACCAAAACTGAGTTCATCCTCTGCTATGATCACTTATAATCAATAAGAATTGTTGAAAAACCTTGGACTACTTACAAGGGAGTACACAGATGCCTTTGGCAAGTTAAGCCAAGTTGCCTTTTGTATTACAGATTTCTTTAAAACGTCAATTGCTGGTCATTAACAGACTTCAAAGCAATTAATTAACTGTAACAACTGACCATACCATCAGAATTAATGTTTTTCTTGCTCTCAAATGGCTGTTTATAAGTACTGCTGTCAAGAGTACAAGGAAGCCAGAAGCTCATTATCCTGAACTCTCTGAATTTTACATGATTTTTGGGATATATAGATACTTGACTAATCCATACGACCTAATGTGAAAGGATGGGAATTCAATTTATTTTAATAAAGCTTGAGTGCATACTATGTGACATGTTCATTCAAAAATATAACATGGCATTTAAATTTTCCTGTCTATCAGACTTTGAATAACTATTCTTGTTTTTCAAAGCTGTTACCTACTACCTTACAAAATGCGTCCCACACAACCACTACAATTGCACACCTACTAGGAGTCAGACACTACACTGAGTACCCAACAAAAATGCTTCATTATATGTAATGTAATTAAATGCCAGTTCCTCACAGGTGGTCTTTTGAATCACAGAAGCTGGACTGAATATACTGGAATACTTAGGGCACTACTGTTATTCTTTATGGTATCTAAGTAAGGGATTGTATGCACAGATGCAGAATTTCCTGTGTTTGCTAACCTCTTTGGTTAGCAGAGGGCTCTTTGATTTTCGTGGGTAGAAATTTATATCAGAATTTTTTTTGTGTGTAGTAACACATCAGCCTTAATGAAGACCTTTTCTTTTGGTGATTATTAAAGTCAAATTTTGTTCAGGCAAGAGATGATATTGAAAAGCAATAATTCAGCACATAAGGGGTGATTCTTGAAATATGTCATTAATAGTCTCAAAACTATACTGGTAACTGACTTGGGTGGCACATCTCTACAAAATAAGCAGCATTTTTGGCTAAGCTGTTGATTTTGATTATTGATTTAAACTTTGAAAAATGATCTATAGTGCTGTTGAGACATGTATTTTCTATAATCTTACTAATCAAATTTCATAAACTAAGGTGAAAAGAGGGCAAAAATAACCATTTTAGGATGACTAATTCTGTCCCATAGATTATCTAGAACATGGCATCCATCTTTTCCATGCTTTCATTTCATCCTTGAAGAAAAATGAAATTCATCCAGCATTTGAATCTGAGGAAGCAGGGGCCTACTCAGTGCCTGAGTCAAGAAATAGTTGTTAAATAAATAAAAGAAGGAATTGCTAGTCATTTTAAGTATAGGAACTGTGACTTTCTAGTAATATGTGGGGATGAGGTTTTACTAAATCTAGTTTTCAAGGTTTCTTCTCTCCTTTTTTCTTCTCTTCTTTCCTGACTTTTCTTCTTTCTTTGCAAATAATATTTGAATAGAAGACACTATTTGAGGCATTAGTAAAATAAATGAATGCTGAATGCTGTTTTTTTTTTTTAGATTTTGACTATGAAAATAAACATGTGCTTCCATTTCTCTCTTTCTTTCTTTCTTTCTATCACTTTTTTTCATCTATTTTTGTATTAAAATTTACTGAGGTGACAATGGTTAGTAAAATTACATAGGTTTCAAGTGTACAATTCTGTAATATATCATCGATATACAGAGTCTATTGATTTTGAGTTTTTTGAGGTCATTTTCCTCTTCCTCTTCTGAAACAACTCACTATACTTGTTTTTTTTTTTTTTAAAGAACTCTACTAGCTTTCCTTTAAAGATACAAGAGAAGAGAAGGGAAGATAAGGGAAAGAGGACAGAAACTTTTGAGAAGTATCACTATGTGTGATGAATTAGCACCTCTTTCATGTTCTTTAAGGGACTCAATTCAATATTGAAATTCTATTTTTATTTCTTGTGGTGACTCTTTTGAATATTATGTTATGCAAAACCTGGTCCATGCAGTGTTACATGTGCAGTTGCAGAAACTTTTAAAGCCTGATTATTTTGATCAGAAATGTTCGTTAGCCCTCTACCCTCATACATAAACAATAATTTGCATTTCCAAATTTCATGTGCTACTCAAAGAGTGAATAATTTAAAGTTAGAATAAGATTTTAAGGTACTAAGAATAAAACATTTTTCAAATGTAGGCAAACTGCGAAACTTTAATAGATACAAATTATCAAAAATATATCTACAAATTTTAGTATTCCATCTCACTTTGTAAATTTTATATTTTACTTCAGTAGAAGCAGCCTATTTTGCTCATGAAACCAAAAAAAAAAAAAAAAAAAAAAATAATGTCCAGAGGAAATATTCAACTCCCATAGCTAAAAACTTAAGTAAGTTTCTGAAAGATTAATCAATGCATAAACAGCCAGAACACTCAGTCACACATTATTCTTAGTAGTTGTTTGGCAGTATCACCCAAGGTATTGATTGACTGAATTGTGAACATTTCAACTGGTTTTCTTTGCCTCTGAGGAAACAGAGACAGTCCCACACTAAGTGTGGAATTAGCTGGGCTTAAACTTTGAACAAAATCATTAACTCAGGATCATTCTTCCTAATTCTTCAACTTAATGATGAGCTCCACGTGAAAACCAGCCCTCTAACTTTGTTAATGCTATTATTGGAGTTGGATAAATTCACCTACCAGCCTAACCAATTTGTTCCCATTTTGTTGTAATTGCTGTCTTAGCAACAGTTTCTTATTCCCTGAGATTTCACATATAACCTTAGGAAAACACATTTATAAACTATAAAATAAAACTTTTCTCCTAAATCTTGCATAGATAGCAATTTACTGCTAACTATGCTAAATGGATATTTATTTAATATTTATAGTTTGGTTTCTGGCTAATGGCAAAAAATCTAGGAATAAAGCTTAAATTAAAGTATTGCTTATTTATGTAGCATACCACATCCTTTTATTATTCAAAATCTATGTCAAAAACTGAAATAATATAAAATTATACATATATTAAATTTTTATTATTAAAATTATATATAATTTATAATATAAAATAATTCATTTTCAATTTTGATAAATTCCACCGGCAACAATTTATCAACTATCTAAAGCAGTTGATAAGTTTGTTAACATAGTATTTCCATAAAATAACTTATCTAGATCTTCCTTATTATTCCAAAGGCAAAAAATAATCCTAGGACTTTGGTTCCACTTAAATATCTCATTAGGTTATGTAGTGCACGCATATTTGAAGACAAAGCTGAACAACTGGTGACTGATACGGTTTAGAGCTGCCATTAAAGGATAAAGAGGATTTCAATGGGTGGGAAAGGCCTTTGGGAAGGAGAGGCAGAGAACTGAAAGCGTGTGGTTGGTCAGAGAAGGAGGGGACCCTAGGGGAATGAAGTGGAGAATGATGTAGAATAGTAGAGTGGTTTTGAAAGGTAAATAGTGAATTATATTAAACAGTTGTCTATAGAGTTTGAGTTCTACTCTACAGGCAAAGGAGAATTGCTGGAGTTTTAGACAGTGGTATCATGGGACTTATTTTAGGAAGACAATGTTTACAGCAGTATCAAAATTAGACTAGGAAAGAACAGATCTTCTCAGAGTCCCCCTGACTATGGCTGTGGTTGCCCAGTTTTAGCTCATCGTACAGCACTGCTGCTTGAGTACCCCTCATTCCCTGTTTTGTACATATAAATAGCATAGAAGACATGTGTTGAGAATTTTCTAAGATCTCATTGTTTATGATCCAATTTTGTCAGTTAAATACTCTCTGGAATTATATAAGAAGGGAGCTATAACAGATGCAAGACTATAGCTGACATGCATATTTCAGTAATGAACTGGAACTAAGATAAAAAGGCTGAACATTTTCAGATTTAAGCGTGCCCCCTAACCAAGTGTCTGTTACAGCTCTGGAGTATACACGGTCCTTGGCCCTTGCTTCTCATAGCACTGGTGAAGAGGAAAGATGGCTCCCTTGTCATCTTAGAGGAAATTCCAGAGATAGCTATAGCTTTTCTGCTGTCATTTCAGTATACACTCACCAGGAATTAATAAATATCTCCAGCTCTATTCTAATGGCAAGATTTTCTCTCCCCTGTGCTGTACTCAGGGGAGTCTGGGTGAAGGGTAATTGTGAGTAAGAACAAAGCATACTGAGCAGATTCCCTACCACTTGCATTTCTTATTTGTGTTCTAGTGCACTGAACTCTCATGTCCATATTATTACTCAGGGCTTGTTTATCTTTTGGTCCTCTGACCATGTCTCCAGTTTCTCAGAGACTGAAGTCTTCCATTACTCTTAGCAGTTCTCTCCGAAATTTCCTGATGTCAACCATCTGCCCACCTAGACACCTACGCATCGACTCTTCCCAGAATCCCCTGTTAACGTACTCTACTTATCTTCTGGGAAACCCACCAAGTATTCCTTACTAAATTTGTATGACTGTCTTGTAATTATGGTCCACCTACCTGTTTAGATTTCTTCTCATAGCTGTGGCTGGAGATACTTACAAATACATGTCCCAACTCAGGTGAAATGTTGAGTGCTGAGACTAAGAACTCCCTGATTTTGTTTTGTTTTTTATCATCACTTAAGTCATAGTATTTTTTTAAATAATTATTGAATATAAAACGATGCAAACAGACACATTATTTTAAAGAAAATAGAAAATGAGCTTTTTCTAGTAGGTATTTGAATTATATGTGAATAACATTAAAATGAGTATTATATGATAAATACAGACAATTCCTTTAAGAGACTGAGGGTTTGGATTGCATATTCACACATGTACAGGTATTGGAAGATAGAAAGGAAAAATGAAAAGAAGAAAATGCATCTAAGTAGAAATATGAATTTTTTTGTTCCAAAGAATACTTTTTCAAGATCATGCTATTTCACTTTTTACTAAGAAATATCTGAATAAAAGTTGACAGGAAAGAGTCATGGGAGGTGTAGAAAAAAAGTACGCCCTATTGTCACCCTTCATCCCACCAAACAGAAATAATCATTGTTAATTATATATACGGTATAATATAAAGATATTATATGTATTAATGCATTTCATACTGAACTATATAAAACATTATTTTCTTTTTCAGTTTTGGTCTTTCAGGGCCAATGGGACAGAAATCTTATTTTTCCCAGAAAGTTAAGACTAAAATATATTTTAAATTTTCTTTGTTGTTATTACATAACCATTGTCCTACTTCTACTTACGATGACATATATTAGTGGATACTCCAAAATAACATATGATAGTTCTCAAGGCAGTAAGGGATAATTGTAGGATGAGGAGGTCAGGGGTCTTGAGTTATATTCAAAATCAGACGCCAATAGTGTTTCTAGCAAATCCCACTGCACAGCAAGATTTATGTACCAAATAAACAGAGCATGTGAAAGTAGATAATTATTGCAATATCAAGAATCCCTTTCCATACCTGGGATGGCCTCCGGCCCCCTAGAAGCTGGATTTCATTAAATCTTTAATCAAGAAAGTACTATCTTTTTTTCTCCTACAAACTCATGGATATAGCCTATTAGATCTGCTGTTCCTATTTCACCCTGGAAAGTGGCATTTGTTCCTAGTATAAAGGAGCAGGGTTATTTTAAACCGTGCTAAGAAGTTGCTCATTTTTGCCTTGGATTTAGATGGCAAAATACTGAGTGATATCTGCCACCCTGAATCTAGAAGACTATGCAAAGCCTTTGACTAATCCGCTGATACCTGTAAGATATCTAATCGTTCAGTCCCAGTGTAGCCATGGCAGTTTGTTTATTCCACGTGACCGTACGTGAACGCTGGCTCTCCTCTAGTGTGGGACTCTAATTGGTGCTGACGCCAGCTGCTTGACTTCCATCACTTTGCATCTGAATCAGTTCATCACCACCACTTCATTTGTCTGACAGTGGATAATAGGGAATTCTAAAATTGATTCTGACAACTTCTCTTTTTAACCTCAAGGCTGTGCCCTGGTTACCTAGGTGAGTTTGACAATTTGATGTTTCTCTTCATAACCAGGGAGAGTTCAGGACGATTGGCCTCTGAGCCCTTGGCACCTTTGAGAGAAGTTAGCCCTCCATGTCTTATCCATTAGCAGGAGGGGAAGCTCCCGACTGTGAAGTGAAATAGGGAAGTCTAATTTTCTTTATTTAGGTGTAAGCAGAGTTGAGTAATTTATTACCAGGGTGGTCTGGGAAGGCAGATGGAGGAAGACAGACAGAGCTTGTGCCTCAGGGTTTAAACACATTAAAATAAATCGTACTGCAAAAGTGTAAATGTTCAGTGTAGAATTCCTCACCAGTTTTATAGCCTAGTTTTGAGTTTGGATTGTTTTTTTTCCTTCCATCTAAAAGTAAAGTTTTGTTTTGCTAATTTGCTACTGGTCTTTGCCTCATTGCTTTCTGCCACTTATTAGATCTAGGGTTTTACTAATTCTTCTTACTTGACACTGTGTGTCTGTTTCCTCTTGTTTGCATGTGATGGGTTTTCTTTCCCTACCTAAAATTTTTCTGTTCCATTTATAGGTTTCAGGTTCTTGATGTTTCTGTCTTAATTAGGATAGTTTGGGCTATAACGAACAGAAATTTTTAACTCAAACTGGCTAAAATAGTAAACATATTTGTTTTCTTACATAACTGGAAGCACAGTTCCCAAGCCAGGTACCATGGGGGTGGGGGGGGCACATGTCATCCCAGATCCAAATTTCTTCCAGTTAGTTCCCTGCTCTGACCATCTCAACCTCAGAGTCATGATAAAGGTTCTCCCTTATAACCACAGGATGGCCCAGCGGTTTTTAGGCTACACATCCAGAAACAGAATGTCCAGGGGGAAAAGGATGGGGAACGGGGAGGAGCATTGTTCATTCCCAAATAAGGTATTTCATGTCTCCTGAGTAGGCATCCCTTCATGTTTCAGGGGTTAAATTTAGATCATATGCCTGTTCCTTCACCCATGAACAACAAGGGACAATGGTTAGGCCAGTGGTTCTCAAAGTGTAGTTACAGGCCAGCACCGTCAGAGTCACCTAGGGGTTTGTTAGAAATGCCAGTTCTCATGCCCTTCCCCCCTCCCCATCTCATGGAATCCAAAACTCTGGGGGTGGAAACAAATCCTTCAGTGATTCCAATTCAAGTTCAAGTTTGACTTTCACTAATCATCTGGGGTAGAATGGTTTTAGGACACTACTCCAATATCTCTTGTAGGAGAGAAGTGAGTTGCTGAAATCATTGTTCTTTGAACAATGGTTTATAGTTCAGAGTATAAATTTTGACTTCTTTTGTTAAATATACCCCTAATTACGTATTTTATTCTTTTTAATGTTACTGAAAATGCGATTATTTTCTTAATTCCATTTTGGATTGTTCATCGCATGCATAGAAATACAAATTATTTCTTTATATTAATTGTATCCTGCAACCAAACCCACTTATTAATTCTAATAGTTTTCATGGATTTCTTAAGATTTTCTATATATAAGATCATGTCATCTGCAAATAGAGATACTTCTCTTTCTTTCCAATCTGAATACCAGACTTCACTTTTCACCAAACATTTCAGTTTTGGAGACTCTTATTTAAAATGACCAAAGGATGAGGAACGTACCCCAATATATGAGAAATGTATGCCATTTATAAATTACTTGGATACTTAGGGTAGGAAAAAATTTTATCTACCCTACATCAGACCTTTTGCTCAATGCTTCCTACATTATATACATGCTTACACCAGCCTTGGAAATAAGTACTAATAATCCATTTTGTGGATGAGAAAACAGAGAATCAGAGTGCTCAACATCAGGGAGTTCAAATCTGCAGACCAAGGAAGGATATGAACTTGGGATGTCTGATTTCACAGCCAGACTTCAGAACTCTTTCCAAGTGAGAGTACTCAACAAAATACTTTAGAAAGAGATTTAATACACAGGAAACAAAATAATACCAACAACCTGCAGTTGATTCTGGAGAATGCAGCCCACAGTGCCCCCTCAGGCCTCTGGTGGCCTTTTGCCTAATGGTGGCCTTTCTCATCCTCTTCGCCATGTGAAGGAGCCATCTCCACCTCCCATAGTTCTTTCTCCCATGTCTTGTCTGCCCTGTATGTTCCTTTTCCTATACCTCCCCAGGCAGCCTGGGGAAAGTGGTTGGCTCAGGGTTTGACAGAAGGAAGACAAATAAATACTGTATTAATAAGAAAAAAAAAAGTGCTCACTTAGGCACTTTGGTCCCCAGTCAATGCTGCCTTGGGACACCATCTCTGCTACCAGACTGCTCTGGTGGCTTTCTTCACTTAGCCAGTGCAGCAACTGAAGTCACTCAGTTCTTCCCAAGCCCCCCCTCAGTCCTGTCAGAACAGCCACTATTCCTGTTGACCTTTCCTTTCCCCTACTACCCACCCTCCCCACATCAAAATCTCCTGGCTCCACCATATACAGTTTTACAGTGTAATGAAAATGTTCATTACTACAACAAAATGATTTCTGTTTAACAATTAATGAAGTCGATTAAAAGTTATGTTTTGCAGGCATTTAAGTGCACATGCAGTAATTTTGATTTAGCAGTTTCCTTTTTTGGGGGGAACCAAAAGCTATGTCTTTCAGCACTCAAACATTTTCACAAGTTCTTGAAAAGATCATAGACTTCTGTGTACAGGGCTGATGAGAGTTGCCTCTGGATAAAATCACTAGACTCCATTTCGTCTCCCCGTGGACCTGTATTTCTAAATGATTGACCCAGCAAATCAACTACCACATTCAACTTCCATTTTAATTAATAATGTGCACCCATAACCTCACAGAGCTGGTATGACTGGAAGGAAATGCAAAAAGCCTTTGTTTTCTGTTAAGTCATTCACCCATGTTATACAAAAAGATGTATACAAACATTCATTGGACTTTTAGAAATTTTGAACATAGCTTAAGAGCTCCCAGTAATTTGAGCATCTAGAATATGAGAACCTCAGTTTGCAGACTATGAGTAAAAATCTTCTGTTAAAAGTCTTTTTCAGTTGTAACATTTTGTGAAAAAAACAACAACAAAATGCTTCCAAGAACATTACATCCACTTCATTGTAATTAGCTCTGTTTCTCAAGCTAATGGCCTGATTTCTTGCCCTTTTCCAGTGGGTCCCTGGCTATTTTCACAGGCTAAGCTCTGTTGCTTATGTCTATACTTAGGTTTCAGGTGATAATTGCCTTCTTATCAGTTTTTTGCAACTTGCTCGATAAGTCTTTTCTAGGGTTTCTCCTAGCCTTTCTTTACTTCTTTCTCTTTTAAAAAATTCCATTTAGGGGAATGTCTCCTTGAGGATTTATTCCAGGTATTAACAGTTTCTTAAAGGAGTCTACTTTTACATTCATTCAACAGAGAATTATCACGTTTTTAGTATGTGTCAGGCACAGTACAGCATGCAGAGACTACAACACTAAATAATCATATATGGCCACTAATTTATAGTTTAGTGTGGGAGGTCAGTACTAAACTATCAAACAATAACATAAGTAAATTAACAATTGCAAATTACGATAACTGCTGTGAAGGAAAGGTACATGGTACTGATAGAGTGCAGATCCAGGGACCCTGATAGAGATGGGTAGATCAGGGAAGGCCTCATGGAGGTGGTAATATTGAACCTGAGAACTGAAGTGTAAGTAGGAGTTAAGTGAGGAGATGGGCAAGACTATTCCAAACAGAAGAAACAGTATTAGAATCACCTTAGGTTTTTAAGTTTTACATTTCACATGAGTAAGAATGTTTGTTAGCCAAAGATAAAAAAAAAAATGTTTTTTTCCCTATAGCTGACAGAGGAAACAGTTGCCTAGATTAAGAAAAAAATTTGGATATAGATAAAGAAAGAAGTGATTGAAGGAGAGATTGGAGTATGCTACCATTTAACCTCTTCCCAGAAGGCTCTTTTCCTGATATCACAGGACCAGAGTTTCATGGCCAGGTTGCCACAAATTATATCAAATAAATTATTTTTTCTCTTGTTCTTTATACTATTGTATATTCCACAACTAAAATCTTCTGGACCTTTGCCATTCTGTTCCCTTCTTGCTCTCAAGATCAGAGGCTCTTGAGCCTGATTACTCCTCAAAATAACTTAGGCCATCTTAGAAATTGTAAGGTATCCCAATCAATTCCAGAACTACTGAATTGGGATGTCCCAGGGTAAGACTCAGGTAAACCACATTAAAAAAAAACCCAAAAAACAAACAAACCAAAAACCTTCTCAGGTGATTATAATTTGGAAAAGGACTGGAAAACCCTGTTCCACGACTAGCTGTGGGCCCATAGGCAAGTTACTTACCCACTGTGACTCAGTTTCCTTAATTGTAAGATAAGAGTTATAAAGGTACCTATCTTATGGGGTTATTGTGAAATATAAAAAGGAAGTAGAGAATCCTGACCTCATGTAACATAACATAGGAAACAAAACCAGTGAAGGAAACGCCAGTTCTAGGGACTTTAGAAACTCAGGGTTGTCTCTGAGATAGGACTCCCACTGACTCATCTATGGTTCTGATTTTTGAGGTCACTTTGCGAGCTCCTTTAAGAGCTGGGCAACTCCA
Source organism: Rhinolophus sinicus (assembly GCF_036562045.2). Classification (NCBI taxonomy): domain Eukaryota; kingdom Metazoa; phylum Chordata; class Mammalia; order Chiroptera; family Rhinolophidae; genus Rhinolophus; species Rhinolophus sinicus. The sequence goes on along the minus strand of NC_133758.1, from coordinate 37,250,900 downwards.
CCATTGCAAGGCTGAATGTGGTATCATGGATATTAAAACCTGCCTTCATGCCTTCTTCTGCCAGCACTGCCTCCTCGCTTCCCCCCCCCCCCATACTTGGCATGAGCTGTCCACTGTCGGACCATACTTTCTGTGAGACAGGGGAAGGTCTGTAACTCAGATTGGCCAGTCAGAATATTTATTTTCATGGGTACAGCAACTGGTACATAGGTTAGCAGAAGATCCCAGCAGGATGAATCAGAGTCCAGTTTCAGTAATTGATATGGGCACCAGAGAAGAAAGGGGTCCCTTTTCGCAATTGCTATCAATAAGGGCAATAAAAGCCAGGAATTTCCCATGGGTATCTTTGCCATCAAATGCAGGGACCTGCTGAGAATGACACTGTGCAGAGAAAAAGCAAAGCCAAGAGAGGAAGCAGAGATGGAGAGAGTCCTGATGATAAAATTGTTGGAATGCTGGATCTAGCCATTTCTGAAACCATTGTGGATTTCCCAGGGTCTGAGCTATGCTAAGAAAGTCTCTTGTGGAATGTCTCTACATACTTATCTACTGGTTTAACCTACCTGGAGATGGATTTCTGTTACTTAAAACCCAGAGTTCTGTACAATATCTTTGAGTGTTTTACCGATATCTTTGCAGTCAATATGGATTATTCCAGGGTGCTGTGAAGTTGTGTTTGAGGAGAAGCTGAGGTTTTCTTCCTCTAACAACCCAGAGAAGTGAGTGCAGATGTGTAGATGCTCTTATCCTTGAGGCAGGATTGTCACTACTTTAGCTTTCTGTGTATTATAATTACTGAAGAGCAAGTGTTTCAGCATACTTAAAATGAACGAATCAGATACATTTATCATAGAATGTTTGAAAATTGATTTACTTTCCTGAACTGCTCAGAAATTTTGCTTTTGCTGAGATATGGTAAGAGTGGGCTTTTCCCGCCTGTTAAATGAAACAACCTTAATAAAAATTCTGTTCCTACAACTTCAGTAAGAGCCTTTGTCTTATATTAAAGCTATACAATATTGTATTCTATTGTGCGTAAAACTCTATTCAAAGCTACATTGAATACAAATGCAGTTACAAAGAGCATTAAAAGTTAATGAAAATCAGCCTGGTATATGCAGAACAATAAAAAAAAGTTGAAGAAAAGAGTAATTATGTTATGCTAGTTACAGTTTAGACTTAGGTAATTAATCTGAATTTGAAATTTAAATCATTTCTCCTCCCTCTTTGATACAATTATCCATTAGACTTACTAATGCACATTTTTCATGTCAAGCTAGTAAGAACTCCAAAATGAAGAGGTGAGGCTGCAAGAGAAAAGGGAGTAAAGGCAAATTTGATGCACGTGACAGCAAAAGAATATAGGAAAACATCAACTTTTATTGCACAATCGATCACTAAAAATGTGCAGGAGTGCCAAGCTATCTTTATATGGTTATAATAATACAAAGGAAATAGATATGAACCTAATACATCTCCAGTTTGACTACTCAAGGAAAAAAATACTGAAAAAACAAAAAGAGCTCTAAGTGAATGAAAATATCAGCGTTTTAGAACCAAAAGGCAACTTGAACATCCTCTATCATAACTTCCTTGTGTTTTAAGTCAGGAGACACATCGAGGTGGGCTGAGGGCCTTGGCCAAAGCTACACAGCTACTTAGTGGGCATTCCCTTGATGCTAACCAACGATTATTTCCCTCTCCAAAACATACGTCTATCAGAAAATAACAGACGAGTAGAGATCAGGTGAAGTTCTTCCATTAGACATATTTCTTGGAATCCCCAGTGTGGGGATTCTGCCAGTTGCTGAGTATGTTTATTCCAGTTATGAGTCCTGGAATTGGGGAAATAGCTACAGGTGGGGTTGGGGATGATCTACTCACTGTTAGACAGACCTGAGCTAAGAACTCCACTGATTACCTGATCCCTCAAGCCCCTACTCTGATGGTCTTATTTGGATCTCCTGAAATTAGGGTCGATTCAGATCCAGTGTCCATTAATCCCTGAAAGTCTGATTATTTCCTATTCCCCAGTGCACAGTCACTCTGTAAAAGGCCATCATATTTAGTAGTGTCTTGCTGAGTCTTTTAGAATTATGTTGGGTTTTTAAAAATAGAAATTTACATTTATAGGAAAAGATTGTCCATAATACCATAAAGATAGAAAGAACATCATGTCCTGGGCTTAGTTAAATTCTACAGAAACAGAACAAAAAGAGGGAGAATTCTAGCAAGGACTAAGAGGTAATGGGGAGAGATGTCAAAAACAAGGGAAGATTTACTCCTTTCCCCAGGACACCAGTATTGCTCTTGAGCAGTCTTGCTCCAAAGCAGACATAAATATTGTGGCAACAGAAAAGACCATTTTTATGCACTGACATCAAGAATGTGATCTGTTAGGATCTGACACGATAGCCAGAGTCTGGCCACGAGGCTATTTGTTGAGAACCACCACCACCACAGAAAAACCTGGATCTGTGTGTTTCAGGTGGGTCCACGCAGAGGAAATACTATTCTGTCACGTTTTTACAAACCCTGCTTTCAGGATTCCTCTCTCTTCTCTACAGTCCTTGGCCATCAGTGACTCTCATGAATATTCAGAGAATACAAATGTGGATAGATGTATGCCCTTATGAAGTTATACGAACCTTACAAGGAAGCTTTCTGGAAGGAATGGCAACACAATTGTTTGAAGTTAATATAATGATTCACGTAGCAGTGCTACTCACTGTACATACACAAAAATATAATAACCCAAAGGGTCCCCAAAGTAAAAACTGAATAAATGAATATTTAAGAATTCCAGATGCTAAAAATACACTTGAGATCTCATTTTCTTCTTAATCAGAAATTGCTTCAGGGAAGAAGGCTCTTTGCCTCCTGGAATCCAACATCAGCCAAGTTAACTTGGCATCTTGGCAGAAATCAAGGATAATCTGACTCTTGCCAATTGTAAACAGAGAGCATGAAATTTAAATATAAAAGATATTGAGGAGAAAAGCTGCCTACCTGTTGCTGTGAATGTAAAAAGCTTATGCTATTTAAATTTCCATGGGTATTGCCATCACAGAATTTGAATTTGTTCAGATTTTTTCAAATGCACACCTCCCATTACAAGCTCAATCTAGTTAATACAAAGCAGTTCAAAAGAATGAGAAACAAAATTAAAATATATTAAATTTCTCCATTGCCACAAGTTTTCCATTTAAGTACATTACCATTTTGCCATCGATTCTAGATTACTTACAACTCTTTATAGCTCTTCCCAAAACACAGCATCTTACTTTTTGGGTATGGGATTTCAGGTTGCAGTTAATATCTTTTTCCTTAGCTTTAGGTTTTCAGAAATACCTTTGATCCAAGGCAAACTGGGAGTCTCTACCTAATTTTCTGCCAGTGGTTCAGTGAATGGACTTCTGATTTCTGTTGATTATTGAATTGCTTCTGGGGATGGATCTAAAATACAGGCACTGACCCTTAATGTCAATCATAAAATTCTGAGTCCAAATTCGGAGGCAATTTCATTGTTTACTGTGTATTTCTGGCAGCGTGATCATAAGCAGCCTGACTGCTTTATGGATTTGTCTCTCTCCCGAGCAAACTTAAAAGACGGCTTAGTAAAACCCACATTGGTTTGAGTATATGAAGGCTGGACTGCTATTCTTGTTTCTTCTGCTACTAGACATTCTTGGGCTTTCTGCATCTGAAGAATCGTTTTAAAACTGAGAATTTTTCTTAGTGTTACTAAATATGCCCTTCTTAGCTAATTATAATACAACGGGTCATGTAGAAAACACTTGAGAATATCTTATGTTAAAAATAATTTCTATTTTTAAGTATATTTCATATGATAAGAAATGCAAAATTGTGTGAGCCTAATTTATATGCACTAATAATTCATAATAAATTGGTTATAAAAGTCATTTGAAACCTGTTCTGAGGACCATGAAATATATAAATATTTATGTCTATTGTTTTTCATCCATAACTAACTATTAATTGTGACTTTACTCATGTAGTACATGATAAGCATTCTGGAATTCTACATTTATCATTGTGACATTTTTATTGAGAGTATATTTAAGCATTTCCACAAGTACTGTGTGCTCAGTACGCAGCTACATCTTGGGAAGCTGGATATTTTGCCTTTGTAGTACTTTCTTTTTTAATACTTCTGAACCATTTTTAATGCCAATTTCTGGCCTTCTCAATTTTAGAAAAATTAATGAGGAAAATTCTATCTCCATTACGATTCTTTACTGAATATGTAGCCAGGAGCCACCCACATACCAGTTAAATGTTATTAGAAAAAAAGAAAATAGTATCTTCACAGGATGTATTTTGTCCTTTCTCTGAGATGGGTCCAAACAAATGGGAAACTTCCTGAGATGATAGCTGTCAATGTCAACTCTGCCCCCACGTTCTTCTTCATTGGCTTTTAAAAATCACTGATACTGTGTACATAATTTTGCACTGTGGGCCACACAGATGGACTACTCAAGTGAGCTTAAAATGTTCTGGAAAACAAAGAAATGTCAGAAGGGTAACTGAGAAAATAAGAGAAGTAAGGGTTCTGAGTAAAAGAAGTTAATAACTAACCTATAAAATAAATTGTTTTTTATTACAGAGGTAAACGAGAAAATTATATTGCACTAAAATTTAACTACATTATTACTAAAATACTACATGATAAAGAAGTTTTGCAAAAGTATGTCGACATGATAGAACACAATTATGCATTTTTCTTTCCATGAAATTAGATGGTGGATTCTCATAGACACTGATATAAATCACTTTCATGGTTATGCAAATTGGGAGGCTGACATATATGACATATATGCACCTAAGAGAAAAGGCAAATACCTGTATTTCTTTTCCAAAATTTCTAACTTAATATTTTCAAATTGAGTTAGCAAGATCTTAACTATCATGGCAAAAGTAAGCATGTGCTAGGCCCAGGGGACACCATGGTGAAGTGGCCTGTTAGTTGCTCCCTCATAGATCTCATGGCCTGATAGGTTGAGGGGTGGTGAGTATATCAACAAATACTCCAAATTCACCATAATGAGTGTTCTAAGAGGGAAGCATAGGCAGGGCAACTTAAACATCTGAGGCACAGAAAATGTTTGTAGAAGCACCTATAGAAGCCTAGGATTGAGAAACCCAATGGCCAGTTCAGGGAACTGGAAGAAATATAGTACAGCTAGATGGCAAGTGCACCACGAGCAATGTGGCCAGAAATGAGCCTGGAAGTTAAGTAGAGGTCATATCATAAGGGCCTTGACAACCAAATTATGGAGCTTACGTATGTCTCAAGAGCCATTGGGGTGGGGCAGTGGGCAAGAAGAGCTTCATGCAGAAAGAGGGAAGAGGAAAATAGAGACATTAAATGGCAATAAGATCTTTAAGTGGGGCAACTACCTCTGTAGTGATACAGGACAGACTTTGGAGAAAAATGATGAGTTTAGCTTTGTACTTACTGTGTTTAAGGAATATGTGGGGACACTCAATGGGTATACAGATGCCTGGGAAGCAGATGGTGCTATAAGAAACTATAAGGATCAGGTTTCTATGGATGGGATCACACTAGGAAAGCATATCGAATGGGAAGAGGGTTGAGGGTAGAACTAGGGGCAACATCATCATTTAAGGGATGAGGAAAGGAAACAAAATAGTCTGCAGAGGGAACTGAAAATGCAAGCAGAGAAGAGAAGGAAAACTGGAAGAGTTTGTCCTCATGGACATCAACGATGGTGGCATTTAAGAGGCTTCTAGTATTAGTGCTGCAGAGAGCTAAGATGAGGACTGGGAAGGACTTATTGGATTTTATGGTGGACAAATTACTGGGGGGAAGAGAACCAGTGGTTGATGAGGATACAGTGCAATAAGTTGGGGAGGGTGAGTAGAGAGTAATACAGTGGAGATGGTGGTTACTCAAAGTTCTTTTAAGATATTACAGGGGAGGAAATGGATAAATTGGGGTAAGAGGAAAGGTGGTTGAAAGAATTGGATATTTGAGCTGTACTATTTTTAGGTAGGTGAGATTGAACCATGTATTAACACAGATACGATAAAGTGATAGAGAAAAAGATGACGATACAGGAGAAGGGAAGAAATAGAAGATGGGCAAGACCACCAAGGAAGCAGATCACTTGGGAGACAAAATATGAGTGGGAGGATGAGGGGGATGAGGAAGAAGATGGAAGAGAAGGAGGAAGTAGTAGCTGAGACAAGAGAAAGATTTGGGGTTGAACTAAGAATGGTTGTATTTTGTTAGAAGGAAACTCTGAAAGTTTTCTTTGATGCTCTCTTTTCTGTGAAGTAGGAGGAGAGGTGATCTGCAGAGACATGGGGGAGCAGATGTGCTTGGGTCACTGAGGAGGAAGTAACATTCCAGAAATTGTCTCTGGAAAACAGGAGAGAAAAAGCTCAATAGGGAAATATGGGATTGCCAGACAACATTAAGAGCCTGTCAATTTATCCTGGTACCAATCTGTCTCGTGTAATTTTCTATCACAGTCTATAGTTGCCAGATATAAAAACACACAGCCAAACTCATCTTGAGGGATAACACCATGAAATGTAATACTTTGTGAAACAGTTAGTTTATGAGGCTTCTTCATGACCTGAGCAAAACATTCCCACAAGCATATTCCAAAACCAGTGACCTCAAGAAGAGTACATTTTTTCCCCCAACACCCTGAGCCTACAAAAGTGGGTGGGACTGGGCAATGCACATAGCTATACTAACTACTGGGAAGCTACAACTGCATTAATATGGTAATCATTAATGAATTGTTTTCTGGGTTACATATATAACTCTATGTGACTGTTTAGTATGATTAGTCACCAAAAGTTGTTTAATTCTCCAGAAGAAGCAAAATGAAATATCTAGAGCCACAAAGCTCCTCAACAGACCTAAAAGGTTATGACCACACCAAAGATTGATACATTGTGAGTCCCAGATAAACAGTCAGCTTCCTGTCTCTGGCATCGCTCCCTCATGTCTTTTCATTTAACTCTTTATTGGGTCTCCTAGTTCCAGGCACTGGTCCTGACCCTCAGTGGCCTGCCAGTTGGGAAGGTAGACGTGAAAGCAAATGTTTACAACCCAGGCTGACTCACGTGTGAGAGATAGAGCTAAAAAGTTGAGAATTGGCAAGGGGAGACTAGTGATTAATTCGTCTGTTGGATTAGCATGAAAATACTTATTTTCCATCCCATATATAAAACTCAATATGATTTTTGGTAGTCTGTGACTCGGGGAAACATAACAGAGAGAACACTTAATGAATACTAAGGTTCTTCTTTTTAAAAACAAACCATATTTTCTTTTTTAAGTTTTATTCCTCTTTAATCTGTGAACTGGATACCATGAAATTTCTCACCAAACCTCTTAGTTACTTAATTTACTCTTGAAAGGCATGTTTGAAAAAGAAAATCACAGAGTAAGTTGTTCCCAAAGACATTGGTTCTGTACTGTTGAACTTTCTTGAAGTCTGGGGCTGTTGCAATAGTAAATTCTTTTCTACAGATTTTTCAACTGGAGAACAGAAATCATATCCTTGCCTGTGGTGATGCATCCGGTTTCTAGACTTCTCAAGTGGGTTTTGAAATCCTATGTTCAAACTGCTTTAGGAAACAACCAATAATTCAAAAGTGTCCTGAATCCTGTTGTATCTCAAGGGGAAGGGAAGAGGAAGGGGAGCCAGGAGGAAGGGAAGGGAAAGAGTATTGTGGGGGAAAACAGGCAGTTATCAGGAATCATGTTTGAGTGCCAGTTTTGTTACTTTTTGGTTATGCAAATTTAAGCCTTTCAGTTGCTCCTCTGTCAAAGGAGGAGGCTGGGCCTTGATGATGCTTTGGCATTTGGAAGAGTTAATTTTTATTAGGAAACTTAGAGAATTTGGACTAAATGGTATTACATACCAAATCAACACTCACTAACAGGAGCTAACTTGGCTATCATCATGAATTATTTAGTGAGTGAGGTCATTACACTCACACTCAAAGTCCACCAAAATGACTTGGTAATTATTTTAATCGATTCTCAATGAACTGTTAATTACTTCACTGGCATGCCAATAAAGCAAGAAGCACTATGAGAGCAGGTTCAGTGCTTTATATTCGTTATATTTCCATCCATAAATCTGAACGGAAATCTGTATATCCAAATAAATATTTCTGTATCCATTTTACCAGGTTTCTTATTAAATACTTGCAGTGTTTTAAGGAGTCCTAATTTTGATCTGTGTGAGCAGAGAAGAAGATGTAATATGGAATCACAGAATCTTGAAGCTGATGTTTATTCTAAAGAACATGCAATAAGACCCCTGACAGAAATTCTCAAACATGTGAACAAAGATATTATACAAGAATGCTCTTAGCAGAATTTTGTGTGATAGCAAAAAATGAGAAGCAACTTTAATGCACATCAATTGGACAAATATATTGCAGCATATTGTTATAGTGAAACATTATGTAGCAGCTAGGTGAATGAGTTAGAGTTACATATATCAATATAAATAAATCTCAAAAACCTAATGTTGACTGAAAAAACAAGTTGCAAAAGGGTATATACAGATACACCTTTTACAAAAGGCTAAAAATAAAAAAATAAATAAAAAAGAATACACATAAGTGTTAAAAAACCATAGAGACATACACAGGAATGTGGTGATCAAATTTATGTTTGATCGTGGTTACCTGAGGAGAAAAAGGAAGAAGGTGTGGCAATCAAAGAAAAGAAACCAGAATAAAGAGATTAATCAACATGTTCAAGGACACAAAACAAGCTAGAAGTTATTAGCTAGAGTTCAGTGCTTTCTACTACAAAATACTACCTCCAAAATGGAGAGCTCCTGAAACTGTATTTGTCAATATCTCCTTCTTGAAATGAGGCCTGGTTGGGACCCTCACAAAAGAGGTCTTGCAATGTCTATGGCCTCACCTCTCCCTGCCCTGCTAGGGCTAAACAACTGATCAACCCCTCCCTGAGGTTTGAGCTTGGAATGTCTGCTGTTCCAGTTTCCTGCTTTAGAAAATTACCCTGAAACTCATGCTTGCTTACTGCTCACAATACCCCATGCTTACTGATCACAATCTCCATGGCCTAGCATTCTTTCCAGCCTACTGTCATTACTGCTCCTGGGTTGATGACCTCATTGGAGAGCCACATGGCTATAGGAAAGGCTCCCACGCAGACTCCCGGAACCATCATGTAGCCTCTGGAGGAATGCCCAGATTTTCCTTTAAATACCCCAAACCATAGTGAGAATGGTAAGGCCGTTTTTGAAGGTGTTAACCCGCTGCCTTTTCAGACCACCAGTGCTCTGATAATAAATGCTTATTCTAGGACCCAACTCCTGTGTTGATCTATTGGCTAAAGCAGTGCAGGCAGCATGAACCCCGGACTCGTTTGGCTTCCGGTTTCATTCTGACACAATGATATAACCACAGGGAATTTAACATGATAAGGAATCCTAAAAGATGATTTTATACAATTCCTCATTCAATTTTCAAATTTTCCTAACAACATGTCTGCTAAATGACGATCCAGCCTTTGTTACAAACAATGCCTAGCAAAGGAAAAAGAAACCTCTCCGGGTAACACATTCCTAACCTCAGGAAGACAGCTCAGGATATCCCTTCCAAACCAATCACTGTAACTTCTGAAAAATCCAGCCTCATCTGCCTTCTTTTGCTTTAGAAAGTTGAGCTCATCTTTTGGTGTGGGTTGACATACTTAGCAAAGATGTACTGAGGAACTACTCAGTGCCAGGCACTGTGCTAGGTGCTGGGGCACAGCAGTGAACAAGGCAGCATCTTGTGCCATGGTGTAAAATGAACCAAAAACACTGAAGGAAGATTGTTCTGTGCCACTGCACCCTTACCTTACTCTAAGAGATGAATAAAGCTAAGGGGGTCCTTTATTACAAGGTTCCTCTAAGCGGGAGTGATCCCGTGCTGTGGAAGATGGCTGCTTTAATGAGGGTAGGAAAGAAAATTCAGATATGAGAGCCAGACTACATTTGTTAGGACGATTGGGTTGCAGGTGCTACAAACCCAATATGAACCTGTAGGGGTTCAGAATATGTCACCCCAAACATGCCACTTTGGCATGTTGATTATTTGGAATTAAAGGTACTTGAGAAACAGATAGTGGGAGAAAGACACTCTGACCCTCCTTTGTGCCCCTGAAAAGGAGATAAATTTCCCCTGTGAAAGATTCCCTCCCTGTACCGGGAGACAGAAGGCATCCTTATCATTAAAGACAGGTATTTCAGTGCCCAGGCTACATAAACAAACCTTGTTACTTCTTTACCAATTTGCTATCCTAAGCCCAAACCCCTTTGTCTTGTAGATTCTTCAAAAACTTATTGTTTCTTTGTCTAAAAGGTATAAAACCTTCTTACCTTGGTCACTTCTTTGAGTCTTGTCTTTTTATGGGGCCCCATTAGGTATGGGATTAGTTTTTATCCTGTTAATCTGTATTTTGTTGATTTAATTGTTAGACCTGGCAAAGAAGCAAGAAGGGACACTTTTTCGGCCCCAACAACCCATCTTACATACACTAGTTAGGAACATACTGAAACTTGGGTGACGCTGGTATAGGAACCCAAATGCTTATTCTCTCCACAGCCCTGCCCTCTCCTCCCAACTGCTTTTCTCTTCTCTCTCTCCAACCTTGTATCTTTAGCTGCTCTGGCCCATGAGGTCCGAAACAGTTACATAAGATTCTGAGTTTTGCATCATATAGTACAGGCACTCGGGACCATTCTCCTGGTGTTGAAAACCAAAATCCCAAGAAAGGGAATCATTTACGATGCTTAAATCAGCCACCCATTCCTGGACTAATAATTCACTGTGATCAGCGATGTGTGGTGTACTATGAATGACTGGCTGAGCATTAGCCAGGTGCCTGCTAATGGCCCAAATGAAGGGCTCCATTGTAATATGGTGCTTTCTGCTACAACTCAGTAGATGGTGTGGGAAAGGAGTAGTAGCATCCCCTCAAAAAAAAGTGGAGGCAGAGGGTGGAACCCTGAAGAAGAGCGAGCGCAGAGCTGAAGCAGTAGCATTATTGCTTACATGTGCTCAAAACATATTTATAGAGCAAATGCATTCAATTTGTTACTAGATTTTTAAAAATCTATATTGATTGGATTAACTCTGTAGCAAAGCTTGGCCACTGAACATTATTCAATGTCAAAAGATTTCAAGCAACGTTGACATCCATTACTCTACTTGTGGTATGGCTTTAGTAGTACGGGGTAAACTCAGGGGCCAGCACCCAGAAATACGGGAGACTAAGAAAGCTAGGATAATTAAAACAGAGTCCATGAGTAAAAAGAATTACTGAATCTGCAGGGCACTAGAGGTACATAGTGAGGATTGAAATCAGAACCTGGTAGTGTGTGTGTGGGGGGGAAATGGAGTTACAACAGTGACCAACTACGAGTTCTCTGCCCTCGGGAAGCTTACATGTTATTGAGAGAGGTAGACTATATGTGAATAAACAAAAAGGGATTACAAACAGAAATAAGTGCCATGAATTTTAAGAAATAAAACAGGTGCCAGGAGAGAAAACATCAGAAGATATCTACATAGGATATTGAGGGAGAAGGATACTAAAACTGTACTTTGACGGTTACAGCCAAGGAAAATCTGTTCCAGGAAGAGAGAACAGCTAATTAAAGGCCCTGAAATGAGAAGAATCAAGTAAAAGGAAGAAGGTATATGGTGGTGTCCAGAGGTAGGCAGAAGGAGCACGCGTTCATTTGATTAAAAAATGGTTGCCACCCTCCTCAAAATCAGAGGGAGTGACTCAAATGAGTGACTTTTTAAAGAAAAGCAATTTTATTTTTCTGAGTTTATGATTGACAATAAGCGTCAAGTCCTTCCATGTTACAAGTGGCTTTGCTCCAGTTTAGATATATAAAGGTCCCCTGGGAGAAAATAGGATTTCAATTCAGCAACATCATAATCAGAATGAACAGCCTGATTTTAGAGACAAAGAATATACTTTTTCATCAGAGAGGCACAAAAGAAAAGAATTATGCCAATCCAGTCTAGAAGCAAAACTTTATATGCCACAAAATATACTTCGTTTGAAAAAAAGCAAGATGAAATCTCCTAAGAAAAACCAAAGCACAGAGGCCAGTTTGCTTGTGAGGTTTTGAAGCTATTGCTTGAGAAAAAGCAATAAGGTGGCTTTACTTTTCCTGAAATAAGAACCTTGTTGCTACTGCCTTTCACTTTCATACAAACACAGGAGGTTTAAAATATAACCCAGGCCTACTGGTGTTTATTGTGTTTTTGGAAAAGAAGAAAATCAACAGTAGCCATCTATTTTGGCTATCTTGCCATTGCATGTAAGATTTGAATAGAACCCTGACATACAGAAAGTTTACATCACTGACTAAAAGGAGCATACTTTTTGGGTCAAGTATATCCAGGATTAGAGTCCTGTAGAGCCTGGATTGGTGAAAATGAGTTTTGAAAAGGTGGTACTATAGCTAATGTGATTCTTGCATATGCTAGCTATGGATATAAGACCTGAAACCATAAAACTCCTAGAAGAAAACATGCTTGGAAAGCTTCTTGAGGTAGGTCTTAACAATGATTTTTTTGAATCCGACACTATAAACAAAAGCAACAAAATAAAAAATAAATAAATGGGACTATATCAAACTAAAAATCTTCTCCACGGCCAAGGAAAACATCAACAAAATGTAAAGGCAACCTACTGAGTGGGAGAAAATATTTGCAAATCATGTATCTAATAAAGGGCTAATACCCAAAATACATAAAGAAGTTAATTCATACTGCTCAATAGCAAAAAAAACAAACAATTAGATTTAAAACTTAGACAGATGATCTGAATAGATATTTTTCCAAAAAAGACATACAAATGGCCAATTGGTACATTAAAAAATGCTCTACATAATTAATTATTAGGAAAATGCAAATCAAAACCACAATGAGATATCATTTCACACTTTAGAATGGCTATTTCTAGAAAGACTAGAAATAATAAATGTTGGTGAGGATGTGGAGAAAAGGGAACCATTGTTCGCTGTTGGTGGTTTTGTAAATTGGTGCAACTACTATGAAGAATAATGTGGAGGTTCTTCAAAAAATTAAAAATAGAATTACCATGTGTTCCAGCAATTCTACCTCTGGGTATTTATCTGATGAAATGAAAACACTACCTAGAAAAGATATATGTAACCCCATGTTCATTGCAGCATTACTTACAATAGCCAAGATATAGAAACAACCTAAATGATTATAAATGGATAGAGAAATTGTGGTATATGCACAATGGAATGTTATTTAGCAATAAAAAAGAATGAAATCTTGCCATTTGTGACAAACTATATGGTATTATAACGAAGTGAAATAAGTCAGTCAGAGAAAGATAAATACTGCGTGTTCTCTCTTATATGTGGAATCTTAAAATAAAATTAAAAAAATTAAAAAATCAAGCTCATAGATACCAAGAACAGATTGGTGTTTTCCAGAGGCAGGTGGTAGGGGATGGGAGAAATGGGTGAACTATTTTTGTTTTTGTTTTTAGTTTAAATACATTAATTTATTTAAAAATAAAATAATAAAAATTATTGGCCTTTAATAAAAATTTCCAGAAGTTTAGATAGATTTTTATAATGTAGGATAAATTCAGGGCACAATTTTAGTTGAGACTAAACTTGATCCTGGAAAATTTCAAGAAAAGAAATAACATAAGTTATTCAGCGGGATCTGTTTGATTTTCACTACTTTGCATATTTAAAATTGTGTACATAACTCTTCACTACTTGATAGGGGATTTTATTAGATATCTGCATTTCTAACAGGTTTCATACAAGAATAGAATACATTCTATTTTAAAAGGAGTATAGAGTAAGCGTTATGGGGCAGAGGAGAGTGACCTGGCTTGTCTTTTCATGAAATGGTTAAAGAAAATCTGGATTGTTGTTCACCACGAAAATGATCAGGCCATGCTATGGAAGAGCAGTGAGACTCATACAGCGCCAGGATTACAACTAAGACCACTAAGCACAAGGAGGCGAGTTCTGGCTTAAAATACGGAGCTTTCCAAGCAGGTGGCTGTAGAGCTGAGTGGATGCCTTGGTGAGTTGTAGATTCTTTGTCTCCAGAAATATTCCAACACAGTCTATGTAGCCATTTGGCTGGAAAACCAGCTGAGGCATTGTCCACCTGTACAACAATGCTATTGAGCACCTACCAACTACATGTTCCACGCTGTGGAATGGGGGAACACCGAGATAAGTGAGACAATCAAGATCTCTGTCCTCATGTAGTTTGTAAGACAGTAATGGATGAAGGCAGTAAACAAATAATTAAATCAATAGATAATTAAACAAGGCGAGTGCTGATTATGATCATTTCTCTGATGAACATAAATAAGATTGGGGGACGGGGGGTGTGACTAATTGACTGTGGGGGTGATCCAAGTAGGTGGCATTGGAACTAAGCCCTGACAGTTAAGAGCTGGGAGAAAAGCACCTCACTTTCTGAAACTATGAGTATGCTGACTTGGCAAAGGGTGTGGTTTGACAGAAGAGAGGGGCCAAGCCAGAAGCATCGCGAGAGAACGGAGGACGAGGCTGTGGTGGCAGGCAGCAGTTAAGCCCCACACATCTTTATGCATCCCAGAGAAAAATTTTTGTTAAAGAGAATGAGATATCACTGAAAAGTTTTAATCGGGAATGATGTGTTTGGATGTAAAGTTTTTTATAAATAGGTGGTGTAGATGATTCTTTTCTAAAGCTGAGGTTCTGTTATGATTAGGTCTTAACCCTATCTTACTGCACATACAAAACAGTTATGTACCACTCCTTTTGCTATTTGTTCTATTTAATAGTAGCTGGGGGAGGGGGAAGACCCATTCTTGTTATTTATCCTGAATTGACCCTCCTCATTAGTGCCTCTTTCTCATAGATACATCTGTTCCTCTCTGAGCTGGTCCTCTGAGCTGCTAATCCTGCCCCCACCCCTACACTACTCCTTCTAGTTCTATCTGGTCAGCCATTTCATCACTGAAAACTGATTGGGCTCTTTCTCCTGGCTCCCACTCATTATTTTGCCTCATAATGGAGCGTCTGTCTCCTTTCTGTCACAATGGACTGTCCTTTTGTACCAATGACTTGGCCTGGACTCAAGACCATTTTCTCTTACAATCCATGAGACTATAGTCTCCTTGAGAGCAGGGATTATATCTGGTCCTCTATTGTATCTCTGTATTCCAGTTTTGGCACCTCTGATCTTTAAGTCTCTAAGAAATACTGATGAATGAATGAATACTCTGACCTTGGGCAGCTTGTTTGGACATAAAATCCTCCTGGACACTGGCTCTCCTCTCTGCACTCAATCCTATCATTCTCCTTCCAGCTTCTACATTGCAAAACACAATGGCTCAGTGCCAGTTAGATTCTCCCAACTAATTTAACCAGAGCTGGAACCGAGCCCTTTTTTTTTTTTTTTTCACCTCTCTTAATCAGTCAAGGCATAAGCTTTGGATTGTTTTCCTGAATTGTGGCTGAGTCTTAATTGTCATAAGTCCGAAAAAGCAAGTCTGCAGATGCCCTGCATCATTTCTAGGATAGCAATAACAGTTTACATTCTTTGGGCACTACTGCTTGCCAAACCCCATGTTAAGTGCTTTGCAGGCATTGTCTCCTTTAATCCTTACTGCAAACTTATTTGGAAAACATTAATATCCCCATTTTACAGATGAGGAAATAAGGCTTAGAGACGCCAATTCGCCCAGGGTCACACAGCTAACAAGCAGATCTGAAATTTTCAATATTTCTCTGAATGTAAAACTTATACCCTTAACAACTAGGGAAAAAAGTGTACAAAATAAAATTCATAATAATACATCACATACTGAAAATGAGCACAAAGAAATGCATACATTAATTGATAATGGTATTGAAAAATGGATGTCATTATGGAATTCTTTGCTGTATAATTAGATAGAATTTAGTTTCTCTGTCACACATTTTTTCTCTTCACCTCCAAAATATCTTGTGTATTCATAATATGAATTATGCATATCAGACCATTAAATTTATTTTTGGGAATCCTAAAGCATTTTAACAGAAGAACCTAAGAAAATTAGTCAGGCATAGAAAATAGCCCATATCTTATGAGATTTTAAAGGCCTCAAATAAAAGGTATGAAAAGAACTTAAGAATTCTTATATACAACTGATATATATAGAGATCAAATCCATTTCAGATTTTAAAAATCTGCTGTTTTTATGGAAGGTCTTAGGAACCAAAACCAACTCATCTTCCAAGGTTTTTTTAAGTGACAGTTCTAAAGTAACCAATTTTTAACTTAACATCAAAGCCCACATTTGAATATTATCAGATTTAAAAAGAGACTATTTTTTAAAATGCCTGATGCTCCTAATGTTACTTGAAACACATACAAAATACATACATACCTGGCTACCTAGAAAACAACGCAATTACAACTCAGGGCACTAACCTGGTTTAAAGGCAAAACTCCAGCTGGAAATCTTTTTGAAGAATAATAAACCTTTCCTTCAGTAAAACAGTTATCTAAAGGAATCCTGGTTCTAATGTTTATACTCACTGGCATGAATAGATTGTGATCTACTATATAATTCATTTAAGATACAATGAGAATCAGAGAAAATGCTTCTAGCAGATTACAAATAAAAATTAAGAGAATAAATGGTAAATATTTTATCACCTCATCTTAACTTGGGAAAATAATTACCCAACTTGGAAAAATTATGAACTCAATTAAGAATCCAACTTGCAGAACAGGTTGCACATCTATGAACTTGTGAATAGCTTAGGTTTACCAAGTCAGTGATTTTAAAACATCTGTACAGATACTTTGGCATTTATTTTATGTTTATCTTATCTACTCTTTTAGTTAGGAGGCTCTTTTAGGGCTCATGAAAAACAGGAAACCCTGGGCAGGGGTCATACTTTGAAAACTTTTACCTTTGTACCTTAGGGCGAGTCACTTAAAGTTTCTAAGTCTCAGTTGTTTCACTTGTAGTCTAGGGGGAAATAGGGTAGAAGCATGGACTTTGCAGCTGCACAACCTGTGGTCAAATCCTAGATTTCCCTCTATAACTGGGTCTATACAAGTGAGGCCCTAGATAAATTCCTTATTTGCCAGAGCCTCAGTTTCCTCGTCTATAAACTTAGAATATCACATCTACCGTGTTTCCCTGAAAATAAGACTTAGCTGGAAAATCAGCTCTAATGCATCTTTTGAAGCAAAAATTAATATAAGACCCGGTCTTATTTTACTATAATGTAAGACCCGGCCTTATATAATATAATATAATATGAGACCGGGTCTTATATTAATTTTTGCTCCAGAAGACGCATTAGAGCGGATTGTGCGGCTAGGTCTTATTTTTGGGGAAACACGGTAGTAAGATCATGAAGACTGGAGAAAATATATATAAACAGTACTTATTAAGCTTTTAATAAATTGTAGCTACCAATGCTTGTGAACACATTTTGTAAACTGCATTACGTATGTAAAGCACTATTATATAACTTGACTGTTTCTTCAGATAATCATGTAGTTTCTTACTGACATGACTAAATCATAACATTTCTCCATTAGTCTGTATATATTAATATATTCTCTTTTGTATATTGGAAACTTGTGATACTTTTCTGGTGAAATTTGTCATGAGACTATATCAGCCAATGTCCCAATAATGAGATCTCTGAGTTTGTTCTCCTTTGCTGCTGCGTTCCAGTCTGTAGTCTGCAGTGAGTTTTCAATCTATTCATTCATTCTTTTATTCACTCATTCAACAAACACCTACTGAAGGCTTACTTTGTGACAAAATCTATGTTAAGAGCTGTATTGCAGAAGGAATTAGCCTGTATATTTTACTGCAGATGGTTTCATTAAATATTACATTATTATGATAAGTTATTGCAGTAATACAGAAAACTTAAAAAATATTATAGTTTATGCCAATTGTAATGGGAATTAAGAATAACTTTTGACAATATGTCACATATTCTCTAGAAAATAATTATATGCAGCCTCTGTTCCCACGGGTTGCTATATAAATGAAATAAATCCAAAGTATCTATGAGGATTAACCAAGGAAAGGTATTTGAAAACGGAAACAACTTTTAAAATGATCATATTTCTGACTCAATATTGAATTACCTTTCACAATTGATTCTTAAGGGCTTTATATCTAGAGTAATTTAAAAATAGGCCACAATTGGAAACAAGAAATTGTTCTTCTGTTTGTACTTTATTTCCCTTAACAATCATAAGCCATAGATTATTTCTACTAATGGAAAACAACTGAATTTCACAACACCTGTATGTATATATATCTATGATCTAAAACATTTCCTTTAATCACTATAAACATAATCCATTTCCTATTATCATTATAAACATAATTCATTTTAACAGTTTTTGAGTGATTCCAATGTGCAGCAATTGCAAACCGAATGAGGAAAATACAAGGCCAGTATAGCAGGGCTTGGCAAGTTACTGCTTTTGGACCAAATCTGGCCCCCCACCACCTGTTTTTATAGATAAAGTTTTACTGAAGCACATCTTAGTCTATTTGTTGACATGTGATCTAGGGCTGCTTGGGTGATACATTGGCAGAGTTAAGCAGTTGTGATAGAGATGATGTGGCCCTATAAAGTCTAAAATATTTTCTAACTCTTCCCTTACAGGAAAGGTTTGTCAACCCCTGCTTTATAGTAAAGGTATTAAAGAATTTCCACATTGATTCTGTGTATCAACACAGAAATTAAGGCACGAAAAGAAGGTGCTTGATGTATATTTAGCTCCTTTTAGGCTTGTGTCCAGTGCTTAGTGGACACATCAGAGGTAGGGTAAATGCTACACATTTGAGTAGATAAATTCTTTATGAGCAGTCCTTGTTGGGCTAATGGGCCACGTTACTCCCACCTAACATAAAAAAAATCCAAATTTTGTGCCAAGCCATCAAGCAAATGCCCACCAGAATTGTATAATCATCCTTTGTTTTTCGATCTGGGGAGAAGAGTTCGTGTCTAATTTTTGTTAGAAATATTGTGACTTTCTATATAGCTATAAACAACACAGCTCATTTAATAGGAAATGGCCATTCTAATTAAGATAGGGGGGAAAAAGTCAACATGTTACCTGTGTGTTGCTCTTCAATCCAGATTTGCAAATACATGAAGAGGAGTAGCCCTGCTACTCCAAATATCAGCACCGAGAGGAAGACTTGTTTGGGGTTCATGACCATTTCAGATGGCTGCAGTTCTTGTCATGTCTGAAGACCACATGCTCTGGTTTCCCATAGAGCTTCAATCCTCTCTCATTCTCTTAAGTGCTCATTCCATGAAGTAACCTAAAAATTTTTAAAAATCCACATTTTGCTTTGCTGATGACATTTTTTTCTCATAGATGGTATAAATATGCAGCATATCAACAATACTGAAGACTTATATGAACTGTTAACACCTTGAAGACAGAAGAGACAGGTAGGTGTCTCTAAAGTGGCAGTTTTCTATTGTATACCTTTATCTTATCTAAGGAATGTATTATCCTCCAGTTAATAAGTAACACTCTAACATTTAATTAGGTGAAGTATGGGTACATTTAAGCCCTCCTATATTGTGAAGCGTAAAGCAGGATTCAGGTTACCTTTAAACATTTGTGAGATGAAAGACAACTAATAGAATGGATTGCTGAAAAAGGGATTTTAAAAAACATGTTCATGGTATAAAGGGCAAAAATCACTTCGTGTCTTAAACTATATATAAAGTTCACAGATGGAGGGTTCAATCTATCATTTCCCTCTCAGGTAAAAGTAACAGATTTTTCCAACTTACAGGGTACATTGCAAATCTCTCAAAGAAATAAAAGGACACGTATTAAAAGGTCAGAGTTCAAGGGTTTCTCCCACAATAACATGGGAGTACAGAATCTACCTCAGATTACAGAAATCTATCTCAGTAATAAAAGCTTACTTTATTTAAAGAAATATTATAATGACTTTGCTTTGGAACAATTTCTTTTAGTGTACTCTTAACCTTTTTTTAAAGTCGTACCTACTTTTGAGAATCTAATGACAATGTAAACGCCTCCTTAGAAAAATATAAACACATACAAAACCTTGCATAAGATATCAGTTTGTTTATGAACCCTCACTGAAATCTGAGTTAAGAAGCTCTTTTCTTCATGAACTGCCAAGCAAATATGAGCTCACACAGTTAGCCTGGTAAATGAGGCCAAGGTCACGGCTTTGTATCTAATGCAAGCCAAAGACCTTGGCTCTGCTCCTTGGCCACAGAGCACACCCACTCTTTGGATGAGATAAATAAATGTTTCCTCAATGTGAAGACATAACACATACTGATATGTCTAAAAATTCTCTCTCTCGCTCTCTCTCTCTCTCTCTCTTTCTCTCTCTCTCTCTTGTTCCCCTCCATAACTGCTACAAAAATTTCTGGGAGAATATTAATTTAGCCTTTGTAAGATGTTTGGTGAGGTCTAGGTAAAAGTTAAAAACTGCTATGGAAAACTGTTAGGCTGGTTAAAGGATAATATTTAGCTATTCTTGGCAAAACCAATTTTCACACAAACATTGGGCTTCAAAGGTAACCTATGAGGTCAGAATTAGAAACGAATGCAGTAGAGTGACCTCTTGATTAGAAAAAATAAATTCACCAAATAATTGAAAGTGTTTATGCAAAAACAACAAAAGTCACATTATAAATACATTGTTTTGTTTATGTTTTAACTAAT
The DNA here is from genome assembly GCF_036562045.2 of Rhinolophus sinicus. Lineage (NCBI taxonomy): Eukaryota > Metazoa > Chordata > Mammalia > Chiroptera > Rhinolophidae > Rhinolophus > Rhinolophus sinicus. Next base: position 37,230,089 of record NC_133758.1, on the reverse strand, counting down.
ACGCAAAGGGAACAGAGTAAGAGCAGTGTTGGTCAGAATTACCTGGGAACTTTCTCCAATCCACTTCACTGAGGAAGGGGCAACAGCTAACATTTTCATGAGTGTTTTTAAGGAATTCAGACATTTCTTGATTTTGAGAGTAGAGGAAGTTTGCAAATAAGTAAAAGAACTGAGAGTATTACCATAGTGCTTTTTTGATAGGTGATACTTTGCTCTTAGATTGATTCAAAATTAAAATATTATGGGTTTTCCAAAAACATGCAATGAAAAACCATTACAAAGGAAGATTTGCAATTTGAGGTGCTCCAAGACTGAATCCCTCAAAGAAAGCTACAAGAGAAGCCAGCTTTCTTGTCTCTTAATGCTACAGTTAACAACGAACAGAACAGATAATTCCTGGGTATACAGGAAGATTCAGATAGGAGGAAACCAGTTAAACAAAATCTGCTAACAAAGAAATGGTTGTTTACAAGAAGAAAGAGACTTTTACAATCTGTCTACATAATTAAAACTTACCTCAGAAGAGAGAGAATAGAAGAAAATGCATAAATCAGAACAGAGCCACAGACCTGTGGGAATGGTGGGTGTGAAAGCCAAAAGAAGTACTCCTTGGGGCTTTGCGGGGGAAAATTATTACCTATGATGCTGGAAAAAGATTAAGAATTTGCCCTTCCTTTCTGCAGGAGATGTTGTTATACTCTGACATATCCTCCTGGGTAAGAAGTCAGTGGAAAACCCATAATTGTTATTATGGCAGATGTGAGTAGGATTGAGTGATTAAAGCCACAAGGCAGAAAGGCAATCTGGTGTAAAACGGAGAGATACGTTAGATTTTCTCCCATCTCAGTCCATTAACCCGACGTTGGCATTAGGAAATAGCTCTCATTAAACAAAGGTGAGGCAGTAGGAGCAGCAGTATTGCTTTAAGCAAACCTGAAGGTCAGTTGTGATGGGAAAACACACCTATTTGGAGATCATACATCTACCTTTATGCCCGTGGAAAAAGTGCAGACTACTGGAGATTGAAATTACTTGGAATAATGCTATTTTATGTACAAGCATCATACATTTCCACGGTTAAAGGCTTCCTGTATTTTGTACAACAACTTCTTCTCCCCGCTCATAAATACAGTACCTTGAATTCAACAGGTACTCAACAGTGACTGATTTATCCCTAACAATTACAAAAAGAAATATAAAAATAATTGTTTCACCCCATTATCTCTTCCTGAACACTTTAACAGTTATGTTTTTAAGATTCTCAACATCATTAATCATCAGAGAAATGCAAATCAAAATCACAATGAGATACCACTTCATGCCTGTTAGAATGGCTAGCAACAACAACAACAAGAGAGGTAACAAATGCTGGTGAGGATGCAGAGAAAAGGGAACCATTGTACACTGTTGGTGGGGATGTAAATTAGTGCAGCCACTATGGAAAGCAGTATGGAAGTACCTCAAAAAACAAAAAATAGAACTACCATATGATCCAGCAATTCTACTTCTGGGGATATATCTGAAAGAAACAAAAACACTACATCGAAGAAATATCTGCACCCTACATTCATAGCAGCATTATTCACAATAGCCAAGACATGAAAACAACCTAAGTATTCATAGACTGATGAATGGAACTTGTGATATATGTATACCATAGAATGTTGTTCATCCTTAAAAAGGGAAGAAATCCTGCCATTTGAGACAACATGGATGGACCTTGAGGGAATTGTGCTAACTGAAATAAGTCAGACAAAAATACAAATACTGTCTGATCTCACCATATGTGGTTCTAAAAAAGGCAAAACAATAACAAAAAAAAACAAGCTCATAGAAAATCAGATCAGATTTGTGGGTACCACAGGTGTGGGTTATGGGGAAGTTGGGGAATTAGATGAGGTGGTCAAAAGGTACAAACTCCAGCTATAAGGTAAATAAGTACGAGGAATGTAATGTACAACATGACGACTACAGTTAACATTGCTGCATGGTATATGGGAACGTTGTTAGAAGTAAATCCTGAGTGCTATCACAAGGAAAATAATTGTTTCCTTCTTTTTCTTCTTTTTTTGGTATTTATATGAGATGATGGATATTAATTAAATTTATGATAATCATTCCACAGTATATGTAAATCATTATTCTATATGCCTTAAACTTATACAGAGCTGTATGTCAATTATATCTCAATAAAACTGGAAAAACTTATTTTAAATAAGTATGGTTACTAACACAAGCATTTTGGGACTTTAGTGATAAATTACTAGATGGAGGTAATTTATTTAAGAGGAAATTATGAATTGCCCAGTTTGGCAGAAGCCTATGATTTTAGGCAGAAAGTTATGGAAGATTGGTTTGGACCAAATTATACAATTTAGTGTAGAAAAACTCCAGAGTCAAGGGACCACCTATTCTTACCCCACCCTCAGCAGGACCTCAGCAGCCCTTGCCTTCTGCCTCTCCCACAGCAACTACACCATTCTCTCTTTCCAACTCTCTGAGCAATAGGAGGCCATCAGGGATGAACCTCCTTAATTTACTACTGCCCCTCACAAAGTTTACTATCATCTGTTCCAGTCCACACTGCTTTGCCTCTATCTCTGATGACCACAAGTCCTTGCTCTCACCTCCATGTCTTTCAGAATGCTGTGAGACATGGCTTCATCAACACCTCTCCAGCCTGGGTCTTATCCTGAATCTCTACCCAGTGACTTCTTCCATTATAATTCCTCCAGCGATTGCCCTATTGCTATCATTCCCAGACAAGCTTCCAGAAAGAGTACTCTGTCCTGACTGCTTCAGGCACCGATCTCCCAGCCATTTCTCAACCCACAGTGGTTCAGGAGGCAGGAAAAGATATGATCAGGCTCAGGCGCTGTGTAGGGATTGAAAATTTGTAATTCCCTGTTTGTTTCTTTTTTTTTTCTTTTTGCTATTCTAGTTTCCTCTTCTATGACTTTCCTTTTTCATCTTTTCCCCATTGTCTTATTGATTTGTAGTTCTCCATGAATTTTGGATGGTAATTCTTTGTGAGTTATGAGCATTATAAAAATTTTTTCCAGTGACTTTTTCTTTCTTTTCTTCCTTCCTCCCTCCCCTCGCCTCCCTTCTCTCCCCTCCCCTCCTTCCCCTTCCCTTCCTTTCTCTTCCTTTGCATGGTTGTTCCATTATGTAGAAGTTTTAAATAAACCTTTGTCACTTTTTCCTTCTTGATTTGTTTATCAGCTAGAGTCTTGGGGGGGAAAAAACCAAAAACGTGATATATTCACTCATGAAATTATTTGGGACAGTTTACAAAGATGTGACCAGCATTTTGGGAAACCAACAAGGGATAGGGCAGTACCCAAGCACAAGTGACAGCAACCACTTCTAATAGTGAAGACATGAAGTAGAGCTATGCCTATAGCCCGGAGAAGGGGCTAGAAGGAGAGGGATGGCTGATGAGAACTACTGTCTATTGCACAGTGACACAGACAGAACACTGTAGCCAGGTGTTAAGGTAACCAGAAGAATCACTATCCCATCCTCAATGTCCTGCTGACCTTATACTTTATCAGTGACTCACATTTAACAAAACTAGTGAGGACCAGGGAGCCCTTTATGTTGCACAGTCCAGTGAACCTCCCAAACCAGAGGGTAGAGATGGGTGATATCAAGCTCAGTTTGTGTTCCTTATGAATTTTCTAAGATAATGTTCTTACCTTCAAATAATAAAATTATTCTTCTCTATTTCCTCCCAAAGTTTTAAAGCTATGCTTTTCATAATTAGTGATGAAATCCACCTGGAATTTATTTTTGTGTACATTGTAAGGTATCTGTTCCATCTGGATAACAATTGCCCAATACCTCTACTTATTGAGTAGTTATTATCATTTTACTATTGACTTTAAATGATTTTGTTATATTTTTGTGTTATTACTGCTAGATATTATTCTGTTCTATTGACCTAATGTCATATATTTGTACAAACTTCTGGGCCTATCTGAAGGATGAAAAATGAATCTGATTACTGATTTAATTTTGTTAATGGTTATTTGTTTATTCATTTAACTTTTGTGAGTCAGCTTTAGAAAATTATATTACCTATACAAATATAGTTTCCTTTTAGATTCCAAATTTATAAACACAAAGTTGTTCATAGGATTTTCTCATGATTTTAAAGATCTCTTTTATAGCTGTAAGTATAGCCCCATTTTCATTCCTAATATTACATACTTCTGCCTCTTCTCTTGTTTCCTTTAATCATTTTTGTTAGAGATTTGTGTTTTATTTAAAAGTATATTGTAATTCCTTTTTATTTGTTTTTGTTCTCTATTCAACTGTTTTCTTCTTTTATCTTTATTTCCTTCTTCATTCTTTTCTTCTTTAGGGATATCCATTTTTTTTCCAAAATTTTTGAATTGAAAATTAATTCATGAGTTTTCTTTTATATAAACATACATATAAGGACATTGATTTCTACAAAAACTATTTTTAGCAGCAAATAGCATGTTTTTATATGTAGTATTTTCATTGCCATACAGGTCTAAATATTTTATAATTTGTTAGATAAATTTGTGTCTCTTCTTTACTTTTTAAATAGTTTCTTTCTCCTAGTTCTGCTAGACAGTTTCTTAAAGTTATGTAATCCTCTCTGTTCCTCTTTCTGCTTTCTTTGAATGTATAGATTTTATTTCTGTCAGCTAAGCAGCACTTTAAATTAAAAAATACTTTCTTAACTACAGAATTTTCTAATAAACTATTCAGTTTTCACAAAAACTTTAGCATGCTTTAACCACTCATTGAATAGTGTTTCCTCACTCTGATCATGTTTGAGATTTTCTATTTAATTTTAAGCATTTAAAAGAAATACTAATGATTAAATAATTAATTACATTTACTGGTATTTTATCAGTCTTTGTGTTCACTATTTATTTTTGAATAGTACACCTCTTTAAGGTGACTTTCTTTCTTATTGAAAGAAAGTCAATTTTCCTAGTAAATGTCAGCATCAAATTATCTTAGATTTTGTATGTACCAAATTATTTCATTTTTGTTTTCATTCTGGAATGATAGTTGAGTATGAATTGAGGTTAAAATTATTTTTTCTCCGAACTCTGAAGATTAATATTCTTGTCTTTTATCATTTGTTGATAATGACAAAAAGTCAGTTGTCAGTTTAATAGGTTCAGAACTGTCCACAATTTCAATATGATGTATCTTGGCATGGATTTATTTTTAATCATAATGCTTCATACTTACAGTACAATTTCTACTTGAGTATCCATATCTTTCTTCTTTTCTTATAAGTAAATTAGAGTTGCTTTAACAAATAATTTTCAGCATTTTCTTACATTAAAAAAAAATTCTTGCTAAATTTTGAAACCTTTCAATATATCTTACATAGTTTTAACTACTCTGTCATCTTCCATTTGTTTGTTTGGGGAGCAGACTAGAATTCCAAAACATAAACATATTTCCACTCTTGACCAGAAATCCCCATGTAAACTTTTCAGACTTAATTTTATTTATCTGTACAAATGGGACAATAAAATCTGCCCTATGTATCTGACAGCTTCATCAAACATTAAGAAAAATATGTGATGATCTTTTGAAAAAATATAAAAACACTTTGAAATTATAAAGAACTTTAATAATCTGGGTTAAGGAGTTTAGATTTTTATTTGATAGGTATTATGGGCACATAAACATTTAAAAAATATATTGTTTCTATCAACCATAATAAAATTAAAATGTGGTATGTAGTCTAATGCTATTTAGTCAATTATGGACAGTGTTTTATTTAAAGAGAAAAAACCTAGATAGTACCTACCTTATTTAGTCATTGTAAAATGTGTTAATAACCCTAAAATGGTAAATCTTGACTGAATTACTTTTAATTGAACGAAGAATGGGACCTTTACTTACTATTTATTACTTAATGTATAATATTTTATTATTTTAGAAGTTAAATAACCTTATTTTAATCCATTTTATTACAGGGCAAGTCTTGACATTTCATAAGCAATTTCTATATATTTCCACCCAATCCTCAAAAAAAATTAAATTTTTTTAAACATGATTTAAAATGTATCAACTTTTATTCTGAAATAATATTAGACTCACAAAGAAGCAGCAAAGGCAGTACAGAATCCTTGAGTACCCTTTACCCAGCTTCCTTCAATGATAACATTTTACATAACCATAGAACAATTTCTCAGAACCAGGTAGTTGACAATGGTACATGTGGAAGGCACAAGAATGGCCTGCCCCAAATGGTCTACTTCCTAGTTATCGGAGCCTGTAACTATGTTACTTTACATGGCAATGCGGAATTAAGACTGCAGATGGAATGACGGTTTTGCTCATCAGCTGACTTTAACTAGGGAGATTATTCCCAGTACCTGGGTGGACCCAATGTGATTATTGGATCCTTGAAAGTGGAAAAGGAGGTGCCACGCGCACATCCTTTCCTGCCTGGTATTCCAGACCTTGGCCTGGCACCACTTGGGCCTGTCTCGCTTATTCCATGCCTCGTCTGATGGGGAGGTGTATCTATTTGTCCCTGCCTCAGTGATCTCTCCTGAGGGATGCCAGGGGATGGGTCTCAGTGAAGTGGCTGTGATAAACATGGGGCCAGGAAAAATTCCTGCCCCTACTTGGGCTCTGAAAAGAGTATCTGCCCTTAAATCCTTGGCTTGGCAGCGCTCAGAGCCAGGCCCCATTTACTAATAAATCAGTTTGGGGAAAAGTCGTGACTGTGAAGTCATGGAAGTGGCTGGGGATGTAGACTACATGCCCCAAGATTTGTTTTGGCTTTTGTGTGAGCCAGGGCAGGTCCCATATACCCCCCCCCACACACACACACACACACTCACTGTGAAAGTGATTGATGAAGGAAAGGGGCCAGCTGTGAGGAGGGAGGGTGTGAAGATGGTGACAGGGTGGGTTGCATTGAGACTTCACTGCCTCACAACAAACCTTGTGACCCTTTTAGCACATTTATGAGTGACATTCCCTGCAACCTAAGGTGTAACAGCCAGTGCCAGAAGAGAGAGCGATCTGGCCTGGGCTATCACATTCAGGATTGGTCTTTACATTTAGTATTTTCCCCAAAAGAGATTATATATGTGGTGATAGATACTGTTAAGAAATCAGTTTCAATTGTTCAATGTGAACTAAAAAAGTACAGAATTTCATGTCCCATTTTGGAATGGCTTTTATTAAAAACATGGGGGGGAAAAAAAGGAAGAGTCCCCAGTTTATTAAACTTTAAAAGGCCCTGAAATTATTATAGTTTCATACAAACTTAATGTGCAGCTTGAAGTTAGTATGCAACCCATGTTGTTGGCTGGTATGTCCCAATGATGTACTTTTCATTCCTTTAATGACTATCTTATTCTATTAAATACATTGCATAGATCTATTTAAAAAAAAAAAAGTGGAAGAGGGAAGCAACAGAGGAAGTCAGCGTGATGTGATATGAGCATGACTTGCCCTTGTTAGCTTTGGAGCCATTGGAAATGGAGAAAGAGAACCATGAGGCAAGGAATGCAGGTGGCCTCCAGAAGCTTGAAAGTTTAAGAAACAGATCCTACCTGTAACCTACAAAAAGGAATGCAAGCCTGCTGATACCTTGATTTTAGCCTGTGTCAGACTTTTGACCCACAGAAGTGTAACATAATACATTTGAGCTGTTTAAACCACTAAATTTGTTATGATTTGTTATGGCAGCAAAGAAAACTAAGGTAGTACATTCAATTCTATTATAAAGTAACGTTTTAAAGGAAGACAGTTTATGAAATTGCTATGAATGGGTAGAATAATACTGATCTTTTCAAACATTTTCCATGTGGTTTCTCAAGTATACTGTTTCATATTCTATTCCTGTAATCGCTCAACTGTTCAATGTGTTTTGTCACACAGAGCATAGAAACATATTCTTTTACTAGACACTAATTTATAGGTACTTCCTTATACATTTTGTTGCTGTGATTTCCTGTATAATTTATTTAACCGGTACCCTCTACTTTTAGCTATTGTAATTAAAGTTTAATTATAATTAAAAAAATTAACATGACAAGGCTTTGCCATTAAAGTCTTTGACTTAGTAAAAGTTTTAAATCAAATTTTATATTCTAGTGTTCCATGTAGAGGGTTTTTGAAAGCAAAATGGTCTATCCTTAAAGACTGCATCAGACTAAAACCAAAGGTCTTGCAAACATTGTTTTATATTAGCGATGGGGAAAGAAACAGATATTATTGTTAAATGGTTTGCTCATCTCAACCCTCATCTTCACTTTTACCCATTCTCAAACTTTCAAAGTGTTAAAAGCTTTCAGAGTGTTACATATGGATGATACAAAAATAGTGTTGTATTTTACATTGGTTTAAGCACAGTCACAAGAATCTGTAGCATGTATTTACATGCTAGTCAGGAATCATCAGAATCACGTTAAGTAGCACATAAGATACACAGAGCATCAAACTCTATTTTATTAAAGGGACCTATGAAGATAGAAGAAGTCCTTGAAAAGATGTTTGGAGTCCTGGGACTTGGCCATGGTGGTACAAGAAAATGGTAATTTGAGTGACATGTCTCAAATGATGTGAAGGAGTTAACAGCAATGATTATGTCAGGTGAGGTAAGGGGGTTCACAAGTACAATGAAATAATTTGTTTTTGTTGTTGTAGTAATTAATAATGTAACCTAGGAAATTAAATAAAAGATAAAAGATGGCTTCCAATCATGATTTGGATCAATTGTGGTATAACCAATAGACATTGGTAGGTTGCAAGTAAGTAAAATTAAAGGACATGCAAGTGGATGCTTGTTGTCTCCATGATATCCACTCTTCTCCCTTGTGTGAAAGCCACCCAGTTTAGAACAGATTATCCCCACCTTCAGCTCCAGCAAAAGGCCCAAAATAGTGTAATCCTATCAGGGTAGTTAATTCTACAATCCTTGTCAAAAAAGCTGGTTCAGGAATGGCCAGGTGTGTTAGTTTCCTGTAGCTGCCATACCAAATTACTACAAACTTGGTGGCTTTAAAACAACAGAAATGTATTCTCTCACAGTTTTGGAGGCCAGAAGTCCAAAATCAAGGCAGTTATGGGTGTACTCCCCTTGGAGGCTTGAGGGGAGAAACTTCCTCAACTCTTCTGGCTTCTGGTGGCTCTAATCTCTGTTTCTAATTTCACATAGCCTTCTGTTCTGTGTGCTTTATAAGGATACTTATCATTGTATTTAGGGCCTCCCCAGATAACCCAGGATGAGTTTATCTTGAGATCCTTAACTTAATTATATCTGAAAAGACCTTTTTTCCCAGATAAGGCCACAGGTTCCAGGATACAGGATGTGGACATATCTTTTTCACGGGGGTGTGTGGGTGGGGGTGGCGGGGGTGGGGGTGGTGGTCAGTCCACTACACCAGGTGACCCAGGCTTTCGCTGGCTACAGTGATTGTTTCAGAGGTGACCTAATCTGAACAAAGCCTAGAGCTTTGGTTTGGTGTTCATGGGAAGTAGTATTTTCTCTCTCAATGAATGTGAATAAGAAAACACATACGTAGTTTGTGCTGTTTTTGGAAGCCTGCGGGCTGCCATGATAGAAGCCAGTTTAAAAAAAACAAGGCAGCAAGGAGGACGGAGAGAAACCTGCAGAGAAACAGAGGGAAATCTGTGACTAGACCCTGACTACACTTACTCTGCCTCTGAATTTGTAAATCAGGAAAGTCAATAAATACCCTTTATTTTTTCAATCTATTGCAAAGCAATTATAAGGTAGCTAAGGAATAAGCTATATTTTGGGTATAGCAATTTGGGCAGGACAATCAGAAATAAATGGAAGTAATAATAACATTTATTGAGCAGTTATTACATTCTAGGCAGTATTCTAACCATTTTATATTGATTATTTAATTTTATTCCCACAATAACACTGTTATCTTCCCAGATAAAAAAACTGCAGGACTAGCTCACATAACCACATAGTCTGATGCATAGTTCACTGAAAGATGATGTGAGAGGTGCAGCTGGAGATAGACAACAGAGGGCCTTGGCATCAACCTAAGGTGATTAGATTTGTCCTGTGGACACTGGGGGACCATAGACAGGTTTGCAGGGAGTAGAATGACCATGCCTGCACTTTGGGTAGATCACTCAGAGGCAATGCGGACGGGACTAAAGGTAAGGAAGTCCACAGGCACTCAAGAAGAGAAAGGATAGCCTTTGGGAAGGAAATCCTCAGAGCAGGAGTGGACTAGATTATATTCCAATCCAAAAATCCATCTGTCCTTTCATTTATGCACATCCTCTTGTCTTTCATTACTGGAGGCAGTTTATTGTAGTGTAAGCTAAGTATGCAGTCATGTGGTATTACATACAAACTATATACCTACTGCATACATACTACAATACTGTGTGGGGTATTGTGGTTACGTATGAAGATTCTGGAGCTAACTGCCAGGGTTCAACTCATAGTTTGGTGACTAATTTTTTGTCACAGCTTATTATGTAAACTCTGTGTGCCTCAGTTTCCTCATATCTAAACTGGGGATAATAAAACTACCTACCATGGAAGGATGCTGTGAAATAAGTCAATACATAAACAATATTTACAAGAATACTTGGCCCCAAGAAGTATTCTATAATATTAAGATGTTAATATCTCTACGTTCGAAATGACCAGCACTGGGATAGCTGTATTATAGTTAATCAATAATTATTTGTTGAAAGATTGGGTATTTTTACTTCAGAAGACAGTCTATTTTTACTGTTAGACCTTTATTCTTTCAATTCAAGCCAACTCGATCCAATCAATAAACATCCATTAAGTCTGAATATGATTAAGGCCTCACACCAGGCAAAGCCAAACGAGTAAGGTTTAATCTTTGTTCTTCATCAGAGGACATTTGAACGTATCTCTTCATAATTTGCACAAGTTGGTTCTGCTAGAGCCTTCCAGAAGAACTTATAACAAATCTGTTCTCTCCTTTACATGACAGACTTTCAAATTATTGAAGACAATTATCCTGTCTACCCTTAATATTGTTTTACTCCAAGAAACAATAAATATACAAAAATCCTTCAGCCATTCCTTACGGGACATGGTTTAGGAGCATTCAATCAATTTAATCTCTTCCTCCAGACACATTCACATTTGTGAATGCTTTTCTTTAAATTCAGGGCTCAGAAGTAGATACAATAATCCAAGCATGATTGAATGGTTGGATGGTGTTATGAAAATCAGGACCATAAAAATAATGGCTATACTTCAGTGCACTCACAGATAAAATGGGAGAATGAAACAGTTTACAGGTTAGAGCCTTAGTGGTTTTCTGTGGTACAAACAACAGGGGAAAAAAAACCAAAAAAACTTTATAAAGAGCATTGTGAAGTACGTAGGAAACATATCACAAAGCAAATGTAATTAAGTCAAGATAGGATATTATTGCATATGGGCAGTAAATAAAATATGTGTTTCATAAATACATGTAAAGAAGGATTTAAGGAATAGTAGACATGAGGGTTAACTATGAAATATGTTCCCCACCAAAAAAAAAAAAAAAAAAGAAAGAAATGGAAAAAGATGAGACCAGAAAAGATGCCTTGGTCAATGTGGAAATTATCGAGAGAAGATCAAAAAGGACCAAAGGATTTTGAGGAGAGGAATTGAAAGACAAGAATTTACTATTTCAACCATTAGTATGAAGTGTCAGAAGAGGAAAAATATGTGTGTTTCCCTGTGGTGTATAGTAGAGTAAGATAGTTGTGTACATATACAAATGTTATTCATATACACTTGAACTGTAATGATGATGTACTTTGGGTACTATGTAAATGAGCAATATATGCTAATTTAAAATTTTGTTTTCTGATTCAATGATAGCAGGGCATGGGTTTCCATGTCAACTGAAAAAAGGGTTTCCTTTCAGGGAGATAATCCAATACATAAACGAATTACAAAATCTAGTAAGTTTGTGGAGCATTATTGCTGAAAAAGTGATACATCCAAAAATAGGATAATACAAGAGTTAGAGAAAGAGAGAATTTTAAAAGCTTCATAGCAATATACTTACTTCCAAAAGACCTCAAAAAACAGACTAACAAAACCCGGCATGCAATTAAATATTATGTAAATGAAACATTGATATTTTAGATGAATAATTAAAATAATCAATCTATCCATGTTGCAAATGGCAATATTTCATTCTTTTTTATGGCTAAGTGAAATGAGTCAGACAGAGAAAGATAAATACCATATGATTTCACTTATCTGTAGAATCTGAAAAACAAAACAAATGAACAAACAAAACAGAAGCAAACTCATAGGTACAGAGAACAAATTGATGGTTGCCAGATGGGAGGAGTTTGGGGATTGGTGAAAAAGGTGAAGGGATTAAGATGTATAAATTGGCAGTTATAAAAACAGTCATGGGGATGTAAAGTACAGAATAGGGAATATAGTCAATAATACTTTAATAACTATGTATGGTCAGATGGGTACTAGACTTAGTGGGGAGATCACTTTGTTAGTTATAGAAATGTCCAATCACTATGTTGTACATCTGAAACTAATATAATATAGTCAGGGGGGTGGGGGGTGGGAGATGAGGGTAAGGGGGATCAAATATATGGTGATGGAAGGAGAACTGACTCTGGGTGGTGAACACACAATGGGATTTATAGATGATGTAATACAGAATTGTACACCTGAAATCTATGTAATTTTACTAACAATTGTCACCCCAATAAATTTAAAAAAATAAATTAAAACAAATATATAATATTGTATGTCAACTCTAATTGAAAAATAGAAAGAAATCTTAAAAATAAAACTTTGCAAGACTAAAATAAATAATAGAAACATATTCATGATATGTCTTAAGCGAAAATGGCAGCCGTTTGCTAAATATTGCAGTTTGACCCATCTGGTCACACAGTATATTGCACATTCTGGCCCTCCTTAAGGTTGGTCAGGATAGTGTGACTATTAAAAATCAAAACAATACTGGGCAGCATTTAAAAGACAATAAGCAACATACTATCAGGAAGTCATTTTGATCTTTCCACTTAGTTCTTATGAGGAAGCAGCAGTTCAAATTAGAATGTTAGTTACAATATAAAACAGAATGGCTCACATTGGATTTAGAATATTACATTTTACAATAAAATAGCAATATCTATACTTAATTGATGTTAAATAGGTAAGGCTACTCTAGTACAACAAATTCTGTGATCAATAATTTAGACAACTTTGGCACTGCTCCATGTTCAACAAATTGTCTAGATATATTGTCAACTTAGTATTATATGGTGAGACAATAAAACATAGATTGTTTTAATATTACTGTTGCTACTGGTTGTTACCTAGATGAAATGTCTTTTATATGTTGTCACCTATATATTTCCTTATTTCTAATTTCCCTCTTCTGTTCATCAGAGTAATAATAAAATCCTTGTAAAGGTATTTATTTATAGACTATCCTGATTACTTATACCAGATATGTTGGGTAGTAATTTCTGTTAATGATTAGCTAGACAGTCAATACCTATATGGAAGATTGATTTTCTTTTTCCTTCATTATATATTATCCAGACATCTGATGTGTTGCTATTGTATAATACCTTTTATAGAAAGGATAATACCGCTTTCCACAAAATAGTAAAATTCTATGGGTAGCATAAAACTCTAGAAATATGTGTATATTCTAAAATGAGTACAATCTGTGTCTTATGGATAGTAAAGTTTGTGAGCCAAGCTCTCATGGCTGGCTTCAAGCGATCTCATGCAAATATTTATTAAATTCTCCTATGTGCTCCCTCTCTTTCCTCTTGTTTCATATTCTAGCCCATCTGTGCTTAGCCTGCAACCATTTAATAGAAAAATAACATGAGCTAAAACAGGAAAGGTGCTAGTCTACAAATCTTGGTTTAAAAAGAAAAATAAATTAAATCTGCAAAAATATCTCCTGACAAAAATCATATAGTCAGCTCATAAGGCATTTACAAAGAACACACCACAAAAATAGTGCTCACATTACAGTATCAAAGTAAGTGCCAAAGGTAGTTATTAAAATAAGTATAGATATATTGGGAAGCTTGAAATGCTGCCAACAAAAGAAAGCAGGAATAATACATAACTCAATATTAACAATATACAAAAAAGCAGGAAGTCCAACAAAACATGTAAAAGAAAAAGTACTGTGAAGGATACTACGAAATTATGAATAATTAGTTATGCTTTTAATGGTATTATTGCATTGGTTAATTTTAATTAATTTAATTAACTAACCAGTGAAGAAGATTTTTAGTTAAATGGAGACAGATTGAATTAACTTATTCCCTCCTCAGATGCCTCTAAAATGAAAGCAAAGAAACTAAAAATACCGGGGATGCCAAAAAAACATGTATACAAGTGGACACTTTGGTCAACGTTGCTCAAGCAGTAGTTCGCCGTAATCAGAAGTGCCTGGATGCTGATGGTAACCACTTTGAGCACCTCTTGTAATTGCGGAAGTGTTCATATGTGACTTGTATTCATCTTTTGTTATTGGTATACATTGAGTATTACAATTTTAATTTAGTTTTCCTTTCTTAAAATACATTTTTTGGCATACATATGAGGTCTGACAACTAAGTTCACAAACTTGTTGCAATGATGTTGCTAACCTTTTTTGATATCAGAGGGATTATTCATTATGAATTTGTACCAACTGGACAAACAGTTAACCAAGTTGACTATTTGGAAGTGCTGAAAAGGCTGTGTGAAAAAGTTAGATGACCTGAACTTTTCGCCAACAATTCATGGCTCTTACATCATGACAATGCACCAGATCACACAGCACTGTGAGGGAGTTTTTAGCCAATAAACAAATAACTGTATTGGAACACCTTCCCTAATCACCTGATTTGGCCTCCAATGACTTTAGCCAAACATAAAGGAAATATTGAAAGGAAGGCATTTTGATGACATTCAGGACATCAAGGGTAATATGATGACAGCTGTGATGGCCATTCCAGAAGAAGAGTTCCAAAACTGCTTTGAAGGGTGGACTAGGTACTGGTGTTAGTGTATAGCTTCCCAATGGGAGTACTTCAAAGGTGACCATAGTGATATTCAGCAACGAGGTATGTAGCATTTTTTCTAGAATGAGTTCGTGAACTTAATAGTCTGAAGTATTTATAAAGATATAGAGAAGGGAAGAGGAGACATGCTACAAAAGAGAGAGAATAATAAAGTTTTAGAAAATGACATGCAGGCAGAGGAGGGATAACCAACCAAAAAGTCATAAACGCGAAGTGATTCCATAGTCATCAAAAAGAAGGAAGATACTGGGTGTTGTAAAACCCAGGGAAGGTGCACTAGCTTTCCCAGAAGAGGGAAGGCAAGAGAGAAGGCACTAGGTAACCAGAAGAGAAGCAAAACAAAGAACAGGAAAAAAAAAATGAACTAAACAACAACAACAAAAATCAAAAGAATTATACTTTAAATTCTTAGAGAGATAAGAGAAACTATTGGTTCCATCAAAGTAGGATGGGATCCTGTATTTGATAAAGAGAAAAGAAATTAGAAAAATAGTTAAGGTAACTTCTCAGAAGGTAGAGCAAAAGGACAAAGAGATGGAAAATTGGACATGGAAAAAAAAGCCAGGAAATAGGATTAATCTAAGAGATTCAAAATATGAATAATAGGAATTTCAGGCAGAGAGAACTAAGAAAGCAAAAGGGAAGAGACCATTAGTGATGCAATTTGAGAACATTTCAGGGAACTAGAGGACACGAGTTTCCAAATTTAAAGGGATCACTGAGTATTTAGCACACTGAATAAGAAATAAACACATTGAAGGACATCATATTGACATTCCAGAATACTAGGAATGAAGAAAAGATTTCATGTGTTGTCCAAGACAAACAAAGGGATCACATCCAGAGGATCAAGAATCAGAATGACAGCAGACATGTCAACAGCAACACTGGAATCTACTCGTAGAATATGGCAAAGGAGCAAGGATTCCTTCAAAATTCTGAAGTAAAAATCATTCTAATCACTTAAATCACTAAAATCACTTAAAATTCTATTAAATGCTACCAAAGTCTCAATCAAGCATTTTCAGACAAGCTCTCAAAAGACTTTACCTCCCAAAAAGCTACAGAAGGACCTGACAAAGCAAGGGAGTAAGAAAAGAAGAAGAAATAAAATACAGAAAACAATACATCCAGCAAAGGAGAGAGATAAGAGAAATAACTAGATGGTAATGAAATGATGACAGCTGTGGAACAGGTTTACAAGGCAAGCAGTTCAAAGCGGAGGACAGAGAGGCTTGGGAGAAACTTTTCAGAAAGTTAAAACTGTAGATAGCTGTTTTGTCTGAACATTTAACCAACGACGAAGAGTTTGCCTGAATCAG
This sequence comes from Rhinolophus sinicus, assembly GCF_036562045.2. NCBI lineage: Eukaryota > Metazoa > Chordata > Mammalia > Chiroptera > Rhinolophidae > Rhinolophus > Rhinolophus sinicus. The sequence goes on along the minus strand of NC_133758.1, from coordinate 37,213,698 downwards.
TGGGGAAAAAAAAACTTAGAACTTTAAGTAAATGAAAGAGCAAGATACTACTAACTTCAGGGAAAATAGATAATTAAGGAAAGGAAAAAAATTAAATTAAACTGCATGGCTAAGCTGTGGATAACATTTACATAGCCATGATTCTGAAAACACGGAATATGTAACTGAACAAAATACTATCACTATATTGGGAGGGCAAAAGATTATAAAATGTGGGTATTATTTAGAGATAGGGAAGTAAACACCAACATATGAAAGTTCACATGACTCATAACAGGAAGAGCCAGAATCCAAACTCAGTGTTGGCTGTCTCCAAACTGTATTCTTTCCACTAAACTTGAGTATACCTTTCAAATAAAACTTACATAGAATGATGCCAACATCATGAAACTTATTAAAAATGGCTCACAATGAGCTAATTTACTTTTTTATTAGTTACCAAAAGTCAGAGCTGACTAAATAAACTGATAGCCTAACTAGGATATAGGGGGCTATTTATCTTATGAAAACATCCTATTTTCCAACACTGACATTATTACATTATTTACCTACACGTAAGGTACTCACGAAGTAGACATCCACAATGAAAATATTCTGGTTAGCTGCCATTTGGTCATCTAGGTAATCACAGAGAACTTCCTTTTTTGTGGAATATATACATATATATGTATACATATTTCCTTCTTGCAATTGCACAATATCTTCTCTGAGTTCTTGACCTCTTCGTGTCATTGATCTGTCGACCATTCTGAAAAGTCTTACATCCCAGACTCCTGTGGTGATCTCTGCTTGTTCAACCTTTAACAATCTCACTGATTTCTCTTTTTTTTTTTTCTTTCTTGGAGTTCTATTTTCTTTTCTCTGCTCTGTCACCCATGAAATGATCTAATTTCTTCAAAGATAAAATGTTTAACCCATGTTCCAGTTCCAATAACTCACCAGTTCTGGCCTCACATTTCTACATGCCTATTGGACATTTCCATTTGTAAATTCCACTACTCCTCATACTTCTTAACTGAGCCAAATGTCTTATAATGACAAACAAGGCTCTTCCTGATCTAGCTCTTGATCACTTCTTTAGTTTTATCACTCAAACCTCTACCTCAAACTCTACACTCAAAACAGGCCAAACTATTTAATTCACAAGAACTAACTGCATTCTCTTTTGTCGCTCAGCACACAAACATTCTTTGCTTTGTTTTTCAGAACCGCCGCCACCCTCAAGCTGGTCCTTATTTGTTCTTTAGGACACATCTTTGAAGTGATGTTCATGATACCCTCATGCCAAACATAGTACCTTAGACATGGTGAATGAAATATAAATATTTGTTGAATAAATGAAAAAAAAAAGACTCTCGAATAAATGACATCTCCAGAAAACCTCCTCAATTCAATACAACTAATGCTGCCTGACTAATCTTTCTCAAATATTGCTTACTAAATGTTTTTCCTTTGTTTAAAAAGCCACACACACACACACACACACACTTTAACCTAAGGTGGTAAACTCTTTTGTCTGCCTTCTAGGCTCTTCATAAAGTGGTCACTATACCTCTGCACTTAATTTCCTGCGGCTCCCCAACATGAAGCCTCCTCTCTGGTCTGACTCCTGAGCACTCCATGCCCATTTCTACATCCACCGCTTTGTTTTTGCTCTTTACTCCATCTGTCATGGCACTTTCTTCCTTTCAGACTCCTGCAAATGGACAGCTCAAGGCCAACTTCTCCCATAAAGCTTTCTTTCAATTTCTCTAGCCTATTATCTATGATAATAGCAACACTTTAGTTATTCATCGAATGTATTTTAATGATCTATTATTTGACAGGCACTGTTTAGGTACTAGGACACAAAAGTGAGCCAGGAAAATGCAAGAAAACAAGTTAGAACAAAATAAATATATGATTACAAAATGTGACAAGTGCTAAAAGCAAGGGGCAAAGTAGAGAATATTGGTATATAGAATCAGCAGACTGTCTTTAGACATGTTGGTCAGGGAAGGCATCTTTGAAGAGATGATGTTTAAGGATAGGAAGGATCTAGTCATGTACAAAGTGGTGGCGGTGAAAGGAGCGAGATCTCCATAGAATGACACATGTGCAAATACTCTGGAAGAGAAAAGAATTTAGCGTGTTCTACGAACTGAAAGAAAACAGTACAGCTGGAGCTTAATGAATGAAAGTAAAGTGGTCTAAGATGAGCTTGGAAAGTTAGGCAAGATCCTGTCAGGTCTGTAAGGGCAATTCTAAAGAGCGACAGATAACTACTGAATGGTTATAATAAGAGTAGAGAAAGGATTAGATCTATGTTTCAAGATCACTCTTGCAGCAGCTGTAGGAAGAATGGATTGGCAACTGAAGAACTCAACCAGGAAGGAGGCTGCTGTAGTCTACAAATATGGATAATGGGGATAACGTGGATCAGGGTAATGGCAGTAGTGGTAGAAAGAAGGGAAAGAACTTGAAATTAACTTCTGAGATGATATGCGATGGGAACATCTTCAAAGGAGAAAATAAAGAGTTTAGTTTTGATCATGTTGAATTTTAGATATTTATGACAGAACGAAGCAGAGACATCAAGTAAGGAGTTAAATATTCCAGTCAAAATCTCTCTGGTAGACAGAATTCTAAGACGAACCCAAGTGGGAGCAGTTCTGTAAAACCCCCTCCCCTCAAGTGTGACAAGACTGGTAATTTGCTTCTAATACATAGTATATGAAAAAGGTAAATAAATTTTGCAGAGTTGATTAATGTCCTTAATTGAGTGCTTTTGAATTAATTAAAAGAGAGATTATTTCAGCCATGAGAAAGAAGGAAAACCTGCTTTTTGTGACAACATAGATAAACCTCATGCTAAGTGAAATAAATCAGACAGAAAAAGCCAAATACTGCATAATCTCACTGTTTGTGGAATTAAAAAAAAAACAAAACACACACACCAAAAAACATTGAATTCATAGAAAGAGAGTAGAGTGGTGGCTACCAGGGGCTAAAAGGTTGGGGAAATGGAAAGTTGAAGGGTACAAACCTTCAGTTATAAGATGATTAAGTTCTCAGGATGTAATGTCCCTAATGGTGAGTATAGTTAATAATACTTCATTGTATACTTGAAATTTGCTAAGACAGTATATCTTAAATGTTCTTACTACAAACACACACAAAAGGTAACTATGTGAGGTGACGGAAGTGTTAATTCACCTGATTTTGGTAATCATTTCACAGTGTATACATATATCAAATCATCATGTTGTACACAACAAAAATAAATAAATAAAATAAAAGAGTATCCTGAGTGGGCCTGATCTAATCAGGCGATCCCTTTAAAAGAAGGTCCAGCACTTCCCTGAAGTTAGAGATGTTCTCCTACTGGCCTTGAGAAGGCAAAAAACTAGCTGTGAATGTCTTTTAAAAGAGGGGTGGCCTATAGATGCTGAGGCTCTTAGTCTCATAGTTGTAAGGAATTGAATTCTGCCCATAAGCTCAACAGGTCTGGAAGAAGACACTGAGCTTCAGATGAGAATGCAGCCCAGCCAACAGCATGATTGCAGCCTTGTGGTACCCTGAGCAGAGAATCCAGTTAAGTTGTTCCTGACTTAACAGCAGGAAAATTATCAGAGATAGCATTGCATAATGAATGATAAAGGGATCGATTCTCCAAGAAAACCTAACAACAGAGCATCAAACTATGGGAGGCAAAAACTGATAGAACTACAAGAAAAAAATACTATTATAGTTAGAGACTTTAACACCCTTTATCAGAAATGGACTGATCTACACTAGATTTATCAGGGTAATGACTTTGTAAGTTACATAAATGTCTAATCACTATGTTGTACACATGAAATTAATATAATATTGTATGTCAACTGTAATTAGAAATGAGAAAAATACAACATACTTTTAATCAATGTAAACGAAAACCAGGAATTTGTTCCTATTACATCTTAATAAGACTATATGTTGACTGATACAACACAGGTTATTGTTAGTGAAATTATACTTCTCAAATTAATGCTGTATATGTAATTAAGACAAGTAAAGTATTAACACCAAAAAAAAAAAAAAAAGAAATGGACTGATCTATCAGGCAGAAAATTAGTAAGGATACAGTTGAACTCAAAAATACTGGCTATAATGGACATCTATAGTATTTCATGCAACAACAGCAACATACAAATTCTTCTCAAGCTCGGAATGAACATTCACCAAGATAGACCATATTCTGGGTCAGAAAACATGTGTTAAAATTTTAAAAGAAAAAAAATCATAGAATGTTGGCTCTCAGATCACAATGAAATTGTCAGAAATCAGTAACAGAAAGATAGCTGAAAATTCCCAAATACTTGGTGATTAAACAACACATCTCTAAATATCACGAATCAAAGAAGAAATCTCAAGAGAAATTTAAAAATATTTTGGACTGAATGAAAATAAAAATATAACATTAAAATTTGTGGGATGCTACAAAATCAGTGTTTAGAGCAAAATTTATAGCACTAAAGAAATATATTATCTAAAATCAGTCATCTAAGTCCTTATCTTAGGAAACCAGAAAAAGAAAAGCAAATTAATTACAAAGTAAGCAGAAAAAAAGAAATATGAAAATTAGAGCAGAAATCAATGAAATTGAAAACATGAAATCAATAGAGAAAATCAACAAAACCATAGGGTGGTTCTCTAAACAGATCAGTAAAATCAATAAGCCTTTGTTCAGACTAATTGAGAATAAAGAGAGAGGAGACATGTTAATATCAGAAATGAAAAAGAGGACATCAGTATATATCCTATGGAAATTAAAGGATAATAAAGGAATGTTATGAATGACTCTATGCCCAAATTTGGTAACTTAGTTGAAATAGCCAATTCCTAGAAAGACACAATCTGCCAAAATTCACACAAGAAGAAATAGACAATCTGAATAAGTTTGTATCTGTTAAATAATTTAATCAATTATTAAACTTTACAAAACAAAAAACCCATATGGGTTCGCTGGTGAATTCTGACAAATACTAAAGGAAGAAATTATATAAATTCTCTACATTTTCTTTCAGAAGATAGAAGCAGAAGGAATAATCTCTAACTCAGTTTATGAGGCTAGTATTACCCTAATAGCAAACCTGAACAAAGCTATTACAAGGAAAAAATATTACAGACCAGTATCTCTCATAAACATTGATGTAAAAATCCTTAACAAAATATTAGGAAATCAAATCCAACAATGTATAAAAAAGAATTATACACCATGACCAAGTAGGATTTATCCCATGTATGTAAGCCTGATTCAACATTCAAACTCAAAGTAATCCATCACATCAACAGGCTAAGAAAGAACAATTACAAGAACACATGAAAATGGATCAGATGAAGAAAAATCATTTGACAAACTCCAACACCCATTCATGATAAAAACTCTCAATAAACTAGGGAATGAACTAGGGATAAAGGAGAATTTCCTCAACTTGATAAAGAATATCTACAAAAATCTTACAGCTAATATTTCACTTAATGGTGAGAAACTTGAAGTTTTCCCACTAAGGTTATGAACAAGGCAAGGATGTTTCCTCTCACCACTGCTTTTCAACATCATACCAAAAGTCCTAGTTAATGTAGTAAGACAAAAAATGGAAATAAATGGTATATAGATTAGGGAGGAAGAAATAAAACAGTCTGACATATTTCACTTAGCATAATAATCTCAAGATCCATTCACGTTGTCGCAATGGCACTATTTCATGTTTCTTATGGCAGACTAGTATTCCATTGTGTATATATACCACATCTTCTTTATCCAATCATCTATTGAAGGACACTTTGGTTGTTTCCAATATGCTAAGCAAAATAAGTCAGAAAGAAAAAGTTGAGAACCGTATGATTTCACTAATATGTGGTATATAAAACTGAAAACAGCAGAAGAACAAGACAAACAAATGAAGAAACAAAACTCATAGACACAGACAATAGTTTGGTGGTTACCAGAGGGTAAGGGGGGAGGTGGGTGGTAGATGAGGGTAAAAGGGATCAAATATATGGTGATGGAAGGAGAACTGACTCTGGGTGGTGAACACACAATGTGATATATAGATGATGTATTACAGGAACCGTACACCTGAAACCTATGTAACTTTACTAATTGATTGTCACCCTAATAAACTTTAATTTAAAAAAAAGAATACATCAAAGGCAAACATAAAACAAAAAGAAATAAAACAGTCTGTTAGCAGATGACATGATCATCTATGTAGAAAATCCAAAATAAATCAACAAAAATAACCTCCTGGAACTAATAAGTGATTATAGCAAGGTTGTAGGATACATGGTTAATATATCGGGAGTGCCGAAAAAATATATACATATGACTTGTAGTCATCTTTTGTTATTGGTATATATTGAGTATTACAATTTTAATACAGTTGTTTTCCTTTCTTAAAACGTGTATACATTTTTTGGCACCAACTGTATGAGCAGTGATAAAAAAATACAGTGAATGTTTAAATTTAAAAAATTGTTACAGTAAAAGACACATTGCCAATAAACCTCCTCAAAACAATCCATCATTATTGTCACTTTCTGAAGCAGTTCTGGAAGTCCTCTTTCATGAGTGTCTTTAGTTGAGCTGTCATGGCTGCCTTGATGTCCTGAATTGATTCAAAACATTTTCCTTTCATGGTCATTTTGACTTTGGGGAAGAGCCAGAAGTCACACAGCACCAGATCTGGTGAGTAAGGTGGATAAGGACACACTGTAAAGTTTTTATTTGACAGAAATTGCTGTACCAGAAGCGATTTGTGACACGGGGCATTGTCATGATGGAGGATGAAGTAGACACTCATGAAAGAGGACTTCCAGAACTGCTTCAGAAAGTAGCAAAAATTATGGGATAAGTATGCTCAAAGCAATAGGGAGTATTTTGAGCTGGATTAATGGCAATGTGTCTTTCATTGTAATAATTTTTTTATTTAAACATTCACCATATTTTTCGATCACATACAAAGTTAATAGCTTTACTATATACCAGCAATAAACAAGTAGAATTTGAAATTAAAAACACAATACCATTTATATTGCTAATATATAATACCCTTTCCCCCAAATTAAATACTTAGGTTTGGATCTAACAAAATATGTACAAGACCTATATGAAGAAAACTATAAAATTCTGATGAAATGAATCAGAGGACTAAACAAATGGAGAGATATTCCATGTTCATATATAGGAAGACTCAATATTGTTAAGATGTCTGTTCTTCCCCACTTGATCTATAGATTCAACTTAATCCCAATCAAAATCCCAGAAAGTTATTTCACAGAGATCAACAAACTAATTCTAAAGTTTATATGGAGAGGCAAAAGACCCAGAATTGTCACCACAATATTGAAGGAGAAGAACAAACTTAGAGACTGTGACATTACTCAACTTTAAGATTTCATATAAAGCTACAGTAATCAAGACAGTGTGATACTGGTGAAAAAAGAGAAAAAATAAGTCAATGGAACAGAATAGAGAGCCCAGAAACAGACCCTCATAGATACAGTCAACTGATCTTTGACAAAGGAGCAAAGGAAATACAATGGAGCAAAGATAGTCTTTTCAACAAATGGTGCAGGAATAACTGGAAAACCACATGCAAAAAAAGAAACAAAAAACATGAATCTAGACAGAGAATCTACACCTCTTTCAAAATTTAACTCAAAATGAATCACAGACTTAAATGTAAAATTATAAAATTCCTAGGAAAAAACTTGAGAAAATCTAGGTGACCCTTAGTTTGGTGATGACCTTTTAGATCCAACACAAAAGGCATGATTTGTGAAAGAAAGAACTGAGAAGATGGACTTCATTAAAGTTAATTATTTTTCCTTTGGAAAAGACACTCTCATGAGAATGAAAAGACAAGTCACACACTGGGATAAAATATTTACAAAAGACAAATCTGATAAAGGATTGTTAATCTAAAATATACAAAGAACACTTAAAACTCCTATAAGAGAGTAAACAAAAAAATGGGCCAAAGATCTTAACAGACACCTCAACAAAGAAGATATACAGATGGTAAATAAGCATATGAAAAGATGCTCCACATTTTATGTCTTCAGGGAAATGCAAATTAAAATAACAATGAGGTACCAAAATACAGAACACTGACAACACCAAATGCTGGTGAAAATGTGGGACAACAGGAACTCTCATTCATTGTTGGTAGAAGTGCCAAATGGTACCATCATTTCAGAAGGCAGTTTGGCAGTTTCTTATAAAACTAAACATACCCTTACCATATAATCTAGCAATCACACTCTTTGGTATTTACCCAGAGGAGTTGAAAACTTATGTCTACATAACAACCAGCCCATGAATGTTTAAAGCATGTTTACTCATTATGCCAAAATTTGGAAGCAACTATGACGTCCTTCAGTAGGTGAATGGATAAATAAACTGTGGTACATCCAGACACTGGGACATTATTCAATGTTGAAAAGACATAAACTATCAAACCATGAAAATACATGAAAGGAGCTTAAGTACTTGTTACTAAGTAAAATAAGTCAATATGAAAAGGCTACCCTCTATATGATTTCAACTCTATGATATTGTTGAATAGGCAAAAGTATGGAGATAAATGAAAAGATCATTGGTTGTTAGAGGTTACAGGGGAGGGAGATATGAGTAGGTGAAGCACACAGGGTTTCTAGTGCAGTGAAATCACTCTGTGTGATACTATACTAGTGGATACATGTCATTATAAATCAGTCCGAATGCATAGACTACACAACACCAAGAGTAAACCATAATATAAACCATGACCTTTAGGTGATAATGACGTGTCAATGTAAGTTCATCAGTTGCAACAAATGTACCACTCTTGTGGAGAAAGTTGATAATGGAGGTGGCTATGTATGTATGGGGTCACGGGGTATATGGGAAGTCCCTGTACCTTCTGTTCAATATATCTGTGAACCTAAAATTGCTCTAAAAAAATAAAGTCTATTAAAAAATAGTGAGGAAAAGTACTCCATTTTCAATTAAGAAGAGAATCACAACTTCAAACTGCTAACTGTAAAGTCTACCTGCTAAATTCTGTAAATCTAGAGAGAAACAAGAGAGGAGGGTGAGAATTAATACACACATACTCTCAAAACTTGAGGTGGATATAGATTTTCCTAAATCATAGTCCCAAAAGGCTGTCCAGCAAATCTTATTAATAGATTGGGACAGTAATATCTTATAGGGTGTAAGTTGGCTATAGGGAATGTGAATACTTCCCTATTGAAAGTTAGAATGACTGGGGATGTAGGGCTAGAGAAAATATCACACCCATCTACCATTTTTATAAGCTATGGAGTGATCTCCCAACTGAGCGTACTATGGGAGACAACGTAAGGAAAGCCACGACTGCTAAATGACAACATAAAGTTAGGGGTTTGAATGTTTAAAATTGAGGGCAAATTGAACACGGTAAGAGAGACTATTCCAGACAAGACCCATACTGGAGCTGTAGACTGTCTCAGTACACCAGTTCCTGATATTCGACATTACTAGCTCTCTTTAAGAATGAAAAGACAATCAGAAAGTGGTTTATGGACTAGAGACGTAGGTACCAGGCAAGGAGAGAGCGTGGTGGTGGTGGTGTGGTGTTGGATAAAGATCAGGCAAGCAAAAATTCAGGATGTGTTGTCCACATGGACCCTCCTAGAATAAAAGGCTTGATAATGAAACCTAGCTATCCACAAAATAAACCAAAATAACTCAGGAAGGGAAACACTAATGAAACGACTAGTATTGAGCACTGATTTCCTTTAAAGATGAAAATATGAAAAATAAAATAAAAATGTAACATGAATCTAAAATGAGGAAAGGGAATTGGAAGGATCCTTCATTTTATTTTTATTTCGTTAACGTATAGGAAAATTAACTGGAAGGTATGTACAGTTCCATGAAGTGTTGTAAATGTATAGGTTCATAAAGAGAACGCAGCTCTTCTATATTTTATTTTACTACTCAAGCGCTTTTTCTAAGTAGGTGAGTAGATGCCACACAAGCAAAAAAAAAAAAAAAGAAAAAAAAGCAATTAATCAGTGATTCCAGCAATGACAGGAAGACTTCTCAGGTAATGATTAGGTATTTATTTCGGCTAACTATGATTCAGAGTATAGTTTAGCTCACTTCTGGTGACAAGCTTCACAGTTCTCCTTTGTCATTTATTTTGTGATTGCAGTAGAGTGCATGTATGTACAAATAGAACAACACAATTTTCCATTGTATGTTTTACTTATCCTTTCTAAAACTTTAGGTAAAATGACCTATTAAACATCATGAATGAAAAATAGTTATATACCCGGTCTAGAGTTCTGCATTCTGAGTGCAAGGAATTCAGTATACTTACAACACCTAGAATTATTCCCCAAAGCACAATCTTTTACGTGGATTTATTATCAAAAGGTTCTACTTGTGCAAAGTTTTATTATCATATGTGTATATTCAATAAAGTTAGAGTACAAATAGCTTCCAGCTAATAATTACACACACAAATTGTTCATATAGCTGTTCTCTTTTAAAGCCAAATTCTATATGGAAGTCCACTTTTTCTATCGCTATAAATTCAAATAACTTTTAACTTACATTGTTCATGGCCTTAGAACTTTTTTAAAAATATGAAATAAAAATATATTAACACTTTGATAAGATTACAAAATTCAATTTCACCCAATTCTCTCAGATCTCAAAATGCTTTTGGTAATATGGGTATCCATTGTCTTACTACTGATACAAATATGAGTAGCTTGGGGTTGTGGGTGGTAGAGAGACAGTGGGTATAAGCGCTTGAGCTATTATTGCCTTTACTTGAAGATAATCAAGACTTGAAGAACCCACGCTCTCCCCATAAATATTTACTATCTCCCCCTTATTAAAAGAATACCAAGTTCAAACTGATTATTAATATTTGTCTTAATATAAGCTGAAGATTAATTATAATTATTTTAGTGATAAGTTCCTATCATAGTGAAATTTAGCCTCAAGACAGTATAAGGGGGCAATATCAAGAAATGTTTCTTCAAAATTTTCAGAAATGCAAACCTCTTCTGCTTCTCATAACCTACAATAATTTGTGAACTAGCATATGAAATATAAGGGGAAAGAACTCTACTGATACTCTTATCTTTGGTTTACTGCACCTTAAAATATAAGAAAATCTAGAAGTACCACCCCACTTGGTTCTGGTTACATGAAAGGTACCTATCCTAAGCAGCCCTAAATATTATCAGAAAAGTATTCATGCAAAGTATGAATATTATTTCATACACTTTAATGGGAGGAGAAATATTTTAAACACTTAATTTGATGTTGAAATTTTTTTGAAGAGATAATGTTTTTATACAAATTTTGTAAGTATTTTTTATTTAATCTTTTACTTTGGGTTTCATATAGAATTGGCCCTCATGTTTTTGACTAAACAGAGAACTTTGTTTTTTGGTATTTGTAAATCTATAGTACTAGGCTTTAGGTCCCTGTTTGCAATATAATACATAAGAATTAGCAGTGCTTGTCCACCTTCCAGACAATTACACTTGACAATCACACTAGATTCTAAATCTTACTGGGGCCCTGGTCAGATCTACACTGCTCACTGCATTCAGCTATGTTATGGGTCTTTTAATGAAAATCATCGGCAATCTTATACTTTGTTTTAAAGGTAAGCACCAAATGTTTAAGGAAAGATATGGAAGAAGAAAAAGCATATTACCAAGTTGCCCAATTTCCCCTTAAAATTTCTCATGTTGAAAAGTTCTCATATATAACTGAAAAATGGGAAAATATTAGTTTATGTAATATTTACTTATAGTATCACATTAGGTATTGTCTCCTCTACTGCGTAAAATATATTCTTGTAAGAATGGCTTTCTCTTAAGTGTTTAAACATAAATTATGACATATTGTGGAATGGTGAATGAAGATATTTAGATACTGTGGAGAGGACATTTTTTTAATTGACTAAACAACTTTTTCACATGCTAACTCACTTCATACAATGTCACAATGATATCATCCATAGGATAGTTGACTTAAAAGTCACAGACTATTTTACCCAATTTTTATTTTGTAAAGCATCTAAACTACAAAAAGTTAGCAATAATATGAATACTATACTATCTTTATTTAGATTAAACAATTGTTAACATTTTTTGTAACATTTTCTTATTTCTCTTTCCCATATTAAAAAAAAATTTTGGTGAGGCATTTGAAAGGAAGTTACAGAGATCATGAGATTTCATCTCTAAATACTTCCAAATATGTATCCCCCACCCCACCAAAGAAATTCTGCTACGGAACCCAATATGATTATCACACTGAGGAAATTTAAAATGAATGTAATACTATATATGATCTACAGCCCAAATTCAGATTCCTCTTATTATCCCAGCTATATTATCCTTTATAGCTTTTGTTCCCATCCAGAATCTAATCAAGTAGGATGCCTTACAATTAGTTGTTGTGTCTCCTACTCTTTTTTAATCCTAAACAGTTTTCCAGGATTTTTTTTTTTAAATGACATTGATATTTTTGAAGTGTCCAGATCAGTTATATTGAAGAATATGTACAATTTGGATTTAGATACTTTGGAAAGGACTTTTTAAAAATTATTTCCTCATGGTTAGATTCAGGTGAAATATTTTTGGCAAAATAACTTCAGAGGTGATTATGTGTCCTATTTTACGTGTGCATTATATCAAGAAGTATGTGATGTCAGTTTGTCCCACTATTGGTGACATCAAGTGTAATCAGTTAGTTAAGCTGGCATCTACCAGATTTCCTCATGTAAAGACACTTTCCTCTCTCTATAATTAACAAGCAATCTGTGGGGTGACACGTAGAGATAGTGTGATTATCCTGTCCCCATCAACCATTCACCTATTGGCGGACCATCCTTTGATTATTCTTGTAATAGTAGTTGCAAAAAGGTGACTTTATAATTCTATTGTTTCTTTTAATTATTAGCTTGTACTCTTTAGTGAAACAGAACTTTTCCTTCTACCCACCTCTGTCTTCACACTACACACACCCTATGGGGTCATGGATACTTTATTCAATGTGCTCTAATCTATTACATAACTTATGGCTTTTTATGTTCAAGTGACCCCAAATTTGGCCAGTGGGAGTCCCTTAAGTCTGGCTTTTATGTGCTTCTGATGTGTCCTTATCAGTTTTTGAGTACTTCCTTATTTTTTAGCACAAGATATTCCAGGATTACCAGATTCTCCCTTAAACTAGTTGAAGCAGGAAGGCTTTAAACAAAAAGGAGACTAACTCAATTTTAATGCAGCAATTGGAACTTAGGCACAAATATTAGAATAGTAATATAGAACACAGTAAATGACAATATGGTAGATCTGTTCCTTAACTATTTTATCCATAGTTTGAAGCCTTTGTGTAATTCTTAAAAATATGAGCTTTTAATTTATAGCATAGACTTTATGTTACTCTTTCAATCTCATGTATTTACCATTTAAATTTTTGTTCTCCATATGGGGACCATATGAATAGGTAACCTTCAAAGGATTTTGTTTTTCTTTTCTCCAACATGGTACAATCTTAGATCATTGTCTGATGTCAAAATGTGCACAAACAGCACAGCATAAGACCACCATAAAGTAAAGCCTTTTAAATTCTTAAAATTATCAGGGGATTTTACATGTTAGAGAAAATAATGTAAAGAGATGCCTGGACTTTTTTTTTTTTTGTAAGAAATTTGATAGATCAGCCTCCCTTTCTAAGCAAATGTAGTACTACTCAAGCCGCCTCTAAATGAATCACTGATAGAAAAGAGAATTTGAAGAAAGAGCAATGTGTTATTTGGGGAAGTCACAAAGAAAGAAAAAAATGCAAGTATCTATCTATCTATCTATCTATCTATCATCTATGTATCTATCTATCTTCATTAGAATGAGAGGGTGTATATGGGTGTGTGTTTGTGTGTAGTACATATGTATGCATGTGCACTAGTGGGATTAAAGATAGGGGTATTCAGTCAACATTTATTCAACAAACACTTATTACACTCCCATTCTAAGCAAGGAAAGCAGTCTTTTCTAGGAATATAAGGAAGATCCAAACTAGAGGGGTCCCTACCCTAGTGGTTAATTAAATAATTACACAAATAAATGTGAATTTACAACTCTTTGCAACTACTTGCAATGAGGGACATAAATACATAAACATGGATACACTTATGCATACAAATCGTATGCGTGCACATATATATTAAAAGGGATTCGGCTCAGTCTAGGGAGAAGAGATGGCTTATTTGAAGAAGTGACATTTGGGTAGATATTTTAAATGTTAAGTAAGCATTAAATAGACAATATTTGGGTATGTATATTTACAGGTATGGGGATGGGAGGAGACAAGGTGAGTCAATGCAACCAGAAGAAAGGTGGTCAGCTAAAGCAGAGGGAAAAAGTGGGAAAACCAAGAGATGAGGCTAGAAGAGTCTGACCTTGCTGGGTTTTGAAATATCAGGTGCATAGTTTTGGTCTTAATCTTCAACAGAGCAATGGTAATCCGTTTAAGTGATGTGTGTAGTCAAAGGAATGATAGTTATATATGCATTTTGAAAATGCTCCTCTGGCACCTCTGGAGGATGCAACAATGGTGAATGCAGGAGACTAGTTATACAACCACTGTAGTTTTCCACACAATGAATAGTAAAAGCTTAGACTTGGGTGATGGCTGAAGGCAGTTTTGTCACATACTTTTGGAGGTTATAATCAATGACTGGGTGAAGGCTGTGATATGGAGTTGAATGCGAGGGAATGTCCAGGATAAAACCCCGATTGGCAGCTGGGGAACCTGGAGGTTTGGTGTGAGATGGGCAGAGATCACAAGTTTAATTTTGACATGTTTCATCTGATGTTTCTTTAACATAGGCGAGAAGAAATAGCAAGAACACATCTGGATCTACAAGTGGGGAACTGAGAAGGACTTTCTGAACTAGAATTATGTTTTCTAGAGTACTAGAATAAAATATACGCCAACAATTTTAAGGAATTTTCATTGCATAGTACTGTTTATGTATGTTGGGAAAACTTGCAATGAACTAAAGTTCTAAGGTAAATAATCTCTGCTACTTGAGAGTTCAGTAATTTGCCAATCCATTTCTATTCTAAATGTTGTTTTAATTCTTCCTAAACAGTCTAACAATCTAACAAAGCCATATTTTCAGATTTTGCAATCAAGGAATATATATATATATATATATATATATTTTTTTTTTTTTTTTTTTTTTTTCTTGATAAATATTCTATGTCACAAAAGTAATAATGTAAGTATAGGATTGCTATTTAAGATATTTAACAATTAGTACAACTTGGGCCCCAGACATAAATAACCAGTAACACCATACTAGTGCATGAGCTGAATGCCAGCCCTATCACAGAAGTAGAATCTGATTCTCTGATACTAAACATTCCTAACTGAAAACAAAGTACAAATATTAGAAGGTAAAAGAATGCTGATATTTACTGCTTTTAGTCCAACAGTGTTACTATCACCTAGGTGTTTTTTAATACATTGAAACAATAGATTTTTTTGAGGGAAATAAATTACCATCATTGTAATCTAATGTTCAAAGAAGGCTGTGGGAAAATCAAATTTATTTAGTGTTCTATTTCTAAAAAATTGTGTCTACATTTCAATTTTGAAATGTCTTATTATAGCATATAATCAACACCATCACTTTATCTAAATCTTCACAAGCTTAAAGTAACCTGTAACTATAGGTCACAGCTCTAATTCCCTCTGGAATAAAAAAGAAAACAAAAGCAATGACTACAAAGCTGAGTAAGCTTTGAGCTTCTTCCTTTGGAAACTAATGGAAAAGTATTACATGCTTCATTTGAATGGACAAAGTTTTCTTATTATGTTTTCTAATATAGGCTTCTAAAATTTCCTTCACTACAGTAATGGGGTGTATTTTCCTTTTCTTAGCTACTTTCCTGAGTGTGTTAGCTTTCAGTTTACGGTAGTATTGAGGTAGTACAGTAAAGGGAGGCACCGTGAATCTAGTGATGGAATGTGTTGTATCTGTTTATCCTGACAAAGAAGGTTTTCTCTTATATACTGGAGCTAACGGTTCAAAGAAGGAGGGCTTTACTCTCCCAATCTTTGCCTTTATTCCATATAAGAATAAAAAGCATAACAAGAAAAAGCAGATATTCCAATAAAACTTCACCGCCGACGTAGAGCTTTGTGCTGCTCAAATGAAAGAAGCTCCTTATTGTCCTTATCACCTCCCCAATCCAACAACCTCAATTTCATCTTCTCTCAGTTCCCATTGCTACACTACACGTTTATTAGAAATTGTAACAAAAGTAGACCAAATAAAGTTAGGGGTCAGTCTGAGTGCCAGGCCGTTCAATCGACCAAGAAGCTTCCAGTAAGAATGAACAATATACAGCAGAACAATCACAGATCAAATTGTGGTCTGTACAATTGTTGTATCCCCTTTGTAGAAAAAGCTACCTCTCTTTATTGGGTAAAACATGCCCTTCTATGTAGAGAATCTTGTGATTGTGTGAGAGCAACTGGTTAGTCACACACACACACCCCATCCCCCTCACACACACACACTCACCCACAACTTCAATTTTAACTGTTAAGGGTTAACATTAAAAAGCTTCTTTCTTTAAAAAGAAGTAAGATACACAACGTTACAGAAGACATCTAAGACGGACCAAGAGTGGGAAGTAATTGAAGTAAAAAATATCTTACTTACAATTTGGTAAATTAAGATGCTTGCTATAGCTAATACTGAAATGACATTTCATATTAACTCCTAATTCTAAGAGAAGTTGTCATGTTACAGTCTAGAAGTAACATTAGAAGTAAGAAAATTGAGTTTCACTCTCAATTCCCTCCTTGCTTCTGGGATCCTACACTTTCTTGTATGTTATGAATGTGGGTAATCTTCAAAACCCTCTAATCTCTCTGCAAATACTATATATTTTGCAAAGAGAGGACATGATGTGCTTTTAGTATGTCAACAGTGCACACACTAAATACATCTAAGACAGACAGCATAGTTGTCTATAACTTTCCCCCGCCTCCAACTCCTATGTGCTAGCACAGGGTACACTTATTTCAAGCAATACAAAAAAATTTCTAATACAACAGTTTATTTAGGTTGGTAACAGATTTGGGTCCCTTTTACAGCAGTACGTTTTATGATGCAACTTCCAATATAAGACCAGTGCAGTTCTTTGTTTCCAAAAGTATGTTTTGAGGGCATGAAAAACAAAATCTCAAATACCTCATTTTCTGTCTTTTCAGTACCTGAAATGATGCATGAGTATACATGCATCATATATACAAATATAACATGCACATATATTCATAAAAGTGCATATCCATATACACACATACATGTGTGTGAATGTACACGATGTCTCTATATATGAAAGCTTCAGTGTTTTCGGGAGATATGCTTTAAACAAGGTTAAGGCCTGGGAGAATTAAGATATTAGCCAGCTCGCGCACATTAGTTTGTCACCACTTATAGTCATCCACAAAACATAGATTCCTAAGGGAAATAAGGACCAAAAGAAGTAACTTTTTACACAGGGTGAATGACAGAAAACGATCAGAATATGAGCTTGAGGTTGGTGGACAGTGAAATTTGTAATTCTGGTTCACTGAAGGCAGGAGACTTATGGACAAGTGGGATGGACCCACTTAAAAGAAGTAAAGATAGGTGGGTAAGGGCATGAAAAATCCATGCCATCATAAAAATCTTGTTTATCTAGCCCTATGACTCTCATCAGGGCCAGACCACCTCCTAGAGAATATTTTGGGGAAGGTTGGGTATCCTCAGTTTTGTCACGATTTCTGGAAGAGGGAAGTGCTATTGACTTTGGGTGGGAAGGTGGGGCTGCCCGACTTAATGAAGCATTTTCCCAAATGTCCCATACAACATACAATGTCCCATTGAACAAAAGTTATGACGGATAGCAACCTGTAGAATCTGCTACATAATCATAAGTAAGCATTTTATAAGAATTTCCACCAAAAGCCCAGTGAGTTACAATAAGATTACTGTGGTGAATAATTTAATCATTTTATGTAGTCTGTCTCCTAATTCTAGAGCTGATAGACTAGAATGCAATGTATTAACAGAACACAAACTTAAAAAGGAAATATCAGCATTAAATCAATAATTTTCAGTTTGGAAATATTTTATCTGTTATTATTGATGATATGGTGGGTCACCTGCAGAGTCCCTTGAAATGGAGTTCACATTAGTAACAACATGAAAATGTTCCATAAAGTAGTTTTGGAATTTTGGTAAAAGTAGATTAATAGTATTTACTCTTTCACTTGCAAAATATCATACTTCCACATTTTCTCCACTCCAACAGTATATAATTTGATTTGGCGTATTTTCTCTACAACGATTACCATTATTTCCTTTTTTCCCCTGTTATATACAAATAAGTCTAATATGTAATTATCCTAACACTACTTTTAGTCTCTCCTCATTCTTTCATTTTCCTGTACTTCTTGTATGGAATGTCTTCTGGTTTTTTTTTATTTGTTCTTAAATCCAAATTTGTTCATTAAATATGCATGCAAATTTCTGACTTGTTTAATATGTGTTCTAATGAAATCATCCCCAAACATTAGCATAGTGAAATGCACATTTTATTACAAATTACTTTTATTTTATTGCTTCTTTTCACCACAGATATACTCAATAACTATATTATGGATGAATTACATGTCCGGATACCAGGAGGGTAACAAAGAATATTTGTTAATTAAAACGAGGACAAACTCTTAAGAAGGCTGAGAACCACAGTTTGATCCAAGGTGAGCGCTCAGGGAATGACAGGGCAGAAAAATCACAAGTCTTCCGCATTTACCTCTGTACCACATCATTTCATGACTACCTTGTACAATTGATATTGTGATGGGCAGAAAAAGTTAACTCCCCTAATTAACCAACTTACTACAAGGGAGCTGGATGAAGAGTCAGGAGATCAGGTTTCTGGTTCCTGCTCTGCCATTAACCACCAGTGACTTTTAGCAGCTCACTCTGACTATTGTGGGTTCCCAATTTCCTTAACTCTAAAATGAGGGAATTGGAATACATTACTTTTAAGGTCCTTTCCATCTCCATAACAAAATGCATAATTCTAAGATGTAGGCACTGATAGGAAGAAACTGAGTCCTCTCATAAGTGTATATAAAATACATCCTATAGGTGTCAATTATTCTAAGCACAAGGTTTCTTTTTAAAATAGTCTAGTCAAGCCTTGAAAAAATGCCATACCATATAGAAAAAGAAAATTGTTTCCTCAAAAAAAGAAGTACCCATGTACTTGAAGTAGTGAGTACATTTATTATAAGAACATAGTTCCCACTCCGAAGGGGGCATTTACTTTTCTATTACCATTCTGCTCTTTGTTGTAGAAATCACAGTTTTACTTTTTACTTTGACTTCTTAAATAAAAATGATCTTGGCTGCTTTTCCAATCAGACATTTTTGGCAGCTCTATCCTTCTCCACAGAGGTTTTCTAAATTCTTTCTAATAGTCCACAGAATGAACAATTCAACACAATCTATATACAACTGAACACTGACTATAAACAAGGTGTTTAACAGCAAGTGCTATGGTGTGAATCAAAGTCTTGTGCAAGTAACTATTTCATCCACAACCAGTTTTGCCCTGGAGCTTTAAAAAAACACAATAGAAACCTGTTAAATTGGCAGTCTTGCTGAACTTCAACTATTTTATCCAACCAGGCCCATAGTAACAATAGATACTTGAGAGCTTCTCTTTGATGAAATGTGCTTTGATTTGGAGCATCCGTGCAGAGATCAAATGGACCAAACCCCTTATTCTGATGGTGTCTTGCCATTTCTTCTTTTGGAAAGCACATATACAGGGCTTAATAGGAATGTTATCTTAACACCTATGCACATGTATGCTTTAGGAAAACCTCATGCTTAACAATTCAGTTTAATAAGACTTATAAATTAGAATCTTCCTATTTGGTTTTCAAGAGCACCCCACTATCGTTTTTAAAAACATAGTAATCACCTCTGTTACACGTAAAGTGGGATTGAATTTCTCAAATTTGGATTGAAGAACTTTTAATGTTTCACAGGAACATGTCTAATTCTTAACACGTATTTATTAAATAGACTTACAACCAACCCCTGATCATCTTTCTGTGAATTAGATATAATCTACTGCATACCAAGTTTGCTTATTTCTGTCACCCTGCTTATTTCTGGGCAGGCTGCCCACCTGCCCCACCTCCCCATAAATCGGTTTTGGTGTTTGAGGTATGTAAGCTCATTTAAAAATTAACCTAAACAAAACAATATAATTAGAAAGGCAACTTGCCCACAATAACAATGAAAATCTTTTTAAAACAAAACATGTAATGCATTCCAAAGACAAACACAAGTGACTATTTAAATAACCATGATTTTGGGTTATTTTTGCCTCTATTCCTTTCATTAACATGAATAATTTAGAGTGCTTACTATACATGGTGAAACTCTTTCCTCTCAATAATTCATTTTTAGTGTACAGAAAAAATAAAATGTAACACATCCTTATGTATTTCCAAAGGTTTAAATTAGGCCATATTTTTAAAGGCAACTTTACTTTCAAAATTTTCTAGTCTGGGTTCATTTTCTTCAATGTTTTCCCGGTAGTAAGGGAGTCTCATGTTTTCAAAGCAAGGGCAGTATAGTGCAGTGCCGCCGTTAAGAAGGCAGAAGCCCCCATTTTCTTTGGTCCTTGATATTCCTCAAGTACACATCAGTTATTCACAAAGTGTAAGCAAGATTGCCAATGTCTTTATTCTCAAAACTGACCGTGCTTTGGGATGTTACACCCAGATTTGAGTAAAAAGAACTTCCCAACATTCTGGCTGCTGTGAAGAAACAACATATTTATTACAGAACTTAATTCTGAGTAATAAAAATATCCTAACATTGCAGTTTTAGCTGTAGCAAACATTGCTAAGTGGGAAAGCATCCCTGGATAGGAGGTGGGTGGGGTTGCAAACCTCAAGTCTTGCTTGAATGATGACGTGAACAAAATGAAGGGCATAAATCTATCTGCTGATTATACAAATTCACAGAGATTCCCAAACACAAGCATAAATAATACTATGTTGAGATTTTGTTCACATCCTATATAATATCCTGTATTATTCATACCCAATATTTTTGTGTGAAATAATGTGTATGTCCTAGGTTTACTTAATTTGGGGTCTGGGAAATTAAATTAGTCTCCGACTTTGTAAATTCCTCCTGGGAAGATGTTTCATTCTTCTGGTAGCCACACTAATTTTCTGGAGTCAGGGCTGTTGAATGCATTGCTTCAGAGCACCAAATGCTACCGTTGTGACCGAGAAGAAAGGGAAACAATGTCATCAGGAGGAGCCTGCAGTTGCACTAATTCTCAGCTTCACTCCGGTAACAAAAAAAAAGTGGCCAGGTGTGTGGGGGGGTGGGGTGGGGGGAGCAATCAGATTTCACTGGAGTATACACCAGTCTTGGCCAAAGGCTTTAAAACTTTTTTGACTTCTCCTTTCATTGAAATTAAAGGAGAAGAGCTTATAGTGTAATAAGCCAAACACAACAGTTGTGCTGAACTTGGGTCAACAGCAGATACCATATTACAGCTTTTGGGATGTTCACGGAAATGCATGAAATGAAGATATATGTTTGGATACCTGTGAAAATAAAACATTGCACTTTAAGTGAGTGGGAGAGAACAGATGGTTGGTAATGATTTAAAACATTTATGTTTTTGGACTGTCACCAAGCCTCTGTATTAAAAAATATGGTGTTTAGTCAGTACAAACCAACATCTATCTGCAAGGTGCTCATTTTCTGGAAGATGCTACCATAGTAAAGGAGATAAAAACCAAATGAGGCAAGAGGAAAATTCTCGTTTACTCAAGGAATTCAAAGTGTGCTATTTCTTATTGACCCTATTCAATCAAACTGTTTTCTGTGTGATGAGAGGATTTCAATTTTTCCTCAATAACTAGTTAACTGTTAAGTGTCTAAGTATGGTATTCTTTTTGAATGCATCAGGTAGAATTGTAATTTTGTTCTGTATATCTGATTCACGTTGACTGAAGCCGTTAAAAACCCTTTAAGCAATAATAAAATCTGGTAGCCCAGGGTACCCTTGCCCATAAAAAAACAATAATATTCTCCTTATCCTCAATTGGTAAAAGGCATATGGTGTTATGATTATGTACTGGAATTGGCAGGTGCCAGGCTACTGAATCAGGAAGACATATAAATATTAAATATGGTCACACTGTATTTTGGTATGTATATGTGAGTCTAAAAGAAGCCCGTGTCCTTTAAATTCAGTGGAATAGTAACAGTACAGATAAAATTATAGAGAGCAATTAATGCAATGTTTGAGGTTAAAGTGAAGAATAACAAACATTAGTAAATAATAATCTGAATTACTATTAAAACTGCAAGAAAAAAAAAAAAGAGTCCTCCTAAACACCCACAGTGTTTTGATTTGGTTCTGATAACATAATGGGGAAAAGTCACATAAACACACACTCTATATATTATTTCCTTGCCATCCCTTTCAAAATCCTGGGAACTATTCAGTAACAGTTTGCTTGTGGGAGGGAGTTGGGGGTGGACCTGCAGGGAGAGGAGGGAGGGGGAGTGGCAGCTCTAGCTTCGCACCTGTGAACTTTGTTGGAAATAACTCCTGACAGGCATCCAGCATAACACCTTTTAGCCTTCTAACAGAAACAGGGTGATCGGCAGGGTGTTCAAATGGGGTTAGAAGAGGGGGCGGGTAACCGTGTGAAAGTAATGGCAGCAGCAACAAAACAACTAAGCAGTTCCTACTCTCCCCAATCCACCTCAAGCCCCCTCCTCACTTTACCCCTCCCAACCCCTTTGCTTGGGCAACTTAGAACTTGGGCGCCGAGTCTCCGTATTTCCCTCCCACATTGCCCGCAGCCTTACCAAGGTCGCAGGTTTGGGGACCCAGGAAAAAGAAGCATCACAGCAGAGATGCTCATCTTTCTGCCAAACAGGCTAGAGGACCGGATAAACCGGCATCAGAAACTCAAGACCGTTCCTTATCGGGTCCTCTCTCCAACCTCTGTGTGCCCCAGTGGGGCTGGCATAGGAATCCTGGAGTCCAGGGTGCCCCGCCAGGGCCCAGGAATCCAGCACCGGTAGCTAACAAGTTCAGGCACCCGTCCTCTCCTCCGTCCCTCTCAAAGTCTTCGTACCCTCTCCATCTCCCAGACACCAGCACCCCATCAACTCCAGAACGTCCAACAAAGTGAATGGAAGTGGGTTCCAATAGTGGGCGGCAGGGGGTGGGGGAAGTGCTGGAAGAGAGGTAGAAAGGAAAAGAAAGATGCCACCCGCCGTCAACAGAGGCGAAGTACCTGGAAAGGTGAGGATGCACTTCCCCGCCCACCCAGAACCGGCTCGGGCCGTGGGTGCCCCGCGGCGCCCCGCAGTCTCGGCCCCTCAGCTCTCCTCCCACATCACCCCTAAACATTCCCCAACCCGAGTGCGGTTACCTCGCGCGCTGCGAGTGCAGCCGAGGCGAGCCGGCGCCGCAGGTACTGCTTTTCCAGGAGCGGGGCTTCGGCAGGAAACTTCCCTGTGCTCCGGGGCAAACTCTCGTGGACTCCTCCCGCTGCGGGCCGCTGGGTGGGAAGCAGCGCCGCGCGGGGCGCCGCGAGCAGGAGCGGCGGGGAGCCGGGCGCTCGCCCTCACGCGTCTGCCTGGCTGGGGCTGCGGCGCCGCCTGGGCTGTGTCGGTTCCCGCCCGCCGCTCCCGCCGCCACCACTGCCGCGCCCGGGCAGCTCCGCCTCCCGCTTTTTATCTCCCTCGCCACCCTCCCGCGCTGCCCTCTTTTTCTCCGCCTTTGTCGTTCTCTCTACCTCTTACTTTCTGGCCTTACCTCTGCTGGCGATTTGCCCTCCTTCCCAGCTCCGGGTCTGTCCCAGGGCTCTAGTGCCACCCCACTCCTGTTCTAGGAAGTAATTGTCTTCCCCGTACGTTTCCTAATTCACCTTCTCCTCTTCACCGCTGCCCTCGCTCAGATTCCTTTCCCAGGTGTTCTAGAAACACCTGAAGGACAAAATCAATAGGTTAGTAGTGTGTCGGAAACATTGGCTCTAAAGTCTGAGACTTTCTTTTGCTTGACAGATTTTTAAAAAATACACATATTTAATATACAAATCAGCAAATTGCAGTACGGACATATGTGTCGTGGGCGAGCTTAGTAGCAGGTTTCTGTAAATCCAGGGCTTCCTCAAAAAAGAGAAAGAAAGAAAGAAAGAAAAGAAAAGTGGCCGTTTACAATGCTGGAGACCTCCTCGATTTGTCAGGCCACGCATTTCAAAATCTAACAAGCTGAAGTTGGCAGTTTGTAAAGGTCTTTGCAAAGACCAAGATTAGGATAACTTTTCTTTTTATCATGAAAGGAAACAGTTCATTGAGTTTTAAAAATTAGTTCCAAACATTATGCTAGCAACAATTTGATCAAACTAGGGCAAATAAAACTAACATAACCCTTGATTGCTTACTTTGCATTCAGGCAGTTTCTATGAATTAACAAAGAAAATATTTTCTTAAGTAGTAAGTGGTCAAACCTACCTCATTGCTACATTAGAATGTATCTTTTCAAACAGATATTATCAACTTTCTACATTTTCAGTTGGTCTTGTTCTTGCTTATAGCTTAGGAATAATACATCCGGTGGTAGTGAACTTTGGTGCCCCAAAGAAATACTATTATAGAACTTGCTTGCCTGCTTCTGGTTTCTTTTAAACACAGCCTGATTTAATTTTTGCTATCAGAGTTTTATTTTTAATTTGTATGTCTGCTGGTTTGTTGTTAACATTTAACTCAGATAGTGTCTGTCCTCCCTGCCTTGAAGGTCTTTCTTTATCATGAGCATGAACCTCCTTTCCTGCAGTTGGACTTTTAAAGAAACAAGGTAATGTCCCTGAGCTGTATTTAACTGGCAGACAATTGGTAAGTGCTAATTGAATAAATTAACCAATTTAACTTAGTCTGTTTGTGTTTGGTGCCATGGGTGTCATTCCACGTTCTATTAACTCTTTGGAGTTGTGACCATCCATTGCACCTGGGCAGTGAAGATCTGGACTCTAATTCTTACCTGCTGAAAGTCACACAACTTTTGTAGCCTGTGCATTCTCATTTGTAAGATAAAAGAGTTGAGCAAAAATATCATTACAACTCTGTAATTTGAAATTCTTGAAATTTTTGTAGCTAATGCGGGAAACTGGTCATGATAAGGTCAACTTCTCATTAAATTTGCTTGATTAATGTGTTGCTAGGCATTGCCAGTCTATTGTGGGATTTTCCAGTCTTTAAAATTTATTTCATTCATCTATCATAGGAAATCAAACACTTAGAATGGTGAACTGTCTTCCATTCCTAAACCTCTGTCTAAAGCCATTAAAAATATGTTTAACGACTAAGGAAATTGAATTTTGTTAATATCCAAGGTTGCTGAGGAAAGGATCAAAGAATCACCTAAAAATGTGCACTAAGCATCTGTATGAGATGTGTTTTTCTCATGGCATTTGATTGGGATTTATGTGGTTAAATGACAACACTGCCTTTTAAAATTTTGTAGTTAAACTAATTTAATTTTTACATGGTGAATCGTTTCTAAAACATTGGTTCACAGCATGTTTCTAAACTCTCCAGTCTATTAATTTTGTTTAGTTCTTTGAATTTCTTTAAAGGTTTAACTATTGACTGTTTCTAGGCAAGTATGAAGCTTATGGATCATTGATCCTTTAATGTGTAGGTCTGTAACAATTATAGTCATAAAAGAAGTTTCTGCATCAAATCTCAAGGTACATTTGATAACAAGAGTGCCTTTGTGGAAGGAGGACTTCATCATCATGGCACAGATATAACTGGAGGAAGCATAAGAAATGCAATCAAACTGGACTTTGAAAGTGTAACTAATAGTACAAAGAAGGAGCCCAGTGAGCTGCTCACATTTTATGAAAAATGTGTGTAAGGAAAACAGGGATAGAAGGGTAGGAAAAGAGTAAAGAAGGTATTTTCCTAATATCTGTATGCACAAAAAAGCTCCTTTAAGGTGTGAGTGCAGCACTATTATGGGATAGCTCTTCCTAGTTTTGAATGTGTGCTTTTCTTTAATCATGCAGTTCTCAATGATGGCTTGGCTTAATGACTGGCCAAAATAATAATTCGGCTGAAGTGTGTTAAGCACAATGGACAAGGTCCTATAGGGGCTGTAAATACCTCTAAACCATCTTATTTATGGCTCCAGCTGTTTTGTTGAGGGAAAGTAAAGATATATATACCTGGAAAGAAATAATTTTGCAGGAGTCAACAGAGGATAGTCCAATAGTTATAGTGGCTTCCCCTTTACTTCTCTTTCTCTTATTCTGTAGGGCAGGAATAAAACAAGAAAAATAATGAAGAACGTGATTTATGTTGAGTCACAAACAAGAGAACACAAACTATCCCACTAAACCAGAGGGGAGAATGGCAGAACTCTTGTAATAAATGATAGAAGCCACTTCATCCAGACTTTTCTGGGGGGGAGAAAAATAAAAATAAACAACTCTTAAGAAAAAGAGACTTAAAATGGTTTTTATAAAGCTTAAGCTAGTGAGGTGAAATGGAAAGAGTACTAAAGAACCGGATTTAGTCCCATGAAGTTGGGCAAGTCTTCTCTCCCTGGGCTCAGTTTTATCATCTATAGTGCATAAGGTTGCTGAAATGGATGGGCCCTAGTGACCTTCTTAACTCCAAAACTTTTATGATGTCTGGTAAAGATCACTTATTTTGACTAAGCTATTGGGTGATTATTCAGCCATGTATATGACTTTATCTGCATAGTGACATCGAAAATGAATTCTAATGAGAAAATAAAAGGCTGGTGTAGGGTTTTCCTCAGTAGAAAAAATTCAAAACAAAAATGAGAGCAGACTAGAGTAATGTGGTACCGGTTATTTGAACTTGACCTACAGGATGCAGAGTGTGGTATTGTACAAAGTAGAACTTCCTCTCTGGAATTTAAGAAAAAAACATCTTATCATTTTAATATCAGGAATAAATAGGACAAAAGACAAAGCATTAAAACTTTACAGTCTAGGAGGAGACTTGAAGCATAATGATTTACCTCCTGCTGCATCCAGCGTGGTATAGCAAATTTTGCAATTTGAGGTGGATCAAAATTATTGTGTTATGGGGAAATAAAACAAAAATATTTGGCTCTGTGAGCTTTGTGTTTAACACTTTCTTAGGGAAGAGATTATTTCTTAAAAATTAAGAAAAATCTCAAGGACCAGATATATATAACTAAAGCACAAATTATGTATTCAGAAGAATATTGAAAAAAAAGGAATGCAAAGGGGAAAATACATTACTGAAGAAAGCATAGGATTAATAGTACATGAGGAAGAATTACAATTCCTAAAGAATTAAAAACTTTAAATTGCATGAAAAGATAATATTGGTCAAACAGAAAGCTAAAAGATAAATATAAATAAAGAAAAATGAAACAAGATGTGTTGTCATTATTATTATGTATCTGCTGACCGAATAAAGCAATGATTCAAGGTCAAATAAATTAGAATAGTCAGCACCTAATAGTCTTGGTAATAGAGCAGGTCAATAAATATACATTGATTGGTTGATTGAATAAGAACTACTTGCAGTTATTTTAGGAAAATCAAAGTCACTAAGGAAGTTGTGCGTGTGATTTCTTAAACTAAGCAAGTATGAATTTCCTTTATAAATATCAAAAAACAAAACTTTTTTAATAGTCACTTTTAAGCCTTAAGTAATGAAATGTTATGAAATTTTTATAATATAGTGTTTACATGTGGAAAAACCTAAATTGGAAACATGTAAAATGAAGAAATGTAAATGTGTTTCTGTATAAAGAAATTATATTTTATATCTTTGAGGGTTTTTTTAATAGATGATTGGAATGGGGAAAATTCTATATGAAAAATTTACCAAAAAAATTGCAATACTATCCTCTAAATCAATATTTGGACACATACATTCTTATTTCTGGAAGTGAGTTCAGTTTTTATATCAATAAGGTATTGATAGGTGACTTCAAGACCCTAAGTCAAAATAAAAAATAATTTGCAATGACCTTAATTGATGAGGCGCCTTTTTTACTGTAAGTTTCAATAGTCTGGGGATGAAATATAGTCTACTTTGACAAATATTTTGCTTCTTAGTTCACCACCAACCATGGCTGTCTAGTCAGTGTGGGTACTCTGTGTTGGTGCCTTGGATACAAAAATTAATAAGATGTGGTCTTTTTTAAATAAGGTAATAACTAATGAATTCAAATCACATATCATTAAATTTAGAAATATAAGCCTACAAAACAAGAAAGATTTGCTGAGAGTCAAAGAAAAGGAAATCAAAATAGCTTTGGATGATTTCTATTCAATGATGTGTGTGTGCATTTGTGTGTGTGTGTGTGTGTGTGTGTGTGTGTGTGTGTGTGGTGTTGTTGAAAGAGAGAAAGAAAGCAAGCTCATAAGAGATTTGATGAAATCAAGAGAGTATGCCAATGATCTATCCTACGGTAAAATATGGCATTTGAGGGCAGAGAGTAATTCTAAATCCACCCCTCCCATGCAATGAAATATTTTCTTGCCCAGCATTGGGAGTATTTGTGATATATGGTTCACCTCACCAAATCTAATATCATTGCAGCCCTGAGGGACACAGGCCATGGTGATGGTCCTAGCTTTTTTGAGGACTTTTTATCGACTGTTCATTCAAGGTATGTATTGTTAACAGGAGGATTTTTTTTAATGAAAGTAAATAATGATTTTTGGAAATTAATGTACACAATGAAAAAAATAATGTAAAATTCAAGAAATCTTATATTTGGTAGCCTCAGAAAATTTAGTATATAATATCAGCAATATATTACAAATATTTTCTAAAGCTGACACTCAAAATAACTGAAAACAAAACCAATGCAGCTTAGTATCATTAAACTCATGTTATTTATATAGATAGTTACTTCTGAATCTATGTCAACACACAGTTATTCTAAACAGTATTTGGATATTTGGTCTATTTAAAAGTCTTTTCCCCCCTCTTGCATTAAAAAGTGAATTTAAAAGACTCTCTTACAGTACTTAGAAAAAAGAAAAGAAAGAAGTTAGTACCTCCTAGATATTTACCTTCCTGCTTTTGTAGTTGTGAAAATTAATGACAGTAGGAGTTAAAACTTGAAAGACTTCTTTATTTTGAGGGGGGGAAGATACTATCTCTGGCTTATAATTGTGCAAGTATCTTGAAACTTAGGTACAATGGTAAAAGTAAACAAGCTCTTGATACCATCTCTTGCTAAATTCCATCCTTCAATACATATTTTTAACACACGATAACATCCAAGAATAAATTTCCCCAAAAGGAATGTGTCTTTATGTAACTCCCTCAAAAAGTTGTCATATTTAAGTTCATGGAGAATCATAGATTTAAGTAATTAATTGATAGGCTGTTAAAAATACCTCCACGGTATAATATCGCTATCACCTCAAGATTTCACTATTACCTCAAGATTACCTGTTTCATCATCTTCTCTCTCTTCTCTTGGTTCATATTCATATTCTAGCTACTGTGCTGAGCACTTCAATTATTAATTTCATAATACCAAAATTATTTTGAAAAATTCTCCATGCAGAGAGTAAATTTGTAGTCTAGTTATTGATTCAATATAATTTTTCAATGTTGAGTGACCATTTTAGAAGCTTTCACAACATTATAGCTGATACATCTCTATGCTTTGTTTTTCGTTTTGTTGGGAGGGACCATTTAACAAATCTGCACGTAGATATTCAATCTGCATTTTTCAGACACATTAGACTGCACTTCATGAAGTACTAAATCACTTATACATTATGCAAATGTCCTGAAACTATAGAACTCTCTTTTTTTTTTTAACCACCTCTAAAAGCAAAGCAGTAAAATACCAGTACATTATCTTTTGAACACTGTCTGCACCTCTGAGTTAGATGTGCAGATATCTTCCCGAGCATGGAAGCTTGCCCATCTGTAGTCAAACTGACTGGAGATTTGCACAGAAGAAAGTGAAATGTGTTTCATTGTGATGAAGAAGCAGGAAGGAGAGCAAAGGCTTTACATGAGGAATGTAGAAGCAAATATGTTGCAATTTGATGGCATTATTTTAAATGTAGTAAATACCAGAAATTAAAGCATAAAAATGGAATGTAAAACAGACACTTCCTCACTATGAATAAATTTTTAAATCACCCTTTGGATTAAATGGAATTAAATGATATTACTTTTTAATCATAATGAATTATCATAGGTGGTGAACACATTTAAGACTACAGTTTGTAGGATGAGCAAAGAGTAGCAAATAATTAATTTACAAGCGATGAAAAAGCGTCAAGGAAGAAAGAAAAAGCCCAGTGTTTCTTATTCCTTCCTACTCTTCTTGAATATTTAGAAAGCATGTCTGTTGATGGAAAGAACTGGTAAATGTTTATAAATACCATTGTCTACCTGAGGTAGCCTGTCATGTTAGCAGATTAAATTGGCCTTTTTAAACATTTGTTTTAAAATTTGAATTGTACCTGCATAAGAAAAATTATTTTCCTCAAAGCATCTCTTTCCTGCCATATATTTTTTCTGTAGGAAAGTAAATAGAGGACTAAATAAGAGGTGGCATAATCATTTATGACTTTTGTCCACTGTATAAGTATAAGGAGATGCTAGGAACATGAGGTAAGGAACACAGAACTACAATGGCAACAGAATTAGAGGTGTGGAGGCTTGGTATTGCTATCTTCAATTTACAGATAAAAGTGTTGAGGGTAGGCAAATTCTAGGAAGATTTTTATAGGTTCCTTTGCCAGTTCTGAGCTCCATAATCTCAGAGAACTATGGAAAATGGAAAGAGAATTGGGAGGAAAACCACATGGTCATACTAACTGCCTAGTATAGTGCCTGGCATACTGTAGATAAGTATGGGATCAAACTAAACTTAAAATAAAATCCATGGAAAAGACCAAATAATCTAGCATTATTTAAGCTGTGCTCAACATTTAAAAAAATAAAAATATTTTCAAGAAAATGGGCTAAGATTGAAGGCATCAAGGCTTATATAATATTACATATATGTATACATGGAAATCATATCTTTTGTTCATGTATTTATCAGATGTTTATTGAGCATCCCCCAGGTCCCCTGTTGCCTCAAGAGATTGGCATGTAAACAATAAAAACGATCTCTGCCTTCATGCTATTTTCACTCCGGTAGGAAAAGAACACTAGCAAGCATACAAAATAAATAAACATGATAAGTAAAGATTGAAAGTTTCTATAAAGGAAATAACCAGGGTTATATGATAGTTAATAGGGGAAGAGGGTACTGAGGTAGTAGTTCAGGAAAGGAGGTGATGTTTGAGCTGAGTTTTTAAAGATGAGAAGGATGAATCTAAGCCCAAAGCCTAGGGAACAATGTTCTTGGAAATAGAATCAGCATGTGCAAAGGCCCTGAGATGAGTGGTTGGTGTATTTAGGGAATAGAAAGGAAGTCAAATGGGCAGTGGCAAGGTGAGACCTCATGAAGTAGGACAGTTCAGTTCATGGAGACCTTGTGGGACATGACAAAGCATTCACACTTCATTTGCAGTGGGAAGCCATTGAAGCATGTTAAATATAATCAGATTTATATTATTAATAGTGAATATAAATAAACAATAGTTTGAATTAATTATAGAGATTGGATTGGAACATCTTTTAAGATATAATAATTTCTCCTTGAAGAATGTTCTCTATGTGGGCCTAATTCCAGATGTGTAGAAATTATTAGTTTATTAATCAAAACATGAGAACCTCTTATGTCTGCAACACACACACACACACACACACACACACACACACACACTAGCAAATCAATTATTTTGTTTCTAGCTTACATTTTTAACGAAAATCATAAATTATCCCATAGATATGATTAAATTTAGGATCAGTCCTATCATTAATTCTGGTTTTGCATATAATTGTGAATGGGTCTTTCATTTGGCTGAAGTGATCTGTAAAGGGAAGATCTCTCGTGTTCTCTTTCAATTTGTCATTGGTGTTCCCACTAAAATTGTAGAACTCTTTGTGCTTTTACACCTTAGAATAACAGCAACTCATGGAGATAAAGGAACCCTCATACACTTTTAGTGGGAATGCAGATTGGTGCAGACACTATGGAAGGCAGTGTGGAGGCTCCTCAAAAATTAAGAATAGAATTACCGTACGACCCAGCAATCCCTGTCCTGGGTATCTACCCAAAAAATCTGAAAACATTTATCCGTATAGATGTATGTACTCTGATGTTCATTGCAACTTTATTTACAGTGGCCAAGACATGGAAACAACCAAAGTGTCCTTCGATAGATGATTGGATAAAGAAGATGCAGTATATATATACACAATGGAATACTATTCTGCCATAAGAAAAGATGAAATAGTGTCATTTGTGACAACCTGGGTTGATCTTGAGATTATTATGCTAAGTGAAATAAGTCAGACAGAAAAAATAGAGAGCTACATGATTTCAGTGATATGTGGTCTAGTATAAAACTGAAAACAACAAAGCAACAAGACAAACAAATGAAGAAACAAAAACTCATAGACACAGACAACAGTTTACTGGTAACCAGGGGGTAAGGGGGGAAAGGAGGTGGTAGTTGAGGGTAAAAGGGATAAAATATATGGTGATGGAAGGAGAACTGACTCTGGGTGGTGAACACACAATGGGATATACAGATGATGTATTACAGAATTGTACTCTTGAAACCTATGTAACTTTACTAACAATTGTCACCCCAATAAACTTTAATTAAAAAAAAATAAAAATACAAAAAAAAAAAATAACATCAACTCAGAGACTTGACTGGTTATAGTATTTGTTGAAGAAATGCACTCGGCTGGAGCTGCACACCCACGAACTGAATCCCACAGACTCTCTGATGACAGGAAACAGCAGGCCCTAGCTCATTGCCTGAAGAATGTTGGCTACGTTCCTGGTATTTGAGATCCATTTTCACTATTTTGCTCTTGTTTTAATCATGTTATAAAATTGTGGGCTATCCAAAATCCTTAGAGGTGACATAATTCATGGGAGAAAATGAATCCTAGTTGTGTATGAAATTTGTCAGCTTAAGATTGCAAGAGTTATGATAGGGGGTAGTTTAGTTAGAGCTGCTGTAACAAAGTACCGCCAACAAGATGGCTTAAAGAATAGATACTAATTTTCTCACAATTCCACAGTCTAGAAGTCCAAGATAAAAGGTACCGGCAAGGTTGGTTTTTCTGAGGCCTCTCTCCTTGGCTTCTCCCTCTGTCTTCACACGGTCTTCCAATTTATCTGTCATGTCCTACCTAATCCCTTCTTATAAAGACACCAGTCAAGTAGGATGAGGACCCACTCTAATGACCTCATTTTAACTTAATTACTAATTTAAAGACCTTATCTCCAAATGTAGTCACATTGTTAGGCCCTGGGGGTTAGGGCTTCAATATATGAATTTCAAGGGTAAACAGTGCAGCTCATAATAGAGGGTGAGTTAAAAAAACAAACAAACATACAAAAAACCCGAAAATTAGAAAGAAAAATATTCAAAATTTTATTTGCACAAATTGAACTTCAGCTAGGCCCAACTCAACCTTGAACCTCATAATTTTCATGCAGTCTAGACTTGCAGAATCCCACAGTCTATACCCTTTGAACTACCTGCTCAACATCTCTAGCTTCTTGCACTAGTTTAAGTAAAGTTTCCTATACCTACAGACGTCCTTTTTTTCTATAATAAGGGAAAAGTAATGGTTTCAATGAAGGTGACATCAAGAGTGATGGAATTACATTACTGCGTGGGGGTTTAGATTGGGAATAAAAGAATTAGAAACATGGTAGAAAAGGAGTATATGAGGCAAAGTAAGTTTAAGCTTTGCACTGAAGATCAGATTATTTTAATTTTGTTGAAACTCGCTGATTACAAGACTTACTCCCTTCTAGTGTTAGGGCATGTTTCTCTCCATTTACTCAGAATTTTGCCCACACAACAGTTCACTGTCTTGGTGCATTGTTTAAACATTATTATCCGCCAGCTCTCGAAATATTGGATCACGATGGTAGATATTTTCTGTTTGCACTTCCACATCCAAATGTCACCCTTTTCCTACTGCCCTGTGTTGGAGGGCAGATTTATATGGACTGCATCTGCAGATTTCCTTGTTCTCTGGCTTCTAACTGGGTTCTGCCAAGGGGATGCTGGAATAGGAAATCAGAGAGCAAGATAAAAGAGGGAAGAGCCTTATTCCTTTGGTTCTCTCTCTTACAGATTGCCTAGGGGGCACTAAAATGGTCTTCCAAAGATCATGGCTCTTGGGAGTTACCCCCCTCTCAACATCCTGCTACCTGCTCTGTGCCCAAAAACTACTCCTTCCTTTTCCCCCTCCTGGCCCAAAGCTGCTAGCTCCACACCGCCTCAGGCCTCTTTACCTACTTTGGGGTTCTACACTATTCCTGGATGCTTTACTAAAAACTGCCCACATCTTTGTAAATCATCTGCATATTAAACTTTCTTCAACATACCCAGTTTTAGTATGTCATCCTATGTGGATTCCTCTGTGCCTGGACATAAAGCTAGGCTATATCTACCAAAGAATAAATCTATTTCAAATCTAGTTCAATCACACTAGTTAACAGATAACAATTTATTTGATCATTAATTTCTCACTCATTAAACACACTTATTAGATGTCTACCATGCTCCTGGTGCTGTGTTTGGTGTGGGGGATGTGACAATATGGGGTCTCATGGAACAGAACATCTGTTGGAGGAAAGCAATGAGAAGCAGTCATGTTTTGGTATGAAATTCTAGTGAAGGAGACAGGAGTCACTTAACCTTGGGAAAGTGGTAGGGAAAATCAAGAAAAGTTCTAGAAGTGGCAACTAAATTCAAATTTGAAGATTGGAATGGGGAAAAAGGGTCTTTTTGTCATAAGAAAACCTATCTGAGGAGATCCAGAACAGAAAGTAGCTCCGTGGGGCAAGAGCATATAACACAGTGGAGAAAGTTACATGAAGTTGCAAATGTTAGTCAGTGTCTTGTATGTTGTTTTAGGGAATCTAAACTTTATTCCAAAAGCAATGGGGAGAACGAGGTAAAGCAAGGGATTAACAATTCAGAAAATTCATGCTGGCTGCAGTGTGGAAAATACACAAAACTGGAGGCAGAGAAGTGAGAAGGGGTTGTTGCATTAATCTATGCAAGAGAGGATAGTGGCCTGAATAAAATGCTTTAGCAGTAGGAATACTGAAAAGTAGAGAGAATGGAGAGATGTAATCTACAGGAAATTTGCCAGTCACAACACAGGTAATACCATATATCAAACTGAACTTCAGAATATACAGAACTCTGCTTATTAACACAAAGCTTAACATTTAACTTGTCATAACCTTTCAAGAATTTCAGTCAAGCATTTTTATTATTGCTGAAATAGCCATTGTTAGAGAT
Organism: Rhinolophus sinicus; assembly: GCF_036562045.2. Lineage (NCBI taxonomy): Eukaryota > Metazoa > Chordata > Mammalia > Chiroptera > Rhinolophidae > Rhinolophus > Rhinolophus sinicus. The sequence goes on along the minus strand of NC_133758.1, from coordinate 37,178,081 downwards.
TTCATGGAAGACTAACAGTGTAGTATTTATAAAGACTAACATTGTACTTTTTATAATGATTTGGACTTGGCCTGCCAATATAGTTGACCCAAAATAAATACTTGCTGGGTGAATTAATCAACTGCCAATTAAAAATAATATAGCTTTAGTGATAATAGATTTCTATTATATGCTTTGCAACTTTATCATGCAGGGCAAATGCTAGTCTTAAGCAAGAATAAAATCATACAATTAATATTTAAAAAAACAATTTAAAACAGCCCCTTGTGGTGGGTATGGTCTTCCAGTAATGAATTTAAAAGGTCTCCACAGAACTGTTCTATTTTACAAATTACAAATTCTCACAAATGCTATTTTTATGATCCTTAGTACCTACGTATATTTTCTTTTATCTATTTTTTTTTAGACAGTCCAGTGTGCATTGAACTATAGATGTCACAATTTTTTGGTCAGTGAAATCCTATGCTTAGCACAAAGAATCCTTTTTTTGGACATAAGGGTGTCATTTACTAAATTATTAAGTTTTTAAACTGATTATCACTTTGGTGACTTGAAAAAAAATTGCTCTAGTTTCAGAAATATAAAAAAAAAAAATGACAGAAAGGAAAAAAAAACCCGAGATACAAAAGATTCAAACATATTTTTAATAGAAAGAAGGTGTTTAAGGAAATAAAATATTTAAAGATATTTAAGATATAACAGCAGTAAAGACACTCAAATAACCACTCAAAATTGGCTAAGATCATACATTTATTTTGACTATGCAAATCTACCTCATTAAGTCATTAAGTCTTCATATCCCAAAGGGAATAGGTAATCTACTGAGAATTTTATATAAAATTAAGTTAAAATGAACTTTTTGTAAATTTCTGTTATCATTTTTAGTTGTAGCTGGCATTTAAGGATTAATGTTCAAATGTTTGTAGGTGGTTAGCATGTTTTCATGCATCTTTTCTCTCTCTCAAGCTTATTTTGGGTCTCTCTTGTGTGTTCATGGATCCTTAAAGAGGTTTAATCAGGGTATAACATTCAGTGTCCCTGATGACATTATTTTTTCTATTTTTTTACTATTATAAACCCCAGTCATTTTTGCCATGCACTATAGAGAAAAACCATTTATTTTTCTTGACTTTTTTTTTCCCATTTTTCTTTTATCCATGAACATTTATGCCTTAAATAGTTATGTCTTGGAGTACTAGCTCATTATTCTTAATTCTTGATAATACAATTTTCCCTTATGTATGCCCTCACCTACATTACTATCTAAAATATTCCTCATTGAATTAAATAGTTTCAACAATAAATAATATGTACTGAATTAACGTATCTCTGACTACTTCTTATATTGTTAATTATAACCCCAAATAGACATATAATACAAAATTGTAGTTAATATATTATATATTTTAGGAAAGGAAATATACAGCTTAAAAAATTCTCAAATATACACCAAATACATAAACCCAATGGACTAGTTATATGGTGAAGTAATCATTTTTGTCAAGCTTTCAGAGAAATCTTTTATACATTTAATAAATGAAAAATTCGTTTATGTTTTATATTTGCAGAGTAGACAAGGTCATGATTTCTCTTGCTTTTAAAAATTAAGTCCTTAGGAATCATTATAAGGCCTATGAGGCCTTATACGGAAATACCATAGACATTTTCACCCTATCATCCTCATCCATATGTATAATTCAATTGTGAACTCAAATTCCGGGTAACAGCTTTAAAAAGTAGGCTGGAATGCAACTCTATAGAATCTGTATGGTAAATTGACAAAGAATAGTTGAACAGTATGTTATTGCTGTGTAACAAATCGCCACAAATTTAGTAGCTCAGAACAAACCCAATTGTTAGCTGACAGTTCTGTAGGCCAGTGGTCTGAGCCTGGCGTCGTGTCATTCTCTGCCCAGCATCTCACAGGATGATACGAAGATGTTGGTCAGGAAACATTCTCAACTGCAGCTCAGGGTCTACTTTATTGTCAGAATTCTGTTCTGTGTGATTCTAGGCCTGAGATCCCCATTTCCTAGCAGGGAGTCAACTGGGGGGCCACATTCAGTTTCTAGAGGCCACACACATTCATTGTATGTGGTCCTGTCTATTTCCGGAGCCAAGATCAGGGAATCTTCCATATTGAATCCTTATCACACTTCAAATCTCTCTGTCTTTTTCTCTTTTTCACCTCTGGACTTATTTAAAGGGTTTGTGTGGTTAAATCAGGCCCATCCAGATAATTTCTCTATCTGAAGTTTAACCGATTTTGGAGCTAATTGCATATGCAAAATCCCTTTCTCAGCAGTACCTCAGTTACTGTTTCATTGAATAATTGGGAGATGGTGTGTATATACCAGAGACTGGGAATCTTGTGAGCTGTCTTAGAGTTCTGCTTACCACAAACAGTAAATGGCCAGATATGAAATATTTGAATGACGAAGGTGGTTGATTGTTCTTTTCATCTCTAATTGCTCCAAACTGATTGCATTTTTAAGAGTTGTGACATTATCAAAGGAGTGACCGAAGAATACAGAACTTCAAAGTAATAAGCAAAATTGGAAAAAAGAACACTAAACCTAGAGAGTGTTTCTCTGTCTGCCAAAATTCGGGAGCTCGGGGTGGTCTATAAAATCCTAAAATGCCACAGGCAGTTTATGGAAATGCTAAAGGATTTGGAGACGGTCTGCATAGCCTGAAGTTACAGATTTTGAAGTAGAACATATTAACAGAAATAGTTTGAGTTTCTAGGAATACAAATCTTTAAGATGTGGAACTTTACAGTCCAAACTTGAGCACTTCAGACAGATACTTTGGACTGACATAGATAATCAGGGCCATTGGCCAATGCCTGACATATAAAATATGATTAGATCCCTATTATTCAGTGAAAATGAAAATCATGAACAGATTAAGATAATACCTACAGAAAAGTCATTCTCATCTAGAAGTGAGTGGGGATTCCAAAGCATCAGTGCCTCACATATTAAGGATTTTGAACGATTAGCAAAGATTTACTGCCATTTTAATGAGGTGAATCTCCAAAGTTTTTGTTTATTTGTCTTACTACTTATGTGATCTCATTCTTCAGGAAGCATGACAGGCAACAGCAGTGTGAGTAATATATGTTTTCCAGCTTGGGATAAATGAATTTGTAGTTAATCCTCAATATTTCAGTTGATTGATTGTTACATCAATGTTCTTGTTTATTTTATTATCTTTTAGGAAATTGGAAAATTAGGACGTATAGGACCTTGGTGTTATGTTAATGCAACCTGGGAAGGTACCAACAGACAAGCCAAGCTGCCGCTGCAGAAAGAGGAGCCCGGCCTATACTCAGTTGTCTGAATGGAAACTCTCTGGCCAAGATTGAAGCAAATAAAACATGGACGATATAAGAATCTTAGACTATTTTTTTCCCAATTTAGAAATGAAGTGGCCATTGGATGGGATGTAGTGGCCAGCCATCCTGCTGTCATTCTGCTGACACACTGGGACACAGAACACTTCAGTCCACCTATCTTTCTTTCACTGCTGCAATGCAAATGCTGGATTGCTTTTTCCTCCGGCTTTGCATCCTCCACAGCGAGCAAACCTAAGGCTATGGCTTCTCTGATCTGGCAGTTTCCTCACTTTATATCAAGTAGCCATGTCATCTCACCTACATCTCTGATCTACAGTTTTTATATTGCTTGGTTAGGTTTTATAACAAAGTTCCTCTGAACCTTAAACTGAGCCTGAGTAGTCAGTTTTGTCTCCTTCATATCCAAAGAGCACTTTGGCAGGCTGTGGCAGAACACGTGGTTGAAAGCAAGGCTATGGGCCAAACACCAAGTGTCTAGAAGATCAGTAGGAGGCAGTGATGAGGGGGGATAGAGAGATAGACCAATGGGATTTGGTCTGATGGCTGATGGCTCAGATTGAAAGAAAGAAATACATACAGGGTGTCTCTTTCTCTTTCTCTCTCTCTCTCTCTCTATATATATATATATATATAATATTTATATATGTATATATTATATATATACTTTATATATATATATAAATATATATAATATGTATATTTATATATATATAATATATATACTTTATATACCCAGTATATAAAATCAGACTGCACCTATCAAAATGGCATTATTCGAAATGACTATCATAGTTGTACTAATCCTGAGCTTGCCCCCTGAAATTTTATTTTCTTTGGTGCACTCAGAGTTGATAAGACAGTGCACCTATAAAAAATCAAATGTAACTGTATTTATTTTCAACAAGAAATATAGCTGCCCAGACAGAGTGAGACAGCCAGGAAAACATATAAGATAATTCATACTATCTTCAGAAGGTTGATAATAACTATGGAAAGAAGCCAAGTGGTGTATTTACATATTAACGCTCCCTATGGCTAGTGTAATACCGTGCTGGGAGAACTGATGTGTCCATCTACAGCAAAAACATGCACCTGACAAATAGCATGGGTTTATCAGGATGTCCTCTTTCTTGGGCCATTATTAAAGACTTGGATACAAATTTTTAGACTTCCTGTCTTCCCCTTCCCTCATCCATCACCACTATAATTTTCCCCTGAATTCTAGGTATACAGCTTTCTTCTTCTGACTCATTCTTTTTTCTAGATAAGTTAATATCATTGATTAAGTTCCAGCAACCTCTTCTACCAATTAATCCTAGTCATGAATGATAGACACACTTACAGATACTAGATAAATTGTTTCCTACATCTCCTCACCTACACATTTACAACTGATTCCCATGTTCTGGAGGCATCTTACTATCGCCTTCCAAGTTCTGACTCTGATATTATGTTTAGTTTAGCTGGAGAATAAATTAATTGATCCATAGTGTGAATTGAATTTCTAGCAGCAATTTCTTTTAATGTATTTATAAAATTTCCAGAAAGTAAAGTAATGCTATTTGACATTCAGGGAGCCCAACCATCATTTACACTAAAGACACAGATCCTCAGAGAGGACGGATATTTAAGAACCGTCCTGGCAAAATTACATCTGAAGGATGCATTTTCCCTGTTTGGTTTTGCTGCATGCTATGTTTTGTCCTATCCTTCTGCATGTGCTGAAGTTTTCCCTATTTAGGAAAGCAGCATGGTTTAATGGACAGAGTGAAATTATATAAATGTTTAGCTTTGTACTCTGAAAGGTAGAACTTTGCTGACTCTCTGAGGTGAGCTTTCCAGAAACACCTAAAGTAGTTAATCAGTCACCCGTGGTCTTGACATCCTATAAAATTCTTCAGGTAGCATTTGAGCCCAGGCATGCACCATAAAACACCTTTACATCCTAAAAGAAGTGCAGTATGCTTCTCTGAACAAGAAATCCCACACCCACCCTAAAAATATAGGAGTCTATTGTTTGTTTCCTTAAGAAGCCAAATTCTTTTATGCTATTAATATTAAATGGGAGTCATAAGGCCATATCCAAAGAAAAACTTATTTCTCTAATTTCTCTTACAGGCTTCCTCAATTCAATTAAGCCTTTTGTTTTGGAGAGAGAAAGAAAAACAGTTTAAAGGCAAAAAGACATATAAACAAAACACAAAATACCTAGCTTAGTATTTTACTTATTGCTTCAAATGATTTATCCCTATATAAATACTTAGAACTAGTTTATATAACCTCCATGTGGTATCTTGGAAAATCAGTCTCTCCCTCTCTCTCTCTGTCATTAACTTCAAAGCACTATTCCAGGATTTTAAGACAAGTCATAGCTGTGCCGTGTGCCAGATAATAATGAAACAGGTGAGGGCAGGTGGAGGATAAGGAAGGACATTCTCTTACGGAATAATGAAAGAAAAACTTGAGTAAAGCCAGAAAATAGAATAAATACAGTAAACCAAGCTTTGATTTTTCACTCACTCTGTGTCTGTTTTCAAACTGCAATCTATTTATTGACAAAAGTTTGCCTACTGACAAAAGCTGGCATGTATATAAAGCATCAGAACAAATGCCTCAGGATTTTGATAATCCATTGAATGGTATTGATCATTCTTTAGCTTTTCGCAGATTTTTTTTCCTCTGAATATATAAGCTGAAATATTTTTAACCATTTATTTTCCAATTTACCCAATGTAACTGTTGTAAGTTAGAATTCTTTTCCACTTTTGGAAGGGAATAAGATACTGTATATGTTGAAAAAAAGTACTTTCACTGTGGTATATTCTACATTTTAAACAAATTTATGTATCTTACATTGTTATTTTATGATTATTGAATAGACTAATCAGTTGCAAAATTCTGCTACAATTAGCATTCTGGTTTTATATTCTATTTTTTATAATTTTATTTAGATTTTTCAGGTTTAATTTCCACATGTATATATTTTGTTTGTTATTTATTTGCTTTGTCTACCAAATATTGATTTTCTGATGCAAAATAAACAAATTAAAAATGTTGGGGTTTTTCTCTATTTTCCAATCTAAGCAATAGAAGACTGATTTACTCAGATATATGTTATAGAAAGGAGGCGCTGTTATACAAGTCAGGTAGAAGTTATCTGTAGCAATGTGAACTTTTACTCAATTACAGAAAGAAAACATACCAGAAAAAAGGTAGTGAGGTAATCTTTCCATTAAAATTATTGTTAAGTCACAGTAACCACCAAAAGGACACATGAATACCATATCAAATTTTTTCCTTTTTGCTTCACTTAAACTACTGAGGACAATCACACCAGAATGACATGTATTCCCCATAAGTGACTAAGAATGTTACTAATTACGAAGTTATGTCATGGATGAAACAAAAGCAACTGTCCATCCATGAGTAAGTTCCAGAAGCATCCAAATCTGTTGAAAAGAATGTGATGATACTTCTCAGAAACTTGAGTAATCAAATTAATAACTAAACACGGAATTAATTTCTAATTATTAGGCCAGAGAAATTTGAACTAAGCTGGTAGAATGAATCAAAATATCAAAATGATCAGCTTGCCTGTTGCTTTAGACAAGCATGTTATTGGTTTTGACACAGGAGATGCAGTTCTTAATGAAGCTGCTCAATTTCTGTGATTGCTGCATATGGAAGAGCTCAAAGAGCTATAGACAAAAAATAATGAAGCCATAGTTGCTGTTCAGGCAATTATTGATGATCCAAAGGCAGACCACCAACTGGGAAAAGTCGGAAGATGAACGTTTTAAGATTTCAACCTCTCACCTTCTTAATACAATTGGGAACCATGTATGCCGGAGCGCACATGGTTTGGAAATCAAATGTCACATTTTCGGGGGAACAATCTCAGAAAATTGACCATGTTCTAGAGATTTATCATGACTGTCTTTTCTTTAATAAAGTTCAAGAAAATGGGAAAAAATAATCAGCAGATTGAAAGAGGTTCTTGGTATCTACTAATTCTTTAGCACATTTTCTGCTGTCACTTCATGGTGCTTCCTGGAGGCAGTAGATGACATTGCATTTAATTTTGGACATGTTCTAGTAGTCCTGGAACCCACTGATAGGCTTTTTGTGCATGTGTGCACTACTAGTGATTACATTTTAAAAGAAGTCATACACAGCCAAGGAATTACGTGTGTAACTACCTAGCTTCCCCTCCAGGGGTGTTCACTGTCAGTCATGGAAGAGATAGAGAAACAGAGGCCTGGTTTGAGAATGTATGCCTAAGGCCCTGGATTAATACAGATGTCTTTTTGAAATATGGGAAAAGCCTCCTGAATGCAAATTTCCAGTGGAAGCCTCGGTTCCCCTATGGAACTAGCAGTCTGACCCAGACCTGATTAAATTTGCCTAAGAAGGCCAAAGGGCAGTAGGGACACAGCTATACCCCCTCCCCTGGGATGTCCAAATGCCAGGTCTCTGAACTATCATAATAGCCAGTGCTCTTATGATGAGAGTAGTTATAGAATCAGAGGAATCTTTGGAAAACCTCTAGCTTAACTTTCTCTGTTTACAGAAAAAGAAATTTAGTTCAGGTTACATATTATTTATATAGTGTATGTACAATCTATATCTTGCGATCCATTTTTTCAAGAATATTCATTTGTGTAGCTAGTTCCACAGAAATGATTGAAAACTCTCTTGAAAACAGTAGCATTTCTCTACTGGATCTTATACCACGTTATTGCACTGTGTTCAGCATCTTCATGGTAATATATTATATTAATAAAGTTATGGATGCTGTTAATTTATTGTTCATCTAAAATTCAGAGTATGTCTTTGAGATTTAAAGATTTATTTCTTAAAGTGATATTGACTTGCCATTAAAAATATGTGCATTATTAGATGGAGAATTTATTTCTTCAAGATAAAAGATAATCTTTGAGTTCAATGTAGTTGGCAGTTAATCTCTTATGTGGACCCAGAAAGAAGCCTGGTTTCTTCAACAATAAAATAAAAATTATAATCTGAATTTACCCTAAAATGGCTAGTGAGAAAAATAACGTTTCTCATCTATGGAGGTAAACCAGCTGTCACTAACTGTCGCAATGCTCTATTGAAAGCCTGTTTAAGAATTGCATTAATAATGAAGATTAGTTGTTTTCCCAATTTAATTAGAGAAACATTTAAATACCCGTTATCCACTATTGAATAGTAAGAGTTGCAAAAATGCAAATATCATCTTTAGCAATTAGGTTTTAGGTCTTTGACGGACAAAACAATGAAAGAAATGTGCTTTTTCTAGAGAATTCTCAGTACCTCAAAACTGTCCTACTCACCAGTCCCTCCTAAAGAAAGAAAATACAGAAATGCCTCTGTTCATTGAGACTATCTTCATGTTAGGAAACACAACTTTATAAATAGATTTTAGGGGTGATATATGTAAATAGACTGATATCTTTATATATTCTTCTATATCAAAAGGATCAGAGACTTCCAGATTTTTACAATAGCACACACTGTAAATTTACAGAATCTATGCCTATCGCCAACAGTACAAATATTATTTGATCTGAAATATCTCCTTCATCTAACTGAAGTTTTCTTGTCACAGAATGGTGAAAGAATTTTAACATTCTGATGTGGATCTCTTCCTACCTAAAGAAAATACCTACAAAAACATCTCAAACTAAAAGTGCAGTTGATCAAAGAGAAATAAAATCTTAGTGATGCAATCAACTTTTGGGTCAGTAGAAAAAGTTACATTTCATTATCTGTGGGGAAAAAATCCATAGTTATAATTCCATAAAACGAAATAAAAAACAAATGTTACTATAATTTGTTGAAAACATATTTCAGAAAACAAGTGTTCAGAGTTGTTTGATCTTTTACTTTAAGACTTACAGCCAGGTTGAAATGTCATCATCACTGCCATGTTGATGTTGTCAATATTTTAATACCCAGTGCACCAGCAAAAACTTAGGGAAATGGACGGGAGATTATAACCAGAATGGAAGTGGGTGGATGCTTTTTGGAATCTTGTTTCAGCCGTACAAATTATTCTGCCATGGCTTGCCTACCGGCTCTGCTTATACAAACAGCCAGTGTGGCCAAGCATAAAGCTGTCCATCAGGAAAGGGCTCATTATTTAATTAAAAGGGGAAGATACATATAACTGCACCATTAACTTGATGTAGTTGAGTTAAACACAAAGCCAGATGCTTTTGTATTTGTTGGTTGTGTTTGTTCATTGCCATGCTTGGCATTATTGGGCTGCTTGCTATTAGTATAGAAGATAAAATCCTTTAATACTCTATTTAGAATTACAGGAGACGAAGCTTGATCAATACTTTTTATGAATCTGTAAACTATTATAGCATAGCATGTTCCTGCAGACTTTCCCCTGGTGACATGGCTATATTATTTCAGGGCCAGAGGCCCCAGCAATATTGAAATCCTGCTTGAATTCATCTTCTACACACCATAAAAGTGACAAGATCCCCAAAGATTTACATTTTTTTATTCTATAGATTAATCAATCTTGTAGGTGGAAAGAGAAGGATTTTGGTGTGCATGCTGTAGACTAGCTTTTCAGCCTGAGGAGAGTATAAGAAATTAATTTCCTTTTTCCAGCAAAAGTGGATAGTGAGGATGACTTGTCTGAATCAAAGTAAATGCAGTTAAAGTTTCCTTTTTCCACATGCTTTTTGATAGATTCTGACAATGATGTCGACAGTGTCAAAAAGAAAAACCTCTGGAATTCAAAAGTTTATGAAAGTAATTCTTTGGCAACAACAAAATAACAACTGATGTTTTTGTTGTTGTTAAACTCAAACTCAAATACTGATTAAGAAATTAGTCTGTTCAGGGGCCAGCCCGGTGGCTCAGGCAGTTAGAGCTCCATGCTCCTAACTTTACCAAAGGCTGCCAGTTCGATTCCCACATGGGCCAGTGGGCTCTCAACCACAAGGTTGCCAGTTCAATTCCTGGAATCCCACAAGGGATGGTGGGCTGCGCCCCCTGCAACTAGCAACGGCAACTGGACTTGGAGCTGAGCTGTGCCCTCCACAACTAAGACTGAAAGGACAACAACTTGACTTGGAAAAAAGTCCTGGAAGTACTCACTGTTCCCCAATAAATTCCTGCTCCCCTTCCCCAATAAATTCTTTAAAAAAGAAAAAAGAAAGAAAGAAAAAGAAACTAGTCTGTTCAGAATAATCACCAACGGAAGTATTTTTTACTTCAAAATGTGAGGATTCACACAGATGCTTTTATCTCACAAAGCTATTACATGATCTGTCAGAACAGACATGACAAAAATGGGCTTCCTTTGTTTTTAAGAAAAAGCTGTCAATTTTTTCCATTTTCATCCTCTAAAAATAGAATTGTTTTCTCCCAGGATCTTATCAATTATTTATACACAGTAGCAACTAAATTATTTTAATCTTTGCTTTGAACATTTCTTTAGCATGAAAATACCACTGACAATTTCAAATTGTCTATTGACTATTTTACAAAGTAAGGATATTTTCTAGAAGTGTTAACTCATCTGTCTTACCAATTTAAAGAAGTTAAGATTTTCCTACAGAAAGGAGGAATATTAGCAAATTCATTCACATTTTTAGAGCTTTTGTTCATTTTAATTCTTAGAAGCATAATTTGGCAATAGCTGTCAAAAATGAAAAATACATCCAGCATTTGACACACCAATTCTGCTTCTAGACATTTATGCTATAGATATACTTACACATGTAGATACACTACTACACATGTGAAAAGACTGTCTTCAAAGTTATTCACATAAGAACCTTTATAATAACAAATGGTGGAATACTAACTAGATGTTTATTGTTAGTAAACTTCTTAAATGCATTACGTACTAATTTAGAACATAAGTTCATTATGTTAGAGCATAAGTGCATTATGAAGATATAGTTAGAACATAATGCACTTAAGTTCTAACTATATGTTAGATTACTATGCACCTGATATACTAAGGTATTGATATGCAAAGATAACCACTGTACTGTTGGGTAGAAAAAACATGATAGAGAACAATGTATATATATATACATATTATATATATACATTATTATGTATGTATAATATATGTATATTTGTATATATATATATAACCTCTTATGTACAAGGAGGGGAGTGAGGTAGAATACATATTTATATTTACTATAATATTTAGAAGAATATATTTGAAACTGTGAAATCAATAACAAATTACAGTGGTTCCCTGTGAGGGGTGAAGTAGAAAATAAAGATCTAAAGAGAAATGAAAGGAGACATTTCTTTATGTCTCATTTAATTTTTTGTGTCTACATTTGAAACATGGGAATAGATTTCATATTTATTAATTAAAAAAGTAAATAACTAATTTTTAAAATTAAAAAAATGATATACATCGGTCTCCAAAGCAACCAGGATCTGTTGCACAAGTCAGGTCTGAGAATTTTGGTACACTGGGTGCAAGATTCTGTTATTGTCCATCTCTCTCTCCTCAGGCTTCACTGCTTCAGAGTGAGCCACCAGCTCCCATCTGCCAACATCTGTCTTCTTTCTGCTCTGCCTCATCATGGGGGATGCCAGAAGCTCTGGACAATTAATGTTTCCCCTGCATCTGGAGCAACCCTCAACCAACCACTGAAGAGGGTTGTCAAATCAATATTCCAGCTCCCTAGTCCCTTGGCAGATAACATTGAGGCTTGCATCCTACACTGGAATTAAGATACATCACTCAAGGTGGTAAGTTGTTTGCTAATACATCCTCTATTGGCTGCCTTCCTTTTTTTCTCTCACTTCTTCACTCCTTTCCCAGTTTTCTGAGATCGTGCACTAAATCAAAACCTTGCACTCTAATCTTCATTGCAGACTTTGCTTCTGGAGGAATCCAAATTAAGACAGTTGGTAATAGAAATTGGGGAGTGAAGTGATAACTTCTGGTGCGCCATAGCACCACGATTACTAGGACTTCAGCTGTGGAATGAGATACATGTTCAAGTGGATGAACTGGCTTATGAAATATCTCTAGCATTCTGGGCGACAAACAGACAGTGATAATTATAGATTATGGCATTAGTTGATTTTTGCTAAGTGTAGGTGCAGGACTGAAGGAAGCTTCAGGTCACCCAACTTTGATGTCAAGGCATCCACAAAGTATTTATGGCAATGTTTAGAGGGATCCTCATCTCCTACAATTGGAGGGCAGCTTATGCTGAAAAATCAAGCCAGGATCTGATGGTAAGAGTAGTGCTGTTACCCAGAAGTTTCAATTCATGGCCATCTACAGTAAACTCAGAACTCTGTTAAAGAACGATTGGACCTTGAGACCTGGGATGAGGACATTTAGAGGATGGACGTGAAGACCTTGAACCCCAGATTCCCCTGAATCCTATGGACTAGGAGAAGTGGCACACACACCATCCTCCTTGCTAGAAAATAGCAGCCTTCTCTTTTCTGAACATCATACAAAGGCCCAACCTAGGCAGGTGACTCCCTAGCTTATACTAATGTTCCTCACATTCTGCTCTCACTCCTCCTTTCGATTTCTAGACTAATAACTAGGGTCACATTACAACATGGCCTGCTATGGGAGTAAAGGGATTATTTACTGAAATAGCCACAGGATCTGGCCAAAATGCACCAGGATAAACCAGGAGAACATGCCTGGGAAGGAAGCTAGATGAAGCCGGACTGTAGTGAGGAATGGAATGTAAGACGGGAAAAGGGAGAGTTTATTAACATGGTGGCGTTATCCCAGGACCGAGGATTTAATATCCTGCCTAGAAGATCTTTGCTTCTGAGACATCACCTTACAGCTTGGGAAAAACAATGGAAAACAATAAATGAGGTGAAGATACAAGATATTCCTTATCAAAGTGTTGAGGGAGGAGTCAAAAGGTTCAGAGAGCTGGTCACGCTAGAACAAATATAAGATGAGAAATCTCACTAACTGCTTGTCTATATATATTGGGAGGGCCCCATGGGCACTATTTTCTCTAAAGCAGTAAAGATTGTACTAGTCCTCTATTAGTTAAGGCTGCCAGAGAAAATACAGAATGCAATATTTAGGGCATACTTTTGCTCAGACATTGTTCATTATTTATCTGAAATTCAAATTTAACTGTGTATCCTGTTTTGTTTTTGTTTTCTTTTTAAATCTGACAACTCATTCCACTGGCCAGTGTTGATAAAGGAGTGCCACTACAGAAATAGGCTCCCTAGTGTCACTGTAGATAGAAGGATTTCAGAACCTCAGAAGACAGGTAGTTACATTTCACTATCAGAGGCAAGGGGAATGGAACTCTGAAAAGGGCAGCAGACTAGAATGGCGGCGAGGGTTCTGAACAACAGGGATCTGTAACAATGGCCAATAGACCATGGTATTCCTAGAGGCACGATACATGAGTAGCCAATGAGAGTGCTATTTAATCAAAGTAATAAAAAAGGATCAAGAGTGGGGAATTTCAACTACTGCAATTGAAAATTTTGACCCCTTGCTCAGGTTTCCAGTTCTTAGGCAAGGAGGCCATTAATTGAATGAGAGGATATGTTCCTTTAGGAAATACTCTGAAATACCACAGGAGGCATCAGGAACAACTCCCCAACTTCCTCTTTCTCCAAGGACCCTGCTACCATTTCCAGAGAACCTAAACAATGAGTGAAAGGAAATGTTCAAATTCTTTTGGGATACAGCATTTGGATGCAATTCCACAAGGGGACCAAAACACCATCACGGCCCCTTTTAAGGGTCTAGGGTTGCAAAGAAATTGTACAGAAGCCAGATGATAAATGGATTCTTGGCTCAAGTCTGTCTCACAGTGGGTTAAATGTTTCCACAGACCCACCTGGGTCATTTCCCTAGTCCCTGAGTACATAATCAGATTTGATATTCTTAGCACCTAGAAGAAACCTCATATTAATTCTCTGATCTGTGAGGTAAGAGCCGTAATGATAGGGACGTCTGAGTGGAAACCCCTGAAACTGCCCCCTTCTTTCTGGCTAAGAGAGAACATTGGACATGAAGCTGTTCCTGAGAGAAATGGCAAAGATTAGAGGCATCCTCCAAGACTTCAAGGATCCTTATTATATACCTACTTAACTTATCAGTCTCCCTTTTAGTAAAAAGAGGTGCATTGTGGTGGGTGACAAAAGACTATTGTAAACAAATATTAACCCTAATCTCAGCTGTAGTGCCAGATGTACTATCCTTATAGAACAAATCATGCTACAACTGATCTGGTAATTGAGTTCTTTTAGTCACCACCAGGAAGGAGAATCAGAAGTCGGCATTCATGTGGAATTGACATCTGTACAAACTAAAGGCCTTATCCTGGAGTTTTGTTAATTTTCCTGCTCTCTTTCACAGTATAGTCCAAGGGACCCTGACATTTGTACCTTCCCGTAAACATCATACTGGTTCACTGCATTGATGATATCCTGTTCATTCAACCTGGGGACCAGAAAGCAGCAACTCTAAGGGATTCCCTGGTAAGAAACATTTATACCTGGGGTCAGAGGCTAAGCCCTTCAGAGATAAGGGCTATCAAGTAAAGTTGTTAGAGGTTCCATTGTCTGGGGTCCAAGCACAAGTGCTGAACTTCCTACAACTAAGGGAAAAAACACAGTATTTGATAAACACCTTCAGATTTTGGAGCTAGCACACACTGCACTAGTGGCAAGTTGATTACATTGGGTTCTTGTCACCTTGGAGAGCACCAATTTATCATATTTAAACTGACACATATTGTGAGTATAGGTTTCTCTCTCCTTTCCAAGTGCCTCATCCAGCACTGCTTGCTGAGAGCTCACAGAATGCTAGTGCATGATTATGGAATCACTCATGATATTGTCTTGAATTACCAAATTTATGGTGAAGGAGTTTCAACAAGAAGCACACACCATGGGATTCATCAGTTTTTTTCTATATATCACATCAACCACAAACTGCCAGTCAGAGATAAAATCCTAACGGCCTCAAGTACTGTCTCCCCTTCCCTAGTTCACCAGCCCACTCCCCTGCCAGTATGTCTTGGATCACCTCCCAGACAAACTATTCACACTGGAATCCTCCAGTCTGTGCTGCTTTTGGGGGCAGGGGCCAAACTAAAGTATGGATGTAATAATTGCATGGGTTCTTTTCAGTTTGTCAACATTAGTCTTTCTCTTCTAAACATGCCTGCTTTGTTCCACTCTATTTACTGGGCTAGGATAGCAAAAGCATTTGTCTGCAGCCAGCATACGTCACATTTTCCCATAGACACAAATTCTTATAATCAGGACA
Source organism: Rhinolophus sinicus (assembly GCF_036562045.2). Classification (NCBI taxonomy): domain Eukaryota; kingdom Metazoa; phylum Chordata; class Mammalia; order Chiroptera; family Rhinolophidae; genus Rhinolophus; species Rhinolophus sinicus. Next base: position 37,162,434 of record NC_133758.1, on the reverse strand, counting down.
CAGGATTTATTAAATTTATTTCTGACTCTGAACTTGACTTTCATTAGGTCTGGTCTGATTTATTTTTAATGCCTTTAGCCAGTGCTTACTTCCACAGGAAAAAGCACATGGAAGTAAATTAGGCAGATTTTATGGGGGGGGGGGGGGAGAGATATAGTCGGGTTTGAATTTTACTAGTTTACTTTATATTAATGTGGGGTGAGCTAAGTCTGAGTATTATGAACTCTGAGCTGAGTTTCAATCTCTGTACTCTGAGGATAACAATATGTATTTTGCAAGGCTTTTTACCAGTGTATTCAAAACAAGTTGCTCAGTGCCTCACACACAATGAATCCTTAACAAAAACTAATTTTCCCATACCGTTCAGCCTACCTCTGTGTGTAAACTCCCTATTCTAATCTTCAAAACATTTATAATATAGAATAGAAATAATGTCTATGAGGATTAAAGGAGATAAAGTAAGTAGAGTGCTGATACACAGTCAGTGCTCAATAAATGTTAGTCTCCTTCCCATACAGCACTATTTCTCTCTGCAATTGTCAAAGTTTCAAACAACAGCTTTATCTAGTCATTACTGGAGAGAAGAAAAGCATATTATTTAATGAGACCTCGATTCCAGTTATTTATTTTCTAGAGCAACATTTCTTGCACATAACCCTTCAACACTCATTACAGGTTTCTCTCATCACCTGGCTTGGTGTGATGAAAGCAGTTTCTTCTCCTTCACCCAAAATGGATCAGTTTGGGAAGTTAGTTCCTCCCAAGGCAGGCAATTCTGTTACAAAGATGGAAGTGAAACAAGAGAGTAGATGTGGAAGCCAGATGAAGACATGGCCAGTCACACCAAATTTCTAAGGACAGCCATTGCTGTTGAGAGCTCAGGCTTTCAGGGAAGTGGCCCAGGTTCTAGAATTCGTAAACAGGATGTGCCAGTGACTTACCAAGGCTACAGTGGTGGGAGAAGTTCACCCAACTGCTGGCAATAATGGGGTGAATTGGCTGTAGGGAATTTAAAAATAATAAAAAAAATGATCAAAACTTGGCCTCTTTTCTTTTTTTTAATCACTACATGGAACAATTCTAAATAATGTTAGTGTTAAAAAATCCTCTCCAAAAAAATCTTTTATTAGACTACTAAATAATGACTATGGGTACTCTTGATATTTTTATTATTTATCATTTAATTTGATAAAATTACATGTTAATTTAATTGATAAATGTTAATTTGTTGAACAGTAGCACCCATCCCCCATACCTGGAGACTCAGCTACATGCATTCAGTTCAGCATCCTGTCTCCAACCTTGTGGTACTTTAAGTATAGCTTCATATATTCCTACTTTGAACAATAGATTTGAAATGAACATGATAGCACAGAGAAGATTATAAAGAAGAAACAAAACTAGAGTCATTTCAATTCTATGTGACCACTCACGTATTAAATTTAAAACAGTGGAAGAATTGTACAGTATGTTATTTTAGCTTAGTAAGTATAAATTTTGGTTCATATGAGTAATAGATTTGTGTTTTTCATGATTATTGTTGAAAATAACTTTGACATGTAGAAGATGGAATATTAAAATATTACCAGCTTTGGGTGTCAAATATGCTAGCTACATAAACCATGGGAATGGATTTAGGGTGGCAATCTGGTGAGACGAGGGGGCTGGGGTTTTACCTTTAACCAAAATTTGCATAAAAGTTTCAATATTTTCATATAGAATGTATTTAACATATTAGTAAAAGCAATAATGTATTCTAAAGTTGCTTTGAGGGCAGGCAGAGGATCCAAGATGGCAGAGTAGATAAACACTGGGCTTGACTTCTCCAGTGACCACATTAGAATTACAACTAAATTATAGAACAGCCAATGTGGGGAACCACATGCAATCTAGATGAACAGAAGTTTTATGACTAAAACTATAAGGAAGAAGCTACATTGAGACTAGTAGGAGAGGCAAAGAGGCAGAATGGGCCGGCCCCAAACCTCCATCTGGCGGTTGAGAATTGGAAGGTATATCTTGGCGTCTGAGGTCCCCTCAAGGGTAAGAGACCCCAGCTCCACACCATGACCCCCATCCTGGATTACTGGTGCTGGAAAGAGGAGCCCCCACAATATCTGGCTGTGAAAACTAGGGGGGATTCCTACCATTGGGGTGGGATAGAAGGCTGCAAGAAACCCAGATATATTCTTTAAAGGCCCATGCACAGACTCACTTGCCTACAAACACTCACCTTGGGCTCCAGTGGAGGGACAGTGACTCAGGAGGTGTCAGAGACGTATGGGGAGAGGCTGAGTTGTGTAGTTTCTAGGCGAGTACTGGTGGGACAGTCGCCATTTTCCCAGTGTAGGATTATTTTCCAGTGCAGCTGGCTGGTGGGTTCCTTCTTTCCTGTGTTGAACCCTCACCCACATGGCCAAATCTGAATCTGAATTGGCCTGGTGAGATCCACTTGCTCCTCCTTAGTGATTCCTTGGGACCCTGTCCTACTCAACTCATATAACACCAGAGATAATTTCTCTGCTACAACCCGCCCCGCCTACATTGTGTTCTTTCTTGGATAACTCTCAGGGTCGGGGACCCCAGGCAGGTAGCAGCTGATCTCAGTGTGCTTTGAGGCTTTTGTTGAGTAGCTCCAGGCCCAGCACTGGCACCAAACCAGAATCTAGCCTAGTGAGCACTACTCATCCCATTCTGTTGATTCCCTGAGACTCTGCCTTACCAAACTCGCATACCACAGAAGGCCTTATCAGCAGCTGAGCCTCACGGGAGGCAGCAGGCAGCAGTAGGGCTTGCGGTGTCATGGGCTTTTTATGGAGCTATCCCATGCTGGATACTGTGGCAGCCATCCTTGGTTCACAGTGTGGCCTCTCCCAAGCGCCTGATCTAGCATAGATAGTGACCAACCACAGATCTCTTCGTAGCTCCTACCAGATAGTCTCCAGCCAGTCATAGGCAATGGCTGACCTGAGCCTACACTGGAGCCCCTCCTAAGATGTCCCAGAACCGACATACCTCGACATCAGCTTCAAATCACAGAGAGCACCACCCAATTAGCTTCACAAACAGCACACACAAAGGGTGGTTTCAGCAGGCATCAGAGACCACTGGGGTGAATCCTGTTCTTCAGTGTAAGCCTCCTACACAGCAGCCTGTAAACTGTAGATGTGGCCAAACCTCACAGCCAGTCTACCTGAGGGTCAATTTCACCCACTGACTTGCCAATAGCAATCAAGGCTCAACTATAAAAGGAAACACACTCAACCCACACAAGGGACACTCCTGAAGCCCCCAGCTCAGGTGACCAGGGAGACTGCCCCACTGGACTCCTATAAGGCATCTACTACAAAAGTCCACCCGGCCAAGACTGGGAGATGTAGCAGATCTACCTAAGACTTAGAAACAAAGACAGAGAGGCAGCCACAATAAGGAAACAAAGAAATGTATTCCAAATGAAAGAACAGGAGAAATCTCCAGAAAAAGCATTAACCAAAATGGAGGCAAGCAATCTACCAGATATAGAGTTCAAAACAATGGTGATAAGAATATTCAATGAACTTAGGGGAAAAATTGATGAACTCTGTGAGAAATTCAACAAGGAGATAGTAAGCATAAAAAAGAACATAGAACTATAAAAAAGAACCAGTAAGAAATGAAGAATACAATAATTAAAATGAAGAATGTACTAGAAGGAATCAGCAGACTAGATGAAGCAGAGGATTGAATCAGGGATTTGGAAGACAAGGTAGCAGAAAATGCCCAATCAGAACAGCAAAGTCTATTAAAATTCCATAAAAAATCTATAGATTCAATGCAATCCCTATCAAAATACCAATGGCATTTTTCACAAAACTAGAACAAATAATCCTAAAATTTATATGGAACCATAAAAGACCCTGAATAGCTGTGGCAATCCTGAGAAAGAACAAAGTTGGAGGTATTAAGCTACCTGATATCAAGCTATACTGCAACACCACAGTAATCAAAATAGCATGTTATTAACATAAAAACAGACACATAGATCAATAGAACAGAATAGAGAGCCCAGAAATAAATCCATGACTGTATGGTCATTTAATCTATAACAAAGAAAGCAAGAATTTACATTGGGGTAAAGACGGTCTATTCAATAAATGGTGCTGTGAAAACTGGATAGCTACACGCAAAAACAACAACAACAACAACAAAACTAGAACTGGACTACCTTCTTACTCCATATACCAGAATAAAATCAAAATGGATTAAAAATTTAAATGTAAGATCTAAAACCATAAAACTCTTAGAAGAAAATATAGGAAGTAAATGCTCAGACTTCACCCTTAGTAATATTTTTACTGATATATCTCCTTGTGCAAGGGAAACAAACAAAAAGATAAACAAAAGGGACTACATCAAACTAAAAAGTTTTTCACAGCGAAGGAAACCATCAACAAAATGAAAATACATCCTACGAAGTGGGAGATGGTATTTGCCAGTTATACATCTGATAATGGGTTAATAACCAAAGTTTATTTAAAAACTGATACAACTCAATACCCCAAAAGACAAACAATCCAATTAAAACATGGGCAGAGGACCTGAATAGACATTTCTCCAAAGAAGACATACAGATGGCCAACAGATACATGAAAAGATGCTCAGCATTACTAATCGTCAGAGAAATGCAAATGAAAACCACAATAAGATATCACTTTATACCTGTCAGGATGACAATCATCAATAAATCAAGAAAAAACAAGTGTGGGAGAGGATGTGGAGAAAATGGAAACCTTGTACACTGTTGGGATTGCAAATTGGTGCAGCCACTATAGAAAACTGTTTGGAGGTTCCTTTAAAAATTAAAACTAGAACTATCTTATGACCCAGCTATTCCTCTTCTGGGTGTTTATCCAAAGAAATCCAAAACACTAATTCAAAAAGATCTATGCACCCCTATATTCATTGCAGCACAAGCAACCTAAGAGCCCATCAATAGATGATTGGCTAAAGAAGTGGTACATTTATACAATAGAATATTACTCTACCACAAAAAGGATGAGATCTTACCAATTGCAACAACATGGATGGACCTAGAGCGTATTACACTAAGTGATACAAGTCAGACTGAGAATAACTAATACCATATGATCTCACTTATGTGTGGAATCTAAAGAATAAAGTAATTGAACAAACAAAACAGAAATAAAATTAAGTTGCTTTTACTCTTTACATAGAAATTCTAAGTAACGAATATTTTTTAATATCAAAAAATAATAGTGACAATATGAAATAGCATGTACATGTAAGTCATTACAACGACGATGTTCAATTTGGCATTAGTTCAATGACATCGATCAAAAGCATGTCACATGTATTATGCTCCCAAAACAAACAAATAAGCCTCAGAAACAAAAAGTTAGAGAAGTGCTTTTTCTATGTATGGAGCAGAAACATCACAGCACATTTAACCTTCAGATCCTTGCTTGCCTCCTTTTAGATTTGTAGATAGAGCGGCAACATCAGTTGAGCTGCTGTCATTAGGACTTTTCCCCAACAATTTTTAATTGAATCATATATGACAGAATATATGACAGAATTCATGATCAAAATTACCTTGGTGCATACAATTGTGGGCAACAGAAAACCAATAGGCTATGGGACGATTGGGGTCTCACCAACCACTCCCCACCTTGGCACTGTCACTTCTCTTAGCAATGTTTGTTGCTTTACCCTTTGTGGTTTGAGGCTAGAATTTAGGACTATGGAATTGGTTTTTTGGATCAAGAATAAAACCATGTTCCTTAAACACAAATCTATTGATGGTTAGTCTAAGAAAATATTTTTTAATAATTAAAGATGCCTTTGGCTTCCGGGGAGAAAACAATGGCAGACATGGAGACAAATGTAATTTATTCACTTTATTTATTTTTTTATTTGGTCAGTTCCAGCAGTTGTCTGATTTTTCACCTCAGCCTCTTTCCTTTTGTCTCAGGGAACTGCTGGTCCTTTAAAATGTCTTTCTGGGCCAGCTCATTTCCACACTTTAAGACTCAAGACTCCTATCAACGCAGAGGATTGTGTATCTCCACAAAGATCTCGTGAAAACAGAACAGAATTTACACCTTACTTGTTTTTAAAAGAGATCATGATTACTGTGAAATAGCTTCTGATATAGGGAAAGCAAACTAAAGTTACCTTAGCAATTTCCTTCTTTTACTGTCTCCATTATTGAATATGTTTTTAATTCCCTTAGCACACAAGTCCCCTCACAGTCTCTCTTGTACATTCCTGCAGAGAATTCCCAATGTCATGCTAGTGAATAAGATAATATAAATAGATAAATAGCTAATGGTTTCCCCTCATGAAGAAATAATAGCCAAATTTGGTTTCCATATAATGGTACTATTGAGTCTTATTTTTAAGAAATTCTGTTCAGGAATATTTTGAAGACAAAAAAAATGAATGCTTATAAAATAAGAGAAGGTTGAATATCATTTATTGTCATTATTATTAAAATTATTATTAGGTAAAATGGTTGAAATTGAATGATTGGGAAGCCTTATTCTTATAAATATTATTCTTTTAAAGTATATACATATATATATTTTTTCAAACTAAAACATTTACAGTGTAATAAAATTATTGCAGTGTAATATAATTTTTAAAAACTTCATGTACTCTAGCTCTATCCACTCTCAGCATTTTCCCATATTCACAGACTAGCAGGCCTGTATAGTATGGTAGTTAAAGGTTCAGATTCCAAAATGATACTTCCCGGATGCAATCCCTGTTCTGTTACCTAAGTAAGTTCCTTGCTGTATTCCTCTGGGTAAGTTACTTAACCAGCCTGTGCTTCCTTTTCTCAAATGTAAAATTGGTGTAAAGACATCTCATAGAGTGTTTATGAGGTTTAAATATATTAATACATGCAAAGAGTTTAGGGAAGTACTTGGCAAATAAGAAATACTGAATACATATTTATTATAATAATTTCTTAAACATGAAAAATTATAAAAATGTGAGATTCTGTTGAAGCTATCTGAGAACCCCTACCTGACTCCCTTCCTGTCTCCTCTGAGTAACTCTCATTCTGTATTTGCATTTTTCATTTCCACGTATGTTTTTGTGTCACTACTACTACACTGACAATAATGTGTCCATAAGTAATGTTTATTTTTTATGCCTTTCAAACTTTATATTAATGGTGTTATACTGTACATACTATTATGCAACTTATTTTTCCTCATTATTAAGATTTAGACATGCTTTTATTAATTTATTTAATAACTACTTCATTGTGTGAGTAACCATTTATTCTCTAGCTGGTGGAGTATTCTTTTGCTTTTATATACAAGGATTTAGTGAACATTATTGTATAAATCTCCTGTACACTTGTCCCTCAATTTCTCTGGACTATATGTCCAGAAGTTGAATGGCCAGATCAAAGGAAATGAATCTTTTCTCTTTTAGTGGATATTGCCAAACTCCTCTCCAAAGCAGTTGTCCTAACTTAAGCGCCTACCGGTAGTGTGTCGTAACTTCCATTGTTTTAAACCTCACCAGCACTTGGTATTATCAGACTTTTAAAATTTTCCCAATCTGATTGGTACAACATAATCCCTTGTTTTAATTTGCCTATTCCTAGTCAGGTTAAACTTCTTCTCATAAGTTTACTGGGCACTTAGATTTCCATTTCTGTGAGTTTTCTGTTCATATTCTATGTTCACTTTCCTACTAGATTGTTGGGTAATTTTGGATTGGTGTGTAGGAGTTTTGTTTTGTTTGGTTAATATGTTTTGGATACAAATCCTTTGTTGGTTGTGTGTCTTGCAAATTTCCTCTTCAGGTCTGTTACCTGTTTGTTTGATTTTTTTCCCCCATTTCATTTATGATACCTTTCTGAATAGTCTTATTTATTTCCAATTTAGTCAAATTTGTCGATCTTTTCCTTTGTGGTTGTGATATTTTTGTCTAATTATTTAAGAAAGTCTTTCTTACTCTGAGGTCATAAAGTATTCTCCTTTATTATTATTTTTTTGTTTTGAAGTTTTAAAGTTTTCTTTCATATTTATGTCTTTAATAAACTTGAATATATATACATATATTTCATATAATGTGTGCTATAAATCCAATTTTATTCTCCATGTGGATAAACAACTGTGCTAACTACATTTATTGAATAGTTCATCCTTTCTCCCACTGATTTATAATGGCATCTATATCGTATTTCAAGTTTCCTTGCATGCATGGAATCTCTATGCTGTTCCTTTGGTTTGTCTGTCCCTCTGCCAATACCATGCAATCTAATTTACTCTAACGTTATAATATACCTTGCCCATTTTTAAGGGCAAACTCATTTTTCACATCAAACAATTTTGCTGCCTTCCTTCTTTTTAGATACTTAAATTTTTAAAATTTATGTTCTTAGCCCTGTAGCCTTCCTTATTAATTTTATGATAACTTCTCCAGTTTGCAAAAAAACTATGTGGAAATTTTGTTTAAATTGCCTTAAAAGTAGAAATTAATTTGGGTGAAAGCACATATTTAAAATTCAAATCTTCCAAATTTTAAATATGCATTATCTTTCCAGATTTTCTTTTATGTCTATAGTATATTATAATTTTCTCAAAAAATTCTTGTGTCACTTTTGTTAGGTTTATTTCTAAGTTCCTTATGGTTTTTGGTGCTATAATTGATTGCATATTCTAATATTTTAATAGAACATAGAAATACTATTGAGTTTTATATGCTGATTTTGTTTCTAACAATTTTGGTGAATTAACGTATACATTTTAGCTTTTATTTTTTCTCATTCTTGTGGATTTTCTTTCCAAATATTTATTTTCATCACTCATTTTATTGTTTCAGAAATCTATTACAATGTTTAATAGAAATGAATATAAGAAAAATCTTTGTCTTTTTGACTCTTGCTGGAATACATCAGAAGTTTAAATGACTTCCTTTGTATTAATTTGATAATCAGTTTTATTATGTATAAGTTTTGTATTTTTGTTTTTGTTTTGTTTCTGTTTCTTAACAATGTTATCTTTTTTTATCCTGATTATGTCTATTTGACTGTCTTTTTATATTTTATGTATCATTGTTATGTGCTTACATCAGACAGGATTGTCTAAATGTAAAATTACTGTACTCTCCTGTCTACTTGTTTCATATTCACATTTTTTAAAAAAATTAATCATCAAATTATCTGCCTGAGATATTAAAAAGTGGCTTTCAAAAACCCCAAGTCTAACAGATTAATTCTGGTATTGTCCAAAATCTTAGATGCTTACTATGGGCTATTTTATTTTTATAGCATCTTGTCGGATTAGACAAACATTTAAATTTGAGTTATCTTTTTCTGGAGGTATAACATTTATTGTTTCCTTGATAACAGAAAAATAATTTACTGAGGTACTGAAGATTTTTCAAACTGCTGAAGTTTTGATAGTCTACAGCAGGAGTTGGCAAACTTTTTTCATAAAAGGCCAGATAATAAATATTTCCAGCTTTGAGAACCATATGGTCTCTGTCACAATTACTCTTCTATAGTAGCACAACCATAGACAATACATAAATGAATGGATGTGACTGTGTTCTAGTAACATATTATGTACAAAAACAGGCTACAGCTGAATTTGCCCCAGAGGCCATAATTTGCTGCCTTCTGATCTACAATCATCTTTAGAAGTGAGTTCTAAATTAAATGTTCAAAAATAAAAATAATATCATACAAAAGTATTAAATCCATGAATAGAAAAATTAACTCTACTACATTTTTTATAATTTATTATGTTTTAATAAAAAATGAAATATTAATATAAAAAGGTTCACATGCTGTCAATATCTTTTCTAAATGTTAAACTCACAATGAATAAGGCAAATGCTAGAAAATAGATGTATATATTTATTTTCACTTGGACACTGCTGATAAATATTAATAAGTCTATATTTCATAAATCACTAATAGTAAGAGTAATTAAGATTTACAAATTATAGTTTTTTGGGAGCATAATTATATTAGAACCCAATGTAAAGCAATAGTGTCCCTTTGAAATCTAAATTATTAAAGGATGTGTGTCCCACTACTAGATGTGATACTAATAAAACCATGATACTGAACGTGAGAAGGACTCTATAACAGAACATAGAAACTTCAATGTCAAAATATTTCTATATGCTCTCAGAAATTAGCTACCAAAAAAGAGAATAAAGGACTTTCTATAAGTAGTATGGAAAAATCTCAAGTAAGTATTGTTCTTTTCAGGAGAATTAAAATTGCAAGGATTGGCCATAAGCAAAGATAGGAAACAGACTGTGAGGTTTCATCCTCAGACTCCCTTTGCATCCATCTAATGCCAATTTCTCTCACCTGAAGTAATATATGCTCTATGCTCTCACATCATGTCTCCCGTTAAAATCAACACGTGAGAGAACATCTGATTTTTATAGGATTTTCAATTCTTTGTAACAGTGTTTGAATTTCCAACATTTTCTTTACTGTGCACCTAAAAAGAATGTCATCCTTTACTAAAAGACTGTCTAGGCAGTTGTGAAGAGGTTGAGCAGCAAGGAGGTAGCGAGAAGGATAGTTTGGTGCTGATCACTGAAGTAACAAATTTTAGGTCATTACCTATTTCAACTATGAACCAGGCCAGTACTGATAAAGATGGTATAAGTGAAAAATACCAAAATGTGGGTTTTGGACAAAATTCAAAAAACACACCAAAGCAAGGGATTTCATAAGCTGCAATAAACTACATCGCTGTTGTAGTTCTAGCTTCCTTGCCATAATGTTTCTTTCTTCCAAGGAAGAACAGCAGCAGGGCACATTGACGCTCAGAAATTGATATTACCAAAGGATATCCAGCTTTACACACAGGAGCATAAGACTGTTCCAAATGCAAATCACTCATGAATTTGAACTGGTTTTAGAGTTTTGGGGTTTGAAAAGCATCCAGTGTACAGGATTATAGAATGAACCTTAGAAATTTGAAATATTTGAGGAAATGCTGAGTTTTGGAACGTTCACCTTAAGTCTGAGTAAAGGTCTGTCAAAAATCAATGTTAGAAGCATAATATTAAATTACTCCAATGATAAAACCTGTCCCATTTGCTTCATAGGACAATATTTCTGGTCAGAGTAAGGATTCTCAATACCCTGTGGAAGGCAAGAAATGCATTGTTTTAATAAAAAATGAAATATTAATATAAAAAGGTTCACATGCTGTCAATATCTTTTCTAAATGTTAAACTCACAATGAATAAGGCAAATGCTAGAAAATAGATGTATATATTTATTTTCACTTGGACACTGCTGATAAATATTAATAAGTCTATATTTCATAAATCACTAATAGTAAGAGTAATTAAGATTTACAAATTATAGTTTTTTGGGAGCATAATTATATTAGAACCCAATGTAAAGCAATAGTGTCCCTTTGAAATCTAAATTATTAAAGGATGTGTGTCCCACTACTAGATGTGATACTAATAAAACCATGATACCGAACGTGAGAAGGACTCTATAACAGAACATAGAAACTTCAATGTCAAAATATTTCTATATGCTCTCAGAAATTAGCTACCAAAAAAGAGAATAAAGGACTTTCTATAAGTAGTATGGAAAAATCTCAAGTAAGTATTGTTCTTTTCAGGAGAATTAAAATTGCAAGGATTGGCCATAAGCAAAGATAGGAAACAGACTGTGAGGTTTCATCCTCAGACTCCCTTTGCATCCATCTAATGCCAATTTCTCTCACCTGAAGTAATATATGCTCTATGCTCTCACATCATGTCTCCCGTTAAAATCAACACGTGAGAGAACATCTGATTTTTATAGGATTTTCAATTCTTTGTAACAGTGTTTGAATTTCCAACATTTTCTTTACTGTGCACCTAAAAAGAATGTCATCCTTTACTAAAAGACTGTCTAGGCAGTTGTGAAGAGGTTGAGCAGCAAGGAGGTAGCGAGAAGGATAGTTTGGTGCTGATCACTGAAGTAACAAATTTTAGGTCATTACCTATTTCAACTATGAACCAGGCCAGTACTGATAAAGATGGTATAAGTGAAAAATACCAAAATGTGGGTTTTGGACAAAATTCAAAAAACACACCAAAGCAAGGGATTTCATAAGCTGCAATAAACTACATCGCTGTTGTAGTTCTAGCTTCCTTGCCATAATGTTTCTTTCTTCCAAGGAAGAACAGCAGCAGGGCACATTGACGCTCAGAAATTGATATTACCAAAGGATATCCAGCTTTACACACAGGAGCATAAGACTGTTCCAAATGCAAATCACTCATGAATTTGAACTGGTTTTAGAGTTTTGGGGTTTGAAAAGCATCCAGTGTACTGGATTATAGAATGAACCTTAGAAATTTGAAATATTTGAGGAAATGCTGAGTTTTGGAACGTTCACCTTAAGTCTGAGTAAAGGTCTGTCAAAAATCAATGTTAGAAGCATAATATTAAATTACTCCAATGATAAAACCTGTCCCATTTGCTTCATAGGACAATATTTCTGGTCAGAGTAAGGATTCTCAATACCCTGTGGAAGGCAAGAAATGCATTGTTTTAATAAAAACACGGCCCGGCTTCAATTTGGTTATTCGTTTGGGGGAGAACATCTGTGCAAGAGACATCTCCACTGAAAAAGTTTGATCATCTTGCTGCTTTCCCTGTTGACTGATATTTTGAGAAATGAGATACATGGCAAGGAGAAGTCATGCTATTGTTTTCAGAGGCCAAATGAAATGATGCACTTCAGGGCACTTCAAAATAAAAATAAAAGTAGCAAATGTAATTTAGGCATAGAACATTCCTGAACTAATTTAATTGTGTATTTCTTTAAAGCAGACAACCACCTGGAAGCAGTCATAACAACAGCAACAACAAATCGATTTTGGTGAGCAAACTAAGTTAAATATTGAGATCTAATAATATACTGTCTTAGAAGCAGCTGTGAGTTTATTTCCTTTTGAGGACAGTGCTGATAGTTTACAAATGGAGCATATATCTATGATCTTATTCCTACTGAAAACAGAATTATTGATTTCTACTAAAAAAAAGCCCATAAAATAAGTACCTATCTCTAAGACTGATAGGCGTTGTATAGCAATATCAAAGATATTACTGAGAACTCAGACTTTTTTTTCTGGATAATGATTTGAGTATTATACTTCAAAATGATATAAATAGAAACATCAAATAATACTGTGTGTTTGAGTATTTGTGTGTTGTCTTCAAAACACGTGGTTATTGAGGCAGGTGTATGATCTATATAACTAACTTGAAATTAGTATAAAGCATTCCTTGACTCCAGTCAGTACTTCAACATTTAAGATATTTCCCAGTTTCAAGTGTAAACAAAAATATATAATTTGGTAAGATTTCCACATTCTGACTAGTATAGCCTTACTCATGGAACGAAGGATGTTTTAATGACATGGGGAAGAAGTGGCAGTCTAGGTAAATTCAGTTTCAGTCTTTGAGCCAAAAGCAGCTCCTTGTGATAAGGCTTCAGATGATGTATACATGCGTACTTCAGAGTCAACTTAATTTTTGTTCCTTATGTATGCATGTGTGTAGTTTCTTGAGCACTATCCACTGAGGATACTTCAGTAAAACAAGAAATGTAGAGTATTACAACTCTAGACAGTGAACTCCTGCTTCCAGGGAACAAAATGTCTAGTGTTATACTACCACTTAACCTGGGCAAAAATGGGACAGTGTCATGCAATTTTTATCACATTTCTTTCATTTATATCTGAAATTGGGGCTATGTTAGAAAGAGGCAATGGATATAAAACCATATGTTACAAAGTTCAACTTATTAAGAAGAGTTCAGAAGTAATTAATCTGTAAGATTGGTGCAATTAATCCATATTATTTATCAACTAATTAATGATTTGCTAGATCCCAGGATTCTGGTAATAGCTTCGCTCTAAAACAAAACCAAGTGGCTTTAAAGGAATTCCTACTTATTTCAGGAATAACACATATTAAAAAAATGAAAGAATATTCTCAGCAGTGAAAGCACAATAAATCAAAATTAGCTTTTTATCACATGAATAGTTCAGTTGTTAAAAGCCTGAATATGTATTTCTTAATAACATGGATCAGGATAACACAGTCCAATCACTCTTGACTAAAGGAGCATAACATATTCCTTCTAAAACTAAGGTGGAAATTGATTAAATTAAGATTTTTTTTCAGTGGGAAAGATCAATTTTCTATTCTTATTTGTAGCATGTGAATAAGTTACGGCATTTTACTACACTGAAGATAATGAATCAGAATGGTGTCCCAGTTAACACTTTTCTGACCATTTGATAAAAGCATTTTTGGAGATCCTGTGGCCATTCCACTCTGCCATAGCCACAATAAATTGCAGCTTGCCGTTTTCAAATATGCTCTTGGGTATTATTTCAGTGGCATTAGCATTATAATACATTCTTTCAAGATAAATGAATTCAACCCAAGAAAGACAAAAATGTAAACAAAACCCTCTAGTTCTAGAATATACCCCTCTTTAGATGTAAGATTAGTTGACATCAATTTGCCCCATTAGTTGTTGGAAACAAATTGGTCAAATAGTATTTGACTAACATTGCATGATGACAAGCTTTCTTTTAATGACTCTGATTATGTATTTACTGGCTATATGCATGGCCATTTTTATTGGTCTACAGATGACATTTGTAACATATAATTAGTTGCAAAACATAGAGGTCACACATTTCCCTCTGTCTTTGATTTACCCTTATTTCTCTCCTGAAGACATTTTCAGATATCTCAATGTGTGTAATCAAGTTAAAGGAAAATATGATGAATGGTGAGTGGTTAATCTCCAACTTCGCATCCCTGAAAAACAAATTAATTTTCACAACAAGATTACATTTAATATGAATAATTCTCACTGTTTTTAAATTACTTTCTGCAATGTCTATGAAAGCATAGGAAACATCAAGTTAACTATCGGGATGAACGGAAATCTGACAGGTGAAGGAATGTTATCAGAGCATCTCAGAATTGGAAGGGATATAATACATCATCTAGAATAATTGTTTTTAAACTTCAATTATTCAAATACCAGTCTCACAGTCTTTGCCTATCCCCATACTCTTCTTTATTACTTCCCTGTTCTTGCTGTGAAAAATTATGATAAATAACACTCATTTGCTGTCTTTTAATATTGTAGGTCAAAAGTTGGACATGAGTCTCGTGAGTTAAAATCAAGGTTTGGAAGAGCTTCATTACTTTCTGGAGGCCCTAGTGGATAATCCATTTCCTTGCATTTTCTATCTTTTAGAGGCCACCCATATTCCTTGGCTTGTGGCCTGCCTTTTTCCATCTTCAAAGCAGTAACATCACATCTCTTTGACCCTACGCTGCCCTCCTGTCTCTTTCTGACCAAGCTAAGTAAAGTTTTCTGCTTCTAAGGACTCATGTGGTTAGATTGGGCCTACTCAGAAATGTAGGGTAATCTCTTCATCTCAAGGTCCTTAACCTTAATTCCATCTGCAAGATCTCTTTTGCCAGGTAAGGTAACAACTTATTCATAGGTTCTGAGAATTAGGATGTAGAAATTTTGAGAAACTGTTTTTCTGCCTATCACACCTTTTAATATAAATTAATGTTTTTATTTAAGTTGACTAGCTCATTTACTTAGATTTATTTTTAAAAGAAAAATTTATATTATTACTTTAAAGGAAATCCCAAATCGGTAAATTCAGTGAAAGTAGAACAATGGTATCAGGTCTAGTTAAATGGATGCCATTGCCTCTGAAGGCTCAAAACCTACCGCTTGGTTGAAAGGTGGGTTAGTGTGTGTGTGTTTGAATAGTATTAAAGGTATATTAGCACCAATCTGAACCTTTCCCCTAGGCAGTAATGGAAGGATTGAAACTATAATTGAAAAGGGAATGGAAAGGTCTCATTAGGCATGTCAGTGATTTTGAATGTTCTGTCCATCTAGTGCCAAAAATCATTTCATAACCCTTTAATGGTTAATTTCCCACCAGAAATTTATGTCCCACGTTTTGGGAAGCCTTTGTTTTAAAGTCTATTTTGTCTGGTATAAGTGTTGCTACTCTAGGTTTTTGTTTGTTTCCATTTCTATGAAACATATTTTTTTCCCATCCGTTTACATTCAATCTGAAGTGAGTTTTTTGTAGGCAACATCTGTAAGGGTCTTGTTTTCTTACCCATTCAGCCACCTTATCTTTTGATTGGAGCATTTAAGCCATTTGCATTTAAAGAATTATTGATGAATATATAGTTATCGCCACTTATAATTCATCTTTTTAATCTGTTTTTCTTCTTAAAAAAGACCCTTTAACATTTCTTGTAATACTGGATTGGTGGTGATGTACTATTTTAGCTTTTTCTTGTCTGGGCAGCTTTTTATTTGTCTTTTGATTCTACATGATAGCTTTGCTGGGTAGAGTAATCTTGGTTGTAGACCTTTGCTTTTCATCACTTTGATTATTTTGTGCCAATCCTTTTGGCACTACAAAGTTTCTGTTGAGAGATCAGCTGACAGTCTTATGGGATCTTTTGATAATTAACTGCTTTTCTCTTGCTGCTTTTAAGATTCTCTCATTGTCTTTAAGCTTTGACATTTTAATTACAATGTGTCTTGGTGTGGGCCTCTTTGGGTTAATCTTGTTTGGGAATCTGTGTTTCCTGGGCTTCTATGTCTGTTTTCTTTGTCAGGTTAGGAAAGTTTCCATCATTGTTTCTTCAAATAGGTTCTCAATCACTTGCTTTATCTCTTCTTCTTTTGGTACCCCTATGATGTGAATATTGGTATGCTTGATATTGTCTCAGAGGACCCTTAAACTCTCCTTGTTTTTTTATTCTTTTTCCTTTTTTTCTGTTCTGATTGGATGTTTTCTGCTACCTTCATTTCTAAATTGCTGATTTGATCCTCTGCTTCATCTTAACTACTGTTGATTCCCTTTAATGTATATTTTATTTCAGATATTATACTCTTCATTTATGACTGGTTCTTTTTAATTTTTTATCTCCATTTTTGTTTCATATCTCTTTGTTGAAGTTTTCATTGAGCATCCATATAACCAGTGTTTTGAAATCTGCATCTGGTAGATTACTTGTCCCCATTTTGTTTAGTTCTTTTTCTGGAGCTTTGTTCTGTTTTTTTATTTGGGACCTGTTTCTTTGTCTCCCTGTTTTGGCTGACTCCCTGTGTTTGTTTCTATGTACTAGATAGAACTGCTATGTCTCCCGGTCTTCATAGAGTGTCCTTATGTAGTAGGTGTCCTGTAGGCCCCAGTGATGCAATCTCCCTGGTCACCTGTGCTGGATGATGCAGGTGTGTCCCTTGTGTGGGATGTGTATACCCTCCCATTGTAGTTGAGCCTTGGTTGCTGTTTGTGTCAATGAGAGGATTGACCCTCAGGCTGGTTGGTTATGATGACTAGCCATGGCTACAGTTGAGAGAGTTGTGCAGGGGCTGACCTTACAGAGCAGAATTCAATTTAGCAGGTCTCTGGTACCTGGCAGTCTTCCCTTTGGCTATGTCATTCATGGAGGCAGGTGAATGGTGCTCCAGCTGGGTCTGAAGCTGGCCATAGGGTGTGCCAGCACTGAGGCCCTGCCTCAGGTCAAGCTCAGCCACTGACTGTGTCTTTTCCAGGGCCACCTGGCATGAGCAACAAAGCAATCTATAGATGGCCACCACCTGTGCTGGACTTGGATGTGCCTGGGAGAGGCTATGCTGTGAATAGGCTATGCTGTCAGCTGCCGCCAATGCTGGGCTTGAGGCTTCCCAGCAATTGGTACAGGGCCTGCTGAGGCCAGATGCTGCTTCTTAGAGGTTTGTGAACCTTTGAGAGATTTTAGGAAAGTCCACAGAATGAGCCAAGATAGTCCATTTGTATGGAAAAGCCACTGGAAGTGATTAGGATGGGCCTGAAAATAGGGTGGGGTGAGGTCTCAGGGAATCACCAGGGCAGGGCAAACAGTGTTAGTCAGGTTGATGGATACTTAGATATAGTGGCCACCTGCACACTTGGGGTGGGGTGAAGGCTCAACAAAGAAACAGTGGCTTCTGCCAGCACTTCTGTCTGGAAGAAAGCTGCCTCTCCAGGCCTCGTCCTGAAGCCAGGCAATTCAGTTGGTCCTGTATATCCTTGGAGCCTTTTGAACTGCTAGTCCAGTGCTGAAGCTCACGGTGAATGAGTACATCAATGAGTAAATTCATGTGCAGGCCATTCAAGAGGAATGCTTGTGACTCTAGCAGCTTTCTGTTTCACTCAGCCACAATTTCTGCTGGTTTTCACAGCCAGAAGTTGTGGGAACTTCTCTTCTTAGTCCAGGAACCCTGGTCTGGGGACCCTGGTGTGAGGTTGGGGCCTCTCGTTCCTCAGGGGGGACCTCCACAGCTGAGATATCCTTCTCGATTTTTAACTGCCTCATGTGAGTGTGGGACCAGCCCATTCCACATCTCCACTCTCCAACCAGTTTTGAGGTGGCTTCTGTATGTCTTTAGTTATTGGACTTCTCTTCAGCTAGACTTCAGGTGATTCTCAATGATGTTTGTTCCATAGTTTAGTTGTAATTTTGATGTCGTGAGAGGAGGCAAGCACAGCGTTTAACTACTCCACCATCTTGACTGGAATATCTTTCAAACATTTCAATTATAATGTTTCTTAGACCCTTTTCTTGGTCGAGCTCATATAATAGGGCATAGATTTTTCAGAGTTTTGTTTTTGAGCAGAGTGCAGGATTACTGGGTTCACATTTCAGCTCTGCCCATTACCAACTTGAGCTTATTTAACCTTTCTGTATCTCAGTATCCCCATCTACATGCCTCACATAGGTGTAATAAAGATTAACTAATTAATCTCGGTCTCTCTCTAAAGGACTTGGACTCATTCCTGGCATATATAGATATGATATGTGTTGCTAAATCAAATGAATAAATGAGGTTACTAAAACTGACAATACTCAAAATAGCCAACTGTGATTCTTTTTGTAAGTGCCTACATTAGACATTCGAGATAAAGCAGTAAACAATACAGGTACAGTCTCTATCTTCAGGGAGCTTACAGGACAGCCGAGATCACAGATGTTTAGTAATCAATTGCATAAATTAATGAGTTGCAAGTATGAATAGTGCTGTGAAGAAGAAAGGCAAGGTACAGTGAGAGTGTTGCCCATTGTCTGGGGTCCCCATTTTATCTGACCAGTGTAGACCACAGAGGGAAGATCAAGTCTCCTGTGCTGACACAAGAAGCATATTAATTAATTTAAAAATTAATTAACTTCACTGTGTCACACTATGAGCTCATATTAGCTTCTGGTTGTTAACACCCTCAGGTCCTTCTTTGCATGTGCTGCTGTCAAATGGATCCCCCAGCTCTGTAACACTTTAATTAATCTTTAAAAAGCCCAAGTGGAGAGTTCAAATTTATTTTTAATAAAGTTCATCTTGATGTCTTTGGTTCTTGTACTGGTCTGTCAAATAATTTTGAATTAAAAAAATTATTAAATGTATTGAGGTGTCATTGGTTAATAAAATTATATAGATTTCAAGTGTACAATTCTGTAATATATTATGTATATATTGCATTGTGTGTTCACCACCCAGAGTCAGTTCTCCTTCCATCACCATACCTTTGGCCCCCTTTACCCTCTTCTACTTTTGATTCTTCATATAACATGTTAAATCTTCAGATTATATCATTCTTAAATTTGATTTTATGTATTGTGAAGATATTTATAAGAATTGTAGTTTCTAGATCTTTTCAGTTTAATTATTTTAATTTTTATAAAAGCAATACTTGTTTCTATTACAAACTATAGGAAGATAAGAAAAGGTTTTAAAAAATTGAAAACGTCTGTCACACCTCCATGATAGTAATACTATCGACATTTTGGGAATACCATTTCACTCTTCTAATTTGAGGAAACATACTGAAGAAATCAGGAGCATATGGCTTATATGTTTTTGAAACTAGGGAGCACATATCCATGTTTTTAAATTTTCTTCCACAACACAATTTTAAAATGTTCTGTAATTTTTTCATCCATATTTTATTTAACAAACTCTTCAGTTGGGACTTTATGTTATTTCTATTTTCTTGCTACCATAAAATAAAGCTGTGATAAACATCCTTGTAGATAAAATTCTAAATACATTAGAAGCCAGGAATTTTTACATTTTTCTGAGAGAGGTATTTTCCATCCTTTGTAAAACAATGACTTCTAAAGTGGTTTACTCAAGGAACAGAATGTTCCTTGACCATCTGGTTTAAAATCCATCTCATCTTCCTCCCCAGACACACTAACTCCTGATTACTGTTCTCTGCTTTGTTTTCCCTAGAATAGTTATCATAATTTAACACATTATCTATTTTTTTATTTATTTTCTTATGGTCTATCTCCCTTTCATTAGAATGCAAGCTCCATTGGGAAGGATATTTGTTTTACTCACTGCTGTATTGCCGGCACCTAGAACAGTTCCTGGCACCTAGCAGCAAGTGCTTAAAAAAATGCCTGTTAATAAGTGGGAAAGAGTTGATGGAATATAAACTGTTAGAAAAGTTTCATATACCATTCCCCTACCCTCATTTTCTGCTGACAGCTTGCAGCATTCCTTTTCTGCAACGATGATAATCTACACTAATTTTTTTTCTCTATTTGGCAAGGGGTGCTCCCCTTTTCCTCTCTGGGTCTCAAGAGAGCATAAGGCCACATTCAAGCTTGCCCGTATGTTACCCAGGCAATATATTATTCTAATGCTTCCAACAACCATATTGATAGGTTTTATTCATTACACCAATGGAGATAAGGGGGGTGCAGGGAGGTTGAATAATTTGCTGGAGGTCACCCAGTTAGTGATAAAATGTTCTTAATAAACCACGACACACTGACTCTCAGTAACCAGCTGAGTGACTCTGGGTAAGCTTTTTAATCTTTTTTATTTTGTTTCCTCATTTATAAAATTAAGGGGTTGGATCTGATCTCTGAATCTGACAGTAAAATTATTTTGTGACCAGTATGACCCATGCATCTCTTAAAGGATTATTAATTGCATTCTGACACAGGGACTTCTTTCCATTTTAGTAATATTACTATTAAACAAGGGATGAATTTCTGTAGGATCCTTTTAGTCTTAGAATTCTAAAAATCACACACAGAAGTAATCAGTCAAATATGTTCTGCAATGTCAAGTCATGAAGTTCTAGTGTAAAACTATCATAAAATGCTGAGCAAATATTACCAAAAGTATTGTAAAATCTACCATATTTCTAGGCATTATATGTAAATTTAAAATTTTAATCATTCCTTTATTCTATAAAAATAACACACAATTATTTCTGTAGGATAATAACAATCATTGAGTACTTAATGTCTATTTTAGTGGTTCTAAATACTTCGCCATATTAATCATTTCATCTCCCCCACAATGCAATGAGGTATGGAATATTATTATTCCCATTTTACAGATGAGAAAACTCAGTAGAGAATTTTAAGGAAATTGTCCAAAGTCATACAGAATAAGTGACAGAATCAGGATTTCATCCAAACTGTATAATTTCAAAGCCAGTATATCCAGAGACAACACTATCTGACCTATTGCCCAGAGGTTGTGTGTTGAGGTAGTTATATCCCAGACAGGACATAAAACGGTAGATTAGTGCTATAACATGAAGAAAACTTATGACATGTCTTGAAAATCACTTATGTAAAATTGGCTTATAGTAGAGTATGTACAATAGAACATAGTAAGTCCTCACTTAAGGTCACCCATAGGTTCTGTGACTTTAAGCAAAATGAGGTTTAATGATACCAATTTTACTATAGGCTAATTTATATAAACAGGGTTAAGTTCCTATGGCATTTCATCAATATTATCATGAAATGACGTTGAGCTTCTTTCATTTCACTCCCTGTAAGAGAAGCCAATTATCAGCAGAAATAGCTAATTTAAATGCCACAAGTGAAAGTTTTTCTGTAGTTTATAGGCTGACATATTCACAGATGGATCACTGAATAGTAATGCATATTAAAATAAAAAGTAAACATATTATTACTGCTTTTTTAATACAATTTTATAACTATGGCTACAGAATCCTTAGTTGTTTGTTTTTTGGTGATGGAATAAAAACTCTTGATGCAGAATTGTTACAAAATCTAGATGCACGGAATTCACACAAATTAAATGCATTTATTATTATAAATATACACAACTCCAAGCAAAAAAAATCTTTAAAAATATGTTTAAATCATCTAGCTATTTAATATCTGCAAAGAATTGTTATTTTAGAGCTATGAATATCATGAACTCTTAATCCTTTCTATGTCTGAATCTTGCTTAAACAAATGTCATTTTATTCATTATGTTACTATTTTTTTAAAGAAGGATGTTTTATGTATATATTTTTATATAAGCAAAATGTATCACAAATTAAAACCATTCTCTTAGTTAAGTTAGTTAAGTTAACTGCTGTCAGTTGTCAGCTGTATTATGGAATTTTGATATAGTTTCCATCTTGGCAAGCCAAACTGGACAAAACTAAATATTGGCACAGACACTCAGTTCAAAAATAAACTCGTCCGCTGTGAGCGGCCGACCCACGACCAGTGACCGACTGTCTCTGGCGGGGGGAGCGCAAGGCTCATAATACCAGTATGGGCCAGGGAGCTGTGCCCTACAACTAGACTGAGAAACAATGGCATAAAAAGTGGGAGGGTGGACGGGGCGGCCAAAAAGAAAAAAAAAAAAAGAACTCCTAATATGACAACTGAAGTGAACTGCTACCAAAATCTGGATGTCAAAACAGGAGTTATGGCTTTTCAATGTAAATACAGTTAAAAGTTCAAGTTTCTCAGGCACTTATCTCTCAAAAGACAAGTTGTGAAACGTCTTTTGACACTCCATTATGTTCACGTCAAAGCATAGAGACCAGGAGACTTGTACTAAGGCCTCAAAAAGAAGCAATATGGTATAAATTATACTTTCAAATTTTAATATTTTATGTTTCCCTTATTTCTTATGGTGATAATCTGTTGTTTTTATATTGATAAAATCTCTTTTCAATGGAAATGACAAAATTATGTTTTAAAATATGATCAGAATCATATTTTTATTATAAGAAAAAAAAACAAAGACCTATTTTCAAAATTATTTGGGGAAAGAACTAATCCTTTTCTGGTACCTTCCAGGTAAAAAGAAACTTTTAGCATGATCTCTGGTATGGCATTGAAGTAGCACTGGGGTCGAATGCCTGCAAAATAGATGTACGTAAGTTACTTTTATGGGTTGTTTCAGGAAAGACTTGGGAAGAACAATGATAGTTAACACCTAAGACTCAAAATAGGCAGAAATTATAAGTCTCCAACATTTATGACATGGAATAGAGCATAAAATATGTAATGGGGATTCGGTTTTATAAAACCTAAACTTTTAAATCTAAGCAAATGACACTAAGCATACATGTTTAACAATTTGCTCTTGTCAATTGAACATCTATTATGTATTAAGCACAGATATAGATACTTAACATACGTCATTTAATTGAATTACACCAATGCAAAAAAGATTGCCAGGGGAGAGAGTAATCAATCCAGAGAGCATTCATTAAAGAGATTTCTAAGGAAGAGAAATGTTCTTGAAAATAAAAGGAGCCAGAATGAATTACATGTCACACCAGTTGCCAATGGTGTTTGGGGAGGAGTCCAGAGTTTTTCCTTGAACTTGAGTCCATGACAACAAGCACATTAACTACTTTTCCCCTTCTATTTAGGGCACCATTTTTTAAAGTTGACAACCTCCTGCAGGGATGTCCTCAAAGACAGAGATATCTTGTCAGAATTATAAATGTCCTTGGTGAATGAGGCAGAAAGCATTGACTATGTAGGACATTCCTGACAAGTCCTCAGGATTGAAATGGTAACCATCTTTTTGCGAGGGATATTTTTTGTTTGTGTGTGTGTGTGTGTGTTTGTTTTGTTTTTGGACAAGAGGAGATGTTTTAAAACAGTGAGGGACGGACCTTTTCAATTCAGTTACCTGTAATCATGTAAAAAACAGTATGTATACAACTTAGTAACACCCCCTCTCCCATCACTGCTGACAGCTTCTCAGTTAAGGGTGAATTGCTGACTCTAATGTCTGCCAGTGACTAGTTGTCACTGGACAATTAGTCTTTGTCTCCTCTCCTTTTGCTTGTAACATAAGCCATGCTCCTGCCATAGTGAAACTGAATTAATATACATATACATATTCATAGATATGGATAGATAGCCATAATGTAAGTGTGTATATCTATGGAGTGTATACACAAAAATGTGAGTGTATATTCATGCATACACTCATATATGTACGTGTGTGTGTGTGTGTGTGTGTGTGTGTACACTTGGATTGGCCTATGTATTTGCCAGCTCCTTACCATTCTTTTGGTGTTTCCTTACCACAAATGATCTAGTTGCTATCAATTTAGATTTAGCAAGTACAGGAAAATGTGCACCTCTACTCACAGTTGTTAGGTTCCAGGGGTATAGCTATGTAAATTTTTAATAACTTTCTTGAATGTGTAATAGTTTCTTACAACCTAAAGTAGTATAGCCCAAATATATCTGCTGTCACTCCTTCAACCCAGACTACCCAGTCTACCCCCTAAGAACCACCCTGCTCATCTTCTGGAAATTTCCAGTTCAGTAAATGGTATCACCACCTTTCCCATTGCTTACTTAAGCTCCAAACCACAGAGTTTTTTCTCTCCCTTATCCTTTCACGTTTAATCCATTCTCAAACTCTTTTGGCCCTATCCCCAAAATATTTTCCAAACCCATTGACTTTTCTCCATTGCCTCAACTATAGTCCAAGCCACCAACATCTTTTGCCTGAATTTCTGTCAGAGATTTATAATTCTTGCTTTTATTCCTTTTCCCTTCCTGTCACCTACAATGTTTTCCTAGTTTATTAAGAAAAAGTTGATTTTACAAGTCCTTATAAACAAGTACGTTTTCTGTCTCCTGATTTTGTTTGTGGTCAATCACCCCCCACTCTTCTCTTCATTCCCTACCCTAGATTCACTGTCATTCTTTTTGCACCTTGTACATGCCAAATGTCTCCTCTTATGGACCTTAGCATTTTCCTCTGCTTAAATCTCTCTGCCTCTGGACATTGTCAGGAACTGATTCTTGTTTAACTCAGCTCAGTTCAAACATCTCCTCCTTTTTGATATTCATCAGTTTCCTCCTCCCCCATTCACAGAATCACTTCATCAGCTTTCTGTTTTATTTTATTACTGACACTTAGCACTACCTACAATTGCATTGTTCATGTGTTAGTTTGCTTGTTTACTGCCTCTTTTCTCCCACTGGAATGAATGTGAGGTCTATGAGAACATAGGTTTATCTGTCTTGTTTATCACATGAACCTGTAACATCAAATGGTTCCTGGCACATAGTAGACATGTAGAAGAGTGAACTAAAAGAAGAAGAGAATGAATGTAACAATGTAATTTCCCCCAATTTTTGAAGGTATAACGAAGAAAGAGAATCAGTTTCAATCTCTAAAGGTTGAATTGTAGACATAAAATACCACAGCTATTGGAACAAAGTAATGACAATAATGAAGCCAATGGGCAGAAAAGCAGAGAAGAAAGCTGGAGGATTTTGATGGTATTCAATGCCCTTCTAGTTGTTTGAGAACCTGATGTAGTCTTTTCCTTCCCATAGTATGATTGTTCAATTTATGCATCTCATATCCCAACATAACTCCAATACATTTTTGTTTTATTCTTGCTTACATGTTTTTAAATTTGATTTCTGAGAGTTACAATTAAAGAATTCCAATCTACGTGGCCACTGCTTGTCTCTCTTGCCTTTTCTTTTGCCATTCTCTCTTATCAAATGCAAAGCTCTGACCTTAATAATATACATCTTTCATGTGTCTCTCTTTCCTTCTGTCTCTTGGAACTTTACACATGTTTCTATGTGCTTGGACCATTTTTCACTGATTTCCTTTTGAGAAAAATTTTCTTATATCCTAAACCTAAGGTTTGTACTCCTATAAGCTACCATAGCATCCTAAATTTATCCCCAATGTGGCATTAACAGCCAGTCTTGAATCTACCTATTTCTGTTTCTTTTACTGTTTTTATTTGTTTGTTTGTTTGCTATTGCATACTTGGTGCTTTCCAGAAAGTCTGACACATAAACTTATGGTGAATAAATGAATAAATAAAAGGCTTTTGTTAGTCACCAAAGCAGGTCTAAAAGGTGACAGACTAGAATCTGATTCTAATATTCTGCTTCACATCAGACTGTTTGTTATTGATACTTCTATAAAGTTTTGAAGCGATTTTTGGTATTCTGTTTACCTTTGGTTTAGGCAAAATTTATAACTATATTTTTCAATACATATTTTTCCCCTGAAGACCCTCTTATTCTTCTGCTCATGTTCCCCTTTTGTACTTATGGGTCTTATGTATTTATTTATTTATTTGTAGCTATTTTTTCCTGCTTTGAAGGAAGTTTCCACCTGTTACTGCCATTTGGTTTGCCACTTTGTCAAATATTGGCACCATGCCAAGCCATGAGTCACTCTGTTGATAATAAAAAATAAATCCACACCATAAAGATAATTTTCTATTTACTATATTCCATGGAGTAACATTTTTAAATCTTAAAACAATCAGAATTTCAATACTATCCCTCAGTGTTCTTATTTTTCACAGTCCTTACATAGTCCTTAATGCTGTCAGGAAACAATGCTGTACATTTCTTCGAGTTTATTTAATAGCTAAAACAACGAACACGTAGAGTGCTCCATGCATGTTGAATGTAGTTGTCCCCAAGGGAGGGGAATGTGTCAACTGACCTTGATTGTGACCTGTTATTTCACTCTTACTCTGCAGAGTCTCTATGAGTCTCAGTATTCTGCTGGACTTGATGCAATGATTTTTTCCCCCTTACATTCTGTGGATCTTATTACTGTAATGACACTAAATGAAGGCACTTTGCTTGTTTTGCTGGCACTTCCAACATGAAATTTGTGCAATTACTGAATGAATTTGCAACACTACACAAATACTGTCAAAGATTCTTTATAAAATTGGATTCTTGAGAGCAACATAGAAGGAGCAAAGTAGAAAACCTTATAAAAGAGCAGGGATTTTGAATAGGACATTTATAAATTGAAATGAGTCATCAAATACTGATTATTTTATGTAGCAGTATATCACATGAGGATTTGTCTGCTTCTTGTGAAATTGTGATGGAGAAGATGGGCACTGGGGCAAATTCTCAGCATCTTGGTGTATGATGTAAGGAGTATAACTTCCCCAGAATTAGAGTAGTTATAAGGACATTTCTATGTCTCACTAACTATTGATGGGGTTTTTAGTTTTCATTGATGGGCATTTGGATGGTCTCGTAGTCAATGGAGAAAGAAAAACATTAATAGCAGGGGCTGTGGATTCTAGCATCAGTGACTCTGAGGAATGTGAGGTGAGACTAGGAGGAGGAGAGAGAGAAGATGAGGAACAAAATTGAGAAAGCTGCAGCCATGAATAACTTGGCTGTTTTAAAATTGGTTTTTTGCCTGAAATCAAGTTCTTCTTTCTACCACTTTGATTATATATACTTCATTGAAGTTTGGTTTCATAGGTGCATGCTATGGCCCATAGAAAAACTATTGTTCAACAAGAAAATCTGGAAAATCCAGAAAAATCTGGAGAATCACTATTGTGAAAAAAATACCTTCTTCAAAATAAATTAGCCTTAAAAAGGAAGAATCTTTGTATTGATATTGATTACTTTCTGTTCTACAATACCTCAGCAATTCTATTAAATATAATGCTAAAAATACTCAACAAATCATAAATGATAAAAAAAGAACACTACCACCACCAATAAAATAGCCTCCTGTCTAAAGAAGTTATATCTCTTGATGGCATTTCAATTAAAACAAAACATTTCCAAGTAGTGTAATGATGTTTACTGTCCTTTCTTTGTTATAAAAGTATAGATAAAACCCAAATTCTCATTAAAGAAAAAGAGTATTACAGTTCTCTTTAGATAAAATGAATATATTCATCAACAGTAAAGCACCTATATAGCCTAGATTAATTCCCATAGAACTTATTTCCTAAAGTTTATAATTCATTTGGCTCTCATTCTAACACTAGGGGATTGGCAATGCATATTGCTTTCAAATTCCTATTAAAATAATTAAGTAAAATAGATTGTAAAGTCAGATGTTGACACAATTTACTGCTGCTTGTTTACTTTTATTTTCCATTGCAAGAGGCTTTTGAAAGCAATTTCCCATATTATCCTCCCCGCTACTCCTCAAAATAGAAGCTAATACTGAATGTCAAGCTCTCTTTCCTCCCTAGAGAACCAGAGAGTATATGAGCTATCTTACAAAAATTCAGAAAACACCCTCTTGCCTGAGGACATATCATCTGATACTGAGAAATGGGGCTCTCCACATTTAATGAATGTCTCCAACACTAACCTTGCATGAACGGAGCCATAAAATGGAAGCCCATAGTCTTTAACACACCTCAGAACCCCTGTGGCAAGAAAGGGAGCAGCTCTTCTGAGAAGAAGAGTATAAATATCTTCAGTATTTTTTAACTTAAAAAGAGACGAGCGTATTGGTTAAGAACATGGTCTTGGCAGTCACATGAATTTGGATTCAAATGGTGGCTCTGCCATTTTTAGGCTATAAATTTGGACAATTCACTCTTCTTGGAAGTTCTTCCCTTATTGGTAAAATAGGATTAATAATATTTTGCTCTTACCCTGAGTATTAAATGACACCAAGAATGATCACATCAAAATTAAATGCTTGCACATCCTAGGCTTTATAGAAATGATTGTTTTTGTCCTAGGAAGTAGAGCTAAGTTGGAGATTCTTGCTCAAGAGGTTTATTGGTTAAGTGCTTTCAGGTAAAGCAGAGTGAGGAACATAGGATGGGGCAGAAAAGCAAGGGGTCAGCAGAGGGTGGTCTCATTTGGAGACTAGCTTGAGTCTGATTTCCTGCAGAAGCTCCACAGCTCAAATTGTCTTAATCAATCCTACTTAGAGGGGGAATAAGAGTGTGGGAATATAGCCTTTCCATCATGGGAGCTCCCATTTGGCAGAGGGAAACTCTCCAGAGAGGGGTGCAACTTTGAATTGTTATCAGATAGCACAGCAGAAATAGAAGAGGGGTACACCTGTTGGTAAAGGTGACCTGGATGGGACACCCACAGCACCCACTAAAACCTACTCCTGGCATTATTCAGATCCACTTGCTTCTCACACCAAGTTCATCCATCCAGATATAGCTGCTCCAGGTTTCTGATTGGTCACATTTTCTGGGACAACTTAAAAGAGGGGAGGGCTAGCTAGATAAACTGGAAGCCCTACTGCTGCCTTTATTCTGAGGCTCCATCTTAAAGGTTCTCCATCAGGGAAGATTTTGCCCATCAGGGGCTATCTGGCAATGTCCAGAGACATTTTTGGTTGCCATATCTAGAGTTGCTACTGCCATTATGTCCTACAATGCACAGGACAACCCATGCAGCAAAGAATTATCCAGCAGAAAGTGTCAATAGTGATGAGATTGAGAAATCCTGCTGTTACCCTTCTACATCATTTCAGCGCTTCTCCACCTGTCTTAGAATCTCCCCCCTTAGCGAGCACTAGTGCTGGTCCAAGTGGCTTGTCTGGTGGGTTGACACAGACTTTCATCCCTGAAAGATCTAAGCCCCTTTTAGCATGCTCTATTCAGCATTTAGTTGAAACCAGATATAGGAATACCAAGAGATGTTCTAGTGAATCCCTTGAGAACAAAACATAGTCCTCAGCCTTCCATCAAGAGGCCGAGTAGTTTCCTCAAAGGATGGTATGGTTCTGGGGCTCAGCCTTAGTCTTTGTTACTGGCAGGTCAGACATTTAGCTGAGGCAGTTAGGAAGCACATGCTGTAGTGCCCATCTATAGCCTGGTGGAGATTTCATGGGACTCACTTGGCCTTTTACTTGATGTGTCATATTGGTAACTTCTGGTCACACGATCACCTCTTGTCTGATGGTCAGAAAATCACCTTGTCCGTGGTCTAGTAGCATTCCAGGAGCTGTTTTTTGTTTTGTTTTGTTCTTGATTTTTATAACAGCTTTATTAATACATAACTCACATACTCTAGTTCAGGTTTTTGACATGTAATGTTGAATGTTTTTTAGCTTGTCACAGAATTGGGTAACCACCACAACTATCTGATTTTAGATCATTTTCATCATCACCAAATAAAACCCCACACCTATTAGCAATCACTCCCTATTCCCCCTAATTCCCCTAGTCCTAGTCAACTATTAATTTTCTTTCTGTCTCTAGGAATTTGCGTATTCTAGAAATTTTATATAAATGGTATCGCATAATATGTGGCCTATGTATCTGGCTTCTTTCACTAAGCATAATGTTTTCAAGGTTCATCCATGCTGTAACATGTATTGGTACTTCATTTCTGTTTATTTACAAATAATAGTTCATTGTGTAGATAAAAAAATTCATTTATCTATTCACCAGTTAGTTAATGGACATTTGGGTTGTTTCCACGTTTTGACTGTTATGGATAATGCTGCTTTGAACACTTTTATACAAATTTTGTATGACATGTCTTCAATTCTACATACCTAGAAGTGGAATTGTTGGGTCATATGGTAACACTATGTTTAACATTCTTAGGAACTGCCAGCTTATATTCCAAAGTGGCTGCATCATTTCACAATCTCACCAACAATTTTGAGAGCTCTAATTTCTCAGCATTTATCAAGACTCATTTTCCCTCTTTTAAATTTTAACCATCCTAGTAGTATTGCTTTCATTTTTGTTTTCATGGTGGTTTTGATTTGCTTTTTCTAATAACTAAAAGTGTTGTGCATTTTTCATCTTCTAGAAGAAATATCTATTTAAATTATTTGCTCATTTTAAAAATGGATTATTTGACTTCTGATTTTCAAGTTGTTAAAATGATTTTCCTTCCCCATTGAATTGTCTTGACATTATTGTAGAAATTAATTGACCAGAAATATGAGGGTTTCTGTGTTGCCCTCATATTGACCTCTATGTCTATCTTTAGGCCAGTGCCACACTGTTTTTATTAGAGTAGCTTTGTCGTGCGTTTGAAATTAGGAAGTGTGTGTCTTTCAATTTTGTTCTTCTTTTTCAAGATTGTTTTGTCTGTTCTGGGTACCTGGCACATCCATAGGGGTGACTTTTAGTATCAGTTTGTCAATTTCTGAAAAAAGGCATCTGGGATTTTAATTGAGATTAAATTGACTCTGTAGATTAATGCAGAGAGTACTGCTATATTAATAATGTTGTCTTCCTTCCATTTTTTAAGGGGTTTTGTAGTTATCAGTGTACACGTTTTGCATTTCTTTTGTTAAATTTATTCCTAATTATTTTATTTTTTCTGATGTTATTGCAAATGGAATGTTTCATTAATTTTATTTTATAAAAAATCAGTAGAATTTTGTATATTGATCTTATATCTTGCAACATTGCTGAGCTCATTTATTAGCTCTAATAGCTTTATTTTTGAGTAAATATGTGAATTTCTTAGGATTTTCTATATATGAGATCATGCCTTCTTCAAACAGAAAACTTTTCTACTTCTTTTCCAAAATGGATGCCTTTTATGTCTTCTTCTTGCCCAGTTACCTTGGGTGAACCTCCAGTACAATGTTGAATTGAAGTGGTCAAAATGGACACCCTCATTTTGTTCCTAATCTTATGGAGGAAATGTTCAATCACTGTTAACTGGAGTGTTAGTTTTTGGGTTACATAGAAACCACTCATCATGTTGAGGAAGTTTCTTTCTATTTCTAGTTAATTGAGAGTTTTTAATCATGAAAGTATGTTTGATTTTGCCAAATACCTTTGCTGTACCTATTGAGATGATCATGTAGGTTGCCTATCCTTTATTCTGTTGATATGATATATTGCATCAAATAATTTTCAAATGCTTAAATAACCTGAGATTCTTGGTGTACATCTCACTTTGTCATTGTATATAATCCTATTTATATGTGGCTGGATTTGGTTTGCTAGGATTTTGTTGAAGATTTTTGCATCTATATTCATAAGGGACATTTGTCTGTAGTTTTTGTTTTTTGTTTTTGTGATGTTTCGAGGTATCAGCATAAAACTGGCCTCAGAATGAGCTAGGAAAGTTCTCTCCTTTTCAAATGTTTTTGGAAAAATTTCAGATGGAGTGTTGGTTCTTCTTTTAAATTTGTTTTAGAATTCATCAAGATAGCCACTTGGACCTGGGATTTTCTTTTGTAGGAAGTCTATTAAGATTTTACATTTCTCCTTTAGTCAATTTTGGTAGTTTGTATCTTTCCAGAATTTTTTTCCATTTGTCTAGGTATCTAAATTCTTGGCTTACAGGTTTTTACAGTGTTCCCTTATAATCTGTTTTATTTCTATAAGTGGGTATTAATTTTTCTTTTATTCCTGATTTTAACATTTTGAGCTTTCTCTTTTTTTAGTGGTAAATATAGCTAAATTCTGGTAAACTTTTTCAAAATACCAACTTTTAGTTCTGTTGATTTTCTCTGTCATTTTTTCTATTCTTTATTTTTTTATTTCCTCTGATTCATGTGGGTTGTTTGCTCTTTCCTTTCTAGAGCCTTAGCTGAAAATTTAGGTTATTATTATTATTTTTTGATATATTACTTCTTCTTTATATATAGACATTTATAGGTATAAATTCCCTGTCGGTACTGCTTTAGCGGCACCTCATGAGTTTTGGCATGTATTCCATAACACTTGGCATTTATTTTTACTTATCTCAAAGTATTTTATAAATTTCTTTTTGATTTTTTCAATTTGACCTATTGGTTATTTAGGACTATGTTATTTCTTTCCACATATTTGTGAATTTTCCAATTTTTTTTAAAATTATTGATCTAAAATTTCATTTCACTGTGATCAGAAGACGTACTTTGTATGACTTCATTTTTAAGTTTATTAGGGATTAACTTATGGCCTAATATACAAGGTTGGACAAGTAATTTAATAAACTCATCCTGGAAAAAGTGCTACATACCTTGTTGCTGAATATCACTATGGTCATCTTTGAAATACTCTCCTTGGGGAGCTATGCACCAATGCCAGCCTTAGTCCACCCTTCAAAGCAATTTTGGAGCTATTTTTCTGGAATGGCTATCAGAGATGTCGTTGTATTACACTTGGTGTCTTGAATGTCATCAAAATGTCTTCCTTTCAATATTTCTTTATCTTCAGATAAAGAAAGAAGTCATTGGAGGCCAGATCAGGTGAGTAGGGAGGGTGTTCCAATGCAGTTGTTTGTTTACTGGCTAAAAACTCCCTCACAGACAGTGCCGTGGGAGCTGGTACATTGTCATGATACAAGAGTTATGAATTGTTGGCGGAAACCTCAGGTCGTCTAACTTTTTCACGCAACCTTTTCAGTACTTCCAAACAGTAAACTTGGTTAACCATTTGTCCAGTTGGTACAAATTCATAATGAATAACCCCTCTGATATCAAAAAAAGTTAGCAACATTGTTGCAACAAGACGCGAACTTATTTGTCCGACCTCATATGCTATTTTGGAGAATGTACCATTTTTTGGTGTTTATTTCAAGTGGATTTCAATTACTGTTTAGTGGCTTTTCATTTCAGTCTGAGGTACTCTCATTAGCATTTCATCTAGCATATATCTACTCTTAACAATTTTTTTCCAGTGTTTATTTGGACATGTCTTTATTATTTCCACACTTTTTGAAAGATAGTTTTGATTGATATACATTTGTTGGTGTCCATCTTCTTCTTTCTGCCCTCCAAGTATGACATCCATTGCCTTCTGGTATCAATTGTTTCTGATAAAAAGTCTTCAGTTAATTTTATTGTAGAACTTTTGTTTTTGATGTATCACTTTTACTTTTTTCTAGATCTTGATTTTGACGTTTTGATAATAGTATTTCCAGATGTGGATCTCTTTGAGTTTATTTTACTTGGGGCTTGTTGAATTTCTTCATGCTTAGATTAATATTTTTAATCAAATTTGGGAAAATTTCAGTCATTATATATTTCTTCAAAATATTCTTTTTGCTACTTCCTTTCTTGATTCTCTTTGTGGTTTTTTGTCTTAGTCTGTTTAAGCTAGTATAAGAAAATATCACAAGTGGGGTGGTTTATAAATAACAGAAATTTATTTTTCACAATTCTGGAATCTGGATGTTTTAAAATCAAGGCACAAACATGGTTGGGTGATAGTCTGCTTCCTACTTCATAATGGGATGGATGAGGGATTTTTGTGGTTTCTCTGTTATAATTACATTAATTCCACTCAAGACAGTATCACCTTCATGACCTAAGTACTTCCTAAAAGCCCCACTTCCTGCTACCATTACATTGGGCAATAGGATTTCAATATATGTGTTTTGGGAGAACACAAACCTTCAGACCATAGCAGTCTTCAAATTATTTGTATACTGATATACATGATGTTATTCTATACGCCTCTGATGTTCTGTGTGTTTTTTTTTTTCTTCATTCTTTTACTTTCTGTTCCTCAGAACTATCTTTAAATTTACTGATTCTTTATCCTGCCATTTCAAATCTGGTGCTTAGCCCTTCTAGTCAATTTTCATTTATTTTACTTTTTAACTCCAGAATTTCTATTTGGTTCTATTTTATAATTCATATATCCTTATTGACAGTCTCAATTTGCTCCAGTAATGTTCTTGTACTTTCCTTTAATTTTTAGTTTTAGTTTTATTTAGTTCTTTAAAAATATTTGTAAGAGCCCTTTTAAAGTCTTTGTCTAGAAACTCAGGGACAGTTTCTATTGATTGCTTTTTTTCCCATGTTTATAGAACAGATATCCGTGGTTTGTTTGTTTTTGGTGTTTTTTTTTTTTTTTTTTTTCATGTTGTATGCTTTTTTGTTGAAAGGTGTACATTTAAATAATGTAATGTGACAACTCTGAAAATCAGATTACCCACCTCCCCAGGGTTTGTTGTTGCTGTTTGCCTAGTGACTTTCCCCATGCAAATCAATAAAGTATGCATTTTTATTATGTGTGGCCACTGAAGTCTCTTCTGAGTTAACTTAGTGGTTACCTGATGATTGGAATAGAGATTTCCTTAAATGTCGTGACCCAGTAAGTCTCCCAGTTTTTGCTGAAAGGTTTTGTGTTTGTTTTGGTGGCATGGCCTCAGTACTCCATTAGGCAGCTTAAAATTCTGACTTAGCCTTCACTACTTGCTTGTGAAGACCCTCAGAGTCAGCTAGAGGTGAGAGAATAGGGCCTTCTTATGTCCTTCCTGGGCATGTGCAGAACCTTGAACCTATATATGGCCTTCTAGATCCACAGGAATGTACTGGAGCTTTTCAAACCCTCTGTAGACATCATATCCCTCAGCTTTTCCTTTTAAATTATTTAGGCAGTCTCTTGTTAGCCTCAACTGGTATTATTACCTCAGGAAACTGATGTTAAACAATTGCCACTGATTGTTTTTGACAAATTCCTTGGGGATAGAGATGTTCATGAGCTCTGAGTTAAGTCCAATAAAGACAACCTCTGAGAAGAGAGCTTTTCTGGGGAATTGTTAGTTTAAATAGTGACAATTCTCTGGCAATAGAGTTCCTTTGGAGAGCTCCAAATCTCTTTTGTTCCTTCTAATGGCTCCTAGGCTGCTGATTTTTACAGTTATTGTGGTTGTGAAAACTGTTGATTTTCAAGGTTACCATGGAGCAGGGGAGATGAGAATGGGGATTAGACAAGTTAAAATACCACAAAGCTCACTGTTGTTACCAAGAGTTAGTCATTTTTTGTTCTTAAATAAATACTTCTTGAATTTTGCAAGCTTCTGGTTAATTTCCACAGCTATGGAAAAGTTGATTTGAAAATTTTTTACTAGTATTCTTTTTTTTTTTTTTTTGCTAGTTGCTATTATGAATGAGCAGATTTTCAGAAATCCTTACTACATTATTCTAGAAGTTCTCCCAGGAAAAAATTTTTAAACGATGCAGCTTCTCTAATGTGATACCATAGGATTTATGCTATAATTCTGCTATTGGAATTTTCCTGAAGCTTTATATGGCATCTTTATCCATCATAGATACCTCAAGTATCCTGAGGTCTATTGGGTTATGTGGCCCATGGGGCAGGGTAAGCATACGATAGCCTGGCTCAATTGCCAAGCCCTTTTTTCATCTAGCTCCACTGATATCTAATAGACTTCAATGTCACCTGATAAGTGGGTTCAAACAGCATTCACAAGTATAGAATATCTTTCTTTCAAAACTCAAAGACACTTCTAAGTATTATACTCCTTTTCCAGTGGTCAGAAGTAAAAGATGCAATAACTTATATATCACTTTGGAGGGCATGTCCTAGAGTGCCCCAGACTACTAGATCCCCAACAACTCTATTGATGCAAGAAGCTCCTTAACTTTATAGGGTTTATTTTCCAGCCTCTGAAGCACGTACTTTTCTCTTCAATGCATCTAGAGTACTTGCCATCTCTTTCTCACTGGATTTATTATATATGGCACCATCAATATAGTGGGCCACTGTGGTGTTGCTTGGAAAGTACCAGATAATCCAGCCCTTTTAAATTATATTGTGATAAACAATAGTAGAGATAAAGATGTCTAAGACATGACCATGAATGTGTGTAATTGTTTATTTCATGTGAGTGCAAACTAATTTTGACACCTCTAATTTTTTGGAAGAAACAATTTGCTATGGGCCCTGAGCATATATGCCCATTCTTGCTGAGTGTGCCAAAAATGCAAAGCCCTCAGTGCTCTTTATTTGGGCCATTTATCATGGTTTTGTTTGAGAAATGAGGTAACATGATTTGCTTCCACTTATTATAACAATGGTAAATCTCCCAAACTCATTATTTCTCTCCTGTAACACAACCCATTGCAAGTACAGGGAACTGTGATGCGCACTTTTATTTCCCTCTGGG
Source organism: Rhinolophus sinicus (assembly GCF_036562045.2). Classification (NCBI taxonomy): domain Eukaryota; kingdom Metazoa; phylum Chordata; class Mammalia; order Chiroptera; family Rhinolophidae; genus Rhinolophus; species Rhinolophus sinicus. Next base: position 37,125,464 of record NC_133758.1, on the reverse strand, counting down.
GGACTGAAGAAAACCAACATGTATCTCTGGCTACTGCTTTTGTTAGACAGACCTTTGTCTCTGAGCCAGGAGTCTTGTGTCTTCTCTCAACATTGTAAGTCTTGAAACATTTACAACATAACTTGCTGATTGTAAGTAGGGTAAAATCCTAGACTCTGCAGTTTTAAAGTTTTAGTAATGAGGATGGGTTGCTCATATAGGCATGGATCTCTGGAATAGAAAGAACAAGGTCCCATGTGGGATGGGTTAGAGCATATGAGAAATCTTTGCAGGGTCTGGTAGTGAATGCCTTTGCCCCAATATTGGGGTGGGGTAAGTGTCTCCCACTGTTCTATCAATGAATGTTTAGAGGTTAAATGGTGGTGAGAGGCAAGATTGAAACTAATCACCTTGATGGTGCCTGGGTTCATTTTCCTCCAAATGGGAAGAGGAAGGGATATTATAATAACAATGGGGCAGCAAGTTGCTGGACCTTAGCTAAAAGACAATGTGCCTGCTGAGTTAAGGGGTCCCAAAGCTGGAACAAGTGGTATTAGCCAGTAGGGGTGGTTAACAAACCCTAACAAAATTCAGAGATTATTTTCCCTTTTTTTTTTTAAATTTATTTTTTAAATTTATTGGGGTGACAATTGTTAGTAAAACTACATAGATTTCAGGTGTACAATTCTGTATTATATCATCTATAAATCCCATTGTGTGTTCACCATATTTTCCCTTTTGAGGGGAGTTTTTAAGACTATGTGGGTGGATTTGTAATGCTCAATTTCTCCAATGCTCAGTCAAAAACTAATGTCTCCTTGGCCTCACTATTACCAAAAAGAAGGCCCAGCCCTTTGTGGGATTCTTTTAAGATTGCAGACAGTATATGCCTCACTAAACACTCTTTTCATTTAAATTAAAATAATGCACCCAAGGGTTTAGCTAACTGATGCTTACATCATCTTGGTTTCTCATGAAGGATGGCAGCTACCCCTGTGGGAGGAGACTGATATCCCACTCCACTACCTGAAACAGAGTTACTTATTCAGCAGGGTCTTTAACTCACAGTTTTCCCTAAAACACTGGGCCTGGTTCACTGGTGATTCAACTAAACTGACACTTGATGGTGTCCCCTGGGGTTGCAGTAACTGTTAGTCTCAGTCTGGGCTATGAAGTACTGAAAACAGAAGTAGTGATTCCATTCAGTGCGCAGATTTCAAGGTTGTTCTCACAGCTTTGGCCAATACTCCCCTTGATATTTTTCTGACTTTTGTGGTAAGTCATGTGATATTTTTACTGACTTATGGCCAATGGCCTAGCCATTTATTTAGTCACTTGAAAGACCACAGATGGGCAGATTAAAAACACCACTCTTTGGGACCACAAACTTAAGACAAATCATGACTGCTGATTTGGCAGTCTTGGTAATTCACGTAGATACCCATGATAAGTGTCCATTCTCTGACTGAAACCGAGAGGCTGACTATGCCTGCACTGCCCAAATTCCTGCTTTGCCACATGAATTTGTCATCACACTGGCCATGGCCACATATCACCATTAGGCTCTGGGGTTCTATGTCCGATACAGAAGCTACCACTGCATACCAGGTTTGTGGCTCTTGCCAATAGATGACTCATTTGTCTCATGATGAAGAATGACACTTTGCAGAGAGGTTATTGACCCTTCTGGCTCCTGGGAGACTGTAGACATTTGACTTTTGATCTCCCTCAGGGCTACCAATTATGCTACAGTGCTTCTGACGGTTTTTCAGGTTACAAGGTTGTGGCCCAGTCCATACCATTTTGACCGTTGAAACTAATCTGTGTCATGCTTTTTGCTTTTTGGACATTCTACATGTGACAATGGTGTTCCTTTTGTCACAATGGCCACCAGCAATAGGCCAATGGTCAAAGTATTCAATGGATATTCTATGTGCCCTGCTAGCTATAGATTTTGAATATTGTTTAATGTGGGAAGGATTTCTGACTCTACCACCCTCATATCCACTTGGTTCAACACCTCAGTAAGAATGTGAATAAATCTGTCCCCATAAAGCGATCAGTTCAGCTCAGCTGTTTCTTGGGTAATGATTAGGAAAACAATTCTAAGAGGATAATTGGAAAAAAGTAGAGTTATAGGTACTGGGATTGGAGGTGCTAATTTTGTGGTGGTAGAGGGAAAGCAACCTGCTCCTCCAGCACCTAATGAGGGAACAACTTAGACCCTGGCAGGTATGGAGGGCAGGAGAAAAAGAGATGAATCCTCTTTTTCCTCTACATGCAGCACTGCTACCTGAGTCAAGTGACAGTGCACCCAACAATCTGACCTAAGGCTGCGTTTGTCATCTCTGTTCACATGTTCTAAAAATAAAAACAGGTGAACGTAGCAGGTCTTGATGTTCTGCTGTGCTGGATGCCATCAACAACAACTCCCAACCATGAGGACACACGAACACAATCTTGGGTCAACCTAACTGAAAATATGCTTCTCCTGGTGCCTGAGTGGCCTTGGGTTACATCATGTGTGGCTATCAAGGCTTTAGATATTCAGTGATACTGTCCCTGTGGCTTAGCAAAACCAGACAAATGGTGATCCAAAACAAGTTTAACAACAAACCAAAGTGACTGAATAATGATTATTCAGGTCACACATTTTATGTGGGGAGAATGTGCAATGGAATGACTCTCCATTGCTGTTGAGGGGTGCTTTGTCACCCATCTTTTGTTCCCTGTAATTATTGGAAGTCTCACAGCAACTCTTCAGTCACTTCTATTGATTAAGGCAGTGACACAGGTTCATCCAGATTCAAGGATCAATGTCACTATGAGAAATTCATGAGAGATGAAATATATATTGATGCAATCATTTTTGGAATATACACTCTGTCACACTTTATAATAATAGCATTTTATTTTCAAGTCTACTGAAACAGGCTTCAATGATTCCTCCACATCCCACTTTAATGAATCCACTTGTTTCAAATCTAATTGTATTTAGATATTATTGTGCCGTTTATTCACATCTCTTAAATTGCTTCGTTATTGCAATCAGTCTTGATGTCTGAATGAAATATTTTCATTATTAAATCCCACCTCTTGGAGTGAACACTGTATAGGAAAAGGGTTTTGTTTTGTTCTGGGCTATATACCCAGAATCTAGAATGCTACCAGATATATACTAGGTATTCAGTAAATATTTGTTAAATGAACAAAGTCCGAAAGGCTTATGTCAGCTTACAGTAAGCAGTCAACAGGTAAAGTCCATAGTTTGAGAGGCAAAACTGAGGGTGGGTAACAAGAGCCATTAATGGGTCAAGAAAGAAATTACCAAAGTTCAAGCAGCATGAACATTGCCATCCAGTTTTGGATCATTAAACTTGGCAGAAAAGGTTCTGCCTCACCTGGGACTATTTTATTAGGCTCTCCAGGTGTGCAGCAGTTTTATTTCTCTGGGCTTGACATTGTAAAGCACTGCTTGGCATCTAACTGTGATACATTGGCCAATGGGTTTCCCATCCTTTCACCTTAAAACTATGTGAAAAATCTTTTATCTATATGATCAGATATAATTATCTTACAAACCCTGTAGTTAAAAATGAGTGGTCTCATTTTAGATGATTTACTTATTCAAGATCATTAAAGTGGCACAGATTTGATTCAAGCTTGTTTATTGTTTGTTTTTACTCCTTTAGCTCCGTTGTCTTGACCAATACTATTTCAATTATCTGTTCTGATCTATTGCAGTTGTGAAAGACAAAGACAAAATGCATTTTCAGCTTGAGCTTACATATTGATTGAATAAGTAACTGTTCACGCAGACTAATTTTAGTTGCAATAGAATGGTTATCTTAACAAAAAATATTTCTCCCATTGGGCTTCTGATTATTACAGCTATAATTGTCACAGTTTTAATAGTACTTAACATTTTTTTAAATTTTACTACATGCTAAGCTGTTTCCTAAATGTTTGTTTTTCAATGTATAATTTGTTAACATGGAAAAATATTTCATATTTTTCAGTTAGTAATAAGAAGCAAGATATGAAGTACTAACATGTCTTGCAAAAGTAATCAATCAATTCGGTGTCATATTAAATCTTTATTGCTTATTTGCTTCACAGAAACCCTTGAGACCGCAGGTCAAATTGCTCCTCTTCTTCATCAACACCAATGCACTTGTGAGTACTTCATTTTCTGAACTTACAGCTTTTATAGTCTGTTTTATGTACTTGCTATTTACTGTATTATTGTCTTGTATATGGTCTTCATTACAGAGAAGATTCTATTAAAGAAAATACATGTTTTTGTCCTTTGAAACGAATGTGAATAACAAAAATATTTATATATTTATTTGTCTGAAAATATGTATTTTGTCCTCTTGTTTTCATTTAGGAGGTGACTTACACAAAATATAAACAATAAAATAAAAATAAAACCTGGAATAGAAAAATATGAATCAGAACAGAAAGTAGTGCATAGTTCAGAAAGTAGAGTACAAAAGAAATAATGCACTTTGGCTCCACTTACCCTGATCTTCAAAGGAAAGGGAAATTTATGCATTCACCTGATATACATTGAAGAAAACACATTAGATTTTTAGGGGGAGGGGGGGATCATTTTCTTGCTCTAATCTTTAACATAAATTTCTAACACAGAAATGTCTTATGAAGACCCTAAGCAAATTGATGAGCAATATCCTCAATAAGAGACCTCAGCATACACAATAGAGGTTTTGAAATTATTTTTCTTATGTGTTCCGGTACATCCCTTAATTAAAGAGGCTTTACGACACCAAAATGCAAGTCAGTTAAAGGCATCATTCAAAGACCCAATACTACTGATTCAATATCCCCAAATGTATCAAACTGTTTATTAATGCTTTTAAAGAAATGAGATACTGCTTATAAAGGTGATTAGCTGATAAAAATTCATGTGTTTCCCAGGGCTGGGGCTCTGTCATCAGGGTGTCTAGTCTTCTTTTCAGAGACTTGAAGGATTTGGTAAAACCAACAAAGTGCTATTTTTTTTTTTAATTAATTGAGATTATTTCCATGTTTAGTTCCAAAACTGCATTTGCTCTGATTCCTCTCACAAAATGACTTAACTTTGAGAACAAATCGTAATGAATCAACTAACTTGACAAAACAAAAGAAACCTGAGCAAAGTTTTTCTTAAATAAGGCAATGACTTTTAAAACAAAAATGGTAAACTGGTTTACTGAAATAGAGCAAACTTATATAAAAAGTGCATACATCTTTTCTTGGCTAGATAGCTCATTTCCTTTTAGAGCTGAATAGTATTTCGTTGTCTGGATATACCATAGTTTTTGTCTCCATTCACTTACTGAAGGTAATTTTGTTGCTTCCAGGTTTTGGTAGTTATGGATAAAGTTACTATAAACATTCGTATGTAGTGGTTTTGTTTGTTTGTTTGTTTTGTTTTATGGCATATAGTCATACTTCAATCCTTTTTTATTTCCCCATAATAGTCCACAAATATTATCTCCACATAATAGAAAATTGTTCATTAGAATTACTACAAGTGAACACACCTAGGTAACCATGATTCAGTCAAGCAATAGAACATTTTCATGTCATTTCAAGTCACCATTCTCTTTCTACCCAAAGATAACCATCCTGACTTTAAATACCAAAGTTTACTCTTGCTGGTTTTGAAGTTTTTATAAAATGAATCATACAGTTTGTATTCTTTTGCATCTGGCTTCTTTTGCTCAATGTTATATTCATGATCCCCATACCCAACTCAAGTTGTGGTGTGCAGCAAGGATTCACTAATTTTCATTTCTGAATCGCATTCCATTGTATAAATAGACCATATTTTATTTTACCCAATTCAAATACTAGTAAACACGTGGGGTTTCTAATTTGGGGTTATTATAAATAATACAATCTTGAATGTTTTTGTATAAATTAGTTAATCCATGTAAAAGAGAGCTTGCTGGGTCTTCAGAGATGTGTATTTCCAATTTTGATAGGTACTACCAATTTCCCACAGTGATTGGAATAATTTACTCTCCTGTCAACAGTGTACAGGAATTCCAGTTGTTTTCCTTAACACTGTTTCTGTCAGTCTTTTCATTTGAGTTATTCTGGTGGTTGAGCAGTGGTAATCCCATTCTGGCTTTAATTTGCATTTTCCTAGTGACTAATGAGGTTGACCACTTTGTTATTTGCTTATTGACCATTTTGAAATCCTCTTTTATGAAGCTTTTTGTCAAGTTTTCTACTCTTTGTATGTATTTTTCTCAAATAGTGTTAAAAGTTTCTAACATGTTGTGAGGATGAGCCCTAGTTTTTCAGTCTCAATATTTTTATTCAAAGAAGCTTTTAATTTTAATAAAGTGTTATATATCAGTCGTTTCCTTTAAGTTAGTGCTTCTTGTACCTTTTTCTGCCCTAGATTATGAAAATATTCTTCTTTGTTTTCCTCTATGCCTTATGATCCACTTTTCACATTTAGATTCATATAGAAGCTTGTCATCACAACTGCAATAAAATAGTAGTCAAAAGAATAATAATAGTAATGATGATAATAGTAGTAGTAGTAGCTGTCATTTGTTGTGTGCTAGGCAGTGGACATTCTGGAGTTTTGATTCTCACCATAATAATGCAATGCATGTATTATTATCTACATTATAAAGATAAGGAAATTGAAGCTCAGGGTGGATAAGTGTCTGTTGTCCTCCTGATAATAAAAGATGGAGAGAGGATTCAAATCCGTGTCAGCCTCATTTCCTGGGCTATGTATTTATTATTTCACCATATTTCCTTGCAAATGGTTTTGTTTGGGAATTGTGTGCAAAAGCCTTAAAATCTGTATAAGTTTTCTAAATGTAAAAACTCTAATTCTGGGAGAAAGAAATCTTTATAGTGAATGAAATAAAAATAAAAAGCAACACTTAGTGGAAATTCTACAGCAGCCCATCCATAACATCTAAACATATAAAAAGATGAAAATAATGCACTGAGACCTCAGAAGAGAAGAAAATATATCAAAAGGATTGGCCACAATAGAGCTTGACAAATGAAATCATTAATGTACTGCTTCAATCTGCAAAGCATTGTTGAAAAGCAAGCAAGAAAGAGAAATAAAGCAGGGAAAATTGATGAAAGTCAGGGGCATAAATATGCTGAGTGTTATTACTTTATAGGGTAGGCTTTTAAGTTCACACTCAACGTGCTTCTTCTTTTTTTGTTATTACTTTGTTTTCATGCAGGTAAGCTCTCATCCAGATAGGGGAGATGGTGTTTTTGTTATACCAGCTATTGTCAACATGACAAAATGGGAAACTTGTATTTTTCCCACTGATTAAATCAGAATAATAATTTCTATTAGGCTGTTTTTAGTTTTTATTTTTATAGCAGGTCTCTATTCAAATGAGTAAACTCAGTGAAATAAATCGCTTCGCATTAAAAAATGAAAATATAAATATAGCATATTTAATAGCTCTCTCACTAATTTCCCCTAATATCTCTCTCACTAAGCAGAACATTTTTCCCCTTGGAGTGGCCAAGGAGAAACTTGTGATGATCTTTTTGAATCAGAGTTAAGTGTTCTATTATGTCACTATATTCTTCCATCCACTTATTTTTGTCTTATCATAAGTTTAATATCCTGTCAAATCTGGGTTATTGTTATAATAGTATTTTTACATTAAAAGAATTTTTAGTAACACTGTAATGTCCAACACTGTCAAAATTAGAGATAGTGTCATTCAGTACAGACCAATCTTTAAAACAATGCTTAACAATAACTTACTGAAGTTTTAAAACAGAGAGTTTAAGTTATCTCACCTTAGCTTTTGTGCCATTTATCTGATTTGATGATGATGGTCCTACAAAAAGGATGTTGAAATTGTTAAGACACTTAAAAAGATGATAAAATTGCTATAAAATATCATTAAATGTTATAAATGTATTATACATATAAATTAGAATGGCATCACTACCAAAAAGACTTAGCACTTAATTATACCTCACTACATGATTTTAATTGAAGAAAATATCATGGGAATTGAATATGATATGTGAAGAACAAATGTATTTGTGGAACAAGACCAATTTTTATGAAGATATTTAATATGAGCAGTCAGCACTTTCAAGTTGCTTCTTCTCAGACTACAGCACTAAGCACTCGCCTGGAGAGAATCTAAAGAGACATTTTTTGTTACCTGTGACTAGTCTCTTGACCAAGGAGGTGAACAGATTGTGGCAGGCAGGCTCTTATGGAAGAATGGAAGGCTAATGATTGCGTTATCTTTCTCAGAGACAAATTGGAGGGATAGGAAGAACTTTCTAAGAAACCAGGAAGGATCAACAGAGTAAATGAAAATTCAAAATAGAGATATACAGAGAGAGAGGAAAATGGTGCTTTTTTTTTTTAAAATAAAAGAAACATGACCATGCAAATAGAAGAAAAAAAAATAAACATTAAAATGTTCCCATGGTTTGGATGTGCCCAGCTCCTTGTTTAAAGAGTAGGTACTCTGTTCACTATCCTGAAGTGGTCATCTATTATTTTGATTACAAGTGTAGAAAATGGCATGCATGTAACATGGATAATGCCTTTAACAAAACTATACTTAATGCTGACAGTGAATAATTACTTATTCAATGAGCAAATATTTATTGAGCACTATTTATGTGACAGGAATATTCAAAATCTGGATGCAACCATCTGAAAATACATAATTCCTGACCAAGGAATTCACAACTAGTATAAGGTGTGTCCGAGTCAGCAATCACTACAAAACAATTGTGGTTAGTATTAATGGAAGAAGTACCACGGTGTATTTGAGTGGGGACAAGTGATACCAAATTTTATTTACAACAGAGGCAGGCTTCATGGAGGAGAAGATTACTGAACAAGTTTTAAAATTTAAGTAGAACTTTACTAGATGAACAGGAATATGAGAATAATTCCAGATAGAGGTACTACTTTTAGCAAAAACATCTAAATATTAGATTCTGTACAGCCTCTTATCTACAAACTCATCCTTAGGCAATGGGAGATTTTGAAAAATGTGCAGGTATTGGCGTATTCTGGGATTTGCATTTTAGAGTTTCTAGTAGCTTGTCGAGGTTACTCTGGCAATGACCACTCCAGGAGAAAAAAATAGTAACAAAAATGAGAGCTGAAATTTATTGTTTCCTATGGGCAAGGCACTCTTTGAAGCACTTACCACGTAATACTTATTTAATTCTCACAGCAACCATGTGAGGTTGATTTTATTATTGACTCTGTTTCATAGATGGGGAAATGGAGGCACTGAGCAGTGGAGTGCCGTAGGTTGCATAACTCGAAAATGGCAGAACAGGACATGAACACGGCAATGTGGATGCAGAATCTTTGTTATTAAACATAGTACTTATAATATTAGGAAGAGGCTGCTGCCAAACTGGTGAAAAGTAATTTGAACATTAAGTAAAAGCATTTGAAGAAGGAGTAGGAAAGATAAGAGAGACCTTTGAGTACTATTAATATTTAAGGAAGAAAATCAGTAAGACTTGGCAGCTGATAGGATATCAGAAGTGAGTGTGATACCTGAGTCTAGAGAGATTCTTTGATTCCTGGGTTGAATCATCCATCCTTTATATATCTGAGCAAACACCATATAAAGGGATTGAACTATAATGTTTTAGCCCGCCAAAAGTATGATTTTTGCCTCAATTTTATAACTCTGGATTTTTATTAATTAAATAATCACTTGATTCAATGTAAATTGCTACTGAAGAGAAGAAACACAGCTTTTTAAAATGAAAGTATAAGGACTTTGAGCTAGACAGGAGTTCAGAGAGGGCTTTATTGAGGAAAAAATATTAGAGCTGTGATCTGAGAGATGGACGGACAGGTGTTAATTAGAGTGGGGTTTGTCAAAAGTGATGACATGGCATGCAGCAAGAGAGACTTGCAGAGGAGAAGCACATTCAGGAGGGATGACAAGGACATCCAAATACAAGCATTTCTGGGACACTGGCAAACATTGCTTCGCTGTTGGGAAAAGCCACCTGAACATTTCCAGGAGGTGGGCAGGCACAGTGTAAGTAAGCTTGTCAAGGGAGTATGTGAAAGTGAGAAAAGGTGAGAGCTAAGGGCTAGACCGGCCTAACATTTAAGGGCTCTGGAGAGAAGGCGATACCTAACTATTGCCAAAATAATGGGATCCAAGAGGAAAACCAGACTGAACAGACAGTGGAGGAAGAGATCATTTCAGAGAGGTGTGACAGGTGCTACAGAAAAGTCAGGTCCGACAAGGACTAAAATATGGATTTGGCAACTTGGCAGTTAATAGTGACCTTGACAAGGATTTTTTCAGTGGCGTGGTGTCAGTAGAAGCCAGACTGGTTTGAAGGGAAATAAAAGTTAAGAAAATGGAGATTGGGAAGCACACGTACCTGTTTTAAGTGACTTGGGCTGTGAAGGGTAAGAGAAAGGTGAGAGTGACCAGAGAAAAACTCAAGGACGTTTTTGTTGTTTGCTTTGTTTTATATATTTGTTTTATAATGAAAAGTGTGGTATGTGTTTATGAGCTTGAAGGGGAGGGGACATGGAGAGAGGAATGTGAAAGGGACATGAGACATAGCAGCTCACTGACTACTGAAGGTCTTAGAGGAGATGCAGGCGGATGGGCTCCTGGGCACACAATGAGGGAAGGACTGTCACCAGAGGCAGCTCATTAGCTGAGTCAGGAGGGGTGGATTACAAGGACAGATGCTGCAGCTGGAGCTGCGGCTGGCGATGCCCAGCATAGCCTGCAGGTATTACATGCTCCTGTGCCACCCTGTTGGAAGCTGTGCTGTCAGTTCTAAGTCTCACCAAGAAGGAGGAAACCAGCCCGGAGAGGTTAAGTGACTTGTCCAAGGCCACATAGCTAGTAAGTGACACAGCAGGAACTGGAAAGCAGAACTGTCTGCTTCCCACCCAGAGACATGGGAAGTTGAGAGAGTCTTGTCTAAAAGCCTGCTGGGTCTCTCTAGAAGTCATTGGCTGAGATACAGGGAAGTAGCAGCCTTGAATAGGGGTGAGAATTTGGAGTATGTGCTATGGGGACAAACAAAGGACTTGGCCAGTGTCACAGAATGTGCTCTGGTTCACTGGATGGCATGGAAATGCCCAAGCGCCATACATTGCAGTTTACAGAGATCCCAGTGTCAACTTTAGCTTAGTGTAAGAGTTTACTTAGCTCAGTGTTAATACACTGGGTCAGAACAGACGGTGTTCTTGGCAGAGAACAGCTCTTGCCTCCTTCAGTTCCATGGAGACACACTGGTTGTCATGGCTAGCCTGAGGAGGCTAACTAGTCTGAGCAGGCCAAAAGCTCTGAATGTTCCCCACTACTTTCCCGGTTTGCCAGGCTCAGGGGCTACAATAACAAGACCCTTCAGATAATGGGATGCACGCTGAAACTAACAATACCCACTTCCAATGTTTACTTCTAATTTACTAATAGGTCTGGATGACTACCCTAATGGGGTCAACAGTGGTCCAGGTTTTCCCCCACGTGAATTCCTACTATAACAAGGACACACAAAAAATTGTGGCTGAGGATGGTAACCAAAAAATTAGAGCGACAGATTGAAGAACTGATATTCTACCAAAACTCAATCATAAGGAAGCAGAATTAGATAACTGATTAGATGATAGCTTTACATAAGAAAGAGAAAGAAAGTGAGAAAAACCATAAATGTTCATTTCAAAAAAAAAAACACACAAAAAACTTCAACTCAAGTGACTTGATGAATATCTGTCTCAAACTCCAGAAGGTTAGAGAATAGTAGATTGGGGGTGGGGTGGGGGGAGGTCACGGAAAGTTCCAATATGGGCAGCAGCGTTCCTATCATCCTTATGATTTGGATGAAGTATCTTCCTAGTAAGCTCTTCTGTATCTCTTGATAAACCGTTATGTGGTAAAAAAAAAAAAAAATCTTACAAGGTTATTTCCTTCAGAATATAACTGGAGCTGCTTTTTGTTTCTCTCCAGGCAGAATATTCTGATGATGTTATTTATTTGTGTTTTGTCTTGTTCTGAAAATGATTTCAATTATCTTACAAAATTCATAGTGTATGGTAGTATAACATAAACAGATGAGAAAATAAGCCCAGGAAGACAAACCTCTGTGTGTGTGTGTGTGTGTGTGTGTGTGTGTGTGTGTGTGTGTGTGTGTGAAAGAGAGAGAGAGAGAGAGAGAGAGAGATAGGTAGATAGATAGATAGATAGATAGATAGATAGATAGATAGACAGACAGATAGATAGATAGATAGATAGATAGATAGATTTCTGAGATTGATAATACTTTTAAAAACAGGAGTGATCTTCTAGTTTCTGATTCAGCCTAAACCTCTAGTCCATAGGGTATCACAATAAAAAAAAGTATGTCTTTTAATTTAACAAAATGGAAACTTATATCTCTATTAGAAGAGAAGGTGGTGAAAACCCTCTCTTGAGAAAAAGTGAATGGACAAATAAAGATTTCTCATTCCAGACAAAAGAAAATAACCTAGGAAGGGAGCCAAAAAAAAAAACACCAGAAAGAAAATAAAGAAAACAAAAAAAGAAGATTCCAAGGAGAGAGATAGAAAGTAATGCCAAGAGGCAAACACATAAAAAAGATTTAGAGATCTGGCTAATTAAAAATTTAAAAGCTTTATTTGTCAAAAACATCATAAACAACCCAAATGTTCTTAGATACAGGACAGGTTGAAACAATCTAACCGTATTTGTTGTGTAGGTGGGAATTTGGTGAGCCAGAGCAATATTTGACTGAGGGAGGTGAAGTGTCAGCTTAAGGTCACTCAGCCAAGATGTGAGCTGACATCTCTCTGCTTCATAGCACATACTTTTAGCCATTGTTTCTCATTCTTCTTTAGATTTCCCTGGGATTTATCTATTTCATTCTTTCTTAAACGTTGTTTCCTTTATTATTTCTGTAAATTGTGTTTGTTTTTATAATCACTATACTCTTCAATGATTCTTCAATTGTTCAGTGATTTTCTTCGTATTTTATTAGTGTTTATTGAATAAGTAAATGAGTATTCTAATTAGTTATTTTTGGTATACAGACTTTTATTTTGGTGCTCCAAAGCAACATTGCATTCTCACTTTAATTATGAATTTTTCAGTATATTCTCTCGAATTTTCAGCGGAAGGAATAATAGTTTCTAAAAATAGTTATACTGTGTTTTCCTCTTTCCAACAATGAAGATTTTATTTTTATATCACATGTCTTAATATTTATACCAGAACTTAGGAGTTCTGTGGAGTGATACAGGGCATTTCTGATGTCCTTATTTAGCCCATTAATAAAAATGCTGCTAATGTTTTTCCTGTTGAAAAACCTGCTAATATTTTTATGCTAGTTTTTTCTGTTTTAAAACACTGCTTAAAAGTGGTTATTCACTATCATTTTGATAATGCACCCTTTTATTCTTGGTTTTAATGCTTTTGTTTTTTTAACAGGAATAGGTGTTGAATTTTATTGACTGCCTAGCCTGTAGAGGTTTTTTTGGTTTTGTTTTGTTTTTTGTCTTTTTGGGTTTATGAAAGTAAATCTTTACACCACTAGATGTCTTGATGTTAATAATTTCTTGTATTTCTACTTGATACAAGTGCTATATGGTTGTAACAGATAATGTCTATGAAGTATTTTTTTACTTTGGTTTTACTTTGCATTTGCACCTGGAAGAAATGCTAAAATGCAGATTCTCTGGCAACACTCCCTGAGATTCCGACTCAATAGTTTTGGGGTGAAGCTGAGAATTTGAATTTTTAGAAGTATCCCCTTTACCACCATGATTGGAACACATGTGATACACAGACCAAATTTTGAGAAATAAGGTTTAAATGAACTATTGAGTTATCCTTTTTAGTATTTTCATTATTGTTGCTGCAATGTAAAAAGTAAAATTAACCTATTTTAATTTTTTTCTTCTGTTGGATTTTAAGAAGATTTTGATATATTTTTGTCTGGTTTTGCTAACTTCATTAAATAAATTGGTTTTTTTTTACAAGATATTTGAATGATGTTAACTGTCCATGAGAATTCTGTTACTTAAGAGTTTAAAAGAATCAGTAGGTAAAATAATCTAACCCTGAGGTTTTCTCTGTTTGAGGTAATTCTTAGAGAGCTTAATTTTCAGTCTCTGCTATGGTTATTGACCTAACGAAAATTGAAAATTGACTTCAGAGATGGAAGAGTAGCCTACTTTGGTCAGAACATATCATATACAAGGGGCTCTAGTGGAATATACGACTGGAAAATTCCTATGGGATGGATCATTGAGGACCTCGAGTGGGTATACAATGAATGCCTTGCCAAGAATTTCTATGTCCATTATACCACTTTACACTTATAATAGCTTTATATAAATTCCACCCTATTCCCACCATTGCTGTATGGGTAAAGTCATGGAAATTTGAATAGGAAAGTAGTGTGACTTGTTTTTGAATTCTTGGGGATTTTTCTGGTAATTTGCCAAATGCCTCTATGACTAATATAATATAAAACAAGTATGTTTGAAAGGTAAAATATCTCCTCATCTTCCCCCTTGCTATGAACTGAATTGTATCTCCTCAAATTCATATGTTGAAGCCCTAACATCCAAATGTGATAGTATTTGGAGATGGGGCCTTTGGAAGATAATTAGGATATGATGAAATCATGAGGGTGGAGTCCTTATGATTATAATTATGCCATTACAAGAAGAGACCAGGAGCTTGCTCTCTATTTTGTGAGGACATGGAGAGAAGGTAGCAATCTACATGCCAGGAGGAACGCTCTCAGCAGAAATTGATCTCTGCAGGACCTTGATCTTGGATTTCCAGCCTCCAGAACTATGAGAAAAATAAATTTTATTGTATAAGCCACCAAGTCCATGGTATTCTGTTATGACAGCCCAAGCAGACTAATATACCCACTGCATAGTTTCTGAAATGAAATGTGCAATAGCTGAGTATAAAAGTACACATTTTGAAATAAAATTAATAACATATTTTTAGTAGTTTAAGTTACTTACTTATCCAGTCTACTGAGGCAGTTTCAGATTGAATTTTATGTTTATAATGATACAACAGTCTTCAGGGTGACTCCCTGAATCTGAACTCTCCTATACTCTGTGCAATTACAAAGTTAATTTTCCTTTAAAGCTCGACATTTATTTTTATTCATTTATTCATTCATTCACTCAGCCATTCATTTATTTGGGAGACTCAAAGGCAATGAAGTCATTGTCAGAGACTGGCAATCTAGTGCATATTCACACATTCCTGGAAAGAAGGTATCTCAGAATACATGTAGGTTATGTACAGAACACTGGGAGGTCCAGAGAAAAGAGACATTCTTCCAACTGGGGTGAAGGAATCAGAGTTTGATCCAGATCTTGGTGCCAGAATAGGATTTCAACAGCTGGAGATGAAAAAAAGGGTAATTCAGAGAGGAAACAACTGAATTCACAAGGTGTAAAGAAGAACATTTAAATTGTTTAAGGACACTTATATATATCTTGGTTTTATTAGTTTAGAGTATATGTAGGGAAGATAAAGCCAAAAAAATAATTTTAAGCCATGCCATGAATGGTTTTTAATCACAGACTAATAAGATCTCTAGGTTTTTTTCTGCATATAACAGAGAAGAATGAAAGGATTTGGGGCAGCATTACGAGGTCTGAACAATTAAGTTTGAGAACTTGTTGCAATGATGTTGCTAACATTTTTTTATTTCAGAAGGATTATTCATTATGAATTTCTACCAACTGAGCAAATAATTAACCAAGTTTAATATGTGTGAGTGCTGAAAATGTTGTGTGAAAAAGTTAGATGACCTGACCTTTTCACCAATTCATGGCCCTTGCATCACGACACTGTTGGTGAGGGAGTTTTTAGCTTGTAAGCAAATAACTGGATTGGCACACCTTTCCTTCTCACCTGATCTAGCCCCCAATGACTTCTTTCTTTACCTGAAGATAAAAGAAACATTGAAAGGAAGACATTTTGATGACATTCAAGACATCAAGGGTAATACGACAACAGGTCTGATGGCCATCCCAGGTAAAGAATTCCAAAATTGCTTTGAAGGGTGGGCTAGGCACTGGTGATGGTGCATAGGTTCCCAAGGGGAGTACTTCAAAGGTGACCATAGTGATATTCAGCAATGAGATATGTAGCACTTTTTTCAGGATGAATTCGCAAACTTAATTGTCCTACCTCGTATATCAAGCAGCAGCAACAACAACTGAAACAGAAACTTAGGTTTTAGATCTGCTTTCAAAATGGAGTTGGTATCTCATTGTTCATTAGGTAGTTGAATCAGCAACGTTGAAAGAGAGACATTGAAGTAAGTTGCCATCAGTGCTATTATGGTAAAATGAGAACAGATAAACTCACCAACAGAGAACAGGTAAAAAGAGAAGACTGAAGTAAAAACTATTGAGAGTTTCATGCTAAGCGAAATAAGTCAGACAGAAAAAGTTGAAAACCGTATGATTTCACTTATATGTGGGATATAAAACTGAAAGCAACAAATAAACAAGACAAGCACCACCAAAAACTCATAGACACAGACAACAGTTTAGTGGTTACCAAAGGGTAAGGGGGTGGGTAGGTAGAAAAGGGTAAAGGGGGTCAAATATACAGTAATGGAAGGAGATTTGACTTTGGGTGGTGAACACAATAGTACACAATGTAATATATAGATGATGTATTATAGAATTGTACACTTGAAACCTATATAATATTATTAACCAATACCATCCCAATTAATTTAATAAAAATAAATTTTAAAAACCATATATGGGTGGAGGAAAAAGAAATTAGAGTATTAAGAGAACACAATTAGGAAGGTTTATCCTTTTTTCTTACATATTCTTCAATAAAAACACATTCTTGAGTGAAAAAAATAGAGAACCACAATTATGAAGTCATTATGCTAAATAAAGGAAGGAAGTTTCAAAGGGAGTAGTTTAGTCCTGCCTTGCATTAGTCTTTACGTATTTTGTACTTATCTTTCTTTCCATTCAAATTAAACTATATTTCCGTGTTATTAGTGTAGGGAATTATTATTTTTTCTTTGACAATGTTCAACACTGTGTCTAATATACTGTTAAGGACATTGCTAGGCATTCAATTATACTTGCTTATTTCTCTTTACAATATTTAAATAATTATAAAATGATTATAGCTAAACTAACATTTATTAATATAACAATGAGCAATCCTGGGTGCTTTACATGGATTGTTTATTTAATCCCCACAACAACCAAAAGAAATAACCAAGTGAGGCAACATTCATTAGACAGATGAAAGTAGAGTAATAATCTAAAAATGAATGTCCTTCGCCCTGAGGAATCTAAAATTCACCTGGCATTTTAAAACTCTGTGGAAAATTAAAATATTTTATTTCATTATTCAAAAAAATATTTCCTAAGCATATACTTTGCATAAAGCATCATGTCAAGTATTTTGGGGAGAGTTGGGCAGTTATCCATAGTAGTTAGAAAAGTTTTATATTTTTCATTTTCAACTTTAACAATCTTCTCCTATAGAAAGGAAAAAGCTCAGCTTTCATCCCCAGCAGGTATAACAGATAGACCATTTGATAAATCACAATTGAGCATTTCCTAATTTGGAAACATTAGATTTAAGATTGCTACTTACAGCCTAATTCATATTTAAAAACAAAACAAAACAAAACGAAAATCCAGAAAATATTTGGTGAGGCTGTACTAGAGAAATTAGAAACTTTGTTCTATTGGTAGGAATGTAAAATGGCTGCAGCCACTGTGGCTCCACAGTACGGAGATTCCTCAAAATATTAAAAGTAGAATTAGTATATAATCTAGAAATCCCACTCTAGTTATATATCCCCCCAAAACTGAAAACACTGTCTCAAATAATATTTCTACACCTATGTTCATAGCAGCATTATTCATAATAACCAGAAAGAGGAAGCAACTCAAGTGTTTATCAATGATTGAATGGATAAACGAAATGAAGTATATATGTGCAATGGAATATCATTCAGACTTAAAAAGGAAGGAAATTCTGACATATGCCACCATGTGGATAAACCCTGAGGACATTATGCTAAGTGAAACAAGCCAGTTACAAAAAGACAAACACTGTAATATTTCACTTATGAGAGGAGGCTGGAGAAACCAAATTCATAGACAAAAACAGAATGGTTGTTGCCAGAGACTGGGGAAGATTAAGAATGAAAAGTTGTTATTTAGTAGATTTAGAGTTTCAGTTTTACAAGAAGAAAAGAGTTCTGGTGATTGGCTGCGTAACACTGTCAATGTACTTAATGCTATTGAACTGAACATTTAAAATGGTTAAGACGGTACATTTTATTTGATATATAATGCATATAACACAATTTAAAAAATTAAAAACCCTTAATTCAATTATTCTTATAGTAAATACAAACTTATTTTATTATCATTTTTCCATACACCTTTTGAACAATGTATCCCAATATGCAGAAAACTCCACTTACGTTGTGCGGATTTGGTTATATGTATGGTACATATATAGATGCAAAACTGAGAGTATAGAAACAAAATATAAATGAATGAGTGCTTACATCTTAACTACTAGTAATGTGCTTAGCTATTCAAATGGGAACTTTTGGAATGCTTTAATTAAGGTTTCCAGATAAAGAGCCTATTTTTGACTTGAAATGAAGAACAATTAATTCTACTATAGGCTTCAGTGGTGATGATAATACTGGGGCCTGATTATACTTTATAATGATACCAGATAGGGTAATTTAAAAAGTGTTTTATTGGATCTATGAAGGGATCATTCTGTGACCTGCATTTAAAAAATCCACTCTCCAAAAAATTACCTGTGGTTATCTTATTATTGTTAGGTCAAGTTATGCATTGGAAGTTGATTAATCCCTTTCTGGGGGTTATTGTCATAACTTGTACTGTTTACAATTAATCCCTTCTGTAATCTGGCCTTGAATTATTTTTATGTGAAATTGGAGAATCCATGCAATATTCATATCTCACATGTAGACACATAATAGTAGGCAATAGCCTTGCCATTATCTATGGATTAATTCAAATTTGATAGAATTATCTCTCTCCAGAGATAGATTATGAAAGACTTTTAAAAGAACAGATTTCCATACTAACTTTGAACTTAATCAGCTATTTCATAATTATTCCAGGACTGCTACAAGGAATCCCATGGCTTCTTATTATTCATAGCAGCAAGACAAAAATGTATGCAACCTTTCTTCATTTTAGCAGGTGGCAAAAGGTCTCAGAGATTACCCTTCACATGTTAATATTTCAGAACTCTATTATTTTTGGTGTGATGGTGAAAA
Organism: Rhinolophus sinicus; assembly: GCF_036562045.2. Lineage (NCBI taxonomy): Eukaryota > Metazoa > Chordata > Mammalia > Chiroptera > Rhinolophidae > Rhinolophus > Rhinolophus sinicus. The sequence goes on along the minus strand of NC_133758.1, from coordinate 37,106,138 downwards.
AGAAAAGTAACTTTCAAGATTCTTCAGTATTCTTCTTTTTCCTTATTCTCAAAAGCATCTTTCATGTAACTAAAATTCTTTTAGTGCTTCTGCAGTTATTTAAAGAACTTTCATTTATTATGTTTCACTAGGGAAAATATTGAGTTTTTCCCATTTGAGACGGAAATACAAAATAGTTTACCCCTTCAAATGCTTTGTTCATATCCCTTCTACTTCAGCTAACAAATTGGATTCCAGAAAGATCCTGAAGACATTATTGGTTAGTCACAACAACCATACAGGACCTCATTTCCTGGTTTGCTGTTTTACCTTTCCTAGTTTTGTTGTTGTTGTTCTTGTTGTTTTGTTTTGTTTTGTTTTTTGCTATTAGTTCATATATTTAAAATAATACATTTTTAAAATTAAATTCGTATGTACAATATATGTATACTCCCAATACTCCTATTCAATTACATATTGCATTGCTATGTGATGCAGGTAAAATATTTAATTGCGTACATCTGTATGAATTGAACTAGGCTTGTCTGATTCAAGTCTTTACTCTTGAGGTAGTTACTTAATACTTAATTCATAAAGATATGTGAAGATATTTTGTGTTTTCAGTTGTGTATTACAACCCGCTTCTACGACTTTTCCTCCCAGTACTACAAGTTTATGGAAGTCAAGGTATGTGTATTTTGTAAAAACTCCAAAGGTTATTCTGATGTACAACCTGATTGAAGAACCACTGCACTAGAAATTTATCCAATAATGCACGTGGGTGGCATGTGTTCAGTGGCAAGTCTCCTGTACATTCATGGCAGACAGTACTAATTGACTGTGAGGATTCTCCAGATTAACCTCAGCATTCATCTCGAGGGAGTTACCACATTGGCACCAAATTTGGAGCCTATTTCTCATCCCCTTGTCTAAAATGTTTTCCATCTTTGCACAAGGATTATAATCTATAAAGACTCTTGGACAAATCTATTCTCTGCATTGCTATGAAGAAGTATCAAATGACATGGTACTTCAACAAGTTCATTTTTCAATTAATGGAAATAATTGAACTTGATGCTTTTTTCTTTTCTAGAAAAAATTCTCTTTTCATTGTCAGCAATTTAGGCTTACACCCAGAAAATACGTTGTGGGTCAAATGAGATCACACTTGGTAATATTTAGTCTCTCTACCTAAACAGGAGAATGTAGCCTTAGTGATTAAGTACACCAACTCATTCAGTGTCTGAATCCAAACTGTAGCTCTTCTCCTAACTCTGTGACCTTAGGAAGTTTACAGAACCTCTCTGTTGCCCTGGTTTCCTCATTAGCAAATAGGTATGTAAGAGCTGTGAGAAATAAATGTATGAGAAACAATTAATACTTTACCAGTGCCTGGGGGACTCTCAACAGTTGTAAATTATTATTGCTATTAGTAGTATAACTTAGATTGTTTTGTATCATTTTCTTCAAAGCAATCTTTTCTGACAGTAGGAACTTCATAAATTTCTTGTTTGTTTTAAATGTAGTCTTATAAGCACTTTGGGAGTTATTTATCACTGTTTAAATATACATGCAGCTATATCTATAAAAGGATGCCTATTACTTGGTTCCAAAACCCAGAATATCTCTGGATGATTGTATTTAACTTGCCCACCTGTCCTTTATCTATACATCTGTCTAATCATGCATCCATGCATCCATCCATCCATCCATCCATCCATCCATCCATTTAATAAATATTTGATAAATGCCCTCCACGGACACTCCACTGGTGAAAAATAGATAAATAAGGCACATTATCTGCCTTTAACAGTCTCCCCTTCTCTGATGGGAGAGACAGACAGATAAACAGGCAATTATAATGCTGAGTGTTAAGTACTATGAGATGACTATGCTTGGGTGATACAAAGGAGGCACAGAGAATGAGTTTCAATGCCTTGAAGGTCAGGGAGGGCATTCAGGTTTTCTAGTAATGATCAATTTATTTAAAAGGCATTTTTAAAGTTGACCCCAGCCAAAAATTACCTTAGATAAATGAATTCATTGCCTTATAGAAAACACTTAGGGCAAACTTGGCTTCTTTCAAAGATGGAAGAGAGAAACTTCTTTTTCAATCTCATGGCAATTTTACTTTAGGGAGCAGAACACACTGATTATGGCTATTTTGCTGCCTCTCAGAAATGTTTTTTAAAGGATGTTGGTGTATTTTATATAGCTGAGTTGAATAAATCCCAGTGCTTACCACTATAATTTACTGCATGTGAAGCTGGCTTGTCCCCTCGATCACAAAAGAAATTCACTAGGGGAAGTTTCCATCCCACTTTTACATTTCAGAAATAAATCATTCTTTCTGCACAAAACATATATAAGGCTGTAAAATTTAGTCGAAGCATTAATAATTATTTTAAGTTCTATAAATCCTAGGTTATTTTCGTAGTGTGGCCATGGGATTCTTTTTTTCAGATCTTTTATTTTTATCTAGTAAAATGGGTCACTAGTCATACAGAGTTTTGAATTTAGAAATCTGTGTTTTTATAATGTTAATTTGCTTGCTAATGCAAAATGTTAAGGTATTTGTGCTCTGATTTTTCTTTTATTTATTAAATGTCTTTGGAAACAAGTCATCTTATCACTGGGAATTTACAGGATACTTAATGTATCAGTGACTCAGTAACAAATCTGATTTGAAAGAAGACAGAAAGAAAGGAAGAAAGAAAGAGAGAGAGAGATAAAGAAAGAAGTAAAGAAAGAATTGCAAACCCCCCGAAAAATCACTGCTGGAACATTCAGCCATGACATTCAATTTGGTACCAACATAAACATTGCCATAGGAGCCAGCACATGGCAAGTGCATTGACTACTGATAACAAGGCTTGCCAGCTTCATTCTTGGTTGTTGGTGTCTTTTTAAAAATCTTTTGAAAAGAAATGTCCTTGGACCACTTAAATTAATGAGGAACTAAGCAAAACCAGGAGATCCACTTTGCTTTGGGAATGTAGTCATTAAAACACACAAACATGGCTGTTTGGATAGAAGGAGCCATTTTTGTATGGAAGAGTTGAAATCCCTTTGTTATTTTTTGAAGACCACCAATAGACCTTTCTAAAGAAAGCCTTTCCGAATCCTCCATAACTGCGATTCATTCTTGATGAAACAAAAAGTGAAAGCGGAAGGCTAAGTGCTCCATCTAGAGTACAAAGGAACCAAGTTTCAACAACTGGGAGAGATCCTTTAGAAAAAGGCTTTCTCAGAAATACCCTTCATAAGAGATAGGTACAAAGATGAAATACTATTCTCATTGCTTGCAAACTTAGAAATTTCTTTTTGTTAATTGAATTAGGATTCAATTATATTTCTAAATCAGAATCAATTAAAATTCTTAGAATACCTTGCTTTTTAAAACAATTCTTAGAAATTACTCGCAAACGTGTTCTGTTTCTCAGATTCATCAATCTAATCATACATAACATTAAGATAATTCAGACAGTAGCCTAGATGTATTAAAGAAATTTTAAAGGTCACCTGAATAGGTTGAAATAGTACATGTGGCATCAGTTTCTTAATTACTGGTTAACATAATCTGTTAAAATATTTTTTATCTTCTGTTATTAATATAGCATTGGCTGAATTTCAAATACTGAATATCATAGCACATCCCATATTTGTCCTCCAGAAGGCCACACTCAAAAAGTGCTTTTTAAAAATATTGATGTCTGTTTTTTCTTCCTTCACAGAGCAATAATCAGAAATTTATCATTTACCACGAAGCTAATAAAATCAAGCTTCAGGACCTCTCACTCCCGTGAAGTCATTTGAGTGGCCATGAATATCTACAGTCTTGTTAAGTAAAAGTTGAGTTGAGGATATATTTTAACTCACTTTAGTGGGATGTATTTAGTTGGTTCACAGTCTCTTTTGTTTGTTGCGCTAGTGTAGGAATAACTTGCAGTAATATTCTTGCCCTCTAATATGCTGATAGCCTGCAGCAGAAGTATTTTGATAGTGCGGACAAGAAGCAGAAGCAGAAGTTTGCCTGTGGAAAATTCTTCCATATAGACAATCCATTTATTAAGGAATTGTTTCAAGTGTGAAAATAATCATAAAAATTTACATTGACATTACCAAAAATAAGTTGGAAAATGAAACATTTCTAAATTAGCAATTAAAAAAAAAAAAGTTCATTACTCATGCTCAGGTGATTTAGAGGTTGAACTAAATCATCTATTTAAAAAAATCATTATCGTATGAAGAGATGACCAAAGAGCACATAAGCGCCAAATGTAAGAAGTAAAAATGTTATAGAGGTGTATCAGGTCATTAATCAATAAAATGTGTTATGTTTGCTTTTTGTTTTCTGTAATGTTTATTTGTCACCTTTATCTTTCATTGTGATTTTTTCTCATTCTAAATAATATTCACTTTGTATCTAACTGTAGCCTTTTTCTTAAAGAGGGCACTCAAGCCTTCTACCCCTGTCAATAATTCTTATAGTATCTAGAAATTCAGTTTGAAATGAGTGGAATAGTCAAGCTTTTACTTATTTTCTACTTTTTTATGAAACTTATCTTAAGCCATTTCACTCTTTATTGCAAACTCCCCCAAAATCAATCTAGCTGTTTGTTAACAGATATATTAAGAAAAGAAGTCAGAGGGACTTACAAATATGTTCCTTTCGAATTTCTGCTTTCAATAAGTAAAGAACCAGGATTCCTTTTCTCTAAGGTCTGTCCAGCTTTTGGAGGACTACTTCTAGTAGACCGAAGTATTTCTGATAACCAGAGATTCTGGCAGAAAAGAGTTTTATTCTAAAAACAAAGCAATTCTTAAACCTTGAGTCTTTGTAGTCCTGAGTCATTCATTACAAGATGGTATGTGGGTATAGAGTAGACTGGACTTTGAAAATTTGACTAGTGGTCTCTATTGTGAGAGGTTGCAAGAGGATTTTTAAATATATGAGTAACCGTCAGAGAACAGTAATGGTAGTGACAGATTGAATTATTTTGTAGGAAAAAAATTAGATTTGTGAATGTTGAATTTTAAAAAGCCTGAAATGTTTTCTACAACACCCAATCCTCTATGAGCTCTAATTCCTCTCTGTGAATAACTGGGAATTGTGTTGAACTTGGAATCCTAGAAGGCACAGTAAGTGCCATGTTTCATCAACATAAATAATTAAGTGGCGAAGCTCATGAAATATTCATAGCTGGAAATTATTAAAGTGGATTGCAGAAGGGGAGGAAAAGATCTAAAAATTGAAGAAAAATAAATCATTCAGCTTATGGCATTTCCTTCATTTGCTTATATAATCAATTAAAAAAAACTATTCATTTTAGGCTAGTGACAAATGGTGTGTGTGTTAGATTGTAGCACAGTTGCACCATATTTGATGCGTGACTTGAAACTCTAAGGAATTCAATGTTTCGGGGTGCCTTCTGCCAGGAAGTAGGCATCAGGATCAGGGGAAGTGGGAATCATGTTTTGCTTTATTATTTAGTGTCACAACCTGCAAATGATTTATTTTATTGAGGGGTTTTCACTTTTGTGGGAAGGGATTACAGTGATGGGTTCTAGAAAATCTATTGAATAAATAAATATATCCTGGCAGATGCCTCTTTTCTGCCTGTAGCCAATACCAAGTGCAAGCCATAGAGCTCAGGGATTACTCATAGTAATATTAATTAACATCATAAAGCTTCGGCTAAGAGTGGCCATGAGATGATAATCAACTGCTATTTACATGATGCAAAGTGGTGGAAAATGGGTTAAAAGACAGCATACGTGTGTCTGTCATTTCTCCTGTCTGACACAGAGCATCATTCCCAGATGATCTTATTTGTATGAGGGAAAGTGTGGGATTTGTTCCCTCTGCCTATTAAAACCTGTTTGGTTGGAGACCCTGAGAGCTTTAGTCCTTCAGAAAACAAAAGGTGGATTACTTTCACATCCAGCAGCCTCATTAAGATTTCTGAGGAAATGAAAAGCGGTTTGATGCAAGCCTGATCTAAGTGGACTAGGTGAAGAAGTTTAGTGCTAGTAAAATCTCTCATCTTGCTAACGAGGTGATTTCAGAGCAAGCTCTAAAAGACTGCATTGTTCAGTTTATGGCCCCAAGAGCAATGATGTACAAATTAGCCGTGTCCAATCACTCAGAAAAACTTATCATCATCATTGGGCTCTCTGACATTAAGTCTCCTGCCCTCTTTCCTTTTAGCTCAGATAGTAAAATAGGATTGAGGCAAAGAAAGAAAAGCTCAGGGATCTAACAGCAATTTATCAAAAAGAAAAAAAGGGGTATTTTTAACTGGAAAATAATATTGTAGTTTAAATCCACATTTGCTAGAGATATCAGTCATACTTTAAAGAACTTAAAAGTGGAATAGTTTCACTCTTCCTAAATACCTAGAAATTTGTATATGAACTATTTCTTAATCACAATGCTTTGTTATTATGAATAAATGTCAGTCACAATAGAGTCTATGTCCACTAAACGTGAATACTCTATTCCAAATGGAAGTTATAATATAGCATATATGTGATGAACAACCTACGGAATAATTTGGGGATTATGGATAAACTATTATGCAGCTAAGGGGCTGTTTTGTACATTGGGCTTACATTTCAGTAGAGTAACAACTCATACATGGATTCAGAATAGAATGAGTTACACAGAATATATTTTTTGGCTAAATTTTACCATTATATTTACAAAAGTTATTTCAGATTTTCAAAGTAACTCTAAAATTTAAACTAAGGTTATAATTTAAGAATAAAATTAAGAAAAACACCACTATATAATGACTAAAGTTAGAGTTAGACAACTATAAAAATAATCTGTTCTAATTGACAATCTATATGTGCATACTGAGGACTTTTGAAGACCTCCAGATTCTGTTTACTCTTATGTATATTATTCAATCATAAAAAAAAAAGGAAATCCTGCCATTTAGAATAACATGGAAGGACCTAAAGGGTATTGTGCTAAGTGAAATAAGTCAGACAGGGAAAGACAAATACCATATGATCTCATTGATATGTGGAATCTAAAATACTGAACTCACAGAAAAAGAGTAGATTAGTGGTTAGCTGGGAACAGGGGGAAATGAATGAAGGTGGTCAAAGGTTACAAATTTCCAGTTTAAAGATGATTAAGTTCTCGGGATGTAATGTATAGTACAGGGACTACAGTTAACAATACTGTACTGCATATTTGAATATTGCTAAGAAAGTAGATCTTGGAAGTTCTCACCACACGTACACACACACACACACACACAATGTGAAATTGATGAATGTATTAACTAACTTTATTGTGGTGATAATTTGCAATATACAGATATAGCCAATCGTTTCATTGTACACCTTAACCTTACACAATATTATATGTAAATTATATCTCAATAAACCTGAAATAAAAAGAAAAAAGAAATCATGAACTACATTCTGGTATATATGCAACAGATAATGTTCTTCAACACTGCCCATTAGTAAATTTGTGCTCAGATTAATCCTTCTTACTTTAATGGCTGTTTAACTGATAACTGCTGTCTTGTTAGATATTCTAATACATTAAGGAAATGTTGAATCTGGAGAAAAGTAAATCACATTCTTGTGTACGATATACATAAATCTATGCATATATACAGAGTTGTGTATAAATACGTCACTTTGCTTATACAAGTAAATGACTCGGATGTTTTGAGCGCAAACAAATCAAGGAGCTAAGGAAATTAAATACTTTGGGAAATTGCACTACCATGTTTGGGCAACTAACTTTAATTTGTGGGCTGAATTAGATATTCACTGCTTGACTTTGGAAAATTTAAGCCTGACAAGAAGCAAAAAAGAGAAAAAAAGAAAAAAAAATCCAGGGAAATACACCTGCTCTGAACTTGTGGGTCCAAGTGGAGGAGGATTGTTAATTGGTAAACATAATGATTTTCAAAAGTCATTCAACCCTCTGCAGTAATTTCCTAAGACTTCCATAATAAATACCACAAACTGGGTAGCTTAAAACAATAGAAATTTATTCTCTCACATTTTTGAAGGCTAGAACTATGAAATTCAGGTGTTAGCAGGGCCACGCTCTCTTGTAGGCTCTAGAAGAGAATCCTTCATTGCCGTTTTCTAGCTTCTGGTGGCTGCCAGCAACCCTTGGCATTTATTGGTTTATAGACATCACTTCAATCGCTGCTTCCATCATCACACTGCCTTCTTCTTTTATGCAACTGTATGTCTCCACATGTCTCTCTTATAAGGACACAAGTGATTGGCTTTAGGATCCATCCAAATCCAGTATGACCTCATCTTAACTAATTATACCGTGTTTCCCCCAAAATAAGACCTAGCTGGACAGTCAGCTCTAATGCATCTTTTGGAGCAAAAATTAATATAAGACCTGGTCTTATTTTACTATAATATAAGACCTGGTCTTTAATATAATATCATAAATATAATATAATATAATATAATATAATATAATATATAATATAATGTAATGTACTACAATATAATATAATACTGGGTAGAATATAATATGATATATGATATGATATGATATAATATAATACTGGGTCTTATATTAATTTTTGCTCCAAAAGACACATTAGAGCTGATTGTCCGGCTAGGTCTTATTTTTGGGGAAACACGGTACCATCAAAGACCCTATTTCTAAATAAGGTCATTTTGAGGTTCTAGGTAGACATAAATTTGGGAAGCATCAATATTCAACCAATGTATGTCATCCTGTTTTGGAGGTACATTTATACGTAGCTTTCTACCTCCTCCCCCTGTACAATGACTATTTCACTGATGAGGCAGTTTGTGGGTAACATTTCACTATGAAGTTGTTCGCACAGTAAGAACTTTTGTAGTGATGTGGTACCTTCCTCTCAGAACACTCTTCCTTCAGCTAAGAACCAATTTATTTTACAAACTGAAGTGCAGTGTTTCCAACTTTCACTATCAGAAGATGCTTTCATTTTTTTCTCATGAGCCCATGGGTTTTTTTAAATGTGTTTATCGAATAAATTGTAATTATTAAGTAATTTATTCAACTTCTTATGAAATTAGTCAGAGACTATTTAATTTCTTATCAACAAGGAAGTTTGACACTTAGCCTACGTAGATTTGCCGTGTGTACATGGATACATGCTTGCTTTTAGTAAGGCATTTTGAAATTCTGGAGATACTCAACATGCCAAAATAATGATATTTGTTGACCTTCAAGGTATGATTCACTATCCTAAGGATTAATGGTAAAGATTGCAGATATGAAAATAGCAGTTAAATTTTTCATCTGCTTTAAAGGGACAGGAATTCACTAAAACAGTTCACATCTTATTATCTAGTCTTAATGAATAGTATAGTTATGGACTGCTGCTAAGTAACAGTATGTTAGGTAGAAGTTAGATGTGGAAAAGCCTTATTTTTCCTTCTCTAGACTTGAGATCAGGTGATGGGACGGTGGAGGAAAAAAGGTGCAAGGGCTCAAAAAGCCATTGAAAACCACAATAACAAAGAATTTAAAAATACTACCTCTTTTATATAACAGAGTATGGATAGTTAATAATTTACATTTGCCTAGATATTTTTGTCTTTTTCTATTATTAGTTTCAGGTGTACAAAACAACATGATAATTAGACACTTCATCCCTCACAAAGTGATAATCCCCACAAGTCTACTATCCCCCTGACATCGTGCATAGCTATTACAATACCATTGACTATATTCCTTATGCTGTAATTACGTATGCCAAAATTCTGGGTGTAAAAGGCAGGTATTATCTCCCATAATTTCACAGATGTGAAAACTGAAGCTGAATGCCATTTAGAGACTCACCTCTCAGCCAGCTGAATAGTACACAGCAGAACTGAAATTCCAGCTAAAATCATCAGCATTCACATCCACTGTTCTTTCCTTTGCCCCAGTTAATTCCTGACTAATAGCAATTCCTAAAGCATTGTCCATCACATTTTGAACACTGCTGCAGGGTCAGAATAGAAACACAAAGCTGAAATTCAGAAAAATCTAGGTTTTAATGTCAGCAGTTGTCTTACCTTAGACATATGTATACTAGTGTGATGATATTTACCCTACTTCTCCTGAGGGTTGAAAGAAGGAAGCAGACATAGAAATATGAAACAAGGATGAGACACCATGTGGGTGGGAAAAGAAGAGAGAGGGTGTGCATGAGTAAACTTAGAAATTCCTGTAAGGCTCAGCTTGTGATTGTGTTTCCTGAAATTCCCCCTTTTCCCTTAATAAGAAATCCCCCTTATTCACTTTAGTTAAGTATCTTTTACTGTTGTTTCATGTGATAGACATACCCTGTTCCAAAGACACCAAGTTTACAGTCTGATAGGAAAAACTAACATTAAATAAATAATTTCACCAAAAACTGATAAGAGTATGGGAACCACCCAAAGACTATATACTATGTTAAGGTGCTATTGTTTGTCTGTCCTGTTAATCTAAAAGTAAAATGTCAAAATGGGAGAAAATAAGCATTTATTTGAGATCAAAGAATAGCTTTTCTTGAAGCACTGATTCCAGCAGAAACCCAAATAGTGTTCTGATTATGGGGTGAAAGCAAAGGTTTTTATGAGAAAGGGAAAGAAAATAATTACATGAATAGAAGGAAGGAATTTCTGTTGTTCCTAATAAGCCAAAGAAGGAATTTCTATAGGTACAAATAAGCTAGGTTATTCTTTAGCTATACGTGGGGTGCTAATTCTAAAGAATATTTAAAAATCATTGGTCCTTGTGGTCAGGAGATCTGCTTTCCTGTTAGCTTTGCAAACAGTTGTTTGGAATAAAATGTAGGCTTGGTTCAGTTTATAGGTTATTTTGCTCAGGTCAAATATTCCAAAGGTTTGAGGAGTAAGACATACAAGGCAGTTCCAGAAGATCTATTTTTAAATGGCTCCACTTGTGTCAACATGTCACTTTCCTTTAGCATAATGTACTTCCAGATCCATTTAAATTCTGTATTCAGCAGAGATCCTGAACTGTGTGAGGAGGTGTTTCCTATGAAATTAAGGTGTTTAGAAGAGAAAGGAGTTAAAAAAGAAGGCCCATTTAATTCCTTTTTAATTCAGCAGAATAGGAAGTGATTTTTGCCCCCCCTTCTTAAACCCCCCAATGTCTTTTCTTGTTTATTCCCTTTGTATATGAAGTAGTGCCATTGGTTTTCTCTCGGAAGATATTTGGGAAAGATAAAAATAAATCCTTTTCTTTCAAGTTTTTTGGACATGGAGAATATTTATTGTAAGACGAACGAAGAAGAAATATGTACAGAGGGTACCTAAAATATATATACACATTTTAAGAAAGGAAAAAACTGTATTAAAATTATGCTGATGGTAACCACTTTGAGCACCTCTTGTAATTGCAGAAGTTAAACGTGACTTGTATTCATCTATTGTTATCGGTATATATTATTACAATTTTAATACAGTTTTTTTCCTTTCTTAAAATATGTATACATTTTTTTGGCACCTTTGTATATATCACACTTGTGTAAAGGTGAAACTCACTTAAAATATAACATTGTAATGTTTTATCATTAGGCATCTAGTTAAAATTCTATTACCCTGGAATTTAGCTATGATGAAGCATAGTGGATGGACAAAACCCATCTGCACAAAAGGCGATGTATGAAATGGTTTTGAATCAAGTCTCCCTTGCTAGGAATCAAAAACTGACATTTTTACATGACATATAAAACAACTAACAAATGAAGCTGTAATCATAGGATTATTAGCAAATAAACTTGCTTGGATTTATAGAGCCATAGATCTGTTAGGAAATATCCACATGGTAACTAAAAAAAAAAAGGATTTATATAAATTTATATAAAATTTCACTATCGATGAATGATTTATTACAACTTTATTTGTATTAACCCAGATGGTGCACAATTTGGATATGTAACCCTGCATATGCAAAATGCTTTATAAATGCCACACATCTCTGTTATGCAGCAGTGACTCATGCCAGGGCAGCATTCCACTCCAGGAGGTCCATGCCAGCACAAATAAAGAAGGAAATGACATCTTACTTGCTGGAGTAAAGAAACTGCAGTGCAAACAATAACAACAATCAAGCAATCAGAGAAGTGATTAAGTAGGCAGAATTCGTTCTGAATGACTGACCATGGTGGACCTATGAAACATGACCATTATGTCTCAGCCAGACAAAAAGAAACTTTCTTTGAAATGACCATCCTCAATGTTTCTGCTTTAAAAGTCTTTTGATAACCAGCTGTCTGTCTACTATTTACTACCAGAAAATACCAGAGTGATTCAGTCTCTTTGTTGGTTCTTAACTGACTTTCAACTCTGGTGAGGGAGAAACTATTCTGGACATTCAGTTTTAAATTCTTATGAGTAAAGCTACAAATGTCGAATGAAAGGGCCCATTTTTCTATGTCCTTTATGTATGTGGAGATATATATATATATATATATATATATATATATATATATATATACTTTTTTTTTTTTTAAGAAGCTCTTTACCTAGAGCTTCAAACTGACTGTGGGCCCCACAGATGGATTTTAAAATGTCTGTGCATTTTTCTGACAAATGGGTCTAGAACAATAAGAGCCAATCTTGATAGGCCTCAGTATCTCCATAAATTATCATTCGCTTTCTAAATTTTCTGTGCTGCATAAGTACTTGGAGAGTTTTCTCACATTGGGAGCTGTTTTATTCTTGAGTGAGAGTTCTTTGAGTAAAAATATCCTTGGAAAAAACGATAGTGAAATTGCTGAGTAGATTTAATTTATCAATCAAGAATAACATGGTAATTTACTGACTCAAAGAGATAGCTTCCATTAGCAACTTAAAAACAAGAAAATTTGAACAGGAAAACATTGAAAGGATAACAAAGTGTTTATGTTCTTATATTTTTATGTCAAATAAATAAAATCTTTCAACACAAGTGAGGAATGGAAAATACAAAAAAAGGTAACTTTGCTTAAAAGGAGCACTTTTTCCGTTCTGAAATATTGGTTCATTCACTTATCTTGATTATGCTCCTTTAGAACTAAGATGCGTTATTTTGGCTAATTAAAATGAAAGCGGTTTGTTGAGGGAAATTCAAGTTAATCTAAAATAAACTTTCAGTGAAATAGGGATAGGAATAATGTGAAAATTGCTCAGAAAGTTTCAAATCTGGATATTCAGTATGCAAAGATATGTATGAAATGATTTAAAAAAATTTTAATTAAAAAGACACATATACAATGAAGAAAATGAACCTAAGTACTTTTCCACTCTTTCTTACATGGTTGTATTCATTTCCTAGGGAGTCCATAACAAATTACAACAAATGTGATGTCTTAAAACAACAGAAATTTACTCTGCCACAGTTCTGGAAGTTAGAACCCTGAGGTAAAGGTATCAGAAGGGCCATCCTCCTTCTGAGAGGGCTCTGGGGAAGAATCTGTTCCTTACCTCTTCCAGCTTCTGGTGGCCCCTGGTGTTCCTTGGCTTGTGCAGCATTACTCCAATATCTGTTTACCTGCACTTCAAATGATCTTCTTTTCTCCGTGTATCCCTTTGTTCCTTTCTGCCTCCTGTAAGGACACATTGGATTAGGACCCAATATGATCTCATCTTAATCCATAACTTAGACTCATCTTCAAAAACTCTGTTCCCAAACAAGGTCATATTCTGAAGTCCTGGGTAGACATGAATATTTGAGCAGACATTATTCAACCTACCACAACGGTATTTCAAAATTTCATGATTCATATCCCTCCCTGAGCTAACTAGTAGGATAATTAGCAAGAAAAGAAATCCATTTTCCCCTGATATTTAAGTTTGCATAACTCCAACTGGCTATTAAATCTGTAGCCTAGACAGCTTTGAAATTTTTGTTGTTGTTAAAGACTCAGCTAAAGTGTATCTTGGTTGTGCATTATCATCTTGCACAGCAAGGGACTGCGTTGCACAGATGAGCTATTATCTGTGCTGCTACCCTGGTGGATTGTCTTACTGCCCATGACCTTTCTGATCAGCTTCAGCAAAACTAGGAGTTGCACAACTTTGCATGTACTGTCTACAAGTAACTCAAAAGAGTTACAGTTTAGGCATTAAATTCACTTCCTGCAGGAAGATGTTCCTAATTCTTTTCAGGGGTAATGATCTGACAAATATTTTAGATGACAGAAACTACTTTTATTTGGAGGTCTATTTTGTTGGTAGGAAATTCAACTGATGTCTAACATGCAAAAACAACACAACTCATAAAGCTATGATGTAATATTCACTAATTCTATAATTAAGACACCTTTTAAATGCATTTAAATTGATGTTTGACATAGTCAAATTCGTGGTAATCTGGAGAAAAGCATGCATTATATCATAATTCAAAATGAGATTTACATATGAATCTGGTTTAATATCAAATTTCAAACAGTTTTATGTAAATGTTTTTATATAAAAGATATTTAGAAATTTGAATAAACTCAGTTTTTCAGTATTTCAGGCAAACGCACCACCTTCTTTTTCAATATTGCCTTAATGTGTGCCAGCCATCCACATCTCTCTTTACAACCCACTGATCCCATTTTGATAGAATATTGGAATTTCATTGGAAGGTCATCAAGTATCCTGTTTCTAGAATTCCAAGAATAGTTGTTCATGTTGAATTATTTGATCATTTTCAGCAACAGAGAACTATATCTCTCAGTTCAGATTCTTCCTTTTGCCCAAAATTGATTCCTAGAAACACTTTCCATAAGAGGCATAGAATGGGGACCATTTTCAACATCCTGAACACTCTAACCTGAAACTTCTCATTCTGTCTGTGGCTCTTGAATACGGCATCTAGAGCAATGTGTTATTTTAAGTGGATCAAGACCAGAAACCAGTGTAGTGAAATCACCGTCCTCTTTTTTGTCCTACATTCTTTTTAATGGCTTATGAAACAATATACATTTTTAAATAATTTTTAAATTTAATACAGTAAAATTCACTTTTTGTTGAAAAATTTTATAGGAGCTGACAAGTGTGTACAGTCACATAACCACCATAATGATCAAGCTACAGAATGGTTTCTTCAGTTCTAAAACAAGTCTGTCTGGTGCTTCTTTGCAGCCAATCTTTTCCCAACCACTAGCCCATGACAATCACTCATCTGTTCTCCCTACCTGTTGTTTTGCCTTTTCTAGATTGTCATATAACAAACTACTTTCCAAAGTTGTTGAACAATTTTTTATTTCCATAAGCAATGTATGAGTCATACAACTCTGTCCCTCTTTTATAAAATTGTTTTGGCTAATCTAATTAATTTGCCATTCTGCAAATGTTTTATAATACACTTGCTGATATGTGCAAAATAATCTTCAGGGATTTTTATTGGAATTGAGTTAATTCTATAGATTACTTTAGCGGAATTCATATTGATAATATTGATATCAAATCTTTCATTCCATGAACACAGTATGTATATATCTTTGAAACTCTAGGTTAAGAATACCTTAGAGAAATAAAAAAGAAAAGGAATTTTTATTATACATTATTTCTTCACAAATATTTGAAATTTATTGACTAGAATAGCTTCTCCTACATGTGATCTAAAAATCAGTAAGAATACCATCAAAAAACTTGAATCAGTATAGTATTTTGTGGTGATAAACATAAAACACTAAGAAATCTATAAAAACTCCTTGAACTAACTAATGAGTTTAGAAAGTTCACAGGACAAGCAAATATACAAAAATCAATCATATATACTAGTAATGAACAATTGGGAATATAAATTTAACAGACAGTACTATATGCAACAGCACCAAAAATTGAAAGGTATATATGTAAATGTACAGAATCATATGCTGAAAACTAGAAAACTCTGATGAAGGTACAAACCAGCTCCACAATCTGTTGAACTTTTACAGAATTTTTATTAAATTGAGAGACATTACAGTTTATGGCATAATCCAGCTTTATTTGTGAAATTGACTTAAAATTAATTCCATTGTCACTGATGCTAGGAAGAGGAAAGGCGGGGACATATGGAAATAAATTAACTTCCAAATGAGGACGAACAAAAGTTATTTATTCTGAACTTGTTACACAAAGGAGTCAGCCACCATCACTGTATTTGGCAGAGATTCAAAGGCAGAGAAGGACGTGACAAAATTGTATAGTGAAAAAAGGGCAGGTTTTAAGGTGTGTTGTGATTAGAGGCAGTTGCTATGGGGAAGCTGGAGGTTGGCTAACTATATAAATAGAGCATCTTATGTGATTGGTTTGGGGAACATATTTGGTTTTCTCTTGTTGATCTTGAGTTGGAAGCAAGGGTGAAAAGATAGGGAAGCTGGCAGTCATTGCCCAAGTCCTGACTGGAGCCCATTGATTCTTGTTTGACTTCTTGGGCTGGTTACTTCAGATGCTGTGGGTTAGAGTTCAATTGTTATATATATAGCCTGACCATTGTCCATTTGTATATTCAATGTCTCAGATGATACTCTGGGGAGAAGACACTCAAAATACTCTGGACATATGAATAGTTCTCAGTTAATTAAGATGCAGGAAAAGAATACCCTATAAGGTACAACATATGCAAAAACAGAGAATTCTGTCTTATGTCTTGAAAAATTGTAAGTTCTATACACTACATAAATTGTCAGTGGTAACATTACATAGCACATACATTATAAAAATTTAACCAAGTCTATGTTTTATTAGTATAAAGCACCCATCTTTCCACATTTACCTTTGTATTTTTCTTATTCTGAGATTGAGATCGCTGCCAGGGACTTGTACATTTTATTTTTAAACCTTCCAGACATTGTTGATACTCATATTCTAACAATACTGTCAATCAATTGAATTCATAAAAGTCCCTGCTCCTCCCCACACGTTATTTAGTCCACACAAAGCTAGCTCAACTATCAAATCCTGAAAAAGCCATCAAATGTTCATCAGGTTCTCTGTAGCTTTACTTTTCAGAATTGGGCAGACAATAAGCAATTCTGGTGTATATTATCAAAAGCAAAATTTGATACCAAATGTTTGCCATTCTCTACAATGAGTGACAGCCATGAAAAGTGCAGGTTAGAATTACTTGTGGTAAAAGGGTAGAATAATCATCATTTGGAGAGTTTAACTATTGATAGTGCTTTCTTGCCATAGCTTTTGAGATGTTTTTATCTTGGCTTCTTCTCATGGTTAATTAACCTTTTACTTTTGGACTTCTGTGATTCTTAAATTTCTCTGCAGATTCTAATGATCTGTTTAAAGTATGAGATAAGTAAATCAATAAAATGTGTTTCATTTTAGGGAGGAGAGAAAATTATTTCCCACTATTACATGAAATTTGAAATTTACTTGATGATTTAAAAAAAAAAAAAATCACGTTCCCCAAAAAAGAGCAGCATGTCTTCTATCTCCTCTGACCCAGTTTCCTTACTTACGTTATTTCCCAACAACACCTTACTCATCAACTTTTCAATAACTGCTTTCCTCCCCACCATAGTTAGAGGTACATAATATCCATTTCATGGTTAAACCATTTCCTTTAGCTTTATGTCTTCCCAAATCAATCCTATAAGTGAGGTGACACTTTGGCCTTAGGTGATTGGGTTTGCATCCTACTTTTTTATTCTGCCCAAACATCGATCAGACATATATCCTGATTTTTCTACAATAGTGTATTATCAAAGCCACAGTTGAGATTTCCCAATGCACACACTGGGAGTAACAGAAGGAGAGTAGAAACTGCACCTGCTATTAGATGTGGCTATACTCATGCATACCCATGTTTAGGCCCCTCTGTACTATACCCTTATGCCTAACTGCTCACATACCTCTAGGGCTGAGGCTGAGCCAACTCTGCAAATGGGAAGCTTCTGTGTATGCCTCTGGTTCAGATTTCAGGTCCAATTTCTAGGAATTCTCCCTCTTTTTAGTCCAAGGCCCTAATTTTTAATGTCTTCTAAGGGTGTTTGACAGTGCTATTATCAAGTCCAACCAGGGAAATTGGAAGCTTCAACTGTGGGGATATGCTTTCCCTACGGCCCTTACTGGGATAACAACTGAAGGACCTCACTTTTTAGCATTAATGCTTGAAGAGATACTCACATTTTCAATGCACATGTGACGCATCAACAGAACAGTTTGGATTGAGATTGACAAAAACCTTTTGAATTCCACTTTGTTTCTTTTGGTGACATAAAATAAAAGTCAGAATATCCTCTTATCTCCCTGGTCTTGTTGCTGATCTCTGTGAACACCTGCTTGAACAGGAACACACCTGTCTCCACATTAACAGGAAATAACTTGTAGTTTCCTTATAATATAAACCTATAGTTAGATAAAAGTACTTTTTTTTTCCCTATGGGAACTTTACAGGAATATAACTTTGCCTACGATGGGAATGGTGTTGTATGTAATTGGTCATATTGAGCAGCCCTTATGAATCACAGTATCCCAAACATCTTGGTTTCAGAAAAGCACTCAGACTTTTATATGCAATCTTGTTCTGACCTTTCTGCCAAAACAATGGAGCAGTTTGGCTTGGAGATGAATTGATGGCTCCACATCTGAGATAACAGATATTATACACTTTAAACTGCTAGCTGTAAAGGTTAAACCAAAAAAATCCCCCAAACGAACAGACAAAAAAACTTACACCAGGACAAGACAATTGACAGCACTCGCACTGCAATTATTTGCTTATATGTTTGTGGCATGATCATATTCTAAAGGGCAAGAATGTGTTGAATTCGTAATTGCGTCCCCAGAATTCAGCACAGAGTACAGAATAGACGATGAATAAATGCATGTGGAATCAATGAAAGCTTTTTTTCTTCACCAATGGACCCCAACACCTACTTGTTTCCTTCTTTAACCAATCATTACTTAAGTCTTAGTAAGTCCATTATCTTTTATTTGAGCTCTTCTCTCAAATGCTGTCACTTTCATTCAAACCCTCAATGTTTTATACTTGTACTATAACAACAATCTCCTACCCAGCTTCTCAGTATCTCCCCACTTGAGGGCACATTCTAATTGCCCCAATCATCTCACTCTGATGGAAATCTGACCTTGTTATCCCTGGTCTTAACCTTTCAAAATTTCTCCCTGGCCCAAAAGTGATTTAAAACTTTTTAAAAAGTATTCTAGGACTCCAGAGTAATAATTCCTGAATTGCACATTATATTCTAATTTAATCTTTTTAGACACACATGTTTGAATATTTTTAAAAGTGATACCAGAGCTACGCTTTCTGGGAAGATGGAGTAGATATATCTTTTAAGAACAACTCAAACCCTGGATATTGTATCTAAAACAAACATAAGAAGACTCAGAAGGGAGAGAGAAGTTGCACAGGCTAGGGAATCTGAGACCCAAGAAATGACATGGTGGTGAGTTCCTTGGGTTTACTTTTGCCACATATATCCCACAATTGGAGCTAAATAAGCTGGCAACTTAAAATGACAAAAATAAACAAATAAATAAATAAACAAACAGGCAAAACATTTCCCAACAAAGCCCCGTGTCTCTAGCCATAGGACCAAGAAAGGGAAAGCCTAGATAGACAGAAAACTTTTAGAAAAGAAAAAATTTGCTGTAGCCAGGCACCACAGAATAAAACCATGGTCCTGTCCCAATCCATGACAGCAAAACCCAAACAGGGAGCCTAAATATCATAAGGTTGTAATGAAGCATCCCAAATACCAAATATTATAGTGGGTACTGTCAGAGAAGGCCGAGTAGGAAACTGAGACTTTTATATCAACTGGGCAACAATGAGACCTCCCCCCATGCTGTCAGTGGAATCTCCATGGGGAATCTGGACTTTTCTCCATTTGGCAATGATGATGAAACTCTCCCACTTAGCACTAGGATAGTGTCAAAGGAGGCCTAGCATAGAGTTAGGACTTTCACCACTGCCCAGCTGTAATGAAGCCATACCCCTGTCCTGTGATGTCAGTGTAGATGTTGTAGGAAGCAATGATGAAGTATTCCTACCTCTCCCCGTCAGGAAGCTATCAGTATAGGCCTAGCTGGCTGCTGAAACTTCCACTTCCACTTAGCTGTAAAAAGAAGCCAATGTTTGCAGAATGGGGAATCTGGACTTCTACTTTCAGCAAGCAGTAATGAGGCAAAACTGCTCCTACCACTTTCTATGCTGCAGAAATAGCAAAAGAAGAAAGGTAAAACAGAAGATTTAAATAAGAGACAGAGATCATTACATAATATCCAAAATGTACAGGTTTCCGTTGAAAATTACTTTTAATAATCCAAACTACGAAGATATCAAAAATGAATGAAAAAGACAACACTGAGATGACAGAGAAGTTAGAATTGCCTGACAAAGGAGTCATCATAAAAATACTTCCACAAGCAATTCCAAGGATGCTACAGACAAGTGTAAAAATAGAAGGTCTCAGCAAAGAAATAGAAGACATAAAGAATAAAATAGAGATTCTAGAGCTGAAAATATAACCAAAATAAAACACTCAATGAATGGAATCAACAACAGCATGGAAAAGACAGAGAAAAGAATTGATGAACTTGAAGGTAGAACAATAGAAATTACACAATCTGAAGAGAGAAAATGCATTGAAAGAAATGAACAGAGACTCAGTGACCCCTGGGACTACAACAAAAGATCAAACATTTGTATAATCAGAATTCCAAAATAAATAAATAAATAAATGAAACAAAAGAAAGAAGGTGGGTTTCAAAAGTACTCATAGATATAATGATGAAAATTGCCTAAATTTGGCAAAATATTTTTTAAAAATATGTAAAACTACAAATTCAAGAATATCAACAAATTCCAAATAAGATAGACCCGAAAATTCTATTACTAGAAACATCATAGTTAAACTTCTGAAAACTAAAGACATAGAAAAAAATTTTTTGAAAGCAGTGAGAGAGAAAAGACATCTTACCTATATGAGAAAAACAGTTTCATTAATTATGGATTTCTCTCCTAGAACCATGGAGGCCAGAAGGCACCACATTTTTCAAGTGATTAAAGAAAGATACTCTCAACCCACATTTCTATATCAAGCAAAAATATCTTTCAGGAATGAAGTAGAAAACAAGGCATTCTCAAAGAAGAAAAATGAAGAGGATTTGTCATCAATAGACTTTCCCTGAAAGAATAGCTAAAGGAAATTCCAAACAGAAAGAAAACAATAAGCAAAGGAATTTTAGACAATCAATAGAAAAAAATGAAAACAGTAAGCAAAACCTTTATAAAGAACATCAATAAAAACCTATAGCTAATATACTCAATGGTAAAAGAATGACTATTTTCTCCCTGAGATTGGAATAAGGCAAAGATGTCCATTTTCATCACACTTATGCAACAAAGTACTAGAGATATGAGCCGGAACAATAGGTAAAAAGGAAATAAAAGCTTGCAGATTAGAAAGGAAGACATACAAGTCTCCCTTTTTGGAAATGTCATAACTGTCTATATAGGAAATTCCAAATAATCTACAAAAAGCCTCCTGGAACAGATCAGTTAGTTAAAAAATGTCACAGGAAATAAAATCAACACTCAGAAAATCAATCACATTTCTATATATTAATAAGAAACATGTAGAACCTGAAATTTGAAACAAAATACCGCTAATAATTTCTCTGCAGAAAGTAAAATATACAAGCATGTAACAAAACATGTGCAGGATCTGTGTCCTAGAAATGGAAAGACGCTGATGGTAAAAATTAAAGATCTAACCCAATTGAAAAATGGGCAGAGGACCTGAAGAGACATTTCTCCAAAGAGGACATACAAATGACAAATAGATCACAATGAGATATCACCTCACCCCAGTTAGAATGGCTATCATCAACAAGACAAATAGTAACAAGTGTTGGAGAAGCTGTGGAGAAAAAGGAACCCTCATACACTGTTGGTGGGAATGCAGACTGGTGCAGCCACTATGGAAGGCAGTGTGGAGGTTCCTAAAAAAAATACAAATAGAATTACCATATGACCCAGCAATCCCTCTCCTGAGTATCTACCCCCAAAAACTGGAAAACATTTACCCATAAAGACAAGTGTGCTCCAATGTTCATTGCAGCTTTATTTACAGTGGCCAAGCCATGGAAGCAACCAAAATGTCCTTCGATAGACGAATGGATAAAGAAGTTGTGGTATATATACACAATGGAATACTATTCGGCAGTAAGAAAAGATGAAATAGGACGATTTGTAACAACATGGATGGATCTTGAGATTATAACGCTAAGTAAAATAAGTCAGACAGAAAAAGTAGAAAATCATATGATTTCACTGATATGTGATATATAAACCGAAAACAACAAAAGAACAAGACAAACAACTGAAAGAACAAAAACTCATAGACATAGGCAATAGTTTAGGGGTTACCAGAGGGTAAGTGGGAAGGGGGGAGCAGGGCTCTAGAAGAGGGTAAACGGGGTCTAATATATGGTGATGGAAAGAGAACTGATTCTGGGTGGTGAACACAATGTACGATATAGGTAATGAATTACAGAATTGTACACCTGAAATCTATGTAACTTTACTAACAATTGTCACCCCAATAAACTTTAGTTTAAAGAAAAAAAATTAAAGATCTAATAATAAAAATATACAGTGTTCATGAATTGGAAGACTCCATATTATAAAGGTGTCAGTTAACCCCAATTGATCTATAAGCTGAGTGCAATTCCTATTAAAATCTCAGGGAGATTTTTTTAGTAGGCATAGACAAACTTATTCTAAAATCTACAGTGAAAGGCATAGGGCCCAGAAGAACTAAAATAAAATTGAATAACAAGAACAAAGTAAGAGGAATCAATCTAATTGATTTCAAGAGATATAATCAAGGCAGTATATTAGTAAAGGGACAGACACATAGATTAATGGAACAGAACAGAGAGCCCAGAAATAGACCCACACAAATCTTCCTCTCACTGATTTTTGACAGAGGTACAAAAGTAATTCATTGGAGCAAGGAGAGTCTTTTCAACTAATGATGGTGGAGCAATTGAACATCCATAGGTAAAAAATTAATTCAAAATGGATCATGGGCTCAAAAGTAAAAGGTATAACTATAAACTTTCATGAAAAAAATAGGAGAAAATTTTCAGGAGCTAGGAATAGGCAAAGGGTTTTTAGTCTGGACACCAAAAACACAATCCTTAAAAAGAAAAATAGATAAATTAGACCTTATCAAAATTAAAAATTTTGTTGTGCAAAAGACTCTGTTAAGTGGATGAAAACATAAGCTACAAATTGAGAGAAAAACATTCACAAAACATATAGCATTCAACAAAGGACTAGGATCTAGAATATATAAAGAGCCCTCAAATTAAAAAGTAAAAACACCCCAACAATCCACTTAGAAAATGGGCAAAAGACATGAAGAGACATTACACTGAAGAGATAGAGATGGTAAATAAGCACATGACAAGATGTTCAACAATATTAGCCATTAGGCAAATGCAAGCTACTTTGTGTACAAGTCTTTGGGAGACACAATGAGGTATCATAGGTACATACCTATCAGAACAACTGGGATTACACCAAAAACTGGTGAGGATGAGAAAAAACTGGATCACTCATTCATTACTAGTAGAATTGCAAAATGGTACAGCCACTCTGGAAAAGAGTATGACAACTTCTTACAAAAATAACATGCGATTACCATTCAACCCTGCAATTGTGCTCTTGGGTATTTATCACAGAGAAATAAGATTTATGTTTTACAAACGCTGTACACTAATATTAATAACAGAATTACTCATGATAATCAAAACCTGGAAAGAATTCTGATGTCTTTCAATGAATGGTTAAACTGGTACAACCATACCATGGAATACTACTTATCAAAAAAGTGGACAAAATATTGATATACTCAACAACCTGGATAAATCTCCAGAGAGTTCTGTTTGGTGGGGAAAGAAATCTTAAAAGGTTACATACTCCATGATTCCATTTATATCATATTCTTGAAATGACAAAATTATAGAGATGCTGAACAGCTTAATGTTTGCCTGGGGTTTTGAAGAGGATGGAAGTGGGAGATAAGTGGGTAAGTAGGTATTTCTATAAAAGGGTAATATGTGGAATCCTTGAGCTGATGGAACTATTTTGTATCTTGACTGTATCGATGTCAATATCCTGCTTGGGATATTGTACTATAGTTTTTCTAGATTATATTATTGGAGGAAAGAGAGTAAAGGGTACGTAGGATCTCTTTGTATTATTTCTGGCAACTGTATGTGAATCTACCATTCTTAAAATAAAAATTTTAATTTAAAACAAACATACAAACAAAAAGAGTGACACCAAACAATATGCATACTCAAATATGTTACATACCAAAAATTACCGTGTTCTAGATCACCAACTGGTTACCTAGTGCCGATGGGGAAATTCTGTTTTATGCAAAGAATAAAGTTGACATCTGTGTACATATTTTAATTCTTATAAATATGTCATCAATCATGCATATTATAGCTCTGCATTATTTTTACAATAAACAAAACAAAACAGAATAAAGAAAAACAATAAATACAGAAAACTCTGGTTGGTGAATATCTCCTAGTGTAAAATTATACATTTGAGACCCTGTCTACAGCATGAAGACTATATGGTGTGGAATAAAATACCAAAGTGACTGCAGGCACATTTATCTGTGCATATTTTTGGTCATTGGTAGAGGATATTGGGCAGTGTCAAATACAAGACAGTGTTTCAGCATTTTTTCATGCTTCTCATATGGCATTTGTTTTGTGATAAGGAATGATACCAATTATTAAATATTTTTAGTAAGTGAAATCTAAAAAAAAAATTACTTGTTTCTAGGCTAGGGTATTTTAGTTGAATAATATTTCAATATCACAAGGCAATTTTAGGATACAGTAGAGCCTAGTGGTAAAAAGCACAAGCTATGACATCAAAAAGACCTAGGTTCTAACCTGAGCTAAACCTGCATCATACCCAGGGAGTAGCCGGTGCTTTTGTACTTCCAATGCTGGTGTAGCGAGTCCTGCCTTAGTCATAGCTGCCACCCCAAGATGAGACCTTACCCCTAGATTCCATCTTTGTCCATTGAATTACCTTTGTACTTTGTAGAAAATTAATTAACTGAGTATGTGTGGGTTTCTATCTGAAATCTCTATTCTGTTTCATTAATTCATTTGTCTATCCTTTCGCTAATACAACATTGTCATGATTACTGTAGGTTTGTAGTAAGTTTTAATATCAGAGAGTGTTGATTCTCCAGCTTTTATTAGATTACTTTGACTATCCTAGGACTTTTGTGTTTTTAAGTAAATTTTAGAATCATAGTTTTACTTTTTATAAAATAACCTGTTGGGATAATGATAAATTTCAACCCATAAATCTTTTTTTTTAAAGTGACATCTTAAAAATATTGAATGTTTCTATCCATGAATGTGGTGTATCTTTCCATTTATTCAGGTCTTTAATATTTTTCAGCTATACTTTATATCTTTTACTATAGAAATTTTGCATATTTTATTAAAATATTAATAACTATTTTGTTTTACAATACCATTTAAATGGTATTATTTTATTTTCAATATTTTCCTTGTTAGAAACATAAATAATTTTCATAATCAAGTAAATTCCAGCTGTAGCACTGCTATCGCTTTGTTCTCACCTCTTTTCCCCACTTATGAAATAAAGATAATAAAATCAAACCTTCAGCGTTGCTGTGAGGATTAAATATGTATAAATTATTGCCAAAACATTATTTAATTTAGAGTAAATGCTCAATGAATGTTGATCATTTTGCTTTTATTCTACTTTCAGAATAAGTGCTTCCAGGAAATATTCTCATTTTCAAGACTAACATAGGCTGGGGTCTCCAATCAGCAGAGGATTCCTTTCCCTTCTACATGGGTTTCACTCAGAAAGCTGAATTATTCTGTGAAGGACTCTAAATGTAGAGAAATGAATGCCACCATGCCAAGCAAGATGACAACATTGCAAAATGTCAATAAGGCATTATTTGTTAAACATGTCTTCTAAGGATACTGAAAGCTATGGGGATAGGAAGTGGGAAGAGGTCCTGTTTCTCTTTTGACATTTAATCCAATATCAAATCTACTAGTAGTTAATAGATAGAAATATAACTTGAAAGCCAATAGCAAGGCTGAGGTCCAATCCTATGCTACAAAGACAGTGTGTATTTAAAAATTTCAAATATAGAGAGTTCTGTCGACACAACCTCATCCCCATTTCTTAAGAGTTTCCAGAGCCCAGAGCCCATATTAGAACCTATAGTTTTTCATGAAACATGAAGCTTTGAGGTGCCCAGTTTTCTTTATTGTGAAGTAAGCTGAGCAGTTGAACTACAGAGATGAGAGTGAAAGAAACTTAACAACATTGTTCTCTTTTCACAGTATGGTTCCTTAAGTGTCACTGGTATATTTACCCACCCAATGTGCTGCTTCTTCCTGATAGCCTCAGCTTGGCTATCATCTTAAGCAAAATGTGTATTTTGTGGAGCTGTGACATTTTGTCAGTTAGATCTGGAAAGATAATGACCAAATATTATTGTCTGGTAAAGATCAGTATCCCACATGCATGATTTATGATATAGTCTCTTTTCCAAACATAACTGCAAAGCATAAACTCAATGTTAAAAAAAGGAAAAAGACTATGATAGAAACATCAAAAGTAGATCATTATCTGAATTCACCAGTTGTTATTTCCTCTTTCTTTTGAGGTAATTCACACCCGTAGAGGAAGGAATAAAAAAAGGGAAGGCAAGTGATATCTGATAGTGTATTTATAAAATTATACTTTTCTTTAATTTACAATACTTTATTTTTTTCTGACTGGAAAACATAACTCCTGGATGAAATCTGGAAAATGAAGACAACTGAAAAATAAAGTAAAAATCAATTTTATTGTTTTGATCTAGGGAGAACTGTTGTTGCTATGTTACACACACACACACACACACACACACACACACACACCTTACATTGTTCAAATGTTGCTATGCCCTGATTCAATCATGGGCATTTGCTTATGACCTAAGTAGACTTCCATAGGATGAATTTAAATGAATGCAGAATATCAAGTCATAAAGGACACATTGTTATATTTTACCAATCTCGCGTTATTATTATTTAGGTTGTTGCAGTGTTTCACTACTACAAATAACTCAGCAATGAATATCATTGTGCATAACTAATTTCTAGAAGTGGTATTGCAGGGCCAAAATTATAATTTTTAAGGACTTTTAGTGAAATCACATGGTTCTCTGCTTTTTCTGTCTGACTTATTTCGCTCAGCATTACACTCTCAAGATCCATCCATGTTGTCACAAATGTTCCTATATCATCTTTTCTTACTGCCGAATAGTATTCCATTGTGTATATATACCACAACTTCTTCATCCATTCATCTATCGAAGGACATTTTGGTTGTTTCCATGTCTTGGCCACTGTAAACAAAGCTGCAATGAACATTGGAGCACACGTGTCTTTATCTCTAAATGTTTTCAGATTTTTTGGGTAGATACCCAGGAGAGGGATTGCTGGGTCATATGGCAATTCTATTCGTAATTTTTTGAGGAACCTCCACACCGCCTTCCATAACGGCTGCACCAGTCTGCATTCCCACCAACAGTGTATGAGGGTTCCTTTTTCTCCACAGCCTCTCCAACATTTGTTACTATTTGTCTTGTTGATGATGGCCATTCTGACTGGGGTGAGGTGATATCTCATTGTGGTTTTGATTTGCATTTCTCTGATGATTAGTGATGTTGAGCATTTATGTGGTATATAAACCAAAACAACAAAAGAACAAGACAAACAAATGAGAAACAGAAACTCATAGACACAGACAATGGTTTGGTGGTTGCCAGAGGGTAAGGGGGGTGGGGGGTGGGGGGTGGGAGATGTGGGTAAGGGGGATCGAATATATGGTGATGGAAGGAGAACTGACTCTGGGTGATGAACACACAACGGGATTTATAGATGATGTAATACAGAATTGTACACCTGAAATCTATGTAATTTTATTAACAACTGTCACCTCAATAAATTTAATAAAAAAAAAAAAAAAAAAAAGACTTTTAGTTCCTAATTTGCTTTCTTCAAGGTTTATAAATTTACAGTAGCACCAACCATAATGAACACTGTACTTCGCCCTCATTAGCACTGAGAATTATCATTAAGAAAAAATAGACCAATCTTACATCTGAAAAATGATCTCTCATTATTGTTTAAATTGGAAATTTTTATAATATTAGTAAGATTAGTGTTTTTAATAATGTGTGTCAGCAACTTTTAAATTTCTTTTTACATTCATAAATGTGATGGTAATGCTTTTTGTCATTTTTGCCCTAAGTTTTAATAATTTTCTAAAATAGATTTTAAGATCTCTTTACATATTAAGGAAATGAGCTCTGCCATATTTATTAAAAATATTTGTCTTACTTTTTGTTTTGTCTTTTAATCTATTATATATGTATACATATACATATATAGATGTTTATATATGAACATGGATTTTCTTATATAGACAAGACATGGACATTTTTATTTGCTATTTCTGTTGGTACTTTTATGCCTTAGGAAGTCCTTACATGATACGAATTAAATATTTGCCATTTTAAAACTTCAGGTTGTTTTATAGTTTCAGCTTTTACATTTAACAGAATTTACTTGGATTATTGTGTGAGATAAAAATCTTTCTTTTCTTATGAATAGTTAAGCAATTTTCCAGGACCTTTTATTGAATAATCATTTATTTGCCACTAGATTGCTAAATCACTTTTATCTTAAAATAAATTCTTATATGGGCTAGGGTAGAGTTCAGGGCTCTTTTGTTCTATTGTTCTGTCTAGCTATTCTTGGATTGGCATATCCTGGTTCTCAAAGTAATTGGAGAGATAAAAATACAACCTAATCTTGTAATCTAAGTGTCACTTACAAATGTAGTGTTTAATAATAAAAATATACATGACTAGAGGTTTGCTTAAATGGAAATATCTAAACCTGATATCAACGACCCACTACTCTCGTAAGCTGTTCACTTCCTCCCATCCGGCTCCCGCTGAGGTTACCTAGATGTCTGAGTCTGAGCCTTGGGTGCGTGCTGACATCACTTGGAAAGCTAAAAACATCCTGATAATTGGGTTAGGTAGAGCAAGAAAGTATACTGTGAAAAGACAATACCCAGCTCTTCTTTTCCTTGTGTTTTAATAAAAGTTGATGCTAGTTTTATACAATACATTGGGTAGGCTTCCCAATGTTTTTCACACTCTGAAATTTTTTAATAAAGCCTGAAAACTAAAAACGTTGAAACAAATTGTTCTACAATTGACCTTGGAATGTTATACAAAGGTATTTACTTAATAAGTTTAAATTTGTTCCATGATTCATTTATTTGTTTATTCATTCTTTAGTTGGTTAGCTCATTCAAAAAGTAATTATTGGGCTGACCTGGTGGCTCAGGTGGTTGGAGCTCCATGCTCCTAACTCCGAAGGCTGCCGGTTCGATTCCCACATGGGCCAGTGGGCTCTCAACCATAAAGTTGCCAGTTCAATGCCTGCAGTCCCACAAGGGATGGTGGGCTCCACCCCCTGCAACTAAGATTGAACACGGCACGTTGAGCTGAGCTGCCGCTGAGCTCCCGGATGGCTCTGTTCGTTGGAGCACGGGCTCTCAACCACAAGGTTGCTGGTTTGACTCCCGCAAGGGATGGTGGGCTGTGCCCCTTGCAACTAGCAATGGCAACTGGACCTGGAGCTGAGATGCTCCCTCCACAACTAAGACTGAAAGGACAACAACTTGACTTGGAAAAAAGTCCTGGAAGTACACACTGTTCCCAATTAAAGTCCTTCCCCAATAAAATCTTAAAAAAAGGTAATTATTGAGTACCTATTATGGACCAGATTTGATGCCGGGCACTGAAGACAAAATGTTAAACAGACCAGAAATGTCTTCTGCCCTCTTAGAGAATACAATCTAGTGGGGAAACACAGAGTGATCCAAATACAACAAATAAGTATACAATTTCAGTTCAAACAATGTAGTGCTGGAAAAGCTAGGGATTTTGTAAATGGTGGGTAAATCAGAGAATAATTAGCTGGGAAAGTGAAATGTGAGTTGGGGTATAAGTTATGAGGAATTAATTAGGAAAGAGAAGGAGTAAAAGCATTCAGACCAAGAAATAAGCATATTCAAAACGCCTGTGCTAGAAGAAAGCAGGGTGATGGTAGGGACTAAATGAAAGCAGTGTTTGGAGAAGATGGGGACCAAACAATTTAGGGCCTTGTGGACTACTTTATGCATTTTACCTTTATCCTAAGAGCAAATGTATTAAAAGATGTTAGGGGAAAATCAGGGAGTATGTTACTTAATTAGAATTGCTTTTCTGAAGTATAGAAAACAGAGCAGGGATGCTGGTTTGCAGAATAAATGTAAATAAACAAGTTGGAAGGCTACTGGTACATTTTAGGGGAGTGATGCTAGGAACTTGGACTAGATCAAGAGTTTGCAAACTATGGCCTGCAGGCCAAATCTGCCCCCCTACTTATTTTTGTAAATAAAGTTTTGTAGAAACACAGCCAAGCTCATTAATTTACAGTGTCTATGGCTACTTTCACCTTACAATGACAAAATTGAGTAGCTGAAACAGAAACTGTATGGCCAGCAAAACCAAAAATATTTATTATCTGGCCTTTTACAGAAAAAAACTTTCTAACCCCTGGGCTAGAGGAGTAAAGGTAGAAATTGACAGAACTAGGTAGATTTGGGATAGTTATTAGATTAGTCAAGTTTTCTGCTTCTTATGTCAGTTATGGTGTTGTATTTTTTTCTAGAAAATTATTTGCATCAATGACATTTTGCAATTTAATGCTAAATATTATTTTATTCTCTTATAATTGCTTTAATGTCCTCAGAATCTGTTTATATGACCTTTTATGTATTAATGTACATTTGGATTTTTCAGGGTTTGATTGATGAGACTTGAAAACATTTTCTCCACTTAATGAGATGTTTCAAAGTATCAGCATGGAAGCTACATTAATTTTACAGTTTTTCTGTTTTCTCATGCAATGATTTCTATCTACTCTTCTGCTAAATTTTCATGCTTAATGTATTTTTCTATGACTTCTTTAGTGTAATATTTAGTTCACTTATTTTCATTCTGTATTGCTAAATACTAAAATATCCTTAAGGCTGTATATTATCCTTTGAATATTACTTTGACTATATATATGTGCAATTTAAACATAAGTAATAATTTTAAATACTATCTATCTGATGTCAAATTATTATTTTATAGTAAATTTTATTTTAATAAAATTGTTACTTTAAAGATTTTATTCTATATCAAGTGGTATATCAAGTGCTTTATTTCATATAATTCTAATCAGATGAATGTATAAATGTGTTACTGTTATCCCCATTTTACAGAACAAAAGACTTAGAAAGGCTTGTGTTTTATCCAAATTAACCCAGTGATAATCAATATTCTGTTTTCCTTCTTGTTACAAGAATCAAGTTTACTTTGAACCAGATAGAAAATATTGTAATAATCATATTCAGGATTTTGGAAATAATGAGAGCTCACCAACAATATCTTCAAAGAAGGGTATGATATTCTACTAGGTAGAATAAATCCAGTGCTCCAAAGGCCCTTGTTCTTGCCTGAATTGTTAGCTCTAATTGGATAGGAGGAAATGATCTGAAAATGTTTAGGGACTTTGTGTCACAAATGGAGATGAAATGAGGTCATGGAAGAGGCTGCTCAGGAATGTTGTGCTGGAGAGCTTTTCATGTGGTATAGCTCAAATTGAATTGAGGTGGGATTTTTCTAAATCTCCTGTGGATTATTTTCCTGGTAACCTGAAGTAACCCAACACACAAATGTTTATAATCGCTGACATTCATTGCTACCAGAAGTCTTATAATTTTTAGTGTTGACTGTGGCTTTTGACACACTCAAATTATACTTCTTAGGAATTAATGCGTGACTTCCTGTTCTACTTCCTGCCTTGTAGTTTCTGTGCATTTTGATGCCTGAGTGGATGTAGAATGAAGTAATGATGTGCATGACATAGGAAAAGTGAACGTAATAGGACTGGACACTGTTTGGTTTATTTCAGAATACTTCATTTGTAACAAGACACTATAGCCTGCCAAGTTTTCTACCTGGTCCAAATACTGATGGAGACAGCTGGGGCAGTAAGATAGTGGGGTAGAGGTTCAAACTGTTAAATTTGCTGTGGCAGAAAAAGATACATTAGCCACTGACTATCATTTTCATAGTTGAAATTAATATGTTTAGTATCAGATTCAGGAAACAACTTTTCTGTCTCTCCATATTATCTGATTGTTTTTTCATTTTTTCCATTCCTACAGAATAAAGTCAGAATGATCTGCCAGCACCAGATTAAAATGGAAGCCAAACAATGGTTTTCTTCACTAGTAGATTCCTCAAACTCTGAAATGACCAATAGCTGCCCTATAAATATCTACTCACCTACTCATTTTTTATTTCTGTGTATATTAAACGTGTTGCTTATCGTAAGCCAGGAATGCACGATCCAAATACCATAGTGTAAACTATCTAAATGCCCCATAGTGGCACTATCACTTCATTCTTAAGACCCTGTAGTTTATGCTATTTTAAAATTAGGACACTGAGGTTACAATGACAAACTTCCACAGAGGAGTTGGAACTGAAGTCTCACTCATTTTTACTTGGTGGTGACATTTTTATAGTTCCCTGTCTACCCGCAAAGCAGTAACTCTGCAATCTGCGAGCTCCCTAAATTCATTCTTACCCTATTATAGTGCTTAATGGCATGTAAATGTGAAATCATTTTTACCTCTCTTCTTTTCAAAATTAGCAAACACAGTTGTTACAACCAGAATCAGAGATATTGTTAAGCAAAATTAACTTGTCCCTGAAAGCTTCCCCACCACCTTTAAATACCAGTATTATGTGATTGTCCAGTAAAGTTAATAATTTTTTTCCACAATATTGGTGCATTAGAGAGTTACCTCCGAAATCATTAGATACTTCTTTCCTAGGGAAATTAGGTCATTTTCCCAATGTATGAGTATGAGGCAAGCATTACCACCTTTAATATTTCCTGTTATCTTAGGACCTTTAAAATTATGTCTTCTCCATGCTTGACAAGGACAGTTTCCAGCCTAGACAGGACTGTTTCTCCATGTATTGTTTTTATTTAATAACTAAAGGTTTTTTTCTTCTTCTTCTCTCCTACCAAAATTGAACCTGCCTGCTCTGAAATATCCATTAGAGTCATTATTTTGTGGGAGAAAGCCACAGGGAGAGCTGCCTCCCGAAGACCACTGCTAGATGCATTTCTGACCTGGAGGAGAAAGACCGATGCCTGTGGGCTGTGGCCCCATGGGCTTCTCCTTTCAGCTCATCTGCAGAGGTCAGCTTCCCTCCCTGTCCAGTGAAGCCTGCAAAGCTGTGAAGAGAGCAAGTCTTGGTAATTTCCAGTAGGAGGAGTTAGAAGGGGAATCAGAAAAGATAAGTCATGACTGCTCTAGAGACAGCATGGCTTCAATTCTAATTTTAAGGCTGGTTCCAATTACTACTGTATTTTGCCGTGTATAATGTGCACCCATGTTTTTGGTCCAAACATTCAGGGAAAAAAATCTTTCGTTTTAATTTTTTAATTTAAATTTTTATTTATTTGCATTTAGGTACTTGTTTTTTTGTATTATAAAGGACTTTTAGTATTTATTTCTTAACATATTATGGTACAAGAAATTTTATGTAACAAAGAATTGCAAAACATAAGAACAGATACAAGGTACAAGAAATTTTATGTATCGGTAACAAATTTACGATATTTACGCATCTGATATTTACGCATCATAGAAGGCCAAGAACTCTTCCTCCGTTGCAAGTTCATCGTAAGTTCAACAAAACTGATTATGGTATTCCAGTTTTTTATTTTGCATACGGATATCGTTATTGATTTCTGGAGTTACACTGTTAACTCATAACTGTAATTAAAAGAATTAAAAACATTTATATAAATACGGACTTAGTACTACCCATGTATAATGACCATCCTTATTTTTTCCTCACAAATTTAAGTAAGAATTTTACATACACAAAGAAAAAAGCCCAGTGTTTCAGTTCTTAGCTCATAGTCTGGCCTAGTTTATATGTTACAGAAACTTTGGGAAGGATGGAAAGGTCAAGATCATAGCCAAATGGGGCCCTAGTCACTGGAGGTATTTCATAAAGATTCTTGTACTGAAGTTTGGGGGCATTCAAAAGTTAGTTGTGCCATGAGTAAAGGAAGAGATTTCATACAAGATTAAGAAATAAAAGTGTGGGCAATGAAAACAAACTTCACTTGCTTTCCAATTGTGCTGAGGGCCAGCTCAGGGTTAAGGAAATGCTGCTGTTAATTGAAGAGCTTGTTCTGTTTCTCTACACTTTCTCACTCTTGGCTTCCAGACTTCCTCAACTGGCTGTCTTTTACTGGACTTCATACAAGTGACCTCTGGAACAAAACTCTGGAGGGTTTTGGTGTCTCGACCTCCAAACAGGGCCTTTGTTCCTTCCCTGACACCATTCTTTAAAAATGACTCATTTTTATTGGCAGCAAACAGGACACGAATACCGCACATCAGAGACCTATTTCCATTGACTGGCCTCACCCTCTTCCTTAGCTGACCTCTCCAAGTCTGCTGGAAAAGTTGTGATCGTCTTTTACATTATATTCTGAATGAGGCTATTTACCGTGCATACTAAATGAGATCATGACTAAGTAATAAATTCTCCACACTGAACTGAGCTTGAAGAGTCAGCCTCTTCAGCTGCTTACAATTTAACCTTTTAACTCATAAGAACACTATTGCTCTACAGAGATTGTATATTTTAAGGTTGTCATGATTAAAGAATCACAATAACCTATAGCTTTTGAAATTATATAAACTTTAAAAAAATAATCGGTTTTCAATTCTATTTTGAAGGCTGGTTTCAATTGCTATTTTTTTTTTTTTTCATTCTGGAAAACAATTCGGAAAACCATTTGAACTGGTAAACACCCATGAAGAGTTTCTCTTGACTTAACATACATACATTAATGCATACACAAACAAGAATTTTGCATTAATTTTCACAAAGAGAAAAGCCCAGTGTTCCAGTTCTTACTGCATAGTCTGGCCTAGTTTGTGTGTAACAGAAAGCCCCCATGTGTTCTGAGTAGAGTGGATCCTGAGTATTTGGAAAAGTTTGTTGTCAGGGCAAAGGGGTGCAGGTGGGTGAGTTTGGAGATTTACAGAAGGGTCTGAAGTGCATGTGTGGAGGCTTGAGAACAGATGTCAGATGTGAACTTCTAAAGTAAATACTCTCCACTGAGTAATGTAAAATCCTCCCTCCGTTTCCTGCATATTGTTTAGGAGCATTTGTGAGTGGATTATTTATGGTGAATGTGAAGAAGTGTGCTACAGATTGAATATTGGTGTCCCCCAAGTTCTTATGTGGAAGTTACCCTCAATGTGATAGTAATTGGAGGTGGAGCTTTTAGGAAGGTCATTGGGGCATGACAGTGGATCTCTCACAAACGGGATTGATACCCTTATATATAAGATCGCAGAGAGCTCATGTACCCCTTCCACCATGTGAGGACATGGCAAAAAAGACAGTTATCTTTAAACCAGGAAGTGGGCATTCACTGGACACCAAATTTACCGGTGCCTTGATTTTGGACTTCCCAGCCTCTAGAGCTGTGAGAATAAATTTCTGTTGTTTATAAGCCACCCGGTCTATGGCATTTGGATACAGCATTCTGAACAGACTAAGACAAAGTGTTAATCCGGCTTCGCATTTGAAATAGGTTGAAATAGCAGTGGTGCAAGGGTACATCTATCTGTTTTCTCATGAGGAGGAGCAATTTCATTTTTTAAAACACCTTCTCCACTAAAGTCTGAAATCCTATCATCAGCACGGTTACTTTCTTAAGCAATCCTCTTTTTTTTTTTTTTTTTTTTACAATGAAATGCAACAGAGGGTGTCCTCTGCACCTCCGTGGGAATTTACTTGTGTTTTCCCTGAAAGCTGCTGAACAGACTGGCCCTAGGAGGACACAGAGTGGAAAGAACGGGGGATGACGGCCGGCCTGACAAGCAGCCTAATTCACATAGTGCCCTGCCCTGCCAGGTGGGGCATGGGATGAATGCCAATGGGTGCCGATAATCCAGGCCAGGGTATTCCATGTGAAAAGCACCTCTGTCTTTTCCCCATTGTATCCTACCCTTCCCTACAGCTAACCTAAACACTGCAGCCGCTGAATCTCAAACTGAAGAGAGAGCCTGGTTGGGACCCACAGGAGGTATAGCTACGCAAGACTGAGGAGTCAGCAGGGTGAGCAAGGACTCCAACAGAAATGGAGAGTTGACAGTAGTGAGAGAAATGTCTGAACAGGACTCTAGGAGGAAATATATGTATGGTGTGTGTGTGTGTGTGTGTGTGTGTGTGTGTGTGTGTGTGTGTGTACATACAGAGAGGGAGAGAGCAGACAATCACTTGTTCATTCATTATTAATTCGTGTGATAATCACAAAAGTACTGTATGTCCAGCATCTCAACAGATCTCAACAGATCCACTATGTCCCGCCTATGAATCTATGTGAAACTAGAATGCCAGAGGAAATGAGTACTAACGTAGTAGACTCGAAATTTAAATGTGCCGGGGGACTCCAAACAAGGAAGCAGTCAGTGTGGACGGCAGGAGGTGCAGTTTACCTCTGCGACTGACCCCATGTAGCCATCACAGCTGCAGCAGGGGTCACTCATCGTGCCCCTCATTGGAAGACTGGGGTTTCCTCCAATATCTCAATGAGTTGTACCCATTCTCTCCATTGCTTCACTTTGAAAGATTGAAGCAACTTCCATCCTGCAGAGAAAAGTTTCTATGACTGAAGACACACCCAAGTTAACTGATCACTTCAGCTGTCTCATTCTGCAGTATTTGTTCACAAGGAAGATGCATTTGTAAAAGGGAAGCCTTGAAATGTAGCCTTAAAAATTGACCCTTGAGGTCAAATAGCTCTCAGAAATCTTGTTTATTAAGAACAGTTAAGGAGAGAAATGAAATAGCTGTAGAGAAATTTCACTGAGAAGACTCTTTCTCTACTATATGTATATAATGTATACTTATATATAATATGATAATATACATTATATTTTAATCTATATACATTATAATTATATAATGTATATGTATAAAGTGGGTATGTATAGCATATATGATTAGCATGCTACTAAGAGAAGCTAGAAAGCTTATTCTGCCCCCAATAAAATACTTAAAGGAAAAAGAGGCTTTTGATAGAGAAACTCAACTGCTTTATGAAGTTTTTACCTAATTTCCGCCAAACACCTTCTCTCTCTCAGTATCTCTATTCTTCCTTAAGTTCCCTCTCTCTCCCTTCCTTCCTTGCTTCGCAAGAATCAGGTGCAAAATTTGATTATCCAACACTTCGTAGTTTATGAATTACTACCATCATCATCTGTCAGAGTCTCTCTTTTTAACAATCTAGTGATTTTTCCTTTTGTCTAATTTTTAAAATCCCATTTCCTACCCTTTGTAGGCACCTGTTACTATATTTAACACATTATCTTCTATTCCACCTGCTACATA
Source organism: Rhinolophus sinicus (assembly GCF_036562045.2). NCBI lineage: Eukaryota > Metazoa > Chordata > Mammalia > Chiroptera > Rhinolophidae > Rhinolophus > Rhinolophus sinicus. The sequence goes on along the minus strand of NC_133758.1, from coordinate 37,068,519 downwards.
TTAGATCATTGCTGATATTTGAAAAATACACAGTGCTGTATAGACTTTTTTTTTTGCACAGATGATATTGTGCTATGAGATCTCCCATTCCCTCTCTCTTTTCTCCACCCCTTATATGTTTCTATAAACTATCCATGTTTCTGTACCTAAGTTTAACTACTGCTTTTGACTGTTGCTTAGTATTCCATAATATGTCTACGTCACATTTTGTTTCATTCTTCTACCAATAAGTACTCTTTGCAACATTTAACCACACTGCAATAAACATCCTCTCATCTGTGTCTGTCTTGTCGTATACCTGTGTGATTCTCCCTGAGGGATGGACAAATAGGCCTTGCTGTTGGGGAGGGTATAGACATTCTTAATTCCAGTAAGTACTGCTAGATTGCTGTCTAGAATGGAAGTACCAGTTTATAAGTCCCTAGGCTATTCATTTCCACACTTCCCATGTAGCATGTAAAATTATCCAGCTGTCATGATTTGTCAGTATAATGTGTGTAAAATGGTATTTCATTTTCGAGAATGGAATACCTGATTTTTTTAAACTTATTTTCTGCTTTATTGAGATATAACTGAAACATAGCTTTATGTAAATTTAAGATGTACATGTTACAGATGATTGCCCCAATCAGGTTAGTTAGCACATCCATCACCTCACATAGTTACAGTTTTTTTTGTGTGTGGTGAGAACATTTAAAATATACTCTCTTAGCAACTTTCAAGTATACCGTACAGGTATTGTTAACTATAGTCACCATGCTGTACCTTAGATTGTCAGAACATAGTTATCTTTTCACTGGAAGTTTGTACCCTCTTACCAAAATCTCCCTATTTACCCCACTGTTCAGCGCCTGACAACCACCAATCTACTATTTCTATGAATTTGATTTTTTTTGGATTCCACATATACGTGAGATCATATTAATACTTATTTGTATTTATTTTTCTCTGTCCAACTTGTTTCACTTAGCATAATGCCCTCAAGGTCTATCTATGTTGTTGAAAATGGCTGAATCATAAGGATTGCCTACATTCTAATTTAATATGTGGAATATTTAATAGTTAATCTTCTTTCATAAGAATTAAATTGATGTTACTGCAGTAAGATGTCCTTTGCAGTAAACTGCCCAGACTTCACTCCTCCTGCCATCCACACCTCCTGCCATCTGACTCTGACATTCCTTCCACAAGAGCGAGTGTGCATTTCCTCACCACACTGGTGAGCTGAGCAGAAGGGACAGGGTGTGCTATGCTGGGCTGAGGCCTTAAGAGTATTGAGTGTTTCTGCTCAATCTCTTGCATTTCTGCCATCACCAGGAGGATAATGAGTCTTGGGGAGTGTACTAGGTTTCTATTCCACTAAAATGGCCATAACGAATTATTACAAATTTAGTGGCCAATTTACTATTTTCAGTTCTGTGTGTCAGAATTCCAAAATGGGTTTCACTGGGCTAAAATCAAGGTGTTGGCAGGGCTACATTCCTTCTGGAAGCTCTAGGAGAGTCTGTTTCTATTCCCTTTCCTGCTTTTAGAACATGCCCAAATTCCTTGGCGCTCTTCAAAGCCAGCAACATTGAGCCAAGTTCTCCTCATGCTGCCCTCTCTCTGGCTTTCCCTCTGGTTCTCTGTCTCTTCTGCCTCGGTCTTCTACTTTTAAGGACCCTGTGATTACAATGGGCACATTCAGATAATCCAGGATAATTCCAGATAATCTCTCCATCTCTAGGTCAGCTGGTTAGCAACTTTAATTCTATCTTTAACCATAATTCCCCTCTACCATGTAATATAGTCATATGTTCTGGAGAGCAGGATTTGGACATCTTTGTGGAACCATTAATCTACCTATCATAAGTAGCTCTTAAAATGAGAGACATTTAGAGGAGACTTGAATCTAAACTCTGACCTGGAAATAATTCCCACACCAGCTGAGCTCAGCAAAGTTGCCTGAAGCTGACCTGCAGACAAGCAGGGAAGACATAATACTTGTTTTTGTAGCCACTGAAATGTGGAGGATGTTTGTTACTATTGTGGCAAGAGTTGACTCAATCATCTAAAAAAAGAATTGGCTGAGAATCTTAACCTGGTTTCATAAGACATCAATAATTTCCTGACAATCTGTCATATTCTGTCTTCTCTAGGCTAAATATACAAATATTTTATACTTTCTTCTGAGATCTTCATTTATATAAGTGTGCTGGATTGCTGTCAGCTCTGAATCACACCATCACCTTTTTCTAGAGGGAGATTTATTTTTCCCAAAACTTCTTTCTTCACAGTGCTCTGGCACAGAGTTTGACCATGAGAAGTTCTCCCATAAGATTTGGACAGTGGAAGAGAAGGAATGGCCCCTAATCTCTACAGGCAGCTGCAGGCGAGGGGGTGGGTTGACAAGAAGTTCACTGCATCTGCCATTCAGTATTGAGAATCTTCTTCAGTGATTCAGGTTGAGGTCACCAGTGGTGGCTTCCCTGGCCTTGCATTTCCCCATGTTTCCAACGGTTATTTAAGCTCACGTTTCCTATATTAAAATCCTTTATGCCTGCAATGCATGGAGTTGCTTCTGTTTTCCTAACCAAATATTGAAAGATACAATGTCAATAGACGCCAACTGAGGACATACTATGGGCCAAATAGTACACTCCCAGATTGGTCTTCGTCTCCATTCCTTTAAACTTGTCCCTTTTACACAGAACCATATGTTTGACAACACTCTCTTCAAAGTCAAATTATAACAAATTCTTAGAGTTCTTTTATGAGAGATGTTGTGATTATTTTTATAAGTTAATCATATTAATATATCTGGTATAATGTTGACATGGGTCATGTTTCCATATATGATTAATTATTATTTCCACACCCTGTATTCCTTTTCAGATTCTTTTCCTTACCTTAATCAGATTGCATATGTTTTTGTTCAATTTCATTGTCGTTTTGCAATGTGATATATTCTTTTAATAAAAATCACATTGGTTTTATGTCCTAATTACAAAATCTTAGTAACCCACCTAACGTAAGTTCTTTAATAATATGGCTAGCATGCTATAAACTTCTTGATCAGGACATCAATAAAGTTATCGATTAGGACAGACACTAGGATCAATCCCTGCCAAATACTACTCAGTATATCCCCTCAGGCTAATGCAAAGCCATTGCAATGACCTTTCATAGTGCAGCTTTCAAGTCCTCAGAAAGAGTAACATAGGAAGTACCACACTTTCTCAATTTGTGTTAATAGTAATCTGTGGGTTATAAAGTCTTTACTAAAATAAAAAATAAAATTCACTAAAATAAAAATAAAAATTTAAAAACTATAAAAGACCACTATTTCATTGCAATCAATTATACTATATTTATAAATATATGATAAATTCTTAATATTATGTATTCAATTCTTGTGCACAAAGACGTCATCTCAAATTTTGGCTTCTTATATTTATTGGAAGTTGACATTTATTAATATGTTAATACTTAAACTGTCAACTCTCATAAAGGAGGTATATAACCCATTATTATTTTGTAAATGAAAAAATAGCAAATTAGAATTATGATCATAAATTACCTAAGAATATTTCTACAAAATTGATGCTTCAAGCATAAAAGTTGGTCAAATCCTTCTTCTAAACTCTGGTAAACATTTGGCTAAAACCTACCTTACTATATAATTGTTGCACTTGTCTTTGTTTTATTTTTCCTTCTCTACCCAGATGAACCACTAGGCAACTATGTCCCTTTGACTTTGGAATGTCCCCTGCCTGAAATTGTCATTTGTCCCAAGAGAAAGCTTTCCTTTGGTAGCTTCTTTATTATAGCAGATATTTGTGGCAAGGTCTTCTTTGTCATTGCTTCGTGCCTCCTCTGCAGTCGGTTTGCCTATGGGCCTACACCCTTGTTTCTGTATGTCTTTCTCTAGCACTTTATGTAATCTTTTAGCATTTGTATTTTTCCAGGAACCTGGGATGTAATCTGTTGTCTTAACTTGCTTTCCTGTCACTGGATTCTTCTGGCTCCTGACAGCCTTTTTGAATTTTCTACTGGCTTGCTTTGTCCTTAGGCTTCACCCGTCAACCCCTTACAGTCTTGCTCTGAGCATAAGGTACCATGAAAGCCCAATTTTTGTGGTGCATCTGCTCCGATTTACTTAGATCTATTACCTGGATCTTTTACCTTAAAGAGGGTTGATAGCTTACATAATGACAGTGACGTCCATACAAATTAATTTTAATGGTGCCATAATCTTTGAACTTTAGTTGTCCCAGTATTTCAAGAATCACTTGAAGTTTTGAATTTAGTATGTAAAAACTTTTCCCCCTTTTTCACCCAGACCACCTCCCATCAACTGATGGTAACCATTAGTTTGTTCTCTATATCTTTGAGTCCATGTCTGTGTTTTTTGTTTGTTTATTTTGTTCTTTACAGTCCATGTATAGGTGAGATCATATGGCATTTGTCTCTTTCTGTCTGATTTATTTCACTTAGCATAACACCCTCTAGTTCCATCCATGTTTTTGAAAATGGTAAGATTTCTTTTTTTTCTTTTTTTTTATGGTTGAGTAATAGTCACAGGGCTATAAGGTACAGTATAAGGAATGTAATCAATAATATCGTAATAACTATATATAGTGCCAAGGGGGTACTGATGTACTCCTTTGGAGGAGGGAGCCTAGAAATTATAGCCAAAAGAGTGAGATTCACTTTACATTTCTTCTAGAGGTCTGGGTTGTCCATCAGAGCGAAAAAAGCTTGAACATATGGAACTTCTGACCATTTGCCTTCCCGTAAGCAAAACAGATCTAGCTACATAATAGTATTATAATTAATACTTCCCTCTGAAGGCCAGGTCTCCCCATCTTCTAATTTGTACTTAGGCCAAGCCTCCGTACAAAAGACCAGGCGCTGTTTCTTCAGAGTCTGAGGGTCAAACTTGTCCCAATGTTTCAAGATGCAATCCAGGGGGCTGAAGGCGCATGAGGGCTGATTGCCCATCTGAAAGGGAGGGAGAAAAGAAAGGCGTCCCTGTACAGTTTGTCTCCCAACAACTATAACTAGGGCATCCTCTAGCTTGAGTAACGGGGACCACGCGACTGGTTCCAAGGAGTGTGTGGAGACACGGGCGCCCAGGGTTAGTCGCATTTACCTGGGCGGCCTGGGTCGCACTTATCTGTGTCCCTGGTGTGCGCCTGCCCATATCCATGTGTGTCCCCACCTGGATGTTTGGCACTAGCCCAGAGGCCGATAAAGGCTGTGGCCAACAATGGGGTGTTTTAAAGTGGAAGGGTGTATGGCCCAACTCTGGGCATCTCGAAAATTGCTGGCGTGATTGCTATAATAGAGGCCTTCTGAAAAGAGGTGTTTAAGAAGGGAGTATATACTCAAAGCCTGTAAGGAAAGCTTACCGCCAGGGCAAGAGGGACTGGAAGGAGGCCCTGAAGCCCAATATGTGGGGGGGGGGGCAAAAAGAGCTAACAGAAGCCCCAAAAACTTTGGACAAGGCTGCTTCCTTAAGGGAAAGTGAGTCCAGAATATGTCGGTCCTCCTTAAAAACTTTGCCTGGTAGTGGCCAGGTGAGTGCTCTGGAGGAGCTGCCCTCTTGCAGCCCCTCCCCCACCTGGCTGCCGCTGTAGCAGCCCCGAGCTGGGGGCAGAGCCAGGGGGCAGAGAGGTGGTGGGCTGAGGTCCCCAGAGGAGTTCAGCGAGATTGCGGAAGAACAGAGGGGATGAAAAATCAAGTCTCCACAGAGACATTATGCCGTACACAGATGTCACTGGTGCTTGGATTTGTCTTGAGCCTAGCAGGTTCTGAATGTCCTGTTCCAAGACAGGGTTATCCTGTCACGGGAGTTTTCAAGCAGCGGCTGCCCTACTGGCCATTTAACTGTCCGACCCGTGCCCTCAAAGAACGCCAAACAAAAGAGGTTACAGAAGAATGAGCAAGAGGTTTTGGGGTCCCCTAAAAGGGGCTTACCTCGCTGGCTTGCCAAAATATGTTACCAGAGAGTGTGTGGAGGCGGTCTCACAGGGAAGGGACCCTGGACAGCGTCTCAAGCGCTGGGGGAGATGGTGACAGGATGAAAAGAGCCCCATAGTTGGAGGGGACATTCACTGGCACCCTTACGGGCCGTCGGGCTGCGGAGGGACCTGTGAGACCTTTGGAAACTCTCTGCAAAGTAGCTACGGCCAAAGATCTTCAGTTGCCTGCAAACGCTTGCAACCCCAGTCGTAAGCTGGTATTCAGTCTCCTCGCGGAAAGGAAAAAAGGCAGCGGAGGCATAGGAGACAAGAGCAGGAAGGGGGAGGGAGCATCCGACGGCAGCCCGCCGGGCAGTCAGATCAGACGAAGATCCAGGGAGCTATCGGAAACTCACCATAGAATAGCCAAGACCAGAGCTTCTCCATTACTACCCAGAATTGTCCCCCTAACGTCGTGCCATCCTTGGGCTCCCTTCCTCCCAAGGGAAAGCAGTCAGACTGAAGCCAACATTCCCCCAGCTCAGCAATGGAGGGGATTGATCCCAGCCCTTCCGCAAAGCCTTACCTCCCTGGCTTGAGAGTGGCAGCCGCACTACTCGCATTTAAGTGGCTGACCCCCGGGGGTCCGCTATTTGTGGGACAGGAGAAAGAGACAAAAAGTGATGAAGGCCTGTAAGTGGGCAAGTAGAAAGGCACAGGTAATATTTACCTCTCCTTCAATCCCGCCAGGAGCCCCCAAAAGACGTAGGAATATTTTCGTGAGTGAGTGCGGGGATCCTGTCTTGCCAAACCAAAGAATGGAAGCAGGGACCAAGGAGAGGCGAGGAGTTGTGAAAGAGGATAGTTTATTAAAAGTAAAGAGTGGCAGCTCTCCGCAGGAGAGGAGGTCCCGACCGGGTTGCCCAACGTGGGGCAAAGGCTCTGGTTTCTATATCTTCCCTTGCCTGCTTGGAGAAGGGAGCACCCTCTGATGGAATTTGTCTATCAGATTTGTCCTGCTTGCCCATCCCAACGGGATTAAGGAACCCATTCTTACCTATCAGATCTGCTCCATTTTTCCAGCCAAAAGGGATTTACGCGATAATTTATTAACCTCAAGGCACATTCTTATATCTTTGCCCTGGAGTGAAGGAGCCATTCTAGAACCAGGAGTTTCAGGATATGACTGCCTTTTGTTTATCCCACCAGGGACCTTCCTGTCTACCTAACAACGTGCTAGCTAACCTGTCTCAGTACTAGACTCATCAGGGGTATCACTTCATAAATTATATAAATGTCTAACCACTACACTCACTCTAGACCTGAAACTAACATAAAATAATATTGAATGTTAACTATAATTGAAAAAAAATACATTTAAAAAGGTTTTCCCAATTAAATATAGTATTTCAAAGCTTCTGAATATTGAATGGATATTGTCCTAAATGAAAATGAATTCTATATTTATTGGAGGGGATATGTGGAATCAAATACCTGAATAAATTATGTCATGTGTATGCAGCAGCCTTTTTCAAAATGTGGACATGTGATATTCATTGATACTAGATGAATAAAACCAAGATTATATTTGCAAAGTTTGGGAAATACTGGGTTTATCAAAGTTAGACAGGTTTCTTTGATGTAGTTTTTCTCTGAACCTTTCATATGTTAATTGAATTCTGAATCTGTATGATAAGAGGTAAAATTTGCAGGATATCACTGAGTAGTTTGGCTACAGATTCCTTTTATCTGTGCAAGACCTTTTTACATCTCACTGGATACCAGGATTCTATGGAACATGATTTGGGAAATGCTGCAAGATAAGCTTCCAGGAAACGTTTTAATGATAAAGTGCACAGATCAAAATAGCACCCTCTCAACAAGAGAAATCTGCCTCATTGCAACCCAAGTTAATATTAATCTGTGAGCCTGAGACAGGAACTCAGCAGGAGAGTTAAACACAGTCAAGAACTATCAGAAGCATAAGAAGCAACTGGGCATCATGATTACTCTCTGGTGGAAATGCCTATTGCAGTCAGCCTTCCTTTTTCATTTCAAAAGCACAATGCATCCAGAATACAGGACTCTTTCTTCTCTTACTGATTTATTGTAACGAGAATCAAGGGACAAAACTAGTTCCATCCAGCTGTCTCTGACATAATGTTCCTATGAGGAGTCTTATCAATTTGAAATGATAATGTTAGTACATGCTACTTTTGAAGTAGCGTCAATTAGAAGCTCAAAGCTAAACTGGAAGGGTCTGTAGTCTACTGTTTGCTCTAGGTTTCCATTGCAAAAATACTATCAAAATCTTAAAATGGTGTGGGGCAGAATAACATTTTTATATATTAGCCATTGTGTTTTCCAGTCCTCGTATTTTTCTGTTTCTTGTGATGATCATGGCCCCATTCCATCCCATAAATTCCATGTCCTATAACTACTGCCTTAAGGAAAAGAACATAGGAGAAATTAAACAAACAAACAAACAAACAATGACATTTTTGCCTTTTAGATCCAGTACTTAGGTCAGGACATAAAAATAGATCTTGAAGGATTGCTAAAGATCTTGGCTATCTTTCCAACAGTCTAAGTGAAGAGTCTGGAGAGGGAAAGAAGACAGAAGATCATGCTGTAAGCAGAGAGGTCAGGGAACGAGGACTAGAGAAGCAGACCTGAGTGATCTTGCTGACAGGAAGGGCATCTGCATTCAAGACCTGTCTCGTTTCTACCTGAACAATTATATGGTGTCAACAGTTCCTGAAAGTAATGCGGAAGCCAAGAAATCACCCACAAACCAGCATATGTCTATTCCAGGGAGCTCAGTGCATTGCTTGTGTCCATATGGTAAGTTAATCATAGTTCCCATTGGCATCAAAGAAGGATTCCCACCAGTCTTAGAGAAATTGTCATCCATAAGAGTGATTCCCATCTGTGCCCAGAGATGTTGCCCTCAGAATTAAGCTATGTGAACAATCGTTCTTTCAGCAGTGAGCCCAGAACACTAATGATCTCCTCAGAGACCAAAGGTCCCTGGACACCTAGAGGGACAGGAACGACGGAGAAGAGAAAGAGTTGGGTACTTGTGTAGACAGAATAGAACCAGTTCTAGATCTGCCTAGGCCTGGTCTATGTTGAAATACCTCACCTCACCCTGTCTTACAGATCTTTCTGCCTCTTGGCCAACTCAGGCTGATGTTTGGCCAAAGACATGGATTTCTACAATATATTAACACATTCCTTGACTGAAGGACCTCACGCCTTTAATTGTTTAAAATCTAATTGCAATAACGTTTTGAATTTTTAAATCTCTAGCTGGAGTTGTAAAATCTACCATGCAGAATGGTTTTCCAGGGTGACGCCTCTCTGAAATAGTGCAATGGACCATAATGGAGATGTGCTCTTCTCTCCAAATATATTCTGAGAACCATAACAGTGCCTGCTGGCAGTGGCTCCTCCTTTTGATGGCTTGTGCCATATATTGCCCCACCTTCCAAATACTGAAACAGCTGTGTCGCTCTCCAGTGAAGAACCACAGGGTTGACCTCCTTCTAACATTTCTGTGAAAAATCTTTAGTGTCTTTATGAGATTTCAGAAGTGCTTAACTTGTTATTAGTCTCATTTGATCTGTGCTCCCATTCTTGCCACTAAAACTAAAATGTTTTGCATCTGTATAAACCTTGAAATAATCTCTCTAAACATGTGTGTCTGGAAGCATTTTCATTTTATTAGAGCAACTGAAGTCCCTAGGATATTTGAAATACTTAAACTTTCATCAAACTTGCTGATAATGACCTATATGCTGGACATTTCCATTTTATTTACACGTTAGATTTTTCTTCATGATCAACTTTTATTGTTAAATTTTCTTTCATGTCACAGGTAACTTTCCCAGAATAGCAGATGAAAAGCTATGAAAATACTACTGCATATTCCAACATGATATTTTTGGAAAATATCATTTCTCTTTTTCATTCAAATATCTTGTGCCTTAAAATTATATGAATGCATAAAATTTGGTTGAACAGATTTGTGCACAACACATATCTAGATAGATTTGTGCACGATACAAAAATAGGTTTGTGTCTTTTTGTTTGTATGAAGACTTGGCCTTTGTTTTAGGCGGTATCCAGGTGCTGAATAGAAGATAATGTTGTAAAATGCATTTTAAAAGCGCTCCTCACAGTTCTGTCCCCCTTTTACCACACTCAAGGCCACAAAAATTCTATGTTTTTGTCCCATAGTTAGCATATTAATTTGAAACAAATTTGATGAGGCCTCCGGAGAATTTATTTTGTTTCCATCTCCACTATTTATTAAGATAGTCTTGCTAGAGCGTTTTCCTTTTATAAATAGATCGCTCCTTTTGGCTTCAACAGGAAACTACTAAAAAGCAGAGGGTAAAGTGGTAAGCACGTTGATTTTTGATATCATTGAAAAAGAAGTGAATCTCTAAATTTTTATAGTTGTTTGACTGTCATGAATTCAGGAACACTTACTGAGCTTCAGATTCTTAATATATAAGACAAAGATATTAAGATCTGCCATACCCACTTCAGAAAGTGGTTATGTATTTCAAATGAGACGTTGTAACATGAAATAATATTAAACAATAAAAGTGGCCATTTATGTTCTAGGCAAAGAAAATTTAAACACACAATCTCAGAGATCCTTAAAACAAACATGTGAAGAGCATATTGTTATTTTCCATTTTCAAATGAATAGATTAATTAGAGGCAAATTAAATTTAATTAACTTGTTCAAGGCTCTACAGTTTGTAAATGGCAAATTTCTGCAAGGCAAACAACATAAAAAATCAAAAAAATAAAGGCAAATGAGGAAAAAATTGCAATACCCGACAACTTGGGATAAAGTTTATTATATCTTACAAACCAATAAGCAGATTTAAAAGGTCACTTAGTAGAAAAATTGGCTTAGGATATGAGTTAGCAGTTCACAGAGAAATAAAAATTGCTGAAGCACTGTTAGATGTTAAACTTAACCAATAATTAAAGACATACAGATAATAATAATAATGAAAATCTTTTTGTGTGTTTGTGTGTGTTTCATGCAGTCAAAAATTAAAAAACAAAACAAACAAACAAAAAAACTTGTGTTGTCAGAGGAGAAATGTTTTCCATTCATTTTTGATGAGGATGTAAATTCAAACAAATTTTGGAATGTCTTGTAGTAATATACATTAAAATTTATGACGTCTTACCCTTTGACTCAGAAATTCCACTTTTAGAACTTTACCCTGCAGGTATTTGTACAAATATATTCTTTCCAATCTTATTTTCAGTAGAGAAAAATTAGAAACATGACTACAAATGACTCCCAATATAGAATTGGTGAAATGAATTATGATCCGAGCATACAGTAGGATAATATGCACTCATTAAAAGTAGCAAGACAAAATTATGTATGGAAAGATGGAAAAAGGTATATTTTAAAATGGAAAATAATTCCAGGACAATAAGTTTAGCATTTTTGTTGTTTTTTTATAACGTGTGTATCTCAAGATACATATCTAGTTGGCATATGCATCAACAATTTCTAGAAAATGTTCACCAGTTTATTTATTTGGAGGGAGGAGTGGAAAGAAGGGTATGAGGCTTTTGCTTTCTCTGTATCTTCCTCATGTTTAAGTTGTTTCCACGCCAAAGCTATCTGCTTCCAACCTTGTTTTCTTTCCATTACACCATATTGCCATTTGAAAATGCTTTGCAAGGCACTAAGAGTGAAATTACTGTTATTTGTAATCTTTCTTGTGTTGGTCTGGAGTTTCACCACAGTAGAGTAGTTCTTTTTTGGTGACAGATTTCTATTAAACCACATTTGACTGCCTTCTTTGCCATCTATGTCCATCATTTGCCTGTTTTCACTCAGATCCATTCCCTGCTTTTTCCCTCTCTACTTTCAGTGCCAGAAGATTGACTCTGCAAACAGTTATTTCCCAGGAGCAGCTGTCCATTGGCTTCAATTAGGTTTGGCCAACGGGAGATATTGGAGGGCGGTTGGAAGGAGGAAGGAGCCAGGAAGTCAGAGTACTTCTCCCCTTCTCTCTGCTTTGAGTGTCATCTTCAATGGGCAGTGAGTTTCACCCTTCTGGCAGCCTCGCCTTCCATGCTAGCATCCACTCTTCTGCCCCAGCAGCTACCTTCCAGAAGTTCCATTTTCTCTCTTTGATTCTCCAATCTGAAGGGTGCTAGCTGCTTTCAGCTCTTGCTAATATTTTGGCTGTCTCACCTTCTCTGTTAATCTTTTCAGCTCTCTTAATACTGTTTTAACTAGTCCCTTGGATAAAATAATCTTTTGGAAATTCATGGCACGGTTTATGTATTCTCATGGGACCTTGACAGATACATGATTTACATTAAATTTATATGCCACAAATTTTACTGCTTGATAAACTGAATGTAAAATAAATATAAGTGGAAAGTATGTCCTCCTGGAGTTAGAGAAGAAGGAAACTAACAATTCAGATTCTTGTTATGAGCCAAGAATTTTCCTGCCACTTTAAAAAGAATAATCGTCTCACCCTTTCTATGCAGCAGGTATTATTATACTCAAATCACAGTAAAGAAATAGAGACTCTGGCTTGTAAATGGCACAGCTGGGATTCAGCTCCAGGTCTTTCTGACTTTAAAGCCCAAGATATTTGTTAAGATGTTATAAAGTTGATTTCTGTGTCTCTTCTTTCTCTTAAAGTGTTCTCTTTTTGCTTCACTTATTTTTTCTAGGTGTCTTCCATCCACTGATCTCTTTTCAGCACAGGGTCATAGTTTTAATATTTACCTTCTGCTCTGCCTCAAAAGAACTGTACTAATCTATTGTTACTCTTCTTGATGTGTTGCTTTCCGCTAATCTGATAAGCAAATTTACGCTGAGCTATCATTTGATCACAACTGTCATTCAGCCAGAAGAAAAAAATGGATTTGAAATTTCAACTCAAGCCTACGATAATTTCCCTATAAACACTTATTCATTCACTTTTCTTTCCTGAAAATGTGCGGGGTTGCTAGATGCCCAGCACTGAACAAGACGGATTGCAGCCTGGTAGGGAAGAGAGTTATCAAACAATTTTATTGAGTTCTACATAGGAGAAATGTTCTGTGGAAGCATATGAGAGGAAATTGTACTGTAGAGTCCAGAAATACTTCCCTAAGGAAATGAAATTTGTGTTGCCCATAAAGGAGGCACTAGATAAGTAAAGGCAGAATAAGTGGGAGAGAGGAAAAAATTATACGACAGCATATATATCTGTCCTGGGGCAAAAAGGAGAATGGCTTATAAGAGGAATTGTTTAAAAAATACCAGTAATGCTAGAGTGTAGAGAGAAGAGCAAGCTAAGGCAGGAAAAACAGGAGGCAGCTTGATCATACAGTACCTCAAAGAACATATTAAGGGTTATTATGGACGGTGTTTTTTTTTATCCTAAGAGGAATGGGAAACCACTGAAAGGCATTTGCCACGGAAGAGGGTCAGGGAGAATGAACTGGAAGAAGGTTACAATAGGTGCAGGTAAATCATTTAAGAGACTTTTTGAGTATTCACAGTGAAAGATAATGGTGGCTGGAGGGAGATAGAGTGGATGGATTTGAGAGAGAGATTTAGGAGTTAGAATCACTAGGATTTGGGGAGTCAAGAAGGAGGAATCAATAATAACTTCTAGTCTAGTGTCATGTGATGGAATGGGAGAAGTGGAATATGAGTAGGTCAGGAGAATCCATGAATTTTATTATTTTGGACATGCTGAGTTTGTGGGTCTTTGAGAAATCTAAGCGGAGATGCAGAGTGGGCATTTATATCTATGCTTTTCGAGAACAGATCAGGACTGGCTATAGAAACCTGAGGTTTTTGGTCCTTGAATGATAATTGAAGCCATGCAAAATAGATGCGATTGTCTACGGAGAAACATTAGATTAAGAAGAGGGTTTAGGAGTGAATTCTGAAGAATAAGAAAATTTCTGACCTCAGAGTAGACTACAAGGAGGAGAAACATATTAGATAAGTTCTTCAAGATATTTGCATTCCACTAAGATGGGTGGGAACTCAGAGCTATTGTACAGTTCTAATATTGGGAGGCGACAGGTTTGACAGGAAGGATGATATTAGGCAATGGGGACCATTTCAAAAACCAAGCTCGCCCATATCCGCATGCATACGCACGCGCGCACACACACATTTCTCATTCTGAACCACTGGGATGGCATGTTCCTACCACTCTTCTTCCAAAGTTGGCTCTAGTTCTCAGGCCAAAAAGATGTTACAGAAATGTCTTAGCAAAAAACAATGACATGGGAGCTGGCCTGGTGGCTAAGGCGGTTAGCGATCCATGCTCCTAACTCTGAAGGCTGTCGGTTCAATTCCCACATGGGCCAGTGGGCTCTCAACCACAAGGTGGCCAAGTTCAATTCCTCGAGTCCCTCAAGGGATGGTGGGCTCCACGCCCTGCAACTAAGACTGTACAGGGCACCTTGAGCTGAGCTGCCTCCCGATGGCTCAGTTGGTTGGAGTGCATCCTTTCAACCACAAGGTTGTCAATTCAATTCCTCGACTCCTGCAAGGGATGGTGGGCTGCGCCCCTTGCAACTAAGATTGAACATGGCATCTTGAGCTGAGCTGAGCTCCCGGATGGCTCAGTGGGTTGGAGCGCGTCCTCTCAACCACAAGGTTGACAGTTCAATTCCTTGACTCCTGCAAGGCATGGTGGGCTGCGCCCCCTGCAACTAACAATGGCAACTGGACCTGGAGCTGAGCTGCACCCTCCACAACTAAGACTGAAAGGACAACAACTTGACTTGGAAAAGTCCTGGAAGTACATATTGTTCCCCAATAAAGTCCTGTTCCCTTTCCCCAATAAAATCTTAAAAAAAAAAAAAAAAATCACAAAAACAAACAAACAAAAAATTACATGTTCAATCTTACCTTCAAGGTTGCTGGTGGCCTGAACAGACTGTCAGTGTTTTACTAATTTCCACCTTAGCTAACTAATCTCAAATTCAGGATTTTACAGTAAATGCTGTTCTGTTACCTGTAATGTTGTCACCTGTAGAAGTAATCGTATTATCTCCTTAGTTATAGGTGTTTTTGAATTGCAGCTTTCTCATTCTACAGAATTAGACTGAAGCAAACAAACTGTTGGGAGTCCCTCCTTTTACCTCTCCATTAGCATATTGGCTCTAAATTCTCTCTCTCTCTCTCTGTGTGTGTGTGTGTGTGTGTGTGTGTGTGTGTGTGTGTGTGATTCTGCTTCAGGGCAGCATGCTGACCTACTACAGTTGGTCACCAATAGTAAAACAGAAGATAGTAGTGTCCCCAAGACACTGAAGTCCTGCCCAAATCACCCCCCCCACCCATGACTGAGAGGCCAGGCACAAGTTCAAAGAGAAATCCTACGCTGTTTGTTGCTTAGAGACAAGTCTAATGGGGTGTAAGGACAGTTGTGCTGAAATTGCAAAGAAGAATGTGTGTATGTCATGTAATTTATTTAGTTATTTTAAGGCCAAGATACCTTTTTTTTTTTTTAAAAAAAAAACACACACAGTCTATTGAGATATAATTCACATATAACATTCACCCTTCGAAAATTTGCAATTCAGTGGTTTTTAGTACATTCACCAAATTTTGTAACCTTCATCACTATCTAATTTTAGAACAACTATACCTCCAAAAGAAACTCCCTACCCATTAGCAGTCACTCCTCCTTCTCCTCTTACCTCCCTCCACAGGCAGCCACTAAAAAGATACTCTTTGGAGTGCTTCAAATTCCCATCCACCATCCCAGACTGCTGCTGCTACAAGATGTCTGAAACTCACAGGTCAAAAGAGAAATGAGAATTTGAGCAAGAGCTCATCTTTCTGTATTTATTTTCTCTCTTACTTTCATCCATCACAGTTTTCATCCCTGTCCCATCCATACTATATGCTAACATCTTGCTGTCTATTACAGCTAAGTGGATAATACTACCTTCTATCCTATCCCCTGAAATATTGTTTTTGTTCTCATTACCATGAAAAATACTTTTACCACTTATTGATGAGCTTTTCATCATCAAGTGGATTGACTTTTCTTAACAATCGTGCTTCTTTACTTCTTGAAAACCTTTTACAGAGGTCAGCAACACTTTCGATTAAAAATTTCTTCTCCTTT
Organism: Rhinolophus sinicus; assembly: GCF_036562045.2. Taxonomy (NCBI): domain Eukaryota; kingdom Metazoa; phylum Chordata; class Mammalia; order Chiroptera; family Rhinolophidae; genus Rhinolophus; species Rhinolophus sinicus. Next base: position 37,052,420 of record NC_133758.1, on the reverse strand, counting down.
CACACTTTTTGGAATTTCCTCCTATGTCTGAGATGGTCCTTTGCTAGCCTTTTTTTCCCTTTCTGCCTATGAATGATGAATGCCCCAAGCTTCTGTCTATGGTCTCTTTTCTTTGCGCTCTCATTTTATCTCACTCGTTTGATATATTTTACCTTTTTAAAATCTATTTTTAAATTTTATTTATTTATTTATTTATTTATTTATTTATTTATTTATTTATCTTTTTATGTATGATTAGTAGCAGAACATTGAGGCATCAAAACCCACTCTGTCTGACTACAGAGCTTACACTTTTTTTTTTCTTATTTCCTACCCCACAATCTCCCCTTTAGCAACCATCAGCTTGTTCTCTATACCTATTGGTCTGTTTGCATTTTGTTTTGTTTATCCATTTATTTTACTTTTTTTAGATTCCACATATAAGTGAAATAGATCATACAGTATTTGTCTTTCTCTGCCTGACTTATTTCACTTAGATAATACTTTCTGGGTCATCAATGTTGTCGCAAACAGCAACAGAATCTGTTCATTTTATGGCTGAGTAATATTCTGTTGTGTAAATATACCACACCTTCTTTATCCATTTATCTATTGATAGACACCTAGGTTGTTCCAACTTTTAGCCCTCCTGGGTTGAGTATAGAATCAGTATCTTTAAGCTACCACTTTCTCCTGTTTTAAGGTCCATATTTCCAATGGTTTGATGGCCACGCCACCCTCCCAGCACCTTACACTCACAATGCCTCCAAGAAGTACATCTATCCACTCCCTCAAAACCTGCTGCTTCGAACTGTCTTTCTTCAGTTAACCTTGAGCTATCATCTGGCTTAAAATCTGGGCTATTTTTATTTATTTCTCCACTTCTTCATGTTTCACAATCAGTTGCCAAGTCTGAAAAATTGTTACTTTTAAACATTTTCCCACCCTTCGTTCTCTTTGCCACTTAATGCAATCACACTAGGTACTTGCAGGGAGAGAACTATCTTCCCCACTCTTTTCACTGTCTCCTATCCTGACATCCTCTGACATTACACCAAGTTAGTTTTCCCAATATAAGATTTAAATGAATTCTATTCTTTAAAAACACAATTGCTTGCCTGACATTATTTTCCATGAACAGCCCCAATCTACTTGTCTTGGTTTCTTTTGCCTCTTATATTTCTAGCCAATGTAGTTCACCTTTGATTATGTCGGATGCCCTTCTTAGGGCTTATGTTAGTTCAATCTGCTCCAAAAATATTAAATTCTTTCCTTTTCTAATACTTAGTATTGATCGAAATTCACATTATCTTGTCCATAAAGTTCTTTTTTCATTCCCCAAATTATTTTGTTCCAGCTTCTATACTCTATAACACTTAGTTTGGATGACTTTTACACTCCATTTATTCATTTATATACCTCATTCCTCTTAATACACAGGAAGAGTTCTGAAAGTAAGGGCTGGAATTTATGTATATTTAATCATCTATAGGGTCTAGTACTTTGTTTTACTGTATTAGTTTGCTGCTATGGATATCAGAATACCTCAAATAATAGTGGTTTACATAAGATAAAATTTACTTTTCTTTTGCCTAAACAAATATAGGGCCAGTGATGTACCTCTTCTCCACAAAGTTTTCAAAGATCCAGGTTCTTCTTATATTGTCACTTGTGTCCTTGACATCGAGAACCATGATGGTGTCTGCACTTCAGACATGAAGAAAGAAAAGACGGGCTTAAGAAAAAAAGAGCTAAGGGTATACTAGTTCTGTCTCTTAAGGAAGTCTCCTAAAAACCACCCAAGTCACATTCTCTTCTATATTACTGGCCAGATTTAAGTCACATGGCTATGCTTCGTTGCAAGAAAGGCTAAAAAAAACGTGATCTTTATAATTGGCGGCTAATTTATTGCCAAGAAAATGATTACTGTGGAAAAAAGAGAAGGTAAAAATAAAGGCATGATTTGGATGACAGTGATGTGTGGATAGTGGAGGCTCACCGATGGTAACAAATGCACCACTGCAGTGGGGGATGCCCACAATGGAGGGGTTGCACATGTGTGGGGGCAGGGAGGCCATGGGAACCCTCTATATTTTCCGTTCAGTTTCGCTGTGAATCTAAAACTACTGTGAAAAATAAAGTCTATTTTAAAAATTAAGGCAGAACTAAGAGTCTCTGCCCCATTTCTCTAGAATGTTTGTTTTCAAACATTATGGAGTAAATGAATGAATGACAATAGAGGGTGAAAGGTAGTGTGCAAAGGTTGAAATTGTTTTCTAAGGGAGTTATATTTAGAATTTTTTTTTTTACTTAGTGAACCTCATGCTTAATAATCCTATTATCCTTAATATAATACTCTGTTTTCTCGGTTAGTGATTATAATCTTATTAACTTTAGGAAAAGAAATCTTCCAAAATCAGTTTCTAATCAAGTATAACATTACTGGACGAATACTTACATTATTTCTTTTAAAAGAGAGGAGGTTTTTTGTTTTGTTTTTATTCTATGTTGTATTTTGAAAGGTTGATAATTATGATTACATTTGCATGAACTTCTAAAATAGCTAATTCAGCTACTGTTCATATAACTTAAATGCTTTAGAGTAGACACCTATAACTCTAGTAAAGAATTTTTGTGTATTTCTAAATATCTCTCTTTAATTGTATATTTCCCCTAAGTTTCTGTTGCCTAGTAAGCATTAAGAAAGTAACTTACCTTTTAATAATGGCCCATTTCTTTAGTCTCTACATAGATTTGAAATTTTAACATATTTTCCTTTTCTCATTCTACTCCAATGCTTCTGATCTCCCAAAAAGATAATTGGACGAGTGTCCGAGGAGACTAATTTGTTTCTTCTCTTATTTTTTAAAGTACATGTTAATTATCTGAGATCTGATTGGGCAAACTACACTCCTGGGAAACTAAAGTTACCCATCTCACCGGAAGAAAAGGGGGATGGAGCTGGATAAAATTGGACCTGTTAGTATTGGAATTTTCTGGACATTGATCAGAGCTAAGTCCTGGTAAGGATGGATGGAAAAGATTGCTGGTGTCTCTTCTGGAAGAAACCAGAATGGAAGTAAACTTCTTGTTTTTCCCTAAGTGACACTTACTATAAAACCTCCACTCAGCTTTTTCCATCACAAGCCTTTTCTATCAGGGCCTTCCCAAGGTTAACTTTCCATCTGTGAATCAAGTTGGCCCCAAGAGAAGGCTAAGAGCATGGATTTTGTAGGAACCCAGAATTGCTCTAAACAGACACCAGAGGTAACCATAGGATTAACATAAATAAATTTCCAGTGACAGAGCTTTAAGTAGGATCATTATGTTGCTTATACAATGGCAGGAAGGAGTTTTAAGGCACCTCTCTAAAATTGGTGTCCCCAGGTTAAAAAAACACTTCTGAATTTATTTGTTTTGTACCCTTTGTGGTAGTTTATGATTTAATTCTCTGGATAGAGAGTGTTCTTCAGCAGTCTCTTTAAGTTCCTTTGATCCTGAGTTCTTTTTCTTCTTAAATGTATTATTGATCAATCAATGTACTTGTTCTTTTGTACTCTTTGAGAAGAGTTATTATGAATCCGTTGTTAAACTCTTAAATGGGTCAAATCAATTTTCCAATTGCCTGAGAATAAATACCCAATACCTGCCTTCAAGAAGCCATAACAAATAAACCTCTCCCCACTAATGAAATAGTCTCTTATGTATAACACATAGGTAGGAGGGAAAAGGGGTCAAACCAAATGAAATGTTCTAATTATCTCTCTGAACCTACTTAAAATACCATTATCACAGATGTCTGTCAAATTTGACTGATATAAATTATCTTCTGGAAACTGAAAAATAACAATAAGCCATGAAATCTTTATTTTTGTCATTAATTTATTTAATAAATACTTTTGGTATATCTAATATGTACTTAGCACTATGAGGAATACAATGAAGAAAAATGTATAATTTTCCTTTTTGATGTTTTTAAAATCTAGTTGAACAACTCCAGGAGATTATAGGGAGGGATTTTCAGGGAGTCAAACTATTTGAGAATAATGGTGAGAAAGAATTTGTTGTGTCAATGGGAAAATACAGAAAAAGAAGATTCTAAGTAAGAACTTGGTTTGAATACAGGACAAGCGAAAGCCTCAGAAAAGACAGATAGGAAGTCCAATCCCTTGGGTGCAATTTTAGATCTGATCCAGGTATTAGGATCAGAAAGTACAACACAGTAGGTAAAGCTAGTAAGAGCAGGTGATAGTACATTGTAGGAAACAAAGGTACAGAAAAACGAGAGAGGGACCGATGATACATAGAAAACACCTTGGAAGTTAAATATCATGACCAGAGATGTTACAATGTTCTATATAGAATTAAGTCGTGATAGTAGCAAACATATGTTAAATTCTATGTGCCAGGCAGTGTTTCATCTTAACTGTGACCTTAAGCTGTTAAGGCATTAGCTAACATAATCACCCTGCTATTTGTGTCATGAGTTTGCTACTATTATTTCTATTTTATTGATAACACAGACTAATGTACTGGAGTTTTCAGAGCAAGTAGACTGCGAAGTGGGGCTGAGTCCCACAGCCTAGTGGCACAGCGTGTGTTCCTATCCACTGTGAGGTATTGCCCAGGTACCAAACAAGAGGTGTAGGGAGCAGGCGATAGCAGAAACACAGCAAGGATCACAGCGGGCTGGGAGGCACAACAACGACTTCTCGGAGATTGTTTAATCTCCCTAGAGATATAGTTAGCATTTTCATCGGTGGAGTTGAGGCTGATGGAGCACACTAAATTAGACAACAGGATAAGAAAAATAAGCTATTAAATAACAGGATGGCGAGGTATTATTGGAGCTTGTATAACTAACTCTGTGTGTGTGTGTGTGTGTGTGTGTGTGTGTGTTTAGAAAGTGGTAGCAATTATTTAAATACTAAATTTAAACTAAAAAATGAGTGGAAAGTATGGTTGTGTTCCTAGTCATTTCAAAATGGTATGTTATTGTAAAAACAAAAGAAAGAGCAACAATAAAACTAGACTCTGTGTTCTTAAGCAGAGTTCAACTTGAGCCATACAAGAGAAAACATAAAAAAATCAAAAAACACTTTTGATGTTGGATGGGAGTTTTTGTTTGCTTTTCAACAAAGTTGCTAGAGGAATTTCTCATTATGATTCCAGCCATGGAGGATTTCAGGGAAATAAACAATTACTGGCCTGTCCATCAAAAACCCAATACATGGTGCCCAGAGACAAAGTGGGTTTATCTTTTGCACTGACTTGATGTATGAGACTAGAAGGAGTGTACTAGTGTAAAGTCCCAAAAGATAGTAGAATTGCATAATACAACTTTTCCAAGCTCACTAACTTATCATGGCTCACATCTTAAAGGCATTTTGTACATGCAATACATGTGCCCATTGGGAGAAGTCTTTATTATAATAATATCAAGGCTGTGGAGCAATGTATGTTCATACTGTAGGCTATATTCGTTATGAATTTCAGCTTTTGTTACATCTGTGTCCTACCTTCCCAAATAGATCATAAATCACATGAAGTCATTTTGCTTCCAAAATTTATCTCTTTTATCTGTTATGTACATGATAGCCTTCCATGCCATCATCGGTATCTTAGTTTGCTTGGGCAACTATAACAAAATTCCATGGACTCGTGGCTGAAGCAAAGATATTTATTTCTCACAGTTCTTGGAGGCTGGGAAGTCCAAGATCAAGAGGTCAGCTGATTTCATGTCTGGTGAGAAACTGCTTCTTGGCTTGTAGGCAGCCAACTTTTTGTTATGTACTCATATGGCCTTTCCTTAGTGTGTGCTAGTGGATCTCTCTCTCTCTCTCTCTCTCTCTCTCTCTCTCTCTCTCTCTCTCTCTCTCTCTCTCTCTCTCTCTTCTAAGGGCCCTAATCCCACCAGGAGGATCCCATTGTCATGACCTAATATAAACCTAATTACCTCCCCAAGCCCCCCCCCCAAATACCATCACATTGGGGGCACTGCTTCAACAAGTGAATGTGGGAGGGACAGAAACATTAAGTCCATAACAACCTGCAAGATCTCATTCCAGCCTTTCCCTCAGATTTTATCTTCTACTCCTCTTCCTCCACATGGTTCCACATACGCTCCTGCTACATGGGTTTTCTTTCTGTTTCCTAAATGCGCCTAGATTATTTCTACCTCTGGTACTTGCACGTCTCCACGTGCCTTATCATTCAGCTCTCAGTTCAAGCATCACATCTTCAGAGAGGTTGTCCCTACACCTTAGTATAAATTTGTTTTCTTATCTTTCTATATCACTTTGTCACATTATCTCACCTTTCTTTTTTTAATGTGGACAATTGCTTGTTTTTCTTTTTCCTTTTTTTTGTTTTTCATTTTTCATTTACAGTGACATTAAATTTTGTTTTTCTCCTCCTTAATGGGAACAATTTAACTTATTTCATCAATCACAAAAACCACATAAAATATCAAAAGGCAACACAATCCAGAATAGAAGGAGTAGAGCAGCAAGAGCCAGATGATGTATTTTTCTATGTCTTTGTTGCTGACTATTGACTCACTATGTGGAGTCTCTTCAACTTTCCAAAGTCTCAGTTTCACTATTTGTAAAACAAGCATAGCATTATCTGCCTGTGGCCTGTCAGGAAATATATGAGATATCAAGTAACTTTCAGGCACTTTGAACTACCTGGAAGAAAGGATATACACATTTGTATTATCATATATTTTACAGACAGAGAAAATTGGGGCACAAACAATTCCCTCAGATAAGAAGACAGTATCAGTGTTAGACCAGAAATGTTGGGATTTTTCAGCATTATTAAAAAATTTTTTTTTTTTCCTCCTCAGGCAAGGGAAACAAAAGAAAAAATAAATGAATTGAACTACATCAAACTAACAAAATTTTGCCCAGCAAAGGAAACCATCAACAAAACAAAAAGACAGCCTACTGAATGAGAGAAGATATTCGCCAATGATGCATCTGATAAGGGGTTAGTACTCACAATTTATAAAAAATTCATACAGCTCTACATAAAATAATAATAATAATAATAATAATAATAATAATAATAATCCAATTGAAAAATGGGCAGAGGATCTGAATAAACATTTCTCCAAAGAGGACATACAGATGGCCAATAGACATATGAAAAGATGCTCAATGTCATTAATCATGAGAGAAATGCAAATTAAAACTACATTATCTCACCTTTTAATCCCTTCTTAGTACTTAGACTTTCCAAAATTATCTCTGTTATTGTTGTTATTACAGTTGTTATCTGTAGCTATTATTGTTATTACTGTGTATTATAGTAGTATGTAGGCTCCATAAGGAAAGGCATCTTATCTGTACTGTTTTATCACTTTATCTCCAAAATCTAGAACCAAGCACGATATATTATATATATGTACATATATGTGTATATGTACATATATATAATATATCACATGCTAGCATTATATGTGTGTATATTGCTACAGATATACATATGATGCTATACATACACATATATATGATGTTTCTGCACAGCCTCCGTGTTTACTAATGTTTGCTGATGGTGGCAATTCTAAGAAGAGTGAAAGCAACCACATGGTTTCATTACTTGCCTTTGGGAAAGTTGTGCGATATGTATTTTTTTAATTTAGCATTCTCTGTCCTCACCTTCAGCATGGTCCTTCCCTCTCCTAGAGTCACTTTTACTTCACCACCATCAACCAAAGATTAGCTGCTAACTCATCCTCGATATGGTTTAGGTTATGACACTATACCAAGAATTCAATAGATCAAGGGGACGGGATCTCTAACAGTGGTATAACAGGAATGACAGGCAGGTGGGGAAATATTTTGGTTGGGCATGGAGAGGCTTCTTGGCACTGTTCCTGTTATTCCACAAAGGTAATGGTCTATATAGATTGGGAGTGTAGTGTTCTTCCTAGCCTGGAGCCAAGAGAGAAGATCCTAAGTTGTGTCTGTCTAATTTAGGTGCAAGCCCCAAAGCACAGGTCTTACTATGCTTGCCTACTGAGTTCATTGTATTTCAGGCTCTGACCTCAAGTATGGAAAGTCTTCTCAGAACCAACTCATTAATAACAAGGGGACTTACTTATGTCTTTTTAAAATCGTGATCAGGGGTTCTACCTCTATCCCCCATGTCACCTACTAGTTCCTAATGAGTGGACTAAGCCAATATGCCACAACTTCCTGGCATTCATATCTGCTTATGAATAATAAAAACACAATTCAAGCATATGCCTTCTCATTCTGTGATCCTCTCCTCCTCTGCTCTTGCTCTTAATGCACAGTGTTAATGTCAAATCTGTCTGCTTTAATTATGTTAAGAGGTTACATTGGAAGGTTATCCATTTAGTCTTTAACAGCATGAAATAGCACTTATATTATCATTGTCACTTTCTGCACATAAACAAGAACTTGATTAACAGTAGCTAACCATGAGAAAATAAATGTTCTCTTAAAGGCAGACATTTTTAGTGGATAAGCACTAGGTGTCACTAGTATACTCTCAACTACAATTGTCTATACCTTCAGAGAAATCAATGTTGAATGAAGCCGACCGATGAAGAAATACAGGCATTCTGAAAAACAATGGGAAATTGTTCCTGTAGCAAATAACATTTATTTGTTTATAACTGGACAAATGTCTTTTAAGAACACTTTAATGAATTATAAGTGAAAATAGTATTTAAGTAACTTTGAGATATGTGGGAGACCATCATTATATTTATTAGAAATGTACCTGAAAATTATGTGTAAATCAAATATTGTAAACTGAGTTATGATTTCTCATTGACCTTTTTTACAGTTTTAAACAAGCAATCCCACCTCATCCTCCCCATACTGTCAGTTTAGCATTATTTTGAAATAAAAAACATTTTGAGGTGGTGGAAATGTTTTACATCTTTAAATAGGTGGTGATTCCATGGGAGTTTACATTGAACTGACCATTTGGGATTTGACATTTTACTATAAAAAATATATAGTCCCATAAAACACTAAAAAATCATAATTATTCATCTTAAGGTTACTTTTAATAGATTTTTGCTTTTGTAATCAGATATTCTGTGATTAAGTAATTATTCTACATAACATTTGCAAGTATTTAGTCAAATGAATACTAAATTCATCTGATTTTTGCATGTTTTAAAATACATAACAGGGCTAATTCCATCTTGGGACTGCTCACCACTCAATAAGGTCTGAATTTTTAATATTCAATGTACCACATTGGTGATTTTCACTTTGATATGGAACCATTTTGTTGATTGCAATAACTGCCATTCTGAGTATGAAGAGATTTGATGGATGCAACTAGATATGCTATTGACTAAGTAACAGTTGTTTTAAATTTTGTCCATTATTTTTTAAAAGCATCAATATCAGCATACTGCAAAACCACTGCTTAAATTAAATTATATACATGAGTTCTCTTAAAGCTCAAGACAATCTACTGAATAATTTTTGTTTCATCATAGTCTACCAGCCCAACTACTTAAATATAAGCTTTAGCTTTTAGACTTTTTAATAAACTGGGTAATTAGCCATTTCATTACATGTCTGAAGCCTGGAATTGAAAGTTTGGATAAATCCTTTCAGAGAAATTATGTGTGCTCTAAAAAAAAATAACTAATAACACACAACATATCTAAACTTTCTGTACTTGACTGTTCTTTCTAACCAAGCCACTTACCCCTTGTTACCCCCAAAATATCCCTTTTCTGATTTTTCAGTTTGCATGTCTGAGAAATGGAAAAGGAACGGGGTTCCTAATCTCCCATTGCTCAATCCATTTAGCAGATTTACGGTGATCTTTGAGATTGCCTGTCATGTTTTCACATTGCTTATCAACCTAAATTTCAGCTCCTTGATCTGCTCAGACCTTAGGTTCCTGCACATTCCCTTTCACTTTAGACTTTGCTCATTGGTTCTGTGCCTCTAAATAAATTTGAAGCAACCAGTTAGACCGTTCTCCATTCTGTTAGCCTAAATTCTCCAGAATTTTCTACTATGTAATCTGCCAGTCCAACACACCAGCGCAACACATTATTTCATGTCTTGATCCCCATCTGAAACTTAATCCCCAACTATTTTAGAATGAGCACCACTGTGGTAAAGGATTTTGTATGCTCTTCCTTCACTCTTGTTAGAACCCCAAATAGCTATGCCTATAAGGAGACAATTTAGGTGAAAAATGGAATTAGTGAACTCCTATTATGTGACAGGTATAAAGCTAAGGAATGGAGGATACAAACATAGGTTTAGATCTGGGCTCTAATGTTTCAGATCTTACAATATTTTGGGAGTCATCTACTCAAAAACTGATCATTTTAATGTTGCGATGAATACCTCCTACACAGTAATCTTTTCAATCCCAATAGAAGAGATAGAAGATATGTTTGTTGCAATGATCTAAAAATAAGCAATCTTTATTGGTGAGGCAAAGGATTGAGAAAGAACAGTATTTACACAATCATGATAGTTAATTCTCATCTGACCATTTCTATTAGACTGGACAAAGAGATCATGCAAGATTGGGCCTAATAAACCCAAACACAAATATGTATTTTTTAATTTTATATATTTTTTACACACATACACACACACACACACACACACACGATAGAAGTCAGGTGGCACCCACGGAGTGTGCTGAAACCACATCAATAGACAGAGCTGTGAAAGGCAGCTTCCCTTTCTGTTTCCCAAATGCCTGATTACTTTTGACTAATATTTCCCTTCCTGTTCTGCTCAATAATATAGTGTAGGAGAAAAAAATGCTAAAGTGTGCTCCTTTTCTTCCTCTGAATTTCTTTTTCTTCAAAGAATCACATTTCCTACAGATTCTTATTGGCAGTCCATGGTGAAGACACAAAATAAAGAGAAAACTGTAGAAGAAGAGCTTACATGAATGATGAACAAGATGCACTGTGGAGTTAGGGGTCATTGTTGTCTGGTGCAGCTATAGATGGAGGATTCACTAGTGTGTGTTGGAAGCTGCAGCCATTACTCAGAGCCCTCTGTCAGCTCTGGGCATGGTACGAATCCCTGATGCTGTCGCAGTGCTCTGCGCTGAGCATTATGGTGTCTCAAGGACAGACCCGGGCAAGAGAGAGAAGCGTCTGGAATTGGCAATATGAAAGATAAGTTTGCACTTGATGCCACAGACCAAGAAATGATAGTTTAATATCAATCATCACAGACAATTGCAAAAGAACTGGATGTTCATACATAGAAGATATATTACCCGTTAGGAGGCAAATCTATCACAAACAGTACCCCAACACTTACTGACTGAATAAGCATCATATCTCCAAGAGCAAATAAGTTCAAATAGATGTGTTTGTCAAGATGAAATTGGATTGACCTTCAAGTGTCTTGTACTTCTAGGGTAGCAACTAAAGAATAGCATAATTTAGGGCTTCATTATCATAAGTAGGAGGGAAACTTTTGACATTGTCATGAAGTGCTAGTAGTTCTCATCCTTGTTTCATCATTGAATATATATATATATGATTTGAATCCTACTTATGATAATGAAGCCCTATATATATATATATGTATGTATGTATATCCTTATCCTTTTTTTTAAAACTGTTTGCAACACATGCATCCTTGAATCATAGAATCTGAGATCTAGACAGAAACTCTGAGATCATCTATCAAGTGGTCTCAAGCCTTGCTTATAGCAGAATGACCACCAGGGAGGGTGGAGCTTTCAAAATACAGATTCCTTTGCCTCAGTCCTAAGATTCTTCGTAGTTATATTGGTTTCCTTGGGATGCCATAACAAAGTACCACAAACTGAGTGGTTTAAAACAACAAAAATTTATGGTCTCACAGTTATGGAGTATAGAAGCCTGAAATCAAGGTGTCAGCAGTGTCATGCTTCCTCTGAAACCTATAGGGGAATCCTTCTGCGACTCTTTCTAATTTATGACGGTTGCCAGAAATCTGCTATGTTCTTTGGCTTGCAGGAGCATCACTCTAATCTCTGCCTCCATCATCACATGGCCTTTTTCCTTCTACCATGTTTCCCTGAAAAAACGACCTAGCCAGACACCAATAAGCTCTAATGTGTCTTTTGGAGCAAACATTAATATAAGACTCGGTATTATATTATATTATATTATATTATATTATATTATATTATATTATATTATATTATATTATACTATACTATATTATATTATATCTGGTCTTATATTATAGTAAAATAAGACAAGGTCTTATATTAATTTTTGCTCCAAAAGACGCATTAGAGCTGATTATCTGGCTAGGTTTTATTTTCGGGGAAACACAGTATGTGTAACCTCTGTGACTCTTTCTCACTTATAAAGATATCAGTTATATTGAATTAGACCCCACCTCACTTCACTAGAGACCCCACCTCACTTCAGTATAGCCTTACTTAATTACATCTGCAATGACCTTATTTCCAAATAAGGTCATATTGTCAGGTCCTGGGATTTAGGACTTTAACATATCTTTTGGGAGAAACACAATTCAACCCATCACAAAGGTATTGATTGGAGTGAGGTTGACAATTATTTAGGTAATTGGTGGTAGCCACTTTTGAGAACTACTGGTCAATCAGTCCAATCTCTTCTATTACAGAAGAGGTAACTGAGGACTAGATATGTCTAGGAACTATTAAGTGACAGAGTCAGAACACGCATAAACCATTCCTATATCTATGCAAAGTGTTACCCTCTACATTCCTACTTAATTATTATGATAGCAATGATGCTTCTTTGAACTTACATTAGTATCACTTAATATTTGTCAACTTTAATACAAAACTCTGTAGCTTTTTATTTTTTATTTCTATTTTGAAATCTACTGAATAATACTTCACCCAGGAGTTTTACATTTAAAAAACTTCTGGTAGCAATCTTATTCAGGTATTCAAGCAAAGCTGACATGAGGGTCAATTGGATTTGCAATTGTAAAGAAGTATACAAATGTATAAACATATACATTTTATCTAAGCAAGTGAACTTTTTTTGAGACTTGATGGATTACTTTGGAGATGTGGATGCTACTTGGGGCAACACAAATGGTGGCTTAAATGTTACTGATTTAAATAAAACAGTTTTTAGGCATAAGGAGCGTGAATAAGTAAAAACTGAGTGATAAACGTATAGTGGATATTGTACACTCACTGATGTGTCTGCCTCTCAAAGTTCTTCTCTCCAGCTACACTTTGAGTTGGGAAGGTTTGTCAAGTTGTAACGGAATAATGAAATAACTCAGAAATAGCTTTTATAGTTCAGAGGGTAAGGGTATCAAAATACCTCCTGCACAATTGGAATTATGCACAACCCAGTAATGCAAAAATACAAAAAATTGGGGAGAATATTGATGGAGGAATATTTTTCCTGTGATTCCCCAAATGATGTAGATGATGTTGGATCTGCCGGCAGTTTCTGGGTGTAGGCCGGGATCGTGTCTCAAGAGACTGAAGAATGGAAACACAGACCCAGGAGAGGCAAAGCGTTTTAAAAGGAGGATAGTTTATTGAAAGCAAAGAGTCAGAGCTCCCGAGCGGGAGGGGGTCCCGAATGGGGGTGGCCCATGATTGAAACAAGAGCTCTTACTTTTATACCTTCCTTTGCCTGTTTGGGGAAGGGGAGCTGCCTGAAGAAGGGAATTGTTTGAAGAAGGGAACTGGTGCCTTCTAATGAAATTTGTCTACCAGATTTGTTCTGCTTGCCCATCCTAAAGGAATTAGCAAAGTAACCCACTCTTATCTACCAGATCTGTTCCGTTTGTCAGGCCAAAAGGAATTTTATGATTAATCTCAAGGCCTTGTTACATTATGTCCTGGAGCAAAGGAGTGATTTCAAAACCTGGAGTTTTAGGATATGGCTGTCTTTGTTTATTCCACCAGGGACCTCCCTGTCTACCTAGGGACATGCTAGGTAACCTGTATCAATATCTCAAAACTTGGGTCAGAAGAACCACAGGAATGAAAAATTAGTATGGAAATCATGACAAGTATCCCCAAATATCCTGACAGTCCCGTGTTCCTATAATAGAAAAGGAAGGTAAGGTTGAGATCTGTGTTGGACGATGCATGATTAGAGATACGGATTCAGAACACAATCTCACATCCCACAATTCTCTGCCCCACTCCTGCCAATAAACTAATGAGACTTTAAGACTCTGACTACTTTTCTTAGCATAACAATAAAGAATAGACAGGGTTTTCGATTGCAGTGGCATGAGCAGGGACAATATTCTCTCTGAGGAAAAATATTCACAACCAGTCTGCAAATTATCAGGATTGAAGGGTACTAGGTATGTGTGTACTAAGGATACTGAATACACATTTAATAAAGAGAAATAGCCCTGAAGAAACAAAGAGATTTACGTATAGGAAAACTTCAAATTTGTGACACGTAAATTGAAAGTGACCATCTTTTCTGATCACAAGGTTACCTCTAATTCAGTTTCTGAAAGCTAGGAAATTAGACTATGACAGGAAGAATTTGTTTATTGAATGGGATGACATGAAAAATATAATAAAAGCATTAATCAAGTCACTTTCAAAATATCAGTGGTGGGCCATCAAACAATAATATGGAGATAATTCCAAGCAAAGGAGCACAATTAAATATTTTGAGAGACATTTGCAACTTCTGACAGAATTGTGAATAAATGTGAAAAATGAAAGATAAATAATAAACATCAGAAAGCAGAGGAGGAAGTTTTACGTAGAGTTGATCAAAAATAAAGGAGAGGAACCAAGATGAAGTCTGCTCAAAAGCACTATAGACCAGTGTGTTTCAGAGTGAGGTCTTCAGACAACAGGGACCAGAATCAGAATTTCCTGCCATGTTTGTTAAAATGAAAAGCTTTGAAACTTACCCTAAGCCCACTGAATTAGAATAGTGGTTGTCTGTAAATTTTATCACGTTCCTTCCTATGATTCTTATGTACCCTTAAGTCTGAGAGACAGTGCCTTAGATTTGATAAAACAGAAAGAGAGGTTCAGAGGTGACAGCTATCAGGACTATAAACAAGTGTATAGGATGGGACTGAATGAGAAATTATGGAGCGCAACTGGAAGGTTTATATAAACTTCTTTAAAGAAAGAGAAAAGATAAAGAGCAAAGAGCAAGTTCTTGCACTGACACTTGATTCCAGGAAAGGAAAAGGAAACCAATGATTTGGAGGCATGTGCTCATACTTCAAGAAAGAAGGTGGTATGATCAAGCTTGTAAAGAATGGCAGTGCTTTGGGATGTGCCTTTATAAATGAATTCCATACAACTTTGGAATATCGCTTGAGCAAACGATGGGTTCAGCTTTGAATGGCATGCAGAAGAAAAAAGATGAAATGGCCAGTATATGGAGAGAAGGGTTTCTGTGACTGCCACGTGGTCACTTTAGTTAGGGAACAGATATGTCAGCCATCCTGTATTTGACCACTATTGTTTACCTGCATTCCAAATTCTGTGAATGCTTTTGGTGACTTTCATCCTATAATTTTAGCATTTACTACTTATAATTTCAGTGATCTCCTGATACCCCGTAATAATATCATTGAAATCCTCATTAAATAACGTTGCCAGAGCTAAGGCTAAAATTCAGGCCTGAAATAATGCCTGAAAATCCATAACTTTGAAAGAGGATTTAAATGCAATAAAATGTCACAGAGAACTCCAAAAATCCATTATCATGTGTTCTTCTATAAATTTAAGACAAGATATGTTGTGAAATAACAAAAGAGGCAATGCTGGGTAGAAGAATATGAAAGGAAAAATACCCTACAGGGGTTAAAATATACCTATTCCAAAATGTTCCCCTAAGTTTACATTTATTCACATGGGGATTTTTAAAAAATTAAATAATGCCAGTTTTAAATTACATAAGATCCTTAGGAATTTATCACTTGAATAAGATGCAACTCTCCAGTGGTGCTTGGGCATAAAGTACATGACAGAAAGTTTAAGACAATTAGCTGTACAAGGAGAAAGGACAAATCATGGGGCTTTGTGTGTCATATAAAGCCTGTGGAATTCAACCTTTGAGTGAGAGTAATATCACTGCAATTTTTTAAATAGCATGACACTTGTAAGTTCGGTTTTAGAAAGACCTTTCTAATAGCAGCATGGAGGAGGACAGGACTAGAGGCAGAGGGACCTGTTATGGGATGAGTTTTGTGATTAGGTCAAAGAAGATCAGGATCTGACTGGGTCAGTGATGGCAGTTTGGGGGCAGAAAGTATAACTTGAGAATGTTGAGCCAGTCAGTCAACAAATATTAATTGAGTGCCTATTATGTGCCAATAACTTCTCTGTCTTAGGCTGTAAAATCCAGAGTACTCGGAGTTTGACTGGATGTGTCAGTTGTCAACCAGAATAGCTAACAATGTACTAGAGGAATAAGAGAAAAAGGGATATTTCTTCTTACTAAGAAGTTCTGCAATGGCTCTTTAGACCAGAGGGACTTTGAACTTGGCCAGGAATGAAGGGGAAACTTAAGAAGCAGACACTGAAAAATGAGGATGAAGCTGGCCAAGTAGATCAAACCAACCAAACCAAGCCTGGATATGGGACATGTAGTTCAGGTTATAGAATGTGAAGGCAGCTTGTCACTGGATTTGATGAGAGATTAAGGTGAACATTTATATAAGGAATACATTGGGAAGACTTTTGAAGGGCAGGATAAGGCAATGGATTTTACTCTGAATGCAGTGAATGGCCACTGGAACATTTCATAACAAAGTCGAGATCACACTTAGTTGGAAAATTGAAAGGTGAGATGAGGGTCATGCTTTTTAGCATGAGGTCAGTCTTGGTATACGCATGTACTTGATTTAAAAACAAACTTCATCACATATCAGCTATTCAATGATCCCTTTTTTGAATACTTAGGGTATTTCTGGGAGACTGGATCTGCTTTTTGTAACTTACACAGTATATTATTATCTGGAACAAAAATTTTATACTGTCCTAAGACCTGCCCATTTTTCTCCTATGTTAAAGACTTTGTATGGATTTGTTAGATTAAATTACAAAATGGTTTGATAGAAATTGACTTTTACTTATTCTGAAATAATACATTATGTTATTTTTCCCTCATTGCAAATCTCTATTCCATATAAATGCTAGTTGCATACCAAAGAAATCATTTGCATTAAATCAAATATTGTATTCTTCTTCAAAAAACATAAAACAGGTATTTAATCACAAAGAATACATTGCAAATTTCAGATCTTTCTTGTTTTTTAATTTGCAACTTACACATCTCTACTAATAGCTCATTCAGTTCTATGCTAAGACAACTAAGGATTTAAAAACATTTGAAAACCATTTTAAGATTAAGATTGAAAAATCTTGTTTAGCTATTTCTGTTCAATTTCTACCTAATGATGCTTGAATTGGTCTCCTGCATGCTGTAGTAGGCTATACTTTTAAGCAGAAGCATAAATTATCTTTTTCTAAAATCCGAACTCGCTGCTTCTAGTAAACCTCTGAGGATTGATTTTTGGCTCCATATTTTTCTCTCTACTCAGGGCCGTCTCAGAACTGAGCCAATTTGTGCTTGTCTGAGTCACACCTGTTACATAGCAGCTACCAGAGGCAGTTGCACAGGTTCATCAATAGTCTTGAAGGTCAGCCTCTCCCCCTACCACACAAATGCAAATATACAGAGGATTCAATCACTAATAACTCCAAGGGACAATAGCTAAGATAAACATATGGCAATTTAATAGACTGAAAGTCCCTCCTGAGTAAACATATTCTGTCAATTACATTGAGTCCATTATAGAAACTAAGTAGAAAACATTTTATATATAGAAAACATTTTATATACTTCTCATGTCCTCCACCTGGCTCAAGGCAATCCTGAGCTGGATGGTCAGAATAGGTTTTAGTGGGGAAGTGAGGGAGGAGAAATACTCTGGTTACCAGGGAGCAAAGCTTTTGTAACCCATTCTGAGAGACAAAGGGAGCTCATGGGGTTGGCAGGAAGAGCTACCATCCATGAATGAGCTGGGGTCCTGACTACTACTTGGGTTTCCCCACCCCACGCCCCTCCCCTCTCACACACACCCATGACTCAGTTTTCTGATAGTAGCAAAACTTCTCAGCTGTTGGTAAAATGGGGCAGGTTCCTGGAGCTGAGGATTGATTATCTGTTGCCGGCAGAATGACCAACCAAAAGCATGAGCAAGCAGACATCGGGGGAGGGCAGGCAGGGTAGGCTGTTAGCACGCTCCTGCTCCCCACTCACCTCTGAGCCCTTCAGACACGTGGATCAACCTCGATGGGATTATTTGGTTATACCTCTCATTTGCAGTGTTTGGCTCTTTTCTAGATTTATCAGAGGAGCATTCTCTTTAGCCAACTGTTCACAGGTCAATAACTACATAGCCTTATTGATCACTCTCCATTTTTCTATACATGTGTGATGAAAAACTCCCCACTCTTTGTGTTTTCCTTGGTATTCCTTGCCCAAAATGTCAATCTTTCTGTGATCTGCATGTAAAAAGAATCTCTATTTTTTGCCTTTGTCACTCTTTCCATAATGTCAATTCTTCTGTGATCAACATAGATAAAGTAGCATTTGATCAGTGATGGAAAACTAAGAAAGTACAATGGCAAGACAGCTACAAAATGGATGCAAACCATTGCTGTCCTAGGCAATGTTGTTCATAGAAAAGTCAAGGACTTTATATTCTAGTCAGGCATGAGACTTTACTTTGTACCCATAGCTTTGGAATCACAGTTCTATCAACCACCATTCTAGTGGCCATTGTGATATTTGCAAGATGAGAAAAATGCCCTTACTTAGGTAACACAGAGTGTCGGCATTCAGAGTGGAGTGTTAACTGTAGTAAGACCGTGGTATGATGGTCTTCCCTGGTACGGATCAGCCTCCAAACAGAGTCACTAGTGGTGAGTCCTAGCACCACTGAGGTGATGGTAAAAGGACTCCTTTATTACCCTAGACCACCACTGAAAACAATGTCTTGGAGATCAGGAATCCATAGAGAGAAATGGAGATTTTTTTAACTACACAAAGGGAATGAAAAAGAAAGGAGATGTGTGTGAAGGGCAGAACTCTGTCACTTCAGGGGCCTGTAGTCTCTGCAAAAATAAGCCCTGATACCTGACCCAGAAAAGATGAAAAAAACAGAGAAAACCAGCAATAAAAGAGCAGTCTGTTAAGCCAGTGATTACGAATACAGAAATCCTCAAAATGGGTGGATCATTATCCATTAGCTATCCCTAAAATATGATGTGGCCAGGTACTAAGGTATTTGGGATACACATATTTCTTAGGAATTACAAAAGAGAGAGACACATAGCCAATATTCAACTCCCCTTCTCCAGCAATTACTCGTCCTCTCAGATGAATCAGCTTCCTGTTCAGCAGTCAGCTTCCCTCTTTCCTGACCCACCAGGAACACTGTGATCCTAGATTTATGCTAGGGAATCAAAATTAACTTCTAAAGCAACACCTGATTTATAACTCTTCAGCGGGGGTGATACCTACATAAACAGGGAGGTCTTCCTAACTAATCTAGCCTCAGGAAACTGGATCCCCAAAGAAGAAATGGCCAGGCAAACCTGATCAAATCCTCCTGTACTGTGCAGGGTCAGAGAGTGGGCCTTTGGTAGCCTGAGAACATCTGCACCCACCTTAAAGCTGTTTGTGTTACCTGCAGGCTTAATCAATAAATGAAAGGCAAACTACAAGAAAATAGCCCCAAGAATATAGCACAGGAAGGAACTTCCCTACTGAAAAGCATGAGTGAGTAGGAGAAAAATAAATGAGGCAGGAGCAGAAAAATGGTTTGGAGCTTCATTACAGTGCTCACAAATATGATTTCAATGGACTCTTAGTTGTCAAATTTGAGACTGAAAAAGAAATGACATGGGAGAGATGAAAGGGGAATGAACCAGAGTGCACGCACAGCCTTGTTTGTTATCTCTACCAAATGAACGAGCAGAGGAGATAATTTAGTGCCTGTATTTAACCATGATAGGAAATTTGAACTTGAGCAGTGTTTACTGTAAAATATGCAGCCAGTAACTGCAGTTGACACTGACCTTGGTAGAACTACTTAACAATTCTCTACCCTTCTTTGATGAGTCTCCTCCTTGAAGAAACCTCACTTCTCCACTCAAGTAACTTCATCCATTTGTTCCCTCAAATCCTTCTCAGAAGCTTGCAAAACAGATATTTTTGAACCTCAAAGTACTATTTTTAATGAAACATAGCAAACATATCAACATTCTAAAAAAGGAAGGCATGGTATGGAATAAATTTTAGCTCTTCTTGTGAATTATATATATGTAAAATATACGCTACCATTATAGAAAAAAATCCTCAATTTTATGTATACATTCTAAAAGATTAATTCTTATAAAAATTGAAAAGCCATAGGTCAAAGGACAAGTATTAATTTTAAAATGTTTTAATATGAGGAAAGAATAAATAGTATGAAGAAATAATTAAATACTCTGCTATTATTGGTTACATAGTCCTTTGTAAAAACACAATACTCTAGTACACTGGATCTGTGAAAACTATACCCTGAAATAAAGTATTTCCTCAAAATTAGGCATAGGAGGCAGGAAAATCTTTCTATATGTTGTATATTGACATTTCTTGCTAAATCAACTTTATAAACAACTCCTCAAGAATTTTAAATCTTATTGAAACATCTTCAAATTCAGAATCTACCAATGGGCAGTAGTAAACTTAAAAGAGTAGTTAGAGAATATTTCCGTGAGGCAAAAATACTCAGGTAGACACACTTGCTGCAGGCAGGCCAGGGTCCAGCATTCCTGAGAAACTGAACTCCAGGTTGAATTCATTGTCTTCAGCTAAGTTGGGGCCTTCAGGTTTCTGTGGTTTAACCCAAGGATATTTGTGACACAGGCAGCTCTCTGCATTGAGGGCTTTCTATGTACAGTATTCTCCTCTAGGGTCTTTGGGAAATACAATATTTCCCACAGCTGTCAAAAATATGGTAAAGCAGCTCTAGTCAAGAAAGAGAATTTTAATTTGTTTTTCTTGTGTCATAAGACATCTAGAATTGAATGATGGTGTCCATGTTATGGACTTGGTTTAAGAGTTTAGGCTGCAAGGGTCTCTGAAGGTGTCTCCAAGATGAAAATGCGTAAGCCATACTTTATATCTAGTTATATATTTATCTCTGGTTCTCTTACCATTTTCTTATCAATAAACCTTTAAGTAAAAGTTTTCTTTAAATACCCAATCTCTTTTCAGTTTTGCTTTAAAAAAAAAAAAAAAAGGACTGAAAGAAATAGTACCCCAGAGGCCAGGAGAGTGTTGACAGAAGAAAAAGTGAAGAGTCCCCAGTGTCAAAGGGCAGTCAGAAGGTTAGAGATGGGACTATAAGGTTCTATTTCGTCTCTTCATAGTCTATATTCTTGGTCAGCTTTCAAGGATAGGGTTTGATTTTACTGGGTGTGACAGTGGTTTTCCTTATTGCTCTTATTTAGTGTGAAACACTGTAATTGGAACATAAATAAATGAGACATAGTTGCTGCCTCAAGAGAGGTCAAGTTATCTTGGTTAATTTGACTTACCTTTTTTATCAAGAAAATTTTGACTTGAAGGATCTTTATCATGTTAATGGTGTTAAAATAACAATGGTATTCACAATAAAACCTTGCCTAATCTCTGACCCTATTCCCATTCTTCACTCCTACATCCTCATGGATTAGAAATGGAATGGCACCAAAGATGGGAGGAGAAACTCATTTTTAATTTTAAAAGTTTAAAATATAATAGCTAATTTTCAAAGCTATGTAAAAATAGTTGTTTTAGTGTGACTATGTCTAAATGGCTGCCTGAAATTGTCTGCATGGAATCCTCTTGGCCTCCTAAGAGTCACAGGTTTCAGAAGAAATAAGCAGCTTCCAACAGGGTATCTGGATTATCCGAGAGAAATTATTTCAGGTAGAACTGTGGTTTCCAGCTAGTGGAGGTGCAGTGCCATTGCCTACGTTTGCAAATACTTAGTGTTGAAAAAGTTAATGGGAGAGTCTACTTTAGATTCAGAGTAACCTTGGAGAAGCAAGACATCACCCACGATTTCTCTAGTTTGATTTGATCAGACTCTTGGTTGAGACCAACAACTGATTAGTTGACTTGATTGATCATTACTTCAGGGTTACTTTTTGGCCAGATGGCTCTGTGTACTTCTGGTTTTAGAAGCTAAAAGGGATTTACCCCTCTTTTGAACCCGTAACACCAAGGCATGCACTCTGGTCACAATGGATTATAATCAACTACCTTGGCAGTTCTTTTCAATTGAGTGAGATCTGATGTCCCTGCCAAACTACTCATCTTCCCAATGTAGCATTCTCCGGAGTATGTGCCACAGAACAGTAGAGTAGCATCTTGAATTCAAAGAAAGCACTCAATGGAAAACAGGCTTACTAATCAAATGAGTATTGCAGAGCTTGCTCTGAACAATGTGGGATAGATTTATTTATTCCACAATTTCTCAAAACCCTGAATGGAGGAGTGAGAGAAGTATATTAGCTTTCAGACTTATTTGAGTCTTAATTCTATTTCTTACTAATTTTGACCTTGAGCAAGTTATTGCTCAATCTTTCCAAGGTTTAATACACTCATCTGTAAAATTAGGCTACAAACACCCACATCACAGAATTGGCCAGCGGATTAAACAAGATAAAATACCTAAAGTGGTAACATTTCTATTTGTTTGGGGATATAATTTATATTTTATATTTCTACTTCATCATGCAATTTGGATTATATCTTTGTCATGCCAAAAATGTAGATTCAATTTTAATGTACAAACAAAACAGAGATGTTGCTGATAGTTTTTAATCACTCTTCTATTAGCTGTCCCACTGGGAACTGCATAGCAAGTCTTGCAATTTAGCTGACCATGTCATGCCCTTTTTTATGTGACCTTAATATTATTCTATACTGGTCATTGATTTTTCTATTGGAATTCTATGGACCTTTAAATGGCCCGGCATTAATGATGCCAATGTACTTTAAAATAGTATTGGTAAGGTATACAATGTATGCTCTTGCTAAAGAGCTAAATCTAATCAGATGCACTGTCATTTGTTCTCATATTACAGTGAGTTGTTACCTGGCTTTTATCTCAAGAGTCATCAGGATATTTGAGCTCTGAATTTCCAGCCACACCATCCATCTTCATCAAGGTGCAATAAATATATCTACAGAGGTCACTATCTTGGAGATAGTTCAAGTTCTAGTTTCAGCCCCAAAAGAACTCAAAGTAAATCATATCTTTTGCTCTTTAGAGTCTCTCCAGCCTGTTTCATAAGAGATTAAATTTCAGGGGTAGAGAGGACTTTTTAAATTCTTCATCTAATACTTTGTAAGCATGCTTTTGGAAAGAAGAGAGAATCATGACTATAGATAAGAAATTTAGTGATGTATTATGGTGTACCTCATCTTACTCTCTCTTTTTAAATGATATGCATTATATTTCCAAAGTTCTCATAGGCAGGTTATGAAGGATGTCAGTGTGTAAGTATGATTATCTTTCTGTATGAGAGAGATTGTATTAGATCTGAAACATGTGTAAAAGCTAAATAAATATTGTTTGTTGTTTCCTATTAAGTACATGCGGGGAATCAAAGGTGGGGAATTCCTAACACTTGTAGGACAAACAGGTTGTAATAAAGGTTTTCAGGGAGGCTACGGGCTCTGTATGGCAGGATAATTGTCATTTCTACATACAGTGGTACCTCAGTTTTCAAACGTAATCTGTTCCGGAAGACTGTTCGAGTTCTGAAACGTTCGAAAACAGCCAACAGCTAAGCCTCAGGATCTTCCACTCAGGAGAAGCTGCGTGACATATTCGACTTCCGAGGCGTGTTCAAAAACTGAAGCATTTACTTCCAGTTTACGGCGTTCATAAACTAAAATGTTCATCAACGGAGATGTTAGAAAACTGAGGTACTGTTATACCCAGTTTATGCCAGTCAACTAATCTAAAAGTAGTTATTGAGCACTCACTGTGTGCCAAGTTTATATGCCAAGCTCCAAAAAGTAGCACAAAGGAATTCTGTTTTCAAAAGTTTGCTATATAAAACCTGGAGACTCCAATGATGAAAGACAAATAAAAGGCAATAGACAAAAGTCATGGAACACACTGTAAATACTGCAGGAATTCAGAGAAGGAAAGATGTTAGTGGACTGTAGATAGGCAAGATGGCTTTCTTGGAAGAAAATAACTTCCTGAGAACTTTGAACCAGGGCAAGATTGCATTGACCAAGAAGAGGAGGAAAGAGATTCCTGAAAGTTAAATAGGAACGGTAAAAAAGCAGAGTAAGTGAAGAGCCCAGTAAAATAATTGTGAGTGAAATGAATTAATAAAATAATGATCATTTTTCAATAGGTAGATATAAAGAAGTTGAAAAAAAAAACTCTGAATCTATATTTTGACCTTGATGAATAGATCACAGGTGATATCACAGATTCTTTAACCAAGAAATGACAGTAGGAGAACAATGCAACAGGAAAATAAATTGGGTAGTTTTTGTGTAGGATGGGTTGGAAATGAAGAATAAGAAAGGAGGTAACTGGGATGACCTAAGGCTGAGGTTACTGAGGACTTGAATGAGAGTCATAGCAAAGGGGTGAATAGAAGATAAACAGAGAAACATTGAAAGGAAGGTCTGGCAATGCATGGGTGATAATATCAAATGGTTAGTCAGTAATATAGAGAAAATATTACTTCTGGAAATTATCGTACGAAATGCTACAAAAGTCATGGGGTTTAGAATTATACTTGAGTTTGGATATTACCTTGCTTCTTACCAAGAGTGTGGTCTCAGGAAAAATTTATTAAATTATCTATACATAAATTTTTCCAAATCTAAAATGAGATTAAAGTTGTTTCTATGAGGATTAAAAAAGATAACATGTAAAATGTCTAGCAAGTGCCTGCACTTAATAGGGACTCAAGAAATATTAGCTCCTTGTTCCACTTACGTAATCCAGAAACATCCTATAAGCAGCTAGAAACTGGAAGTCAGGTTGAAGTTCAGTGACTGTGTTATGATTTGAATTTATGTATCCCTTCCCCCAAATTTACATGCTGAAATCCTAATCCCCAATATGATGGTACTTTGAGTTGAGGCATTAAAGAGGTGATTAGATTATGAAAGTGGAATCTTCAGAACAGAATTAGAGCACTTATTAAAAGCCAGAGAGAGGAAGAGAGATCTTTCTCAACCCTTTTGCCATGTGATGTTACACTGAGAAGATGGCTGTCAATGAAGAAGCTGGCTATCATGAGACACCAAATCTGCCTGCACCATGATCTCATACTTCTCAGCCTCCAGAACTGTGAGAAATAAATTTCTGTTCTTTATAAGCCACCTGATTTGTGATATTTTGTTGTAGCTATCCAAATGAACTAGGACAGGTAGGAAAAAAGTTAGACACCATTCACAAAGAATTGATATTTTGAACCATATGAAAAATGCTCTCATTGAGCAAATGAATGAACACATTTTGGAGAAAGCCTGAGATGAGAAAAGAAAGGAGTTGAATAAAAATGAGCAGTAGATGCGATGCATGTTTTGTATACTATTTAGAACCTATTGTGCACTCACTTAATATAAGCTGTTATTATTATTGTTATTATTATTAAATTAGAGAGGGTCAAAGATGTGAGCATGAACCTTAGAGAGAACAAAGTCATGATCATCCAGGGAAGTAGAAAAATTAAAGTCAGGAGATCTTTGGTGCCCTATGTTGTAAAACGATGAGGATAAACCATTCCATTCAAGTGGAAATAGTTGGTGACGTAAGTGCCTGACCTTCGTAATCTCTGTCTAGTTGGGACTACTTAGGTAGTAATTTAGGAGCAAGACTATGTGATGCTCACATAACTACCTGAGCTGTGAATGACATGTGATGTATTCACTCTCACCAAAAATACCTCTTCAGCAGATATTCCACCTGCCACAAATGGAACAGAGAATCAGGGCTCTTAAAATAAATGCAACTGGCAAGCTATTTTAACAGAGGGGAAAGAAGAAACTATGAATTAATAAAAAACACAATTCCCTGTGATGATTTTTAATAAAGCCAAACACCAAATATTGGCTTCCTTTGTGTTAGAAAATGAATAGATAAAACATTTTTGCAATGACCTGAAGGCTTGGCTAGAGAGAATAAATAAATTATTGACACATGAGGAATAGACAATTCTCCATCCACTGTTGAGCTTTTCATTCTTTGTGGAGCAGATGGTCTAAATAAAGTAGCCAAAAATAACAGGTGGGTTTTATTGCATTAAGCCACTGAAAACATTAAGCTTCGACAGTTTAAATCATGTTTCAAATATTAAGCCTTAAAAATCACCTTTGAAAATCATCTTTTATATTTACAAACACCTTTGTCCATTTTAAATGATATCAAAGCACAAGGACAAATGTGAGCATGAACACATATTTAGGAAAAACAGGAAAGAGACAGATTGGGAGAAACAGCTGCTCTTTATGGAAATGGTTTAACACAGGGTTGTTAAACCATGACAATATACTTTGACTGATACGGATAACATCACCTCTTCTGGGACCACACAAAGCTTGGGTCTAAGTCATTGATGCCATAAATATGGCTATCTCACATTCCTACCTACCATATGGAAAGCTACCACAGAAAACTCAAATATATCATTTCTCCTATAATTTGTCAAATGTGTAAGTCCAATTGTAGAAGTCAAATTGCAGTCCAATAACATCCATCTTATGTCATTCTATTTATTTGTCTTATAATGTGTTTTCATAAGTCAGGGAAGGAAAAGGTCTGTGAGGTGGGAAGAGATAAGGGAGAATATAATCCTTTATTAGTCAGTCATCATTGGAGAAGAGAATTTAGCTCTATTCAGAGTTTATTGCTTTTTTACAGTATTCTTTATTAATTATACACATTTGATGGCTAGAGTTTTAAAAGTAAAAATCATGTCTCTTTATGTTCCTTCCCCAACCTCCGCCTTCTCTAGAACAACCACCATTAGCATTTTTAAGAGTAACCTTCAGAATCTGTGCATGTACATCAGCAGTGGGAACAATGCTCAAACCATTAAGCCTATTATGAATTTTAAGAATCTTTTACATTTATGAAACATCTTCATCCTTCTTGAATAATTTAAAACCATAGGCACCTTCCTGAGTACGAAGCATGAATGATAAAAAATGTGATTATGTCTCTGCTTAATGTTTGCAACTTGCTTTTCTTTAACAAAAAAAATTCAACACTGCCTCATAGACCTCTTTTTTGTCATACATGAAAATCTAATTCATGTTATTTAGTGGCTGTGTCCTTTCTTTAGGTATATTCTAGTTTACTTAATTATCCCCAAATGAATGGGTATTTGTTATTTCCAATTGTCACCAAAATAAACCTGCAATTAACACTCTTCCTGATATACCTGTGCATTTGTACAAGTATTTCTATAGTGTTTATTACTAGAGACAGACTTGATAGATCAAATGTTTGTGGATTTTTATTTCAGTACGTTTGGAATACCTATTTTCAAAACTTCCCCAATTTTGTTGTACTTTCAACAAGTCATACTATGGTTTTCTCTTTAAATATAAAGTGTTTATTTATTTAGGAGACTATCATATCTTTTATTCTTTCATCTCAGAGCTGCCTACATTTGGGACTAAATTAAGAATTATGTACTGTTGTTGATAGTATATGAGATAGAGAAGGAGATATGGTGAAACTGAGGAGAGTTTAAATCATAAACCAGGGAGATCTGATAGTGTTGGCATTGCCACTAAGGCATAGTAATTAGTAGTACTAGTGGTATATCTTTGATAAATCACTTGAATGTGCCTCTTGGACTTTGATTGGCAAACAAAATCTGTCTTATGTAAGTTCAATATAAATGCAGATGCTTGCAAAAGATATAGGGGATGGGTTTGTGGTGGTGGTATAGTTAAGACACAATTTCTGACTGACAGCAATAAGAAAAGATGTAGCAATTTGGTATCATGGTAGCTGCAATGAGGCTGTATGAACAAGAAGGAGAACTGCAGAAATGAGAAAGATAAAGAATTCAATCCTTGAAGTAGATCCTGAATGACTGGAAAAATAACAGGAGAGATTTCCTGTGTAAAGAATACACAGATGCTAACTGTTTAGGAGCATCAAAGTGCTACCTTGGACTGTGCCTCCCAAGAATCAAAAGATCTTATATGGAAACAAATGTAGTTGAAACCCACAGTAAGTAAGGTCGGGCTCATATCAGGAGACAAAGAGAATCTGGAACTCAAGAATACTCTTAAATTGATTAGTGCATGGTCTGACTCCTCTAGACTATAAAAGGACCTGCAATTTGTTTATTTTTGTATAGGTTTTGGAACCAGTGAAGTAAATGTAGGTGGGGCAAGCAGAATTGTCCAAAAATAGTGGACCGTTGAAGCCAAAAAAGATGACGCTTCTCAGTTTCACAGAGGGAAAATCAGATTGATAGTACACTCTTTTGATTCACTGAACTGATGATTTCCCCTTAGCTGGGATCATACTGTCCAGACCCACAGAATACTTCCTTTCTCTAAGTTATGTTAGCACCAAAGTTAAATGGAGGATACTGAGTATTGTTGGTTTATGTCTTTCTAGTCTCAACTGAGTTTCTTCCGATAGCTTTATTGATTCACACACACACACACACACACACACACACACACACACACATATTTGTAAATATGTATCCCAATTTAAACGTATAAAGAAAACTGACTGAAGAAACAACAAAGAGGTCCTTTGTCCTTTGATTTTTCCTCCCATCAAACTTATATCCCATCAATTTCTGCCTAAGGGAGTAGAGCCCACTGCAGCTAGCTGTTCTTAGCCAGTCAAGATGACTGCATTCTCAATTTATATGGGGTATAATAGTGTTTTCCCATGTTTAAACTTTCCCCAGATGTTCAAGAAAATAAACATGGTGTGGAAGTCAGGGAGTAGGCACAGCATGGAACCTTGCAAAGGCAACTCGAGTTTCTCCATATCAGTTTCTAACATCCCCATGTCCACAATTATCTTCTTAACACCAGGAGGCCAGCTTTGGTTTCTAATAGATTTTTGTGTGTGTGAGTGTTAAGGTGTGTAGGTTTTATTTTCCCTGTGCATCTCGTACCAGAGTCTCCGCAGTAAATTCATGCTTCCTACAGGCTGTTCAAGGTTGCCCATTTCCTTTCTGTATCACAATATTTCACTACCTTAAAATTCTTGCTTACAGCAATCATTGTCCTTACTATGGCTTCCTTTCTTCTTTTTACCTTCTATTCCTCCCTTGACCCCTTTCGTGATGGTTAGGTTCACGTACTCTGTGATAGTTAGCCTGTGTTCAAATCTTGGCTTCATCTATTTAATAGTCATCTAATCAAAAGTGATGTACCCTCTGTACAGTAAAAATTTATTATCCAAGAGGCAAAGTGGCCCAAACCAGCTCAGTCTTTCAGATACACAGTCAAGCTGCTGACTCTAACACTACATATTTCTCTTCTCTGTGGGCAAAAAAATGTTCTTTTCCAACCATATCTACAGTGTCTTTTCACGTGGCCATATCTCTGGTATCAGGGCAAGTGATTCTGTCCAACTTTCTGGGATAAAGGTGGTTGGAAGAACTGGAAAAATAATCTTGTGTTCTTATTTCCTGTAATAAGTCTGTTCTAAGAAATTGTTCATTCCTAGGGAAAGGAAGCCACTCTAACTGGGTGGCTGCCAATGAAGTCGTCAAACAGAGATGCAATGTAAAACTTTGGACTTAAACTTCTATTTAAGTCTTTAGATCTAAGATGGTTTCACAAAGGCATTTTTTAAATTCCACTCTCCTCTCCTAAAGCCCACTGTGAACAATGAAAAAAAGAAAAGCACTTCAACTCCCATGAAACAAGGACGTTTTTATATCATTGGTGACAGATGTCTCGAAGACAACATTCAATTCCTGAAGACACTGAACAATATCTACAAAGTTCTGAGAGAGTGATCCATTAGTTTATACTATCAAAGTGTCTTCAAATGCATAGACATTTCCTTGAAATTAGCAACTTTGTTAACAATTCAGGGACCAAAACACTCTTGAGCAGAATGAATACCTGGCCGACAAGAGGTAAAGCATAATAAAAACTCAGATATGGAGAAAACATGATAAAAAGACTGGTGGTAAATAATGAATAAATTTAAATTGTGGGAATTATGACTTCAAATCAAAATGAAAATAGACACTATTTAAAGTAGAAACATGTAACTGTTTAATAAACCTTTTTATGTTAAAATATAAAGAATTTTTAAGGATTCAGTGTCTTTCGAAGGAACCATTATTTCAGTTTTACATTAGTTTCTTTTTCTTTATCTAAGTTCCATAATTTTCCTTTTAAATAGTAAGTATATAACAATGCATTTTACTCTATTACCAATTGATCTCTTTATAAGGGGATGTATAAAATGTTCACAAAATAGTTAACTACAGTAATTTGGAGGTGGTGGAAATTGGTATGGTTTTAAAAATGTTTTTTTTTTTCTTTGTACCTTTCTGAACGTTTTCTTAATGAGCATCTATTAATTTTACATAAAAAACACATTTACCTAGCTTCAGTTCTAATAAAGTGGGAGAGAAAATGAGAAAGGCAATGAAAGAAAGCAGTAACTGTTTATGCATTTTCTGGAATACCATAATAGAACCAGTGGCATCAAAATCAATGTAAAGATTGGTCACAAAATCACACTATTTTGTCTACTTTAGTATGTGTTTGAAATTTTCCTCAATACAAATTTTTAAAAGACTCAATTTGTAAGTTATTTAACAAAAGATCAAACTTTTGGCATACACAAAGTCCAAGAACCTTTTAATGTTGTGCTGAAGTTTCACAATGAAAATTAAATGTTCTTTTCTCCTGTCTTGACTGACTGTTTCCCATATTAATGACAAAAATATTAGAGTCAATCAAGGATGAAATGTATTATTTGGATAGCTTTTCCACTGCAGAGAGAAATTTGTCTACATATTTTTTTTTTTAACCAGAGAAAACTGAACTGCACAAACTTTCTTTATTGTTGTCATTTTTTTAAAATTACTTTTTTATTTAATTTAAACCAGAATAGTTTGATGACAAAGTAACAAGGGAAGTAAAATTATGATGGCTGAGGTTGAATAGACAGGTGGCTTTTGATGTAGTATCTGAAGCTAAAACTACACTATAAAACTTGGATGCTTCAATTTGTTTGGGTTGAATTGCTAAGCATTTGTTTGCTTTTCATGAACAAAGTAGTACCTTACTGTATTATAGAATTTTGCTCCACAACTTCTTGTGTGGAGAGGGAGAAAGAGGCAGAGAGAGAGGCAAATAAAATGAAGAGAAAAACAAACAAAATATTTGTCTCACTTCTCAACAGTAAAGCTCATTCAGTCCCCTTCATTAACAAATCTAGTATCAAATCTAGTAACAAATCAAATAAAAGACAAGAGAGAAGAACTTAATGTAACCTTCTGAGATTATATAATGATCAGAT
This sequence comes from Rhinolophus sinicus, assembly GCF_036562045.2. Taxonomy (NCBI): domain Eukaryota; kingdom Metazoa; phylum Chordata; class Mammalia; order Chiroptera; family Rhinolophidae; genus Rhinolophus; species Rhinolophus sinicus. The sequence continues at coordinate 37,020,882 of NC_133758.1, read as the reverse complement.
TCATAAAATGCTGAAATATAGACTTTATTCTCCTGCCTCTTATTTTTTGCAGTGGAGCAATGAAAGGCAGGAATGTTGGAAATGACAACTGATGACCTTATTGGGTCTCTGTGTGGCTCAGGAAATGTAATTTCAGTGAAGAGAATGAAAAACTATTCTATTTGCTGTTTCCTCTAAAAGGTTTTATGAAGTGCTTACTGAATCCCTGGCAGGAGGTAGGGTGTGATATTAATCTATTTAAGGTGATACAATTCCAATTCCTCTATAACAGTGGTTTTTAACTTGGGGATCACAGATCTATTGGTTTATGAATAAGTTTCTGGGGTCCATGAAATTTTGACATTTCTATATGCATGTTTTATTGAAGACAGAGTCCAGAGATTAAGAACAAATGCTGTAGCAGAATTTAGCTAAATTATATTATACTTAAGACAAATGGTACACAAATATACCTATGTTAAATATTAATTTTTGGAAATGATACCCCATAAAACTATGGGCTCAAAGGAAACTTTCAAAAACAACTAAAACAAGAAATAAAGACTTGTTCTGTAAAAAACAAAAAAAAAAAAAAAAAAACAAAATTGTTCTGTGAATTTTACAACTCTACATATTAGATTCTCCCAACAGGAAGGCTCAGAAGCCTGACCTGTTCTATGGGAAGACAACAATCACAAATGGACAACCATCGCTGGGTTGGTGGACATGTTCTCTGACTCTTCAACTTGTGTGTACAGCAGTAGGCTAATGTGTGTTTTTTTAATTCCCCCCACACACACAAAAAAATTAACATCTATAGAATAGAATGATACCATTACATTCTTTGGGAATTATAGTAAAGCACTGTATGAACTATGATACTTACTTTTTCTCTTAGAATAATTATCTCTTAGAAGCCAAGAAACAATAATGTGTATATCATTACTTAAAACTCTATAAATCATCTTTGGGGGCTGCATGGTATGAAGCTATGAAAAGAAGGTGAGAAAGTCTACCAGTTGGAGCTTTTCAAATTTCTCAAGCAGACATCTCTTGGGCCATATCTAAGAGCAAAGTGATATACGACCTCCTTTCAGAGTTGTAAATCAGCAAGTAAGTCTTCTGTTGACCTTTGTACTATCTAATAAAGACTTCATGATTTAATACTAAGATTTCCAATCTTTCCTCATGACGTTGACATATCAGAATTTCAAGCCTCACTGTAAGTATGTTAAGCTTTGGGAAAAATAAATAAATAAATAAACTAGATTGACTTTGAGGCAAAAAATAATGTGATCATGGTAAGCCAGGAAGAGAAACAAAGTTATAGTTTATCCTTTTTGATAACACTAAACTATACTTCCATTTGTGTTCCTCAAGTACCAAAAGACCTTTGTTCATTACATTCTCTAATTGTTTATTGCTCATTTATAAGGAAACATTAACTAGAAAAAGTGGCACATCTCTTTTTCATTTTTTTTTTCTTCAAAATTGCACAAGAGTTGGTAGGAATGGAAGGGTAAAGAAAAGGAAAAGTTAAGTTCTTAGTTAAGTTCTTCCCTATCTCTAAGTCTACTTTTCTTTCTGACCAAATGCAAGAATGATATCTTTCCCATCCCCTCCCTCACATACCCCACTTTTGGAGGCTATTCTTTATAAAAAGTAGCTGACATTATGCTACTGTCCTCATCCTCATCCAGAAACATAGGAAACATTCCCCACTGAGAAAAATTTTCAGGGGAAAAGTTATGAAATAGGCAGTTAAAATGGCCGTTCCTCTAGACAAAGATGTGACTATAACAATTGACCTAACCAGCATTGTTCTAAGCCAAAGAATACAACTCATTACTTCTCATTATTGTTCTTCACCTTTCCAAAGACATTACTATAAATTCAGAATCAATAGGGCTCCAATATCTCAGGGGTTGTTCACTGCTTATGCTGCCTGTGAGATACTGTGCTCTGCTTTCCACAAGCAGTAAATGTGGTTACTTTCTTTTAATGCTCCCAAATTTATTAGGATATAGATTTCTACGTGAAACACAATTGTCAGTCCACAAAGTTGCTATCACCATCCTGCCTACAAGTCTAACAGTATTAAGTCCAGGGTTCATATACCTTTGTTACTGAATGGTTGATTTTTCCCACTCCTGACTAATAAAAAGACACTTGAAGCCCTCTTTAGCACTGGGAGGCGACACACTGTTGATTTATAACAGAGCACCAAACTTTTATGATTATGAGTTCCACACTGCAAAGACACCTGGCTAACTAGAACATTTCCCCAAAGGAAATTAACTGTTGCACATTCACAAAACAGCAGAATCTCTTTTCTTGAGCTCCTCTTTTTTACCCTTTTCACTTCCCAAAGTCCATTTATAAAGTCCAAAGTTACATTTCCAAACTTTCATCTTGATAGCGTTGCAGTTTTGAGCTTCTAAAAAATGTATTTATAATTAGCAAATAAGGTCCAGATAAGGTCATATGGGGGTGGTTGTGGCATGATCGTGACATGATGTTACATAAGTTAGTAAAACATCTTTCAGTTCATAAAGTATTGTCGCAGACATTATTATCTCCGTATTATCAATAATCAGATTGAGTCTCTGATAGATTAATTAACATGCTCGAGGTCATGCTGGCTGAGTAGCAAATCCATGATATGGGTTACTATCTTGGAGACCTAGTTAGGTGTCCATGCCACCATAGCATGTTGCAACTGTGCAGCCATTTTGTTCCAAACAGTAACTCTTTCAATAAGAAAAATAGAGAATTTTATTAAACCTATCTATGTAGGGAGATGATGACAGTATGTGATTTGAGCACTGCTGTGTGACAGTGTGACAGAAAAGTGTAGTTATCTTTAAATCCCTCTTCCACTAGATTATAACAAATGCCTAACATTTGAACAGTAGTAATACATTCCCTGGAGCAGAGACTTATTTTTCAGTCATACCCCTGTTAAAATGCAAATATTCCAAAATAGTCAAAAATTCAAATGATGAAGAGAGTCCATTTGTTAAATTTATTTTCAGTGCTAGGTGAGGAGAAATTGAACACATGAAGGTAAGTATTAATTTAGGGAAATTTGCTATAAATGTGTCATACTAGTGGAGGCAAGCCTTGATCATTTTGGACAGTGGATATTTTTCAGAGTAAGTTGTGTGAAGATTACAGCACGAATGTGGGTCTCAGAACTTGGTCTTGATCATTTTTATTAGTATTTTATTAATCAAGACACTAGGAAAAGGAACGCTAGAAAAATTCTGAAATTAGTCATCTGAGGTGCTTTTGTTTCTACTTTCTCTGATCATGCTTACCCACCACCACCTTTTTCTGTCATGCTTTCTATATTTTTCTTGACACTGCTACTGTTCTGGTGAGAGGGTAGACAACAGGAGCCGTTTAAGGAAATGAGAGGCTCAGGGTTTGGATTAGGCTAGAGGAAACAGGACCAAAGAAATTCTGTGAGAATGTGGCTGAGATGGAATGACCAAGTGAGAAATTCTTTATCTTTTGAATTATAGACACATATATGTATTTGACAAAAGCAATGGCTCCTTTCCCCAGAAAAATGCATATAACATGGAACAAAGTTTTAAGGATAATTTTGAAAGGATCATGAGCTACCTGAACACCAGATATAAACTAAGAGAGCTACGGAACTAACATGAAAATCTCTTGAAATTCCATGGTTCATAATCATAGGCACATCAGGCTTTTTACTGTGGTAGCCCTGGCGCCAAACAACATGCCTGCCCACATGGTAGGTACTAAACAACTAATTTCTAAATAAGTAAACCACAGTAATAGTAATATATCAGCAAGGAAAGAATAAACTACTCATTTATGCAAAAACATGCATTAATCTCAAGGAACAGTTGATGATGTTAGTAGATAATTTCCCCTGCATTTCTCAGTGTTTCTGCATCATTTAGGCATTCTGAGTAAAGAGGATGCTTCGCAAACATGCCTTAGAAACTAGAGCTAGTATCTCCCAAAAGATTGAAACCTGTAGAGTCATTCAAGTTAGTAATATCTCCTTCCACTCTTCCAGAGACATTTGCTTACATTACAGGGTGGTAACTTTACCCTTCTCTTCTGGGAGAAGATTGTTTACATTGCAGAGTAAACATCTTTCTCTCTTGGTAGAATTTCAGATGCGCCAGTGCCCTATGTAAGCTCTAAATCTCAGCATTTAAGGGTTCCTCTCTTGGGAGGTAAACCCAATGCACGTGCAGATAAACATCTGGCCTTCATTCTGTCACCTTTTGGGGATTGGGGCATGGGGAACAGGCGCTGAGATGCTGTTCTGGATGCTTTTTTGCTGTGAGTCATAAAACATCTATGTCTGACCAAGGGTTTTGTTTTAGCTTGTATATATATGTGTATCTGTATCTCTGTCTATCTCTATCTCTATCTGTCCTATGTATAATATCTATCTCTATTTCAGTATCTCTATCTACCCCTATCAACTATATACTGTGTTTCCCCCAAAATAAGACCTAGCTAGACAATCAGCTCTAATGAGTCTTTTGGAGCAAAAATTAATATAAGACCCAGTATTATATTACCCGGTATATATTATATTATATTAATCTGGTATTTATATTTCATATTATATTATATTAATATTATATTATATTATACTATACTATACTATACTATACTATACTATACTATACTATATTATATTATATTATATTATATTAGAGACCCGGTCTTATATTATAGTAAAATAGGACCAGGTCTTATATTAATTTTTGTTCCAAAAGACATATTAGAGCTGATTGTCTGGCTAGGTCTTATTTTGGGGAAAACATGGTATAATGACAAGCTAACTGTTTATCTCACAACTGGGGTAATGACAGTCCTTTTACAGTTTCAGACTTAACATGAAGGAAGCCAGATATTAATTGAGGAAATTTTTACTTATATGACATTTAGAAAAAGGTAAAAGGAATCTTCAGTGATAGAAGTCAGCCTTGTGTTTTCCTATGGGGTCTATTAACTGAAAAGGAAAATGAGAGAGTCTTCTGGAATGTTGAAAATCATCTATATGTGGTGGTGACATAGACATAGAGACAGAAATAGATATTTAGTTGTCACCTCAGATATGTGCAATTTACTTCATATGTGCTATATATGTCAATAAAATGTTGCACAAAGGAAAGACCAATAGGAAAATGCACTTTGATTTTCATCAACTTAGGAAGTTAAGTCTAAGAAAAGGTCATACCTTTCTAATACATTTTAATGGGGTACTTGATCCAATTCTCACTGTTACATAGAATTGGAGTGGCTGAACATCACTTATGTAACTATTCCTACTACCAGTGCTAGGGCATCTGGGAGGTTTGCATGATGGTTAATTTTATGTGTCATTGTGGCTGGGTTATGAGGTGCCCAAATATTTGGTCAAATGTTATTCTGGGTGTTTTGGGATGAGATTAGCATTTAAATCAAGTAACTGGGAGTAAAGCAGATTGTTCTCCACAATGTGGGTGGGCCTCATACAATCAGTTGAGGGCCTGAATAGAACAAAAGGGCCTCCTGCAAGCAAGTGAAAATTTGGCAACAGACTGCTTTCAAACCTCATTTGCAAAATAGGCTTTACCTGGTTCTACAGCAGACATCTTTCAGATTCGAACTGTAATATCAACTGTCTTGGATCTCTAGCCTACTGGTCCACCTTGCAGAGTTTGAACTTGCCGGCCTCCATTGTTACGTGAGTCAATTCCTTATAGTAAATTTCTCAATACTTACACATCCTATTGGTTCTGTTTCTCTGGAAAACTCTCATTCATACAGCTTATCAACTCCAAAACTTCTAGACTACCATAACTGCTACAGATTCCATGGTCTTGCCTGGACTGCCACAAATATGGCAGAAAACCACCTCTCAATCCTACTCAAAGTCCATTTTTTGACCTCTGGTTTGTTATTTCTACTCACATTTGGTTTTTACTGAAATTGTAGGTGTGCTTAAATAAAATCATGAGACTAATGTGCTGAGAATATAATGTGAGTGGGACTGAGAAGAGTCAAAATGTAGAATGGCATCAAAATGAATTAAATTTTGTTTAAAAATCAATATTGTAATAGAGTCTTTAAACCAATTTACTTCTCGTCCTTCCCCTCTTTCCTCTATATTGTGTTGTATTCTTCATTTTTCTCTTGCTAGATATGCTTCCTCTACTGAACATATGGCAAGATATAGAATAATTTACTAATGATTGTGGATTGGAACATATAATTCTGGTTTCCTGATTATCATGACCCTTTTATAACCACTAACCTAATGTCTTTAGAAGGTATGAAATACAGAATACATTTATTTTAGTTAAGTGTTATATCCAGCAATAGCTATTAAATTTTACATTTAATCCTAACTGGTTTAGTTCAAAATGTACAAAACTAAACAAAATCCTCAGTGTTTACTCTTTTCTCTTAGGTGACTTTTATACAGCTTTACAACAATCACTGTTCACATAAAAGACAACTTTTACCAACTATTGTGTTTTCTGGCTCCTGTGGTGATTGTACTATACACATTTTAAAAGAAATTTAAGATCAGATAAATGTCTCTTTATAGGAACATATAAAAGCAATGGTGATGGCTGCTGATATTTATTGGAATATGCACAAAATTTCTGACCATTAGCTTGTTGAACAACTCTATATTTCTGCTGAAAAATATGTTTTATTTTCACAAGTTTAGCAAATGTAGATCTAAAGGTAATTTCTTGGAGCAGGTCTCCAATTTGGCAAATAGCCCACAAGGCTATTTTATTTACACAGTCCAAATCCTTTCACCAAAAAGTAAGATCTGCATTAATAAATATGTATATATTTATTACACACACGTACACACATAGGCCGTGGCTCTAAGGATAGTAGTATGGCAGACATGAGAATGCACTTCACAGATCTCCAAATGCAGTGTCATTTACTGATGGCCTCAAGCTTCTGTACTCTGAACTCCATCTCCACATTCTGACTGAGGCCCTGCTTCCTTGGGGATGCTCCCAACCAGTGACTGAGCACAGCAGGGATACTAAGTCAGGCCCATTCCCGACAAAGGACTCATCTGAGTGACTTTGATTCAAGAGCTCCCTGTGCTGAACTCCCCTTACAACTGTGCTACCAGCTGGATGCTTCTACCTGACTTTCAACCCCCTCTCTTCTCAGGATCCAACCTCCACTGTAGTCTGATGGCTTTCCTACTCTCCCCAGCTCCCTCTCCATGTTCTCTCACTGGCATTTCCCCAAACGTGTCATTTGCCTGTTTAATTCTTGATATCCTTGTTTTAATATCTGATTCTCAAAGGACCAAGACTAACAAATATAGTTAGACATATTTTTTTGTTAAAAAAATTTCTTGAGATACAGATCATTTTAAACCTCTCTATAGAGAAAGAACAAACTAAGGGATAGCAGATAAAGGGAAATAGAAAACAGGAAGATAATACAAAAAGGCTGGCAAAGAAACAAAATATCAAAAAGAGGGTAAGGATAGGAAGAGGTGAAAACTGAGCTCCCCAGAAGGGAAGTGGAGGCAGACAGTGAAAAAGGTGGAAGCATCAGGTAGTAAATAATTGGACAACTACTCTGTTCCCAAACTTGGTAATGTTTGCGACTTCCTGCTTATCTTTTACCTCAGAGTGCAGTGAATAGAATATCACTGAAGAGAGCAGACACCGCACCTAACATCTTTCATCTCTAGTCATTCTTCATGTGCTTTATCCTTCTCAGCCTGAACAAAAAGTTGCTCTCGAAGCACCTGTGTCTGCAATGTCAGATTCCAAAAGGGCAAAACTTAGAGCCTTTTTTGGGGTTCTTATAAACATTTTGCCAACTTCATGATTCAAATACCCACATACATAAAGACTGGTCCTGTTAAAAATACAGGATTGAGTGCAGGGACACTGTCTCTCATCTTATTATACCAGCATTATTTAAGGGCAGTCAATATCCTTGCCTTAGAAAGGATTGCTTCAGACAATTTGAGAGAAATAATTGTTTACTGTTAGATCACATGGGTCCATTAAAGCCACTGCTTCTTTCAGTAAACTCATTTTATTTAAAAAAGATGTTGTTCCATTTAATCTTTTTCCTCTTTAGTTTCCTGTTGCTAAGAGGAATCGTCATTTTTCTTTTACAGGTGTCAATAATTTAACATTTCAAAAGACCAGAGAAAGCACCTCTTACTTTTTCTCCATCAGACAAAGGTTCGAAGCAGTGCAGGGACGGTCTTATATAATCCATCCCTTCCTCCCATCCCAAAGGAACTTCACTGGTACAAAAGATAAAGTGGGTAGAGTCACTGAAGATATAAAAATAAGGTTTCTCTTATTCAGCAACATTTCTGTGGCCCTGGACTAGCCTCCTAGTGTGGTATTATCAGGCAAGCTCTGAACCACACAAGCCACTCCCACTTTTCTACTTATCAGCCACATGAAGTTAAACATGAACTTGGCAGAGCTTCATTTTTTCCATTTTTGAACAGAGATACTATTTCCTATGAGACAGGGTTGTTGTGGACACGAAATGAGAAATTCACAAAACACTTAATGGAAGGGGAGGCATTGGGGGCTCAATAGAGATAGCTAGCTACCTATTAAATTGCATAATTTAACATATGCTGATAATCTTTAATTTGAATAAAGCTATTCAAGGTAGTGTTTTATTTTCTTTATTCCTTTTTATCAGTTCAAAAACCATGACTAAAAAATGTTAATTTTCTCATGATTATAGCAACTTACTGTCAAAATTGGTGGTTTTCAAACCCAGATCCATCTGACTTCCAAGTTTATGCCCTTGGCACAGCTGTGAGTGCTGCGTCCATGCTAGACAGAGCTGGGCATGTCTTATGCCCTTGGCATAGCTGTGAGTTAGCATATGGGCTGTTTTCTACCTGCCGAGGACTCTGCCCCCATCCCCTAATTTGTCACAGGTGGAAAACTGACTTAGCCACAGGGACAAAACAAACTACCCTGCCCCTTCTTGGTAATTATTTGCATTTTAGGCATATTCGGCTATCTCTGAAGTTCTGCTTTTGACCTTTTCAGACTCCCCAAGAACTTGGTGGCACAGGGCATCATCATTTAGCATGCTTCGAGAAGCCTTAGGCAAGTTGCTTAATATTTAAAAGATGAAAAATAATTACTTTAGCCACAGTATTAGCAATTTTTTGCTTGTATCCCCTGTGATCTATGAGAAAATTATTTTATTAGGAAATCATTAGAGCATAATTTGCTTCTATATGCTACTGACATCAATTTTCATTTCTTATAATGAAACTACAAGTTCTCATGATATATTATTATTATAAATAGTATGTTAGATATCGACTAGAAATTGTCATTAACCCTAACACCTATGCCTTTCTTAAAACGCGTATGAGTTTACCAAGGTTATGTCACATTTCAGGCACCTTCGCCTTATTTATACACAAAGTGATCTTTCTAAAGACAGACTGAGATGAGTCTCAAAATGAATTTCCATAAACATTTCCCTTTGTGTGGTTTTGTTTTTATTCTTGAAAGACATGAAAGCCCAGCTGAATTTGTTCGGACCTTTGTGAATGAGTTTCTCACTGATATAGAAAATATAATTTGAGCAAAGAAAGGAAAAACCATAGTTTCAGAAGATCAGAATAGAAGGGAAGTATAGTAGTCCCCCATTTTTCCATGGGGGATAAGTTGCAAGACCACTAGTGGATGACTGAAACCATGAATAGTATTGAACCTTATATATACTGTGTTTTTTTCCTATAAATACACACATACCTATGAAAAGTTTAATTTATAAATTAGGCTCAGTAAGAGATTAACAATAACTAATTATAAAGCAATGTTAACAAATGTGGTGATGTGTTATGTGATGTGGCCTCTCTCCCTTTCTCAAAATATTTTATTGTATTGTACTCACCCTTCTTGTGATGATAAAATGTTTACATGATGAGATGACGTGAGGTGAATGATGTAGGCATTGTGACATCGCGTTAGGCTACTATTGACCTTCTGCCCATAGGTCAGAATGGAAATCATGTGCTTCAGGTGATCCCGAATCATCGAACCATGACAATGTTGATGGTTGGATGTCAGGAGCAGATGATATCAATGACTGGGAAAATTTAATATTTTCAGCCCGCAGTTGACTGCGGGTAACTGGAACTGTGGAAAGTGAAACCATGCATAAGAAAGACTAATTTATGTAATTATGTCAGAAAGAAGGCTAGGAATCAGGACTTTTAAGGGGGAAGGATACACAGAACCCCAAGCTTAAACTTTCTGTTAGAAGTCTAGTCTTGTCCTCAAAGACATGCCTTAAAAGACAAAAATGTCTTGGTTTTTCAACTCAACATAAGCCAAAACTTTTACCTAGCTGTAGTTTTCCAAGCTGTTTTATCCTCACTGGTAGATTCCAACTCTCAGAAACCTGAGCCCAAGGAAAAAAAAAGGGAGAAATTCAATTATCAGCCCTTAAGTTACTTGAGAAATAGGAATCTGAAGAGGAAAAAAAGTTTACTATTTCAATATACATACTTGGTAAGAAAGCACATGGATGTGATGGGTTCAGACTCAGTGGTAAGTCTTCTCCTGTACTACGCTGTTGTGGGGACAGAACCCCAAAAAGCAGTTTCCAGGCTCTCGGCCTCACATAGACAGTTGCTTGCTCAGGTAGTAAATGGCCATCGACTGTGATTGCATGGCCATCAGCTGTGGCTAGTTGGCCGTCAGCTGTAACCAGTGAGCCATTGGCCACTAATATAACTGCTGTGGCTAGGCTAGCAGAAAAAATGGGGGCTAGCAAGAAGGTGGTGGCTGAGCCTGCAAGCGGAGCAATGAGGGTTGAGAATTGTATGGCTCCTGTTTCCTGTTTCTCCAACCCAGCCACCAGCGAGAATATAGTGGTATGACTCCCCTACCTATGGCTCCATGGGTGTTCCTTTTTGGCCTCACCATGTCCTGCGTTCTTATGTGGGGAGCGGGACCAGAACCCGCAGGCCTCCCCGCACGACAGCTGTCAAAATAATTAATTTGTTTAAGGTTTAAAAATCATTTTGCACATTCTCCTTTTCTTCATTGGCCATGATTTCATTAGGCTATAATCAGGTAAAAATGGATTCACTTGACCTCTTAACAATAAAGCACATTTGAGTTTAGAAAATAGGCCTTTAAAATAGCTAGTCATCTCAATTACATGGGATTCAGTTGGTGTCCTGCTTTGCAAAACCCTGAAATTCAACAAAGAGTTCTTGACAATATATAAAAACTTCTGTAGCATGTTGTTGGAAGTTTTAACTTGTGTCTTATCATTTTCTTAGAGGCACAATAGTTCATTTTATGAAGTTTTTGTTTGTTTGTTGCTTTGGTAATTGGAACCTGATTTTTTTTAATGCCTTCCCGTGTGTCACTCGGTTATGGAAATCATTAGATAGCCTAATATTTTGTCGTTCTCAAACTTTAGGTGATAGAAGAAAATCTAAGTATTCTATGTCCAATTCTCGCTTCCTGTGATGAGGGAAAGTAAGCTAAATGATGGGCATCCAATAGCTATTGGCTGAGCTGGATCTAAAATTCCAGCTTCTTCATGCTGAGGATATTATCTGTTATACCATGCTATCTCAGAAATTTATCTCCTGAAAAAGGACTTCCAGGAAAGGACAACTGGACACTTTTACCTTGGAATCTCCTTTCAGGCCACCTTTCCTCCTGCGCTGGTCCCCAGAACCTGGGAATGCCCACATGACAAAAGTATTAGCAGCCTTTCCATTGTTCAGCAACTGTAACACAGTACTTCCCAGCTTATTTTATGAGGTAATCATAATGTCAGACCAATTTTACTTATAAGCATAGATACAAAAATTATTAACAAAATAGTCTTAAATTGAATTCTAAAACATCTGAAAATAAGATGATTCATTATGTTTAATTGAGGTTTGTCACAGAAATGTAAAACTGGTTTCTTATTCAAAAAATCATTCACTATGTTTCACCATGTTATGAGAAAAAAGAGAAAGACCTTATAATTACTTTAGTAGATACAGGAAAGACATTTGACAAAACTCAAGATTTATTCATGAAAAGACAGTAAGCTGAGATTGGAGGTGACTTTGTCAATCTGATAAAGACTATCTATGAAAAACAGCCAGCATCACACTAAACGGTGAAATGTTTAAGATTGACTAGACCAAATATAAAAATCATTTACAGACATTTGTCAATACTCATAAACATGCACTTAAGATCAGTGCACTTCACTACATGTAAACTTTGGTAAGCACATTGCATTTCAGCCTTGTGGGGACAGAGCCAGGAGTGCAGTTTCCAGGCTCTCGGCCTCAAGTGGAAAGGTGCTGGCTCAGGTAGTAAATGGCCATCAACTGTGATTGGATGGCCATCAGCTGTGGCTAGTTGGCCGTCAGCTGTAACCAGTGAGCCATTGGCCACTAATATAACTGCTGTGGCTACGCTAGCAGAAAAAATGGGGGCTAGCAAGAAGGTGGTGGCTGAACCTGCAAGCGGAGCAATGAGGGTTGAGAATTGTATGGCTCCTGTTTCCTGTTTCTCCAACCCAGCCACCAGCGAGAATATAGTGGTATGACTCCCCCATCTATGGCTCCATGGGTGTTCCTTTTTGGCCTCACCATGTCCTGCGTTCTTGTATGGGGAGCGGGAGCAGAGACCCTGCAGGCCTCCCTGCACGACAAATGGCGCAGCGAGCAGGGTCTCCCGCACGACAAATGGCGCTGTGAGCAGGATATGGTGCCGGCCAAAGCTCTCCGAAGGACAGTGGAGCAGTCTGTGTGTATGAACACCCAGTCTCAGGAAGACCAGGAGGAGCAGCTGCCGGAGAGCTGGACCCCCGTGGAGGGGTGGGAGGACGTGGACGGTTCTCCCACCAGCACAGGAAAAGCCATGCAGCTGCTGGAGAGATGGAGCCCCGTGGAGAGGTGGAAAGATGTGAACGGTTCCCCAACCAGCACAGGCTGGAGAAAGCGAAGGTCGTTGCAGCCCTGTGGGCCGGGAGGTTCCTGCTTGGGCAGCCCGGATGCAGGACTTGTAGTCCCAGGAGGTAACGCTTGCTGAGTCCTCCGTGGGAGATGAGGGTGAGGTCAGGGTCGTCCTTCACCCCAGGACAGCCCTGGAGAAATGACTGTGTACTATGGGGAATTGCCTTCCATCCCTAATTTAATGGACCGCTTGACTGTTTGTTTGGGAACTGTTGTTAGTGGAACTGGGGGATATTTGCTTTTGTCTCTTGACTGGCCGCCATTGAGAATATGTAAGCACCTTGATTGTGAGTCGCTGTTGTTCCAGCAGGGTACCCTGAGAGGCACAGAGAGAGTGGCAGTGTCTTGAGAGCCCTGGCTGAGTCCAGGAAGTCTGGCTGAGCCCTGAAGATACCCTGGCTGTGCCCAGGAAGTCGGGCTGTTCCCAGAGAGAGTGGCAGTGCCCTGAGAGCCCTGGCTGTGTCCAGGAAGTCTGGCTGTGCCCACAGAGGGTGGCAGTGCCCTGAGAGCCCTGGCTGTGTCCAGGAAGTGTGGCTGTGCCCACAGAGAGTGGTAGTGCCCTGAGAAATCCTAGCTGTGCCCGGGGAAACTAGTGGTACCCTAAGAAGTCCAGGAAGTCTGGCTGTGCCCAGGAGTACTGGTGGTGCCCTGAGAAACCCTGGCTGTGTCCGGGAAGACAGGTGGTACCCTAAGAAGTCCAGGAAGTCTGGCTGTGCCCAGGAGTACTGGTGGTGCCCTGAGAAACCCTGGCTGTGTCCGGGAAGACAGGTGGTACCCTAAGAAGTCCAGGAAGTCTGGCCGTGCCCAGAAGCACTGGTGGTGCCCTGAGAAACCCTGGCTGTGCCCAGAGAGCCTGGCTGTGTCCAGGATATTGCATTCACCCCCAGGCTCCTCGCACAGGTCCCCTCGCGGAAGACGCTTGTCGCGTAGATTGTGAGGCGAGAGCCTGTAGGGGTGGAGTGTGGGGGCGGAGCCCCAGAGAGTAGTTTCCAGGCTCTCGGCCTCACATAGAAAGGTGCTGGCTCAGGTAGTAAATGGCCAACTGTGATTGCATGGCCATCAGCTGTGGCTAGTTGGCCGTCAGCTGTAACCAGTGAGCCATTGGCCACAATATAACTGCTGTGGCTAGGCTAGCAGAAGAATGGGGGCTAGCAAGAAGATGGCGGCTGGGCTGGCAAGTGTGGATGGCGGTTTGCGGACAGTGTGGATCCAGCCTCCAGTGAGAGTATAGTGCCGCCAGAGAGAATATAGTGGTATGACTCCCCCATCTATGGCTCCATGGGTGTTCCTTTTTGGCCTCACCATATCCTGCGTTCTTGTATGGGGAGCGGGAGCAGAGACCCTGCAGGCCTCCCTGCACGACAAATGGCGCAGCGAGCAGGGTCTCCCGCACGACAGATACCCTTGTTTAGAATTTCAAGGCAGCAAACAACAGAGTATTAAATCAACAGAGTATTAAATCAAGAGAGAAGCTTTCGCAAGCATAGCCTTTTGTGACTGCACAGCTGGGATGCCCATGAAGTCTGCCCTGGCTACAGAGATGGTACTTTTCTAGAAGTTTCCCTAATGATCCTCATGAGCAAAGTGGATTGAGATTTACTTGTAACACAATGACCTGCAGATTCACTTGGAGTCATCTGCAAATCGGTGCAAATTCCAACGATTATGTGCTTGACTGATATAATAAAAAAAAGTTAAGATGCTGTTGTAATCAATAAAATACATTTTTAACATTTCTAAACTATAGTTTTTAAATGTCATTATACACTTTGCTATTATGTGTGAAAGAATTCTGACAGCACAATTGACTTACATTCAAAGAGGACACACTCTAAAAAGTATGAGATTCACTGCTTTGTATCATATTACCCATGCTCCACATAGGACTTTTCTCATAAACACCGTTCTCTTCTGATTGCAGGCATGTCAATATGGCTAGAGTTCTTTTTCTACTAAAACACTCATCAATTATATTATATCTCTAACAATGCAATTAGTGGATCACATTCTAATGATTTATTTTCGAAATTCTTTTTAGTTTATATTTTAGCCCAACAGTGACTGCAAAACCCTGAATGCTCTAGATAAGCAGATTAACAGGAAAGGTGGGGAAAATGTGGATTGAGGAGGTGATATGATGGCAAGAAGAGGTAGATCAAGAAAAGCAGTGCTCTAAGTTACCACTATTTAAATAACTTAGCTATAGGGAAATTATTTATTTATTTAAATACTTATTAGAAATGCTTAATTAAAAGTATAGTGAAAAAAAAAGTATAGTGAAACTTCTATAGTTCACAAATATGAATTAAGTAATTTCAAACAGCTGGAAAAGAAATCTGTGATATTACACACGCACTTTTTCTATAAAGACATTTATTATTTTATTCAACACTACTTTTTTAACACTCTGTAAAATAATACAACACCCTCCCCCCCATGGAGTTCCCATTCTAGTGAGGAAATTAGAGATGGTTGGTAAAAAATGAGGCACTCACGTTACTGAGTCCTAGTGCTCTTGAAAATAATTTAAAAGGATAGGAGCACTTTTGTATATATACCAATCCAGGCAACCCAAAGTGAAAGGAAAATATGTGACACTCCGGAGATGTTCCTATATAATTTTGAAACTCAAAAAGTTTGGAAAAAATTGAGACTAAACCAAAAAAATTTTTTCTTGATTTTTGAATAATTAATCAAGATCATGAACATAATAAACAATGCAAATGAATACCACGGGGCAAATGAAAATTAAGGCAGGAAAACATGTACTTGGCTTTGGGTATGTTGGGAAAGCAAATCCTAGGAATTAACAATTTCCTTTGAAAATATTGAAAATTTTATTTGTGTGACTAGCTTACAGCCTAGTATATTCTGGAGAACTATTGCAGTGGAAAACAGACAGTGTGTAAGTGGGTTATCAGTTGTCCAGTTGTGTTTACTACTTTAAATATTTTTTTAAATCTTTGGAAAAGTTTATATGATATCAACATTTTTGTTTGTTTAGTACTCAGCATATTTTAGGTACTATGATAACTGATTTATGCACATTATCTTTTTCCATTTTTCTGACATATCTATGGAGTACATTTTATTGTCCTCACTTTAGAGACAAAGAAACTGAGGATCATAAAAATTGTTTACCTGTGATCACAAACCAGGAAATGAAAGAGCTATAATTCAGACCCAGGCTACTGTGATACTATATGCCACATGTTGTATTTATATGCTTACCAGAGACTGTTGTCAATGTTATACATTTATTTGCTCAGTCAACAAATATTTACTTGAGCATCGACTATGTATTAAACAAAGTATTTGCCTTCTATCCTATAGTTCATTTAACCCTCATCACAGCTAGGAGAAATACTTTTCGTTATTCCCATTTTACAGGTAAAAAAATGGCTAAGAGAGGGTGTTACTCACTAACGTCTACGGCTAGTAAAAGGCATAATCCAGTTTCAACCCCAGATCTGTTTTACTTCACAGCTTATTGTTGTATCAAGGTTTTTTATTATATCATGTTTCCTCCCATACTTGGATAGTATTAAGGGGAAAGGCAGAGGAAGTAACTTCTCTTGTTTTCCTACAGAAGTATGTCCTGGATAACGTTTAACAATGTAACTGTGATTTCCTTTTTGTGGACTTGTCTTCCCATTTTTGTCTGGTTCCAGAATGCAAAGGCCGTGCCTTATACATGTCTGCATTCTAGCGTCTGACACGTTCCCAGGCACATACTTGGCTGTTGCATGACGCATGTTTCACGGCTGAACGTATTTGGTGAATTTTCCCCGTTCGTAAATACTAGAAAATGTAGGTAAATACATGTTCCTGGATTTGAGTAAATGTTTTTTTGCCTATTTGGTATCTGAAGAAGACAGACACCTGGAATATAAATCAGCAATTCAGACTATCATTTCAACAGAATAATAGAGTCTCGATGAAAAGAAACAGAGACTAGAGTCAAGGCTGATTTTGAGAGAGTGGTCCCAAGAGCCCAGAGATAAACAGGCATCACCAAAAGGCAATTTACTTTGGGCATTTACAGGAAAAGTTTCCAAGGGAGTTATAAAGAACCGTGGCTCTCATTTCTTCCCAGGAGGTATGAGCACAAGGAAACAGAAAGATGCAGGTAGCATACAGTCTGAGCTTCACGTCTGCCTTTCTCTCTGAGGCACTCATCAGCTTTACGTGCTATAAATGCAAGCTGGTGTCTTTGACTGAAGAGAAGATGAAAAGGTTAAAAGGACTGAGAAATACCTTTCAGTACTCTCATAAAATAAGCATGCTCGGGAGAAGGTTCTGGGGAGAAAGCGAGGATAGAAATGGGCGTTAAAGGTTGTAGCTATAAAAATGTAACAGAGAAAAAGAAAATTCTTATACAATATATATAATACTTTTCTTATGGATGATAATTCTTGGCATACCAAATATAAACAATGTCACAAACTCTGAAAAAAATGTCATTCACTAGTGCTAGAAAACGCAAATGGATTCTACGTACAGTGAGCAGTAATGGTTAAAGGCAACGATTATTCTTACGGTAGATTATAAGCCCTTTGAGGGCAGAGGCCATGATACACACAATGTTCTATCATCTCCACGAGCTTGCACAATGCCTAACACATTAGTGTCTGTTGAATAAAACAATAAATATGCACACACACATGCGCACACACACACACACACACACACACACACACACACTTACAAACAGGAACTGGGAGAGATAGATACCTTGGAATATATAATAGCTTTGCTGCTCTCTGAGTGCTTAAAAGAAAAGAAGCAGGAAATACTTAAGAGATTTTTTTTTCTTCATTGAGAAGATTATTCTTGACGACACTGATCAGAAGTTAGACTTTTCCTTAGAGAGTAGGAGCTTTCTCAAGGTGAGAGAAATAGCCTCTCGTTTTAGAGAGGACTAATCAACAGTTGCAAATAAAATGGAAAATACTGAACTTGAGTGAGCAACACCTAGTGTGAATGATGACAGCCTCAAAGGTATGATGTCAGTGATATAATGAGAAGGACAAAGACAGACAGACCCAACAGAGGATCCTTCCAATGACTTGCAGCCTAGAAGCAGAGAGCAAGTATTAGAGGAAACAATGACCAAAGTATGAAAGGTGCAGAAAAATAAAGCATACAAAAGTATGTGGAAGAGAGAAGACCATACAAGAGAAATGGAGTTCATAAGGGATTGAATAAACTGCAAGGAGAGTTTGCAAATTTTCTGCAACAAATTATACAGCAAACGGAAATAACAAAACCTAGAAAATCAATATTGAGACACTAAACTAGTCAGCCCTGCCTAGGGAACTATTACTGACCACCAGTAAGAACACTCAAATTTAAGTGATTACCAAACTGTAGCTGACTGAGGGTGTGGGTTCAATAAAGTTTTGGAAAATAAGTGAAGCAAAAATTACTAATAATGAGTTTAACTATATAAATGCTTATGGTCATGCAGTGTGAGTTATATTCAGATAACCTCCTTTTGTCCTATGCATAATATTGGAACTCTAATCAGGCATCACAGGGTGAATTGAAATGGATGGACGCAGTGACATGTTGTTACTAGTCAGCAAAGGACTGGGATCAGGCCTCCTGGGTTTACCTGAATTTTGAGTCATCTGGCAGAGAGGTACTAAGGGTTATAGCCTTGACACCTTGAAATGAGGTGACTCTACAATGAATCTAATTAATCAGAAACTAGTAGGTGGGAAAAAAACAGTAGTTTATGGGTCTCTGCTAAGGAGTGTAGAGGTAATTTATTAGGAAGAAAAAGCATGAGGTAGGATGGAGCAAACTTAAAGACTGATCAAACTCATTAAATGTTATCCACTTCTCGGGAAATCAGCATTAAGTCTATCCCCATAAAAAACTTGGAATGCATTTCTAGTGGAATGGTTAACTTTTTTTTTTTTTAAATTAATGAGTACTTTTGAAAGATCTGTACCCTATTCTTAAAATAAAAATACAGAAATAAAAATTAACAAACAGACAATTTTATGGGATTCTGCAAATCCTTTGAAGTTCATCCATGAATGCATAAGGATTCCATAGAATTTCAGTTAAGAAGCCTTGCTTCAGTAACTTTTATGCCTTTGAGTACAAAGTCAAGGGACTTGAGAGAGGGGAGAATTGATATTCTTGGCTATGTTTTAAATTTAAAGTTGTGACTTCCTAAGATATCAGAATTTAATGATATCAAAATTCCAGAGTTTAGCTTTTGAATCCAGGGGAAAACAATTTCTGGGTGTTTTTGTTGTTGTTGTTGTTGTTTTTTTAATTTTGTAACATTGAGATAACTTTCTCTGAAAAATTAGCTGACAGTCTTGAGGCTTATATAGATCAAATAATTAAAATATATTGCCTCCCCCCTCAAAAGAAAAAGAAAACAACAACAGCAAAAGTATTGCCACCCTAAAGTATTTAAGTCAAGAATTCTGTGTTCTATTCAAAGGCAGAACTGAATCATTTCAAAATAAATCAGAAGGAATAAAATGAAGACAATAGAGACATTTCCTCTAGGAGTAAAAGTCTGGAATGAATAACACAGCTAATAAAGGGTGGAGACAATGACCTAAAGTGCAATGAGAAAGAAACAAGAAGGAAATTATCTAAAATAAAAAAGACTGTAATCTAACAGAGAGAAGCAGAGAAGTTCCAGCTTGCCTTATATTCTCCAGACAGTTAATTTTCTATAAACATATTAATAAATTTGTTTGCTGAAATCCTAATTCTGATTCTTTGTTATCATGGAGGATTAAGTTCCATCTAGTTTGGGTTTGGGTTTTACTAAGACTAACTTCTTTCCCAGGATCCTAGGTGAAAAAATTAACAGAATGCACTCAAAGTGACAAAGAGTGAGGGCTGGCATTGTGTGGGAGAACCATTCATATAACTTCAAACCCACCGGTCCCCTTGCTGAAACAGTGACCTACTTAGCCTACTCTCTGGTGTTTAAAATGTCAAAATTATATCACAATTTCTTTGGTTTATACCAAATAGATGGTTTGCTTTTTAAAAGGTAAACATCTCTTAAAGAGGGAGTACTTCATATTTTATCAATTACTTGCAATTTACTGTGGTTAACATGCAACAGCCTTTCCTGAAAGTCTCTTTCTATAGATGTGATTCCTTAAATGCTGTGGCAAGAGCAAGAACCAGAGCTGGAGGCATTACAGGTGGCCAAACAGTGGGAATCGTCTAATATATACATGGAATAGGGAACGAAAGAAAGATACCTGTCCACGAACCTATTGGAAATTGGCATGTTGCTATTACCCTGAGCATCTCCAGTCATGCTTCTCACAGGCATGTATTTTTATTAGTCTTTTCCTTGAGGCAGAGTTACTACATTGGACATTTGTATGCATTAAGTGCAACAGAAGTAGCAAAGTGCATTTTTTATTAGTTTCAGGTGTACCAAACAATGTAATAGTTAGACATTTATACCCCTCGCAAAGTGATAAACCTCCTCCCCCCAATCTACTACCCCTCTGACATTGTATGTAGCTGTTACAATTCCTCTGACTCTATTCCCTATGCTTATTTCATGGTCTAGGAGAGCATTTGAAAAAATCTTTTGAGATTTATGTTAACACTTATTTATGTCAAGAAAAGCTACTACCTTTAATGAATCGAGCACAATCAACATTTGATTACTAATCCAACAGAAGGAGGATTATTCGTGATATAATAGAGAACAAAATGTTAACATTTTTATTGAAAAATATTTGCTTTATGCCAGTAATTGACTATAAATTATCCTTCAAATTCACTTCCAACAATCTTTGAAAAGACGTTATTTACATTGGCCAGAGCAAGAGTCCACATTTTCGTGCTGAATCTACTATCATTTTACCTAGGCTCCCTCAATGCAAGGAAAACAGCTTTTTCCAGAGACCAGTGTAAAATTGCAGCCCAAAATATCCTCTATTACTTGCTTTCCAGTCTACTACGTTCTACCCTCTTGAGGTTATTCACAGATTAAAGTCATATAAAAAGATTTCTAAGATGGGGTTTTGAAAGAAAAACGATTCTGAAGGCTACTTCTTTCTACTGATACAGATACTTGAGAACTCCAGCAGCCAAGCTCAGCAGTGGGTCACAGAAGCAGGAAAAAGCAGCTGTAAGAGCTCTTCTTTAAACCCAGGGGCTTCTGGACCATTGGGACTCTGAACAATTGTGTGTTAGGTCCAGGGTAAGAAGACCTCTGTAGAGAAAGTGAGTAGAAACTGTACTGAGGAATGAATATCATTATCATTGTGAAAATGGTCACTGATTCCTTAAAAACACACATGCAAAAAAAAGACAACATGAAGTCAGCAACACGAATGGTTCTGTAACCATTAATATTATTCTACCTGATGAAAAGCCTTATTGCATAACTACAATAATAAAGATATGCCATGAATCAATGGATCAAAATAGAGAACTCAGAAATATAACAGACCCTAACAAATATGTCCATCTGGTTTTCGACAGAGCTGCAAAAACAACTCAGTGAAGGAAAGTGCTAAAGCACTCAGACATCCATAAATATAGAAAAAGATTTGACCTGAACCTCAGACCTTATAAAAAAATTAACTCCAAGTGGATCACATACTTCAGTAAAACATAAAACTACAAAACTTTTAGAAAAAAAAAATGCCCCAAAATATAGAATTAATTCTTCAGTAACTAGGGTTAGCTAGACAAAAAGTTCTTAGGCTTGGCACAAAAAGCATGATCCATAAAAGGAAAAGTTAATAAAGTGGACCTCTTTAAGACTGAAACTTTTGCTCTGCAAATACTCCTGTTTAGCAGATGAAAAAGCAAGCTACAGACTGGGTAAAAATATTTGCAAACCACATATCTGAGAGAGGAATTTTATCTGGAATATGAAAAATACTATTAAAGCTCAATAGTTAAAAAAAATACAGTCAGAAACTGATTAAAAGACATACACAGACATTTTATTAAAGAGGATATATAGATGCCAAATAAGTATATAAAAATATGTTCAACAATGTTAGCCACTAGAGAAATACAAATTAAAAACACTATGAAATATCATTACACATGTATCAGAATGGCTAAAATTGAAAAAAAGAAAAAAAAGAAAAAGAAAGTAGTAACACCAAACATTGGTGAGGATGCAGAGAAGTTGGATCACTCACATATTGCTAGTGGGAATGCAAATGATATAGTCACTCTGGAAAACAAAAACAAAAAAACAAAAAACAAAATCAAAGTTTTGTACAAAGCCAAACCACAGTCTAGCAACTGCACTCTTGAGCGTTTATCCCAGAGAAATTGAAATTTGTGTTTACACAAAGATATAGTTTTCAATGCGTATAACAACTTTATTTGTAACAGCCTCCAACTGGAAACAACTCACATGTCCTTCATGGATGAATGTTTAAACAAACTGTGGTACACCCATACCACAAAATACTACTCAGCAATAAAAAGGCACAAGCTATGGAAACACACAACTTCAATGAATCTTAAGGAAATTAGGATTAGTGAAAAAACCCAGCCAATCTCAGGTTACACGCTGTATGATTCCATTATATAGTGTTGTTGAAATGACAAGGGTAGAGATGAATAACAGATTGGAAGTTGCCATGGACTTGGAAGGGAGGAGGGTGAAAGGCAACTAGCTGTAAAAGGATGCGGGATCCTTGTGATGGAGCTGTTGTGAACCTTGAGGGGGGTCGTGGTGGTCACACAAATCCAGACATGTGATAAACTGTAGCTACTACTACTATTGCTGTGAGTAATAAACTGTATTTTGTCCATCCCCCATGCATCTACGAAAAACCATTGTTTAATTATTCTTTCAATAAAACAAAATTCAACATGCTTTTTGCACTCATCACTTTTGATATGTTCTTACTTTCAGAAATTGTGGTATGGACTTGAAATTAATGTTTCGAAGGTTTGTCATTGCTAAGACTTCTTGAGGCGTCATATAGAAATACATAGAAATCTATTGCTCTAGGAAGAGTTTCACTGGTATCATAGATACAAAGAATGATGTTTAGATAATACTGTAGTAATTTATTAAATAAAATCTTCATTTTTAAAAACTGTCAATTGTCTTCCAAAGTAGCATATATCCAACTTACCCAGAGAGTCAGTTTTATTGGAAGCAAAATGGTATAAAAGTAGCTCATAAGGTCAAGTAAAAATAATAACTAAAAATAATAAACAATAAAATCATATTTTTGAGAGAGATTGTATTATTTCTCATAACAGCTTTATTATAATATAATCACACATCGTATAATTCACCCATTTAAAGTATACAACTCAATGGTTTTTAGCATATTCAAAGTTGTCCAACCATCACTACAATCAATTTTAGAATATATTCATCACCCCAGAAAGAAATTCTGTACCCATTAGCAGTTAATCTCCATTGCCATCCTCCTACCCTTCTTCCCAGACCCAAATAATAACTAATCTAATTTCTGTCTCAATAAACTTGTCTGCTCTGGACTTACATATAAATAGAATCATACAATATATGGTCTATTGTTGTGACTGGTTTCCTTCACTTAGCATAATATTTTCAAGGTTCATCCAAGTTGTAGCATGTGTTAGTACTTCATCCTTTTTTATGGATATGAATATCTCTTTATGAGTAATATTTCATTTATTGATATACCACATTTGGTTTATTTATTCATCAGTTGATGGAAAATTACATTGTTTCCACCTTTGTCTATTAAGAATAATGCTGCTATGAACATTCGTGCACAAGTATTTATATAGATGTATGAAGGTCAGAATTAAGTTCGCGAAATTTCTACCATGTAAGGTGCACAGTGGAAAGTTCACAAAACTAATTGTCCAAACTTTGCCCATTTTAAATTCCTTTGAGTCTATACTTAGGATCTGACTTTCTGGGTCATGTGATAGTTCCATTTTTAACATTTTGAAAAATTGCAAAACTATTTCCAAACTGGCTGCACCATTTTACATTCTCACCAGCAACATATGAGGGTTCTAATTTTTCTATACCCTTGTCAACACTTATTACTGTCTTTTTTATTCCATCCTAGTGGATGTGAAGTGCTGTGTCATTATGATTTTGACTTGCATTTCCCTAAAGACTAGTGATGTTGAGCATCATTAGTTATTAAATTTGAGCATTCTTGTTTACCACTTGTGCATATTCTTTTGAGAAATGTCTATCCAAATCCTTTGTCCATTTTTTAATTGGGTTATCTTTTTATTATTGAGTTATGGGTTCTTTATGTATTCTGGATACAAGTTCCTTATTAGTTATATGTTTTGCAGTTAGTTGGGATTTTAAGAATTATTGAACATAATCTGCATCTTTTATATAATAAGTGTGGAAACTGAGAACTGTAGAAATTAAGAGACATATTCAATGGTGGACAGTTGATTTTGGGCAGAAACAGAACTAAGTCAAGATCTCCCTACTACCAGGTGTGGAATGATACTATCATTTTAAAAAACAAAAACAAAAGAAATGGAAAAGTGTATCTTCCAACGTTCTTATTTCTTTGCTTCAGCTTCGCACCAATCTAAATTCTCTCATGACACTTGAAGTAAAACAAGTGTCTAACTCCACTGACTCCTACATTAGAAATCACCAAAAATCTCCTTCATGTCCTTTATTTAACCTTCCTGACCAAGGACATCTTTTCCACCTAAGTAATAACTCACAGAGCATTTTCCAAGGTGTTTTTTAAATTGAGTTCTGTTCAGGAAGAGATCTATTCTGATACATATAAGTCCCTCAAAAGAAAAACAGGTATAAAATAGTACGTTATTAATGAAGATTATATCCAAAGTATAAGATTATATTCAATGTATACATTCTATTCAATGTATAAGAACACATGAGTGTTAAAATCCATAGATGTGTTGTTCGTTTTATTTCTAAGTGTTAAGAAATACTGTGTCATTAAAGCATATGTGACAATCTAATTTGAAAAATATAACAAATTAATGGGTGACTTCTCAAGAGGAATTTCTTTCTGAAAAGGTCAGCTATATAAAAGGGGAAAAATGATTTCTGACTTCCAAGATCACCAAAGTAACATCATTTACTTGTCTTGATGCCCATGTGTGAAGTTTTATGGTGTTCACCACTAAATGTAACAAATGTAGTTAGAAGACAATAGACTTAGAAAATAATCAGTAACAATGATATCAGTAATGATAACACAGAATATTGAAATTTTTTTTGCCCTTTTCCAAATACATATTTTACTTTGTTTTTAGGTCAGGCACTTTAGGATAGAAGATAAAATGGCTTTTAAAAAGTGTACTTCATTGAATATGTATAGCAGAGATGTTTAAAATATAATCTTCCAGAAAATGAATGGCCTACTATTCCTGTGAAATTTTCAGGAATGTCTCTGATGAATGTTTCTCATTCTATATACTTAATTGCCCTCCTCATGTATCTACTTTTAAGAACAGAATATAATGAAATCTATTCTTTTTTAATTTAAAGAGGTCCTTTATTTTTGCAGACTATTATTATAAATTACTTGGCATCAAGTGAGGAAGTAGCTAGGAAAATTATTTTAATATATGGGATATATATTTGCAGATAAAAAAATTGATAATAAATTTGTAGGAAGGGCCTGAGAGCTGAGAGCTTCTCTGAGCACATACCAGATCTTATCCTCCATGGCAGATATCTTTTACAACACACAAAAGACCATAGATAATGTGATTATGTGTATTCAGGTTATCACGTTTGAGACCGTAGGGGGCTCTGGGCTGACTTTAAAAACCACACTCATGTTTGACCTTTACGTTTCTGTTTACAGGGTCCTAGAATTTGAGAGCAGTTCCCATCCAAATGATGCAATATTCCAGTCTCTCCTTATGTTCCTACTACACATTCCTGGTCTCTTCCCTGCCTCCAGCTTGATCCCAAGGATGAAAAAATTTTTGCTGTTCTAAAAGATGCCAGTAACCATTTCTGCATTTCAGCTCATGAAGTCAGCATTGTGGGGAGAGGGGATGTACTTTGAGGGCCATTTTGGGCCTTGATTTTTGAGTGGAAGGTGAGATTGAAATAATTGAGAGGAATATTTCTAAATATAATGTAGAAGTTTTTTTTTTCATGGTAAGGATCGGGGTTGAAGTTTTGGTAAGGTATGTAAAAGTATATGAAATTTTCTTGGGTGGATGCAAGTACTAGGAATAGAAAGCTAAAGAGAAAGAATGTTCCTAGAGATGAGGGGGGCTATAAAATGTGCCAGCAGAGTAAGATCTTAAGAAAAAGATAGCCAGCAGACATGTTTCAATCTTTGATAGAGTATGTCATCAGATCTTTAGGAGTAAAGATACGGGCAACAGAATTCTTAGTTTTGCTTTTTTTGTATATTCTCTTATGATAGCTTCAAGTCTTTCCTGAAGCATTTTAAACACAAAAGCCTAGGTTCAATCGGGCTTAGGGGAATGAAAGATATTTGCAGGACCAGAAAAAGTAATGCAATATAGAAAGTAATCAGGAGATAGTAGGAAGAAATGAAAGAAAATGCTTGAGTGGCCGTCTGGAGGGAGAGATAACAAGTGACACCTAGTTTGCACTAAGCACTCCCTAAGCATTCTTAAAAAGTCTTAGAGAGAGCATGGAATTCCTTCAGTCCTGTACAACAGGGACTAAAGTTATTTTACTTGGAAATATTTGAAGAAAAATAATCCAGAAGACAGGGAAGTCTGGGGAAACTTAGATCCTGTTTGTAAATTCTGGATTTCCAGTGGAAAAGCTCAGATCTTCTACATTACTTTGACAATGCCACACAGTGACCTCATTTCCAAATACAATGGAAAATGAAGAGGCGAAGTAAAGGCCACAGATCCCTTTGTCTGAATTTTCTGATCTCTATTTTTATAAAATTACCTTTCTTTTCCTCTTAGTCTGATCACTTCACCTAAAGTACTAAAAAGTGCCTCATCAGGAGATTCAAGACTTTCTCAAACAGGTGATTTCATGGCACAGAATTTTCTTCTCTTTTTTTAAATTAAAATTTATTGGGGTGACAATGGTTAGTAAAATTACATAGGTTTCAAGTGTACAATTCTGTAATACATCATCTATATATCACATTGTGTATTCACAACCCAGAGTCAGTTCTCCTTCCATCACCATATATTTTATCCCATTTACCTTCATCTACCATCTCCCTCCCCCTTTACCCTCTAGTAACCACTAAACTGTTGTCTGTGTCTATGAGTTTTTGTTTCTTCATTTGTTTTTCTTGTTCCATCGTTGCTTTCAGTTTTATATCCCACATATCAGTGAAATCATATGGTTCTCGACTTTTTCTGTGTGACTTATTTTGCTTAGCATAATCTCAAGATCTACCCATTTTGTTAAAAATGGCACTATTTCATCTTCTGGCAGAGTAATATTCCATTGTTTATATATACCACATCTTCTTTATCCAATCATCTATCAAAGAAATCATCGACAAAATAAAGAAGTAACCAACAGAATGGAAGAAGATATTTGCAAACAACGCCTCCGATAAGGGGGCTAATATCCAACATATATAAGGAGCTCATACAACTCAACAACAAAAATACGAACAATCCAATTACAGAACGGGCAGAGGATCTGAATAGACATTTCTCCAAAGAGGACATGCAGATGGCCAATAGACATATGAAAAAATACTCAACATCACTAATCATCAGAGAAATGAAACAAAAACCACAATGAGCTATCACCTCACAGTGGTTAGAATGGCTATTATCAACATAACAAATAATATAAGTGTTGGAGAGGCTGTGGAGAAAAAGGAACCCTCATACACTGTTGGTGGGAATGCAGATTGGTGCAGCTGCTATGGAAGGCAGTGTGAAGATTCCTCAAAAATTAAGAATAGAATTACCATATGACCCAGCAATCTACCCCAAAAATCCGAAAACAATTATCCATAAAGATATATGTGCTCTGATGTTCATTCCAGCTTTATTTACAGTGGCTAAGACATGGAAACAGAATTTTTTTGGCAAAAGGAACAGGGACTTGCTTCTGTTAAGTTGAATATACTTCATAGTCAACAGTCCTAGAATTATATTAGATGATAATTTCTTGCAGACTAAACAAATCACTGCACAATATAAGTCAGATACCTTCTCTGGGATTAACGCAGCTCTGGCTCTAAGTGTTAAAAGAGAACATTGACCTTTCAACACTGAC
Organism: Rhinolophus sinicus; assembly: GCF_036562045.2. Lineage (NCBI taxonomy): Eukaryota > Metazoa > Chordata > Mammalia > Chiroptera > Rhinolophidae > Rhinolophus > Rhinolophus sinicus. The sequence continues at coordinate 36,992,686 of NC_133758.1, read as the reverse complement.
CAAGACAATGGAAGAACAGCTCTGCTGCAACCCTTACAACTTACAGAAGAAGGAATTGGCATGGTTCCACTGAATGATCAGCCATGGCTCTCAAAAAATTAAAGGAGCCCTGTTCAGTTGTTTCTATGTCTGTCAAAGTAAACAGGTCAGAGAGCCTTTGGATCAGTGATGCACCATTGAAATGACAAATGATAATCACAGGGAAACTGTCATATTCCTTATTCCCCAAGTACTCTTCACAAATTCCTCCACCTTGCCTTACTTATATCGTGCTTTATCTGGCAGATCTTCTCCCCTACAACAACCAAACCCATTTTTTTTTTTAACATCCATTAATTCTACCCCATCTCACAGCTATCCCAAGAAGCCTTCTCCAAATAACGAAACCCTCAATAATTCTCTATTTTTTTCAACACTAACTTCTAGAATTTCTATTATTTGCACCATGAATTAAATTTCCTACAGCTGTACAGCGTCTAAAACACCTTACTCACCTACCCTTCACCCTCACCAAAAATAAAGACCACTGGGTTAAGGTCAAAAACCTTCACGAAATTGTTAGTTTCCTCCCCACCTAACTTTCCTACCAGCACTTAGCATAGGCTATCACATGTGTATTTTCTGGCTGATTAAGAATCATATCTATTAATAGTATCTATTTTTTTCCTTCTCACATACATACCACAATGCCATGCACATAACAGGTATAGGATTTTAATTCACCATCTGTTAGAGCTTCCAATTCCATTGTGCTATTGGATTGCAGAGAAATATTGAACTGTTGCCATAGATCAGTACCACTTTCTTAATTTGATGCCACCCATGAAATGGAACAACTACTAAGTAATGTGAAAATCGGTATTCACATGTGCTTTGTGCTGAAGTATAGAGCTCTCTGTCAAACATAGACTGTATTTCAAGCATGTATTCAGATTTCAGATATATTTCATTCACCTTTATCTCTAGGTTCTCATCATTGGATATAAATTCATAAACCCTTAAAATGAATATTAAAAATTCCAGGAAAACCGATCCATGGCAGTGTTCGACTTGTTTGGTCCTCAAAAGGACGTCTCTAGAAGCTCTTCTTAGGCATTCCAGGAGCCTCCAATCATGTTCTCTTATATTCTTAGTTAAGAGATGAGATTCATTGGTGTGAATGGGTGACAGAAATTCTGTCATGACCCGTTTCTACCAGTAACCTGATAGTGAATCCCTTAAACTATACGGTGAGTGAAAAACGGGGGAGGCCGGACTGTTTGTTTAGTGAAGTAGAATCTCCATTCCCCACCCCCAGTATGAGTTAAATATTTTAAAGGAATGTTTTAGAGCAGAGAAATTAGTAGACTTTAAGGCACTGCTGTTGCAGGTCATGGACTCACATCATTTTTGTTGCCACCTTTGCAAAACAAATTTTCATCATACATACGCATAAGCTTAATGAAGGAGAGCAAAACAAAATTATGAATGTGTATAGTTGATTTGCTGGAAAAATATAGATCATTCATACCAAAAAAAAACACCCACATAAAATTTACTGGTCTTACTCCTGAATTTTTTAGATGATGAAATCTGTGTAAATCAGGGCTTCACACAACATAAAAGGATGCAATTTATCACTGCAGAAGAATTATAAAGACTGATAGTCTCCAGATACAAATCTCAGATGGGGAAAACCTTAATCTAATTGAACTGTTTCAGCCTGATTGATACCCATTGATTAACACCCCCCCCCCATAAATGGTTCTACTAAGTTTATATCCCTTTGTCCTCAGCTAATGTTATTTGCCTCTACAAATCGTGTGTACTCGGCAATACCATCCCTCCAAGTGTGCACTTGCCAAGGCTCAGAATCAGGATTTTGGTGCCTTTGTAATTTGTGTAGCATTTTAACCCTACTCCCTGCTGTCATCTTTAGACTTTGGTCTTTCGAGTCACATTTGTTGATGCACAATTTAATAATGACACTGAACAACTGCTTTTCCAGAGAACACAGCCTATAACAGAATTTCTTAAAGTCACATTTTTCAGTTATTTGCTACAGAGACATACAGATTCACTTTACCGTACTCTATTAACTACCCCCTACCATGCCTTTGGCACTCTAAAACCTGCTTAGCAAAAGAGAAATTACATCTATACATTTCAACTCTCTGTGTACTCGGCGTTTCCAAGTATAAAATTTATTTTTTAAGTACATCTTTTAAAACAACTAAAATGTGGTGAAACACTCTTTGAAACGCCACATGACAGATAGACAGAAAACTTTACTGGCATGATGGATAGGTCCTTTATTTTTTCCTCTGTGAATGACTGCTGATCATAATCACTTTTATAGCTTGACTGCAACAAAAAGGATTATTTCTTTTGTCCTGCAATCTCAGGATGAGTATATTTGTTCAGAGAATGAAGGGGACCAAATTAGACCAAGCTACCAGGGCATAATAAATTCACAGCAATCACAAGCCAATGTTCTTTAATTCTTAAGACACTATCAACTTTAAATATTCTGATCCTCTCATAGTTAGCTCCCTTATCCTTTTGCCCTTATTGAATTAACTGCCTTTTCTTTTACATTGTCTCCTAAGGGGACCCCAATTTAAATCTTTTCAATTTAATTCCATTAATTGGCATATTGTCTGGTCTCCTACTCTCCTCCTGGGTCTTGAACTTATGTTCCCTTCAGTTCTTAAACTCTTTAGCTATATTTTGCAGCTTTGAATGACAACTTGCTCCATCTGTAGACAAAGCATGTGCATTCTTATCTTTCACTTACAGGCTAATGTTTAACAATGAATTCACAATCCTGGCAGTTTATCAGCCCATTAAGTAAACCCAAGGGCAGAGTTCCTTGATTTTAAAGTCATCATACTGAAATCCAGGGATATTGGTTCACTAATTTGAACATAATTTAAGAGCTAAAAATTCTAAATTATGGTAAATGGATCAAAAGTAGATATAATTTGTCCTCTCAGATTCTCCTGCCTAGAAATGAAACAGATCTGGCGTCACACGGCCTTGGATTTATATCTCGTCTACACCACTTATTAGCCAGATAATCTCGGGCAGATAATCTAACTCTCAATATTCGCTTCTATAAAATGGATGTGAAAATAAAAATTCATTCCAAAACATAGTGTTGTGATGAGGACTTAATGCAATAATCCTCACAGAATGCATAATATAAGATCTGGCACAGGTAAACACTCAATCAGTGCCAGCTATCATTATCATCATTGTCATGAAAGTACCATTGCACCTATTGGTGGTGTATTTATACCCTTCCTGCAAAGCACATTTAAGTCCTGCCTTATCTGAGATTCCACAAGGAGAATGTCATCTTGAGAGACAGGTTTTGTACAACTTGTTACTTTTTCCATACCACCATTATAATCATCCTTTCCTTTTGATTAAATTGAAGGTTCCTCACATAGAGAGACCATATCATACCGCTTTACAAACTTGGGCCCAGAGCAATGTCTTCCTCCTCCAGATAATAAATATCTATTTATTATCAACAATAAGCATATGAGAAATCAGATTTTATTTTCAACTTATTTTTAGAGAGAGGCCAAATCTAAAAGCAGATGTTGGGTTTACAAGATATAAGTTGGATTATGGCGCTAATCAAAGGGGGAAAGCTTAGAGAAAGAAGAGAGCTGAATCTATCTTTCTGCCAGTCTTGATTATTCATAAGTGATAAAAAGATAACTAAATGATGAACACAAATCATCACGTCCATTCTCACAAAATCCCACTTAATAATTGCATGATCCCATTGCATTCAATTATGAAATACTTTCAAAATGGATTTGGACCATAATATTTCAGAAAACAACCCATGAAAGAGATTGATATCTAACCCATTGAAAATTGTCAGGTCTTTCACTATAACATATTAAAACAGGATGCCAAGCTGTGTGGCTTCCTGGGTCTGTATGTTGGGAAGTTGAGTTTTTCAGCTAGGCATAATGCCACGCTAGAGAATATTTAGGGTCAATTAAGAAAGAGGAAGAGAAGGAAAGGGCCTGGACAGGTAATGAACAATGTCTATCAAAAACTCTTTTTTTGTTAATATTTGTTCTTTCAATGAATAATGTTTTAAAATTATTTCTCAAGCCTTAACATTGTGTCAGTAATAGATTCAGAGACTCAAATGGAAGCAAACTCAAATGCTCCCAACTTACCCAGCCCACAGGAATTACCTTTCCCTTTAATGTGCAACTTAAATGTTCAAGAAATGACTTTAGGAACTCTACATTTATTTTTTTTTTCTGGGAATTTGTCTTCCACTATTATTTCTGAGAATCAAAAGATACCACTTATCTTTTTCACAAATTTCTTTTCGCTGTCTCTTGTCATAGACTCCCTTCTCTACTGTCCTGAGATTCTCCTTTTGTCACTTGCAGGTAGTTCATAACTGCTTTCTCAGACATGCCCACATTGATTCTCCAAAGCACAGCTAATGCAATCCTATATATAGCTTCTATCTTTCTTTGTTTTTTTTTACCTGATGCATGAATTACCATACGAGACTTCTAGCTCAGAAAAATGGAGACCTTATGTGAAATGTCAGACATCACTGTTTCTAGAGTCTAGTAGCCCTGTCTTTTAAGTGTTCATTTACTGGCTATCTCTCTTCTAATTTCACGTCTGATACCATGTTGCAGAAGTTAACGCATCTCTTATTAGTGGAAGCCTTCTGTTCATGACTTCTCTTCTTCAAGTCTGGAAAACCCCTTTAACCTTTTCTAACTTATTTAAAAGAAGATTAAAACAGTTATCATTATAAAGATCTATGCAGGGATGTTCTGATACAATGACAACTGTGAAGTAGAAACACTTCAAAGTTTATACTCTGTACCTTAGTGTCAACATCCATGTTAGAATAATTTCCCCCATTTGTGGCTTTCCCAGAAGCAATTTTGGAAAAAAAGAAAATGATAATTTTTACCTTGAAATTTATGAATAGGACTAAAAACATCCTTTCCAGAATAAATTGAGGGCCTGCACCAAGAATCAATTCCAGCCCTACTCTATAATGTAAAAATTCCTTAACACTTCTCAAATATCATTTTCCAGCTGCCATAATTTTAAGATTATTTTAAGGCTCTAACTTGAATACAAAAACAGCATTAGTCTCTGTAAAAATGCACTTTGTTCACACTATTTAGGAATCTACAGTGCTATTAACATCCAATGTGAAAAAGACTTTCAGTCCCACAAGGGACCACGGAAGCCATCTAGTTGGGCCATTTATTTTAATTTGGAACAACTGAAACCTGAGAGGATATCTAAGGTTACATTACAAATCAACAATCAAGACCTGGAGTTTTAAACCACTGTTCATTGATACCAACAACAAGGGTGGTGGTGAACTCTGACTCCTAGACGTGAGGGGTAGTTATTTAAGAAGTCCGTGACTCTAAAATTTTCAGGATTTTTCTAGATTTCGTCTTTTCTCAGCACCTCTTCTGCTTCTAAAATATCCAGAATCTATACTTCCAGAGCATGGGAGGAATCTAGGAAGATTATATCCACGATAGAGGTCCTTCTGACACCAGTACTCCTTAACAAGTCAAGAAAAATATTCCATTAATGTTCAAGACTCCAACCATTTCTTGTAGTCAACTGAATCTTACATTAGTAAGTATGTTCCCCTTTACAAAAGAATTCCTAGAAATAGATGCTTATGATCACGGATTGCTATTACTTTCCTCTCATCCACTCCTAAACCCATTGCAATCAGACTTCCAATTTCATCATTACGTTAATCCTCTCTTACCAAAGTCACAAATTACCTCCATTTCACTCCAGCGGTTAATCTCTAATTCTTTTGTGTTTGATTTATCAGCAGTATTTGGAATATTTGATCACTCCTTACTTCTTGACACACTTTCTCCACCTGGTTTCTACAACACTTTCTTGGTTTTTGTCCCACCTCATTGGCCACTCCTCTTAGTTTCCTCTGCTGGTTCTTCCCTATTGCCTCTAATGTTTTGCTACTGGAGTGTCCAGGGATCACAGTTCTTGTGTCTTCTCTACTCTGTTCTTTCTACCTTGGTAATCTCTCTCAGTCTAATGGCTTTAAACACCAGCTGTACCTTCATGATTCCCAAATAAACATCTTTAGCATGCATCTCTCCTCTAAACTCTGGATTTTGATATTCAACTACCTCTGTATATCTCCAATAAATATCTAGGAGGAACTGAATACTTAGCATTTTTTTAAAAAAAAACACCTCCTGATTCCACCTTAATTCCCCTCAAACTTGCTCCTTCTGTGTTCCTTCCATCTGAATTAATGGCAATCACGCAGGTCTGGTTGCTCAAGCCAGAACCTTGGATCATCCTTGATTTCTCTTTCTCATGTATGCCGTACTGAACTCAACAGCAAATCTTAATATTATGCATATTATATTATGTATCCTAAGTGTATTGAGAATCTGGCCTCTTCTCAACTACTGCTATCCTGGTCCTAGTGAGAATTATTGCAAAATATGTTTTAAAGTTCTTTCTTTTTTTGCCCATCCCAACCCACCTACCTTCACAGCTTATTTTAATATGCAAACCGGAAATAGTCTGCTAGTATATTCAGATTCGGTCATTGCTCTGCTGCCAATCTTCCAGGGCTCCCTATCCCACAGTAAAAGTTAAAATTTTACAATGGCCTGCAAGGCCCTACATGCTCTGCCTACCCCTCCCACTACCGCCCGGAACCTATCTCCTAGCTAACCCCTCACTCACTCTTCACCACACTAGCCTTCTCGCATTTCCAAAACTTTTATTCTCCTCTGCCCATAAATCTCTTCCTCAAGGTATCTGCATAGTTTCTTCCTTCTCTCACTAACATCTTTGTCCAGTACTTCCATTTTCAAAGCTGCCTTCCTTGATCACCTTATTTAAAATTACTACCGTATTTTGTCATGTATAATGTGTTCCCATGTATAATGTGCACCCACATTTTTGGCCCAAACTTTCAGAGAAAAAAATCTTTAGTTTTAATTTTTTAATTCAAATTTTTATTTGTTATACTTAGGTACTTGTTGTTGTTTTTTTAATTATAAAGGAATTGTAACATTTATTTTTCAACATATTATGGTATAAGAAATTTTATGTAACAAATAATTGTAAAACACAAGAACAGATACAAGGTACAAGAAATTTTATGTACCGGTAACAAATTTATGATATTTACGCATCATAGAAGACCAAGAACTTCCTAGTTGTAAGTTCGTCGTCATAAGTTGAACAAAACCGATTATCATATTCTAAGGTATTATTTTGCAAATGGATGTCATTATTGATTTCCAGAGTTACACTTTTAACTCATAAGCATAAATAAAAGAATTAAAAACATTTATATAATTACGGAATTAGTACTACCCATGTATAATGTGCATCTTTATTTTTCCCTCACAAATCTGGGCAAAAAACTGTGCATTATACATGGCAAAATGTGGTAGTTCACCCCCACCCTGCTCCTTGCATTTACTGCACTTCTTATACCCTTCCATGGCACTTTGTTATCTTCTAAAGCTCAACATGATTCTCTTATTTATTGTCTATCTCTTTTCCCCCTTAGAAAGTAAGATGCATGTAGGCAGACTTCTTTTTTTGTCTCTTTTGTACATTGCAGTCTAGGTAGTACTCGGTGTAGAATTAGCGCTTAATAAGTATTTTTGAATGGATAAAGGAATGAATAAATGGATTACAGTGATTACTAATACAGTAATTAGTTTCATTAGTAATCAAGGCAATCTGAGACCTCGAGTACCCTTGGTTGGTAAGCACAACCTTGAATCTAAATGATGGCTTTTTCCAGGAGGTAAATACTGTCAGTCATTGGATGCTCAAATGGCTGAATTCAGTTAGATGAGGTATTAAACAAATGAAAACCTGTACTTTTAAATGATAGTTTAGAAAATTATCTTAAAAATATGAGACTTTTTCAGAGAATTCATATGTAGTGGGTACACCTGAGGAGGCTTTGTGATTATAAAATCTCCAAAAGCTGTTGTGCATTTGGTTAGAAAACTCATCTGTCTGATCCTGACCTTGCAGAAAAGGGTATATTTTAGACCATCGAATAAATAAAATTTACCTGCATATAAATTTTTTCTCTACAAAAAAAAAAAAAAAAATGTTGAAAGGAAAGGTTTCAAAGCATAAATCCAGTGCCCAAGTGAATTGGCTGTAGTTTTATGATCAACAGTAAAAGCTGTCATCTGGTTTGTCAATTATACACAAACTAGAAGGTCTACAAGGGGGTCTTCTCACAAAGGACTTTAATGACTTAGAAAAAGTCTGCATTAGAATATGTGTCAATGAACAGCTAATTAATAAGTGCCTGGTAAGGAAAGACTGACATTAATGTAAATTAATGACATTATGGAGTACAGTGACAATCTGCAACTGAGGATTTACATAATCAGTCATTATAGTTCCCTGGTGCCTCTCAGGTCAATAATGTTCAGTTTTAAGACATGCTAATACATATTTACTCATTAAGCTCCAATGCCTTCAAGAGAGAGCATGGGTCTCCGGTTGAATTCATTGATATTTAAATTACAATAGCAGATAAATGCTTCACAGATTGGAAGTAAAATACATCAATTCAAAGGTGTAGATTAAATTTAGTTCATTTAGAAAAGTCTTTGTGTGTCTTATTTGTGTCGTAAAGACAATTTATGATCTATTCAAACACCATCCTAATTAGAGGCTCAATTGAGACAGAGTCTTAGATCTGCATTTTCCTTGGGTTACCTGAAAAGACGGTGAAGAGTATGGTTGGCGAGCCTGGGGGAGGCTGAGGGTGGGAAGTGGGGACGAAAAGATGAATTTGTTACATTTTATTTGGTCATAAAATCACAGCAGAGACTCAAAGCAAAATGCCAACAGTGATGAGAACAAGTCATTCCAGGTCCTACATGTTCCCTATGACTCTTAAAAGTGAAAAATCACTAAGTGTTAATTACTTTTGACACTTTGAAGTAATGAGTTTAATCATTTTGCTTCTAAATTACCACAATCTATCACCAAAAAAAATGCAAAATGAGGCTTGCCACTTTGGTGGGGCCGATCATATTGACTTATTTGTGTATAAACATCCAATATTCCCTAAACAATGTTCTGGCCAGAGAGACTTACCCCTATTTGTCCCAAGAGCAAATTTCCTGTGTGCCACCATATGTTTTCATGAGTGTCTAGGGGCTATTCTGATGGCAAAATCTTTAAAGTCCAACTGAGAACATGAAAGATATATAGTTTACAGTGCCCTTAGTCATTGCAAAGTCACCTATACATGGAAGCCAAACACTGACATCTCACTGCTAGTGAAAGAGGCCAAACTCTTTATTTTAAGACACACATAAAATTGGGTAGATTTTTCTCTTAGAAACCAAACAAAATGTTTCAGATTCCCAAATGGCTATATCTTTTTCGGATGAATGACCTTTCCTGCTTTTGTGAGGTTGCACAGCCCAACAAGGGACAATTTATCACATCATGAAGGAGATGCTTTTTCCATAGGCTGCAAGGTAATGCTGTCACAACATTTGACTCTACCACCACTTCATTTAGGAATCAGCATTAATCCCTCATTTGCATGGACACTGACTTCTGTCCTCAAATGTCATTAAGAGGCATTATAAATGTACTTTCTACTGCTAGCACTATGCCAAGATACAATGTTATGGGAAAGAATCATATGGGAATTGCTTTGGACAACCAGCCTATGTGTATCTTTAGCATCATTCGGGGACTCTGCCAGTCAGAATTTGATAACTCAAAGGTGGGACATAGAACACAGAAAATAATAATAATAATAATAATAATAATAATAATGATTTGCTGAAGTTAAGAAAGTGCTGATACATAATCTGAACATTATCTCAACTGCCTGTGATTGGGAAAGAAGGAATAATATGTTTTCATATTGTCTGAGATCTTCAAAATCTGTCCCAGAGAAGAATTTTTGGGGAGGTGATAAAATGGGGTAAAATGCATAATAATGAATAACTTCTCGGGGGGAAAATGTGTGGGGGGTCAACATTACATAATTTTAATTAATAAATCTATAAATTTGAGGGCTGTGCCCCCCATGAAATGGCATCAGTCTCTATTAATTATCCATTTCAAATTGCAATGGAACACACGTTTTGGGCCATGCTTTCTTAAGGGACAAGCAGGGAAGAGAGAAACCAAGGTAGATTTCAAGGTAGACTTTGGCCTAATCCACACAGAAACTTTTCACAAAGCATTGGAATACATCACTAAAAATAAAACTTCATAAGAAAATCAGGATATAATTCTAGAGAGATCATTCACAGAAGCCAGGCTCCATGCTAGTCAAGTCCTCTGTATCCTTAGAGTTTTGGGTTATGTCACTTTTGTCACTCTTCCATAGGATGTATCTTACCTGAAGCCTCCTTTATTTATTTATTTATTTATTTATTTATTTATTTATTTATTTATTTGCAGACCAATGTATGCACTGGGAAAAACTATAAAAACTATAAAATTTATATTTTGAAAGTTGCCAAAAAATTTCCTAAGCAAGGAGGATGAGTAGAATTAAGATTCCATGTAGAACTGCAATCAGTAGTTAGTTTTGCCCTGGAGGCCCTTGCCATATTTGTGCGTGGGACAGAAACTGAACATTTAAGATCTATGTGGGTAGAGAGCTTTGCTGGAGAAAGAGAAACCACGATGGGTTTTAAAGGGTTTATGGAACTGAGATGACAAAATGGGTGAGTTGACTGGCCTCCAACTCCTGGCAGGTTGTCCCCAAGTCATTTGCTGAATTCTGAAGGTACACAGAATGAGAGTATAAAAAGCTAAGCCACAGACCTATGAGAAGCAGAGTGACTTTTTTTTTTTTTTTACTCTTTTGATATTGAGAGGACAAAGATTAGAGTTCAGAATCTGCCAGAGGAAAAGATCTCAATAAATGTACTAAGTTCTTATTTGAAAGCCCTGGAGGGCTATGACCTAGGAGCAGGGATGAACAAGAGATAAATGTATCATTACCAAAAGGATAAACCAGTTTAACTGCTTCCTGATTGCATTAAGGTGATTAGCACTTTAACCATGACTGCTGAGAAGGGGTAACTGTTATTCGTTCTTGGAAAAAGGAAATATCATTTGTAGCCTCTATAGTTATTTTATACAAAACGTCTATCATTCCACATTAAAAAATTACTAGAAATGAAAATAGACGGGACCATATAAGCAAGAGAAAGAAAAGAGACTCACAAGTATCCAGATATTAAAGGTAGTAGGCAAAGATTTTTAAATAACTATAATAAGTATATTCAAGAAAATAGAGGAAAAGATAGAAAAATAGATGAAAAGATAATTTCATCAGAAAAACTAGAATCTTAAAAATAATCGAGTAGAAATTCCAGGCCTGAGAAAAACAATATCTAAAATTAATTAGATGAGTTAACAGCAACAGACATAGCAAAAGACAAGGTTAGTGAACAGGAAATGATGTCAAACTTCTACTTACCATTGTACTGCAGATCCTAATCAGTGCAATAAGGCAAGAAAATGGAATAAAAGCCATAAAGGTTGAAAAAGGGGACAATGTTCATTAACTACAAATGACATGGTAGTATACAGAGGGTGCTAAAAAATATATATATACACATTTTAAGAAAGGAAAAAAAACTATTAAAATTATAATACTCAATATATACCAATAACAAAAGATGAATATAAGTCAAGTGTACACATTTTTTTGGCATCCCTGGTATATAGAAAATGCAAGAAGAATCTATAGACAATTATTAGAATAAGTGGATTTAGCATTGTATTTCTATACATCATCAAGAAACCAATAGGAAATATTTTTTTAACATTTTTAAACAACACCAGATATATCAAATATTTAGAAATAAATCAATTGAAAACAATATAACTTAACAGAAGTTACAGGGAGATTTTGAAAAACTAAGTAAATTGAGGGGTATATCATGTTCATGGGTAACATTAATTATTATGAAGATATATTGCAGGTTAATTTATGGATTCAATAAATCCTAATTAAACTCCCAGCAGTTTTGTGGTATGTGTGTGTGTGCATGTATATATGTGCAAATGGACAAGCTGATTCTAAAATATATATGGAAGTACAAAGGCGTAAGAGTGGTCCAGGCAATATTGAAGAACACTATCAGATATCAGATTGTCTATATAACTATAGCAATTAAAATAGTGTGGTATTGGTACAGACAGACAAACAGATCAATACATAGAATAGAAATAAAAATAAAATAGAAAGCCCACCTCTATTGATTTATTACAATAGCTACATTGCTCTGCAGTGGAAAAAAATATGGTCTTTTTCTTCTAAATTGTGCTGAGTCCGTTTGATATCCATATTTTAAAAAAAAATTAATCTCTACCCTGTATCTTACAGCATAACCAAGAAATGGATTTTAGATCCATCAAAGGTCAAAATGAACAAATAATAAGGCTTCTTAAAAATAACACAAAAATGTCTTTTGATCTTTGGCTCTGAGATAATCTGGTTCGAACTCTAGAAATGGTAGGAAGTCACTGGAGGAGAACTCACTGCACGGCTTATCTGGCACATAAGGTCTGAGGCAGTCTCAGTGATTCCATCTGGACTAAGTGTTGGTGTGTCTGAGAGGCAGGCCGAGCACCCAGATCCCAGATGTATGATGGGTCTGGTGATATGAGGAATGATGAATTTACTATAAAATCTAGGAGCAGACTACAACCCCTCCACCCCAACCCTGCCAATTTTCAGGCAACTTGGTATACAAAATAATAATAATAATAATAATAATAATAATAAATAGCTAGCGTTTATTCAAGGGCTCACTGTGTGTTACTTCCATTATGTGTTTTTCATGTTTTAATTCACTTGATCCTCACAAAGCTCTGTGATAGATTTGTTTCTATTATACCCACTTTACAGATGAATAACCTGAGGCACAGAAAGGTACCATAACTTGTCCAAGGCCCTAGAAATACCATGTTTCCTCGAAAATAAGACCAGTCTTATATTAAGTTTTGCTCCAAAAGACCCATGAGGGCTTACGTTCAGGGGATGTCCTTCTGAAAAATCATGCTAGGGCTTTTTTTCCGGTTAGGTCTTATTTTCAGGAAAACACGAAGTGCTGGTGTTTGTTGGCAGGATTGAAACCCAGGTAGTTTGATTCCCAGGGGGACACAGTTTTTATGACTTCTGAAACAATCCTGGAGGATGGACTCAGATTGCAATTTCAACCACTTGAGAGAACAGGAACTCCATGCTCTTTAGTTCATCGTTGTATTAGAAAAATTAATAAATCTACATTATGTTTCTTACATATCTGGGTTTGTGGGCTAAAGTCTACTCTTCATTCTATAAGCAAAAGCAGAGAAAATTCTCTGAAAAGTACATATACTATATGCTAGGTATTTTTGCATGTGAAATCTTGAAAGGGGGAAGTTTTATTTTAATTTTATGAATGAAGAAACTAGAGATTCATAGAAATTTATATACATAGAATTTCTAAAATGGCAGAAGTGAGATTAAATTTTGGGATTCTTCATATCTGGCTTCATTGTTCTTTTCAAAATGACTAGTCCCAACCTATTCTGAAACACAAACTCATGAAAGCTAAATGTTATTAATTAGTAGATAAAAAAATTTATATTCAGGTCTCTTTTGGTGCTTAGTTATAGGTGATTAGGAGAACATTAGTGAATGATTACCTAATTATTTTCTAATTTAGAGGTATATGTGACTTATCCAAGGAAAAATAGCCAGATATGATTTACTGTGGTTTCTAACTCCACTTTTGGATAGAATGGTGACTCCTAGAGATTTTCTTTCATCCAAGATTCCAACCTTCTGCCAGCGTCCTAGAGCTGTCATCATTTTATACCCTGCTTTTCTAGAGAAGAATGAGATTTTCACAGCAATAACCGCCTTATGTTTTTAAGAAAAAGAAAAAAGAAAGGAGAGGGGAGCTAGATGCCACCAGGAGAAAAAAAAGACAGCTTCTAAGGCCTTGATTTGTTCCATTCTGGGCTTCACTTTCTTCACTCTTCAACAGAATATAAGGGACACATTTTCCCAGGGAGATCAGTCTTCTTCCACTAGACCCCTTAGTGTAGGTTTTGGGCTTCAAGTTAAACCCTAAACCTTCATAGATTGACAGAACTCTCTGAAATGAGGTCTATACAAGGTTTCCAATATGAAAGATGATTTTATACTGCTGATAATCTCAGATAATTTTTACATATCTTTATCTCATTTGATCTCTATAATAAACCAACCGGACAGCTTCCTTCCCAATTTGCAGAGGATAAAACCGAGGCTCCAAGAGATTGGATTTCTGCCCCAAGGTCATACAGTTAGTAAATGGTAGGGCTAACTGAATGTATTAAATCTTAGTCAATATTTTCCAGTTCAAATGAAATACTCCCTCTACTTATTTAAGTGTACTAATTGCTGTAAGTATTCAGGTTAATGCTTGTGTGTTAGCTTCCTGTTGCTGTGACCACAAAATTATTTGCTTAAAGCAACACAAATTTGTTATCTTAAATCAAAATGGGTTTCACTGGGCTGAAAACAAAGTGTAGGCAGGGCTGCACTCTCCCTGGAGGCTCTAGGGTTTTAAAACAAACAAACAAATTCAACTGAATATATTTTAAAGACCTTATTGGCTTTATTCAAGGATTCATGAGCAGCATCCAATCTGACAGATAGAAGAGAACTCCGAGGAGCTCCACAAAAGGAAAGATTTTTATAGCTAGAAAGGAGCAGGAAGAGGGAAATTATACTAGGGAATGAAAAAGCAGGTTGGCTATTGCAAAGTTAATTTCCTTTAGGGGATGGCAGAGGGTCTGCCATGCAAGTTAGCTAACATGCTGATCTGGTGATTCCTGATTGACTGGTTTAAGATTCTGTTTCTGGTAGAAGTGAAACTGTAATTAAGTCTTCAAGTTGTTTTTTTTTGTTTCAGGTGTAGAAAACAATGTAGTAGTTAGACATTTCACCCATCACAAAGTGATAATCCTCCTCCCCCAATCTATTGCCCCTCTGACATCATATGTATCTATTACAATTCCATTGTCTCTGTTCCCTATGCTGTATTCCATATCCCATGACCATATATATATAATTATAGTTGACATACAATGACATACAATCATACAATATTATTCAACTTCAGCTTCAGGTGTACAGTGCCGTGGTCAAGCATCTACACTGTCCATGAAATGGTCTCCCTAATAAGACACGTGCCCATCTGACACCATACAAAATCTTTACAACATTGATTATACAACCCAAACTAATGGAATATTACTCAGCTATAAAGAAGAATGAAACCTTACCATCTGCAATGATATGGATGGACCTAAAGAACATTATGCTAAGTGAAATAAGTTAGATGGAGAAAGACAAATACCATATGATCTCACTTATATGTGAAATCTAAAGAACTGAATAAATGAGCAAAGTAAACAGAAATAGTCTCGGAGATACAGAGGAAAAACTGATGGCAGCCTGATGAGAAGAAGGTGGAGATGATGGAGAAGGGGAGGGAGTTAGAAAGCACAAATTGTAATTAAGTCTTGATTTGGTGATGTGGGGCTTGGCATAAGCGACTCCATTTGAGGGCTGTTGTCTTGTGTTTAACAAGGGGAAAACCTCTTTCCTCATCTTTTCAGCTCATAGAGTTGTATTCCTTGTCTCATGGCCTTTGCACCATCTCCAAAGTCAGCAGTAGAGAATCATCAAATCTCTGTTTTCATCATCCCATAGCTTTTTATCCTTCTGATCTCCTGTCTCCCTATTATAAGAATCCCTGGGATTATACAGGGCCCACTCAGATAATCGGGGATAATTTTCTCAAGATCCTTAACTTAGTCATATCTGCAAGGTCCCCTGTATAAAGTCATATTCACACGTTCTGGGAGATTAGACAGGGATATCCATGGTGTGGGGGGCAGGGGTCATTATTCAACCTACCATGGCCAGATAACCTTTTACTATTTTACAAATTTAAGACAGTAGAAAAAAAGATTTTAGGGCATATTATCAATGTTGAACTATTTGTAAGCATGTTAGGAGTGGTTTATTTGTCAACCAGGTTAATTATCAACAGTCATTATTAGATAATCAGTACTTTCTTCGGAAAGGCCAATGATAAACGAAAGTAACACTAATGAATTAAACTCCAGTTCCTTTAGAATTGCATGATAATTGTTCTTCAAAGATATATTGCTATTTACCTCATTGATGAAGTAAATAGGAGTCTTACCCTCAAATGATACAGAATAATAAAAATAAAAATAAAAACACTTAATATCAGCCACTTGTAATTCAGAGGGTTTAGGTTTACAGTTTTAAAAGCTTTTCACAAAACCAGGGAGTTGCAATAATATTTAAATCAATGTCATTCAGATGTCTTTGCAAGGCAAACAAAGCTCTATCAATTGAACAACCAAACCACTGTTCAAATTAATCAGTAGGAACTTGATAAATTCCACTGATGTAGAAAATTAGCACTTTGCATGTTTCCCAGATTTTGATTTCATTTGGGCGTCTGGTCATGAATTATAACCACTCTTCTTGGACTCGAGCTATTTCACTTGAAATCCATTATTTCTAGCAGAATTATGAGTCTTGTTAGGGAAATGCCAGCTATTTCCATTTTGAGCATCTGCACTGCAGTTCTATTATTAACATAGAACTCATTTTAAAAAGGGGGAAGAATTAGATTTGTGTCTTTGGGGCAGTGGGGGAGGGGTGGGTGGTGGTGACTGAAGCTTTAGTGAAACAAACAAGCTCACAAGGCTGCTTCCAATTGACACAGCTGTCATGTAAATATCTGTCTCTGCTGTATAGCTAAGGGATCCTGGGCTTAAAGACCTTGTAGCCATATGTAAACAATGTAGGGCTGATGACAGGTTTACAGCACTGGAGACAACGTGTGCAGCTGTTTTATCCTTCTTCCTATAGTGAGATACAAATGTTCAAGAGGCAGATCGCAGATGCTTCGCACTGAGTTCTAGAAGCTTACAGGGCTAGTCTTTCTTTTGTGATGCACTTTCCATCACTGCTTTATGTGTCATACCATACAGCCCATGGTGTGAACACTGCCGGTGCAGGCTCCTTAGTGCATCTTTTCCTTCCTCTCTTCCTCTCTTCCAGCTTTAGCCCATTGTTTTGCGGGGTGGGGGTGGGAGTGGTGGTGGTGAGGGAGTTGACAAAGTAGCTCAATGCCCGACCCACACCTCCGCACACTTCATTGATTAGAGTGTTCCCCAGATCAAAGGATCTAAGTGTCTAATGACCAGATAAGTCATTCCTCTGTTTGACTGCTTATTACCCTCTTCTCTCCAGGCATTCTTTCCAGTATGCAGCCCAGGCTCATTACAAAAGAATCAAACAAGAAACAAAGTATTCTTTCAGCCAAGTTTCACTTAGTAGAAGTGAAAGCTCCTGTGGATGTGACCTGGAAAACAATGACTTATGCATATGCCAATTTGGAGGGGAAAAAAATTACTTTCTCTTTCAGCTCTGAATTAAAACTGAGGAAACTATGCACATTTTTCAGGCCAATAAATCCCTCATTTTGGCTTTCGGATACTTATTTGGATTCTCCCAGTAAGCACAGTATTTCACGATCTGAATTAGCCAGAGCCCAAATTATTTTGTTTTCTCATCACAAGCCCAATAATAAGGTTGATTTTTTAAAAACTTTGTCCCCCTTATTTGAGCCGCTTCCTCAAGAAGCTGTATATAGTACATTCAGATTTCTGAGCTCTACTATTAGACAAAATCAATTTAAATCCAGGCATAACCACTTATTAAATCTGTGATTTGGGGCAAGTTACTTAAGCTAGCTAAGCTTAATATTCCTTATTGTGAAATGGTGATAATAATAGTACTTATATCTTAGGGTTGTTTTGAGAATTACTGGACAAGTCATACTAAGTCTTTAATTTCTGGCACATAAGAGCATCCATCAAATATGAGCCATGATTATAATTCTCATATTTTAAGAATAGTGATGTAAATGAAAACTTCTTATCAAAAGAAGAATAAAAGCTTACAAACCTACACATAAATAGCTTCCCAACTTCCAACCATGTAACTGCCAGAGGTTTACCCCCAGATGAAGTCTCCCCTTGAAAACCATCACCTATTCTGGATCCAAAATACTGTATATTACCCAGAGAACTTCACCTTTCTTTTGATAAATCTGGAATCTAAATCTACACTATTCTTCCTGAAAAATACTGATGCAGGAATCTGAATCAAAGCAACTCAGAACCAAAGAGTCCCTACTTTTATGAGAATGGAGTAGAAGACTCTAATTGATGGATAAGTATTTTAGGTTGTTTAGTACGAGGAGTTCAGATGCTCAACTACATATTGGATTGAAAAAGCTTTTGCAGACTGGAATGGGAATTTAAACACTCTGAGAATGTTATTCCTTTGGAGAAATTTGTGGGTCCCAAGAATTGACACACAAGTCAACTCAACCTTTTTGGGTATACTAATATAAATCTAATTATTGATTCAACTAATAACTAAATAAACACTAGCAGAAATAACTAATATTTAGTGAGCCTAGTTATGTCTTATTACTATGCAAACTCCATGTATACATGTTACATTGTACAAAACTCAAGAGGTAGATAATAGGATAGATGAACTAGTGAATGAAGAAATAAATGAACGACGGGGTGATAAAAAGCCAAATATAAACAATTCAGCCTCTATCTGGGATTCAGTAATTGCAGATTCTTGGAAAGTGCACCAAACATTCTAAACACACAACAGAATTTTCTTGAGGTAAATTGCTAGGAAAAAGTTTTCATAAATAAATATCTGTTCAATTGTGATGAAAATACAAAGCAATCTAACAGCTGGGAAAATGAAATTTAGTCTACAAAGCAGTAACTAGTATAAGGTTGTTCAAAAAAGGAGAAATAATTAATAACTCAAGTTATATGATTAGGAACTTTCAGAGACATTTAATTTTGTCAATTTTGTGTGTCTCTGAGAGAACTATTAATAATGAAACTAAAAAACTGTATCTTTCATCTCTGAAAGAAGCATTTACCTTCAGCTGACTAAATCTACTAATAATGTCAAAATCAATTCACAATATTAGTGATATCCTACTCCAAGAGTTAGAGTTTCAAATATTTCTAATTGTAATGTTCTAATGAAAATGTTACCAGTGATGTGCCTACCTGAGAGGAAATTCTCAAAACATATTAAACTTCTAGTGTGTACAGCCCTTGTTTCACATTTGATAGATTTATAGCCTCACATTCATTGTGAAAGAGTGGTTATTTACTCTGTTTTATCTTGTGACTTTAATTTGAAGGTTTCTATATCCTTGCTGATACTGGTAATTTTCAGTACGTGCTAGAAATAATGACTGTGTTTATGACACATTGAATATTTTTATACCATGCTCCCTCTCTAATGGGGTCACAAAGTATTTAAGCACAAAAAATTTACTGCCACTCTGCTATCTACAAACAAAACAGAGTGCATGGAATTTTAGTGTGCAATCCTAATAACTATTTTGTTTTGTTCCTAATGCCAGATATAGGTAGCAGAGACAATTCGATGGAATAAACTGAGCCTTTCTTAATAGAGTGACTTCTCCTGGTACAAGACTTTATATATTATGGATACGTAAAATCAAGAGAGAAATGTTTCGAATTGCCAATTTATTATGCATGCATTACCTTATGTTCTATAGCTCAATGGCAGCAGATAGGTCTGCCGACCTCTGCAGAATGCCCTCGTAGTGCTCTCCCATGGAATGAAGTATGGAACAAACCTACCAGTCCTGCTCTGTCTCTGCTAATGAGATATACTTGGTGAAACGCTTGTTCATTAAAAACCTAAGAACAAAAATAATGGCATACATGGGAATTGAGTTCCAAGATGTCTCAACACTAACACAGTACAAATCATAGTCAAATCATATTTAATAAACAGACACATATAATCAGACCATTTAACCATCAGGTAGCCAAGGGTCTTGCAGTAAATAAACTGGGTCCACCTCACTTCTAGGACATAAAATCCAGGCAATGCCTTAATTAGATAGTGACTGGGGAATAGGAAGTGACAGCCAGTAATGGCTTCACAGCAGAGGCAAGCATTTTGCTAAACTCCAACATTGTTGCTATACACAAATTAATCAAACTGAAATCAAAGAAATATTTATTTTATTTTGACTATTTTTTCACATTTTGCAAACACTTATTTTCAAAAAGCAGAAGGAATTTTTTTTCAAATCAAGATTACATAAAAACCACCAAGGAAAATTCCTATATGCTTCCAGGGAAATTTGAACACTCCTCCCCCATCCTGTAATTGTATTGTAATAGAAATTACTGCTTATTACAATCTCCAGGGGAATAGGTTATGGCAAAATATAAAATTATGCTTACTTTGTTTTATTATTCAGTAACTACATAGAAAAGAAAAAAGAAAAGAAGAAGGAAGAAAAAGTTAAGTTTATTGAATGCCTTCTAGGTGCTAGATATTTTCATACTTATTATGCAATTAAGTAAGTATGCTAGGTATTATTATGATGACCATGCCCACTTCAAAATGAAATGTGAAAAACTGATGGTCAAAGAAGTTAATGAATTTGCTTACAGTCGTGGACTATAATATATTTGTTTAAATACATATTTAATGAGTAGCCACTATATGTCAGGCATTATTCATAGTGCTAAAGAAGTGGTAGTGACTCATAAAATTCTGTCCTTATAAAAATAAAATTCTGATGAAAAGAGAGATCATTACAGATGATAATAAATGCTATAAGACAAATCAAGAGGGTGTTGTTGCAATATAGAGTAACTGAATTTGGAAGTTCTTCATTAGTTAGATGGACAGGCTAGGCAGTTTTGAGCAAAGATAAGCATATGCAAGAGTCAATCATGTGTAAACTCCAAGATAAACAATAAATACAAAGTCCAAGAGGCAGAAAGTTTTTGGTGTGTATGAGGAGCAGAAAAGTTAACCTTATGGGAGTCAATGAGCTAAAGAGAGATTAGTTAAAATAAGGTTGAAGAAATGGACTATGGTCAGGTCTTGTAGGGACATGGAAAACATGATAGCATAGTTGGATTTTATTGTAAAACTATTGAGGAGCCATTAATGATTTTTTGTTTATTTTTATGTTTTTAAAATATTTCCTAGGTTGATTTTGGAAGACAGATTGCTGAGTTTCTATTTTTCGTAATAACTGACAATGTATTGCAGAATAACCCTCCTGCTGAGCACAAGATGAACAAGATATACAAATCATCTGGGAATAAATTAGAGAACTATCAAAGCAGGAGAAATTATAAGTCTGAGGCCTTTAGAAAAAGGGAAACAAGGTAACTGAGCCAGTCATTTGGGACAGATTTTCTGCAAGAAGTTTCTATTAATGCCAGAAGAATACAACTGGGAGATTGAGGAACTGAGCATAAATTTTAAAGCTTCCTTGGGTAGAAGAACAAATATTGCAGTTCATTGTCTGTCAAGGATGGGGAACTTGAGTAAATGTGCAAGATTTTGGATTGAGACTCTGAAGACCATATCTTACTGGTGTGAATGAGAAGCAGATCATTTGTTAAATTTACCAAGCCCAGCTTCAAATAACCTCAGTTCCTATAATTGGATTAAAGTGATCTGTGACTGCTAGTGGCCCAGAATGTTTGTGAGAACCAAATATAAATCATCTCTAGATAAAGATAACATTATCCTAGCCTTCAAATTTTTTACAACTTCTCATATACATGTGCACGCCAGTCAGTCAAGGAGACAAAACAATGTGGTAAAAAAACAACAACAACAAAATAACAACAAATTAACAAACAAAAAACTATGAGAAATAACAGATAATAGAAAAAGAAATATTGGGGATCCTGATAATGGGGTTCATCAAATAGACATTTAAAGAAACAATGGACAATATTGAGAACTTGGTAGAGAACTGAAAATCATAAAAATAATCTATTGGAAATTTTAGAATTAAAATAATACAATAACTAAGATCTCAATGGATTAATAACAGATTAACACAAATAAAGAGAATAAATGAAAGGAAAGATGGTTAAAAAATATTAAAAATGAAGGAGAAACAGAAGAATGGAAAATAAAGTCGTGCCCCCTTATCCACAGGAATAAGTTCCAAGAATCCCAGTGGATGTCTGAAACCATGGATTGTAATAAACCCTATATATATTATGTTTTTTTTTTTTCCCTAGGCATACATACCTATGATAAAGTTTAATTTATAAATTAGGCACAGTAAAAGATTAACAATAACTAAAAAACAGAAAAATTATAACAATATACTGCAATAAAAGTTATGGGAATGTTTTCTCTCTCTCTCTCTCTCTTCCTCTCTTTCTCTCTCTCTCAAAATATCTAATTGTAAATGTCCTTATCTTTACTTGCAGTTAATGGCTTGGTGTCACTAGATTCAGGGGATCCCTTGCTGAAGTCTTCATATAGGCTCAATGTTTTCTAGCACAACACATTTCCATCAATCAAAGCATACTTCCTGTTCATGTCTTCCACCCGAAAATTTAATGCCTTTTCCATCTTAACTAAGTACTTATCACACATTGTGTTTGTAACTTTTGCAGTCTGAGGTGTGACAGCAAAACTAGCACAAATTTCTTTTTCCTACTTCATAATTTTACAGGTAGAATATTAATTCTTACCATAAATCATAGTAATATCAGCATACAATTTTCTTCCTTCTTTATCGAGAACTTTCACCTTTTTACTTAAAGGAAGCACTTTACAGTTTCTCTTTGGAGTATCCTAATTTATAGCATCACTACTCTTGAACTCTCGGGATATTATTAAGTAAATTAAGGGTTAATTGAACACAAGCATTGAAATACTGAGCCAGTCAGTCTGATAACCCAGATGGCTACTAAGTGACTAACAGTGGGTAGGGTAATGTATGCAGTCTGAATACACTGGACAAAGGAATGATTTTTGTCCCAGGTCACACAGAGCTAGAAGGCTCAAAATTTCATCGTGCTACTCAGAACTATGCACAATTTAAAATGTGTTAATTGTTTATTTCTGGAATTTTCCATTGAATAGTTATGGACCATTCAGTTACTGCACATAACGGAACCCACAAAAGCAAAACCATGAATAATGGAGGGGGGCACTACTATATAACAAAGAAAGTAAGGGGTATAGGAAATAAGCAAATAATATAAAATATAAGAATTCTAATTCCAGGAGAAAGAGTGATGGAAAGGGAGGCATAAGCAATATTTGAAGAAATGATTTTTTGAAACTAATGAAGAACATCAAATTAAATTAAAGATTCAGCAAACATTATAAACTCCAAACATGATCAAAATAAAGAAGACTACACATACATGAACACACACAAATAAATATACAACAACAACAACAATAAAAATTACCTAAAGGAAACTAGAGAAAATGCCAAATTACCTTTAGAGCTGTAATAATTAGACTGATTGACAGTCTCAGTATAAACAATGAAATCCAGAAGACAACTGATGATGCTGTAAAGTTCTGAAAAATGTAATGCCAACAATTCTTTGCTAATTGGGTTGAAAGATATCCTACAGAAATAATGAAATAAAGATATTTTAAGAGAAACAAAAGCTAAGAATATTTGTCCACAGCAGACTCACACTAGTAAATACAAAGGAGTGTTTGTCAACAAAAATAAACTTACCCTGGATGGAAACTAAGAGAAAATAGGTAAATCTAAATGAATATTGACAGTAAAAAACAATAAAAATAATTACATGAAATTTGAATACACAGTAAGAGATCCATATCCAGAATGATGGCATGAGAAATTTTGTACATCTGTGTCCCAGAGAAACTACCATAATTGATAAAAATTATATTTTAACAAATCTTAGTCACTGAAAGTCCCTGGAAATTGTCCTGAGGACATAGATCAATGAGAAAAATGTTATTCACAAAAATCTACAAAATCTTGGTAAGAACCATGGCGGGATTCTGTGGCATTTAAGCCCCCTCCCTCCCTCCCTCAGTTCAATGTGACAAAACTGCCATTCTGGATGAGTATGACCAAGAATACAGGACTTTCATGTCCCCTAACCCCACGCTACGGTATTCCAGGCAAGGCAGGTGCCAGCATTTTTTATGTGACCCAACTCCATGGTGTAGAGACTAAATTCTGGGTAAGTGCAGCTGAAAGGATAAGGGTTCCATTTCTCTACCCCGCCTCCACTGAGCATGTCAGCCTGAAAATATTGGAGCCTTAGATTTCTTTGCCATTGCCCTTGCCCTCTTTCCAGCCTGCTTCTAGGGCTGAGATTCCACATCAGGAAAGGGAAGATAAGAAACCAGAGGCTACTTCCTCCCCCATAATGCCCTGTTTATCAAGCAGGGATGTCACTACAAGAGAAGTGAGCCACTGTCTCCACCCCCAACCCTTAAACTAGAGGAACAGAAAAAATATAGTATTAACAAAAGTATTTATTAGTCAGTGTCAATAAATCTGGAAAAATAACAAAATATAATAATAGCAACAACAACAACTAAACAACCTAAAAGCTCTAGAGAATGAAAAAATGACTGAAAGATTTTTGAGGGAGTCAAAATTTGGTGTGGGAGCACTTGCCTAATTTTTTGCTATTGTTGCCTGAGCATGAAATGTAGTACAGCATGACTTGGGGAAGGTGAAGCTTCTATAGAAAATGTATCACTGTACTGTCTGTTACCAGAGGAAAGAACTCAGGCAACCACGGTCATTACAAAGTGAGATACTGAGAAGGGCAACCCAACTCTATGACATGAATTGTTTACTCACCCTCCTTCCTGCACCCATTGCAAATTCGTATGTTGAAACCCTCATTCCCAATGTGACTGTGTTTGGAGATAGTGCCTTAGGGGAGATACAATTAAATGGGATTATAAAGCGGGAGCTCTAATTTGATAGAATTAATGTCCTTATAAGAAGAGAAAAAGACACACATCAGAGATTCTCTCTCCACCTACGCACGAGTAAAAGTCATGTGAGGACACAGAGAGAAGGTGGCTGTAAGCCAGGAAGAGAGTTCACACCAGAAACCAACCCTGCTGGCACCTTGTTATGGGACTTCCAGCCTCCAGGACTCTGAGACAATAACTTTCTGTTGTTTCAAAGCAGTTTGCAGTTAAAGGGTGAAATCTCAGAACTGAGATTGGAGAGCTTTTTGTACCTTGAAGGATTTCACATAACTGCTGCCTGCCCCAGCCTTCAGTAAGTGCACATTGTACTTGGTGAAGAGCGTGGGGAGTTTCAAACCTGCTGCTTCACCACAGCTTCAGCAGACCTTGGTCCTGCATAGGTGAGTGCAGACCCCGCTCATCTCCTGGGGGTAGGAGGGTTTCTCTCAGCTCTCTGTCTCAGACTGCTCTCTTCTATGGAGGGGAAGGTTTATTTCCTCAGAGGGCACAGTGCAGTCCCATGAGAGGGAGGAGGAAAGTGGGTGCTGGCAGCCTCTGTGGCCAGGGCCCCTCACTATTTTTTTTTTAAATTAAATATATTAGGGTGACATTGGTTAATAAAATTATGTAGGTTTTAAGTTTACAATTCTATAACACATCACCTATATATTGCATTGTGTGTTCACCACTCAAAGTCAGTTCTTCCATCACTATGTATTTGACTCCTTTTATAGTCTTCTACTACCCCCTTCCCCCTTCGCCTCTGCTAACCACTAAACTATTGTCTGTGTATACAGGTTTTTGTTTGTTTGTTTTTCTCATTTGTTTGTTGCTTTCAGTTTTTTAAATTTCTCATTCCAGCTCACAGATTATTAGTAATATATCGTAAATTTGGGATTTCTCCTTATTTCTCTTTCCTCTGTTGCCCTCTGAGATGAAAGCAACCGTGGAACTCCTTTCAGAAATTCTTCATCCCATCATTTAGTTTTCTTACTTGAGTGTGATAAGTTTAATAATTTTATATTTCATAAAATAATAACAATTTTTAGAGTTTATGCTATTTTCCTTACAGAGCATATATCTCATGCTTCCTTCCTCATCTGTAATAAAAATAAAAGAATAAAAAATTTGTATCTAGAAAGCTTAGATGATTTTCATATACATTATATATAATTTTTTAACATAAGCAATATTTTTGAGGAAAGAGAAATGAAAATGCATTACAGCTGCAAAATTACTTTCCTTCAAAAGGCTTAAATTTGTTAGAAATGAGCTTACTATGTAACATATATTTTCAAGCTCTTAATAATTTTTAATTATTTGTATAGGGAATACATCATTATAAAGCTGCCCAAGGATACCAAAGGTATCATTAAACTGAGATAGCAAGGCAAAAAGAAAGAAAATTACTCTGTCTTATTAAAAAAGAAAAATTATGTTAATGCTGCTTTCAGATGGAAATGGCCCAAACATGATTCTGGTGTCACGGCCTTGGTTTTGTTCGGTCAGAAGACATATTCTGAAATATGGGGAAAATCCTTACCACACAAAATGTAGGCAAGGTGATCGTAACCAATGGTCAGCATTACTAGACTAATAAGTACAGTGGTCCATGACTTTTAACTTTTGTAAAAGATAGACTAGAAGGCAAATATATGTGTTAAAGATCATACCTGTTTTGCTGTTTACTGTTGTACACCTAATGGATATTATAATCCCTAGGATGTGGTGGAATCTCAAGTGATTGAGTTGTAATGATAACATAAATGTATCAGTTTCTCTCTGAGGTTAAATCAGTTTTTCTTTATAAACCATCTATGCTATTGACAGTAACCTGATATTCTACTCTGTTGCTATGTAGATCTGAAGAATCAAAGTTGAGATAATAACAAAAAATTGAACATGGTTGGAGCTGTAGAGGACCTTAGTTCACACTCTAATTATGTGTGTGTGTAAACACTAAGGCCCCCTGAGTTTATGTGATTTGCTCAATGTAACACAGCTAGATAA
This sequence comes from Rhinolophus sinicus, assembly GCF_036562045.2. Classification (NCBI taxonomy): domain Eukaryota; kingdom Metazoa; phylum Chordata; class Mammalia; order Chiroptera; family Rhinolophidae; genus Rhinolophus; species Rhinolophus sinicus. Next base: position 36,965,703 of record NC_133758.1, on the reverse strand, counting down.
TGACAGAGCTCAGATGAGAGACTAAACTTAGACACATGATTCTGTGTTCTTTATACCATACTGGATAGGAAGGCAGGTTTTGTAATTAGACTGATAGGAATTCAAATCCTGGCTTTACCACTTATTAGCTGTGTGACTTTCAGCAAGTTATTGGTGGTCACTGAACTTTAGTTTCCTTATTTGTCAAATGAAGATAAAAATAGTATTGACCTCTTTGGATTATTGCAAGGATTAAATAAGAAACATGTATAAAGCTTTCCATATTGTGCTTTCACATAGCATTTAATAATTACCATAGGAGCAGTCATTGATGCTGTTATTACTGTGTATTTACTCTCTTTACCCAGACACAGGAAATGCACTTACTCTTTCCTATAGAGAATAAAATATAGCTGACTAATTTCCCACAAAATGATGAATCAGCAATCTTGAAGTAAGATTATCACAGTGAAATTTGCTGCCTGTTTAGAGGTTGAGGAAAGCTTTGTGGTAGTTATCAAGGGAATAATTTTTTTTCCATATGTGATTTAAAGTTCTGCTCTTTTCAGTTGTAACTACCGTGGGTAGTGGTGAAAGATAGGCAATATTTACCATGTCTTGGATTAAATCAGACAACAGTTGTATAGCTAACCCATACACTTTAAGTGGATCTTTATTTTGTGTTAGAGATTTCTGAAAAAAAAAAAAAAATCCAGGTGTTTATAGATTTTTGAGTATGCTTGGAAGCAAACTCAATGGCTCTTGAATAAAAATGAGAACCAAATTAAATTCATGGACAGCATTGCTACATTGTAAAATGTATTTGTATTTCATTTGCTTTTGTCAATAAACCATAGCTACATCAGCTTAATAGGCATTTAAAGAACCCCTGTATTTACATAATCTCTTAAGTTTATTTAGAGGTTAACTTACAAAAAAGTGAGGTCATATTTGGAGAAAACAATATAGGAGCGATTAGAACGAAAGTGACAATTTGGAGTCAAAGGCATAAATGAAATTAACCCAAGAAAGTGAAAAGCCCAGACTAGATCTTTAGAGAAAGCCTAAATATGGGAATCAGCAGAAGCAAAAAGAGCCCTAGAAAGAGAGAGAACAGGATAGTCTCTGAAACAAGAGGAGAAAGAGAAGAGCTTTATTTTGAAGGCAAAGATGATTTTCTAGAAATGGATAACTGGTAGTATCAAATACTGCAGCACCAATAACCTTCAGAACTTTTATGCAGAAGGTGTTTAAGAGTAAGATGGAAACCTGGTAGGCACATCAGTCTTGAAACTGTATTTGTGGGGGAAGAATGTCATTTTCATTTAGATTGTGTTGTATTGGGTTGATTCGGGGGAGGGGGTTGATAGCAAAAATCATGGGGGCAGAAGCTAAAGTCCTCCAAGCTGTATTATGTGCCACAAGTGTGCAATTCAAAAGTTGAGTTGTATGTAAAATAAGAAAGGATCATCATATATACCAGCAAAGTGGCCATTGATGACCTTTTCAATGAGGACGGAGACAAAAAATTGTGTAAGGTGATGAAATAGAAAGTTTGTTAGGGAAGTTGTCAGGAAAGAAGAAAGATGGAATGGTAGTTTAATGGGGAAAGAAATTACAGAAGGGAGACAGAAGAGACAGTGAGCAGGAGAGACAATATGTAAAGCCAGAGAGATTTGCAAATGGCGGAAATCCACATTAGTTGCCATTGATTGTATCACTGAAGTATGAAGCCAAGATCACTGAGCATGAGTGCTCTGAACTGCAATTATAAATTTGGAATGAATGGGAAACTGTTTGGATTATCTGCTGTACAGAATAAGCTGGAGAGTAAAGTAGAAGCGAATAAGAGGAATGACGGACACCCAGAAGGCCTGGCTGAGGTTGAGTAATAACTACAGATTGCATTGCACCAAATTAAGTGTATGATTTTAACAAATGACTCAATAAGATAGAGTCTATTATTATATTGTGCACTAAGACCTCACGATGGATCATTGGGTTGGAAGTTAATCTTTGAAAGTATATCTTCGATGACTTTCATAAATTTAAATGCTGCCTTCAGACAGCATTTTAACAGGATGGCTTAGAGATAGATGAAAATATTTTTAGCATTCAGTCAAAAAACTATACTTTGTTTTCTCAGAAAAATTATAACGCTTTTTAAATTCAATAGACAAAATGTATACAGAGATGTTCACATATAATGTATAAATAGATGATTTAATAGCTTTATCTATTAACTATTGTTGAATATTCACAAACCAGACATGGTTTAACTTCTCTTAAATGGAAACCTAGTAATAATTAACACCAAAATAATTATTCATTTTGCATTTGTTGAGTGCACGTTCTATGCCAGGTCTTATATAAGGCTCTGAGGATATTAGGATGAATAAGATGGAATTCCTGCTTTCAAGAATCTCACAGTATACATAAGAAGATAGACTAAAAATAAATAAAATGTGTGGGGCAGTATGATTATGGTGTGTCCTAGAAACTATGGAAGACACTCCACAAATGCTTCTAAACCCTAAATAAACTATTTTAACGCAATATTTACATGAATCTGGGGAGATTTGGGAATGCTGGTAGGGAGAAGAGAAATGTTCTTCACAAGTGTAAAGTGCCTTCTTTGTGACAGGCTCTATGCTAAACAAGGGGAGTAAAGTTATGAGTAAGGTACACGTGGTGTCAGGTCTCAAGTGCCTTTTAGTCTGTTGATGGTACAAATACATAAACACATTTTTAATGTGCTGTGTTAAGTGCCATGAAGGTGATGGTGCTGGAGGTGTGGGAATACAGTGAAGGCATTCCTAACCTGGAGGGCTAAACAGAATGGGGAGGGGTCACCAGCACACAGTGAAGCTCATCTAAGAGACAACTGTGGCCTAAGAAATCAGGACTGAGCTGGGTGACGTGGTGGAGAGAGTGGAGGAGAGTGTTCCGGATAGAGGGTACAGTCTGAAGGCACAGAAGTGAAAAAGAACATGGTTTGTGTGAAGCACTCCAAGCAATGTCATGTTTTTGGCACCTAGATTTCAAGCAGGGAGGGGCAGTTGTGTCCAGCAGGGCCTATCTTTATGTCATAGATAAGAAAGGTGAGGCTCATAGAAGTAAGGAAAAGTCAGCATTGTCACACAGGTAACGATGTTAAATTTTGCCTAAATTTCAACCATGTCTATCAGATTCACAGCATTTGCTTTTTACATTTCTTCAGAATTACTTTTGACCGATGTGTATTTATAAGGGTTACATCATAACATAGAAGAAACATAAACTAATTTTTCTTTTATCTGTTTTTGTTCAGAAAAAGAATAACACCTCCTCAGAATTAAAAATATACTAATGGAAACAAATTAATTAATAGAGAAATAAAAATTTACAAAATATTTATGCATTTAAGTGTATGTGAGAGAAAATATGCAAATTTATCATATTAAAATAGCTTAAATTACTTGTTTATTTGTCAGAAATAACTATACCAAAATTATAACTATTAGGTAACAGATTAGTATAGTGATGAGGCTTGTGACAGTATCCTCTGGATTAAAGATATCATGGACAAATTGAAGTAGCTACTTGAAGACTTTCTGGTTGTCATTTCTCTGCCTCTATTGGGAACTGCATCAATTTATGATGAGATTATTCCATCTCTTTAAAATACTAAAATTAAAGATTTTTTTTCACCTTGTTTTGGCAGACACCCAAAGTCACAGTCAAGTAACTTGTTATCAGCTGGTCTGCATTAGCAAATTTGCCATGACCCATTCAATGCTGATGGTTAGAACAGTCCTGAAAGACTGGGTCATGCTTTTTTTTTTTTTTTTTTTTTCCATTAAAGTAGCTAACAAATTGGGCATGAAGAGAAATTATGGCAATGTGATGAAAATAGGAACAAGATAATTAAAATGAGATAATTTAATAGTGTGTACGTTAGGTGAGAGGAGAATGAACTTTTAAAATGTAGCATATTAAACCACAGCAGAAGCAAAGGAAGCAATAAAATCCTGCAAATGCTACATAACCCTGGAGATCTCTCAGTGCAGCCAAGCAGCAGACCCCTGGATGCAAAGTGATTTTTATAAACCTCATGAACTGGACACACAAACAGAAAAAAAAAAATCGTAATACTGACCCATTATAGTGGATAGAAACATCCAGTCAAAAACATGAATAAAGGAACATGTAAAAATGTCTACTCAGATATTTTCCACCAAGCAAAAGAAATGGGAAGAGTCACAACTAGATAACCTATGAGCAAAAGCAAGAGGCTGGGTAAGCTAATTATTGACTACAGACTACTTAAAAGGACTAGTTTTTAAAGAATGGAATTTTAGGTCAGAGACTATTTCTTTGTTAGCACAGATACCAAAACCCTAAATCCACTGTTTGTTAAGGTTCTGGTTTTGTTGTTGTTTGTTTTTTTGTAGTACATTATGGCAAAAAGAAAAGAAAAAGTCACAGTATACATAAGAAGATAGAGTAAAAACAAATAAAATGTGTGGGGCAGTATGATTATGGTGCGCCCTAGAAACTATGGAAGACACACCACAAAAGCTTCTAAACCCTAAATAAACTATTTTAACGCAATATTTACATGAATCTGGGGAGATTTGGGAATGCTGGTAGGGAGGAGAGAAATGGTCTTCACAAGTGTAGAGTGCCTTCTTTGTGACAGGCACTATGCTAAACAAGGGGAGTAAAGTTATGAGTAAGGTACAGGTGGTCTCAGGACTCAAGTGCCTTTTAGTCTGCTGAGGGTACAAACCCATAAACACATTTTTAATGTGCTGTGTTAAGTTCCATGAAGGTGATGGTGCTGGACGTGTGGGAATACAGTGAAGGCATTCCTAACCTGGAGGGCTAAACAGAATGGGGAGGGGTTCACCAGCACACAATGAAGCTCATGTAAGAGACAACTGATTGGGAGGAAACATTCAAAGTGATGAGAAACAAAAACCTACAACCAAAACTATTCTACGCAGCAAGTCTAGCATTTAAAAGTGAAGGAAAGATTCCCAGACAAGAAAAACTTAAAAGAGTTCATCACCACCAAACCAGTATTATAAGAAATGTTAGAGGGACTTCTTTAAGGTGGGGAGAAAAAAAGATTAAAAATATGAATAATAAAATGGCAATAACTACATATCTATCAATAATTGCTTTCAATGTAAGTAGATTAAATGCTCCAATCAAAAACATAGGGTGACTAAATAGATAAGAAAACAAAACCCTTATATATACTGCCTATAAGAGACTCACTTCAGATTGAAAGACACACATAAACTGAAAGTAAACAGATAGGAAAAGTTATTTCATGAAAATGGAAATGAAAAAAAACAAAAAACAAAACCTGGGGTAGTAATACTTAAACCTAGGGTAGTAGGCAAAATATGCTTTAAACCAAAGGCTCTAACAAGAGATGAAGGATCCAGTAATTTCACTTCTTGGCATTTATCTAATAAAACAAAACAAAACAAAAACTCCAAAATACTACTTCAAGGGGACACATGTATCCATATGTTCATTGCAGAATTGTTTACAATAGCCAAGATGTGGAGATAGTCTGGGTGTTCATCGATAGAAGAATGGATAAAGAAGAGAAAGTACATATTAATATATACAGTGGAATATTGCTTGCCCAGGGAAGAGAATGGGTTCTTTCCTTCTGTTGTGGCGTGAATGGACCTGGAGGGTATTTTGCTGAGTAGAGTATGTCAGACCGTGAAAGACAGATACAATGTAATTTTGCTTATAAGTGGAATCTACAGAACAAAATAAACAAACCAGGAACAGACCGATAAATACAGAGAACATGTTAATGGTTGCCAGATGGGAGAAGGGTTGAGATGGTGGGTGAAAAAGAAGAAAAGAGTAAGAAATGCAAACTGGTTGTTACAAAGTAGTCACGGGGATGTAGGGTATAGCATAAGGATTATATTCAATAATACTGTAATAACTACGTACCGTGTCAGATGAGTACTAGATTTATTGGCATGATAGATGGGAGGGAGAATAGGGACAGGGTGAAAAGTTGAAGGGATTAAGAAGTACAAATTGGTAGTTAGAAAATGGTCATGGGGATGTAAAGTACAGCATCAGAAATATAGTCAATAATATAGTAAAAACTATGGATAGTGCCAGGTGGGTACTAGACTAGTCAGGGGAATCACTTCTTTTTTTTTTCTTTTTTAAAAAATTTATTTCTTTATTAGTTTCAGGTGTACAAAGCAATGTAATAGACATTTAAACCCTTCATAAAGTGATAACCCACCCCCCAAGCTACTACCCCTCTGACGTCTTATACAGCTGTTATAATACCATCGACTATCTTCCCTATGTTGTGCTCCACATCCCGTGACTATATGTACCTATATATTTAGTTATAGTTGACATTCAGTATTATTCTACTTCAGTTTCAGGTATATAGCACATTGGTCAGGCATCTACTCAATCTATGACGTGATCCCCCTGATAAGTCCAGTGCCCATCTGGCACCTTACATGACCTTTACAACATTGTTGATTATATTCCCCCTACTGTATTAACTACAAATTTGTATTTCTTAATGCCCTCACCTTTTTCACCCTGACCCCAACCCCATTCCCATCTATCACTCTGGTAGATCTAGTACCTATCTGGCACCATACCTAGTTATTACAATATTATTACAATATTATGCTACACCCTACATCCCCATGACCACTGTATAACAACAATTTGTACTTCTTAATCCCTTCCCTTTTCACCCATCCTTATCCCCACTCCCATCTTAAAGAAGTCCATCTAAGATTCCTTGTAATACTGGTTTGGTGGTGATGAACTCCTTCAACTTTTTCTTGTCTGGGAAGCTCTTTATCTGTCCTTCCACTGTAAATAATAGCTTTGCTGGATAGAGCAATCTTGGTTGTATGTCATTGCTTTTCATCACTCGGAATATTTCCTGCCACTTCCTTCTTGCCTGCAAAGATTCTGTTGAGAAATCAGCTGCCAGTCTTATGGGGGCTCCCTTGTAGGTAACCAACTGCTTTTCTCTTGCTGCTTTTAGGATTCTCTCTTTGTATTTAACCTTTGGCATTTTAATTATGATGTGTCTTGGTGTTGGGCTCTTTGGGTTCATCTTGTTTGGGACTCTCTGTGCTTTCTGGGCTTGTATGTCCATTTCCTTCACCAGGTTAGGTAAGTTTTCGGTCATTTCTTCAAATAGGTTTTCAATTCCTTGCTCTGTCTCTTCTCCTTCTGGTACCCCTATAATGCAAATATTGGTACGCTTGATATTGTCCCAGAGGCCCCTTAAACTATCCTCATTTTTTTTTTTTTCTTTTTGCTGTTCTGGTTGGGTGTTTTCTGCTACCTTATCTTCTACATCACTGGTTGGGTTCTCTGCTTCATCTAATCTACTGTTGATTCCCTGTAATATATTCTTCATTTCCATTATTGTATGCTTTATTTCTGACTTCTTCTTTTTTATGGTTTCCATCTCCATTTTTATGCTTCTTATCTCTCTGTTGAAGTTCTCCCTGAGATCTCTGAGCATTCTTATAACCAGTGTTTGGAGCATTCGTATAACCATTGTTTGCTTATCTCCATTTCACTTAGTTCTTTTTCTGGAGCTTTGTTTTGTTCTTTTATTGGGACACGTTTCTTTGTCCAGGGGAATCACTTCTTAAATTATATAAATGTTTACCCATATGTTGTACACCTGAAATTAATATAAAATAATATTGAATATCAACTGTAACTTAAAAATTAAAAAGGATGGAAAATGTGAAGGGCAATAAGTGTTCCAAATTTCCAGGTATAAAAGAAATAAGTCATGGGGATGTAACGTACAGCATGGGTAATATAGTCAATAATATTGTAATAGCGTGGTATGGTGTCAGATGATTGCTGGGCTTATGCTGGTCACTTCTTTAGGTATATAAATGCTGAATAACTATGGTGTGCACCTGAAAATAATATAATATTTTATGCTAGCTATATTTTTTAACAGAAATCTTTTTTAAAAAAGGAAGCTTACAAATGTGGTTCACATTCTGTGGTTCACAGCCCTGCCCTAGACCCTTGCTATTTAGAGTGTGATCCCCTGGCAGCATTGCATCCATTGGGACTTGTGAGAACTGCAGAATCTTGGGCCTCATTCAAGACTTACTGAGTCAGAATCTGCTTTTTAAGAAGATGCCCAAGCTATTTGTATTCCTATTACAGCTCGAGAACAACATTCTTGACTTCAGGCGAGTTTCAGCACAGACACTGATCTGTTATTTCTCCGTAAATTTGCAATCCCTTAGGCATAGGGTCTAAGTAGAAAGTATCATAGTTCTTTAAGCCCCTACGATACTCCTTCACTTGAGGGCTTATTCAATGCTTACTAAATATTTGTTTCAGTAAATAATCAGAGACTCCTTTATTATTACTATAACTGCTTTTTCCATATTGAAATGCCAATGGCTACAAACATAGCCTGTGTGACAGTGCCATTAAGAGTTAAAAAATTTATATGCACCAGACACTAAAGACAACAGGAGACAATGGTGAAGTGAACAATAGGACATATGAATTTCATGTATACAATGTATCTTTTTTTGAAATAGAAGGGAAAAGCTGGGATTAAAACCATGGTATGAGAAAGTCCAACAATGCTGTGAAGGTCTAATTGTCAGCCAGCTCTCCTTTGGGAGCAGAGTATATGAAGGTTACTGTTCAACAGTGCAGGCAGACAGGCTGTTGCCTTTATTTGCTTTGCAATTTGCAATTTGGGGATGAAGGGAAACCAAGCAATATTCCTTTCTGTTTCCTTTTTCCTTGTTGTTGCTACCAACAGTTCTCATCCCAGTTCACAACCTGCCACTACTTAGGGAGGAATTTAGATTGAGTTTGCAAAGTATCATGCTAATGAATCACTAAAAAGAAAGCTGGTCTAATTATAGCCAAATGGTGCAAAATAATCTTACTTCTGATTGCCTCTGATTAGGTGTAGGCTGCTGTGTTCGCTGCAGGGGACTGCAGATTATCACTGCAACACGAGGTGCCCGCCAACTGCCAGGAGGGGAAGGACTTGCAAAAAACAAAACAAAACAACAAAAAATTGCAGCTGTGCTCTACTATTTTGCTGTTAAAGTTATGCCTTAAAGTTCCCTATACTCATCAGCTTGAAACTGGCATTGTTCAATCAATGCTTACTAATGAATTGATCTTATGTTCAATAAATTAATATTAATCAACTGATAAGTATTTACCTAATGGCTAGCATAGTATTATAGCCAGCCTTCATTTGCATATAAGGAATATTGATTTATTGAAGCTACTACTAACAGGGTTATTTATTTTAAATCTAAATGGAATCCTATGGAACTCTAAGGTCAGAGGTCACAACAGTGCTGGTCTTAGGTTGCTGGGGACTAGATCTAGATTTGCAATGGCTCTAGAGAATTTCTTAGACTTTCAAAGACCTCCTTTCCAGTGCCCTGCCATTGTTTCCCAGGTACCCCAAATGGAAATGCTTCCAGCTCTCTCACTCTTAGCTATCTTTTTCTGCTGACTGCTAGTTTCCTCCCTCCCAACTCCTTGCCCTTTCACTAGGAGCTGACACTACTTTGCCAAGGTCTCCCCCGTCACAGTCCTAGTTCATGATCTTTCCCATGCAGGCTTCACTGCTTTCTGGCAATTCTTTCTTTGTTTCTGGCTCAGATTTAAGAGGAAATCTTATTAACTGAAGTCATCTTTTCAAGTCAGTCCAACTTTGTAACAAGACAGCTATGTGCTGGGACCATCAATGGAGAAATTTCCCTAATAAATAGTGACAGAGGGCCAGACATTATAACTGAGATATCTTTTATACATATTCTCGTATTAACATGCATGTATTGAGAGCATATGATGTGTAGTTACTACTCTAGGGGATGGAGATATTAAAGTGACTAACACAGAAATAGTCCCTAAAATTGTTAGTAGTGACGAGTGTGATGCAGAAAATTATAATGAATGAAGGGAAGAAGAGTGACTGACACATTGGTTAGATGGGGTTAGCAGAGAAGGATTCTCACATCAGGTCACATTTAACTTGGCACCTGAATGAGAAGGAAAAGTCAATCATAGTAGGATCAGGGTAAGGTTAATCCAGGCAGAGGACGCAGCTGGCACAAAGGCCCGGTTGCAAGAAGAAACCTGGCATGTTCAAGTTTTTAAAAGGCGACAGTAGGTGCTAATCTGTGGTCAAGGAGACTGATATGAAATTAAGTCAGAGAGGTAGGCAGGGACCAGACCAGATCACATAGAGCTTTGCAATCCAAGTTAAGGCAAATAATCTTAGCTCACAAACCAGTGTTTGATAATTGTCATATTTTATTTATTTTAATTCAATTTATGTATATCAAATGGCCAATACAACTGAAAGAAGGTGCTCAACTTGATTAATCATTAAGAAAGTGTACATTAAACCACAGTGATATTCCACTGCACATCTACCAAAATGGAGAAAATTTAAAAAGATGAAAAATACCAACTCTTGGCATTGTAAATTGGTATAACTTCTTTGAAAAACTGTTCAGCAGTGCCTACTTATATTGAGCACACACACACACGTGCATACATATGTATACTTACATGCTATGATGCAGCAATTCCACTCCCAGGTATATATTTAAAAAATATGTACATACATGCACCAAAAGACATGCACTAGAGTGTTCCAATAACTCCAAACTGGAAATTATCCAGGCACCCTTCAACATTAGAGTGAATAAATGTAGTATAGTATATCCACCCTGGACACTACACAGTGGAAGTCGGAAGACTACAGCCTCTAGCCAAGTCCAGCTCCATGCCTGTTTTATTACTGGACCTTGAGCTAAGAATGGAGTTTATACTTTTTAAGGGGTTGTTAAAAACACAACAACAAAGAAGAATATGTACCAGACACTGAATGTAACCTTCAAAGCCTAAAGTAATTAGTGTCTGGCCTTTTTTAGGAAAAGTTTGCCGACATCAAGCACAGCAAAGAGAATGAACAAACTACAACCACAGGCAACAACATGGATGGACGGACAAGCAACATGTTGAAAGAAAGAAGTTATAGCCACAAAGTGTGCCTGCCATATAAATACAGACAAAATCAACCTGTGGTTTTAGAAGACATGTTGGTTGTTATACTCAACAGAAGTAGTAACTGGAAGAGAGGATTAAGTAATGCTTTTGAAGAGCTGCTTGTTTCACAGATATGTTCAGTTTGTGGAAATGTGGAAAATTTGACAAGCTGTACTATTATGACATGTGCCAGCATACATTATTTGAACAACTTGCATCTGACAGATTTTAGGCAAATGCAACTTAAATTATTGAAGTCCCACCTCCTCTCTCTCAGGTCATGTAAAAATGTTGGGGAGCTTCTGTGGTACCCAGAAAATTTGAGAAGAGACATTTCATCTTTGGGCTACTCTAGTTACCAGTGATGATGTCTTTATTTTCTAAATCAAGTGTTCTTTTCAGGCACTGCTACTTGTATACAAACTAAGATTATTTTTTTTTAACTTGATACTAAGACCCCTGCAACTGAAGTCCTTGATTCTTTATTCTTGATTGTGGTTTTTCTCTCCTATCTTATATCCAAGTCATTAGGCAATCCTGTGGACTCTATCTTCAATGCAGATCCACAATCCAACCATTTTTCTTTACCTTCACAGCTACAGGCATGGTTCATATCTTTCCTGGTTTAGTCTCTTAGCCATTTCCTGGCTTTTAACCTTGAGCCCCTCCCGTGCAACCCGTTGCATCCCAACCACCACCAATTGTCTATGTGTAGGTATAACTCTAGGGGCTGGAGTAGTACGTATACATATTTGCTCATCATAGAAATCAGCATAGTCCTTTGAAAACAAATTGTGTGACTGATCAGGTAACAACCCTTCAATAACTCTTCTTTTCACCTGAATAAAGGCCAAAGTCTTTACAATGGCTAAAGGCTGGCACTATCTCTCTGCTCTTTCCTACACTGGCCTCCTCCTTCTCTTCCTCAAAAATGTCAGCAACATTCCTGTCTTGGGAACACTGAACTAGCTGTTCCTTCTACCAGTGTTGCTCATTCTCCAGATATCTCCATAGCTAAATACCTTACCTCTTTCAAGTATTTACTAAAATCTCACCTTGTCAAATACATGAGGGGTCAATGAGGCTTATTGTGATGATTCTATTCTAAATTGTTGGCTGCTCCTGTTAATCATTGTGATCTTGCTTTTTGTTTTTGATATATTGTACACCTGAAACTAATATAACCAATGTAAGATTGTGTACCAGATTACATTCTGTACCAACTTGTATTCCATTTTTTAAGAAATGGAATATTATGCAGCAATAAAAATGAATGAAATCTTGCCATTAGTGACAATATGGATGAATCTGGAGGGTGTTATGTAAGTGAAATAAGTCAGGTACAGAAAGATAAATACCGTATGGTTTCACTTACATGTGGAATCTAAAAACAAAATAAAGCAAACAAACTATGACCTTGCTTTTTTTTAAAAAAATTGCAATTATTGCATTTAAACATCTTATGTAATATATATTTAATTATGATGGTCATTGTTTATTATCTGCTTTTTCCAGCTAATATATATGTTCTGGAAGGGCAATGATGATTTGCATAGTGATATATCTTAAGTGTCTGCACATAGAAATTTCAATAAACATTGTTGAATGAATTAACAAGTGAATAAATGGAGTCCTGCCTCACAGGCACACCATTCTTTTGATGTCTCTGAATCTTGCCAGATCCCTATGGTGTTGCTATAGAGTGAAATGGGTCATCACTACTCAAAGGGCTCCATGATTTTTATTCTCCTTCCACCATGGGGAACCATGTCATCTTTCTCTTGGGGCTTTTGTGCTACTTATGATAGAATCCTTTTAGAGAAGCAAAGTCACAAGGGAGATTATTTTTAAATAGCTTAAGCTTTCAACCTTGACTCAAATCTTCCTGCTTGGAATGAGGAGGGGAAAATGAAAGACAAACAGTAATTTATCCTAGCATCCATAGAAATCTCTAGCATTCCTAAGAGAGTCAGCTGTGGCGAGCTCCAGGGCTATGGTGGGACTATGCTTTGAAAGCCAAATTTAAAGGCCAAATAGTTTTCAGCCTATTGATAGTGACTTAGTTTTCTGTGGCTTTATAACTAGGACATTTGGTGTCACTTTTATTTTTAAGACCCAGTCTTTATACTTTATTTCAGTTGGGTAGTGGAAGTCAGTAATTTGCCATTTATGATACTAAATATTTCTTAAGGTCATATTATGCTATCACATAAAATATACCAATTTTCCTGAACTTATCTTCCAAGGTCATATTTAAACAATTATTTGCTTATATAAATGAAGCATAAATGCACTCAATAGTGGGAATGCAATGCAAGACTTACTGTGTAGAAATATATCTACATGAGACTTAGGTTCAATATTTGAAATGTTTGGTCCTTACTAAGGTGAAGACTAAGACTATGTTACTGCAGGGAGATGATTTTTAAATTCTACTTTAAAATATATTTGGTGTTATGATCGTGAGTTCAAGCAGAAATCCCATTTGTTAATGGCTATATGATATAAACATATTTTTTGTGATAATTGACTGAAGTGAGAAAGTTTATTCTCCCAAGGAGAGGAGAACAAATGGATGGCAAAGCAAAAGTTCTAGGAATGCAAAGCAAGCTAATAAAATGTCAAGGGCAATTAGCAGAAATATTAATAGTGGTTATTCAAAAAGTATAGCATAGTCTATCAAGAGTTATTTTCATTAAAAATGTTAATGACATAAATTTTTTTGTTCACCAAATACATCTAGAAAAACCTAACTCACAAAACACACTTAACAAATTATTTTTAGTAGTTTTTATAACTTTTTTACTCAAATAAGTGACCGCATATTGTTACTCATATATAAGTGATTAATTAACATTTTACTCAAAAAAAATATCTTTGTCTTAAAAATATTATGCCTCAGTTGAACAAAAGTCATCTTCTTTAATGCAATGTATAACTTCTAGAAGGGGACCAACCCACCTTTGAGATCAATAAAGTGACAGTGATCATAGAAAGGTCATTGTCACCTCTATTTCATTTTCCAAGCATGACAGACATCTTTCTTTTTTTTTTTTGCAATCCTTGCCTTCCTCCACCTTAGATTCCCCTGCTGTGAAGCTTAATTAAACTATGTTTGCAAAGCATATTGAATTCTTCAAGATGAAGATGCTATGGAATTGCATTATGTGTATGGCAATGTGATATTTCTGCTTCCTCCTTGGTCTTGTCTATAAATCCCATGTTACTCCAAAGTGGAAGCAGCAAAGCAATATATAATCTGAAGTGATATGAAAATATAACACATTTCCATTGAGTGTTCCTAGAAGACTTTGGGAATGTGTTTTCTTTCAAAACATATATCCCGTCAAGTTTTTCTGCTGAAAAGACAATGAGGAGAAAAGTTGGAAACTAATTCCAGCCCTGCCAATAATTAACTTTATTCCATTGAACTGTGGTGGACAAATTGAATGACCTTGGACAATCACTTTACATTTTAAACCTCAATTTCTTCATCTATGAAATATGGAGGCAGATAAGTGATCTCTCACATTTGAGATCTGCCAAAATATCAGGCAAAGAGGGTAGTGTAATTTCTTATGCACAAATTTATATACACCATTGTATATGACATTACAATTATAATTTGAGGCCTCAAAGATTAGGATGACAAATGAGTTCATGATTTAAACATAAGTGACTTAGAGAAGGATTGCAAAATTTAACTGATTGTCTTAAATATTCACTGCCTTAATGCCCTCCCACTTAGTCCTCACATTAAATATATCCTGGCCATTCCCTCAAGTCCAGTGCTGTGGAGGGTCCCTCTTCTGCACTGTCCTATGTTGTTATTTTACTTTCATTCTTTACATATTTTCATTCTCCATCTCAATTGTAAACTCACTGAGGAATGGCATCATGTCTTATACCTCTTTATTTTTGAAAGGACCTATATAACTAGGCATTAGAGACCTTGAGCGCTCAGTGATCAAGTAGCTTTTATAAATAAATATTTGACCACTCTCTCAGTTGCATTACCATTAATGTTAAGTAGAGCAACTTTCAATGTCCACACAATGTATCATAGTGAAAATCAAAATGGGTCCAAATTCTGACTGTACCGCTTACTCAAGTTCTCTATTTCCAAATTTGTAAAATAGTGAATTGCCACCTGTGTTTTAGAGATGTTACGGGGATTAAATGAAATAATGTGAGCAAAGCTGACACACAATAGATATTTGATAAATGGTAACTATTGGTATCATTACTAGAGTGCACATAGTAGTCATATATTTGCTTTTGTATGTTTACAGAACTTATCAGTAGTCTTTGACTTCCGTGTGTGACCAGATCTCCTGGGGAGCTCCTTAAATATTTAGCTTCTTAGGACAGCTCTAGAGAGTCTGACTTTGGTGATCCTTAAAACTTGCTCTGAGAAATGCTGTTTCATGGTTGAATTGTCCATAACTCATTCTTATTCTTAAAATGCTTCAGATATACATTCCTCTTAGTACCAGAGTTATCAAGCATTTGACTCTTTACTAAATACAAAAATATTAAAATATTTTGATGCCTGCTATCTTGAAAGTTAGGTGGCTTGTTGAAACAACCTGAACGCTATTAGCTTGAAAAACAGGGATGAAAAATTACCTAGTGTAATTTTTCTGATGAAAGAAAATAATTGCTTTCTCACATACTGAAAATTACACAAGCTTTTTTACCCCTCATATTATAACTGCCAGTTTCAATTTCCAAGTATAGTTAAGGCCTTAGGTTACCTACATATTCTTTGAACTTCAACATTTTAGACAATTATTTTTAGGACAAGGTTTTCTACTAGATTTCATTTGCTCTTCCACTAATTGACAATATCACTATACAATTGATATTAAAACTGGTGGCAGTAAATTGCTTCCACCAATACTTTTTGATAGTCATTGTTGCTTAGCTCAACTTTCAAGCACTTTAGAATTTTGAGAGCAAACCATAAAAGATTAAGGGCACCAGGGCAAAAACCTATTAGGATTGCTGATATAAGCAGTTTCTACTCAGCACAGATTTTTAAACTATAAAATAATTTTGATCTTTAGTTTGTAAACTTTTTTAAATATTTAAACTTTTAGTCTTTTCTTCAAAACATCTAAGCCATTTTGAGGAATGCTAATTGGGAACAAATAAATTGACTTTTTTCTTGTCAGAATGTGTCATTTCTTAATGTATTAGTAAAGGTATGAGTTTGATTGCTGTAAGAGATGTCAAAATCATGGTGGTTTAAAGAAGATGAACTTACTTTCTCTTTACATAAAACTCTGGGTCCGTCATCCAGTGCTGGTGGGAGGGACAATAATCAACAGAGACCCACAGTCCTTCCATCTTATTGCTCTGTCATCCTCAGTGCAAAACTTGCATTTCACTGTTCAAGACAGATGTTCCAGCTCCTGCCAATACATCCACATTATGGTCCAGGGGAAGGAGTTGTTAGAGGTGTTAGTCATGGTTCTTCTTCTGAAGTGCTCAACCCTAAATGAACACTTAAAAACTCATTCACACCCCAATGAGCAGAACTTACTGGCCTGGCCACATTTAGCTTCAAGGGAGGATGAAAAATGTCATCGTTAGCTGGGTTGTCATATGCCCAGCTATAAATTCTATTACTAAGTAAGGCGTGAAGAATGGATATTGGAAGACACCTAGCTTCCTCTTCTACAGCTGATACTCACTAAGTTCAAGTGGGCTGATGCAATGTACAACGAGTGCTATAGAATCAGTGTACTAACCGGACACCTTAGAGTGTTCCACTCTCTGATGAGGTTGCATGAAAGGTAGAAATCATACTAAGAAAGGGGAAGGTAAAGTCCCAGAAAAAAAATGTGCTGACATTATATCAATACTTTTCCCAAGGGTCAGCCTGATGACTCAGTGGTCTAGAAATGTTCAGATATTTTTCTAAGCATCTAACTTGTTAACAAGTTAAGGGAATCAAGCATTTTTTAAAAACCTACCATAATATATTTAGCTTTTGCATTTCTTTGTTGGAAAATTCTGGGCTACTTTCTACAATGTTCCTCAGGGTGTCCCCAGCAGGACTGAGCCCCAGTCACTCACCTTGCACCCATAAACACACCCGCTATTGGCTTTCTACCTCCATGTCCCATTTGCCTCACTTCTCTCTTGTTCATTCTGGGATCACCTTTCAAACATATCACCTGTACCCTTGTTCTTAGGGGGAACCTAAGTGATAACTAGCAGAAACTTATTTTTTTAATCATTCCCAAATTTGTTTAACTTCCATTTCAAGGCTCTGCTGAAACAGAATCATTTAGAAAAGATTCATAATGATTAATAGAATTTCCTATTTATTATAAAAGCTGCATATTTAGGCTTTGATATCTACAAAACCTAGCTTATTCCCTAACATAGAATAGCTGGACATTAAAAGTGTATAAAATAAATGAATGAATATATGAAAGAAGTTCTGACAGGCAAGCAAACTATCTGGGAAATTAGCAATAAGCAACCAGAGGATGTTTATGCAGGACTAAGGCATTAAGAAGCAATAAATAGACGTCTCAGGAAGAAAGTAATTGCATTAATCCAAAAACAAATAGCAAGAAGATGCAGAGACAGGATACCAGGAACAAGATTCTGCCTCCAAAGAAGATGGTAGCTTATAAGAAAATACCCAGCTTCAGAGTGGGAAGGAGATGATGAAGACTTTCATAGCGTTCACTTAATCCTTACGCTAGTTATATAATACAGGTATTATTTGCTTCACTTAATGGATAGGAAAAATGAGCCCTAGCAAAGTAAAAAAAAATGACCAAGTTTATGCAGTGAGTGGCGATGAAAGAACCAGGAGACAGGTCACCTGGTGTTTAGCTATTAATGACTAGAAGTGAAAACTAGGATTCAAAGAGATTCCTATTTTGAGGAGTCAGCCATCAGAATTACACCCTGGACTGCCAGTACCACTGGGGAAAGCCAGGCCTCATGTGGAGGAATCCTGTTAATGCAGAAGCAGGTGCATAGACCAGTTGTGCATGGAGCACAGGAAGAATTTGAGGGCCATCACTTCTGTTTTAGAAGTCAAAGTCCTATAATTTCTTTGAAACAATGGAAGGAATGTCCCAACAGTGTGACAAAGGAGCAAATTCTGACCAACAATATTTCTCAAAAATAAATAAATAAATAAATAAATAAATAAATAAACAAACAGAGGGGCATGCACTATTCTTTCTTTTCCTCTTCTCTTTTATTCTATATTACTGAACATAATTTGCTCAATTATAATGGAAGTGAACGCTCTCTTTTTAAATAAGTGTGCTTCCTCTTTAGGATTCAAAATTAACAGTGTGGTTTTGAAGACATCATTTTGCTTCCATGATAGCAATTTCCTCAAATCTTTTCCTTGTGGCCTCAACAAATGCATTTGGCAGGAGAAGCAGGCTGATAGGAAAGCAGAGAGCTTCTGTGAACACAAGTACCTTGGGAAATCAGCAATGATGTGAAAAAAAATACATAAAAGCTACCCAGCACAGTAAATCTATGTTGAATGGGACTTCATTAAAAGTACATGTTTCTTAAAGCTGGCCTTAGCATGGCAGTGGTGTTCTACATATGAAGTTTGAGAGCACTTAGAAGTTTTCTTTTACTTTTCTTCTTAATTCACTCATGACAAGCTTTGATAGATAAAAGAAGAGTAAGTGCTGGTTCATATTAACTCTGTACCAGGATTTATACCATTTGCCATTGATTTTCCAGGAATTTTAAAATCAAGGCCAAAGGAGATTTTTTAAATGAGAAGTTGAGTGATCAGAAGAGTGGGCCCAGCAGAATGGCCCTCAAGGGCTTTGTACCCCAAGTGGTGTGCATCCTGGGATGCTCTAGAACACAGCCTATATTAAACCCTTGGCTCAGGGGAGAGTTCTATATTCAAGTAATGTCTGGCAGAGAGTTGGCCATCAATGAATACCTATAGAATGAATATCACACCAGTGGGAGCAAAAACACAGAGCTCAGACAATAGAACCAAGGGAGTTAAAAGCGAGAAGTAGAGGGGTTTTTAAACATGGCACACATTGGCCGTAACAAGAATTTGTACAATAGAAAAATATTTCATAGATGGAATGAAGTCAGTGTGAGGAGGACTTTACATGCTAAAAAGATGAGCTATAGGCAGTGGAGAGTTAGTAAATGTTTACAAAGTAGTGATATCAAAGTCGTTCTTTAAACTTACCTAGCAGAATGGTTTTAACGGCAGGACAATATAGGCATAGCAACAGGTCAGCAGTCTAGTTCTGGCAGAAGAATGTAGTGGTTAAGCAGCATGTGCCTCAGAATTACACAGATCTGGTATTATATTCCAGATGTGCAATTCACTCTTTGTGAGATTATGGGTGAGTAATTCTGTTTCTTCAAGCACCAACATGCTCATTTGAATCAGCAAAATTTATTAATTCATTAAATATGTCTTTAAACTGGTCTTTTTATTTTTACTTATTTTAAGTGTGTTTTTCCAGGACCCATCAGCTCTAAGTCAAGTCATTGTTTCAATCTACTTGTAGAGGGCGCAGCTCACGGTGACCCATGTGCGGATCAAACTGGCAACCTTGTTGTTAAGTGTGCGGTGCTGTAACCAACTGAGCTAACCGGCCACCCCAATTCATTCAATATTTTTGAGTCTACCCTTTTGTCAGTCTCTGTTCTAGAAGCTGAGTCAACAAGTATATAATAGGAAGCCTTCCTCACATGAAACACTATGGAGAGTGTTTTTTAAGACAAGAAATATAAAAAGGGTTGGGGGGTCATTGCAAATAGAAAGAAGATAAGCATTTTATGAAGAGGAAATAATTAGTATAAGTACCTTGAGGCAAGAATGAGTTGGGCATACTCAGGGAACTGAAAGAAGGTCAGAATGTACTTGTGGATAAGGGAGAGACTGATATGGAGGGAGGAGGACAAATTGCTAGGCAAGGACCAAATTACTAAGAGATTATAAAGTGCCTTAAAAATGTCTGTCACATTTAATGTGTGATACTATTGTTATGGTCATTGTGAATGAATCAGTCTACATTAACACAGTGTCTAATATGTGCCAGTCATGGGAATTGATGCTACTTGTTTTTATTTTTCTCTTTTTTATTTATTTTTTACCTGGAATCATCGGTTATTAAATCTGGACAAGACCTCAAAAATCACCTCGTGAAAGCTCCCTGAATGCTAGACAAAGGTTAGATAGATGTGCAAAAACCGAGGGAGCTTATTAAATATATTCATTCCAGACCTCTACCTCTGATCATTCTGATTCTTTGTGCCTACAGTGGCATCCGGGGGCCTATGTTTTTAATAAGCTTTCTAACAGATTTTGATACACAGCCAAGTTTGGAAACCATGGCTTAGGGTAGATCACAAAGTTGGTAAGGGACAGAACCAAGACTATTAGACACATGTCCTGCTTCCAAGCCCGAGAACTTGACCCTGATTGATACTGGCACATTGATGCCCTGGGATGGGAAGCAGAATGGAGGTTTATATCCCTTTTCTTTGTGTTCTCCTTAGGTGGATACACTCGAGAATAGCCATGGTAGAGCGAAGTTGGTCTAGGCAATAAACCAACTATGACAGCAAAGTGGAAACTGTGGTTCTATGCCCTGAATGAAACAATTTCATTGATGAACTCTATAATAAATGTGTCAGAAAGAAGGTATGCAAAGTAGAGGGAGCAAATGAGAATCAGGTGAGCTGATAGCTATTACCATAATCCAGACTTATAATGGTGGTGAAAGTAACATGGAATAGTAGACATAATTTAAAAAGTTTTGAAGGCAAAATGATAGGATATTTTGACTCAGTGTTAGTGTGAGTATCAGATCTACAAATTCTGTATGTGATAGCAGGGTCAAGTAACAAGCAGGCATGCTAACCTTTCCTGCCTTAGTGAGGTGATTCCAAAACATGTTTCTCCATCAGGATCCATGCTCTGGAGATTCTAGAGATTCTGACCTAATTGAGAGGACTCTATAGATTTTTAGATAGGTACACAGAGACATGGGGAGATGTAGATATTGAATAGAAATTTCAGAGAACTTCTACCTTTTAAAAGCTCTTGAAAAGACCAGGTGTGCACATATTAGGTCGTACTTAAGATTCTACAACCCCACTATATATAGATAAACCACCCCCCAGACACACCCACACCCACAGCTGTGTAACAAGATTAAAAGGGCAAAAATGAACTCCAGTGTGTTGCGATTAAAGATAACATTAGCTGCTTTACCAATTTCAGTCAGCAAGGGTAGTGGTTTAAAACAAAAGAGCGTGAAAATAGTTATTATGTCACCGGACTTTAAAGTCTGGAAATGTACACTACCTAGACTACATTGCTGCTTCCCAGAGAGGAGGGGGACATTTTCTGTGAACTGCTTACAACAGGGTAGGCAGTGGTATTACACATACAGACACTTACTCTTCTCTTCCATTCTTACCGAATACACAAGGGCAACAAGGTGCCGCTGTCTAGCAAACATGCCTAATATGACAGTTCAGTATGCTATCTAAGCTCACTGTATATATTCTTTTCCTACTCTGCTACACACACAAAAATTATTGTATCTGGGAGACACAGATACAGAGAAGAATTATGACCGTCTACACATTCATTTTTTAAATTTATAAGGAGAGAAAGTTTAGGCAAAGGCGATGCTGTCTGGGGTACCTCTAGGACATTATACAATTGAGATGAAACACTTTGGCCTTCTCCTAAATAAATCACGGGCTCCTCCATCTGTTCACAGCCTGAGGCTTTATTTCAGTATAAATAAGGAAGATGCCTCTAGAACCAACGTGTGAGGTAAATCCTCCCTAAAAACAAAAGATGCTAGTAAGACTGGAAAGTCGGAAGCCTTAAGTGGCTAAAACTTTTACATGTACCCAATTATCTCCAAATAATGACAATGCCAAAGCCTGAGAAAGTGACTTGCCATTGTCCTAATCAGTATCACAGCTGCCATCCACACAGAGGTTTTGATTCTGAGTTCCAGCTCTGTGAAGTCCTTCCAAAGAGCTGCTCTTTGTCGGGTCCTCACAGACCACAGAAGACAGGCAGTTTGGGAAAGGCAGAGTTGGGCACACATGGCTTTGGTTTGGCCTGGTTCTTAGAGCTCCTGTTTTGCATACATCAAAATGTTCCAGGTAATGATAAACTCAAGCTGCTACAGAATGAGAGAAGAAATATTTATGGCATTTCTAGTAGGTTGAATATACATTTATAACTATACCAAATATCAGAATAGGGAAACTTTTGTTGCATTATTTAACATAAAGACGGATGAAAAGGATAAATGAAGAAGATAATTAATCTTCTATATTTCAGTTGGATTTTACAAATATGATTACCAGCATGAATATTTGAAATACAGAATTCTAAAAAGTGAATTTAGAGAGTTATTCATGAACTAATTTCCCACTGAATTCCTGCTTATAACAAAATTTTAACATAATTATGTTTAATATTAAGGACCTTTGACATATTATTAAAAGTGACTACTGTTGCTGGTTTTCTTGTCTTTACAAAATATTCTTGGGCTATGTATTTAACTTAATCTTGCTGCTACTAAGGGATACACTTAAACTAAAAATGAGAAAAAGAATAATTGACACTTATGAAATGCCAATATTTTTTAAATAGGCTTTGTTTTAAATTCCAAATTTCTTCATTTTTTATCTCCTTAAGGCAATCTTGATGCAATGACCATTTACAACAACTTAATTTTCATCTCTTTCATGATTCAACTGATAGCTTCAAGCCATTTTCTTTCCAAGTGTGGCCTGGGAAAAGAAGGTCTACATTGGATTTATGTGGGGACCTGGTGAAACTTGCAAATTTCCACACCAATTTTATAAATCAGAATCCCAGCGTGTGGAACCCGGGCATCTGCACATTAGAAGTTCCCTCACATGCCTAACAAAGACCAACACTCACGGCTGAAAACCTCTAGGCTTACTGAAAGTAAACCACACCACATTTGAGCTGCAGAATTCCAATCAAGACCCAGATCCGGGATTGTTTAGTACACAAAGATAAATGATTATACAAAATTTAGCACTTCAAAGGATTTTTCTCAATTTCATTTAACCTGAGCTACATTTCTCCAACACTGTGCTAGTCACCAAATAAAAAAGCAATTAGATTCAAAGTCCTTGACCTCTTTGTGAAGAGCAAAAGGTCCCTTTCAGATACTGGAGATCCAGAGCTCACTAAACCTCTGCTTACTTAATAGCGCACTATCCCAAATACTTTTAGCAATGGGAGGTGGGAGGCAATGTTGAAAGAGCATGAAATAATTACCAGAAGAAATTCAGGTGCTACTGAGGTCCTTGGAGACTACGGCAATCTGAATGCTTCCATAGTCACTGATTCTGTTTGTTGATATTGTTTTCAAGTTAGTTTTATTGAGCTATAATTGTCACACAGTAAAAGTAACTCCTGTTTAGGTGTACGGTTCTTGTGTATGTAGTCAAGTAATCATAACCACCATCAAGATATGAAGTATTTTCATTATCTCAGAGTTCCCTCATGAACTTTTATAGCTGATCTTCTCACTCTGCTCCCACCTCCTGGCAATGCCTGGTTTGTTTCCTGTACCTATTGTTTTGCCTTTTCTAGAAAGCCATATAATAGAATTACCTTTTTAGTCTGGCTTCTTTCACTTTGTGTAGTGCCTGGGAGATTCATCCATGGTGTTTGGCATACCGATAGGACATTTCTTTTTATGGCTTTTTATTCTCCATACTATGAGTATAGCACAATTTGTTTATGTATCCATCTATTAATTGCATTTGAATTGTTTCCAATTTGGGGATATTTTGACTAGAGCTGTTATAAATGTTTGCACGTGAACATATGCTTTCATTTCTCTTGGATAAATATCTAGTAGGAGCATTGCTGAGTCATAAAGTAAGTGTAGGCTTAACTTTTGAAGAAACTGCCAGTTTTCCAAAGAGGCTGTAGCATTGTGCATTGCTGTCACCAGTGTATAAGAGTATCTATTACTCCATATTTTTGCCAACACTTTGTATTACCATTTTGTTTTAAATATAGCATTTCTAATATGTGAGTTATGGTATCGTAGTTTTAATTTGGATTTCTCTACTGTCTAATGATATTAAGCTTTTCACATTTTATTATGCTTATTTATTTTGTTATCTATTATTGCTAACATTTTTTTCTTGTGTTTATTTGGTATCCATATTTCTTTTGTGATGAAATATCTGTTCGAATCATCAGCCCACTTTTTATTTTTTTTACTGAATTGTCAGTTGTTCATATAATCTGAATATAAGTACCTATTGAATTTGTGTTTTGTAAATATTTTCTCCCACCATGCAACGTGTGTTTTTCTTTACCTTAGTGACTTTCAAAGAGCAAAACATTTAAATTTTAACAAAGTCTAATTTGTCAATGTTTTCTTTTGTGTGTGTGTGTGTGTGTGTCCCATTAGAAAACAAACAAACAAACTTTGTTTAACCTAGACTACTGCAAATTGTCTTTTATGATTTCTGATACAAGTTTTATAGTTTTAGGTTTTACAATTAGGTCTATGATCCATTTTGGGCTAATTTTTATAAATGGTGAGAAGAATGGATCAGAATTTATATTTTTACATATGGATGCCTAATTGTTCTAGCACCATTTGTTGAAAACACTATTTGAATTGCTTCAGCACATTTGTGGAAAATCAGTTGCCCCTATATTTACTGATCTGCTTCTAGGCTCTCTGTTCTGTTCCATTGATCCATATGTCTATCCTTTGCTAATACAATACTGTCTTGCTTATTTAAGCTTTATGGTAAACTCTAAAATCAGGTGGTGTGAGTCCTCCAACAGTTTTGTTCTTTTATTTTGGCTATTATATGCCTTTACTTTTCCATGTAAATTTTAGAATCAGCCTGTTATTTCCTTCAAGAATATTTCTGATATTTTGATTGGATTGTGTTGAATTGACTGTAAATTTGGAATAGAGTTGACATATCCAACAATATTCAGTCTTCCAATTAATGAGTTTGTAATATCTCTCCCTGTATTTAGGTTTGGCTGAACTTCTCTCAATATTTCATAGGTTTCTTCATAAAAAATTTTCACACACTTTATTAGCTTTATCCTTAAATAGTTCCTTTTTGAGGTGCTACTTTATTTATTTATTTATATTTATTTAGCTTTATTTTATTTATATATTTTTTTAGTTTCAGGTGTACAAAGCAATGTGATAGTTAGACATTTCCACCCCTCACAAAGTGATAACCCCCCAATCTATACCCTTCTGACATCTTATATAGCTGTTACTATACTATTGACTATATTCCCTGTGCTTTATTACACATCCTGTGACTATAGAGACACACACTCTCTCTCTCACACACACACACACACACACACACACACACACACGAGGTCAGACAGTTAAGTTTGTAAACTCATCCTAGAAAAAGAGCTACATACCTCATTGCTGAATATCACTATGGTCACCTTCGAAGTACTCCTCCTGGGAAGCTATGCACTGATGCCAGTGCCTAGTCCACCCTTCAAAGCAATTTTGGAACTTTCTGGAATGGCCATCAGAACTGTCGTTGTATTACCCTTGATGTCCTGAATGTCATCAATATGTTTTCCTTTCAATATTTCCTTTATCTTTGGGTGAAGAAAAAAGTCATTGGGGGCCAGATTAGGTGAGTAGGGAGGGTGTTCCAACACAGTTATTTGTTTACTGGCTAAAAACTCCCTCATAGATAGTGCCGTGTGAGTTGGTGCATTGTCGTGATGCAAGAGTCATGCATTGTTGGCGAAAAGTTCTGGTCATCTAACTTTTTCACGTAGCCTTCATGCAGACAAATAGTAAACTTGGTTAACTGTTTCTCCAGTTGGTACAAATTCATAATGAATAATCCCTCTGATATCAAAAAAGATTAGCAACATCATTGCAATAAGTTCGTGAACTTGTCATACCACGTGTGTGTGTATGTATGTATGTGTGTGTGTACACACAGAGGGTGCCAAAAAATGTATACACACTTTAAGAAAGGAAAAAACTGCGTTAGTTGTAATATTCAATATATATTGATAACAAAAGATGAATACCAGTCATGTTTGACTTCTGCAATTACAAGATGTGCTCAGAGTGGTTACCATCAGCGTCCAGATACTTCTGATTATGGTGAACTACTGCTTGAGCATAGGTAACGTCTCTTAAAATGTGTGTACATTTTTTTGGCATCCATAATGTGTGTGTGTGTGTGTGTGTTTATGTACATATATGTGTGTGTGTATATATATGTATATATATATATATATATATATATATATATATATATATATACAGTAGACATTCAATATTATTGACATTCAGTATTATAGTTGACTATATATTTATAGTTGACATTCAGTATTATGCAACTTAAGCTTCAGGTGTACAGTGCAGTGGTCAGGCATCTACATAGTCCATGAAGTGGTCTCCCTGATATAAGTTCAGTACTTATCTGGCTGGCATTGAGGTGCTACTTTAAATTGAACTTCTTAAAAATTTATAATTTACATTTATAGATAGCATATGGAAATACAACAGAATATTTTTTGTATGTTGATTTTATATCCTGCAACTGTGTTAAACTCACTTAATAGATCTCGTAATATTTTATATAAATTATTTGAAATTTTCTACTAATCAATCACATTATCTGCAAATCAAGAAAGACTCATCTCTTCTCTCTATTCTGTTTGCCTTTTACCATTTTAGTTTTGCATTATTGTACTGTCTATGACTTTCAGAATAATGTTGAATAGGAGTGGTGAGAGCAGACATTCTTGCTTCATTTCCACCCTTAGGGAGGAAAACAATTCAGCATTTCATCCATAAAGTCTGATCTTAATTGCAGATATTTTAATAAATGCAATATATAAGGTTGAAGAATTTTCCTTTTACTCCTAGTTTGCTGAAAGTTATTATCATGAATGGACATTGATTTTACCAAGTGCGTGTTCTGTATCTATTGAGATAACTCTGAGATTTTTCTTCTTTAGTTTATTGATATGGTGTATTCCATCACTCATTATTCCACTAATCCCAGAGATAACCACTGTTCACAATTTCATGTTTCATTCTAGTCCTTAATCTATAACTATAACTTGTTCACTAAAATAGAAAAATGGTATTTATATAACCTGTACACATTTTTCTCAACATTTTACTAAGAGCTATTTCATGTTGTTCAACTTTATTTAAGAACATAATTTGGGGGGAGGGGCTGAATAAAAGTGCAGCCTATTATATACCATACTAATAATCACCATAAAATATTAAGGATAATTACAATATTTGGAACAATAATCCCTTATTGTACCAATTATTGCTCTAAGTATTGTTACATATATGAATATTTTACTCTTAAAACAACTGCATGAGGTAGATATTATTATTATTATTATTTCTCCTTTACAGCTGAGGAAATAGAGACACAGAGAGGTTAGACACTCAAAGTCTCATAGTTACTAAGTAGTAGAACTCAATTTCTGGCTCTATAGACTATAGTCTTGCCCACATTATACTGTTTTTAGTGCCAATATAAAACAAACATTTTTTTTGTGTCCCTGACTATAAACAATGATATGATAAACACAGCTAGAAATAAATATTTAACATCTGTCACTATATCCTTAGAAGGGACTCATAAAGAAGTATTAAAGGTTCAAGGCTTGTGATAAAAAAATACGGTTTCTTTAAGGAGGTTTGAGGCATACTGTTTAATTGCATTTTTAAAATAGTCTTATTGACATATGGAAATATTTCACCCTAATCAAGATTAGATTTCTAATTTTGTTAACTTTTGAAGGGTGAAAAATAGCAGGACTTTTTTTTAATGTTTAATGTGCTCCTATGTTTATTATTCATTTATATTTATGTTTCTTGCTTTTTGTTCATGATTTTTGCCAATATTTACTGTGCTCAGATTTGAATGAAATTTTTATGTATCAAATCAAAAATATGTTCTGCATATTCTGTTTGTTTTAAATTTTCTTTGCTAGTTCATCTTCACTTTTTGTCCTTTTTTGGACACTGTTTTTAAAGTCAAATCAATTTTTCATTTGCATTTTGTTCTTCACATATATGATCAGAAGAAGTTCCTTGCAAAGTCAATATAGATCAGATATATTTGTATATTTTATACTTTTGGATTTTTAAACTCATGTAAAATTAATCTTATTATATGGTGTGAGTTGAGGAGCTAACTCGGCTTTTTCCTAAACAATAAACCAATTATCCTTGTATCATAAATTCTATACTTTTTTCCCCTAATGAATTAGCTGACAACCTTGTCATAATAAATTATTATATATGCTCTCTATTCTTCTCTATTAATCTATTGTTACTTTAGCAAAGCAATAAAGTGTGGAATAATCTGAGTTCAGATCTGGTATTGCCACAGTCATATGACCTTGACTAGTTTCTCATTTGCACATGATTGTTCTTTGTTTAATAACTGGTACATAAAAAGTTCCTAGAAATATCTATAGTTTTTATTTTTTTCCTTTACTATGACAAGTCCACAGTTTAAATTATTATAGCTGTGACAAAGACTCCTAAATCCATTTCCCCACTTTCCTCTCTTCAGTAAGCTTAGATAAAAACCACGTGGCCCATGTAAGTTTAGGTAAATGGTATAAAAGCAGACTTCCAAAAACCTTACCCAAAGGAAAGAGAGATTGCAACATTGCCCCATTCCACCTACCCTTTTTATTTCAGAATGGAATCTAGAAAACATGGCTAGATATCCAGCAGCCCTCTTGGACCATGAGGTGAAGATGGATATCAAAAGTTAGGATGATGGAGTAAGAAATTAGTCTCTTATGATGATGAAACTGCCCTAGAATTTTTCTCGTTTCTTTAACTCACTGCACTAGCATTTCTATTACTCACAGAATATATCATTTCCAATGATACGTTTTAATCCCAAATTCAAGATAACATGCTTATTTGTATGCTTAAGTGTTTTGAACTCAAGGGCTTTTTTTGCATTAGAAGTAAAAGCTAATCTCCCTTATTCTCCATCATTTCTAGTTTAGAAAACCAATATTTGAACTTTTAAATTAAGTTGTTGTCAGTTAATATGTGTTATTAATTGGTGCTAACGTTTCAAGGAAAAATGAATAGAATCTTAACTATCCAACAGAAAAACAACTGTTCTTTTGAAACTCTTCTAATATGCACTTCATATGAACAAAACTGTTAAAAGTAAATGTACTTTTCATCATTGCTTTAAGACTAAGCCATACAAAATAGATTAACTGTCAATGAAGAGAGCAAAAGCAGATAATTCAGTTTCCCAATAGTTTCAGGAAATGAATTGTCTGCTTGGCATTTTGCATTGATCACTTAGCCACAATAATTAACAATCCTTTTATATTATATTGAAAATTGAAGCGCAGTATTACACTATCATTCATTTTTCTTAATATTACTCACCAGTCATTATAAAGTGCCTTTATTTTGTTTTCTAATAAAGTCAGAAGTACCAATTTCCCCAAGTTAATCTATCACTTTAACTTTAAGACATGGCTTATTTAAGGGATCAAATTATTTGTGTGCTGCTTCTAGATATAAAGTCCAAATAAAGCAAGGAGCTTGTCAAATAATTCCTTCACCTTTAGACTGACTGGCATATTTTGGCCCTGCTGTTATTACACTTGAGCTCACACTCAAGGATGAACACCAAGAGAAGATATGAGTATATGGTTAGAGATAATACACCTAGTGCATTTTCTCTCCAAAGAATGCATTTGGAAGCCACTGGTCTCTGATGATTCTACTAAGATGAGTAAAAAAATAATGTTACCATTTCGATCTCGTCCTCTTGTCCCAGAGTATGTCCTATGAGATAACAGTGGGTAGAGAAAACACATTTAATTTCAGACGGTAAACTATCCAGCTTTAACAGACTCTAGAACGGCTCAATGGACAATTTCTCTTTTAATAATTTACATGAAGTTGATTCCATGGCAAAGTACTTTTGGTGAGTCTTTTCCAATTAGAAGTATCTGGATTTCCTAGTAGAGTTTTTAAAAATCTCTACATTTATGTTTTTATACCTCACAGAATTTAAGAATATTAAAATTGAGTTCTCAAATTTATTGTTCAGTTATAGATTGTCAAATCTATTGTGAAAACTCTTTAAGCAAACGTAAGTGCCTTAGGAGTTTATTCACTCACTTATTGAGCACATATTATGTGTTAGGTAGTGGGAATAAAACACATAATCTATATTCTGTTCTCAAACAATCTAGCTGGGTAAGGACGACTAGCATGGGAATAATTATTTTAATCCCTGGAATATGTAGGAAGCCAAGATTTACTTGGTTAATGTATCAAGGAAAGCTTCACAAGAAAGTAATAGTTAACGTCTAATATGAGAATGAGTTCACCAAAATGGATGGTATAAACTATGAGATTTCTTGATCCTCCAAGTGGTTTCCAAATTGAAAAGACCCCAATATATTCCAAAGAATGTCCAGTTGGCATTGAGCTATCTGAGAAGGAAAGGAGATAAATGAATGCTTATTTATCAGGTTTGATGCCAAGATAAGAGGTATTTGCTTAGAGTTTTATATGCATTAACATATGTAATTTTAGTAACAAACATATAAGTCACGCACAACAATCCCCTTTTTACAAGACACTAGGATTCAAAGAAGTGCAGCATAACATATCTAACAATTGACAGAGCCAGAATTTTGCCTAGCTTTGTGTAATTCAAAGTACATCCAAAAAGACCAACACCTTTCCCGTAACCCTAAATCTACCTCCAGGGTTCTGGTCAACTTCTGTACTGAGAGAGCAAAGGTAGAGACGAACTGAAACTCCAATAAGTGCAGCATAGCTTGGGTTTATATTAGAGCCTTAGTGTCAGACAATTCTGGGTTTAAATTCCTGACTATGGTACTTGCAAGCATGGGAGTTTAGAGAAGTTACTTAGCTTCTCTAAAACTCAGTTCCTCTGCAAAATGTGAATAATAAAACCTTCCACTTCAAGGCAGCTGTGTGAGAATTACATTTGAAAACACGTACAGAAACAGTGCTACGCTTAACACATATATCTACTTAATAAATATCAGCCAAAATTCTTCTTAAGCAAATGAATATGCCCAAACCATAGGAACATGTGTGGCTTCCTGACAAAATTCAGATAAGATACCCAGGAGCGTTTTCCAAAACTCTATGGAAGAACTCAGGTCTTCTTGAGGATTTGTTAGAATTCTGAGTTCAGGTCAAATCTAGAATTTTAGCAATAAGTCAGACTCTTGTTGTGGAACTTCTTGGACCAACCAAGCATCTCTAAATGTTAAAAGTAGTAAAAAGTAGGCTGGGAGTGGTCTCTGGAGTTCCATCTAAGCTACAGCTTTCTGGCACCTAAGTGAGTGGGAAAACCTGACTTGATAGATATGAGAGCATCAGGACATTAGGCCACTGCCCTGCATGGACAAGTGGATCCACTAGAAACTGAAGCACTGACTCCAAGATCCCTCAGTGGCTCTCCATCCCATCCAGAAAATCAGGGAAGACAGCCAAGGATTCTGATTGAACAGCATCTGCTGTGTGATTGATAGAAATGTCTGAGCATCTAACAGATGGATGAAAAATATCCTGAGGCTTAGCAATGTGTGCAAGTGACCATATACAAATTAAAAAGTGTTAAATTATTTTTCTGAGGAAAATGTAGCTTGATAATTTTAGCAAAAAGCAAACATTTATTTTACCCATAACAGGAATTTTCAGAACTTTCTTATAGTAGGAAAGTGTAGGGTCATGTAAAACACTTCCTTGGTTTATAGAAAAACAAATATATATATTTCAATGCATTATATATATATATATATATATATATATATATATATATATATATATATATATTGCCTTTGCAATTTTATGTATCAGTATCACTTCATGTTATACAGAATGTCCATCTTTGGACATTTTTTTCTCAAAATAAACCTTACATATACATATCAGTATAATTAAGCTAGTGGTTTGTTTTATAAAGGTGTCTAATTGCTTTAATAATATCAGATGAATTACAATAGAGCAAAAGCAAAAGACAAAATATTAACTGGCATGTATGCATAGTTTTTTTCAGGAGAGAGTCCTATAGTTATGTGTGTGTTACACTAGGTACTGTCTTTCAATCTGCTTCAATCATTTGACGCATTTAACAAGCATAGGCAGAAGGAAGCAAAGATCATACAATCCAATCTCTCATTTTAAAGTTAAGAAAACTCACAACCAGAGAGTTTGTTATTTGCTTAAGGTAACCAAGCTAATTAACAACTCCCCTGGAAATAGAAATTTCTTCTTATATAATGTCCAACTCATCAAGAAATATTAGTCAAATATATGGTGATGGAAGGAGAACTGACTCTGGGTGGTGAACACATAATGCAAAATATAGACAGTGTATTACTTGAAACCTATGTAGTTTTGTTGATCATTGTCACCCCAATAAATTTTAATAAATATATATACAAATATATATAATATGCAAAAATAAAGCTAGTTTTGCATCTCTTACATTAGAGTGGTGAAAATAAACTTCTCTTAAAAAAACACACATTATTAACTCTGTAAACTCTTGAATAATTTGAATAGAAGTCCTAGTGACAAAGCAAATTTAAATGTTAGCATTTGCTTTAGGTACTAGTTGAGCATCCCACCTTTGATACAACACATCAGTACCTATCATGTGCCAGCTTTGTGATATATCTGTTTATGTAATTTAACGAATGTTTTCAAGTTCTGTGTATCATAGAGTATTTGTAGCAACTTTTAAGTTTTTTTCATTTTTCCTGTTTTATTTTGTAAGCTTCTGGTTCATGGTATTTTATAAGCAATCTGTGTACCATCAAATTTCCCATTAATGCACTCAACTAGTAGGCTGAGTATCTTCTTTATAATTGTAGTTCATTATTTGTAAAATTACTCATTTAATATTTAATACTTATCTCACCACTAGACTATAAGCTCATTCAGGAGAATCAAAGATTCCTTTATAACTTGCACAGGACCCTGGCATGTAATTGTGTATCAATAAATATTTTTAGATGAATCAATGGAATACAGACTAATTTTAATATTAACATCAGGGAAAATATATAGAAATAGGAAAGCTATACTATGTCACCAATCACATGCCTATAATGTTTTCCAATGGTAGGTGTGACATGTTTTGAAATACCACATTTTTAAAATTATGTGTCACCAAAACTATCTTGAAGACAAAGAAATAAGACTTCATTAAACTTAAGTTTTAATAGTATTGTCTGAGTTTAAGTCCACCTTGCTCAAGGTGATACATCTCTGCTAGTTTACTAGATCGAATTGAAGAATAAAATTAGAGAATAACCTAATATATATTTGCAAGTAAATATGACCATTTCTATGAGTATATCCCTTTATTGCTCTAAACTTTGTGTTTCAAAGGATTACCATGTAACTAACCTCATAGACATTTTTAGAAGATTGAGTCAGGGTTTTCCAAGGCTAGAATATGGCATTAAAAATAGTTAACCCTCTATCCCCAAGCTGAAGAGATATGAATGAGACAGATCAACTTGAAGATGTAGTCATGCCATATGGCAGGAACGCTGTCACAAAAATATTCATCTTATCCAGGACTTTATTGAAGAAGAAAATTAGTTAATCTAGCAGACCTGGAACCGTAGCCTGATGCATCCTATGACAAAACTAACCTTGGCAGTAAATATCAACAATACTAGAACAGAGTCCTTTCAGAAATGACATAGTCAAAAGGAACAGTGTGGTAGAGTGGATTTGGATTTCTGTCCACCTACATCTGATGCCCATCTACCTTGGCTCCCATTGGACCTTCCTTGCTGGAGAATTAAATTTATTTTCTTCACTGATGTCAGCCCCATTCATATGACCTGCTTAAGCCAATGAAATGTGAGCAGAAGCTGTGTGTCATTTCTGAGCAGTAGCATGACTCAACGATATCTTTTCCTCCTTCCATGAGATCAGCAACATTCCATCAGTTGAAATTCTGGATCAAAGAGGACCTGGAGCAAACTTCAGTCAACACATTAAAGACTTGAGTGAGACTATGTTTTGTTAATTTAAGGCACTGAGATTTTAGAGTTGTTTGTTATCATAGCATATTTAACTAAAGCTGACAGATCTTTGATTGCCTCCTATGTGTTTGAGAAAAATTCTCTCTGAAAAGGAATGGAAGTGGTGATGTGGGATACCAAGGAATCTTGAAGATGAAAAATTGGATAACTCTGAATGGAAAAAATGCAACAGAAATTAAAATAAAAATTACAGCCATATATATATATATATATATATATATATATATATATATATATATATGAAAACCAAAATACAAAAACTGGCTTGAAATATATTTACTGTATGATAAAACTGATTTTAAAAAGCCATAAAATCTTGGTTTTGCTTTTGTTCTGAGAAAAACTATGACTACATGGTCTAGAATGACAATTATCTACCCTCCAATACTTTCTCACTTAAAGGCATCTCTGTATAATTTGGTGGCTTCTCCATCTTTCCAGTTGTTTAGACTAAAAACCTCAGAATCATCCTTGAATACTTTCATTGTCTCATACCAAACATATAATCTACTAGGAAATCCTATTGGGTATATTTTGAAACTATATCCAGAGGTCCTCCAGGTGACTAGAAAAGATTAAGGTCATATATTAATCAACTTCTCAAAATTTCCTTCCAAAACAATAACAAATAGCTTCACAAGTACAATAATTCTTTTTTTTTTTTTTTTTTTTTTTTTTAAATTAAATTTATTGGGGTGACAATTGTTAGTAAAATTACATAGATTTCAGGTGTACAATTCTGTATTACATCATCTATAAATCCCATTGTGTGTTCATCACCCAGAGTCAGTTCTTCCATCACCATATATTCGATCCCCCTTACCCTCACCTCCCCCCCCACCCCCCTTACCAATAATTCTATACAAAACACAACTGTCCACATGACTTGATAACAGAGACTACTGAAACGTCAAAATAACTGAGTAGAAAGAGAACAATTAACAACAGCCGGATTCTAACCTCTCACATTTCTGCCCACTCTTGCCCAGCCATAAAACTTTGCAGGAAACCAAGACAGACAGACAAAACTGTCAAGAAAACAGAAGAGGGTTGGTAGCAAAATGTGAGAGTTGGGATAGCCATCAGAAAGATTAAATCCACACAAAATCTGAATTATGAAAAAAGATAACCGAGTAGGTGTAGGGCACTCACTACAGGAAAGAAATCTCACAGTAAACATGATATAAAGGACCCGAGGGTCCATAAAGCCCCATGTGTATAATTAAAGGAGATTTAAAGGTTGAGTATAATTTAAAAAGCACAGGCACAATATAAAAATATAGTCTTCCAAAAGCGTAGCTTCTGGGGAGAAAGAAGACAAAAAGAAGGGAAGAATTATCTTTTGGAAATCTGATGATAAAAGCAGGGGATTGTGGGGAGAGGGATGGGGAAGTTTTTAAAATTCTGCAAGATAAAAGAAAATTACAAAATAGAAAAGTTCACAACAATTTCTCCCATCAACAAAACAAACAAACAAAAGCTCATGAATCTATAAATAAATAATAGAATCAATAAATATGTAGGGAAGAAGAGTCCAGTCTTCTTTACAATAGCATTCTAATTAGTAAGTATAGAAAAATGTTATTAGACAAATACCACAGACAAGATTCACCATAGATATTAAAATGAGTGGATAGGTGTTCTAGGAGAAATAAAATTGCATAGTATAAAAATATTGACAATACTGTGAAAAACTCTGCAAGACAGCACCATAATCAAGTGATTAAAATTAACATCACCAGTAATAAGACATATCGACATCATGAACCCTTGCACTGGGAAATATATGTCATTTCTCTGGTATTCTTGACAAAAATGCATAAACTCATTTCAACATGAGAAAACATCAAACTCAAATTAAAAGACATTCAACAAAATAACTAATTGGTACTCTTCTTTCATTCATTAATATTAAATGCAGAAATTAGAAGACCAAGCTTTGTGATTAACTCTACCAGATACATCTTTACAAAGTAGATATTTAGATCCTGAGAGTAGCATAAATGTAATTTCCTTTTTTTAAAAAAAGTGAGTGAATATATCCAACCAGATATTTTGCTATTTCATGCAAAAACTATTGTAGGCTCCCGGGGAATATTTTGATAACCTCTTCAATAAACAATGTTCTGTGTCGTGTTGTTAAATTGAGTTACTTACAACTAAAGCTAAGCAGCCATGATCATAAATCTAACACTTTTTGCTTGATGTCAAAATATGAGCGTATAGGTCATATTTAGGTGTATATCTCTAAGTTGTATTGTCTTTTTTTGTTTGTTTGTTTGTTTTCTGAACTTTGTTATTTTTTTCCCAGCAGATCCATAAAGGCCATCATTTCTTCCACAGATTTTTAATTAGTACTATTTTTAATTAGTACTATTACCTTCTCAAAGGGGTTAGAGAAACAATAGACATTATGTGCCTTTTACTGGTAGTAGTCAATTTTCATTATGTTTTTTGTTTTGTAATAACTGCTAAATGTTCTAAATCAGTGGCCTAGTTTTTTGACTTTGCCTTTTTTCCTTTTCTTTGCTTTCATTTCTTCTTATCTTTCTCTTTTTTTTTTTTTTTTTAATGAAAAAGAGGTAGTAGGGGTTGGTAATGTGGCCAGTTGACAACTCAGTTTCTAGCATGCAATCAAGCTTCTAAGCAGCCTTGTGTTTTGTTTTCTAATTCGTGGTTGGTTGACCCCTTTAACCTTATCAAAGCAGTTAA
Organism: Rhinolophus sinicus; assembly: GCF_036562045.2. Lineage (NCBI taxonomy): Eukaryota > Metazoa > Chordata > Mammalia > Chiroptera > Rhinolophidae > Rhinolophus > Rhinolophus sinicus. The sequence continues at coordinate 36,928,760 of NC_133758.1, read as the reverse complement.
ATTTCTTCAAACTGTCAAAGTTAGCCTTGTCAGTGTCTTAAAGACAGCCACTCCTGACGTAACTAGGAAAGCTGAATTGATCTTTCACCCCTCGGGGCATTCCACACAGCCAGCCTGTCTACCACCACCCACAGCTTGATTTAAAGTTCAGCCCTTCCGCCTGGTTGTGGAGAAGGCAAGCTGTGCTTCTCCAGAGCAGTATTTAAAAATACCTTTGTTTGTGTGTATAACACTTCAGCTTTTCTCTGGATTTTTTGCCTAGGGGAAGGAAGCTTGAGGAAAGAAATTGAGGTGGGAGTAAATCCAATATATACTGTAATGTGTCCCATGGTTTCGATGATAATGGGACCAAGTACATCGTTGCCAGTTCAAATGGCACCCTTCTCTATCTCTAAGTTTCCCTTACTTTAGTTACTCTTTGGTCCATACTAAGTACATCATATTTACACGCCTATATAGATTAATTCCTAGAATGAATTCTTCAAAACAAATATAGTTTCCTCATGCAGTTTCCTTATTGTAATGATTAGAAATTTTAATAAGCTCTAAGATGTCTGGATTTGAGAAGAGTTTTCAATTTCAGTAAACAGCTACACTTAAAAATAGTTATTACAAACCTTTTCACAATGCAGTATATCCCTGAGTTACTTTTGTTTTTTATTATATTTTTTTATAAATTTTATTGGGGAATATTGGGGAACAGTGTGTTTCTCCAGAGTCCATGAGCTCCAAGTAGTTGTCCTTATATCTAGTTGTGGAGGGCGCAGCTCACCACTGGCCCATGTCGGAATTGAACCAGCAACCCTGTTGTTCAGAGCTCGCGCTCTAACCAACTGAGTCATTTGGCCGCCCAGCCCTGAGTCACTTTTACATCTTACTGCATGGAGTTCTTTATAGAAGAAATCTTGTGCTATAAAATTTTACTTAAAAAATATGTATTATTAGTTTGCTAGTTCTGCATTAAAATTTTGCTTTTGAACTTACTATACTACATAATTTGTAGAGTAAAAGTGGCTCTTGGTCTATCATAAGCCCTTTTGATGAAATCTAAACTTCCTTGAATTCAGCCATCATTTACTGAGCTTCTTCTATGAGTCAGACATTGAGCTTATTGTTTGAATTATAAAGATAAATAAGGTCATTATTTCTTTCAAAGAGCTCATAGTGTAGTCAGGGGAAATAGGTAATAACTAACAAAATGTCATGTGCTAATTGCTCTACGTATGCAATGGGGATAATACATTTTCCATGCACAGGGTACCATAAATCCTCATACCTCTGAAAAAGAAACAACTCCCAACTCTATTTCCGTGATGTAGCTATTATATGAGACTTCAAATTGGTGAAATAAATGACACAAAACTAAAGTAATCTATCTAAGACCAAAAGTTTCTTGGTTGATCAAGTTGTGTATAGCATTCCCACACAGAAAATATAATATCTAGGAGCTTAGAAGGAAGACTAGAGGGTGAAGGCCAGAGGTGATCAAGTAACCATTAGACTGATTCTGACTTAATCCTCCCCTAACTCCTGCTCTCCTATCAGCATACCACTTATTTCCACTCAAAAAGCAACACATCTATGTTCTGACTTTACCCTTCCTTCAGTAGTAGTAATAACAACATTTTATTTTCTCCCCATCCCCTCTTCTGCTCTCTCTCTCTCTCTCTCTCTCTCTCTCTCTATATATATATATATATATATATACACACACATATATATATGTATATATATATATCTATATATATCTATACATATATATATATATATATATATATATATATATATACACACACACACCTCATTTCTTAAATGCTCTAATAAGCCCTTATAATATTCAGAGTTCACCATAGTGTTCCTGGGTACAAGCTCAACTCACACAATACCATCAAGGTCAAAAAACACAATTAATATCACCTTGATGTTACTTGTACTTGTAGAAAACGGCCTGAGAAATGGGCAAACGGTTTCAGTCTCCCTCATGACAATGCACCATGTCACACATCACTTCTGGTACGGAAATTTCTGTCAAATAACAACATTATGGTGTGTCCTCATCCACCTTACTCACCGATTCTGGCACCGTATGACTTCTGGCTCTTCCCCCAAATCAAAATGTTTCAGGACATCGAGGCAGCCACAACAACATAACAACACACTCAGGAAAAAGGACTTCCAGAACTGCTTCAGAAAGTGGCAAGAAAAATGGGATAAGTGTGTTCAAAGCAAGGGGGTGTGTTTTGAGGGGGATTAGTGGCAATATGTCTTTTACTATAATAAATTTTTTTTATTTAAACATTCACCATATGTTTTGATCACATCTTGTATATGATTCTGTGAGATTTTCCTCTTTACTTATCTAGTAACTTTACATATAGAGCACCCTATAGTTACTGACAGCTTTTAGCTTTCTTTCTCTCAGTCTCATTTGATTTCATAGATCCATCACTATTAATGACCTCAGAATTGTGATGCTCAACAATTGGTTTAATGCTCAAAGGTCAAGAGCATACAGGCATATCGTGCAAGATAGTGATTGAAATGACCTTTAATAACCTTGTTTGCTCATAATTTTATCATTGAAGACTGCTGGATTTCATATACCATAGGAAAAATATCAAGAAAATTCATTATATAAAAGGGCCATGTATAAAAAAAAAATCAAAGCTATTAGGCACTTTAGGAGTCTATAAAATTATTGACTGGTAGAATTTTAAGTACTGTCTTCACTGGCGGTTATGTATCCCTTCAGGAAACTTCATCTTATTTCATTTTCATTTCACAATCAAACTGTAATTACTATGTTGTCTCTGTAACTATTTACGTATGTAGCTATCATTGGAGTATTTGCTTATTCTAGAAATTGCCAGAATGTTCCATGAGACTTTTTCCTCAGTAGAACTTTTAAAACTATTTCAATCAAATGTAAGCTTTATTTTATAAAGTTTATATGAACTTTTCTTGATCACCTGGTCAAGTTCATTTAACCAAGAGCTGATCACGCAATAAATCTTATTTATACATTTCACCGTGTTTAAGCATTACTTCCCTGAAGGCTTTTCAACTATTTCAGAATAACCGTTTATTTTCTTGATGTGCCCTCTGACAGGAATCATGAGGGACTTAAGAGCTTTCATGCAAAATTTGAACTGAAGGAGTGATGAAGTTTAGCATACAGGTCGCCTCCCAAAGTTCTACCTTTGGTCCAATGGGGCTAAACAAAAGGGCAGAGATCAAAGGGCTCCAAATACTTGTGATTTGGGAGTTGAGTGAAAAAGAATATGTTTTTTTTTTTATACTCAGCACCTTAAATACCAATAGTGTGGCTGAGGAAATTGAAAGGACTGAGAGTGTAGGCACACAGACCAATGAGGAGCCTATGGCAGTTGTCAGCCTAGAAATGATGAGGGTCTTGGCAGCAAAAATGAAAGAGAGACGATTTCTGCCAAGTATGGAGAAGGATGACAATTCACAGCTTGGCAAATGACTTGAAATGTCAGTAGAGAGGGATAAATCAGAGATGACCCTGAGATTCTGATTCAAGTTTTTGAATACATCTAAGATTGAACTCAATACCTCTTCACAAATGCAGAGCCTACTCCTGCCTCGTCATCCTCATCATCTCAGTTATAGAGGATCCATTTTCTCTAAAGTGGCCTTTTACAACAGCCTCCTATCTGGTCATCCCGCCTTTAGTCTTCCCACACTTTCACATGTTGGTGTCATCCATAAATTGGAAATCAAGTGCATTTCCAGCAGCTCTGTTTATATCATTTGTTGGGTTGGCAATTCAAGTTGCATTGCTCACCATCATCTTCAGACAATGAACTTGGAATGTTTAGGATTAGACCACTAAAAAATACACAGGAGGACAAACTTATGTTAAATTGGTGGATAATTTATCATTATACATCATACAGTTCTGAAAGTATTTTTATAGTTATTTTCACATTTGATTTTTATAGCTCTGTCAAGTAGGCATCCCTTATTAATTTAACTCTTTGATTGAAAATCTCAGTGCTATTAAATGTTAGTAACTTTCAGCACAGTATAATCTAGAAAGTTGCAATTATTAAGTATTTCCTTCTTTTATCTAAACTCATATCCCATATTAGAGACAATAGGCTATGAGGGTTAAATATGCCAGGATTTATGAGATTAATAAGTAGAAAGTATATGGATTTCTTTCTAAAAAATTTCCAATTACACTGTGCACTTCACACCTGGTTTTCAACCTTTGTCTTTTACATGCCACAAAAGTTTCTAGGGAACAATCTAAAGGCAGTTTTTAATATTCACTGCTATCAAGAATCAGGAGAAAACAATGGGCTTTCCATTCTTTAAGTTTATGTGACATCCAAACTAGCTATCACAATATGAACAGCCCAGTTGCCCACCTCTGATCTCTGCTCAGCCTGGTTGTTCCTGGGAAATAGTACTGGCTCTAAAAGGCAGCAGATCAAAGTCCCAGAGAAGAGGCTGACTTAATAGAAAATCCTTCTCTCAGTCATGACCAATAGTAATAATCTTGTCCTTATTGCTCAGCCCTTGAATGTGAGCTTCTCTTGCATACTTCCCTTTCCTGTAGACACATGCACAAATACACACACTTCCAGAATCTAGGGATTCTGGTTCAATTTCAGACCCTTCTACTCAAAGAACAGCTACACCATGGTGGGGCTTTCGTTGGACTTGATGTTAGAAGACCCACATTTAAATCCTTGTTTTTCTCATCCAGTCAGTGCAATCTTTAGCTAATATATATCAAAGTTAACTGAATTACACTCATTACTCTTAGCACTTTGCATGCACTAACTCATTTATTTCTCACAGAATCAATATGAGCTAAATATTATTATTATCATTTCCATTTAACCTCTAAAAAGCCTGAGACATTGGCAGGTTAGGTTACTTGCTTGACTACGGGTTAGTAGCAGAGTTAGGACCACCGGCAATTCATTAATCCTATCCAAACTTGCTTCTTCATCAGTCAAATGGGGATAATAACAAGCCCTGGATTACATAAGAAAATGTGTATGAAAATACTTATTAAGCTTTAAAAAGCTCTATAAATCCTAATATTATTGTTATTGACTGATTTATTAATACCACACTTAGATCCTAACCAATGTCTGATTCTGACCCATGGCTTTATGAGACTTTTTAGCAACTTTCATCCTGGGCATCCACTTTCATTTGTAGCCTGCAGGTACATATACATTGATATTACCAACAAGAGCCTCCATCCTCTAAATTAAATAAACAAGTTTCTCCCGCTTTATCTAGTCAGCCAATATGGGTGTGCTGAGTTTATGCATTCCTTAAATGAGGGCTGTCCACATGGCTCCAATTATAATCCTGTGATATTGGCAATCATAAATGGCTATTATATAAGAGCTAATATCTCTATAAATATGAGCATTCATATTGAAAATGTGTTCCACAGAAGACAGAACCATCCTATAGCTAATGAAAGTAGAAACAAAAAATGGTAATCAAAGTCAGGAGAGGTATGACCAGCACAATATCATTTGATTATGTGGTTTGTGTCCCTTATGTGACTATAATGTCATACGGTCCTCCTCACACCGAAAGAAGCATTGGTTCCATAAATTGATCCGTGGATCCAGGGGTGCGTTGCTTGTCTCAGTGCTTCTATTCTATTCTATGTTGGTCAGCATATTCTTCTGACTAGCCTTACTCTATGTTTTTAGTAAACACTTGTTTTGCAAACTGTTTTAAACCTTTGGTTTCCTTCTCTAAGACTTGAGCTTCTGGACGAATATAGCTTAAATAGCAACTTGGGCGGTGAATGGAATCCTTTTTTTCCTGTATTAGATACAAAAGGATCGCATGCCCTAAGTTTCCTGTAGAGCAAGGCTGCTACAGCACTGCAGTCCTCATTGACAAGTGGCCCATAAGATGACACTAAAGCACCTGGAGCAGCCATATTAGCAACAGGCAGAATGGGCCTGCTGGCTCTGCTCTGGGACACAGCTCCTTTCATGGGGTGAGATTCAAGGGAGAAAGAGAGCAAGGCTTATAAGCCATCTTACAAATTTTTGTCCAAGTCTGACTGCCTGCATTCTTTCACTGTTAGATTATGCACTATCATATATAAAAAGAAGAAGGCCCAAAAGGGTTGATTTGTCCAAGGAGCATAATTGAAACTAGAATCTAAATTAGTTTGATCCATAGGTACTTATAGTGTACCAACACTAATGGAACTTGATCAACAAATATTTACAATCACTTTTTGTGCTAGTACATATAAAGTTTGATCCTTGATCAAAAGGATCGTATGCCCTATTTTTGAAACTAGATTTAAATATGTGGAAATTTTATACACAGGTATGCACAAATTATTGACAAGCTAAAATACAATGTTATCGTAAGTGTATAAGGGATGAATTTAAAAGTTTTAGGTATATGTGATAAGTTCTATGTATTTTTTCATTGAGGGTATGATTTCTGGATGGGAACAATCTGGAAAGATTGATCAACTGTCAAGTTTATACTTTTTTTGTATTTATACATGGATCAAATAGGTATAGGCAGAGAGGTAGGAAGAAAGAAAGGGAGGGAAGAAGGGAAGAAGGGAGGGAAAAGCATAGGGAGGAAGAGGAGGAAAGATACATTATAATAGAGGAGTTAAAGTGAATATATAGCTGTGGAAAAGCTTAGTATAATCACTCTTAGAATTTATTAAATTATACTTACCTGGTCACTCTTCAGTCTTCAATGCACTAGAGTCAGATGTGTAGGAAGACACATACATTTACACTTACGCTAACACATAATCACACTGAGTGGATCCTTTTTCCTTTGACAAAGTTTATGAGTCTTCACATTTTTATCAGGTTTTACATTTTTATTAGGCTCATAAACTTTTCTCGGTTCATCATGCAGATGGCGCTCTAGAGGCTCATCCTACCAACTCTTTAGATAAGTATAGGCATGTCTGAACCCACAGCGTATAATCAACTTGGGCCTTCCTTCTATAATTATATTTACAAGTATGTGTGTCTGTGTGTGTTTATGCATACGACACACACCGACATGGCACATGAAAATTCACCCAAATTTTCTCTCAGAGAGTAAATACGGAACTCAATTGTCCTATTTGCAAAAGCCATTAGCATCTCAAGCCAATTGATAAGTTGATTATAATTCCAAGTTGATTATAATTCCATGGAAAAATATAAGCTGTATTGTTCTATCTTTACATTGATATATCTTTACATTCACAAGTCTTTTTTTCTCTGCAACATTTGCTAATTGGTATTATCTTATAACAAGTGTTAGGGTCAGTATATACTTTATCATCTAAATCTGGATATCTTTTAGAGTTAAAAAGACTGGGATTAAATAATTGCACTGTGACAATCAGCATAAACCAGGTCTGTCACAAACAAATAGAACATTATGTGAGGTCACTCAAGCTGGTGACCATAATGTTAGAAAGTTCACGTTGCCAACCCGAACTTTAAGATAAAATGATGACTAAACGGGGGGGGCAGATGCACAGGTGGGAGGTATTAATGGCAGTACTTCATTTTTTATTTCTTAATTGGCTGCTGCCCTTTGGGTTTTTATGAAATAATAATTGTTCCTATTTCCATTTCAGAAATGAGCCCCAGGATCTCTCACTGCAAATTTCCTCTGGCTTTTCCCTCTGTACCTATTCATACTTCTCATTACATATGGAATAAATTGCATGAATCTGATACAGCATTCATAACTGACGTTCTAATCCTTGAAGAAAATATGTAGCTCTGACCAGCAGTTTTCAAGTTGGTCTAAGGAAGCGTTACTAAAATAGTTCTATCCAAGACTACCGAGTACAATCTTTTAAAGGCTATTGTAAGTGTTTCAGTGCCCCGTAACAGATAACTATTTCATGCTTAATTTAAGTTGTAATTGCTTTGAATTTACAGTATATAATCCAGAATATGCAATATATGGTAGACCCATAAAATGGAGGTATGAAAACATCTTATTATTCTTCACAAATATTTAATAGACAGAAGCCAGATTTTGCCTGCCAGTTATAGGCTTTGTAAATTGTCATGGTAACAATTAGTGTGTTACTCCATGTACAGGTACTAATGAGAATTTGGGGACTTCTGCATTGATCTACTATACAGTTTTAATTAGTGAAATGAATGCTAAATTTACTCTCAAAAAAAGGTAAATTTAGTTTTTATATGTCATGCAAGAATTTGCTCCATTTGCTTTCACTAGAATTATTTTGTTCTCATGAAATATAATTTTATTTACTTATATTTTCATGGTACAGTAAGCAAATATAGTTTCTGTCTTCAAGGGCAACCATTAGGTTATAATATTTTCTATCTAAATTATATCAATAGAGTTAACCTAGCTTAAGAATTACACTTGATAATGGTCAAAATGGATATAGGTTACCCGTGGGTGAACATATCCTTTTACACAATATCATTAAGTCTTTGTTAACATTTGTTGGATATGATCAGAATTATCCAATCAACTTCCATTATTATAAAAACATTGTACATGAACACTATTCAATTATATATTCATTCAATAAATATTTACTGAGCATCTACACTGTCCTGGGTACTAGGAATTCAATAATGAGCTGAAGTAGGGTTCCTGTTTTCAATGTACTTCTTATTAAGGGAGAAAAATAATATGTATGTACAAAAATTTATATTTAATATAATTATGGAAAATAATAAGTTCTATGAAGAAAAGTGATAAAAGCTAAGTCTATAGAGTTTGATCTGGGGAGTGAGGAGGATAGTATTTTATGTGTTTGTCATGTTTTTTAGTCAAGATGGTTAGAGAATGTGTCTCCAAGGAAGTGACACTTGGATAGATCCCTGATAAGACATGGAAGTCTTCAGGGTAATGTTGGAGAAGGATAAAGCTGGGGAAAAGGCTCTGAGAAGGGAATACTAAGTATTAGAGTATTGTGAAGCAGCAAGACTGGAATAACAGCAGGGTAGCATGGTGAGAAAGAATTAAAAGAGGCAGAAAAGGATCAGATCATGAAATGTGTTTAGATTGTAGACGTGATCAGTGGGCTAAAGCAATCATAATAATGGCACCCAAGATGTCCACGTCCAAATCCCTAGAACCTATGATTATGGTACATTAAATGGAAAAAGGAACTTTGCAGCTATGATTAAACTAAGGATCTTGAGTTAGGGAGATTGTCCTGGATTATCTGGGTGGGCTTAATCCAATTACATAAGATCTTAAAATCAAAGAATTTATTCACTTATGATTGTTAAAGAGATATGATGAAAGAGCTGGGTCAAAATGATGCTATGTTGCTGGTTTTGAAGATGGAAGAAGGGTGTTACAAATCTAGAAGAGGGGGTGGCCTCTAAAAGCTGGAAAAGACAAGATAATGGATTCTTTCCTAGAGACTCCAAAGAGTAATGCTGTCCTCCCCTCACCTAGATGGTAGCCTCATACATCCATGTTAGATGTCTGATTTACAGAAATGTAAGATAGTGAATTTGTGTTGTTTTAAGTCACTATGTCCATGATAATTCTTACAGTAGCCATATAAAACCAATATAAAGTTTTCAGCAGGGTAATATGATATCTATAACCATATTTTATGTGATCCCTTTGTCAACTATGTGGGGAATATATTGTTAGAGGGGCAAGATGACACAGCAGTAAGACTAGTTAGGATACTGTGCCAAAGCAACTATAGTTGCTTGCACTAAGGTAACCAAGTGATAATAAGTGGTAATATTTGGATAAAATTTGGGTGTAAAATAAGCATAAAGGTGGTTTTCAAAGCCACGGCACTAGATGAAACCATCCTGCTGCACTGTCCAATATGGTGGCTACTAGCTACACATGTCTATAAATTAAATTAAAATTAAACCTTCAGTCACACTAGTGACATTTCAAGTTCTCAATAATGACATGTAGCTAGTAGTTACCATATTGGACAGCACAGACAGAGAATGTTTTCATCATCACAGAAAATTCTATTAGACAGCGCTAATGGTACTGAGACATGACAGAGAAGAAAAACAAACAAACAAAAAGTATCAAGGACAGATCCCTGAGTTATTTTAACTCTCAGAGTCAGAGATGGGGGATGGAGGTAAGCCATCTAAAGTGACCAAGCATGGTCAGTGTTTATCTTTTCCAATATTTAAACATATCAAAACACAAATTAGGGCCAGCCCGGTGGCTCAGGTGGTTAGAGCTCCATGCTCCTAACTCCGAAGGCTGCCGGTTCGATTCCCACATGGGCCAGGGGGCTCTCACCCACAAGGGTGCCAGTTGGATTCCGTGAGTCCCACAAGGGATGGTGGGCAGCGCCCTCTGCAACTAAGATTGAACACAGCACCTTGAGCTGAGCTGCCGCTGACCTCCCAGATGGCTCAGTTAGTTGGAGCGCATCCTCTCAACCACAAGGGTGCCAGTTCGATTCCTCGACGCCCACAAGGGATGGTGGGCTGTGCCCCCTGCAACTAGTAATGGCAAGTGGACCTGGAGCTGAGCTGCGCCCTCCACAACTAAGATTGAAAGGACAACTTGACTTGGAAAAAAAAAAGTCCTGGAAGTACACGCTGTTCCCCAATAAAGTCCTGTTCCCCTTCCCCAATAAAAATCTTAAAAAAAAAAAATACACCCACAAATTAGGAGACTATACTTATAATAGAAAATGTAAATCTATATGTGATTAACACAAATGTTATTTCTGCATATATCTTGCTGTTGAAGCAGCTAACAAGCTAGAGATAATAATTTTCTATGAGATTCCAGTTGTTATTAAGCACCTTCTAAAATGGAAACTTGGCTCTGAGGGACAGAGTCAGGAAAGGAGAGAGGCAATGTGGAAAGTGGTGGCATGGCACAAGAGTGTAGTGTTGCTTCCTTTATAGATTTGTGTTGGACTATCTTTGAAGAAAAAAAGGAAGAGGAAATGAGAGGAGGGGTTTATTTAAAAAATAATAATAATAATAACGTTAACTCGAGCAATAGAACCAACACATTATTTTCTCTGACCATTTCCAAAATCACACAAAGAAGCTTACAATTTTTTCTTTACTTTTTCTATGTGTTTGATAACTAATCGTTTATGTTGCTAATAAATGATAGCAGCTGAGGATTTTTCGAATGTCTACTGTTCCTCAGCTGCAGTAGTGCATTCAGTATCTTAGAAGCAGTTGACCTCTGGTACCCTATTATTTGATGGTTTTGATGTGTTCTTGTAAAAGCCAGAATAAAAGCAAGAATCTTACAAGGACTAAGACCTTAGATGAGAGACAAATAGGACTCTGAAACCAGAGGAGAACTTTAAAAGCTGGAGATTCTGAGAGGGGCAGAAAGTAGTACAAGTAAGGGAAGGGCCGTTCCATTTTGATTGTTACAGTATAGTATACAGAATAGTGATCTAGCAAGTATTTTACAACTTTATTCAGTTCTTCGACTTTTTATATTGTTGTTGTTATTATGGAGTATTGAGCAAAAATAGACTGAAGTTCAACTTCTGTTAATTACTGCCTTGCTGACATGAACTAAATTTTAAAAAGGAACTGAATAATATTAACTAGGAAATACAATATATTCTAAAAGAAAGGAGAAAATAATAAGCCAGATATGAGTGCTCATTCATTCAACACATATTTAGTGAGCACTTACTCTTTGTCAATCCCTATCCTTGGTACAAGGAATGCAATGAATGTAAGGCACAGAGGTTTTTCCCAGTGAACTTACATTTTACTCTACATAGAAGGCTTAATATTACAAATTCTGGGCTTTTATTTCATCCAGCTCATTTCTCTCAATTGCATTTTTAAAAAGACCAAAATCTAAGACCAAAGATTGAATACTTCATTTGTCATGATGTCTAAATTTGTACATGATAATTTTTGTATGATTTTTATTAACATATTCTTGGATTAAATTGCAGAGATACAGCTAACTCCCTGCATTTTCAACTAGTTTAGCCACCATCTCTATAGTAGCATATATATGGGAAGTTCCCCTATCAACGTCAGAGGATAGAGACCAATGTCAAAGAGATTTTTCCCTATGTTTCTGCTAGGTGTTTCATGGTTTCTATTCTTATGTTTAAATCCTTAATCCATTCTGAGTTAATTTTTGTGAATGATATAAGATAAGGGTCTAATTTCATTCTTCTGAGTGTGATTATCCAGTTTTCCCAACACCATTTGTTGAAGAAACTACTCTTCCCCATTAAGTATTATTGGTTCCCTTGTCATATATTAATTGACTGTATACATATGAGTTTATTTCTGGGCTTTTGATTCTGTTCCATTAGTCTATGTGTCTATTTTTATGCCAGCATCATCCTGTTTTGATTACTATAGCTTTGTAGTATAGTTAGAAATCATGATGTGTGATACCTCCAATTTTCTTCTTCTGTCTCGGAATGGTTTTGGCTATTTGAGGACTTTTGTATTTCCATACAAATTTTAGAATTGTTTTTTATATTTCTGTGAAATATATCATTGGAAATTTGACAGGGATTGCATAGAATCTCTAGATGGCTTTAGATAGTATGGACATTTCAACAATATTTATTGTTCCAATCCATGAACACAGATATCTTTCCACTTATTTGTGTCTTCTTTAATTTCTTTCATCAATGTTTTAGAAAGAGATCTTTAACTGCCTTGGCTAAATCTATGCTCAAATGATATTGTTTTTGATGCTATTGTAAACAGGATTATTTTCATTTCTTTTTCAGACAGTCTGTTGTTAATATATGGAAACACAAGTGATTTTTATATGTTGATTTTGTATCCTGCAAATTTACCGAATTTATTTATAAGATTCAATAGTTGTTGTTTTTTTTTAATCTTTAGGGTTTTCTATATACAAAAGATCATGTCATCTACAAGCAGAGATAATTTTACTTCTTTCCTTCCAATAATCTGATGCCTTTTACTTCTTTTTTATACCTAATGTCTCTAGCTACAGTTTGGGCTTCACAATTAGGTAGGCCATTGGCTGCATTCTGCTGATGGGTAAGTTTACTGGCTGGGCTCTCTCTTTGGATAGGGCCTTCAGTTGTACCTTGCAGTTGGGTGGAGTCACTGTCTGGGCCCCCTGGTTGCGTGGGACCTCAGGCTGTGTTCAGCAATTGGACAGGGCTGTGGGGTGGAAACTACTGCTGGGCAGGTTGTATAGTAGATGCTGTGATTGTGTAGTATTGGACTCTCATGCTGTCCAGTGCCTCTCTTTAGGATCCCTTGTTAGGTGGACCAGAGGCTATGCTTGACAGTTAGTTGGGCAGGGCTGCTGGCTTGGCTTTCTACATGAGCAAGCCTATAGATGGGCCCAGGTTCTCTGGCTAGGCTTCTTGGTAGGATGGGACTGGAGGTTATGCTTAACAGTTTAGCAGAATTGCCATCTTGCTCACCTGCCCAAACAGGTTATAGGATGTGCTCATTGGCTGCCAGGCATCTGTGGCCATGTTGCTTGTTAGTAGGAGAGGACTAGGGGTTATACTGAGCAGTTGGGTGAAGCTTTGAACCTGCTTCTTTGCCTAGCTGGGCCATCAAATGGGCTCCATGGTTGGAATGACCTATGGGCTTGGGTCCTGCATTGGGCAGAACTGTTCACTGAGTTCACTAGCTGTACAGGGCCTTCAGCTCAGCTCTAAAGATGGGCAGAGCCACTGGCTGTGATATATACTCAGGCAAAGCTACAAGCAGGAATGTAGCCTGCCAAGATCTGAGCTCTGGTTGCTGTAAGCCCTGCCTTCTTCTTCATCTCTACCTGATCCCCAGTTGTGGAGTCCCATGGGTACCCCACTGGTCTCCATGAGACAAGACCCAAGTGGGCCTCCTGAGAAGTGCCCTGCAACACTGAGGAAACTAGATATCCACTTTGGGAGAAGCTCTCTTTTCTCATTGGAGAAACTATAAACCTTGGAGTACCCCCTTGGTGATGTGCTGTAGTGGCCTGGGGTGGGGCAATGGGGTCAATATGAAACTATTCTCTTTACCCTACTAATGTGGTCCTTCTCAGTCTGTATGGTCCAGAAGTGTGTTTCAGTCCCACCTCTGCGTTCTGGGAATTTCAATAGTGTCTTGTCTTTGGATAATTGCTAGTTGTTCTTGTAAGGGAGACTAAAGTCCAGAACAATATGTTGCCATCCTGATGACATCACTTTGTTCTGAACATCAACGTTAATATTTCAGTAAAGTCCTTAGTGGAGTAACCAACACATAATAACCATTATTATTCTTATATGTGAATTCTCTCCTTCTGGGCTCACTGTAAAACAAATGCTTCTGAAATATCTTCTGCTTCACTCATTCTGATGCAAAGATAACATCCTATTGGTATTTTGACATTTTATTATGATTTTGTTTACCCATGCTGTTAATAAAAAAGTTAAAATATTATAAATGTGGGTAGTTATGAAGTTATAATTAATATAAAGTTCAAATAGTCTTTAAAATCTATACTAAGATATATCTATATTCTCCTTTGGCAAGCAAGTACACCAGAAGGGCTTGGTCCCTCACTGACTCTTCTCTTGGGTGTTCTAGAAGCCAGTCTTTTCTAACTCTTGTTTTTATTCCTCTATTTCAACATAATTCTCTCTCTCCTGCCAGACTCCCTACAACACACAAGTGCTCACACAGTGAACAAATGCTCACACACACACTGAGTATAATGTGAGTAGATTAAAGAAAATAGGTTCATAGGAAGGACATGAAACTAAAAACCTAAAGAAACCTATGTTCCAGTCAACTTGTTGAATGTGAGCAACAGAAACCTACTTGAATTAGTATCAATAAAAAGTTATCAAGAGGACATTCTTGCAGTTCCAGAATGTAAGGAAGTGCAAAAAACCCACAAATGTCAAAGTGACACAAGAGTCACTTGAAGAGCCAACTACTGGATAAAAATGAAAAAATTTTGAGCAATAAAATAAATAGCATAGTATTGATTATAACCTAAAATATAAAATAAATATCCATGACTTTCTCTATATATCCATTATATAGATAGAAATAAGTAATTAAATAAATAAATATGTGGGAGAGAATAGACAACTCTTCCATGGAGAAGAATTCCAAATAACATATGTAGATATCCTGCTCTCAAAGAGAGGGACTATAACCTCCACTTTTTAGATGTGGGCTGCGCATGGTGACTTACTTCTAAAGAGTACAATATGAAAAGAACAGAAGAAAAGTAAATTTACAGTGGAGAAACGTGACAAACCCAAGTGATCAGGGTCAATATCAGCAATGAGGGGCCGTGTTGACAGCATGTGCCTTTGATATGATGTGATGAGAATGGCACTTTATATCTGTGACTTTCCTTTCAAAAACACATAACCTTAATAGAGTCATGGAGGAAAAAACAACAATGAAAAACAGACAAATCCCAATTAGGACACATTCTAGAAAATGCCTGACCAGTACTTCCCAAAATTGTTAAAGTCATCTAAAACAAGAAAAATGAGAAACTGTCACAGCCCTGTGGAGACTAAGGAGACATGACGATCAAAAGTAATGTGGTATCTTAAATGGGACATTCGGTTGAAAACTAAGGAAATCCTTAATGAAATATGGACTTTAGTTAATAATACTGTATCAATATTGGTTCATTAATTGTAACAAATATACCACCCTAACATAAGATGTCAATAATAGGGAAAATTGGGTTCAGGATTTATAGGAACCTCGAGTACTATCTTCATAATTTTTTCTGTACATCTAAAGTTGTTCTAAAAAATAAAGTTTATTAATAAAAGAAGTAGAGAAGGTGAAGTATGGCTGGTTACTGAAAGGGAAAGGGAATCTCGGAGTCTGAGGTAGGACTCATGGCTGTGTGCCCATGACAACCAGAGCGGAGGATGAGAGAGGAATAAGGAACAAGGTTGCTGTTCCCATCTTTCAGTGGCTAAAATGTCTCTCACCTATGCTTCCTTCAGCGTATTGGCTTCTCTTTCGCAACCTGTTTCATCTAACTATGAATTAACTATGCACATGGTCTCCTATGGTTACCATCCCTAACCTTGCAGTCACTGTATCAGCTTCAGCAAGCACCTCAGCTGTCTTAATTCAAATTCTTTTCTTCAAATTAGATATAGAATCTGGTTAGTTGCCAGCCAGCCTAGAGTTTATCTGTCCTTGAAACAGGTAAACAACCTCAATCCAAACAGTCGTGTTGGCACAAGAAGGTGAAGGGCCGTATGGTAGCTGTTTCTAGAAACTTCAAGTGAAAGTTTTTTAAATAAAGCTGGTAGGAACAGGGGAGGATAATGGAATAGGTTTAGTACATGTGACCAAAGCATACTATAAATATATATTTATGCTATAAATTATAAAGCATAACATAAGTATAAAGAAACAAAAGAAATTATCAGTTATATATGGTTACAATGCAGCTGTGTACCAAACACAAAATCGCAGTGGCATCAAATAGTAAACATGGATTTAACTCAGGGTTCAGCAGATGTGGGCTGGGCTTGGCAGGGTTGGTCATGCAACTGTAGTCATCTGTGGGTTATCGCCACAATAATGATGTCTATAGGTTGGATGGCTGTCAGCTGGAACAAATGGGACCCCTGGGACACATGTCTCTCATTCTCCAGCAAGCTAGCCTAGACATGTTCTCACAGCAAAGTCAGAGTAGCAAAAGAGGAGATGGAAATGGCCCACGCTTTTACAAGCCTCTACTTGCATCACAACTGTAAATATGCAGTGGCCAAATCAAAGCATATGGTCCAACTCAGAATCAAAGATCAGGGAAGTAGACTCCTTGAATACTAAGGCCTGCTAAGTCCCATTGCAGAGGCTGTAGATATGGGGTGGGGATGGGGTGTGAAGACTTTGGATCATTAATACAATCAATGTACCACTTAAATGAAATATTAAAGTAATTAGATAGTGGGATTAATTTAAGAAACCCACTCAGAAGAAGAGATTTTGAATGAGTGTTTAAACCAAATTACAGAAGAGCACATATAGATGTAGTCATCATTTGGTGTGATTTAAAGGTATGTTTACTGTTGCTATTATGGATAAAGGGCTCAAAGAGAACAGGATGTAGCAGCTTCTATGTCCTGGAGTGAAATTAGGATTCAGTTATTAACTCTGCTGCTCAGTAGCCCACAAGAAGTAATGCCTCGTCCTTCTATTTGGCCTGATCTATTGTGACAAGGCTCCAGGGAGCTGATGCGCATGAAATTCATTTCATGTCTCATTCACAGAATGCCTGAGTTTTGAAAATACCTTTATGATGTTTCAGGTTTCAGTTACCTAGTGTGTGATCTCACAAACTCACAGTCTTCAAAAGAAAGAACATTAACTTCTCCTCAGAAGCTTGAGGTTCTTTGTTACGAAAACCCAGGAGGCATCATTCCAGGGGAAACACAAGGGAGCACGGAGGTCATTTATGATAAAATGTTATGTATTGTAAGGGCAAGAGAAATACGTATTTTGTGCAAACTCAGAGTTGAATAGCTGGCACCAGGTTTAGGTGAAATAGACTAAAATATGTATAATATATTAACAAAGAAATCATAGTCTTCCCCTATCTCAGGTTTCTTAAAGTACTTTGTATAAGTAAGCATTGTGACCAAGCTGGCAAATAGATACATAAATGTACAAATAAGAACAATAACATTTTTAGAATCTCACAGGAAAAATAAAATTACATATTTTTTCCAGAAAATGAAAAGAGATAAGAATACACAAAAGACATGAGCAAATATCTCACTTTCTTTTGTTAATTCTGCATTATATTTTCAATGCTGTGATTTATCAGGTTTACTTCTTTACATGCTTACAAATCACAATAATTAAACTTGATTTTTTCTGTTTGATTCACAGCCAACAATCTGTTGAGAACAGAGCAATGTAGCAAATGCTTGGCCTTGTCCACGGCATATGTCATAGCTCTATTTGGGGACTCTTCCTACCAGAGACTGGACCAGGTCTCTAAATCCTTCTCAATATATTCCCTTGGTTGACACCACCATGGGATTAGAACTAGCAGTTTGAGGAAACCAATTTGCCCTCTCTGACTCATTCACCCTCCCTCCATCTCTGCACGCCTTAGTTAATTTAGTCATCTCGTACTCATTCCTCAAATTTCAGCTCACTTACCACTTCTCCTGGAAGATTTCCCTAACTGATCACTTTTATTTTGTTACACCTTCTCTGTATTTTCACAAAACCCCAGGGCATGCCTCAATGAAAGAGCTACTTGCACTGTATCATCTTCTATATTTAGTTTTTTATCTATCCCACTCACTGGTCCATGAAAGAAAGCATAAATAAACTAAGAAGAGAGAACAACTGAATTATGATTTCTCTGTTGATGGCCACTAAATCTCACAGCACTTGGTGAGATTTAGAACTTGGTGTCTACCAGGTCTGTGAACACGTTCAACATGAATGCAGAGTGAGTGAGTGAATGAGTAACTTGGAAAGAAAAGGCCCATATTTGCATGTTTCTTTTTATCTATGCTCCTCATCCAGAAAAAATGACCAAATGCTGGTGACATTTGTCAGAGCTTATTTGCAGCAAAAATAGTCCAGCTGAAAAATACATTTTCCACAACGTGTCTCTAAAATTCTTGGGCTGGGGTGAGGGGTGGAGAAGCACTGAGGTGCTGACAGAAAAGATTGTAATTTTGGCTCAGTTGAGAGCACTGAGGATAGAAGTTCATTTATTCAGGCAGCTGACTGGTACAACCAGAGCCGTGGGGCTTGGAATCACCAAGAGACCACAGCTTACCTGAATCAGGTTACTTAAAATTTCTGAGCTTCACTTCCTGCCCTAAGGATAACAAGAACTACCTTCCTGGTATACTCAGAGGGGTTGTTGTGACAAGCCAGGCAGATCACTGCATGCCTCCTAACCTGGGGGCACCCTGGTGATATTGGCAGAACCCCCATGGCTACTGGAGGACACAGAATACAGTTGGAATATCTTCTAGCATCATTTTATTCAAGGAGATAGGGGCATATTAATTTTCTATTGAAATAAATATGTATATACATGTATAAAATGCAAAATGCACATGAATATTTATGAGAAACCACAGGACTTCAAAGAAATTTCATGCTTGGATCAGGGAGCAACAGACTATACCCTGAATTACCTAAGGATTCATATTTACTTTTCTCTGCTGCTAAGTTAGAAAAGTTGGAAAAGCCCCTGATTATGGTAAATGATTTCAAACACCTTCAAACATCATATAATTGTGTAAGATGGTCACAGTTTTCAATTTAAAAATTATTTATTTACCATTTTTCCTTAGAAATGAGTCCCGTAACTGGGTACTGCTTATAGATCCAAACCCAGGAGAGGTTATGTTGTCTTGTTTTATAGCCCATGTATGGAATTCTTAAGGCGTATTTACATAGTTATTTCCCCAAGCATCTAATTAATTTATTTTTTTTTGCCATTCATGGATGCAAACTGCATCTCTTTTTGGCAGATCCCTGTGAGTAAACAATAGGAATGGGAAGGAGTATTAGACTTTCTGCTCAGGCAGACTCTAACGCATACAATAGGGGTGGCAACTCAGCTTGCAGAAAAAATAAATTGCAACTCAGCCAGTGTGGAAGAATTTTCAAACACAGCATGCACAAGATGTTATTCTGTGTTTGCTGTTCGGATTTGAGAAGAAATTCCATGTGGGTGTTCTGCAAGAACAAGAAATTGCCACTGTTTAATTTCATATAACCAACAGACTCCTGGAATACATGTTCACATTAATAATTCTACTTAAAAGATACCAATATGTTTTCACCTACACACCACACACACACACACACACACACACACACACACACACACACACACCTGAATGTCCACATAAACACACAAGGCCATTCATTTGATTGTCAAAATAAGGAGTTATGAGGTTAAAAGCCAACAAACCAAAGTATAGAAGAGAAATTGAAGTATTGAAGTACCACAAATATAGAAGAAAAGCCAAGTATAGAAGATAAACTATGAAGAGAGAAAAACAGACTCTTTCAAGCTAGAACTGAAATTTGACTATGAAAAATACCTGGCAAAAGATGTTGTTATAAGCGGATTTAAAGTATATTTGCATTTTCCCAGATTCTATCTACACCTGCCTCTAATTTTGTTTAGAATGATCAAATTTCTTTCATATTCCTTGTGAGAGAAGTTTTTGGTTGTTTGGAGAGTGTTTGTGTTGAGTTTTAGACCTGTTTACCATTAAAAGAAGAATATAGGAAGAATAGAATGACCTTAGAGTATCAGAGTCTGGAACAGTTTTAAATATCATTACTGTGGTTTCATTCGAGTTCTGAAACTGAAAAATAGATCCCAGAATGAAAATTTTCGTATTTATGAATTTGTTTCAGAGATCTATCTATCCTTTGTCATCTATGAAATGTCCTGTCTTCTGATTTATTACCTAAAGGCACTGATTTGGCTGCAGATTATTAGAAGAAAGCCTTTCCTTTCCTTTCAAGACTCAAAGGACAAGATATGCTGGGGTTTTTTTCTCCTAATAATTTATTTTACAGGCTCATCCTGATTCAGCGATAAAGGAATACTCATGCTTGATAAGTACTTTGGGCCTGATGATAAATGCTATGGTTGGGTATTATTTCTATTCAAGTGTGCAAAACCCTAGAGAACTGATTGATAGTGGTGGACTGCATTATGTGAATAAGGCTTCTTGTGCAACTTCAGTGGTCTGCCTGATGAAATAGCTTGATCAAAGTGTCGACGAGGTACCTGCAATTCCAATACCAAAGACCATTTGGTCGTTGAGAGATTCTCAACCCCATTGTGACTTCTGGATGAATAATCTAATGTCAGAACCGCAAAATACTGAAATTATATCCTATACTCTGGTCATTTTTACCTGTGAGGACAGATAGTCGCTAATATTCAGGAGGGAGAGAAAGAGATTATTACAGAGGAGATAAGGCCAACTTCGCCTGAGTCACACGTTTCCCAAGAAGTCTGTCTTGGGCTGTTAGAATAACAAATGCATACACGATTAAGTTTCACTATTTAAGGGATTAATATTGACTAGTATACTCAAAAACATTCTAATTCAGGAGACAAGCAATGCTAAAAAAATCTGCATGGATTTTAAGTTGTCAATGCATTAATCATTTTCAAAGAGATGCACACTGAAAACTGAGCCAAACATGCATTCAGATTAATATTGAAATGTTCAGGGTTTACCTCTGAAATTAATAACATCACACTCAATCAAGATCTAGAGTAGTCTAACTATCACATTGTTTTATACACCTGAAACAAAGAAAAAACAAAACAACAAACAAAAGTTCTAGAGTAATCTAGATATGCATTGCATATACCCCTTAATAGGTGTGTGTGTGTGTGTGTGTGTGTGTGTGTGTGTGTTTAAGTTTTCAGATTGATCTGCTTTAAATGACACTGAAAAGATGCATTCAAAGTAATAAAGAGCTTTCGGCATAATTCAAATTCATTGAAAAGGCAATACTAATGAACTCAGCACGTTGATTTGCTAGAATACCTATATTCATTTCCTCCCAAGTATGCATGGATCCCTGTCAGGTTCTTGTAAGAAGACTCAAATTTAGGGGCTTCCTCAGGTAAACAAATGTTACCACAATGTTTCCATTTCCACAGAATTGTCATGATGGGAATTTAAAAAAGAAATAAATACTCTTTTATCAGGAAAACAACATGTATGGCTGGGAAAGAGGGGAAGGAAAGGCCCTGAGAGCAGGAGATTTTCCCTTTTCTTCTTCTGAGAAAGAGGAAGAAAATGAGCAGACAGAACATATGAGAGGAGACGCTGAGACATCTCCTGCAGGCTACGTCACAGAGTGCTCTCACCTCAAGGAACGTGGTCATCACTTCTTTCTGCTGATCTCCGCCTGCCCTTTAAATATATCCACTCACTTCAATTTTTCCAACCTGTTGTCTCTTGTTACCCTTTCTCATTCTTCCCAGAATGCTTTTTTATTTCTGTTTTTTTCTCCAGTGTTAAAGAAAAAAAAATATTTATGATGCTTTGCTAAAGGAGGTAAGGCAGGTTTTATATTCAGGGGGACTACTGCAATGGGGGTTTTGCAGTAGGCAACAAAAACCAGGCTCAACTCCAAATACTATAAGGATAAGGGGAGATTTAGAGCCAAGGAGTAGGGTAGGGTCAGTGGATGAGAAAGTAATAAGAGGAAACTTCAGGCAAAATCGGATTCTTGCTAGATCAACGCAACAGGATTCTGCTGAAGGCAGGCCAGAGGATAAAAACACTAAGGGGGGAGGATGGGGGCAATTTGATTAAATATTAAGGGTGTGGGATTTTCACTAAACTGACCCAGCAGGATTCTTGCTAAAACTAGACTAAATGGGCCAAAGACAGAGTCCAAAGTTGGGACCTTCAGAGTTTAGAAGAGCCTGACCCGTGTTAGGTTAAGGAGAGAGTCTTTATCACCATCTAAGCAAATGTTCCTTAAACTCTGCTTACCAGTCCTCACAAGAAAGGCATTGTGCACCGGATTCTTTTGGCTACATAGGCCCTTGTATAGTCTTTGGTGTCTGAGAAATATATATGCACAACTGTAGTCTACAGATGGGTCAGAGTCCTGAATAAAACTGCTGTTCCTAAAATAAGCAGCAGGGTCTTGTCTTGTTTCTGTTTTCTGCCGCATTATTTCGGCAGAAACCTAAAATGATCTTTATTCTTTATTGTCCCTCACATCGAATTTATTAGCCATTTCTCCACATTCTACCTCCAACATATGTCCTAAACATTATGCTCACTTCCCACGGTCAGCATCTTACATCACCTCACCATTTCTCTTTCCTGGATCCCTATAACAACAGTCTTTCAACTGGTCTTCCCACTTCTTCTCTTGTTCCCTTCCACTCTCTCCAAACTTTTCTACACATGGGTTGGAAAAACAGCATTTTGAAAACTAAAATGGAATCAGATCATTAGGGAAAAAACCCTTCGTTGGACGTTCTGTTGTACTTATCATATAATCCAACTCCTTGCTTTGGTCTATAAATCTGCATGACTTGATCCCATCTTTTATTTTAACTCATCTTGCTCTGATTTCCCTGTAACTCATTTTGGTCCAGCCCACCACATGTCTTCCTTCTTTGCCTTTCGTATCTCAGGGTAAATGTCTCTTCTTTAGCAAACATCCCTCAAGTGGACTCTGCTCTTAGCACCTTGTTTGTTCCCTTCATAGCACTTATTAAACTTGAATGTTTTTTATCTGTCTTTCAACTTATTTTTTGGCTACCTCCGTCAGAAACAATTAGCTCCATAAAATCTAGCACCTATCTGTCTCATTCATCATCGTATTGGTACTACCTGGAAAATTGTCTGATACATGGTCAGTACCGAATGACTACTTTTTGAATAAATGAATGTCTCTAAGGCACTTCCCCAAAGTCCCTTAGAGAGGAATTTCTAATAAGAGTACAGTAGTCTTATTTTAAAAAATGTATTGTCTTTGGTTTTAAAGCAATTTAAAATTATTTTTAATATATTCTTCACTCAATTTATCCCATTATATTCAAATTAAGTTCATTAATGAGCATTGGTCATTAGTGAGGTATAGATGACATGAGTAAATGAAGAAGAGGCGTGTATCCAAAAAAGTCAACTTTTACAAAACGATTTAAGCCTGTTTTCCATGCTGTGGCACAATCTTGCCAACAAATAAAAAGGTGATGATTTAGGTAAGTAAAATGGAAGTCCTGTGTTTATTGTTATAAACAGAGTTACTCCAGGGTTAACAAGAACCCAAGAGTGAAGTAGACTTGCCTTTCTACAACCTTAGATGTCTCTTAGGAGTGAGCCTGAGCCGAGCTCGTTGTCTGTTCCTGCACAGTGCCTGCCAGAGGCAATGATCAATAGTGAGGTATGGCCAGCCCAGGGCTTAAAATGCTTTGGAAGGCCAAGACAGCTGGCTGAGGCAATTTGGCCTCTGACAGAAAAATTGGCAGGTGCCTGTGACATAAACAGTGGATTACCTTCCGTTGCCCCAAATAAATTAAATCTTGATCAGCATTTCTCTTCGGATAATCCTGAAATTGGACCTGTGATCATGTCATCAAATATCCATCTCAAGAAAATCCAAATTACACAACCTGCTCCATTCTGGAAGGCTCAGTCAAGTGCACATTCACAGCGAAGTGCTTGGATGAGCTTCAGTAGCTGCTGGTCCTAAAGAACTGAACGTAAAATTCATAGACAGCTTTTTCGGTCCACTCTTTTAAAAGTCACACAAGGGTTCCTGTTGTTAGTGACAATTTTTAAATAATTTTGTTGGGAGGTACAAATGTGGGTGAGGTGTGCTGTCACTGAAAGATTTTGTTTCCAATTGCCATTAGTCACCTTTTTAGAATAAAAGCCTTGCTTGAATCAATTGTGACCAAATACCACCACATGGTTTATGTGACAATAAGGTTAGTGAATACAGTTCATATTTCCAAACACTTTAAACAGGGGTAGTACATTAAAGTACTGTCTGTAAGAATATTTCTACTAAATGATGCACACACGAATTTTCCCTATTTGCTCAGTTGGGTTTTTTTTTCATCTTAATACATCCCAGTTATTAAAATTGTGTCTTATATTCGATTTTAAGGAGTTTCTTTTCCTCTAATGCAAGTTTAGTCAAGCCCTTTTAAAACTAAAGTGCCATAAATTGAATATGATGCTGTAGATTTAGTCATATCAATATAAACTAAAATGAGGCTATAACCCAGTATAATGGAGGGGAAAATTCGATATATTCCTTTTAAATGAAACATCAAGTTCTTTGCCAGGCCTTTGTGTTACTAATAAGAGAATAGATGGTCCTTACATTCACTTGAACACTGTTGTGGGTTTGGGGTATTCTGGGAATGAGTTTGAAAGTAGCAGCAAAGGGAAGATCAAATTGTTCTGGCAAATAATCTGAGAAGAATTTGGAGAGGCAGAATCTAGAGAAACTGAAGAAGAGGGAAGAGGAAGAAAGAAGAAACAGAAAACAAATGATGAGCAATTAGGGAAAAATCTCAAGTGGTAAGGTCATTAAAAGACTTTTAAAGAATAATATTTAATATACAATCTCAAGTTTTTAAAAATTTTGCAAGGTTACCTTCTTCCATCTTCTACATCTTTGGGAAAGTGTAGTATATTCTTTCTCTCTCCTCCTTTCTCCCCTCCCACCTGTCCCAGTAAATCAGAGAAAGATCCAACTCTGTCCACACTCCAAGTGTCGTAATATGGAACAAGGGCAGCGTGCTTGTTAGGCCAGCAAAATGATCTATTACCAGGGTTAATTAAGTGGAGGTAAATCCCAGAGCCACAGGTAACAGTAAGAACATAATCCCTCTCTGACTTTACAATGATTTCTAAATCATGCCCAACTTGGAGAAAATTCAAAGACAAGGAAACACCTTCTATACTGCAGTTAAGATGTGAAAGAGCTTCTGGCAAACACAGAGAGAGAGTAATCCCTAGAGCTTTCTCAATAACTAAGGCTGGCAATGTTTGGAGGAAGTATAACACAAAGTTTCAACTCCTCAGACCCGTTAAGTAAAAAAGGAATCATTGCAGGAAGGGAGATTAATGAATTTCTGCAAATAGCATTCACAGTCCAGATGTAAGCAAGAAGCCATTTTAATAGAGATTCATTTGGGATGTACGCAGGAAGGATGTAGTCACAGAATAATGAAAGCAGAGGACTTGAAAGGGGCTAGAATGGAGAGGAAGACCTTAGAAACATTTGACTACAGACTTCAGTGTCTTAATGAGTTCTTTTGTGTAAAGTAACTGGGATTTAATCTGACAATGCAGGTATATTATTTCAGTGTGTTCTATTCAATAATATAAACTATACAGTAAATCCATAGTGTGAGCTGATTCTTGTTCAACTAATTCTCTGTCTCTGTTTTGAAATCCTGACTCTCTAAAGTTTTCCAAAATTTAATGTAGAACCTATCTGGACTGGTAGACCCTATCTGACAATTCTTCGCCTGATTCTGGAATCCAGAGAAGGCAAATCAGGTTAATTACATCCCTCATGAAGTACTATACGAATAAGATTAATTTTTGCTGAGGTTCAATATGTGATGCCAATTGGGTGCAAACACTGGAAGAAAAAGAAGGCCAGGAAGGTACATCAATGTTCTTGTACAACAGTTTCTCTGTCTCGTAAACAATAAAAGAGATCAGATGGTGGCATTTGGCAATACAAAGGGAATCTTAGGTATTGATGCTTTATAGAAAACCCTTTCAACTCAGAAACAGGTTCATTATTAAAATATTCATAACAGCAGAATTAGGATGCTTCCCTTGAAGCATTATCTCATGAAAAAAATTGATTGAGTAGTAAGATATAAAAATGGATGTGATTCAATAATTGCCCTACTTTAAAAAAAAACAACAACAAAAACACATTTTCCTCCCTCAGGTAATGAAACAACAATAACAACAAAAACCAAAGAACACTTGACACAAAGGGACCAACTCAGTGTTTCACAATAGCTCATGTACATGTCTTTGTTATGGTTCTAAGTGATGGTCTTCCCTTCTATCACCATGGAAATTGACATCAAATCATTTTCAATATATTTTTAAAAGGAGAATGAGTGCTTCTGGCACATAATAGAGGTGTTTATAATGAAGCTGAAAACTGCGTTGAAGGAAATCTACTTGCTGATGAATGGTATTTTAAAAAATCTTTCTTGATTCCTTAAAAGCAAAATGCATTGCCTTGCTTTGTAAGAAAACCTACTCAACAACTCCACAAGAAATTATGAGTGGCAGAAAAGCTAGTTCAAGCCTAGCTCTCACATTCGAGGGAACTTAGTGAGATGGAAGGTTTTTTGTGTTGTTTTTTTTTAATTTTAGTTTCTTTTCATCTAAAAGGAAAGGGAAAAAGTATATATTGGCTTCAAATGTAACTGAATAGAGTAGATGAATTAATGTGTTGTATACACTTATGGTCAAAATAAAGCTTGTGAAAAGGAAAACCAAAATGCCACCGGTTGATGAATGCCTAAGGCTTTCTGAATAAAGAAAAACATTAACATTTAGATGTAGTCCTAACCCATGGCCACTTAAATGGTACAATTAGCTGGTGCTTTTCTGGAAGAGCAATGGAGAAGCTGACTCTCCACTGAATCTATTATCTTGTCCCCTTCCTCCTATCATGAGTCCTGAAATTTTGTTTTTTTCTAACCTAATATTTATTCCGTTATTTCCAGAAGACTGAAGGGAAGGGTCTTTCTCAATGATCCTTTATGACCACAATAGATCACAGATTACTACCCCGAGATCCGATCCCTTTGTGCATGTCTGCCTCACTCATTATCCACAGAATATTCTATTTCCCTGGGTTGCAGCCATGGCCAAACTTGCTGTACTGAAACTTCAAATATAGCTGTTGATGTAGAAAAAAAACCCATTGTAGTAGTTCCTATCGATGGTAAGGCAAGAAATAATGAGTCCAGAGCATAGATTTTTAGTCCAGATGAGGTAGGGTGATGTAGATCCACTGGACCATCTCCTTCTTCACCTTAAAATTATTTTAAGTGGGTCTGAGCTCGTTTGAATAGGTGGACTTGTTTCATGCAAGATCCTGGAAGCATGGAAATCCCAGTCTCCCTCACTGATAGACAAGAGAGGCTCTGGAGAAAGGGTCCCCTTATATCTATAATTTCATGCATTTTATTTGGATTTTATTTGCATATTATTGCTTACTTGCTATTCAATAGCAGAACAAGATGAAAGGTAATTCCAGCCAAGTCCCAGGGGTCATTTCAACCAAATTTTCAGGAGAAATAAGCCTATAAGGCCTGATTTGGCTCACCTGCTTTCTGCCCCTCTTCCTCCTGTTTTGGCCTGCAGGTGACTGCCCACCTCTCAGGTCTGGTGCCTCAGCAAGAAGAGCTTGCAGTCTAGGACTGCCACTGGAGCATACAGCCCTTCTGTGTGGATGGCTTCTTACAGCCTGGCAACCTCACGGAAGTCAGATTCCTTACTTGGTGGCTCAAGACCCCAAGTGTGGGTGTTCTGGTAAAAAAGACAGACACTCATCACCTTTTATGGCTTATCTTTGGAAGTAACTGAGACTCAATCCCACTGCATACTATTGGTTGCAAGCAAGTCGCAATTCTGCCCAGATTCAAGAGGAGGTTAATCGGATTCCACTTGTTGATGGAGCAGTAGCAAGGTTTGAGAAGGGCTTATGAGACAGGAGACATGTTTGTGGCCATTTGAGAAATACAGTTTCCCACAGTATGTACATCATACCTGATTCCTTTAATCATGGACCCCAAAGCATCAGAAGAGAACAGAAAAGAGTCTCAAACTTGAGTTGGAGTTCAGAATCACCTGAAGTGTTTGCTAAAACATAGATTGCTGCTGGGCCTTACCTCCAGAGTTTCTGATTTAGTAAATAGGTCTTCAGAGTCTGGGGTGAGACCTGAAATTTGCATTTCTAACAATTGTCAGATGGTATTGATACTGCTCATTCAGAAACCTGGCTTGGAGAGCCTTTGGAATAGAACAAGAGGAAAAGGAGGCTGGGATAAAGACTTGAAGAGACCCAAATAAAACAGAAGGAGCCAGTGAACTTTACTGACAAGAAGAACACAGGGAGGGGTGGTGTCACAGGAGCAAAACAGGGAAAGTGTTCCAAGAGAGGTCAAGGAGGCAGGAGTTCTTTCCTGGTTAACTTCATTACCCAAACGTCATTATCTCGCTTTCATGCTATTGTTCTGAGAATTTCTAATTTAATTCACATCAGAAGATAGGATTTTCTTTTGCTTTCTTTTGACCTGAATTCTATATGTAGACCCTTCTTGTGGCAGACACATTTCAAAGTCAAATTTATTTGAATCAGATATATAAATCAAATAATACGTCGTAAGTAGGGGGACTGAAAGCTCCTTATTTCCACTATAACAAAGTGTGGTAATATCTATTATTTCATAGGACCAAAGGTAATCTGTATTTTACATGATATGAAAATACACTTACATTTGAATTTCAGTACAACTAATTCTCTGGGAATCTACATGTAAAATAAAATAGTAAAGTCAAACTGATATTCTGACTAAAAGTTAACCAAGGAATTTTCTGGTTTTCTTATCCTGTGTCCACCCATTTTTGCTCACCCATTTTCACTCCTTGTTGGATATAAGGCGTAAATAGAGCCTAGTCCAAGTAAAGAGAATCTTTCTAGGCAAAACTCTTGGAACTATACCTTCCTCAAGAGAATGGAGAGAAGACTGTTGCAATTTTGTGGGGAGTGTTTCATTTGACATTTAAAGATTCATATTGATTTAGACGGAAAGGAAAATAGACAGTGATAACATCAATAAATGACTTGAAGTCAACAAATTTTCTGGTAACTGTCTCTACTCCAAAGTTAAGAATTTACATTATTTACATGAAATGGAAAACTATCTCCCACACTCAGTTAAGTCACAGCAGTCTCACACTTTGTACTCGGACATGGTTTCTGAATTTTCTCTTGGTGTTTTTATTCACTTATTTGATATTAAAACTGTAATGTAAGCTTCTATAAGAAAATTCATATGTATCCTATCTTATCTGCCTTTTGCTTCTACCAATATTTCCAGAGATAGGTCAAGGTGGAATAAGAAACATACTACAGTGTCTAAAAATAAGACTTTATTCCCCACTACAAATCCATAGTAATATTTTCTTTATTCATAACACCCCTGTTTAGATCTCCTTCTAAATTAATTTATACTTTATTTTAGTAAGAAAACCTATCCCCACTCCTCACATGTAAGAGCTACTTGCTCAGGAGCTAGAATTGTGTGCTAAGAAAACGCTGAAGACCATTGAAAAACTTTCTACTGAGTGTGTCATCATTAGCATTCCATCATACTGACTAAATCCATATCCCTCACCACTGGCACGGTACAGATGAGAACTGGGGCCTCTAATACTCAGCCTGCCCTCCTCCAGATGGGTTCAGAAGCTCCCAAAGGGCAGAGCATTTATACAACAGATGGCAATCATTGCCAGCCATGGATTTGAAGTGGAAAGAGAGGGTGGTGGGAGGTGGAGACTAGCAAAGGTGAGAAAGCAGGATTAGACAGCACTTATTGTTCAGTAAAGGCAGTGAGATGTATGTAGAATAGTTGAAATACATGGTTGTAAATGAATGTTCCTTACATATTAATAAATGTCAGGGTGATTAAAAGGAGAGTGAGCACCAATGTGGGCGATAAAAACTAAATAAGTAAAAGCAAAAGATTTTGCAAATAAAAATAAAAAAGGACTTACTGAGAAATTTTTGATAGGATTATTTCCCAATTAGCCAATTTGTACTAAGTTATTTTTCTTTCTCTCCTTTTACAAATAATATGACATTGTAATTGTCATTTGTTTTTGTAAAGGTCACACACATGCTGGAAAACTTGTTTCCCTGTTTCCCTCAGTTGCAGGAAAAGTACTTTCATGCTAGGCAAAGGTGCACGCTATGCAGTTTTCTCTCCTCACCATGCATTTGTGCAATTACTCAGTTCTTATGAGAAGGCAAGAAAGCAGATAAATAAGTAACTATAGAGTCTCAAGAGGCAGAAAGAGATCAGAATTGTACCAATGTTCCCATATGCAACATAAAAAAGAGTTTTCAGTCTCCCAGACCATTTCATCCACTTTATAAAAGCAATAAGGTAGACAAAGATAGGCTCATTTCTATTTCAATAATAATATGTGTCAGGATCATTTTGCATGAAGGTTACCAGAACCATCCATCATTTCAGCTGAACTGCGTATTTTCTTGTTCAGCATTGATAGATTTTTATTTTAACCTTAGAAGTTCCTCTCGAGGGACTCAACTAGGGCCACTGTCATTTTTTATTCTGCTCTGTTACTTCTCTTTTGTAAACTTTGATGTATGCAGACAATGCATTCTGGCTAAGGAAATTTAATTAGGTAAGTCTACAAATTAATTGTTGCAATTAAATTGCTTCTAACTGCCTGGTGTTATGAATTTATTTGTGCAGTAATTATTATCAGATGTCTGGGATAAAAGCCTGCAGAGCTAAAGGTGCTACCTTTCAGATGTATACACAGCACTTAGCACTCCACATTAATTAGCCACAAAAAAAATACAAGCATGTATTTAAAAAAATTAAGAAGAAAGAAAAAAAATTGCCTCGTGGTCACATGAACATACAAATTTTGACAAGCAACTCGTTAACTGAATCTAAAGAAGATTGCTTTCTTTGTACTTCAGCAAAATTCAAATGTTAGACATTACACAAATCACCATACAAAGAAAATGCAAACGTCAAGTCTATTCTATGAAAGGCATCTATTATAGTTTTATTGTTGTCTGTTCATGGTAATAATTGCAAAGGCATATTTGAAAAAAATGATGGTTTTTCAGTAAATTTTATGTTTAATCTTTGAGATATTTTACAATGACAAACTTTACAGGGATCTCCTAAGGAAATAACAAGGGCTTTTCAAGTCATTTTCTCAAATCTTTTCTCTGTAACAAGGGGCATTGTGGCTTTTAGTAGAGAAAGATGGATCTAATACCATCATTTGATATCAAGAAAGCAGGGAGAGATCAAATCTGTTGGAGATGGAAGCCTGTGAACAGAAGTTTGAAAGTCAAACTGTAAAGTGTGAATGAATCATTGGTAGAAATGTAAATTGGTGTAATTACTGAAGGGCAATTTTGAAATGGATTTCTACTCACTTTACAATATTCATTATCTTTCACCCAGTAATTTAAATAAGTAATACCAAACTGAAAAAAACAACAAAAACAACAACAACAACTGCTACTCATCTCAGCATCAATACTAATAACTCCCAAATCATAGCAAGTTATGCAGCCATTATTACTATTATATATTTAAAACTAGAATAAGGAGCTTGTCAGTTTATTTATTGCCACATTAATGTAACACATATTTAGTAATCACCTACTGTATGCAAGGCCTTTTTCTATGCACTGGGGTCACAAACAGAAAAATTCTTACTGTCAGAGACCTTATATTCCTTCGACGGAAGATACATAATAAAAAGGTGAAAAATAAATAACATTATTTCAGAACAATATCTAAGTGATAGAGAAGTTAAGCAGTGTGAAGTACTGGTAGGGCCAGTTGTGGGAGTGTGGAGTGTTCTGTTTTGGGCAGAGCAGACAGAAAAGCCTTTCTGAGATGGTGACATTTGATTAGAGACCCACATTAGTGATTAGTGAATGCAATGCTGAAGGCAAAAGGACACACCAATATTTCATCATTTATTTTACATAACACTAGCCTACTGTTTCTTTGCAAAATAATAATAATAATAATAATAATAAATAAGTTCAAATTTCACAAAATAAGATAAAAAGCCATGAAACTAAATATTTAATAATTTCAAAAACTGTAAGGTATAAATATGTTATAACATCAACTAATACACACATTCATAAATACAAGGGTCAAATAAGCATTATCATTCTAATATAAATTATAAGCTGATAAAAGCATGAGGAAATTATTGCTTAAAAACAAACTAAACACTCCACAAAAAGAAAATTTCAGTTATTGAAACAGGACTCTGTTGGGGTCCCCACAAAAGAGGCCTTGCAATGTCCCTGGCCTCACCTCTCCCTGCCCTGGAGCTTAACAATTGATCAACCCCCTCCCTGTGGTTTGAGCTTGGAATTTCCCCTGTCCCAGTTCCTGAGTTTATAATGTCCCCTGTCCCCAGTTCCCTGTTTTAGAAAATGACCCTGAAACTTATGATTAATACCATTAGGCTTATTGATCACAATCTCTACGGTCTAGCATTCTTTCCGGGCTACTCCCATCATTGTTCCTGGGTTGCTACCAGAGAATCACATTGCCAGAGTAAAGACTCCATGCAGACCCCCAGAACCATCACGTAGCCTCTGGAGGAATGCCCAGATTTTCCTTTAAATACCCCAAACAGGACTGAGAATGGTAAGGCAGTTTTCAGAAGTGTTCATCTGCTGCCTTCTCAGACCACAGATGCTTTTGGCCTCTGGTTTCAGTAGTATTATATAGTATATTTACTAAAAAATAAAATTCATTAATACCATCATCAATTTGTACCAAAGATCATTGTATGTAATTGTTTTAAACTAAGTTTATTCTGACTGTTCAATAATGAAGAAGACAATGAGAAGGAATTGTGTGCTAGCTCCAAATATTTTCTTCAAATTCTTCTAAAAATCCCGTTTTTGTTAGAAACTTTGAAGAGAGCTTTAGGAATACTTTCTATATGCTTATTTTGGTATTTTCAAAGGCGCTGTAGTGTTTTTATTAATAGGAGGTTGTAATTTTTCTTTCAAAAAAAAGACTTGTAGATGTCATTTCTTGAGTTTTACCATATACTGATAAACCTGTCTGAATCAATATCAATGCTCTCATATTTGTATTCCACTCATTCACAATATTTTTGAACTGAAGTGAGAATTACTATTTCAATGGAAGCTCTGTGACACCACAATCCATTGTCCTCTGTAGGTCCAGACCACTCCAGAAGCATACACTGAGCTTTGTTTTATTTGCATATAAATTAAATAATTGAATTTTTAATCTTGATTTCAAAACATCAATGATTTCAATTTAACATTATTTTTATGCGTGCAATGACAGCATAACACTAACCAAGATACCAGAAATTCCCTTCATAATAGGAGATACGTTGTAATCCTGGGGTACAGAAAATCAAGTGTTAAAGCTCTGAGGTGGGAACTAGCAAGGACACAGGTGTGCCCAAAAGGTTGTCAAGAAAAAGATTGGGATTTTTCACTGGAGCTGCAAGCAGAACACAAGACACAGGGGGCCTGATGGGCCTCAGTAAATCCTTTGAATTTTATTTAAACTATCCTGTTTGCACAGAGTTTGTAATCTGTTTGTAAACAACAGATAGGATTTTTTTAAATGAAATAAATTAAACTAAAGTGCAAACGTTCTATAGGTGGGAGGGAATTATGCATGTTCACAATTGTCTGTACTTTTCTCACATTAAAATCTTTTTTTCTGATCTGTATTTATTGTTTTATAATGGAAAAGCAACCTTAAAAAAAATCTATGACACTTTAACTCAAATAACATGGAAAATTTTACACAGATAAACTACCACGTAATGGGGTTCTGGGACTAATAGTTTGCCATGTAGAGCTAAGTGAGAAATTTAAAAAAAAGAAGAAAAAAAAATATGAGGCAACATAAAGGACCCAAAAAAAGAAGCTTGTTGGATCATGCAGCATTCCCCGTGTCTTGCAGATCTCTAGATTCAGAATGGTAATATGTGCTCCATGAAGTAGGGTACTTACGGTCAATTCCCTTTGGGAAACGTTACATCATTATATAGCCCCCTTTTGGAAATGCCTCAGATATATTTGCATACAGAAGTTATCGAACAATCCAGAAGGAACACTGAACAATTTTATTCAACCCAGTTTTTCCTGGGAAATATTGCTGTTTTTCTTTTAAAAGACTTTGGGGACTGGTTCCAGGGACCACAAGTTTGGGGAAGATTGCCCTGGAGAAAGACCACATCTTCTTGAAACTCTTTTTTATTTAGCCTGTGGGGTGTAACTAAATGGAGATCAAGAGGTTGATAACAGACAGCAGTTTGATCAGTAATAGAGGCAAGTCTATAGTAAAACAAGATCTGTCCCCTTAGGCCCTTAAAAGACTAAGAGGTATCTAAATGCAAGTTGATGAAAATATTTGAGTTGGATTCCCCCTTCTCAATACCAAGAACTAATGCAATT
This sequence comes from Rhinolophus sinicus, assembly GCF_036562045.2. Classification (NCBI taxonomy): domain Eukaryota; kingdom Metazoa; phylum Chordata; class Mammalia; order Chiroptera; family Rhinolophidae; genus Rhinolophus; species Rhinolophus sinicus. The sequence goes on along the minus strand of NC_133758.1, from coordinate 36,894,003 downwards.
TTAGAAGATATAGGGGAGTAAATTCAATCAAGAAAATGGAAATTGGAAATGGAAGAGTAAGCAAATCAGCGTGTGCTTTCATCATCTTACATCAACAGCTTTTCTTTTCCTCTCAGTTTCCCTGAAGCCATAACCCTCCCCTCACTATTCATTCAGTTTTGGTGAAGCTTCACAGGCTGCAGACATGTTTATGCTGCCCTTTGTAATGTCAAAGAATTATCTTCAGTCCTTCTTTGTCTCCTGGCCTTTGCAATCTATTTTCTATACCTCAAGCTATGCTCCATCCCACTCACCACCCCATATACCCCAATCCCCCACATATCCTTTCATTTTTAAAATGCACCGAGATACTCATCTTTTGCTGCTTTTGGATAGGGCTGGCACTTACATTTGCTCATCCTTTGTCAGCTTTAGTTGTGCCAAAACTCTTGGTCAAAGATAAAATACACTGCAGAAATTGCGGTCAGAGCAAAATAAATAATACACAGTACAGAATAGTCAGTTCTGAATAGCACTTCATAATGGTTACCGGCTGAAAGAATTTGCACTAAGACTCATCGGCCAAGAATGCACAAAACAGTCGTCTTCTGCTGCTGCTCTAATTCCTTGGCTCAGAGCATAAGATAGCACTCAAAGCACAGGGGTAGGGAATGTGCATGTGAGTGAGTGTGTGTGTGTGTGTGTGTGTGTACTTAGAGTACAGGAGGTCTGACAATTAAGTTCCCAAATTTGTTGCAATGATGTTCCTAACTTTTTTTTTTTTTTTTAAGATTTTATTGGGGAAGGGGAACAGGACTTTATTGGGGAACAGTATGTACTTCCAGCACTTTTTTCCAAGTCAAGTTGTTGTCCTTTCAATCTTAGTTGTGGAGAGCGCAGCTCAACTCCAGGTCCAGTTGCCATTGCTAGTTGCAGGGGGCGCAGCCCACCATCCCTTGTGGGTGTCGAACTGGCAACCTTGTGGTTGAGAGGATGCGCTCCAACCCACTGAGCCACCTGGGAGCTCAGCGGCAGCTCAGCTCAAGGTGCCATGTTTAATCTTTAGTTGCAGGAGGCGCTGCCCACCATCCCTTGTGGGACTCGAGGAATCGAACTGGCAACCTGGTGGTTGAGAGCCGTGCTCCATCAAACTGAGCCATCCAGGAGGCAGCTCAGCTCAAGGTGCCGTGTTCAATCTTAGTTGCAGGGGGCAGAGCCCACCATTCCTTGTGGGACTCAAGGAGTTGAACCGGCAACCTTGTGGTTGAGAGCCCACTGGCCTATGTGGGAATCGAACGGGCAGCCTTTGGAGTTAGGAGCATGGAGCTCCAACCACCTGAGCCACCGGGCCTGCCCTCCTAACCTTTTTTTGGTATCAGAGGGATTATTCATTATGAATTTTACCAACTGGACAGTTAACCAAGTTTACTATTTGGAAGTGCTGAAAACGCTGTGTGAAAAAGTTAGACGACCTGAACTTTTCGCCAACAATTCATGGCTCTTGCATCATGATAATAAACCAGCTCACATGGCACTGTCGTGAGGGAGTTTTTAGTCAGTAGACAAATAACTGTATTGGAACACCCTCCCTATTCACCTGATCTGGCCCCCAATGACTTCTTTCTCACCTGAAGATGAAGGAAATATTGAAAGGAAACATTTTGATGACATTCAGGACATCAAGGGTAATATGACGACAGCTCTGATGACCATTTCAGAAAAAGAGTTCCAAAGTTGTTTTGGAGGGTGGACTAGCTGCTGGCATCGGTGCATAGCTTCCCAAGGGGAGTACTCTGAATGGACCATAGTGATATCCAGCAATGAGGTACGTAGCACTCTTTCTAGGATGAGTTCACAAACTTAATTGTCCGACCTCATGTGTATATATATATATATATATATATATATATATATATATATATATATAATATATATACATATATGTGTGTGTGTGTGTGTGTATATATATACTGAAATGGACTGCTTTATATGTATATAGTTAAAAGTCCTTCAGAGGAAAAGAGTTTTATACTGAATGAGCATTGTGCAAGGATGATGTAGAATGGGGTCTGCGTATCCTTCAAAATGGCTTTTAGGGCTGAATGTTTCCAAGGCTGATTTGTTCTCTCTACACCCTCATAGAGTGATAGGAACTGAAACTCACCTCTTGAGCAGAAGGAGAACACAATTCAGAGGAAATGTAGTTTGTTACATCATGTTTTCCCAGTCTAACTTGGACACTTGATTCTGGGAATTAAAACATGTTACTAGCCAAAACAATAATAGAAGGTAACAAGTTCAGTCAGTGTTACATGCTCAGATGGTCCAGCTCTGCCATGAACTGGATGTATGACCTTGGACCTGTCAATCATTCCTCAAGGCCTTTTTTTTTTTCATCTGCAAAATAAGGAAAATAGATTAACTGCCTCACCTCACAGAGCTGTTATTAGAATCAAATATAATTTGTCAGTCTTTTCAAAAGGTGTCTAGCAATAATATGCACCAAATAACTTGAAATAAATAAAAACAAGTAATTAAGTGTTATTCAACATAGTTTTAAATGACATCACAGAGGTCCATATGGATATCAAAACACTTATTTTTGATCAATTTGTTCAATTTTAATTTTTCAGAATTACCAACGGGGTTTTGTTTTCTATTTCTATTTTGGCATATGTCTATGAATACTTCTTTATGATAAAATTCATGGATATGTAATGGCTGTGTCATGGAGTGTGCCCACATTTAAAGCTCCTGAAGCAAATCGTCAAGTTGCTCACTAACACATGAATATACACATTTTTTCATACCAACATTGAAAGTCTTTTTTGGCCATTTTTGCCAATTTTATGTAAAAAAAATCATGTTTGCTGTCAACTTAATTATTAGTAATATTTTAATATTTTTCTGCCTATTGATCATTTTATTTCCTTTTATAAATTGCTCATTTTTTGAGATGTTTGTCTTATTTCCATTGGTCTATAAGAGCTATTTGCAGTTCAAAATATGAATATATTGCCAACGTCCAATTTTTCCCAGTTTCTCTTTGATTTTCCTTATGGTGTTTTAATACCCAGAAATAAGAGAGAGAGAAAGAGAGAGAGAGAGAGAGAGAGAGAGAGAGAGAGAGAGAGAGAGAGTATATTTGTGTATCCTGTGTGTACTTAAGATACTTACACCTATAGCTCTTTTTCATTATGGTTTCTCCCTTTTTTTGTGTGATTATGATGATCTTCCCACCCAGAACCACGTAAATAATCACCTACATTTACTTCTAGGAAACAGTTTTGCAATTTCATTTTTAAAAAAATATTTAAATGTCAAATCCATGTGGAACTTACACTGTTATGATATGAGTCAGAGATCAAACTTCACTTACTTCCAATAGTCTTGGCTCTCATTTAATTCTTACATTTTACTGAAGCCACCCAGAGTGTGCACTGCATCATTATTTTATTTCTCTTATGATTTAATGGTACCACTAAGGGTGCTGAAAGAAGTATAGTCAGTCAAGTATGTAGCAGGTAAACTCTCACAGGTGATTTCCACATGTTCCTTATAGCAAGTAGACTTGTATGGACTGAGACTTTCGACAGAATACCTCAAAAAAACAGTTCATTTTGGTTTTGGTTGTTTTCTTTTGTTTTGTTTTGGTCTAAAAGGAAATTTTGTTTTTCAGGTACAATTTATGGCTAGGATTAATAAAAGCTGTCACCTTCAAATCCAAATGGAGAATAACATGCTATTCCACGGTAGTATGTAAGGAAAGGCTTGAAGTGCTTTCTGATATGTCATAGCTCTAATTATGAGATGATAAGTGTGCCTTTCACACAGGCTTAGTCTGAGGATATGCTGTGCAGTGTGCATGGGCACTCGTAGTCACCGACATTCATTGTGTACTTGTGTGGTTGTATGGTGCCAACATACTCAGACAATTTGTAAAGTTCAATTAAACATCCTGAAGCCTTAACAATGTAAATCCAGACATCTGGACAATTTAAAATATCTTGGGTCTCAGCATAGGGTCTCATTCATATTTTTCTGATACAGATGGTTAGGAGGCAGTTGCTAAGCTTAGGCTGGGCAAAGAAACTAGCTAGCTGCATGATGATTCAGAAAGTTCTCTCCACAGATTTGCTTAAGGCTAAGATAAATAATATATCCTATATAAATTTAGATATCTGACGTTATACTATCTTATTCCATTTGTGCTGCTATAACAAAATACCACAGAATGGGTAGCTTATAAACAACAGAAATTTATTTCTCGCAGCTCTGGAGGCTGGATATTGGAAATCAGGGTGCCACCCTTGTCACGTGAGGGCCCAGACTTCTGGGTCCCAGATTTCTGGTTGTATCCTCTCCTGGCAGAAGGGGGAAGGGATCTCTCTGAATCCGTTTTTATAAGTCACTAATTCCTTTCATGAGGGTTCTAATCTCATAATTTAAATACCTCCCAAAGGCCTCACCTACTAATGCCATCACCTTGGGGCTTAGGATTTCAACACATGAATTTTAAGAGGATACAAACATTCAGACCATCGTATACGCTAAATATGCAACTGAAAATAATCTTATCTAAGTTGACAGAATTTTAATTCTGTTCTCTAAATATGTTTCTTAGAGAGGACAGAAGTAATCTTTTTGATGAAAATCTACCTGATGACCTTTTTGAAGATCATATTAAATTTATAACAACCTTATATACAATAAAAATTATTTGCATTTTCACTCATTATTTCAATAATATATCTAAGTATTTTATAATTTATATATAATGGTCATTTACTATATCTCAAGATGAGCTTCATGCTCATGTAGAGAGATAGTATAAAGTGTAACCCCCAAATTCTTTACTCCTTGAACTACCACAGTCCAGGAAATTTCTCCAAATGGCAGCATTTGTTCCAGACAGTGTTCCTTCTCATTGAAATCCAAAACTATTATTTGATGAAAATAGTAAATTAAACAAATAATCTCATTCCATTGCACTAGTCTGATTGACTTGCCAACTCCTTAATGGAAAAAAAAGACCCGCTTGGATTTGGTGAGTGTGTTGTTTTTAATAAGACAGAATATCTGAAAAAGTCAGGAAAATTAGAGGTCAGTTTTTGAAACATGCTGCAGAAGTGAGCTCCAGATGAGCACAACTCCTGGACCCTGAGAAAAATAAATAAGTAATGGCCGGAGTGGTACTTCCTAATTTGATCTAGACCAGACTGTGTCAGCTCCACAATTGTGCTAAATCTACTGATGGCTCCCAGACTCATTTTCCTACATTTGGGGATATCGGCTTTCAAATAGTTTAACTCATAATACCTTAAATTTTTTGAAAAATGATGCACCTTTGACCCATTTTAAGTTGTCTTTGAAATTTTACAACTTGAGTTTAAATCGGTTTACTTATGAATTGTTATTTGGAGGGAGAAAATTAAATTTAGTAAGCTCAAATATGACGAGAATTTATTCTAATGGAATAAATATTTCATATTTTGGTAAAAGTAGGGTTAAATATTTTATTAAATATTATAATTTTGTAAAAATGGGTTTTAACTACTCTTATATAATGTCCACAAAATTTGAGGAAAAAACTGTATTTTTATTGATGGGTTTTTATCTACTGTGTTCTTGAAAAATGAAGTAACCTCAGAAAACATTTCAGGTATAATTTTTTAAATCAACATTATAACTTATTCTGCTTTGGTTTTTTTGAATTCTGAACATTCTGAGGTAGGGTAAACCTGTCTCTTAAGAGACAGGAGGAAAAGGGAAGGACAGAAAACCATGTAGGTTTAAGATATTTTAATTAATCAATGATGGAAGTATCTTTGAAGGCAGTATTTAAAATTATGACTATTTTGATGTCTAGGAAGTTTTCATAGCCCAGCACTAACCACCATTGGAAAGAGTATGACGTTTGCCTTTTAGTTTCTAAATGAATATAAGCCTGTTCTCAGGGAGATACATTTTTGGAAAACGTATATACAGAAGCTGAAAAACTATAAATTCGTGTCCTTAAAACTCTCTATACAGAAGTATCCTGTGAAATGTTTTTCTCATACTCTCAGGGTCTACGTGTCCCACTTTCAAGATTCCAGCATGGGAATGTATTTTGAAAAATCCCTAAGTGAACAATGAACTCAGAGCAATGGTAGACTGCAGCCTAAAGTTAGGAGTCTCACCAAAAGTCAATACCTGAGGACTGAAAGCAAATGCATTCCTCACATGAGGTAGAAGAGCCCAAAATAGTGTGTTGAGGGCTGAGCTTTGGAAATGCCGTATTTTCATGAGAAGACGGGTAACATAATTGGGGGGGAGGATTGGTGGATTTTTTTGTTCCTCCTTGTCTAGCATCTATTCACTCTTCTGTTATTTTCTCCACCCCTCCACTACCCCTCATTTTGAGTACTTTCACTGGAGTTAACACTCCCTAGTTCAGGGAGAAGTGATCTAAGTCTTGCTCATCAAACCTGTATATGCTTAGATACATTATCCAATCAGAGCCACCAATTCAAAAAGGTATTTTTACTGGGTCTTCTGGAAGAGATTTGTTTTCCTCATCTCTGGACCTAAATCTATAGATTCGGAACTACTGGCAAGCCTCTTGAAAGCATGAGCCAACCAAAAAAGCATCACCTATAAACAGGAAGGACAAATTAGTCTTGACTACATCCTGGAGCTATGAGCCTTGGATAGAGCTTCATCCATTACTCCATTTACACCTAGAATATTCAGTTTTCTAAACTACTAAATTGTTCTTCCCCCATCAAATGAATTTGGGATTTGGGCTCTTTGTTACCTGAGACCAACTATAATTTATATAGGGCCCACGTAAACTTTGTTTCCATTTTCTATAATTGGGTGTTAAAAGCTATAAGCACGACATTTTTGCTTCTTTTAAATCACTCTTTCTGGGGGTGGCCGGATGGCTCCTTGGTCAGAGTTCAAGCTTTTAACAACAGAGTTGCTGGTTTGATTCCCACATGGGCCAGTGAGCTGTGCCGTCTACAACTAGAATGAACACAACAAGCTGCTGCTGAGCTGCCGGAGGGGTGGCCAGATGGCTCAGATGGATAGAGCACAAGCTCTTAACAACAAGGTTGCCGGTTCAATTCCCCCATGGGATGGTGGGCTACACCCACAGCAACTAAAGATTGAAAACGGCAACTGGACTTGGAGCTGAGCTGCACCCTCCACAACTAGATTGAAGGACAATGACTGATGGGTCGTGGAAAACACACTATTCCCCAATATTCCCCAATAAAAATTTTTTCAAAAATCACTCTTTCTGAAAGTTAATAGCTATCTTATGATGGGCATAAGTGACTTGTTACACCTGTATGCTTCAAATGATGTTTATCAACATGATTAACTCATTCACACATTGCGTATTGTGTGTATGTATGTATTCATGTTTGTATATATGTATAGATGCATGTATGTATAGATGTATATATAGATGTATATATGTATTAACTTGTGCTTTCTGAAACAAAACTCAAAATAATATATTAAACTATTAACTATTAATTATAAAAAATGACATATACCTTAGACCAAGTTTTAAAAAATATCTAAGCTTTTAAGTATAATTCAGTACCTTTTTACTTATATAGGATTTACTTAAACTTTTCTGAGTATTACCACCAAGAATGAGAAAATCAATTCATGATGTTATTTCTCTTATAATGAGGACCCACTCTTTCCTCCCCTGAGTGCTTCCAAACATCAGAGGAATTTGGTATCAAAGACCATTTTGAAAATTTTAGTTTGTGCTTTCATCATTTTATGAGTTAAATAGATCATTAAATATTTGATAACACTACCAATTAAATATTTCTATTTTGTAATTTTACCTCACTTCTTTCATTTGCTTCCCTTTTCTTGTAGAGAGTATTAAAAATAGACAATTATTGTCATACTATGTGTGAGGTGTGATCATAAGATATGGTGAATGTTTTAATAAAAAAAATTATTCCAGTGAAAGACACATTGCCATTAATCTACCTCAAAACACCCCTCCTCACTTTGAACACACTTATCCCATCGTTCTTGCCACTTTCTGAAGCAGTTCTGGAAGTCCTCTTTTGTGAATATCTTTACTCATCGTCCATCATGACAACATTCCATGTCACATATTGCTTCTGGTATGGCAATTTCTGTCAAAAATATTACAGTGTGTCCTCATCCACCTTATTCACTGGATGTGGCACCATGAGACTTCTGGCGTTTCCCAAAGTCAAAATGATTCAGGACATCAAGGCAGCCACGACAACGCAATTAAAGACACTCATGAAAGAGGACTTCCAGAACTGCTTCAGAAAGTGGCAAGAAGATGGATAAGCGTTTTTGAAGTGAGGGGAAGTATTTTGAGGGGGGTTAATTGCAATGTGTCTTTTACTGTGATAAATTGTTTTTTAATTTAAACATTCATCATATTTTTTGATCACACCTCATACAAACTGACAATGCAGGATTTTCTTTTGGGAAAATATGCTCTCTAGTCTTGGGTTGGACAATACAAGAAACAAACATATTTACTAAGTTGAGATATAAAAAATTATAATTCTATTAAGATGGTAAACATGAGAATGACATCTCTGAGAAATGAAAAAAGATGACATGTAATAACATTAGTGATACTTTGACTTCAACATATTTTTGTTTCCAATATGTTTAATTACTTTAAATAAATAAATACACCACAATGCAAAACCAAAAAGTTGCAGTTTGGGTTCTAATAAGTTCACTGTTTTTCCCATTGTTAATAAGCATTTAAGATGTCTCAAAATTTCTATTTGGCAGAAGAAGGAAAATTTTGATATTAGGGCAAGGCAGCCACAGAAACTATGAAAATGCAAATGAAAAATCTATTATATTTTGCTTTCACAGATGATTAAAATATATTTTATTAGGAATACCATATCTAGGCTACTTATATATTCTGTCCACAGATTAGGGGGGTACAGAGCAGAAGTCTCAAGAAAGAACCTCAAATTAAAAAAAAAAAAAGAAACACAATGATTTTAGAGGTGGGAGAGGTTTTAGAGATCATCTAACTCAATCCTCTAATTTTACAGTTGAAGAAACTGAAGCTGAAAGAGGTTAAGTACCTTATTCAAGGTCACACTGCTAATTATTGGCAGAGTTAGGAGCCAGTAGGTCTCTATTTTATTCTTCATTCTAATTCCGATGACCTTCATGACATAAGCCAAATACTGAATTTCGTGATACTTTAGCTGCTTCTGTTATAAAATAGAGTTGATACCCCTTGGTTCCCCCATATTTCATAAGCATATTGTTGGATTTTGTGAGTCATGAGCAATGTACTTCAGTTTCTGAGAAAAGCAAATTATTCATTATTGTTCTATCAGTTAGGATTGTTTGAGACAAGCAACAGAAAATGCATAGCTTATCTAAGCAATAATAATAATAATAATAATAATAATAATAATAAATTGACCAGAATGATATGAGGGGGCTCAGAGGTTGAAAGGGAACAGTGAATAACTAACTGGCTTGGCACAGAGGAGAATGAGGGTGCTGGAGAGGGTGTTGGAAGTGGGAACATCTCCAAAGGTCAGCTAATGCCGGCACTGAAATGATTCTCCTTCAGCTGTTCCTTCCACCAGTGTGGCCCTCTACTGGGGATCCAAATTGTGAAAGGGGAATTGAATGGCTCAGATTAGATCACAAATTTATTCCCTTTGCCCCAATAAATCAAGGAGAGAAATCTATCACAAAGCACCTCAAAATCCGTCAGCTTCTTTAGCAAGAGGAAAGATCACCTCAATTACTGGTCTTCCAAGATGACACACAAGGAAGGAAAGGTAAGTCCCCCAAAGGAAACAGAGACACTATTAGGAAAAAAGAAATCATGTAGTGATGAACCAAAAAATAATACATGTCTATTATGACCACCCACGTTAAGTTGACTGGTGAATTTTGCATTTGATGATATAACCCTAGAAATAAAAACTATAAACTTAGGCCACATTTACTCTATGTGAAAACAACCTAGTATTGCTCTGATGACCAATTCAGAACACTCAACAAATCAATCAAGTTTTGCCACATAAGAAAGCCCGAGTCGCTGAATGAATTTTTAAATGTTTAATTTGCTGATTATGTAGTCACAACCTGCTTTCATGATTCTTTTAATACAGCTACCAATGTTAGCCAGGATTTAAGGGATAAAGAAAAATGTTTCCATTTGAATTTAAATCTAGACAGTAAACTCACCACATGTTGATCAAGTTGCCAGTACAATCTGATTTCCCATTGACATAACTGAACTATATATATATATATATATATATATATATATATATATATATATATATATATATATATATATATCCCAAAGTGTCTCCTTGACCTGGAAGATGTAGGATAGTGACTCAATTCCTCCAATATTAGGCTCAGATAGCTCATTTCTCTAGGGTAGCAGCAGCAATCATCTTATTAGAAAGACTGAGAATCGTAAGCAAAATCTCCTTCACAGCTCTGGCTTAAATTTCTTCACCCTCTGGGGGGAAAAAACAAAAAGAAAACCCCACGGTATTTCTAAAAATATTAATGGCAGTGTGAATGCGTTTTTCTTAAAAATACGTATATGCAAATTTGAAAACCCTAAACTAAATAATAGATAAAAGGGGAGTCAAAGCTATATGTGTGTGTGTGTGTGTGTGTGTGTGTGTGTGTGTGTGTGTGTGTCTTTAAACGTCATATAAGTTTTCTTCTGCTATTTGTCCCCAATCCACCTCCAAATCCCACTATCCTTGGGCCACAGTGCATTTCAAGGGCAGTGTGATCTTTTAAAACAAACAAGATCCTGTCACTCCTCCATAGGAAATTCTTCACTGGCTCTCCTCATACCCTTCAGATAGACATGCAACTTCCTTCATGCCAAGGCATCCACAGGCCCTCGGGGTCGGCTCTCTGCTGGCCTCCCATCCTCAGCTGCCCCTACTTGCCACCGTAATACACTCTACCATCACCCGTGCACAACTTTCGACGTCTCCAAAGCTTGTCACGTAATCTCTCACTTGTGTTTCCTCCACCTAGATAGAACCCCTTTCCTCCTTCCTTTATTAATCCACCCCCACTTCATGTCTCCACGCCAGTTACCACTCCCTGATTTAGATCCCTTCTTCGATTAACTTTGTTCATTGTAGAGTTTTCAGCTCAGGAGTCTTCCCCTTCAGAAACTTTTCCCAAACTTCCTAGTTTCAGATGGGCGACCCAGTCTATGGCCTCCTAATAATACCCTCTGCACGGCTACGGCCTTCGTAGCTCTCAGAACCCTGCACTGTCCTATGTATTTATAAATCTAACCCTTTCATTAAAGCTGTGAACTCCTTGAACAACAGCGAGTATGTCTTATTCCTCTTTGTTTTTCTAGCATCTGACACAGTATCTGACACAAACTGTGTAATAAATACATGATTATTGAAGACAACAGAAGTGCTATGCTATGGCTAAGGAGGCCTCATTGTTATGTCCATCCTCATCTTCTGCTGTGCCTGGAAGTACGTATTATCATTCTCCTATCATCCCCATGCTGAGAATAGGATAACTACATCTCCTCTGCTTAAAGAGAAGCTCCAAGGAGTGTTCTGCCATCACTGCATACAAAATGAAGCTTGAGTGCAGTTATCCAGTCACCTGGCCTCCTACCTGGAATGGGTGATGACTCTAAGCTTTTCATTCGGTGTGAAAAACCTCAGAAGACTTATTTCACAGGCAGTCAGGGGATGATCTGAAAAGCACTGGCTTGGATTCTTATGAAGTCTATTTGATAGAGGAACTGAAAGGTGCAAAAAACAGAGCGGGGCCTGCTCTCATTGTGATTTGATGTGATGGTTTCCAAGTGAAAGCAAATGACAGACGTGAGGGCAGGTAGTGCCTGGTACATTTTAACAGCATTGAAGCTGTGGCCCCTTGCACACTAAAGGCTCCGGGGTGAGGGAGTGGGGGTGGGGGGAGCAAAAACACCGATAAAGGAACACCTCTCCTGTGATACATGCAAAGAGATGTCAAAAGAGAACGGGTGGACTAGAACAGGAGTGAGCCGTGTTGCAGTTTTAAAGGCTACTAATCTTTAGATCTATTTTATTTATCTCAGATTTACTGACTAACATTGGTAACGAAAGATGAGGTTAGCAGAATAATTACATTCTAGGGTCTTGGCTAGTCTGACCATCAACATCCTGTTAGGGGAGGGGTGCTTTTGTTTGTATTTTACACAACAGCATTTCTCCATTCAAGTCACAAGTAGCTGGTCCAGAGCTTCACACAACACAATATATTTTTTAACACTGGCATCATTTGGATTTTTCCACCCATAACAAATTTGAAAAGTTGGCATTTACATTCCCTAAAGTATCATCTGTAATGAAAACAATGTCAGAGCCTTAAGCACTTTGGCATTTTCTGGACGCACTATAAATATACAGGATATACTTTACCACGTACTGTATGTTAGAGCTCACGGGCAAAGAACAAGCAGCAGGGAAAATGGTCTGAGGCAATTTTTTCAACATATTTTTCAAGGCCATTTCAAATGACTCCCCAGTCCTTGAAATCTCTGGTGATGATTTTAATACATAGCAACAAGGACCGTTTCGTAACTGGCCTGGGCTGCAGGCTGCATTTGGCTTTAACTGATATAACGTCTACTGTCTTTTGTTACTAAGGAGATAGTGTTCTAGGCTATTATAAAGGTACGTAAAGCTTTCCTAGCACCATATACCTACAACTTTGGAATGTGCTGAGTATTTCTGCATGGGCTTTTTTCTTTTTAACCACCTATCGAACTTCTCAAAATACTTACATTTAACCACTTTTGACTATTGACTTCATAACAGAAACCCTGGGCTGAAACCTCGGTCAACTCGAGGCATGTGTCAGCACTTGGGAAATACAGTTCGTGCTCTAAATACGGCTTCATCACCTCACCCATTAGGTTTCATCTGACTACAACTCACTTTGTTATCTGCTTGGGTGATTTCTGGAACCAGAGAAAACAGGTCAAGACTCCTGGGGGCAGACACACACTTAGTGTGTGTCTGACCTCTGATCTATCCCCCTTATTTGAAACTTCAAAGAGAGATGAGCAGGCTGGTGACATTTTAGGCTGGATGGCTGCCATTTACGAGCAGCATTAAAAAAACACTACCCAGAGTTCTTTTGATTTGACAGTATCTATCAATTGGATACATTAGCTGACAGATAACAAAGTTGCTACTTGGAGAATGTCCCTTTATATAAAAGAGGAGGCTCAATTTGCCCAGGATGGATTTTTTCTTTTTTTTCTTTTTTTTTTTTTTTTGGCTGAGTGACAGCTCTTCATGTGCTAGATTAAGGTGTGGCACTGCTGGTAGATGCTATGGAGAACTCCACTGAAACAAAGTGTCACATCAGGTGTCACCATGGAAGCGGTATCTTGACAGAGAGGCACCTGTAAATGTGAAATGTTTAACAATGAATAATTTCGTTTGAAGCACTACTTACTCTGTATTTCCATAGAAAATGAAACCATGGGAGGCATGGAAATCTCCAAAGGGCTTTTATACATAGATTAATGTGGTAATTCTCTCATTACTATGTTCTGAAGAAGAGCTTCTTATACCAGGCTCTGTGCTTTGCCTTCAGTTATAACATAGCTTTACATTAAGTGTTATAATAAAATGTGAAATTAAATGATCATCCCCAGTGATACTCAGTTCTAGGTTGAGATAAGGAAAATGTAACTTCCACAATACAGGAACGCCAAAGAGATTATTTTGCCCTCAATGAAGTGATCGTTGGTCAAATGACATGGTTTCCCAAGGGTCCACAGCTCTCCATTAATTGGGAATTTGTTATTACTCTTTCCTGCACTTTGAGAATTACAAGTAATTTATAGCTATGGAATACGTGTTCAGTCAGGAGCTAACCAGTTTAATTTGTTCTTTTTCTGCACATTTAGTCAGGTAGTACTGGGGAAAGCAATTATTGATAGCGATAGTTTATGACATTTTTAACTATCTGTGCTTATTTCTGTTGTAACAGTAACAGGAGAAATAGAATCTTCCTGAGCAGCATTGATCAATTGACTGGTGGACACATTAGTAATAAGAGATATGAACACTAAAGGGAGATGGGATATGATTCTTTTGTAGAGAAAATGATGAAACATCTCTTCATATCATTCATGCTAAAATAACAAAACAGTCCTTCACAACTCTTGAGATTTTTGCTGGTTTTTAAAGCAAGTGGCATTGATTAACGTGCAAAAAAAAAAAAAAAAAAATCTTCCCACTAATGATGTCAGGGAAGACTGCAACAACAGTTTATCCAAATTGATTGTTCTTTTTGAATATTCTAATTCTTCCTTAAAAAGACAAAGTAATGATGAGATTGACAAACCCAAGAAGACAACTGTTACATATTAATTACATTAATTCTTCAACAAAGTCCCATCATTTTTGTTTTCTGATGCTTGCACAGCAGAAGACTCAGCCCTGATACCAATTACCTGAAGTGATAATTTAGGACATGGGCTCAAAATTGAGATTTCATGGGTTCAAATCCGAAATCTGCCACTTACTACCTTGGGCAAGTTTCTTAACTTTCCTCCAGCTTAGTTTCTTCATCTATAAATTGATCACATAAACTTTATATTCCCATATGAAGATTAAATGAGATACTAGTGATAAAGCACTTAGAACAGGGCTTGGAACATGGTAGATGCTCAGTAAATGTTACTTCTTGTCAGAGAGCTCTACATCCTACTGTAAACTCATAAATTCCAGTCCTCCCACCCCTAATTTCATGACATGTCATAACCATAATTTAACTGGCCAATTGTGTCATTGCCTAACAAACACATATCTCTAATAAAGGAAGACCTGAAAGTTGCCACATTGAGCTCACCATTTTCCAGAATGCCAGGTAATCTAATCTGTGTGACAAATGCTAAATAGGTTACATCTCACCAGCCGTGTGTCTCTGGGCCTAAAGGACATTCTTTATTTTAGCAGAATCAGAAGTGACTGATCTCTGTGGAACCAAACCCAGACCTAATGAGTTTAGTGAAGTCACTTCTGTGGTAGAGTTCACGTAAAGGTGCTCAATTTAGATCCTTTAGATGAGAGTAAAGAAAATAATGATTGTGGGGACAGAGCCCCAGAGAGTAGTTTACAGGCTCTCAGCCTCACGTGAAGGGGTTCTGGCTCTGGTGGTGAATGGCCCTCGGCTGTGGCTGATTGGCCTTCGGCTGTGGCCGGTTAGCCAATTGGCCGCTGGTATAACTGCTGCAACTACGGAAGGCCGAGGAGAGCGGAAGAGGAGGGCCGAGGAGAGCGGAAGAGGAGAGCCGAGAGAGAGAGAGAGAGAGAGAGAGAGAGAGAGAGAGAGAGAGAGAGAGAGAGAGAGAGAGAAACAGAGTTGAGAGAGTGGAGGAGAGTCGTCGGTCGGTTGGTTGGCGGAAAGGCGGACAGCAGGTCACGCGTCTGGTGGGCCCAGCCTCCAGTGAGACCATAGTGGTATGACTCCCCTACCTATGGCTCTGTGGGTGTTCCTTTTCGGCCTCACCATATCCTGCGTTCTTGTGTGGGGAGCGGGAGCAGAGACCCCGCAAGCCGCCCCGCCTGAAAGATGGCGCGGTGAGAAGGCCTCCACACACGACAAATGGCGGAGCGAGCAGGGTCTCCCGCACGACAATGATGAAAAGTGCAAAAAAACAAATTATCTGTGGTTATGAAATAATCACTTGTTATTTTCCTTCTCCTAGCTACAACTCTATATAGTATCTTGCAAAATGTTCTCAAGTGCTATTTGTAAAGTAAATTAATAAATTCACAGTGTAGCCCTGCACAAGAAGCAATACTATGGCCATATTGTTTTGGCTGTGAATTGAAAACCAGGGTTAATCCTTTAGCACAAACACGCACACACACGCGCGCACACACACATGCTTCCGATGATTTGTCAAATACATATACCAACTGTTCATTAGGCAAAGAAATTGGAATCTGTTGATCACAAAACCAGATGAGAATGCAGAAATCATCTAAAACAACATACAAACTTCAGATATTTTAAAAACATGTGACATCTAGGATTGTTGCATTATTGACTCAAGGTTGCAAAATAAATTAGAGGCAGAGCTAGAACTAAAATCCAGACTCTGTCCTGACCTTCTTCTGCCAGAACATCCTGTCTCTATTGACAAAATTACTCTGAACTTGCGTTCAATTATTCAGAGTTAATGCTGAGTAAAACCTTGTTAGAATCTGAGAACATGCCAATCTTTATTTCTTGACCCAACATGCCAGACTAAAGTGAGATTGTTAATCTGTTTTATTTCTTGATTCAAAAATTGACACATAATTTAGTTCTTTCCAGAAGGATTAATAGGTTTCTCTTGTGTTAGAAGATATTTACACCAGAGTCTTAAAAATACTGAGTAGCATTACAGAAAAATAAATCAAGAAACGTTCAAGTTGCCTTTCAATCATATGTTGACAAATCAGTCCCTTTCAAATTACAAATTGCTAAGAAATGTCTAACTGGTAGCAATTGCTAATGTTTTAAATGCAAGTCTTCTGTAAAACAATTTCTTTTCCTAAAGTAATGGTTTACTTTTTTGCAAGAGGAAAGCTTTTCATTTTATGTGTGTTATACTCAATTTTCATAGACTGTAATCAATCACACCATTCCTGATAACCCCATGTATGGCAAATTTGCTTTCTCACCCTCTGATAATATTTGGACATATTTTTATTTACTTTTTTTAAAAGTGCTAAAAGGAAATTCACGTCTTCGTATGTAATCAAAATCTACTTATTTATCAATTAGCTGGTCGATTCTTCATCATGGCAACTTCTGCCCATTGGAAAAGGGAGAGTGCTTTGGCTAAAAACCCACTGCTGCCACCTAGTGTTACCGGACAAGCACTGCCTCAGTTTGATCTCTCGCCTTTGTGTGTCAGAAACATCATCCTTTGTTTATTGATAGAGAGAAAGCTAGCGAAGGATCAGTTACTTTATCAATGATCTTAGTAATTAATTATTTAGGAAGCTTGTCTCTTTCTATTGACTATTTCGTATTTGATTAGTCTGCATTCCAGACATGTTTCTTTAATATGCTTGGCACTTGAATTCTTTGAAGGCTTTAAATTGATGAATACTAAAGACAATGTGATAGCTTAAGGCAATCATCCATATTGATGAAGTTTACCATAAATAGATGTATACTTCAATAACCCATGTGTAAAAGCAATGTGTCCTTTTTATTCTATTCCTATTGATTCCAAACACCCAAAGGATGCTGTCAGCAACCGCTGAGCCAAAGGCATCAGAAGGTACTTACAGACCACTGTGTCATTTTGTATTACAGGGCAAAGACAAGTTCAAGAAAGGAAACTACGACTGTACTCCAATTGAATTGATCAAACAAAGTACAATAATGTTCCTGCATGAGAAATTATTGTGTTGAATAGAAACTATTTTTTCAAAGGGTCTAAAATAATGAGATTTAAATGACTTTAAAGACTCATATGCTTTTTCTGGGGGTGTTGATATGCCATTCAAGAAAAGGCATGTGAGGAATGTGAAAGGCTGGCGTTTCATGTAAAGAGTAAGCTGGAGTGGCCAGTGTGTGATGATGGCAGGAGAAGTGGATGTCAGAAGAGGGAGAATATTGTGATTACCTGCTGAGATTGAGCAGATGTGTGTCCAGAGATCCCAGAAGTTGATCTGGGAGGTGGCCTGGTAGACAGGAGACTCTGTCTCAGAAATAGGAAGCATAAAGTAATGTCCAGGGCACAGGACTGAGCATCTTTAGATGTTAATTTTTCCATTAGCTTGATGTATATTTTGAGCCACAATGTAACCCTGTTCAGTCTTTCCTTTTCTTCCTTATTTCTGTAGACCACACCTACACAATGTAAAATCAGGAAAGATTCCCTTATTCATGTGCCTAAATTTATCTCTGGGACATTTTCTTCTGAAAATACAAATAGAGTGAGCTACTCTTTGATACCTTAAGTTTTGAGACATATTAAAAAAAAACGGACCCCCAAATCTCAGTGGTTTAACACACAATACAAATTTCTTTCTCATTCATATAGTCGTTAAATGGAAGTGTTCTGTCGTCAGTCTTTCTTGTTGAGATAAGGGACCCAGGGTCTCTCTACCTTGTGGCTCCTCCCTCTGCTAGGACCTTGGAATCTTTCACTCCAGTCAGGGGATGAAAAATTAGCAAATGTAGAGAACTGCACAAGACATTTGTACAACCAGACCTTGAATTGCTTTATGTCACTTTCACCCTCATTGCACTCCACAGAATTCAGACACATGGCCACACACATACTTTATATAGTAGGAAATAGTGCCTAGATTTGTGCTCAGGAAGTAGAGGAAATAAATTTTGATGCATATTTAGCAATATAATGAATATATTATATACATATCTCCAGATACCATGTCTGTCAAATGCAGGGATCAGGAAACCATGGCCCACGTGTCAAATCCAGTGCACCACGTGTTTTTATATAGCTCATAAGCTAAGAATGGCTTATTACTTTTTTTTTTAATTGGAGGAATATAAGAGAGAGAATATGCAAAAAGCACCATTTATGGTCTGCAAAGCTTAAAATATTTATTATCTGGACACTTTACAGAAAATAATTGCCAACTATATCATTTAGTGTCCTGGAAAGAAACAGATATTACCCTCAAAACAGCATTTAATGAAGGAACTTGTATTAGTTTTCTACTGGTGCATAACAAATCACCATAAACTCAGTGGCTCAAAACAGCATGCATGTATTATCTCCTAGTTTCTATGGATCAGGAATCTGGGTACCACTTACCTGGGTCCTCTGCTCAAGGTCTCACTGGTTTGCAATCCAGGTGTTGGCCAGGGCTGTGGTCTCATCAGAGGCTTGACTGGGAAAAGATTCAATTCCAAGTGCCCTCAGCTTGCTGGCAGAATTCACCTTCTTATGGTGACCAGAGGCTGCCCTTAGGTTCTAGAGGCTACCCATAGTTCTCTGCCATGTGACTCTTTCCATGGGCCATTCACAATATGATTGTTTGCTTTTTCAAGGCCAGCAGAGCCTCATATAATACAGCCTAATCAAGGGAGTGACATCTATTGGTTAGAAACACATCACAGATTCTAGCTGTGCTCAAGTAGAACAGATCATACATGGACATGACTTCTTTCTTTGGGAGATCACCCTGTGGTGTCTGCCACATGACTATTTATAGAGGTTTAACAGAGTTGAGGGAAACCCAAAAGGGATGGGGAAAACCTAGGCTATAGAAAGCCACTGCCACCCCAAGGCCTGAGGGGAAAAAGGAGGAACAGTTACCACAACAGGGTGGGACTTCCCATAGCAGAGGACCACCACAAAGGTATCTGTAGCCTTCAGTGAGAAATGCAGCCACTCCCAACTCATGGCCTCCCAGGAAGACTGAGGGAATAAATACCAGAAGTTCCCTTTTTTCCAGTTCTCTGTCTATTGCCTGACACTCCCCCAGCTAATCCAACAGAAAGGCAGAGGGTAATCAATGGAGACTGATGTAATTCATAGAAATCAGCCTAAGACAGAGAGCAAGGTGGAAACAGGAGGGGAATGGAGAATGCATCTGGAGGAGCAAATAAAAGATATTCCAAATATCTACTCTTTAATTGTCTCAAGTTTTAAGAAAAGCAGAAAATGTCCTCAAGATCAAATAATAAGTATAATATTTGTCTACATCAGAAACAAGAATGACTAAGGTCTGCAACTATTTGGAGGACCACTAAGGTTATTCAAAATCATCTGAAGAACCAACACAGCTTGGCTTGCTTCAGATGTAAATTGATTTCAGAGAACACTGATACTTACCCAGCTCCTACGGAGGAAAATGCAGCAGCATACGTATATTTCTCTAACCAAGTGATGTGGTTAGAGAACGCTCTTTATGGAAAAGACGAATACAGCTCCAACCACACCCAGAAAGGGTGACACCTGTGGGTACTTCCCATTTGAATTTCCAGCTAACTGTCTGTTTTTAAATGAATTATGAACTTTCTCCCGTTGAAGTAATGCCTGCTATAGAAACAGAGGCATGTTCATTTTAGGGAGAGGTGATATTTAAAAGACTAGCCTTTCTGTAAGCAAATTTGTAAATGGTGATCCCATTGATTACTAGGTCGGTTTTGCCAAATAGCTGCTGGACTACGTCAATTGCAGCAAAGAGAGGATATCTTTAAAAAGCAGGAACATACTGGATCTGAAACTGCTAATAAATAATTAAGGAGACAAGTGCAAAAGAATTAAGGCATACCATTCTTTGACATGTTTCTGGGCATTTTTGTTTTGCTTTCAGCATGTAAGAGAAATGGTTATGATTATCCAAAAGTGAGTTTGGAATTTATATCATTCTTATATCATCCATTCATAGAATTTAAGCATGTCTTGTACATACTTAATGACAAAAGTACTAGAGATACAGAAGGTCAGAACAGATTTTGGAAATAGTATTTTAAGCAAGAATCTACTACTAACAAAATTTGAGTAAATTATTTGATTAATATAAGAGGCTTTCCTTCACATCACACCTCAGCACCCAATATAATATTGCTGCCTAATTGAAAAGTTTTCTAATAAGAGTTTAGGTAAAACTAATTTTAAAGAACTCATTAACTAGATGTGATAAGATGGCAGACTTTCTACAGAAACTTTACTGATTCCCTATAAATAGAAAATTAATTAATGATGAAGGAAATAAAGCAATAACCCTACCAGAGTGTGAAAGGTGGTATTGTTTTTCAACTTTTATTAACTATTAATTAATTACAATACATTACAAAGGCCATAGAATTTGTCTGAATACCAAATTCACTTATGATTAATGCTGCTGGAATCAGATACCATGTGAGCTAATAATGATGAGATATTTTAAAGTTTTACTATAAAATATGTAGTCAGAAAAACAATTAGCAGCAGAATTTTGCTATCTTCCTAGGCTGTACAAATACATACTTACTTAAAACTGAGAATTTTTATTTTTTTTTAGGTATAAGGGAATATTTTTTAAAGGACTTTTTAAGAATCTTTTATATCAACTATTACTTTTATAATGGAAACATAATGTTTATTTTTTTAAAAATCAAACAGGTATAAAATAGATAAAATGTAGTCGGATACTTGTTTCATACCAACAAAGTGTAGTGAAGAATTTTATGTTTTTTGAAGGGGGCTGAATGGTAGATATTGGAGAGGAATGATTGTTTTATTCATCTTATTCAAGAAACACTTGCAAAATTTCTTTCTCTTAAATTTGCTTTAATGTTGAAGAGCCAAGTAAGGTTTCATAATACAGTGTTAAGTGGAATTTAGTAGTTATTCAGTTAATTTGGCTATCAATCAAAAGATTTCAAAAAATATCACATAGGTCATGCATTTTTCTAGAGTAAAATTGGCATTTATATTGATACATTTCCCCTTACAGTAGTCAGAGTCTTCCTTTATACTGAATAAGACTGAACCAGAACAAGAGTCATAGATGTAAAATATCATACCTCAATGGTTTCCCACCTCTTTCTCTCTGTGTATGTAGTACACATAATACGCAATCCAGACTCCTTATATATAGAAGTTAGCCCCTTGGTAACTCTGTTCTCGTTACATCCCAGACTTAGCTCATACAACTCCCTAAATATTCTTCGTGGTCAGCGTATGCAACTGAGTGTTCTGGCTTAGCCTTCCATTTTTTCTAATCTTCACATTTTTGTGCATGAGATTTCCTCAATTCGAAATGCCTCTATCATATTTTTTTTTTCAGTCATGTAAACTATCTCAACTTGTAGCATAAGGACACTCTTCTCTAATGCCTCCTTGTCACACTAAGCAAAAATTAGTCATTCCTTCTGAGATTCTATAACGCTTTGTAAATATCATGGCATTATTTAAGCTGTATTGCAATTATTTGCTTACATGCCCATCTCCACCACTGAACTGTATCTTATTCTAACTTATACCTACCCACCTCTAGCATGGCGGCACAAAATAGACTTTAATGAGTCTTTGTTTAATGGATGGACAATAAATGAATGACTAAATATTAAAGTTTCCCTTTTGAGAATCAATAATCTGTTCTATACAGTAAAGAATAATGGATTCAAAAGTTAACGTGACAGTCATTTGTAATCTAGGGCAATAGTAAGAGGGACTAATGCATTCTTGACCCTACCATATATGCCAGTTTCTAATATCCTGGATTTACATTTATGCAGACCTAGCTTTAGTTTTTCTAGATGTCTCTGCTAACCCTTAAACATATTGATAGGAGTGGCATAGTCAGATGAAGTTAACAAAGAAAAAGAACTGAAGTTTATAAGTTTTTTGTGGGAGAAAATATGATAGAAAAACCCAGATCCTCTGGAAATTTCTGACATTGGGCAGGAGAATTGAATCTTTACATTCTTGGTGTCTGGAAGCCACGCTGAGCCAACACAAAGCATGATGTAGCTCTCTGTCTGTACCAGTAGAGGGCAGCACACACTTCATTAACTAGGAAAGCAGGTTGTGCTGAAGTCTTGCTTTAGCAGCCAGAGCTTGGAATAAGGGCTTGAGCAACAAAGATGCCATATACTTCCTCCTCAACCAAAAATTTCTCGAAAAACTTTATTCTTGAAAGATGTTTGTGTTAACCTAATTTCATCAACTTCTATCACACATTTCAAACTGTGATTGTATTTATGCCTTGAGGGACAGTGTGGCAAAGTAGAAAGAACAGGTGAGCTATGGAACTGAACAGAACAGTTTTGTACATCTGGAATACACCACTTACTAGCTGTGTGGTTTGGTAAAGTTTTCTCACGTTTGAAACACAGATATCATAAGATCTACTTCATGGAATTAATACAAGATCAAAGAAAAATGTAGATATCAGTTTGATGTTTTATAGTTTCCTCCCCTACTTATCTGTTTCTTCCCATGTTGGAAAAACAAATATCTGAAAATGTCTATCCTATGCCAATGTCTTTCAAGATTCCATGGCAGAACCAAAAAGTGCCAGCCAGAATCAGCCTTGGACAAATTTCCCAAGTGAGACAAGTATCTCTGCCAGGAGCTCCAGCAGAGAGTATTACATCAGTAGGAAAGCATACTTCTAATAATGCAAACTTTCTTGAAAATAATAAACACATCACACACTATGAATTTATGGAAATATGGAAGATCAAGCCATTTAAAGTGTAATAAACACATCACTGCTGTAGTTCCCAGGATCTGGTGGAGACTCAAGAGATGCTAGTCTTCATTCACAATAGCCAAGACATGGAAACCATAGATGAATGAATTTTTAAAATGTGATATATACGTCAGCCATAAAAAAGAAAGAAATCCTGCCTTTGAGACAATGTGGATGAATCTTGAGGATATTATGCTAAGTGAAATAAGTCAGACAGAGAAAGACAAATATTGTGTGATCTCACTTATATGTGGAATCTGAAACAAACAAACAAACAAACAAACTCAAAGAGCAGAGAGTAGATTGGTGGTTGCTAGTTAAGGAGTGGAGGTGGGTGGGTGAAGGTGGTCAAAAGGTACAAACTTCCAGTTAATAGATGATACTAAGAATCTAAGGTACAGCGTGGTGACGATAGTGAAAAATACTGTATTGTGTACTCGAAAATTGCTAAGAGAGATCTTAAAAATTCTCACTGCACACACACAAAACATGGTAATGTGGGCAAAACGAGGGCTATCTACTAAACCTGACAAGCTCAGGGGAGGCTTTCATGGCTGGCCTTACAAACTCAGGTCAAAAGTAACCACATAGGATGGTCTGAAGATAAAAATTCCTAACTAAAAGCAGTCACACCTAGGCCTGGAGCTTCTTTGACAAAGCTCAATCTTTAAGTAAACCTGTCTATTGTCTTTTTGCGTCTAAGATAACATACCCTTGGAACATGGGAGTAATCCCATTTTTCTGGACCCCTCAGTGCACACTCACTGCACCAGAGCAGGACACAGAACCCCTCTTTGTTATCTTGTTCCCCTATTACCATCTCTAAGTGCTGCAAATGTTAATTATTAACTATCCAGTACCCACCAATGTAAAAGAAGTATGTGTCTCTCCATTTTACTTTTTATTCAATCCCAGAGACTTCCTTCCACTTTGCTTCCCCTCCACACCCCCACCACCCTAATCTACCACCAATGTATTTTGTGTAACCCTCTTTAAGTCTCCTTTGATTCTAATGTCTAAAATAACCGCAAAACTTCCACGCCCTGAAACATTTTCTCAATCCATTGAGATTTTGCTTCCTGGCAATAGTCGTCAATTTGGTTCAAATAAACTCATAAAAATTCTGTATAAGTTTGGACATTTCTTACATCGATTGTAACTATCTGATGGGATAGATGTGGTAACAAATCTTATTGTGGTAATCACATGTGCATATATCAAATTATCCCTGTACACCTTAAACTTACACATCTCAATAAAGCTGGGGAAAAAACATGTTAGTCCTTGCCTGTACACGCACATATACACATCCCTCAAGATGCTCTTTAATATTATTTATCTCTGTATTTAAAAAAATTTAATCTACATTTTTAACATTTTATTTTATATATATGAAATTAAACAATATATATATATTTTTAATTTCTCAGTCTTATCCAAGTCTCATAGATTTTATTACTCAAAATGTTTGTTGTCACTGATTTTTAGGTTGAGACTTGAAGAGACCAACTTTATTCCTAGTGTTTTCATACAGATCTATCTTATATTAGGAATTTGTAATTTATTATAATAAACTGCATTAATGAATTTTCTAGAAATATACTCCACTTGGTTAAAATGTATTATGTTTGAAGTAGTGGTGATGAATTATGTTTGCTATTATTTTATTTATGATTACTGTATATTGGTAGTCATAATTGAAATGGCTTGTTTTTCTTTATCTGTGCCGTATTTGTCAAGTTTGGGTATCAATGTTATTCTTCATCATAAAGAGAAAATGGAAGATTATCCTTTTTTTCCTACTCTCTAACATTGTAAAACAATCTTTCAGATTACCTGATTTTGAAGTTTTAGTAGAGTTTCCCTAGAGACTGAGTATGATATTTTATGCCAGGTTGCTCTTTGACTTTATTTCTTCTGTTAAAATTGGTCTATTTAGATTTCCTATCTCTATTGGAGTCATTTTTGGTAAACAAATTTTTACAAAGTTACTAAGTTTTCAAATTTAATTCCATATAATGCACAAAACTATATATAATTATTGCATTTTTATTTTCTCACTTACGATTTTTTTCTGCTTGTCATTTTTTATGTTGTGTATTTGTGCTTCCACAAATTGACAGTTTGTCTTCCTGTTTATATTTTTTCAAAGTTATTTATGTTTTTGCTATTTACAGTTTTTTGTATTATTTTTTGGGTTATCTCTACTAATTCTTCTTTTGGCTTTCTTTTAGTTTAATTTTTATTTCTAGCTTTTTGAGTCATGTTTAATTCATTTGTTTTCATTTTTAGCATTTTTATTGATACACACACACACACACACACACACACAAACACACAAACACACCATGTTTCCCCAAAAATAAGAGCTGGCCAGACCATCAGCTCTAATGCATCTTTTGGAGCAAAAATTAATATGAGACCCAGTCTTATATTATATTAGATAAGACCCAGTCTTACATTATAGTAAAATAAGACTGGGTCTTATATTAATTTTTGCTCCAAAAGACACATTAGAGTTGATGGTCCAGCTAGATCTTATTTTCAGGGAAACACGAATGACATAAATTTTACTCTGCGCACTACTTTTGCAGTATCCAGTAGATGCTGATGCATTGAGCTTTTATTATCATTTTCAAGAAGCTTTACAATTTTGATTTTATTTTCCCTTTGGTTCAAATCTCCAACTCCCCGTTGAACATAGCATTTTTTACAATTTCCCAGATATAAGGGCCTTTGTGTTTATGATTTTGTTTTATTGCAATGTGGTCTGAGAATTTCGTTTATATTCTCTCTATACTTTATAATTATGAGTTTTCCTTTGAAATGTAATATGTGGTCAGTTTATATGAAATGTTCCATGTTTTTGGTAACAAAATATGTGTGTACTCTGTTACTGACTTATAGAATATTCCATATACAGATGTAGGACTTACCTATTGATATTGTTGTTAGATCTTCTTTGTCATCACTTACTTTTGTTAGCTTGATTTGGTCTTAAATTGCGAGACATATTGTAAAGTGTGTTATAATTTATATTGGTCTTGTCTATTTTTTCTTGCATCTCTTGACACCATTGCTGAGCATTTAGCTGCATAAATATGCTAACTAAATATTTTTATGAATCATAATTTTTAGCATTATAATGTGTCCTTTCTTGTTCTGTTTAAGACCTTTAGGCCTGAATTTTACCTTGCCCAATATCCATGTTGCAATTCTTCCTTTCTTTTGTTTGCATTAAAAAAAAAAGTTCTGAATTTCTTTGTTTTATGTATCTCTTGTATACAGCACAGAATTGAATTTTGTTTTGTTAGCCAATCGGAAAATCTTTGTCTTTTAATGAGTGATTACATGTATTTGTACTTACTGTTATGACCAATGTGTTTAGTGTTAATTCTGACTTATGGTTCATTTTATTTGTTTCCTTTTTCTTTTTTAATATTTATTTTGCAATTTTGGAAAGGTTGTATTTCTTTTCTAATGTCTATATTTATACAAATTACTTTTAAAATACTCAGTCTTCTCATTTGTAGAATGTAGATGTTGGTTCCCTGAGAATACTTATCAGTCATTTCTTAGTTGTCTGAAGCTCATTCTCTAATAGAAAGAATGCTCTGTCTGGATCAAAGTCAAGTTCTCAGGACAAAAAAGTAGAGATGGGTACAGACCCTTATGCAGTTTTATTGGTGACTCACAGCAAAGTTTGTCCAAGTGGATGCTTGTTGAGTAAGAATCACAAGCTCAGTGGTTTGTGAGGTCACCTCTAATAACAGACTTAAAAGGTTTATTCCTGTGTTCCACCCTATGATTCTCCTTCTTATGACAAACAATACTTTTAGGCAGGATGATGTAATGCAGTAACAAAAAAGAAAGCAAAAAGGGATGGAAAAGCCTGATTCCACCAAGGATGCCAAACAAGTAGGCATCACTAATGAAACCTGGGTACCTAACTGAGAAATCTAATGCAAAGACAGCAGAATTCACACCCATTGCTGACTTAGTGTGTCAGCATGGACTCAAGAAGCTGTGATAGCAAGACACAAGAGGCCTCTGTGTCTTGTCTGGTAACACCTGGTCAAAGGACAGGGTCCATAGCAATGGGCAGTGCATACCATGTCTCAATGGGACCTTCATGGGAGCTATAAAAATAAGTGAAGTGCACCCAAATGAGAGCTAGCAAAGGCTATGATTAATTCTGAGCTTACTATATCAAGGCGGTCAGCCATCATCACTTGTGTCTGGCAGAAACTCAAAGGCAGGTGGAGGAGTAGGAACGCTTTCTAGTGGAAGAAAGGATGGCTTGAGGTGTGCCCTCATCAGAAAATGTCAGTATAGGGACACTGTAGGTGGGCTAAACAGCAGTGGGCATCCTATGGGATTGGTTAGGGCTGCATTTTTTACTTTTTCTAGTTGAACCTAATTTGGAAGAGAGAGCAAAAATTAGGGAAATTGTCAGTTATAAACCACATCGTAGCTGTTTTGTACCAATTGTCACATGGCTATGCTTGGTGGCCTGGACTGGTTATTATATATAGTAGGTTGGTTTCCGAAGCTGGTTGTTGTAGGCTGTGGGTCAGAGTTTTATTTTTATATATGGTCTGGCCATTGACCCTTTGTACAGTTAGTCTCTCACTATGAGAGAAATAAATCTTAGGCCAGTCAGACCTCTTCCTTAATCTCTTTGATCTCCCAGTCTCTGATCTCTAAAATCTCTAATTCCTAATCTCGGGATCTTGGGTGAGTCACTCATTCTTTGTAGGCTTCGGTGTTTTGTGTGTGATAAATGACTGGGTTCATTTAGAAAACAGTTTCCAGCCTCGTATTGTGAGTATGTAGATGTATGGGAGAAATGGTTCTAGGAGAAGGGTGCTTAGGTAGTGACTAGGAATTGCACAGAATCCATAGACTATATTACCTGATGCAGCAAACCCAAGTGAGTGATATGAGTAAGAAGCTAGGGTAATTGTTACCTGCCGGGTATCTTTCTATGAGGAAAAAGTGGTTGAAAATCACTGGTCAGTTCATCTAGCAGGTTCATTTCATGCTAACTGTGCTAAGACCCAATTCTCAGCTATAAACTCTCCACCTTGTAGTCTGTGCATGACTATCGCTAGCATTGATAAGAGTGGGAACAAAAGCAAACACTAATGATCTCCATGGGGTCAACTGACAGGTTCATGTTGATCAGAGGTCAAGATCAAATAGTGATATTGATTTAGTCATTAAGTTCTTCTTGGTTTTCCAGACTTACTAATTTTAATCCTCTTCTCCTTTTCAGATTCTTAATTGTCCTTGTGAAACTACTAGCCTGTGCTAAAAATTAAATTACTATTAATGTTTATTTCTGAACAAAAGATGAGGTGAAATGCCATGTGCTGCCCCCCTCAGGTTATTGAATAACAGGACATCCTCAGTCATTTTGAGTAGTTTGCCAGAACTTGTGATGAATTTCTAATGTCTTTTTAAAATCACACTTACATAGTTCTATGTACATAGTGTTAACTATTTGTCTATTTAATAAATATTTATTGTTCCTGGTAGATAACAGGTACTAATCTAAGTTCAAGGATACCATTAACAAATAAAAACAGATAAGTCTTTGTCCTCACTGGAACGGACATTCGAATGTTTTAAATCAGACTTAAAGGTATAATGCTACTAAAGTAAGTA
Source organism: Rhinolophus sinicus (assembly GCF_036562045.2). Taxonomy (NCBI): domain Eukaryota; kingdom Metazoa; phylum Chordata; class Mammalia; order Chiroptera; family Rhinolophidae; genus Rhinolophus; species Rhinolophus sinicus. Next base: position 36,865,117 of record NC_133758.1, on the reverse strand, counting down.
GTTCAAAATAAGATAAGAGGATACAGAATGATGAGGGGTGTTACTTACATGAAGTTGTGATGGGAGGCTTCTATGATAAAATGATAGTTGAGCAGATTCCTGAAAAAAGTGAAGGCAAAAGCCATATGGGTATGAGGAAAAGGTTTCTGGGCAGAAAAAAAAAATACCAAGGCCCTGAGACTACAGCATTCTTGGCGTGTTCCAGACACTGGAAGGAGGCCAGTGTGATTAGAGCTGAAAGAGTGAGGGAGAAATGGTAGCAGATGGTCATGGTTTGAGGGGTATAGAGAAGCGAGACCATAGAAGGTCTTGGGGTCATGGTAAAAACTGGGGTTTACTCTGAGTAAGATGAGAAGTCATTGCGAGTTTTGAGCAGATAAATTCTATTATCTCACTTATATTTTAAAGGATTACTCTGGCCGAAAAAAACAAAGGAGACATGGAAGCAGAAAGACAAGTGAGGAGGCTTTTGCAATGGTGGAAATGTGAGAATAATTTGATGTGGATTAGGAAAGTAGTAGTGAGAAGCATGAGAAGTCATCTCACTGGACGTGGAGTATGAGCAAAAAGAAAGTCAAATGTATTTCCACGGGTTTTGGCCTGAACAATGAAGAATGAAACTGACATTAACTAAGATGGGAATACTATAGAGAGATCAGGTGTGACCTGCTGATGGTGAAGCAGATCTCAATCTTGAACATGTAAAAGTTATATTAGACATCTAAGGGAAACATCAAGTAGGCAATTTCACAATGTATCTGGAGTTCAGGAATAAAATCAAAACTAGAGGTATAAATTTGGGATTCATCAGTTTACATATGAAATTTATTGCAGTGAGAATGGCTGAAATGAACTATAGAGTGAGTATAGGCAGAGCAAACTTGGAGGCTTGAGCCTTCAGGCATTTGGAATCTGGAAGATAATTTGGAACCAGTAAAGGATTTGGGGGAGTAAAGAAGGAGAATCAAGAGAGAATGGTAACCCAGAGTCCAAGTAAAGAAAATGTTTCAAAATAGAGAGATTGTCTTTGTTGAATGATGCTGATGGAATAAGATGAAAACCAAAATGACTTTGAATGGCAGCATAGAAGTCATACTTGAGACTAACAGCGGTAGTTTTAGTGGATTGCTGCAGAGGAAATCTTTATTACAGCAAAATCAAGAGAGAAGTGGAGGAAGTAGAGGCCTTGAGTATAGGTACTTCTTTGAATGAGTTCTGCTAAAAAGGTGAATTAGATAGAAACAGAGTGTTACCTCTTGAGGAATGTGGAAAATGTAGGGGTTTTTGTTTTTTTGTTTGTTTTGTTTTAAATAAGGTATTTTAACATGTTATATGGTAAAGGAAATTATCCAGTTGAAACAGAACTAGTTTTGACACAGGTGAGAGAGAGGACATCTGCAGGAGGGCTGTCCTTGAGTAGCCAAGAGGGGAAGTATGCAGTGCCCCAGTGAAGGGACCAGATAGTGTATGTAAAGTTCATTTCAACAGAAAGGAAGGTGGACTTAGTAGATATGGTGAAGGGAGAACAGAGAAATTTTCTTCTCCATTTTTTCAGGGGATAAGAAACAAGGCCATCAGCGAAGATTGAGGAGAAAGGAAAAAATCATTGAAAGTTTGATGGTACCTAGGACCTAGTAGTGTTTATCAAAAAATACTTGAGTTTTGTTCCCAAGTCAAATTATATAGGGGACATAAGGACTCAAGCCATAAAATTAGCATACTTTTATAAACAACTAAGACAATGTGTTCATTTTTTTCACTCATATATTCACCAATTATTTCTTAACAAACATTTATTGGGCATCTATAATACACCAGATCCTGTGATCAAGTTTGGGGAAATCACAATGTGAATAAATCTTAGTCACTATGATTACAGAGGAACTTATAATCTAGTTCCAGGGACAGACATGGAAAAATCAAAACAAAATACTACACTTCTCTTTATTTGAATATGATACATGTTATAATTACAGTGGTCATTCTTACTACATATATTGGAACATGGCCCACTTCAAATACTCTGTCATTTTCTACTAATAAGAACAATCAATGCAAGGTTACATTCTTCAATTTTTGTTTCAGAAAATGTGCTCACCATTACTATAACTGAGGTATGTTCAAAGTGCTAAGAAACCTTGGGATAAGAAATGATTCATTCTAGCTCGATAGTTAGAGAGAGATTATTTGAGTAAAATCTTGAAGGGTGATTAGGAAAGGCAACCATGTGTCATCTACCAGAAAGAGAAGGTGTAAAATCCTACAGGCATGAATTTGGAAAGATATGCTGAGAATGACTTGCTAATAAAGATAGTCTTTATTCTTCAGTTAAATGTGAATCATTATTCTTTTTGTATGTTTGTTTGTTTTTTGATGTTTTTTTAAGCAGAAAAAAAAATGACATAGTTGTATTTTGTTTTAGGTAGACCAGTTAGGAGGCTGCGTGGTAGTGGTAGTGAATGGAAGCAGAGACTGGGAAGGTGTTGGATGTAACAGTGTAAGAGGCTGATGAAGACCTATATTAGATCATGGTGAAAAGAATGGATGGATTGAAGAGACATTCTCAAAAGGGCATTGAAAAGACTGGGTGACTGATTTGTTATGGAGCATAAAGGACCATAGGAGAGTCAAAGATTTTCCTAAGTTTTCGGCCTTACAGATTGGGTAAAAAGTGATATTACTAACTGAGACAGGAATTGTAGGAGAAATGTCAAGTCTCTCTCGTTTTTTTTTTTTTTTTTTCTTTTTGGAAAGATAATGAGGTTTGAATTTTAGAATTATATTTGATTTCTAGATGCCTATTGGACAGTGAAAATACATGACAATATTCTGGAGACAATTATTTGGAAGTATTCATTGCACAAGTGCCAGTTAAAACCTTCAAAGATGAGGATCTCACTGAGTGTTTATATCTGCAATGAGTAAAGAAGACTAAAGGCTGACTCTGAGAGGATATACTAGGAATTAAGAGGTAAATCAAGATGAAGTTATGAAAGAAGGACGTGAATAATATACCCAATATTCCAAGGAAACCTGAAATCAGTCTTCAGAGTCAGCCAATGCAGGCTTTAATGATTATAGCATCAGTTGACACAGCCACATGAAAGTGAATGGAGATTTAGCAACGGGATCACAAATATGTAAAAAAAAAATGATCACAAATATTATATACCCCTAGGCACGTGAGCTATGATTAGGAAGTATCACTCTGATGTAGAGAACAAAATACATGGGATTGAGAATTTATGCTCTAATTCAAACAGCTATTCAGCTCTGGTCTCTTTTGTATACCTCATAGATGTTCAACTTGTGGGAAAATAAAAAGATGGGTGAGGAAGTGGTAGAATAAAGGCCAATGATATAGAACTCAATTAGGAGGTCTTGGTCACTTTGTTAAGAACAATATAGTCCAAAGAGTAAAAAGAACCTCCATACTCCTATCCAAATCCCTTCTTGAAAATCTAACAAACAAATAAAACCCAAATATACAGCTTTACATAAATCCCTGAGCCCTGAACTAGGCACAAGAAGGTACAAGAAGAAATACATGTACAGTGAGGGACATCTCTGTTCCTTATCGGCTCTTTTCAAAATTGTTCTCTGATCAGGCTGTATAAAGAGCTCATAGGAAGAAGCTGTTTGGGGTATAATTGTTCAAACTCATTACATTGCTGTATTCCACAAAGTGCACGTTAAAAAAATACAAAAACAATAAGAATAATATTTGCATGGCACTTTCCATACAACTGATTTTTTAAATGCACTATCTCATTCAACCTCCCAATAATCCTATGGGCTTGATAATATTATTATCATTATTATTAAAATCTGGAAACCAAGCTTCAGAATAGGGTAAGGAATTTAGCTTCAGGTTGTCTGCATAGGAAAAGGCAGAGCTAAGACTTCATTGAATCCAGGTAATTTGACCCTAAGCTCTTTTCACTATATTAACCACTGTATTGAATGGGTGATTCCTGGACCCATAGAGATTTCCTTTAATTCCACAAGAAGCAAATTGCTGTTTTAACTGGGCTAGTTCACCTATCATTTGACAAATTGAAGTTGAGAAAGACCCATTTTGTATGGGTTAGTGCTCAAAGGTTAAATCAAACTAGAAGCTGTTACTATTTCATATCCTAAAGTATATGATAAATATATAATAAAAGCAATGAGAAAGAAAAGAAAGTAACATTTTAAATAGTACAGGAAATTCCCTTTGAGACTCCACTCAAGTGACCCTGCACTGCAAGCAATGAGTGAATTCAAGCTTTAAACAGTTGCTGGACATTGGTGAAATGTGTGAAAGAAATGTATGAATGATTTTAAGGGTTTTCGGATCATTTACAAAGATGCCCAGGCAATGTGAGTAATGATGATTTCTTTAAATCCTGTAGATAATATTACATAATTAGTGGAGGGCCACAGAGAAATATTAACTAATAGAACATTTAAAAAGGTCTGCACGTTGGGTGTCAGATGGTTACTAGACCTAGTGTGGTGATCACACAGAGGTATATAAACATCAAATCACTATGTTGTACACCTGAAACTAATACAATATCGTATGCTAACTATCCTTTAATAAAAATTAATCTAAAAAAGAAAGAATGCAGGTTATACATACTGTAAAAAACACAATATAATAACCGGAGCCACTTCAAAATGGAGTTGAGCTGCCATCCCAGAGGAACTACCTTGCACATCTTTCTCCTCAAACCTTTGGAATGTTAAAAACTAGGCAAAATAACCTTTGGACTAATCTTAAAGCAGCATTGTATTCCAAACAACTGTTTGCAAAGCTAACAGGAAAGCAGACATTAAGACTATAGGACTGAAAATTAAAGACATTCTTTAGAATTAGCATCGCTATGTTAGCTTATCTGCACCTATAGAAATCCCTGCCTTAGCTGATTAACATCCATAGAAATACCTTCCTTCTACTCCTGTAATTACTTCCCTTCTCTTTCTTATACAAACACTTTGCCTTCACCTCCTAATCAGAACTCTATTTGAGTTACTGCCTGAATCAGGACTTCCTGAATAGCTATTCTTTTAGGTCTCAAATAAACCTTGTTTGTTGCCTTTCACTTTGTCCTTTTATTTTCAGGTTAACAATACAAAATCAAGAGCACTGCACTGTTCTTTATCAAATATTTAAGGGATTTTTCAGGACAATTTTGACAAGACCAGGATTTTAATTTTCACTCAGACCTAGAACATAACTCTTTGGGTAAAGTTATATACTGTTAACATTTTCAAACCAAAGTTTTTGAAATGGTGGAGGAGGACACGTGGACGTCAGGAAGATACAGTGTGATTTAGGAGAGAAGACTTATGAGGATAAAATGAAAAGAAGTAATGAACACATCCCATATAACCAAGAGAGAGGACTTGTGTCTAACAGCTCATTGTTGGGGAAAGTTCCTTCCTGGTGGCTTTTCTTCTCAGTGGCAGGAAATCAAATCTGGTATCTTCCATTCATATGAGCTACCTTAGGCTGCACGTATCCTGTCCTGAAAGCTTGCAGCACACTCATGCAAATTTCTGGACCAATCTCTGATTTCTGTAAAGCTGCCATTTTTTTCACACCAGGGATTACAATTTGAGCTGTGCTCTTTGAAAATAATTGGAAACTTGTATTTTTATTGCATACATATATTTTTCCTGGGGAACTTTCACCAGATATGAAAAGGGATCTCTTTAGAGTCTCAGGCTGCCTACCTTCCATACATGGAAAAGTAATTAAGATACTTGGTCATGGTGATGTTATTGTTGTTTTCCTTGCTGGGTGGCATCTAATTGTGATTCCCACAGACACAAGGTGACTTTGAACTTTACCCAAAATAAAGCAACTCTGTAAATTCAAACTTCATTCTTTCATTGTAATCATTGTCAGAAATGGTGGCCAAGGGCAAATCAGAGACTGAGAATTTTTGTCACCCACAGAACTGAGACCATGTTACTTGAATAAATGACATGTTAAGTCATGCTTGGCTATTACACTTCCTGCTGATAGTTGTGACAAATCATAGACTTCAAAATGCCATCATGGGGGATAAAAATGAGTTCTTTAGGAAAGAACAGTATTTGTCTTCCTCAAGTATAGCTCATCATTAAGAACAAGTGTCTGGAAAAGAAAACAGTTGACATTGTAACTTTGCCCCTTTTATTAACATTACAACAGATTTTCTTTAAAGGAAAATCTGTATGCCTATTAGTTCCCTTGATCCCTTGCCAATCTATAATTAGTAGCAAACTGGGTAAAGATTTTTTAATTGCATAATGCAAACAGGACAAAATCATGACTCTTGAAAGGTAATCAATGTCTTTAAAATTTTTCATACATTTTTAAACAATGCTGTTCAAATATATGCTATATATATATATACATATATATATATATATATATATATATATATATATATATATGAAACTGTCCTTAGTAGACATGAAATAGATGCGATACAAATATCTGGCTTACTATCTAAAGCTGTGCATTCTACATAGAAGATGTTAATTATCAAGTATTCATTAAATGTACTTATCATTACCTAAAAGGGTGTGTTTCAGCTGTGTGTTTTCCCAACCAAAAAAAGGAAAACAAAGCAAATTAAAAACAAAGTATAGTCATCATATTTCAAACTCAAATGGAATGCTTGCCTGCTTTACCACAGACATTGGTATGATTCTTTCTCCATTCTAGCCAAAAAACACCTTGCATCGCTCAAATGAAGGACTTGTTATTTAATGTTGACTGATTTTATTGGCACTAATTTGTTTCATTAACAATAAGATCAGGTAAAAATTGACATACAGAATACTTAATGAGATAAGGTTTGTTGTTGTTTTTTTTCTGTAATAATCAGTTTCATTTTACATATATTACCTCATTGATCTCTAACATTGTATAAGGATGGTGTTATCTACATTTTGCAAATAAGCACTCCCCCACCCCCAAAAAAACCCCAAAACTTGAGTCCATCTTAAGATTTAACTACCGTGTTTCCCTGAAAATAAGATCGGGTCTTATACCGTATTTCCCCGAAAATAAGACTGGGTTGTATATTATTTTTTGCTCTAAAAGACGCATTAGGGTGTATTTTCAGGGGATATCTTATTTTTTCATGTGCAACAGTCTACATTTATTCAAATACAGTCATGTCATCTTTTTCTGGAACATTGTCATAACATACTAAATGCGTCCATCTGGCTGACGATTTAACTGGGGCTTATTTTCGGGGTAGGTCTTATTTTCGGGAAAACACAGTAACTGTTAAGTGTGTGTGTCTGCTGTGTGTTAATCACTTGAGTCAACTTTGAATTTTGCTTCTCCTAAATTCCTAAAAGGTTTATTCTGTATTGGCTGCTCCCTGAGGTAGTACGGCCCATTCATCAGTTTTCTTTTGTTCTAATTTAGCTGTCCTCATGGTACCACATGTAAACCGCTTCAGTTATGTTTTACCTGAGAGTAAAACTCAAGATAACTTTGGTCTTCTGGCTAACTACACAGAATTTCATTGCTGAACAGAAAGTATGGTTGATTAATAAACATATAGACCTTTCAATATTTTGTAAAACCTAATCTTCAGATAGATTTCTCAATGAAAGTAACAGCCTGCCTTGACAACTTGGTGAGCACAATATCATTATTTCACATAAGATATGTAGCAGGCATTAATTTTCAAAGTCAGATCAATTCATTGACCACAATCATCAAGAGCACAAAGAGACTGGACAATTCATTCTTTTTAGACATAAAATTTCTACATAATAGAACTGTAACCTTCACTGTTTCTCCAACCAATTGTCTGATATTATGCTTCCAGAGGTCACAGTGTATAAAACCTTTGACCAAAACTCTTATCATGTTTCTTTGTATGCTTGTTTGCTGATTCATTTGTATCCAATCATTGTTTTATTTTCAAATGTCCCCTCATTCTTCCAAATGTGTTATGACTCAAATAGAAATATCAGAAAGGCATGATTTAATATTTCTCACTCCTCCCCTATAATTTGGTTGATCAATTCTTCTTTTACATAAATATGTCTGCATTATTTTTACATATGTCTAATTTTTTTATGTATTCAATATACAGAGGGTGCCAAAAAAAGTATGCATATTTTAAGAAGGGAAAAAAACTGTATTAAAATTATGCTGATGGTAACTACTTTGAGCTCCCCTTGTAATTGCAAAAGTCAAACACGACTTGTATTCATCTTTTGTTATCAATATATATTATTACAATTTTAAAACAATTTTTTTTGGCACTGTGTGTGTGTGTGTGTGTGTGTGTGTGTGTGTGTGTTTTCTTTTCTTTTCTTTTCTGTTTTTTGTCAATGGTGGACAGCCTCTTGAGGCCTGGAATTTGGTACACTAAAGTTTATCCCTAGGATGAATTTGACACCTGGTAATTCAGAATATTTCAACTTCAAGATATAGAAGCTTTACTTTCAGAGGTGTCACCAAAGAGTCAGATGAGGGGTGGCCGGATGGCTCAGTTGGCTAGAGCGTGAGGTCTCAACAACAAGGTTGCTGGTTCAATTCCTGCATTGGATGGTGGGTTGCACCCTCTGCAACTAAAGATTGAAGGATGACTAGGAGCTGATGGGCCCTGGAGAAACACACTGTTCCCAATATTCCCAATTAAAAAAAAAAAAAGAGAGTCAGATGTGGCTATTGAATGGCCTTTACCACACTACACACCCCTAATATCTAGTTTAATGCCTGTTGTGGAGTGGACATTCAATGAGTACTTGTTAAGTTAATGAATGAATTCCTTTTAAAGACATTGTGGCAATATCTAATTTATATGAATTGATTCCAGCAAGCTAGGAGTAGATTGTATTTGTCAGTGTTAGTCATGTTCACTTCCAGTTAACAAAGGTAGTTTTATATATCCCTGGGAATCCTGACAAAGCAAGGATGTATGGAAATATTCTAATGTGTGGAAACTAAGTGGCATTAAGAATAAAGGAGAAATAGCCAAAGGGAGCTTGGCATAGCGATTGAGATTGAGAATGTGATTCCAGAGCTAAAGCACCTAGATTTGATTCCTGCTTTTGCTCTGCCACCTTGGACAAATTATTTAAACTCTCTGTTTAATGGAAGAGATAATGAGATAGAAAAATTATAGGCAGTCAGGAAAATGGCCACAGTAGAGAGAATTAAGGTGGAGACCAAAGCCAAAAGAAATCAAGTTGAAGTAATCAGCTCAGGTGTAGAGGGGGAGGAGGGCCATTCAGCTTGTAACAAAGACATTCAAGCTGAAAGGCCCAACAAAACTCTCAGCCCAGGTACAGGGAGCCAATCAGCTTGCTGAGCCTGCCAAGACTGACTGCCTAGGTATAGAAGACCAATCAGCTTTGACTCAGAGCTATTATAGTTCCCAGCACAGCACAGCCCACAAGGACATTTCATTGGAATCCCCGCTTTCTGGGGATCTGCGGAGAGCTGTTTTTCTCTTGAGCTTTTTGTCTTACGCTTTTGCGATAAAACTGCGTCTGCCTAAACCTTGTTTGCCTCTCCGGATCTCTGTTTCCATTCTTCAGTAACGGCGGGATCACGTTCCCGGGGAAAATACATCAGGATCCTAATTCAATGATAATAGCATCACCTTAATAGACTTAAAGTGAGAGCATTAAGTGAGTTAAAGCAACTAAAACAGTTCCTGATACAAAATAAGTTTGTGAACAAGGAAAGGTAGAGTACCTCCATAATTCATCTCCAATGTTAAAATTTAGTTAGGAATTTTTTTATAATTGCTTCTCCTTTCTCTCTTAGCTAACTGAGCTTGAGTGCAAATCTAAAAATAGATCAAAATATTTGCCCTCCTATATTTATGAGTAAATGGCAGTCAGTTTTTTACTATTAATGATCCTTCTCCTGGTAACCCCATAGGACACTATGTACTGAGCATCCAGCACTGACCTGTTCATGACCTTGCAGGGTCCTCAGACTCACGCGTGCTCAGATACCTGGTGGAAATGGTGAAGTCTCTCCAATATACTTGTCCTTAGAATAGTAAGATTCCCTGATATCAAATTATGTGACAGACACTGTGCTAAGTACTGTGTATGCACCATGCCACCACAGACACTGCCCAAGACGAAGAGGTGTCGCCTGACAGGACCCAACATAGTCTCACAATCCTGAGACAGCCAACCACTCTGGCTGCAGGAAAATGTCTGCGATTATTAAGGGTCTGGAAGAAGAGAGGTAAACTAGCTTTAAACAGGCCACCTTAGGCTGGTGATAATTCCAGGTCCTGCCCAGTTCCCCACAGGTCTCATGACTTCTTGATGCAGGCCTCTCAATAGAGCTCTTTGTCCCTAAGTGCTCCAGGAATTCTGTCCCTTCAAATCTCAACTTTCTTAGACTCAGACTCAGTCTTCTTTTAGGAATTGATATTTAGCTTCAACTCTGATTGATATATCAACTACCCTTGGTCTGAGTTCGTCAACCCTTGACTTTGTAGACCTCTATCTTAGAAACAGGTGATACTGCTCATGGCTCATAATAAGGGAAATTACTGATTCATACAGAACACATTTACTCTAGAATTCAAATTTGACATATTTAACCCAAACTGGTATATTTTGAATATCAGTGGACAGTTCTGCTAAAAAATATCTTCCTTTATTGCCCATCTGCCACACTCCAAAAATTTCACTGTTTAAGACTTAATCCCTTAAATCTTAAAAGTGTTCTATCTCTTCTATCTTAGAGTTTCTTGAAACTGCAGATTGCTTGGATTATTTGTACTGCCCTCTATATCGCTTGTGTAGATTAGATCACAACTATGTAAATGAGAGACCCTAGGACTTTATTATATGTAAGCTTATTATCCTATGTATTATATTTATTCTTCAGATTAAATCTGTAGGTCACACTCATTATAACAAACTCAGGATGAAGAAAACGAGGTTGAGAGAAGATCGCAAAGCTTTTGGGTAGCTAAGTAGATGTGACTGATCCAAAGACAATTTTCATTGTATTTCCATACTGCCTGCTCAAATCTAGTTGAGTTAAATTTACCAACTTTAAATTAAAAGTTTGAATTCACCCAAGTACACTTGTATACTTACTTCTCCTCTCTCCACCTAGTTGTTTTGATTCTGTATTAACATCGACCCTGCTCACCAGTTAATTTCAAAGTCTTTTTAAATGTCAGGAGTTGAGCTGCTATTTCATGACTCTCCGGTCTCTGAACAGGTCATTAGTCCAAAGCACTTTTTAGGCCATCCCATCAATGCCTAATGACTCTAAATGCCAGTTAAACAGATGCCCACCCTTGATAATATCTACTTAAAACCCGAAGAGTAAATCTTATAAGTAGCTCTGCAGATTTGACTATTGAAAGACTAATGGATCCATATAAAATAATCTTCTTCCAACTTCTGAGTGTAGGAAAGCCCTAAAAACAAATTAACTTTAATGTTTTTCCAAGGTTTGTTAACCTTGTTCACTCAACAACTGCTCTGCTTTCATAATGAAAGAGAAACGCAGCCATAATGGCTTTAAGGCTGCCAAAATTTGGGGGTGAACAAGCTTTCTGTGCTCTTCAGAACATTCCCTTTCCATGAAGTATGATTGTCAGATTCCAACAGTCTCAGGACATTTACATCTTAGCAATGATGAATGCCACAGAGAGACAGCAAATAAAGCTGCAGTGAAATTTAATGTTCACTTTAGATGCTCCAGTTCTTATTAGAAAAGGTCACCCATTGTCCCACTCAGATGATTAATGCAGACTCTTACATCTTTATGGAATATTTCTGCAATATGTGCTGTCTAAGTGACTATTTGTTCCTCATTTCAGACTCTACCAGTGCTTAATACTCAATATGAATTTAGATGGGTGGAAAATGCCACTTTGCAGCTTCAGGTTTTTGTAGATTGCCCTATTAAAAGGAAGCTTAAATCATGGGGTCCAAATAAAGCTTGAAGCCCATTTTCATCGTATTTCCCACAGCAGTTTTCTTTAAACATATGCTGATAACGTAATGACTATAATAAATGAGCCCCTTTTCAGTGGTATTTGGAAAATGCAAAAACAGAACTATTTTCTTTCAGAAGTTCATTAGTTAAATCCTGCCAGATCAGGAGTAGTAGCAATAATCTATTTTATTTCCTATGTTAGAAAAAGCAAAAATTCTTAAAACATAAATCCTCTCTATGTTACCTGGTAAGGAGTCATAACACAGGTACACAACACTGCTTGTGATACTTTTTGAGGTTGGGAAACTTGTGTTGTCATTTTCTGAGGTCAAAAAGAATAATAATGTTTAGATTCTCTTTATACATTTATCCAAAGAATCCTTAGAGAACAGAATTTTTCAGCATCAACCACATACATTTAAAAACCTGAATTTTTATGTCTTTTGTTTTTGCTATGTTTTCCTTTATATTTGGTCTTATTTCCTATTTCTCCAAACTGGGGAATACTGAAAGTACTAAATGCTTAAAGCCCATTTTTATATACTTTTCACTCACATAAAATTCACCTGCCTATACAAATTCATTATCCAATTTCCATTGTTGCCCTGGAAAATTTTTATGGAACCCTGGATTTTAAATGGAGAAAGAATATTTTCCAGATAGCGTTGATCTGGAAGAATTTTTCCCATTACTCAAATGGTCTTTTCTATGGCGTTTTCCTTCCTCAGCATATTAACGGGTTTGTTGTTGAACTGTTAGATAGCTGCTCATGTTACATTTCATAACACTACCAAGTTCAGTATTGGTAGGTCAAATTGTTTAGGCTTTTGCCACTAATGTTGGTCAGAAGGACCTGATCAAATTGTCAACAGTCAATGTGAAAGAATCAATGATATAGATCCAGCCCAGAGCTGGTAGAAATGTAGGTAGTAAAATAAGATTTTCTTTTCTTTTTACAGGCCAGATCTATTTGCCAAAAGGGTCAAAGCAGTTCACTTTAAATGTCATTGCCTGAATTTGAAAGTGTATGTGGATGAGCCAAAATCTGGTGAAAAGATAAAAATAACAGCTACTAGTGAGTACTTATAATTTATCCTTTTGTTTAAAACACATAAGTAGTATCAAAGCCTCTACTTTCATAATTATGTGTAACATTTTAAACATACCTTCAAAACTGAAATGGATCTGTGAACAATTGTTCCACTTTTACCACAAAAAACTCTGGCTTAAAAATGAATGTTTAGGCATCCAAATTGGAAAGGAAAAAGTAAAATCATTTCTGTTTGCAGATGACATTATCTTATATGAAGAAAATACTAAAGATTAAAGAAAAAACAAGACCTGTAAGGGGTAATAAATGAATTCAGCAAAGTTGTAGAACACAAAATCAACACACAAAAATCAGTTGAATTTCTATACTCTAACAAAGAACAATTTAAAAAGGAAGTTAAGAAAACAATAGCATCATTATTTACAATAGTATCTGTCTTAGTCAATTTGCTTACTATAAGAAAAGCACCATAGACTGGGTAGCTGAAACAATGAGCATTTATTCCTTATGGTTCTAGAGGCTGGGAAATTTGAGGTCACGGTACCAGCAGGGTACCCAGGTTGGGTTCTTGTGGGAACCCTTCTTCTGGTCGGCAGATGGTCATCTTCTTGCTGTGTTTGAATGTGGTGGCACTCAGAGAGAGAGGAAGAAAACTACTCTCTTGTCTCTTCTTTTAAGGGAACTAATTCCATTAGAGGGCTCTGCAACGAGGAAGGAATTGCCTCCCAAAGGACCCATCTCCAAATACCATTGCATTGGGGATTAGGGTTTCAACATATGAATTTTGGGATGACAGAAACGTTCAGTCCAGAGCAGCATCAAAAAGAATAACATTTTTAGGAATAAATTTAACTAAGAAGGCAAAAGACTTGTACACTTAAAACTATAAAAGGTTGCAAAATAAATTAAAGAAGACACAAATAAATGAAAAAGACACCTTACGCTTGTAGATTGGAAGACTTATATTGCTAAAACATGAGTACTACCTAAAGCAATCTACATATTCAATGTAATCTCTACTAAAGTCCCAATGATTTTTTTTTTTTAAGAAATAGAAAAACCCATTCTAAAATTTATAAGGAATTTCAAGGGATCCGGAATAGCCAAAACCATCTTGAAAAAGAACAACGTTGGAGGACTCATACTTCCTGATTTCAAAACTTACTAGAAAGCTACAATACTGACATAAGGTGTGGTACCAGTATAAAGACTAACCTATACACCATGAAATAGAATAGAGATCCCAGAAATAATTCCATACAAATATGGTCAAATTATTTTTGTCAGGAATGCAAGACCATTTAATGGAGAAAAGGATTGTCTTTTCAACAAATAGTGTGGGGAAAACTGGATATCTTCATATTAGACTCTTACTTAATTCATATACAAAAATTAACTCAAAATGGATCAGTGATTTAAATGTAAATGCTAACACTATAAAACTCTTGGAAGAAAACAGGGGAGCAGCTTCATGATATTGGATTTGGAAATAATCTCTTAAATATGCCATTAAAATCACAGACAACAAAGAAAAATAAATTTGTATCTCACATAGAAGAGCTCTTACAACTCAATAACAACAACAAAAAGAACCTAATTAAAAATGGAGAAAAGATTTGAATAGGCACTTCTCAGAGAAAATATATGGATGGCCAATTAGCGTGTGAAAATATGCTTAACATCACTAAATCTTTAGGGAAATGCAAATAAAAAAAACATGAGGTATCATTACTTCACATCCATTAGGATATTTATTACAAAAAGAAAAAAAGTGTTAGCAAGAACGTGGTGTAAGTGAAACCCTCATATGTTGCTGGTAGGAATATAAAATGGTGCAGTCACTTTGGAAAACAGTTTGCCAGTTCCTCAAAATATTAAGCATAGAGTAATGAGATGCTTAATAACCCAGCAATTCTACTTCAAGAGAAATAAAAACATATGACCATACAAAAATGTGCACAGAAATGTTCATAGTAACATGACTCAGATTAGTCATAAAATAGGGGAAAGAAACAAATGTCCACCAAGTAATTAATAGATAAACAAAGTATGTTGTATTCATTCAATGAAATAATATTCACTTACAAAAAAAAGAATAAAGTACTTATATATGCTATATCATGGATCAATTTTAAAAACATTATGCTATGTGAAAAAAAAGCCAGACAGAAAAAGCCACATAGCATTTGACTCTTTTTACATAAAATATCTGGAATAAACAAATCCATAGAAACAGAAAAAGTAGACTACATTTGCCAGGAGCTAGAGGGTGTGGGGAATGGGGTTTGACTATTCATAGGCACAGAGCTTCTTCGGGAGGCAATGAAGATGTTCTGGAATTAGATAGTGGTGAGCTTGCACAACTTTTTAAATATAATTTTAAAATTACATTAAAATTGTATGCTTTCTGAGTGAATTGCATGTGTGTGAATAATATCTCAATTTAGAAAAGATTATAGAGCTTAATAAAACCCAGATCAGATATACTTGACTCATTTCAAAGGACTTCCACAGGTGAACTGTATACTGCCATCTGAGCTGTCTCTGTTACTCTCCCGTGAAGATAGAGTCAAGACGGTTACTGGTAACCAGGGGTGCCACAAACAGGTGAGAGCATGAGTGCAAAATTGGGAAAGTACTTCCACCCCATTGATGGTTGACAGCCTAGAATCTTCACCTGGGATTGCATTCATTTGCAACATGATAGTGCAGAGTCCTTCCCAGACCACCAGACCCAGAAATTGGTATCTACATGCCCATCTTTGTTGGTCCTGTTGTAGCTTGGTGAGAGGATGGATATAAATGACCAAGTCACCAGAAGAATGATGTAGTTGTAAATAGTATTGCAGAAAGATGACATTTTTAGTTCATTTATTCTTATGCAGCTCTTGTCCAGGTGGGCTCTGTAATTTACATTTTTAATAAATACCCCTGACAATTCTTTAAACTTAGGTTTGACAACCATTGAGTCTTTTTTCTTTTAGCTTTTTTTTCTTTTATTTATTTATTTTTTAAGGAGGATGCAGCTCACAGTGGCCCATACGGGGCTCAAACTGGCAACCTTAGTGTTACCAGCACCGCGTTCTAACCAACTGAGCTAACCAGCCACCCCTAACTTTATATTTTGAAAAATGTCAACTCTGTAGAACACTGGAAAAAAATATAGTATAAAGACTGAGCTTATAAAGTACGACAATTGAGTTTACAAACTCAACCTAGAAAAAGTGCTACATAACTCACTGCAAAATATCACTATGGTCACCTTCGAGTACTCCCCTTGGGAAGCTAAACCTAGTCCACCCTTCAAAGCAATTTTGAAACTTTTTCTGGAATGGCCATCAGAGCTGTCATCATATTACCCTTGATATTTAGAATGTCATCAAAATGTCTTCCTTTCAATATTTCCTTTATCATTGGATAAAGAAAGAAGTCATTGGGGGCCAGGTCAAGTGAGTAGGGAGGATATTCCAATACAGTTATTTGTTTATTGGCTAAAAACTCTCTCACAGACAGCGCAGTGTGAGCTGATGCATTGTTGTGATGCAAGAGCCATGAATTGTTGGTGAAAAGTTCAGGGCTTCTAACTTCTTCATGCAGTCTTTTCAGCGCTTCCAAATGGTAAACTTGGTTAACTGTTTGTCCAGTTGGTAAAATTCATAATGACTAATCCGTCTGATATCAAACATGTTAGCAACATCATTTTGACTCTTGATTTGGACTGACAGAACTTTTTTGTCGTGGAGAATTGGCTGACTTCCACTGTGCACTTTGACGCTTTGTTTCACGGTCATATTGGTACACCTATGTTTCATCACCAGTGATAATATGGCCCAAAACATCATCTTGCTTCTCCAAAATGTCTTGGCAAACTTTGTCTCTCCTTTGCTTTTGTTCATCTGTCAGCTCCTTTGGAACCATTTTTGCACACACCTTTCTCATGCCAAGGTTTTGAGTTAAGATTTTCCTAACTGTTTCTATATCTATGTTTCTCACAGTCAGCCAATGATTTTGATGCACAATTCGACCAATTTTTGCAATGTTTTCATCAGTTCTGCTTGTTATTGGCCGCCCTGACCTCTCTTCATCAGTGACGCATTCTCTCCCTTCAGAAAAACATTTAATCCATTTTTACACTGTCGTTTTCTTCATGGCATTATCCCCATAAACTTGGACTAACATGCCACTGATTTCACTTTCACTCTTGCCAATTTTAACAAGAAATTTAATGTTTGTCCGTTGCGCTAGTTCAAGCTCAGACATTCTCCTGAAGGCACACAAAAACACGCAACAATAATAATGAATATCACTCAGCAAGACACTGCTTCATGTCGACTCAAACCCAGCTGTGAGACACTGATATACCAATGTTATGAAAGCTTACTGAGCTGTTTATACAGTGTTGCCAATGTAAGCACACGGTGGCCAGCTCGCAAACTCAATTGTCAGACCTTGTAGGTTTTACATTAGATTCACTCATTGTTAATACTGCCGCATTTTCTTTCTGTCTATTCTTTCTCTTTGATCACTTTGAGAGTACGTTGCACTCATAATGACATTTCAAATATTTCAGTTTGTATCACCTAAAAACAAAGAGATCCTCCCTTATACCCAAAATCCAGTTGTCACATTTAGTATATTTAACATCAATACAGAAATATTATCAAATATACTATCCGTATTCCTATTTCCTCAGTTGTCATAAAACATCCTTTATAGTTTTGGGGTTTTTTGGATCCAGGATCCAGTCAGGGATCACATACTGAAATTAGTTGTCACATATCTTTAGTTTCCTTTAATCAAGAATAGCTCTCCCATCTTTGTTGTTTGTTTTCATGTCGCTGATATTTTGAAGAGTATAGTATAAGTCTTTTGAAGATTGTTCTTCAATTTGGGTTTTCTTTATTGTTTCCTGATGATTAGGTTTAGGTTAAACAGCTTTGTCAAGATAATGTATGTCCATTTGTCTCTTATTGGTCATTGTTGAGCTCTGCCACTTCATCTGATGACCGCCACATTTCTCTACTATAAAGGCGGTTTTTCCCTTTGTAATTAATAATCTGAGAGTGATACTTTGAAACTAACCATTTATTCTTATGCATAAGAATTTTTAACTAGCTTATCAATTGCAATTAATTCAATAATCACATATCTTTGTGTAATTTCTATAGTTATAATAGAAATGATTAAACTTTGAGTTTAATTGTAATATTTCCTATTTCCTTTGTATCTTGAATATAGTCTCAAAGTATAATAAAACCATCTTTTTTAATATTAATTTTTATACATAAGTAAGATTTAAAGGGTAGATATACACACCTTTATATCTTAAATAATTTCAGATTTCCAAAAATTAGTGTTTCGTAGAAAATGTTTTCTAATCCACAATTCTCTAAATCACCTTATTTTTTTTTAAGTGTGATAAACAGGCTACTAACATCTTTGTATTCTATTTCTCTTATAAATAGAAAGGTTATTTTATTCTGCTTCATAAATCCTATGGATATTGAACAATTTTATAGGATGACTGATTCATTTTTTTAGTAAATGAAAAGATAATGCATTTTAAGCTATCTTTCAAGCACTGGTGAAATTCAATTCTTTCTATAGAATGCACACTCATACAGATTTTAGATACACTGAGGAGCATAAAGTGACAAAGGCAATGTCTAACATTGACTTTGAATGTACCTTGTCCCATCTCTCTTTCATATATGTAGACATTTGACTATTTAATCTTACACGTTCAAATAAGATTATCTATTTGGCTGTAATGGGTATGTTTTGTCATAACAAACTGCAAATTTCTCACTTATTTCACTCAACTCTACCTCACTGTGTCTCCTACATTGCCAGGTACCCTGAGAGACCTCAACTGTGAATGGAGTTCTATTATTTAAGGGCTAGTGGGATTCATTTTCCTCCAAAAAGAAGGTTTAGCTTAGAAAGCACCTGATTTTCTCTGTAGGTCTTCCCCATTTGGTTGAGGTTCTCTCACTGCCATGTTGATCTACTTAGTAAATGACTGGCTGGCAACTGGGATACACATTAACTTAGTCATTACCAGCCTTTGCCAAGCAGGAGGCCATGGCTGCTGCGCTTGGCTTTGTCAGAGCCCAAGGAGCACGCTGTTGTGATGCTCAGGGGTGATTAATATCATCCATTGGTCCCACTTCCACGCCACAAACTAGCACCACTGTACCAATGTCCCTTAGCATTTCAGTGCCCCATTTAAGTGGTAGATACTGGTCAAGTTCAATACAACAAATATTTATCAATTGCTACCTATAAGTTGAGCACTCTTAGAGGTAATAAAATAAGTCCACTCCCTCCGTTCAAGTAAACTGCAAGCCAGTAAGGAAATAAGACACGTATTTTTAAAGCAGCAGTATTATGTTTTGGATTGTGGCAAACGTTAAAAAACAAATGCATAAAAAAATCTATGATAATTAGATAAGAGAAAGAGAAATTTATCCACTAAATTGAGCGCGAGGAATTACTCTTCCAGGTGTTCTGAAAATATGGGATTTTCTGAGGACACAAGATTATAGGAAGCCTTCTGGTATAAGCTGCCTTTTAGTAGCAAATAACATTTCACAGTGAGAAGTTAGCCCTCATTATTTTAGGCAGATTAGTTTTGTAACTTTCAAAAGCAAAATTACAAGATTTGGACACATTCCTTTCACTATTCAGTACATTTTATTAAATGGCAGCTAGAAACTGGAGCCTGGGCTAAGACTGGTGGTGTCATATTTCATGAGGCAATCTAGTTGGGTGATACAGACAAGTAATGCAGCAATAACACTGCAGTTGTCTGAGTATGCAAATGAGATGTGAGTGCAGAGGAGGAAAATCTCTCCCATTCTGGAGGTTTCACAGAATCCCAAAAAATATACGACTGGACTTATATCTAAAGAAGCAGCATTCCAGCCCAGAAAAGAACATGAGCCAAAGCCCTAACTGTCCCAAACGCTGTACTCTTATGTCACGAGACCTTCTAATTGTACATATCTCTCTTAAAGGAAAACTCTTTATCCTTTAGTGGCACAATAATACAAGTAATTTTTACTTCCCACTATAATATTTTGACCCATAAAAATGCAACATGTTGCTCAATTTAGAAGGCATTTGTTTACCACAATCTAGATATTAAGTACCTGTGCAAATTAAATCTACACTTGGTTAAGTAATGTGCACTACTGATGGCCAACTGGTCAGACTATTATGGATTTTAATTAAAATAAAAAGAGAACAAAATTATTTATGATCATTAGAATTTGTATGGCCTTTGTTTAGGAATGAATTATGAACTGTTGGTAGGAGAAAAGATCAGAAGGTTTGAGCACTTAATAAATACTGCAGTGATGACCTGATTTTCAGTCTGATTTAGGAACTGCAAAGACAGTCTCGGCTCTGCTCAGGATGCAGCTGAAGCTCATTTTGGATGATCAGTGAAGTGAGGGAGGTTGAACATTTTCAGTGTTGCAGTTAAGTGATCTTGGCAGTACCAGAGACATCCAAAGAGAGTTGTTCTAGTTAAAGAAATGAGTATTTGGAACTACTTCTGCAGTACTTAGGGAAGCATTTATCTTATTTGCTAACATGAACTAAAAAATAAATTCATCACATTTGTAGAGGTCTCTATACAATATACAATTGAAAGGGGCTAGACGAATTTCCCTAGGGTGTCTGGGATGCTTGGTGTTCTGAGCTCCTGTGTACCCATTTGAGTTGCTTCTTTGCCCGATTCTATGTGCAAAACAGGGAGCATGATAGCATCTTTTCCTGTCTCTCTGGGACCTTGTTCCAGCATCAGCTCTTTCCTCTCTCTCGTGTGTCTTTGATCTCTTCCACTGTACTGATTTCTCTCCAGTATTTATACTTTCTCATATCTTCTATTTTTTTTTTTAAATATATAAACAGTATTTTTTTTTTTTAGGCATGCTCTTTCTGGCTTCTTTTTTGTTGCTCTTCTTCCATTCATAGCCACAATCCTTGACAAATATTCTGTATTCACCATTTGAACTTCCTTGGTTGTCCAATATGGCCACTACTCCCAGAGTCTCTTCTATCTGCTCAGACAATGGTCATGAATGACCTCCTCGGTGCTAAAACCAATGGACTCCTCTCATGACTTGTTATTGACCTCTTTGTAGCACCAGACTGACGACTACTCTTTTCTTTGTAAATATCCTTCTTTGGCTTTTGAAAAGTCGTCCTCATCTCAAGCTCTCTCTGAGATCACTGCCTATTGTTTCTCCCTTTTGCTGGCTCCTTCCTTCCTCCCCTCACCCCCAATGCCCCTTGAATATTGCTGCCATCAACCTTCTTCTATCAGTTTTTATACAGCTTCAAATATCTTGATATTTTGTTTGCCCGGTGAATCCCAAATGCGTGTTATCAGGATAGAATCATCTCCTGAGTACCATGCTTGTAATGCTACCTGCCTGTGCAACAGCTCCACCTGAATGTCACACAAGCACTTCAAATTCAATATGGCCAAAGCCAAAGCTATCATCTTTCATTCTTGATACTCTCCACTGCTTAAAATTGATCAGGCTTGTCTTTGGGGAATACTTTTTGTCTACCACTGACCTTTATGGCATGCATTTTTTAACTTATTCATTCTAGTTATTAATCTATAAGTCCTCTGGGGGAAAGAGCTCTGACTTACTCATTTTTGCATTCTCAGCACCTAACAAGTGCCATAATTATTTGGGAACTATAAGTGAATGAATGGAATGAGGAGAGGCCGCTACATAGCTGTACTTCTTTGCACACACACACATAAAGCATATCAGATCAGACTGGTCCCAATACATGGTTGAAGGTGCTCCCTGGCATAAATGCTCAGTGAAGTAGCTCTTTGATTTATCCAGGCATCTAGCAAAATACTGTCATGTGCCCCAGCATTCTCTCTCCCAAACACGCACAGGAATGCAATCCCAGGAGAACATATAAGGCCAAAAAGTACCCATAAGAATACAGCTTTGAGGACTGAGTACATGTACAAAAAAATCACAGTGCCGTGCTCCAGGGAGACATACAAGGCTGTTTTTCTATTTTGTTATTTAACATTCAGCAGACTGAAAGCATTGAGTCTGTAGTAAGGGATAGCAGCCTTGTACAATTTTAGCGTTAAGCCTTACAAATCATAAAGTCTCAAAGGAAATAAATTTAGTTAGAAAAATAAAATTACTATAGGGTAACATCAGGACTTCCAGGCTTCAAAAGTACATATATGTCAGTGTTCAAGGATTCTTTGGAGTTACTAGTCTATATTAAAACAAAGAATTAGGCAGAAGATTTTATGAAGACAAGGAGGAAGGGCATCTCACCTGGTCTAAGGAGTCAAGAGAGTCCTGCCAAGAAAGTAAAACCTGAGCAAAGTTTCCAAAGTTAACATTTGACTGGATATTGTAAGCAGAAGGACGGGCTTGTAGCGAGGCACTGGAGCTGAGGCTGATAAATATAACATCTCATTTGGGGGAATTAGACAAGTTTGGCAGGACTCAAACATAATGTGGGTGTGTAGAAAGTGAGAGATAGGTTTGGAAATGCAGCAAGAAACAAAGCATGAATCTCTTTGTGTGTTGTGTTTTGTAGTTTGACGTACATTATAGATGGGGAGCCATGGAAGGATTTTGAGTAGATAAGTAGCATGATCAGGTTTATACTTTAGAAAAATAATTCTGGAACTGACATATGTGATAAATCTGAGAGGAATATGCCTAGAGGAGAAAGACAAATAATATGACAATTGCGATAACCAGCCAAGAAATCAGGTAAGGAAAAGAAGGCAAAAAATTGATCTAATAGTAATCCAAGAAGTTAAATCACTGGAACCTGGGGCATTGTGGAAAAAAACACGAAGGGTCTAGATAATTCACAGGGTTTTAGTTTTACTCCGTGATTCAGCATTCACACACACACACACACACACACACACACACACACACGAGGTCTGACAATTAAGTTCACAAACTTATTGCAATGATGTCACTAACCTTTTTTGATATTAGAGGGATTATTCATTATGAATTTGTACCAACTGGACAAACAGTTAACCAAGTTTACTATTTGGAAGTGCTGAAAAGGCTGTGTGAAAAGTTAGATGACCTGAACTTTTTGCCAACAATTCATGACTCTTGCATCACGGCAATACACCAGCTCACACAGCACTGTCTGTGAAATTTTTAGCCAGTAAACAAATAACTGCATTGGAACACCCTCCCTACTCACCTAATCTGGCCCCCAATGACTTCTTTCTTTACTTGAAGATAAAGGGAATATTGTAAGAAAGACATTTTGATGACATTCAGGACATCAAGGATAACACAACAACAGCTCTGATGGTTATTCCAGAAAGAGAGTTCCAAAATTGCTTGGAAGGGTGGACTAGGTGCTGGTGTCAGTGCATAGCTGCCCAAGGGGAGTACTTCAAATGTGACTGTAGTGATATTCAGCAATGAGGTATGCAGCACTTTTTCTAGGATGAGTTCACAAACTGAACTGTCAGACCTCATGTGTGTGTATGTGTGTCTGTGTACATATATACACACATGCAAGTAGTTCCAAAAAACATTTCTTTTCCTGTGATGAGAACTTTTAAGACCTAATCTCTCAGCAACCTTTAAATATGAAATATAGAACATTTTTTAATGATGTCAGAATTTCAAAATATTTAGGAGTGTGGTATCCAAAATTTTCACAGAAGTGTGTTTTTTCTCATATACCTATAGTCCCCCTTCATTCCAATGACAAGGTATCTATGCTGTTTAACCATTTGAGTTAACAGTTAATGTGTTAAAAAGTAATACCACAGAATGCATATTTTGGAATATGAGTTCTGATCAGAGTTCAGGAATATAAAAAAGAGATGCTTAAATTTAGAATCTAGCAACATTGATAATAATAATAATTACTGTTTATAAAAGCTTTCCAAATTTTAATTTATTTTGTTTTTTATTATCTTTAACCTATCAATGAAGAATTAATGCTAAGGGAGCAGGGGTCACCACTGACAAGAAAACTATGTTCACTTTGTATTCTGACATGTTCGAGGTACGTTTGGAGGACCAGGTCCTCCTGGGAAAGAACTCATCCTAAAGAAAAATGTTTAGTCCAAGAAAGTGCAGGCTGGTTCTCCACAGAAAAGGGTAATTTTATTAGAACTTGCTTTCTGTTTTCTGTTCTAGTTCTCATGGACTAATGTCTAAACTCTGGGAAGATGAAGTACCACTAAAGAGTGATAGACGTCTAAAGAACCATCCATTCAAATAAGATATTGGGTCACCACGGCCTCACTGTCCACCTATATCAGATCCTGGTGAGAACTCTGTTTGGGGTGACTGTTGGAATTCATTGAGGTGGAGAAGGGACACAGGACCAGAGCAGCAGGCTAGACCAGCCACATTTGTGACAGAGAAGATACAGGAAAGAAAATCCCAGGAAGGGAGGAAAATCCTGAGAGTCACATATAAGTTGAGAGCTAGGTCATCAGCACTCTTAAGACACTTGCTACAAACGCCCTAAAGGAGAAGCGGGAACTGTCATGGGACTGGAATCCCTGGAATCACAAATGAGAGAGCCAGAAGTATGCCTTATATTCCTCTTGTGATACACAGACATCTCACACTGTGCAGCCCAGGCAGTCAGGATATCGATAAGCATGTGATCCCTGGGAGAGGGAGATGTGGGAGAGGAGAGGAGAGGAGAGGAGAAATAATCAACTTATATTCCATTAAAGATATTTTATAGGTTAAGCTTAATTCCACTTATTTTCAAATATTCAAATGATGTTTTAAAATGTTTTGCCATGTGAACATATGACTTCACTTGAGGATTTTAGTCCTTTCACACATCTGAGATGTTTGGCTTGAAAGGAATAGGTGAGCCATTTTTTCTCTTATGGACCATGGGGTTTACGGTCAGTTATCAAAAACAAAAAAATATCTTGCAAAAAAATTAAACCAGTGAAAATATATAAGCCATCTTGAAATAGAAAACCTGGTGGCAGAATACCCTCAATTTCTTTGGCACAATGAAGCTAGACACAGCATCTGTACAGTCTGTTCATACACCCTTTTCATAGATGGCTTGTGAAACCAACACTCACATTCACGGGAGAACTTTAGGGGAAGCCAGACTTCACACCTCCACCCTTCTAAGTTCTAACATAAGGGAGTAAATCTGAAGTCATGTCATCTTTAAGAGACTTCATGGAAAGAGATGAGATGCTGGTCCTGGAATGCCCAGTGCCTGCCAAGGGGCTCTGCCAGGTGTCCTGTGTTTTCATGAAAGAAAACGCCCATTGTCGTAAAGGTCTTCAGCCATTTCAACAAAGTATCTAAAGGCAACAATAGAGAGAAAAGATAATCCTCTGGCTCTGTAAATAAACAAAGGCTTGCATCCCCGGAGACTCATCCTGCTTCATAAACACTTTTTAAATGGAGGCCACATTGTCTGGAGTAAAAGGACAAAGAAAGAAGAAACCATGATACCATGATGTTGCCATATGTCTGGCACAAGAGATCATAAAACGGAATGAGAGCAGCGTGACCCAGTGACCAGTGCCCTCCCTTGGACATATGATCAATCTGCTCTTCATTTTCACCCAGCGAGGTCACTCATGTTCTTAATAAAATGCGATGAAATCCTGACATGAGAAACACAAAACATTATCATTGTTAAAATCCATGACATTCTCATTGCCTAACTAGAGATCTCAACTAAACCACAGAACGAAAAATGCAATAGACTCTCCACCTTATTTAAAACAAGCATGTAAAAACATCTGGGCTCAGTGAAAAATGGCCTCTCTTGCAAACAGTTTTTCTGGTCACCTCATCTGCAGTTACCTAAATGCAACGTCTCTCCCTCTGAGTGAATGCCTGAGTCCCAGACAAGGTCAAGCACACTCCGTCTCAGGAGGCATTAGTTTGTGACACCTTTTTACCAGCAACACTTTAGAAATGAGTGACATGGACACCAAAAGATTCTTAATGGATCAGTTTCAATCACTACAATAGACGCTGTTTAAAAAGATGTCTTTTATATTTGCTGTGCAAACCATTTCCGTAAATGTGTGGGTTTATTGATCTGAATAAATCATCCGTTGATGTAAAGAAGGTAAGATCTCTGTTAGTCATGGAATATTTCAATACCAATAAGTCCACATTGG
Source organism: Rhinolophus sinicus (assembly GCF_036562045.2). Classification (NCBI taxonomy): domain Eukaryota; kingdom Metazoa; phylum Chordata; class Mammalia; order Chiroptera; family Rhinolophidae; genus Rhinolophus; species Rhinolophus sinicus. The sequence goes on along the minus strand of NC_133758.1, from coordinate 36,838,948 downwards.
AGAATTTGTTCCTCTGCAGACCTGTTGTATCTCATTTTGTTTATTCATTCGTTTGTTTGGTTTGGTTTTAGTGATGAGTCCTTAACACCTCTAACTGTAGGGTTAACACCATTTAGGGAAAAGGCCTAAACCTTAATTTCTTTTCATTATCTTTATAGCACCTAGTACAATGCTTGGTATGTTCACAGGCTTGTTAAATGAAGATTTATTGTACTCCCAGATCCAACAATTCACTATACGTTCAACATTAGGACACTGAACACTAACCAACATATTAGACACAGAAATTAAAAACAATGAATAGAAAGGATCTGTATCGAAGTTTATAAGGTTCATTTTAAATCTGGTTGAAGTTAAATAGTAGTTTTCACTGGACCCTAGTAATTATGCAAAAACATGAAACAGAGCATTGTGTATAATTATCTTTGCTTTTATTTCTAGCAGTATCTTGATATCTAATGCATAGTGAATAAATAATTTCTGGGATTTATTTTGTCACAATCAGTCAAAATATAAATTCCAAATTCAAGGAAATTCTTTCCCACTATGAAAAATTGTATATGTGGAGAAACTTCTTGATGTATCTCTGCCTTATCAAGGGAAATCAGAGATATCCAGCATGAAATAAAATGCCTCAACGTTTTATCCATTCTGTATCTTGGTGTTCACACTTGAAATTGGCAGAAAAAGAAGAAAAGAAGGAGCAATCCATCCCCTCCCCAAATTATTTTCATTTCTTTTTTATGGCTGCTTTTCTTTTATTTTAACCCTGGTTGCCCATCAGCAAAACTACTCATTTAATTATATACTTTTACAAACTGTGTTTTTTAAATACTATATGTTAATAGACTGCCACTTCAGTGCCAACATACGTTGGCATTTCATGGGGTGATTCTAGCTGGATGATTAAAAATTAAGCCGTGATACCAGTGGGCTATTAAGCAATTCTACATAGTTACCATAGTGTTTACTAAATATTTGTTATTTTTATTATATGTGCCATAATTAAAATACAATTTTATACGAATAAACCCTGAAATGCACCAAAATAATCCAGTATGCTTTACTGTTACTAGGCACATATTCCTCATAGTGTGAATGTGGTCACTTTAACTATAAATTTTATTCAGAAGCTTATATAAAGTATGTGGTGAATTTCCTGGTTACGTAAAAGGTACATAATGAAATGGAAGTTTAATGGTTCTCTTGATAGAATGCAGAACAGTTAACTTATTGACCAAAGGTTTCCTATAATGAAGAGGGGTTGAGAGTATTGTTGCTTATGAATTTCAGTTGCTAGTTAATCAGTTAGTTTATCAAAGGGGGAAGGGTCCATATGACTACTTGTCCTCTGTAGCAGGTTTTAGTAAATCCCCAATAATTTGTAACATGACATAATAAACTGAATTGATTTATTTTCTTTCGAGCATAATATTTCTTTACCTATGTACCAAATTTTATTAAGTTTACATTTTTAGTCGAGGAATAATCATTATACTTTATATTAAGTCTATAAACTTGCAAACCAAGTTATCAGCATTAAAAGTTTAACTATATTTAGGTAACAGACAAGAAAAAAAGAGAGATCAATTTTTATTAGTTAATTTTTTTGGAATCATCTAACAGCAAAAATTAAAATAATCATAATAGATGTAAACACTCAACTTGTAGAAGCAACTTTCTTAAATTATTTTAAAGTCATGTGCAAATTCCAATTTCTTGATACGTCAAAGAGAACATATGCAAATGTCCAATGTACCCAGTTTGGCATTTGTGGGAGAAAATCCCTTAAATGCAGAATTTCATTGGCTGCTCAGATAGGAAAGTCATTTTGGTTTTGCTTAAAAATTAACACATCCTCTCACTGACATTTAAGATCAGTAATTGGCTGTGAAATGCTCAGTGATGCTTTTAGATGAACTATGATATATATATTATATATAATATAAATGTGATACATATAGCATTATATATATAATCATAATGGTATATATATATATATATATATATGTGTGTGTATATATATGTGTGTATATATATATATATATTATATCCATTACAATGATACATATTATATATCATATACAAATAATATATACATGTCATTAAACCCAACTTTTAATTCTCAGTCTATCACATCATCCTGTTGCTAAATACCTTTTCCCACCTTGGTATTAAATTGTATGCAATAATATGCTATTGAAAATGACTGTCTTTTTTCTCTCTTTTAGAATTTTTGAGATGCTAAAATTTGAACTAAACACCTTTTCCAAATCCTAATAACACTAGTAGTTGGAGAGCAAAAGGAAAGGATGCAAGGTCCAAGGAAGCTCTCTCACACAGATTTCACTCTTTTTATTGTTGTAGATAATTCTATCACATTCTTATGTATGTTCCTTAAATGTTCCACTTTTGCATTACATTAACCATATTCCCTCTTGTCCAGACACACATAATAGTGCTACCTGAATGACCTCATCATGAGAAACAGATAATATTGGGCAATACTAGTAATTGTTCCATTAATTGGAGAGAGCTGATTACTTGTCATAGTTGTAAATTTTTATTGGATTCAAAACAATGAATGATATAGCATTTATGGTATTTTTAAGAAATACCATATAGCAAATATGGTATTTGATTACCATATTTGTATTTCTCACTGAGCAGAAAAATTATATGTACTGAAAATTTCTTTCAGTTTATACTGATATTTAGGTTCAAGAATCCAAAATAAATTATATACATATATATGGAATGCCACTTATAGGGCTTTCATTCAATATAATGAATTATGTGTTGAAAATACATTTAGAGATAAACGCAAAATCTGATTGTTCTTAATGTCTATTTTTTTAAATACAGAATGTTTAAAGAACTTTTAGTTCAATGAGGGCTAAACTCAAGGACCACATTTTAAATTTAGTTAGTGGAGCTATTCCTCCACACCATTGCCCCATAAAATAGTAGTTCTGATTCTCCCATAAGGGTGGTTTCACTTTTCAACAAGGAAGGGGAAAAGTTAAAGAGAAATCTCAGTTGTTTTTCGTTGTTGTTGTTGTCTGATCAAAGTACAATACTTAGAAGGAGTACTTTGGAGAACGTGAAAATGATTGGGTCTATTGAAATTATAATATTAGCTCCTAGTTTTTAAAATTAAACAACAACAACAACAAATCTCCAGGTTTTTACTTAGGACAAAGCTATGCAGAAGTTTTCAAATAATTTGTATCTTTCAAAGTACCCAGAGTTCTGAAAGCATTGCACAAGAAAATCACACAGGTTAATCATTCATTTTATATATTTTTTAAATATTAAAAATTGACTAAAAATTGAAGAAACATTGTCATACTACTTTCTTCCAAAAAAGGCAATGACCCATCCAGCAAGCAAACAAGAAATTGTGTAATTGTTTCTTGGAATATGAATTATTATAATTTTGGGAAAGCATTATGAAAATATATACCAACAGTACTAACACATTCATATCTGTTTTTATCTTGTATATGCATTGCTATAGAACAATCTGAAATTTTCTAAAATATTAATGCATTAATATTGGAATTAATATTAGAATACACTAACATTCATTAGAAACAAACGAAATTAAGGGCATGGTAAGTTAATTATGGCACACGCATACCTAAAATATTACTAAGTTGTTATAATTACGCTTTTAAAGTTTTTAAAAAAGTTTTATTGATGTATAACATACATATAAAAATTCACAGCTGGATGAATTTTCTCAAAATAAACTCACATGTGTACCCATATCCTGATGAGGAAATATAATATTACCCTCATTCCAATGTGTAAAAAGTTGAAAAACGTAGAGGTTCTATAAGTGTAGTCATCAGATACACAGTATGAACCTCAGATGGAAACTTGTAGATTCTCTAACTTCCAAATTCTCAGATTCCACCCCAGGCCTACCCAATTAGACGGCACAGAGATAATGAGGGCCAGCCACCTGCGTTTTATCAAAGGCCTTAAGTGATTCTGAGGCACACTAAAGTTTAAAAACCACTAGCCTAGGGAAATGTATTTTGTTATAGAATAAAAAGTTGTTTGTACATATTATTTTAATGATGTAAAAATGGGCATAGGAAGAAAGAATTGAAAAAAATATGACAAATGATGATAGTTTTTGCTAGGTAGTAAAATTGTAAGTGATTTTTATTTTCTCCTTTACATGTTTTTGAATTATCCAGATTTTCTGAAATGATTATAATACTTTGGGTATATATTAAACATGTTTATTTTGATCTTTTAAAGTACGTTATTATCAGCTGAACCAGAACAGCTTCCTGTGATGGAACTATGCAGTTGGCTCGCCTGAACTCATTAGCATTATGACTTCATAGTGCATACCAACATGTACATGTGGGGTATGTAAGAGAGAAAACTTAATTCTGTTATTCTATAAATGTTTTGGGAAATAAAGGTAAACTGCTACCTACTGAACACATCGAAAGTTGCACAGATGGAAATAAATATTGCCGTGCATGAACATAGGGAGCCATCGTGAAATTGGAAGGCAGGTTAATCCTCAAAGACTTCAAATTTACTAAGCCTTTTTATTTTAAGGAACATGACCTTTCTAAAAGAAGCTTTTCAATTCCGTCTCTTCCCAAAAGGCTAACATAAATAACTCTTTATCACAGCAAAATGGATCTTCGATGAGGATAGTTGAAAAGAGCAATTCAAGAGCTGCAAAACATGGGACCTAACTCTGATGATAATAAAGTAATTATAGTAGCTGCTATCAGTGCCCAGCACATATCCCTCAGTCCTTATCACGCCAGCAGACAGGACTTCCACCGACCAGTATTGGGCACTCTGTCTGAAGGCTTTTCCTGAAGGCTGCTCTGTTCTAGGACTTACAGATCAGAGGTGCCAAGGAATTAACATTCGGAGGAGCAGCCCTCAACAAATGACCAGCAGAATAAGTGTGTAAATACAACTCCCTGGATCCACTAGTGGGGTAATTCTTGTAATTCTTTCTACGTTCTTGGCAGAGACCCCTCTGTAATAAAAGATTAACAAGAGAAAAACAAACGGATGTTTAATAACATGTATACCTCCAGTATACATGGGAGATATCCAAGAACACTGAATAACTCCCCCAAATGGTCCAAGACACCACTTTAAATACCATGTACAGCTAAAGACAGAAGATCTTGGAGAGAGGGGGCATCAGTTGTGAGAGTTTATCAGGCAAAGCACAAGTATAGTTGTCATGTAGATTTAATTTTCTGCCTTCTCCATTGATAAGAGTTTCTAGAGATTTAGTTATACTCTTCTTCCTGGTACAGAGAGGGAGGCACACTTACAAGTGGAGATTTTTCTTATAAATGTAAACATCGCTTACAAAAGGGTAACCTTTACTACTCATTTTGAGTTTTTTCCTGTCTGCTCTTTCTTAAAAATAATCAGCTCAAAATAATCCTTATGCCAAAGAGACATATTTTGGGGTGCCAAATTTTGCCCCCCTTCATTCTGAAGCACACATCTCAACAATTCTCAGTTTCCCTGTGGGATTAAGCTTCTCTCACAATGTGTTGATGCATATTCGTATACAGTATGCACTGCCTCCCTTTCTTGTATCACTTTCCTGTTTCATTGCTTGTGTTCTTTGTATCTAACAAATAAATGACTTGAACTTGAATCTTTGTCTCATTGTCTGTCTCTTGGGCAATACACACAAGAGAAGTGTTAATCTGCTGAATAATGTAGAAGACAGGGTAGGTATTATCTGCAATAAGTTTATTAAAATGCATTTTCATAAGCATTGGGGATTATATTGCTACAATTATAATTATCAACCTAAGTTAACCTTGCTAATTAGACATTGCTTCTTGAAAATTTGAGCAGTTCTCAGTTTTGCTTTGAAGATTTGAGCCATTATTCACATAGTGAGAGGCCTATCCACGGGTGATAGTCAAAATTATTTAAAAATCGGTATGACATGATTGTTGTTATAATAATTGTAAGAATAGTAGATATTGCTATAGAGCTAGAACAAATCCCATTTGCCAGATATTTACCATTTGGTGGCAGGTCTTGGGCGAGAGTCTGGAACATTTGAGAAACTCAGGCCAGTGGATATTTAACAAACAGTTTAGAAGAATTTCAATACTTTACTAATCAATAAGGCCCTACTGGTACATGCCAACTGAATATTAACATATCCAAAGAAGCATGCATATATATATGAAGGTCTTCTTTCTGTAATATAAACAATCTAGCATTATTTCCAATAGAATCAACATAGTAAGCATGGAAAACAACTGCCAAGAGGCACTCTTGTTTTGGGAATCAAATTCTCAAAGAAAATAAACATGAAGAATATATGGATTCTTTTTTAAAAATATAACCCAATAATGCTTTTACTCCATCAAAATGACTGTCAACAAAGAAGAAGTCCTCCTGCTGTTGTAAGTGTAACTCGTCAACATAAATGAATATAACATGCCTATTGAAAAATAATAGCCTCATGATTGGAGCACCTCCTTATTTATGCTGTGCTATAAACACACAAAGAATTCACCCTGTGTTGAGTGCTGAATAAAAAGGTGAACAAAAATACCCAGTTGCTAAAAAGGTTTATAATCTCCAAGTACTACAGGGAATTCTGAGGCCAATAGTCAGTTAAGACTGACATACCCTGTTTCCCCCAAAATTAGACCTAGCTGGACAATCAGTTCTAAGGCATCTTTTAGAGTAAAAATTAATATAAGACCGGATGTTATGTAATATAAGTCTTATATTAATTTTCACTCCAAAAGACTCATTAGAGCTGATTGTCCAACTAGGTCTTATTTTTCGGAAAACATGGTACATGAGTGGCCATTGTTATCAAAATGATTCACTACAAACTTGGGCAATTAACTAAAGTGTGAAAGATGAAACTGCATGAAAAAATGTTGTTCCTACTGTAGTTGTACAGGGAAGAAGAAAGGAAAAGAAAACTAGCAAACTTTGGCTTGAAAGATTCAGGATTTATAGTTTTTAACAATATTTTGTAAGCCTCAAGAACAGCTTCTTATCTACAAAAACAGAAAAAAAAATTTGAAATGAACTCTGCCTGAACTTAAGCAAACAGATAATGCACAGAATGATTTCTGCATTAGATTTTAACACCAGCTATTTTAAAAGAATATTTCTGCATTTGGAAAAGGTAGCATCTATGAATAAGAGACTACTCCAGCACACACACCAGTCTCTCACCATACACAACAAGAGCTTATGTTTCAGCTAAAAAAAGTTGTACTATCTAACAATCACCACAAAGCAGAATTAGCCAATCCTCCTTTGGTTGTAAACCATGCATTTAAGTAAGTTTTCCCCATTTGACCTCAGATGCACAGTATTAGATGAACCATATCCTTGTGCCATGACATTCACACCATTGATCCATACATGACTTGTTTGTATTGGTTAGTTACTCAGTGTTTTTTGAAAAATGTAACTAGCACTTGCTAATTCACTGTCACAAAACCAAGGTTACTATGTTGAGCCCAACTTATATCTAAGTACATTGTTCCTCCCTCAGCACATCCACTTGGCTCTACTATGCAAGAGAACCATCATCCAAAATTCTATGTTCATCATTTCCTAGCTCTCCTTCGAAAATTATTTGTTGAATCTATATGTATCATTTATTTGTTTGTTTGTTTTAGCTCTTTTTAATGTTACAAAAAGGTTTGCTACATGTAATCTTTTGGGACTCAGTGTTTTCCTGTAATATTTATTGCTATAATTTTCTGTGGTATTGTTTGTTGTTATAATCCATTCACTTTGACTGTTGATAATATTCTACTGTGTGTATATGTAATGTGTTAATCCAATTTCCCATAAACGGGCAATTTTTACTATTGGAAATAATACTATGATATTTTTGTACGTTTTCTTTATAAATGTACAAAATTTCCTTAATGGATATTTCCCTGAAAGTGGAATTTGCTGAGCTATGGTAAAAGGAAAGATCAACTTCAGGAGATAATGCCAAATTATACTCTCACCAGTGATGTATGAGAAATCCCATGGATCTATATCCTCATTGAAAAGAATTACTGTGTGGAAATATTGGCAGACATTGGTTTCCTATTGTGAAATATAAAATATGTGAGATTAAAACTGCAGCACTAGTAAGAGAGAAAAAATTGTATTTATTATAAACTGCTAGTAATAATTTATAGACCACAAAATGATAATGTAAATATAATTATAATGTTTAAAAATTTCAGATTGTTCTCTGTCCATTTTATTTCCATTAAATCAAATAATTTATAAATATATACTGTATAAACTTTAAATTTTCATACAAATAACAATATAGCTATCATTGTAAAGAAGCACAAAATTCATAAAATATCTCAGTTTATCAAGACAGAAGAGATTTGGCCCTGCTTTAGGCTCCCATAACATTTCTTTTACTAACAAGAAGGCATCTTTCTCAAGCTTCCTCTCTGGTGTGTTTTTTTCTACATGCCTGTTAGGGTCACTGTCTTTCATAGTTCTAATATCAATTTTCTTTCACTCCCACCCTAAATTTTCTCCCTGAGAAATCCTATTCAGTTTCACTGGCTTAAAATAACATTTACCTACTTGTGAATTATTTTTTTCCTTCCAATCCCCATTTCTCTTCTGAGCTCTAGGTCCCAATTTCCATTGACCTATTGTACAAAATCAATATGTTCTCACATACTCCAAACCTGTTTTTTATCTTCTGTATTTTAGTTGTCATCATTATTTCTCTAGTCACAAATGTAGACATCTCAGGCAATTTTACTTCTTCTTTATCTCATGTTCAATCCTGGCTATACATAGAGTTATTTGATAAGATTTGTTTTCATAAATAAAGGAGCCCTTGTTCTACCTCCAATCAATTAAAATATATCTCTGAGGGTAGAGTTCATAGCTTTGGAAAGTCCTGTAAATAATTCTAATAGAGAGCCAAAGTTGAATAATTCTGTTTTAATCCAATAAATCTTTGAATGTAACCGATTCTATCTACTGGCAACCTCTTTCATCTTTTTCTCCACAATGCTGCTTCCTTACTTTGACCCTATTGTTTCTTACATGAATTATTTTGTGTTTTCCTAACTACTTACATCATCTTTAGTGTCTCCTCCAAGCCAACTATAACAATGGAACACAATGCGAGAGTTTGGTGTTGTTTTTATTTTGTTTTTTATTTTGTTTACTAGATCATTACTATAGGTTAATCTGAGCCTGTGGTAGGGCAGTGATATAGAGATTGAAGCAGAGAAACAATATAAGATATTGAAGAAAAAAATCAATCAGATATGGGAACCTGACAGAATTAAAGCTTGAGGGTGGGGAGTAGGGGAGGGGAGAAAAGGCATGAATTCATAGGGCAATTTATAGTCTGTGTTACTAGGCTAATGGTGACCTTTTACCTAAAATAAAAAACACAGTAGGAGGAAAGTTTGTGGGATGAACAATTCATTTATGGACATTCTGGCTAAGACACCCAGAGAGAGGACATTTATTGCTTGATTTAAAGACTTTGGAGTAAAATAGAGGTGATAGTGGAAGTTATACAAGAGGTTTAAGTTGAAAAAAAGAAAGAAAATTGGGAGGGAAACAAAAAGTAAAGGGAAAGACTCACATTTTGGAATCATATGACAAAAGACCTAGAAAAGGAGTTTAAGATGGGCCAACAGATTCTCACTTGGTTCACAAAACAACCCCTAGACTGTGGCAATCAGTACTGTTCAGCAAATAGTTCCAGTTTCTTCCCAAGCACTGCTCCCAAATGAAATTAGGCACAGCCATATGACTTATGTTAGCCAATGAAATGTGAATATCAATAACATATGTCTCTCTTGGTAGAAGCCACTTGTACGTCCTTCATTGTTTGGCAAGCACGTGGTAGAAGCTGCTTCTGTTATCCTGGGTGCCTGAGTGATTACTGTGAGCAGATCGCCCAACTAAACTGTGATGGATGTATAGAATTAGGAATAATAACCTTTGGTTAATTCAAGCTACTAAGATTTGGGGGTTAATTGTTAATGCAGCATAACCTAGCCTATCCTTACCATGAGGAAACTGACACCCTGAAAATATAAAAGAGTGTACATAATTGGTAAAAGTCAAGCCAGAATTTTAACCTCTGCCATCTGACTACAAAGCCCTTGTAATTTCTGGTACCTTATTAGGGTGAAAGGAAAGAAGAGAATCATCATTGAAATGAAATCCTGCATAGAAACCAAATAGGAAGAAATTGGGGGTGGGGAACACTAAGAAGTCATTTTAACAAACAAATGGTAATTTTTGTAGAGTAATAAGGACAAAAATACTAAATGTAAGTAAATTATGAAATAGTAGAAATTGGAGAAAATAGGTAATGGGTATAAACTGTTATTCAGAAAAGTTTTTCCATGGAGGAAAGAAAGGTTAGTGTGAAGTGTTACTAGGTTTGTTTGTGGGTGTGTTAGTTGTTTCCTTGTTCATTTTAAGGATAGAAAACTTTGAAGACTTTTGTTAAAATGAGGAGAGAGAAGGTGAGAAGGAAAATTTAAATATGCAAGAAAGAATTCATAGTTACTAGAATAAAAGAGTCGGGATTTTGATAGAGAACTGAATTCAGAATCCAATTCAAGATGTAACGGTCTTTTGGCTCACAAGACATCATTCAGTCTTTCCTAATTTGTCTTTAAAGTTTCTATGAAGACAAAGAGTTTAAAAAATACACACAAAGTACAATTATTGCTAAAGAAAATATTACTACCTCTCAACTTATAGAGAGATTGAGGCTCCCCTCAAGTTGTACCAAGTGGCCACTCATGACTGCCTGAAGGTGTGTAAGAAGGGCATCTCAGCCCTCCCCACTGTCTGCGGCCTTTGGGAGAAACATAAAGTCTGTACTAATCAGAATACATGAAAGCCATTGTCCCTCTACTCTCTCCTTGCTGTCACCATCGGTATTTCTCTTACTGTGTCCTCTTAGACAGTACAACTTTGAAAAATCACCAATGCAGGAAGTAGGGATTGAATGCCAGCATCCTGCAGCCTGAACAGAAAGAGCACTAAGTGCTTTCTGTTGACCTGCTCGATGATCACAACAGATTTTTCTACATTTTATGATCCTAAACATCAGAGATTCACTAGTGAGGAAGAAGAAGATGCTATTTTTGACCCAGTAGAGCCCCAGAAAAGATAAACACTATCTAGAACACAGAAACGATGTAGCCATTGGTTATCTTCTCAGCTATAGGTTTGAGAAAGGAATTGGACATGCATTTAAAAACACACCTTTGTTGACAAACAGTGCTTCTGGAGAGGTGGCTCCTAGTTAGAAAACAGAATGAAAGAAAAAACAAAACAAAAAGACAGTAACAGGGCTTTAGGGGGAAAATGTTACTGAATGAGGGAAAGGTAAATCACCCATGTCTCTGAAATACTCAGAAACAGTGTGAAAGTATTATTACACGTAGCAAAATGTTGGATAATTTTTCAGCTGTCTCAATTGAATTCATGAATTACAAAATGAAAGAGCAAACTGATTAAAAACAAAAGAGGGAAAATAATAGGATGACACAAAAGAGAAAAATTGCAGAGAAATTAATATTAAGCATCAGATTAAAGATGCATTGAAAGATTTAAAATGTTTAGTATGATTAATGATGAGGTCCCCTAGAACAGAAGGGACATACTACAAGGAAAGTTTTTATGGTACAGATGTAGTAAATGAAAAATAAATAAGCACAGATAAATTAATACTAATCATTTAAATAATTCAATAAATAAATTTGTTTTAAAATTAAAAGTATTAAAACTATTTCATAAATAGCAAGGAGTTGAGGTAGGAATAGAGGCAAAAAGAAGATCCCGATGAGGGAGAATTTTCAAATGTTAATAGAGGAATATGTAACTAGTTAAAATGACAGAAAGACAATCATTAATTGAACATTAAAATAATAAAGAATTCCCTAATTTACAAAGGAAAAAATGAAATGCACAGAAATGTAATCAAAGCAACAAAAATAAAGAAAATAAATGAGGAAAAATGTGAAATAAATAATACAGTTAGATGGAAGGTATTACATCAAGAATACCAGTCATTACACTAAATATGAACTGACTGAATTCTCCTATGAAAACACAAATCACTAGGTAGATCAAAATCAAAACATAGTTCTGTGTTGTTTACCTGAAACTACTTAAAATGAAGTAATAAAGGAAGGTTGAGTATAAAAGCTCAACTAAGACAAACAAATACAAACAAAAAGAAAACATGGAACAGGTAATATTAACATCATACCAGGTGGCATTTCAGGTTAAAGGCACACTATAGGATAAAAAGGAACATTGTGTATTTATAAAGTCATATATAAAGGAAATATCACAGGCCTAATAGGCATATGTGTTCCGTATAATCATTACAACTAAATAAACAAAGAGAAAGCTGTTAGAAACGGAAGGCAGACTTTATAAAATTTCAGTGTAATACAATGTGAGATTTCCACATGCCTCTCTCAAAATTAGACAAATGTGGTAAATGAAAAATAAATAAGGACCTAGGAGAACTAATTAATACAGTCAGGAAACTTAATTAATAGCTACATAGAGAGAACTTTACATCTCTATAACAGAGAATGTATAATTTTTGGTCATCCATGAAACATTTACAAAATTGTCTGTATATTTGCTTACAAAGAAAACCCTTACACTTTTTCGTCAGTAGATATTTTACAGGTCTCTATGCCTGATCATAATCCAATGAGATTGGCAATAAATAATAAAAGTTGATTTAGAAAATTCAGAAGTATATCCCATTATTCATATGTCATATATTCATTTATAAGCACAACATAGAAAATAAGTGGTATTTCAATTAAGTAGAAAAAAATTTTAATAAATGGCACAATTGGCCATTCACCTAGAGGACAATAAAAGTGAAAATCTTATAAATATAATTTCCAGATAAATCTGTAATGTAAACAATAAAATGAAATTCATGCAAGAAAATATAAAGAGATATTCAACTGAAAAACTCAGAAAAACATAAAAGACAATATAGATACAGAGCAAAAATACAAAAAGCAAAGTTAATCAATAAATGATGTATTTTGAAAAAAATGGTAAAGCAGTTCGCCATAGCACCGATATTTAAATTTGCAAAGTTATTGTTTCTTATATTCATAAGAATGCAACCAATGGAGTATTAAAAACAATTCACAAACAAGCAGTCTTGATGGCTGAAAACATATGAAAAGAAGTTCACAGTCACTACTAGGGAAATGCAAACTAAAGAAATTAGATATCTTTTTATACCCATCAGAATGACAAAACTTAAAAGAACATATATTGTAGGTGAGAATTGAGAAAATAGTATAGTGGCACTTTCTGGAAATCGCTCTAGTAACATTTCATGAAATTAATAATTGGTATACGTTTTGAGTCAGCAGTCTCATTCTTGGTAATGAATCTCCTAGAAAGAAAATCTCAAGAGAAAATAAAACTGTTCATTTATTTCAACCAAAGGAGAATGGCTGAATGATGCTCGTCTATCCATAGAGAATAATATTCAGCTATTAAAAAGAATGAATACGAGCGATCGTAATTTGTCTTTGAGGAATTTCCAAGAGGTATTTCCAAGCCAAAAAAAGCAAGATGGATACTGAACAGTGTGTAACATAATATTTAAAAAAAATGAAGAATAACAATGAAAATCCTATACGTGGAGGAAAATATGAAAGGATGCATTCTAGGTGTTAAATGTGTTACTGGGTAGAGGAACAGACTGATGGATTAAATACCCTGAACCTTCTTTCACAGCTAGTGAAGATAACCAAAATTATGGGTTGATGATCCGATTCAATCACATTTTGTAAACTTTCAAAATGCAGAAAATACATCTGCATACATTTAAAATATGCTACTCAAAACCAGACACATAGCTTCATTTATAAAATCCAATATTTTATCCTCATGAATGGAGATTTCTTAAAAGATGTAAAGATTTACTTTCAAAAGTCCTAGCATACCCTCTATTGGTCTGGAAAATTAAGTGGAGCAGGGAGTTTTTTTTGTCCTAGAAACTGAAAGTCCTACAAACCTTTATTGTCTCTCTCTCTCTCTCTCTCTCTCTCTCTCTCTCTCTCTCTCTCCTTGTCCTTTATTCTCCCTAAGGATAAAATGAATGGTTAACTGCACCTGTTCATCTGACCCAGCTGGTTAATTTAGAATTAAAATTTACTTATTCAGCAACACTGCAACTCCGGTGGCTCTAGAATGATAGTGATAATTCCAATTAAAAATGTACCAATTCCTGTATGTATTATCTAACTCACAAACTTTTTTTTTTTTTTTTTAAGATAAGTAACGTTGCTTCTTGTTGACTCTGAGTTTTCAGTATCTCTATGCTGATGAAACTTTGATTTTTGTTGTTTGATCCTATTAAAAAGTAGAAATAGGTAGAAAGAAGAAAAAATATGTTATTTGTGTCACTATAAATAAATTTCTTGGAAAGCTGTCAAAGCTTCTTTAGACTAAATTATGGAAGGTAGCTTTTATCTGAATGTGAGACAACAGATGAGACTAAGAAATTCACTATGGATTTTTTTTTTTTTTTTCATTATGGTGTCCAGTACATTGTGGGTACTTATTTGTATGTGAGCATGCAAATCCTTGTGCATTTATAAGGATTCAAAAATGTATATGCTTCAAATATAAAAATTTTTAGAATGAAATTGACTGATTTTTTTAGTAGCTCACAAAGTTCTAGGCTCCCTTGAGTAAACACACTACTCAACAGAATATATCTTGGGTTATCTTGCTTCACAAGTATAGTCAAATAATAAATATTACCCCAAGCATTCATACAAAGAAAACAGGCCCCTTATGCTTCAGACCTATCTATATCTAAGAATTAGGTTGTCCTAAATGAGGAGAGATTCTTGGTTACTTCCTTAAAAGCAATTAGTTTTATCCAGACCAAAACCAACCAACTAACCAATTAGCTACCATTTTCATTGTCATATTTGCTAATAAATCTTTCTCTATTTTTACATTGTTAATGTTGTTTTGTGCTATTGAGTTTTATTTCTGTCTCTTGTAGGAAATGATATGGTTAGAGTATATTTTATTATCCTATTAATTCTTTGTCTTTTATTATGGAATTTTAAGCTATTTATTCTTATAGTATTTGATATGTCTAATCTTTATTCTGAAATTTTAATTTTTACTTACTCTTTTGCTCTTCTTTCATATTTTCTTTGTATTTTGTCTTGTTATATGGACTGTGATTTTTGTTTCTTTTCAGAGATTTGTGTCTAAGGATTTCAAAATATGCATACTTTTGGTTTTTAAAAACATCTATGGGAAACCATACAGTCTTCGAAAGTATACATTTTTTTATTCTCAAAGTCAAGTATAACAATTTGTTGATACTGACAATATAAATCTAGGTTTTTAGGACATATTTATATTCTATTATATCTTTATATCTCTATTATTATTATCAACATAACCTGGAATACTAGCATTTATAGGGCTGTTTTTGGTATTCAACCTAATTTTATTTTTAACTGATTTAAATATTTTTTGAAAATCATTTCTTCTATGAATCTGAATTTTTAATTTAGATTCTTTGGTCCTGTGGCTATAGTATATCTTAAAGTACTTTTCCTAGAAAATTTCCTGAAAGAATGCCTTTCCTTTGCCTCCATCTTTGAAGCTTCTGGGTACAGACTTCTTGTGGTACAATTTTCCTCTCTCAGCTTTGCAGCTGTAGAGTTCTATTTTTCCTTGATATCTCAAAATGCAGGAAAATATAAATCAGTCTGTTTTTTTGTTTCTTTGTGGGGATTTTGTCCAGATGTTTCTATAAGATTTTTTCCTTGTTCTTCATAATTGAAAAACAAAAGGATAATAATATGTTGTGGCATGGGTCTTTTTTCCCCCATCATTTTTCCCAGCTGTAAAGTGACCCTTTTGAATGTGCATGTTCCTCACTGACTGCCAACTAATCCACATGGATGTTCTCTCTGGTAGTATCTGTGAATGCTCTTCTTGTTAGGTGCCCTGACTTTGATCGTATCTAAAACCATATTTTCTTTGTTCTGGACTTTAACTTCATTTCTCTAGATCTAAGTTGTCTTCATTATTTTGATCTTATTTTTCAACTTTGTCTTACTATAAAGTTAGCATCGCTCAAACTCACTACTATTGGAAAAAGGATCAGGCATAGAACATTTATAATTTTGTAGAAGGTCACTGATTATACTTATATATTATGAAAGATAATGTGAGTAGACATGGAGATATACAGTATAAGACAGTCATAGGTATTGCTTCACTGCTGTGATTGAACACCAGGTTGTAAGATGCAAGTATGATATTGATATTATTATAGGTGAGATGTCAAAAAAGATAAATGTCAAACCTTTCCAACTTTGTCCACTTTTCTTGCAATCATGAGAGGATAAAAAGCTGAAGCTATTTTGAGAATCATGTCTCTTGCTTCAGACAACAAGAGACTACCTGCAAATTTTGCAACTGGGTGAAATACACCTTGCTCAATATCCCACCCTTAATCTATAGGCAGCTCCTCATTATACCACCCCAAATCTGCAGGAGCTGTGACGAGACACCAAGTAGTGGTATAATTGCTATTGTTCCCCATTTTAACCATTCTATGCCTGAAAATAATAGCCAGCCGATTCTAGGGACTCTTTGTTTTCCAAAATATTTAGTTTCCCCTCCAAGATGATAATGTTATAAACTCCTTGATGATATCTTCTACAGTATCCACTTCAGGGTCTTTAATATAGCATTTGCTCAACAGAGAGTAAATGATGAATGAATGAATGAATGAATGAATGAATGAAATAGTTGTTGATCCACATTATTACCCATCCTCATTTTTATATCAAAAGTGAATTCCTCAGTTGAAGTAAATTAAAGTTGAAACTATGGCACAGTTGTTTTCACTTAAACTTGTCTATAACAAGTACATACTCTTTCTTTGTAAACTTTGTTTGGTTCCCCAGAGAAATCTCTCCTAAGAAACACATCTTTCTCAGGTATGTGAAAGGACTTGGCATCACTTCCCTGAGCCAAGTATAGAGGCCATGACTATTCTGGTTGCTGTCATCGCCCTCAAGACAATTGCTATTCTATTTTAACCTCAGTTCTTTCAAGTACTTTGGAATTTGAGATAACTACAGAGTTACTTGATGTATTGAAAACTGCCCAACTTCTACTTTCTGTTTTGTTCTTACTCCTTGGCTGACTGAAAACATTGAATCTAGCCTGTCTGCCTGTTTCCCCCATGAGGTTTGAGATGGTTTGTCAAAGAAAAACAACAGGGAAGAGAATCATTAATGACCTTTTGATGACTGCCCTCTCTGAAGAGTTACTTACCTGTGGGTTTTCAACTGTTCCAGAACTACGTGACAGTATCCACTGCCTGCCCATCTTACCAAGTTTCCATATTTTTTTTTCAGATTACTGTAGATGGTGTAAATATCTGCTGGATCCCCACTGCACTATGTCTCCTCCATTAAAATAATCACAGTAAATGTACAGTATACTTCAGAAGTATATAGTTTTGGTGGTATGTAAAATGCTTTCTCTGAAAGGTTTGAGACAACCACGTCCTGTGGGATCTGTTTTTCTTTCTTCCACTTCACCACACAAAGAGATTTAAAAAACTACTCCCTTGGCCAGACTTCACTTTTCTTCCAAATAAACTCAGAACTTTCTCCCTGTCTTGCTATGGGCTGGGCCATTGAAGAGAAAATTAAGTATTGTGTTCTACAAAACTTGGCTATTACTTTTTGAAAGATAAATAATACATAAAGAAATAAATGGGGGTTCCTTGGCTAAGTATGTACGGTATAAAATATGTATGCGTGGACCTTTTTGGTCTCACAGGAGTTCTCTATATGTCCTATATTTAGTTCTAGTTCCTACTTATGAGAAAAGCTTAACATTAATAGAGCAGAGATAAAATGTGGGGATGGGGAGACAGACCAAGAGAAGAGTATGTTCTACCCTCAAGTGATTATTATTTACTTGGGCAATTTAAAAGTCCATTCAAAAAAACCAGTATGACATTTTATTTTCATTTTACTTGAAAAAATGATATATTTCTTTTATGAAACTAATCATTTTCTCAATTTTCATATATAAAGAAAGATGTTGCTAAGTACCTCTTTTTCTTACAATAATATTTTTATGAACAAAGAAGTTTTTATTAGAAATTCTGTTTAAAGAAGCTTCAGAAGATTCAAGGGTAAACTTTCCAACAAAAGGTGGACTAAATGTCTCACATTATAAAAATCGCATAATAGGATGGGCAGATAAGATATTAAAGAGCTTGCTTTGAGATAAGTCAGCCGAGGAAGATGTTTCCCAATTTCTAAAACCCTTGGGAAAATTATGCCCCAAAGTTCCACCATATATTAAATATTGTCATATAGTGTTGTGTAATTGTGCACTGCACCATTCTAAGATGCTTTTATTACTTACACTGCAGCTGGTGTCTATGCTGTGGCCCCAAACCCATTTTCATCATTTTAGAAACTCAAAAGTATTTTCATTCTGGAAGAGTTGAATCTTTAAAAAACAAACAAAAAAGTCCTATTCAGAACACGAGTACATAAAATAGATAAAAGCACAACTGCTCTGTTGGAAGCGTAAGTGAGAAATCCCATAGACCCACCCCTTCATAGCTCCCAGGAAGTGCTTTTTTTGTCTCTGAGCAAAGCAGTTCAAAAGTGGTGCTTGCAAGTAAAAGGTTTGTATAAGGAAAAGACATATTTTCCAAGATTAGTGGAAGCCATGGAAAGTGGTGCGATAGAAAGAGCAGTAACATAGACGTAAATAAACCACTTCACGTTTTGCTGTGGGTGAGCCACAAAGTCCTGGGCAAATCACAACCGTTCTAGGAAGTTTGGGCTACATAAATGAGACAGGTGTCTGAATCTCTTTTGAGCCATGGGCTCTTTGGGAATCTGAAAACAATTGTAGATCATCCCCTTACAGCCTGCCAAAGTCACATAGGCCCATAGTTATGCTGTCAATGCTGAAGGCTCACTGGCCCCTTGGATCTCTTAGTGTTCCATGGGCACCTACTCTAGATAACCGTAAGATCATTCCAGATCTCAATGCTAGTGTACATTTTTTAATATCTAAAGTAATTTTAGTGTCTAATAATGAAAGTTACCTCTGAGTTCTGAGTTTGCTTCCTGAATGGGTCAGTCGACTTTCCTCTGCTTCAGAGGTGCAGAATAAGACTACATGCAACTCAATGCAGTCCTTACCGCTTTCCTGGAAATATGCTTTACAAACCAAGTCTTTCTGAAGTGAAGACACTAGATCATATCATGCATAAAAAAAGCACTGACCATCAGAGGAGACATTCTCAGCCATTTTGCATCTGGTGGAAGTCCAGCTGTGTCTAGTAAGCTGGTCAAGGAAACTGAAGATGGCCACCAGCACTTTCAAATCAGAAAATCTCAGCATCTGCATATATTAGACACTTAATATTTCTTGTTGGAAAATAAAAGGAAAGGAAAGGAATGACCAGGATGTTGTAATGTGCACCCCTTCTGTTCCTCCAAATTCAAAACTACTAGTATTATTGCTTATAACTACATTATTGATAGTGATAGGAAATCGAAGATAGAAAACCCCAGTAGTGTCCAAGTTTCTAGATGTCTAAAACCAATGTTTCTCTTTTTCTGAATCCTCCACTCACCAATAATTTATTTTTCCTCCTTTAAGGCACAGCTGAAATTCTAACTTGCATGTAAATTCTGTATCTACACTTTGGAAATGTGCATTTCTGGAGAGAAGAAACTGGATTCTAAATGACAAATAGTTTCTTCTCTTAGGTCAACTTTTATTTATCGATTAAGTGAAGCTGCCTAGACCACAGAGTTAGAAGGATTAGAACTGTCCCAAGGATGGAGTTTTATAATCACATAATATCTGTCTGAGTGAAAACAGTATCTTATGGACCCTAGAGTGTATCTTCACCAGCCTATTTCTCAGAACCCATGGTAGAGCTACTGCTCACCCATAGCACATGAGAATCACAGAAAGCAGCATTAGTTGAGCAAAATGATAAATAATGCAAAGACGGTAAAATAACATACATAAAATGTCCCCCCAAAAATGTCTATTTCTTTGCCCGTTGGTTTTAAAAAAATGCAGAATATTTTGTGAATTATTTTTAAATCATAAAAAAAGATGCTATCTACATATTTCAATATACCTAGGACATTTCTAGAATACACAGAGGAATACTTGGTGATTACTACTTGGGAGTGAGAATGAAACCCGTTGGGGTAGTCTTTCTCTATGAGCATAATTTCTGTAGGACTGTCCTCACCACCAAATGCTTTGGTCAAGTATGAATTCTGATAGAGTTAATGCTGATAGCAAATAAAACCCCTAAACTTTAACCTCTTTGAGAGGAGAGTTCTTTGTCATTTAGGACCCTGGCCCCTTTCTGAAGTAAAATAGGTGCTCAATGTAAGTTCATTAAATGAATGAATGAATCAACAAACGGATTTAACCAATCAGTCAAAGCACCTTAAACATGAGTCCTAAATTATAACTCCAGGCTAATTCCACCCAAACCGCTTTTTTGTTTCATGACAACCAGGTAAACCAGAATTCACATTTTATCACTATCATGTCTTAGTTGTAGAATTTGGGATACATTGCTAAACTTTTTGAATTTCAACTTCCGGTTTTGTAAAATAGAGATTTTTTTTTTTTTGCATAGTTGTTGTCCAGACTAAATAAGATGAGATCCACAGAGTGCCTCCCAGCTCAGGGCCAAGCTAATGTAGGTATCACTATTGTTCATTCCTTCAGTGTGCCACTTAATTCTTTCAAGGCTTACTTTATTTTTTCCCCTCTCTCTTTATTTAAATAATGTAATAAGAACTTTAAAAAAAGTCCTACAAAAATGTTATTATTCAGCTCCTGCTGGGTGATAAAATGCCCCACTTGGATTGTACTCCCTTTGAGCACTTACAGAAGTGATGACAATAATTTAAAAGACACACAGCTGAGCTGATTAATCATTTAGTGACCTACGCTGAATCACATGTTTCCCTGGCTTCCCTAAGGTGCTTGCATATTTCCTAGTGCCCTTCCTGTGACACTTAATACAAATGCCATGTTTTCTCTTCAGTAGGAAATTGTATCACATTTTGAGAGGTACCAAAAAAATGTATACACATGACTTGTATTCATCTTTTGTTATCGGTATATATAGAATATTACAATTTTAATACAGTTTTTTCTTTCTTAAAATGTGTATACATTTTTTGGCATTATATATATATATATATATATATATATATATATATGCACATACATGCATATGTGTCACATATATATGATATATATGATACGTAATATGAACCCTAAGTGAATTTTAGTTAGTTTCTATAAAAGCATTCCCTTTGAACTTTTTGAAAATCAAAATATCAAATATTCTAATAAAGACACCCACTTCCTGTCTTTACATGTTATCCATTTATTCTAAATTTCTGAAATATTTAAGAAAAATACTGATAAAAATGGTGAACCCTTTTATCTAATCATAACCTGTTCGTCAAAATATTGAATGCTGTCTTAAGTTGTTTTTAAAACCTAATAGTCTGAAGTCTAGACAGACATTTCAGTGATTAAGTAAACTATGCAGTCGATTCAGTTAAATAAATTACATATGACTTACCCATATGGATGTCCCCTAACTCAGCCTTCTGCCTTGTCCAAACATAGTGGGCACTAATAAATATTTATTGATTTGAGTTGTTTGTGCTTTGAAGTGAAATGTACTTAGGTTGAAACTAGAGCAAGTAATTTTGATAATGCATGTGAAATGCCTAATAGCTCCTATTAAGTCCTTTTCCAATTCATGTGCACCGTCTTCTGATTAGTGAGTTTCATTTGTTCCTGTTATGTTACTGAGCTTGGATTTAGATGCAGATTGGCAAATTGCTTTCCCAATATCTATTACGTATTTTGTTTTAATAACTGTTCCTCAGGTTTTAAGTCGTCTTTGTTCTAAGCATCCCTTTATTGTGAATTAGTATTACATATTATTTATAAATGACTTAAAAAAAAAAAGAAGAAGAAGAAGAAACACCATGGATGCCAGTGAGAAAATTCGTCTTACCAGCAGGTGTGATTCATTAATAAGTGAGTTTATTTTGAAAGGAAAATCATTAATGTTGTCACTCCTAAGAGACAATAACTCTGTATGAGTTAGATTTGATCAAATAATGATTAGGTGAACTGTAGAAGGATTCAGATTAACTGTGAAATTATTACTTCTGGGAATCTGATTTAGTAGTTTTTAATTTTTAAATATGAGAGTATGATATCTAGGAGATCAATAAGTCTGAGGGAAGAATAAGATTAAGTAAGATATCACCCACTGTGTTCTTCTATTAACAATAAAGAAGGTTTTTATACACAACCATAATTATACAATTACGACGTTCATTAAAATAGCTACATGTTGGATTATTTCTATTGATTTTTTTTATATTTTGAACAAGAGAAAACTACCACTACCAAGCTACCATATACCTCTATCATGTAATAAGCATTTTGTCACTGTAACCAGCACAAAATGTAAAATAGTATTTTTTTCTATGTGGCATAAATATGGAATTGCTATCTAAAAACTAGGATTAGAGATGGCTTTACAAAATTCAGTTTTAAAGGTGGGAAAATGTATAATTGATGTACATAAAAATCAGATTAATTTTCTTACCATCTCTTTCAATCCATGTCCTCTCTTGACTCTGATCCATATAGTTTCTGTACTTCTTTACAGACTGTCCTAACCTATGCTGGAGAAGGGAGGGCCATTGTTTGCACAAATGAGATTGCTCTTGTCACTCTGCCCACCATCCCTATCCTGTGGTCCCCACTGGTGGTGGTATGTGAACAGAAATTCACATTCTAGGAATGAAGTAATTACAGTCTAAAGAGTGGTCTAGGAATGAAGTAATTACAGTCTAAAGATGTGTTGTTCTATGTTTACGAGCATATACTATAAAATTCCTATGGGAACATATTACATAATCAGAAAAATAAATTATTGGTCAAATTTTCCTGTGTGCAATGAATAAGACATGCTTTTATGGTCATCTTCAGTGAAACCCAGCAAGAACCCTCGTTTGACAGACTTATGGGAAGCCAGTATTCACAGGTGGTACAATGGATGGTGCAACATCAAGAGTAATGAGGTGGTCAACATTATATACATAAATGGTATTAGGGAACTGCAGAAGCAAGAAAATCTGTATTACTTCAAATATAGATACTAAAGAACCATGGTACTGTGAGAAATAACAGCATGGCCACCTTTTCTCATGGTGGTAGATGCGGAATTAGCAGAAAGAGAAGACATTTGACAACAAAGTATAAAAAGATGGTGCCTGGATATCTCACATGTACTGAATGGATGATAGCAAATATATAAGTACCACTTCTCTACCCACACTTTATATCTTCATCAATAAATCCTTGTGCCACATGAATGCCTATAATACATACAGTTCATAATGCATTTTAAAAATAAATACGAGGTCAGACAATTACATTTGCGAACTCATCCTAGAAAAAGTGCTACATACCTCATTGCTGAATATCACTATGCACTATGGTCACCTTCAAAGTACTCCCCTTGGGAAACTATGCACTGACACCAGTGCCTAGTCTACCTTTCAAAGCAATTTTGGAACTCGTTTTCTGGAATGGCCATCAGAGCTGTCATATTACCCTTGATGTCCTGAATGTCATCAAAATGTCTTCCTTTCAATATTTCCTTTCTCTTCAAGTAAAAAAAGAAGTCATTGGGGGTCAGATCAGGTGAATAGGGAGGGTGTTCCAATACGGTTATTGGTTTACTGGCTAAAAACTCCCTCACAGACATTGCCGTGTGAGCTAGTGCGTTGTCATGATGCAAAAGCCATGAATTATTGGCGAAAAGTTTGTCTAATTTTTTCATGCAGCCTTTTCAGTACTTCCAAATAGTAAACTTGGTTAACTGCCCAGTTAGTACAAATTCATAATGAATAATTCCTTTAATATCAAAAGAAGGTTAGCAATATATATATATATATATATATATATATACATTTGCTGAAGGCCTCACATGCCTTAGCATTGGCCCTGAGGTCCTAAATTTGAAAAAGATTTTGATCTCTATCGTTTTGCAATGCAAAAACTGCTAGCCATGTTTTGTTGAGTCTTATCAATGTGAAGTACACTGGAAAGAAACTTATCGTGTCTTGTAAATCCGATATATTTGGGTCAGTGTCTTAGGTTGGGCTGCTATAATAAAATATCATAGACTGGGTGGCTTAAACAACAGACATTTATTTCTCATAGTTCTAGGGTCTGGGAAGTCTGGGATCAAGGTGCCAGCATAGTCGGATTCTGATGAGGACTCTTCCTGCCTTGCAGATGTCTCTCTTCTGGTCTCTTCTTAGAAGGGTGCTACTCCCATGATGGGGGTCTCACTCTCATGACCTCATCTAAAACTAATTACTTCCCAAAGACTCTATCTCGACATCCAACTATTATCACATCAGGAGTTAGAGCTCCAGCATATGAATTGGAGGGGGCCATGTACATGCGCGCGTGCAGAGTTCAGGCCACAGCAGTGAGAACCCTGTTGCTAACACTGAATCAAAACCTATCTCTGCATTACATCCCTATGTCAGGGAAGAAAAATTTTACCCTCTTCAGGTAAGTTTGTGAGGACTTGCATATAACTAATAAAAGACAAATTAGACACATGATTAATATTAATATTTATGTGCACAAGAGTTCACAGAAAAGAAGTGAAACTCAAAGAAGCAGTTAGGCTTAGGGATATATATATATTCTTTTTTTGAAAAAAGAGAGTTTGGACTTCAAGGGATGATAAATTGTTGGGAAGTGATAAGGAAATATTTGGGGAACAAATGGAAGATAAGGGCTATTTTAGTAATGTCTGCTAATGCAAACTCAGCTTGGACCTTTGATGACCACAGTTTCTCTTCTCCCCCTGGTATGGCAGGGAGGGGCACCTCCTCCGAAGGGGATTTTATGCCCTGTTTTTAAACAGATAAAGAGAACATGGAGATCTCTTCCTGCCATCTGTCTGTCGATTCTCAATTCCCTTCAGCTCAAAATAATTCTCATGCCAAAGTGTCATATTTGGGGTGACATATTCTGACCCCCTTTGCCTACAGCAGTAGTCCTCAACTTTCATCGTGTCAGACCCACCTGAGGGGCTTTTAAAAAATTAGACAACTAAGTTCATGCCTCAGTGATTTGATTTCCTTGGTCTGAGAAGAACACAGACATGAGTATATTTAGACAGTTCTTCTGGTGATCTTAATATGCAGCCAAAGTTCCAGTAATTCTCACTCCTGGCTGCACAATAAGACTATCAGAGGAATTTCTAGAAACATATCAATGCTGAGGCCCCGCCCCAAACTAATTAAATTAGAATTTCATGAGATGAGGCCCCAAAATTGGTCATTTGGATTTTGTAAAATCTCAGATAACTCTAATCTGCAATGAGTGTTGAGAACTACTTTAATTTCGGTTGGTGCTTTTAACTCTACATGGTGAAAAAGCATAATCTCTTTTATCCAACTTGACTGATTCCTTTGAAACTGTACAGACACAAACCTAATCATAAATCTCATTTAGTGTCAAAATTTGTTACATTAGACCTATAAAATGCAATAGTTTTTGTAATGTTCAACCACACGTTTTGCTGGATGTTAAATTGTTCACTATTTAAGTGAATCTGTCTACAATCTCCTGAACAGCAGAGTCTTTCTAATTTTATGTATTCTTATTTATTTATAAAGAGTCCCAATAAGAATCTGGGGATACTTTTAGAATTCTGCCGCAAGGAGATTCAGGATTATGCCAGGCAAGTTTCTGCAGACCCTTCCCTGCCTGCTTTTACCAAACCAGACTATAACTGAAAAATTACCCTCCAGAGGTGGGAGGCCCATTAGCCTGGCTGATAAGCAAAAATGGGAACTGGCAGGCTAGGAAGGAACACAACCAAATCTCAGGCTTGTGTTTATCCAATCGATAAACGCCATGGCTCTTGAATAACTGTTGTTTCAATTCATTTTTCAGTGGCAGAACAAAAGTAGAGCAATGAAAGCAATGCTGTTAGAGAACTTATTAGAGTCAGTAAAGAGAAAACAGGCTTTAAGATAATCACTCTTAGGGAGACAACATCCAGACCATCTTTTGGTTCACAATGATATCAGTAGGCAGTGCGGTGGTTAGGCAAGCCATTTACTCAGTCTGTAGAGAGATTATAGAAAGGAGATCAATAGCTTCATGGCAGAGAATCTCCTTGGTTTGTGCAACCCTTTCGTTGAATCTTTTGTTGCTAATTTGGTTTTGGTAATATGAATCTCCTCCAGTGCTTTTCACTGTTAGCATTCTAGGAGCAGTTAGCCAAGCAGAAAGGCCACAGATCAAGCCTATTGTCGGCTGGCAAAGGCTCTATTGAACCCTAATGGACATAGGAATCTAGCAAAACAAAGAATCCTTAGTGCCTTGCTTAAATGAATCCTACATCAGAGGCCAAGGGAGACGTTTTGATTATATGAAAAGGTAGTGATTAGAAGGTTCATCTATTATGAACCAATAAGAAAGAAGCAAAGGAAGGAGTAAGCATGAAAGAACGTGAAAAACAGGAGAAAGAAAGGATAACATTTCTCTTCCTTGCAATGTTTCCTCAAGGGTTTATGGGCAAAAATTTGAAAGAAATCTTAGAATCCCTATACAGAGTGGTCTATGGTGTCCTCTGTCCACATAAATGCAGAAATTTGCTGTTCACTGTCTCTAAAGGAGTGACTGGCTGCTTTTTTCTTTCATCTCGTATTCACAGTATTTGTGACAAGTGAGAGGAGGAAGGGAATGTTCAGCTTTGTTGTATGTAAGTGGTTATCTTTTGATGCATATAACGTCTAGAAATCAAATGATCTTTTCTCTAAAATCTTACACATTTTTTTAAAGTGTGAATTTGGCTTTCCTTCTTTAACTCCAAAGACATGGTTTTCTTGATTGAGACGCTTTGATACGATGATATGTGTGCTTTCACTTTTGGAGTCCGCCTGCAGACAAAGAACTGGGTGCTGTGACTACTAGCAAATGATGAAGGCAAAGATATTTAACCACTGAAGTTAAGAAAAGCAACTGTAGCCTAAGTTATTTTAATCTGGAGAAAAGGAAGCTGACCATTGCCCGGAAATATTTGCTCATCCGTCTGCAATAGAAAACAACAATAACAAAAAGCCCAGAAATCACCACCCACCCAATTTATTGAGTACTTGCCATATGCCAGGGAAGAGTCAAGCTCTTTTAACATCCACAAATATTCTGAAGGATAAAGCTGTTTTTATTATTCTACCAATGACACAATTGAAGCTCAGAGAGGTTAAGTAACTTGCTAAAAGTCATGTAGCAATTAAGCAGAACCACGACTAGAAGCCAGGGCTGGCTGGCTGTAAGATCATTCCTCCTCCGTGGAGCCTTCTCAATCTTCCTTCCAATGCCCTTGCCAGATTTGTCTTTTCCTCTTCTCCATCCTACAGAGATTGTCTCCCAAACACGTACCCTCAAACTCTGACTAAAGAACGATCTGCTTTATTGCTCCCTGATTATAAAAATGGGACTTTAATTAGGGAGGAAAAACATTGGATTCAGATTAAAGTTTCCTCTCACCTGATCATTTAAAATACCTACCTATGAAGACGTGTAGAAAGAAAAGTACAGCGAGAGGAAAACATGCTTATTGCTGAGCTATCTATCAGCAACACTGCTCTCCTCCTCAAAGATTCTACAAGAACCACAGCAAAGTCAGTTCTGCTTCAAGATTTGCTCATGTTGGTGCTGTTCTGGAAAAATTAGGACACTCAGAAGAGTGAGTGTCCTGTATCTTTCTTCAGGAAAAGCCTACACTAAACAAACTGAAACATTTAATCAGACGTAGGCAAGAAGGGAGTTTCTCATTGCTCTAACCTGTGGCATTCTATTTGATCCTCCTTTGATTTTTAGTTGCTTCTAGGGTCGCTAGATTTAGCAAATAAAAATACAGGATGCACAGCTGAATTCGAATTTCAGATAAACAATGAATCATTTTATGCTATAAGTATAAATTTCAGACAAAATAATACATATTTTAGCATAAATATTTTTAATATGGGTGACCCAAATGTTACTATTTGACACATTCTTATATTAAAAAGTTAATTATGTCAAAATTCTATGTGGTGTAACTGTTGAACCAGCTCAGAATGGTCCTATCCTGTTTAAGGAGATACAGAGCTGTTTTGCAGAGACAAAAGACCAAAACTGCAAGGCATGCAGGCAAAGCATGTGCAGACAAGAGAACTATGACCTGCAGCTGCACATGGAACCAAAGTCCAGCCCCTACCACCACCACCACCACCATGGAACCAAAGGACCAGGACATAACCGGAACTTGAACACCAGAACCTTTTTGGAAGAAAAGGGCCTACCAGGAAGATCCAGTGTTGACACCCCTTAACATAAATGGCCAAGCTCCAAGTTCCTCCAATTAAAACTTGCCCTGCCAGTGCTTCTGCATACCTGTTCCCCCTAAACCCTTAAAAACCTACCCCGAACCCTGGATGGGGGAGTTCAGGCTTTTGAGCATTAGCTTCCTGTTCTTTTGGGTGGCAGCTTTCATAATAAAATAGCCAATCTTTCTCCACTGCAATTTTCGGTGTTTTGTGTTTGGCTCTACTAGCACTGGGTGGACCAACTCTATTTGGTAACGATTGTTTATCTGAAATTTAAACTTAAGTGGATATTCTCTATTTTATCTGACAACCATACAATGCACTCTGATGAGTCTACACATGATAATGGAACCTAGAATGGGCTATTTGTGTAGACCTTGTCTTTAAAATTAACACGAAAATTGATTAAGACACACAGTAATGTAGGTGCATATTTATTTACAATCTATTCTAGGTACCATTGTGAGGAAACTAAAGGGCATGTCAATTGTATCACATTTTCTTTGTAATTTTAGTGTGATTTCATTGTCATTTAATTGTTATTTCATGGTATCAGTCTTGGTGAAATAGTTTCTGGATACATGTTCATTGATTAATTCATTCATTCTCTTAACAAACACTTACTGAGTACTAACTCTATGCAAGGCATTTAACTCGCTCTATAGGGATTCAAAAATGAATATGAGCCAACCATTATGTACAAGAAATCATGTGTTCTATTAAAATAGTATAAGTGCCTGAGATTCTGGGAGGAAAGCATCACTTTCGTCTGAAATTAGCAGCAAACTATAGTAGGCACAAATAGACCTCCAATCAGGCTATGTTGAAAAAGGAGAAAAGTTGTAGTCAGTAACAAGTCCTTACGTTCAGTGATCGCAGTATTTACTCACTTTGCTGCCTAATATTTCACATTGACAAGTTGGTACGTTAATATTTTTAACATTATTTTATTTTTAAAAATGAAAAATGGCCAGGGCCTTCAGTGACTGGCAGTCCTTTGTTGTTTTGCCTGTGTGTGTGTGTATGTGTGTGTGTGTTTTGTTTTGGTTTTTTTTTTTAATTTTTACTGGGGAACAGTGTGTGTCTCCAGGGCCCATCAGCTCCAAATTGTTGTCCTACAATCTAGTTGTGGAGGGCGCAGCTCAGCTCCAAGTCCAGTCACTGTTTTCAATCTTTAGTTGCAGGGGGTGCTGCCCACCATCCCATGAGGGAATCGAACCGGCAACCTTGTTGTTCAGAGCTCGTGTTCTAACCAACTGAGCCATTCGGCCGCCCCTGCCTGGGTGGTTTTATTTTTAATGTCACAAGTGAGTAGCCTTAAGTACATATTAGTAAGCTTCATCATGTTTCCTTATTGTGTCGGGATCAACAAAAATAGTTTTCATATTGGGCTGTTTATTCTATACAATTTTCTCAGTGCCTCACATGGAAAACCTTATTTATTTTCTCGGGGTCTGGTTTTGGTTTTTTTCCTTCCTTCTTTTTTTAATCAATATAGTATAAAAATAAATACTATCACTGCTATCTTCCTACCAGGAATAATAATGAATGCAGTGCCTGCAAGAAGCTTTCAGCCTCCTTGGGAATTATAAAATACTGAGCACTGTTATGAATACTTTGGCCCAACTGCCACATACTCCTCAGGTTGGTGATAGTTATGAGGAGCTGTTGGCCAGACATATCATGTCAAACGAAAGTGCTTTTCCCAATGTGCAAAGCTGCTGTTGTTTGCACTGTAGCTATGGGTCTTGACGCTTTGCTTATTGGGTTTACACTGTGTGCACCAGGCCTGCAGAGAGAAATTGCTGCATCTCTCATTATCGCATGTCTGGGTTTGGGCTCCAGCTGAAGTATTTGGTTTATTGACTTCCGACCCAGAATTCATTCCTTTCTATTCTCTCCAATTATTGCTACTTCTTCAAAGGACTCAAAGATGTGCCTGTGTCATTAATTCTCTCAACATCCTTCTCTAAAAAAAAACCATTATTCCATGAATATCAAGAATAGATGGTCAATGTTCAAAAATCTCTGTAGTTATCCTCCATTTTAGCCAGTTCCGTCAATGTTTTAATATAAAACAAATCCCTGGACACGAAGGATAGAGCTAACAGGCAGACTCTCACAGAAGAAAATTTAGAGAGGTCAATAGTTATTTACTTCAAAATATTATTTCCCTACCAAGGTCAGGCCATCTCATGGGTCAGCGGACGTTTTTATCTGGAAGCCTCTGGGGGACAATTTCAGTTTTTCCACTTTCCTCCATATGACATTTTTCTTTATTATCCATCAAGAATGAATCACAGTTATGTTAGACTATGAACTCAATTTCAGCAGACTTTTATTTATTTCTTTGCTTCAGTGTTATTACAGTTAAATTGTAAGTATTGTGCATGAAGGGATTGTCAGTATTTGCCTTCCAATTAACTGATAAAGCCCCTTGGAATTTCACTACAACATATGAGAGGCCTTGGTGGGAAAGCCATTTTTGAATGGCAAATTTCATATGATCTCTCAGTGACAGTTGGGATTACCTTGTGCTCCAGCACAAGTCCTACTGAGAAATATTTGTCATGTTTAATTGACAGTTTAGTGTTATAATTATGTATTAAGCATATTTACTCCAGCCAAGCATTAAAGTAAGCAAATACTTAGCTTTTTCCCTCATAAGAATTAGGGGAAAACATGCTAGATATTTCCTTATCTGCTTACAGATAGGTTGTCTGTAACCACATAACTCTGACTGCCTTTTGGGAATGACATCTTACGTTTTATGTATGCGATCAGTGTCACAGCAGTGTGGATTGTCACATGGGATCCATCAAAGCAGAGCCTTTCTCTGCTTAAGAAACAGAGCCTGATCTTGATCCTCACAACATCTGTTTCGGATTACCTAATATGTTTAAATGCTCCTCTTTTGGCCTGAGATCTTTTGCATAATCCTATCCAATGCTTATCTCCTAACGGTGCCACTCTTGCTTAGAATTAGATAGTGTCTGCCTGACTAGAGATATGTGCCTGAGAATTGTGAATTCTCCCTTGTAAAAGTTTGGGTTCTCTTTTTTTGTTTTCCTTTTCTTTTCTTTCTTTCTTTTTTTTTCCTTCCTTTTCTTCTTTTTAGCATTTATACTGAGCACTAGAGAAAAAGTCAGGGAAGAAAGGAAGGGGATGACATGTGATTTTCCCCTCCATTGTCCTATCATCTTTTCTTTCTATTTTTAAAATTGCATCTTTTCTCCTGGGAAAAGGAAAAATGCCTTCTTTGCATGGCTCAGTGTGGTTATGTAGTGGTCAGCTTTAGCAGGAAGTTACAGGTTTTGAAAAGTGGGTGAAAGTCCTTATGGTGCACCAGTTTTTCATATTGCTTTTTTCTGTACCAAGATTTTTAAAAATTTTCTTTTTATTCCTGAGTAAGTGAATCGGATTAGGTTCGTACTCATGGACTATCATCTCAAAAACCTTTCAAGTATCAGGATTCTCATGTTTTGCTGTTGCTACTATCGACATAGTAGTAAGTAAAAAGAGATAATGATGCTTAAGAACTATGGAAAGTTAAAAAAATCATGATGGTGTTATTATTATTATTATTATTATTACTATATTATATTATATTATTGTCAAAAAGACATAAGCCACAACATTAAGAAAATATGATGAAATGTTTAGTGCCTGGAAACGATACCTATGGGCAAATCCAAAGTTTTATAGAAACAGATAATTATAGAGATTGAGAGATTTGGAAAAGATATTCCAAATGTTTATTTTCTTCTTCCCTTCACTGTCTGCATCTCCATTCACAAATACATCCACATCAGTCATTAATGCTTACCATAATCCTAGACTTTGATCTGTTGAAGCTAATCAAAATGCAACTACTACCATGTTTCCCCAAAAATAAGACCGGGTCTTATGTTAATTCTTGCTCCAAAAGATGCGTTAAGTCTTATGTTCAGGGGATGTCACCCTGAAAAATCATGCTAGGGCTTATTTTCCAGTTGAGTCTTGTTTTCAGGGAAACACGGTATTGAGAGTGGTAACACTTTGCATAAAGCACCATCTATCAACTCAAATTAATTGACAATATCTGGTTTGAAGAACTCTAAGTAAAGGTACTTTACTGAGCAGAGGTACTCAGGCATTCTAAATTGACCTAACTGACTAAGTACTTGGGAGAAAGGGTTATGGGAGATCTGCAACCTAAGAAACTGGGCAGTAATTAATTCAGATGCGTCTGTGGAGGCATCTGGAGCCATAGCTAACTTCTGAGCCCAGAGTGAGTGGTGAAGGAGAACAGAGGCAGGATCAGAAGGAGAGGGTCAAGGGAGATAAATGAGTTATGAGAGACACTGAAGTAAGCTTCGCTTTATTCACACATAACCCTGGAAATGAGGTCTCTCAGTGTCTCAGGATAAGAATCAAAAGATCAGGGGCAAAATGTGCAAGCATTTCCCTCACTTTTAGGAGACCACCCAAAGGAGTCAGCTAAGATATAGATCTTTATTTTGCAAAAATGTACTGTTAAAAAAATATTACTGTATATAAATATCATCTGGTGATCTGACTGTTAGAACTGGGAATTAATCAGTGGGAAACAATCACCTCTGAAGGTCTTTGCTTCTGACTAAATAAATGTGAGATAAAATTAGTACAAATGGATAACAAGAAATGATTTCCATATTTTACTGACAGGTAATGTTAGGAATCATTATCCTAATGGCTTATGAACTTCCTGTATTATCAAATAACATTCTAGAGTAATATTATGATCAGGGGAAGGATTATTTTTTTTATCCCTGCATGTCATAAGCAAGGAGGTTGTGTAGTATTAGAAAAGTTACATATATATATATATATATATATATATATATATATATATATATATAACTTTATTCCCTTAGAGAAGCATTGTTTTCTTTGTTTTAACAGAACAGAAAAAAGAGAAATTTAAGCATACTGATGGACACTACATATTCAGAAGGACCTAGAAAGCTGTAGTCATCCTATATATCCTTTTCTCTTCCCAGTTTCTTTAGGGTGAGAAATTGATTTTTCTGACTTAAAGAACTGTCTCAGTTGATACACTGAATGAAAACGCAGGGTAGAAACCTGGAGAGATGAAAGGTGAAATGCTTCCCTTCCTTGTCCAGGATGACCCTTCTTTTAACAACTGGGCATAATTCCTGTCTTTTGGGTGGTAAGGTCATCTAATGGTTTAGAGCCTGTCTAGCCAATTGTCTGAGGGAAGAGTGTGTCACCAAGTCGGAAAGAGGAGCTGAGGATGATGGCGTTAAATGCAGACCTCTGCCCTCTACTCTCATAATCAACATGACTTCTGAGTATGACTTTGAGGTTGGACCTGGGGCTTTTGAGTGGGGTCTCGGGCTCCTTCAAAGTCTGAGTGGAGAGAACAGGGACAGGATGCTGTTGGTCAAGGCCAAAAGGTAGCTCAGGATAGAGGTGGACCTAAATGACTAGCTTACTGAAGAGAGCTTGGCTGGGGATCAGTGGTCTCAGATGAGAAGGCAACAACAATCCAAATGGTTTTCAGGGAGGAGGCACGGGTCTCCCTGGTCCCAAGAGGGTGTGCAAGTGTGTGTCTTCCCTAATGCCTGAATCTGGGAAGGAGTGGTCTTTCTTGTCTACAGAGGTCACTTGGGAGAATTGAGGCTTCTTCTGGTGTCTGCAAAGTGCTGATGATGTAAAGGCTTGTACCTCCCACAGTCTAGCGTATGGATACAATCTGAGGACTGCAGTACTAGACACAAAGTCTCAGTGAAATAAAACAGCTAGAAATGCACGAGGATGGGACAACCAAACTAATTAGAGAACCAGAAGAGATTCAATGAAAGCACATAATGTATCTCTGAATCTTTACAAATAGGAATTTTAAAATTCAGTAGAAAATAAAAGAAAAAAAAATAAGTCATTAACATAAAGGAATAGAAAAATTCATTGATAATCTCAATTTAACAAAAAAAAATAGGTTTATGCTACTCATCAAATAGAGACTATATATTTTTATATAGCAAATAAATATTTACACAAAATGATCAGATACTGGTCTACAAATAAAGCTTTAACCAATTTTCATAACCTAATTTTATTTTTTCCCAGGACATGTTATCTGATCAGAAAAAATACTTGGAAATCAATAATTTGTAAATGACTCTATGCATAGTAACTCCTGAAAATTAGTAAACAGACTTGCAATTTACACTTAGAATAAAGAAGACTCTACAGATGAGAAAGGGCTTTACATAAACATATTCAAATTGGACCTTTTCCTTGACTCGGCCTGTGACAATAATCGACCAGTGGGCAGAACTGTGTGGAGACCAAAAAGGATCTAAAAACGAAGCAGCGTTTAGGCCAGTTATTCTAGGAAACAAAAATAGAAGAGCTCAAGGCATTCAAGGCTATGGAAGTCTGTATCTTTGATAGCATCAGAAAAACATACCAGAGGTGCCCAAATAAAGGTAGACGCATGACGGTATTCATCTTTTGTTATCGGTATAGATTGAGTATTACAATTTTAATACAGTTTTCTCCTTTCTTAAAATGTGTATACTCTTTTTGGCACCCTCTGTATATCATTTATTTGCTTCCTGTGTTATTTTTTATGTGTTCTTTCTTGTAGTTAGCATTTATATATATATATATATATATATATATATATATATAAAAATTATGGCATGCCTTAGTGGTACTTTGGTAAGCTCAGATTTTTGAAGCTAGACCATAGACAAAGAATTGAAAAGAGAGGATAGGCCTAAATAAGATCTACTTCACTCAGAGGATGAAACCCCCTTGCTGAAAAGTCAAGAAGCATGATTCACCAGCCCACCTCCGCCCTGGGCCCAAAGTCTTGGAAGACTTGTGCCGTCCTTAGGAATCTGTGCATGACTAAAACTAGACAAGAACCTTCATGGAAAGTCCTTTTGTTCTGTTCTTCGTTTGCACTTACTTTGAGCTCTTGAGATAGGCCCTGCTCTCTTCTTTCTTTCATTAGATCCAGTCATCATTTGAAACATTGTCTCTCTGGCTACTTGCTGTAGTATTTTTTCTAACGCACATTGCAGAGATTATTCTTCTGTTGTCTCCGCCAAGTAGCTACTGGCCTCCTGTCACACAGAACACCTAAGAAAGCATTGTCCTGTCTAAATGTATCACCTGAATGGCCAGGATTGCAAGCTGGTGAAAGCCAGAGCAGGTGGACACCAGAAGGAATGTCTCTATACAGTATGTTAAGAACAAGTCTGGATTAATAGACAAAACTATTCCAAAAGCCATGTTTTTTTTATTCTTTGTTCTTATGGAGCTCAGCAGAAAGGAATAAGGCACATGTCCTGAGAAATGCAGAATAATGAAAAAACTTACTGGCATTGTGTAGATAGTTCCCAAATGTTCAAGTCATTGTAACCAAAATTCACAGCCTAAGGTGCACTGCCATTAAGGTCTCCAGTTATTTGCACATATCAGGGAAAAAAAATATTTCATTGATATGGTATATTGTGTCTTCCTATTTGGTTAAATCTTCATTGGCTCCATTGTGGTGTAGCTGTGTGGTATTTTATACAATACTGCCAGGAAAACATGAGTGACTTTCCACATGAACATTTTGAGGGATTGTTTGTATTAGTTAAAGTCATATTAGTGAAGCTCCAAAATGCATAAAGGCTTAACTTATTTCTTGCTTATGCAAAGTCCAAGCTGCATATTCCTAATCAGTGGGCACCAGTTTTTCCAAGCGATGATCCACAGGGATCAGTCACCCTCCGAAATGTGACATCCAAAGTTGCTTGGAGGATGACCCCTTTTCAGCCAATTGGAAGGAGAAAAAGCATAGAGCATCTCCTGAGGTGGTTGCAGTGGGCATGGCTGGGAGGTGACACAAGTTACTCATGTTTCCTCTTTCATTTACTGGAAGTCAGTCACACGGCCACGTGCAGGAGGCCAGGAAATGCAGTCAAGCTGTGAGCTCAGGAAAAAAGAAAAAATGGGGTTGATAAACATCCATCCGATTCTCCCATTCTGGTCTTCTAAATTCATTTTTGCTTACCATTTTCTTCAGAACTGGGAATATTTTTTAAAAATCAATGCAATTCACCACTAACTTGAAGTGTACTGTGTAGCCAAAGCTATCACATTTAAATTACCACTAAAGTTGTAGTCTATATTAAATTACTTGTTCTGAATCTATTCGATGTATCTTTCTGAATCAGATATCCTTCTCATATGGCTTTGTCTTTTCCCTTTCAGCCTAAAGATTTGATTTAATTCTTTTACTGCTGCACAGTCCATCTCCAGAAGTGCACTAAATGTAAAATTTATTCAACTAAGCTAGCCAGGAAACAGGATGAGTTCACTGCAATGTCTCCCTTACTCAGGGCTTTACCTCACCACAATGTTCCATCTCCTTCCCTCGGCAGACCAAAATTACTGCCGCCTTTTCATGGACCCAGGAGAAGGTGATGGGTCAGATTGCTAGCCCTTTATGCCCACACAATCCAGATGCTGACGTCAAAACCTTGTCTAAGCATAGGCAGAAACAGGGGAAGATTCAGTAAGTGTCAGTCTAGCTTCCACGAGGCACCACTTGATGTTTGTGGAGACTGACATGAAGAAATGCACCTGAGAAATCCCCCTTTGGCAGTGCAGCAGAAATTTCACATCCACCCTAAAATCACTTGCTGAGCTATTTGCACTCTGCCACAAAAGTTTCCATCAGCAGAAAAGACAGCTGGAGTTTGGGTCTGAAAATGCCACGTTAGGCTGTGTTGGCTAAGTCCCACAGAAAGAGAGGCTCATGAGTCCTCCTGGCAGTTCCTGTCAGGATCTTAATGAGGCACCTTGTTTATAAAAGAAAAAAGTGAATTCAAAAAGCAGAAGCATAGAAGTCTAAGTAATGGACGCACATTAGAAATATTTAGATCGTTTGGGTGCAGAAATGATGTTTTGAAGGCACCGTGTGATATGTATCCAGTGACTACAAGGGCAACCACAGCAGTGTTTGCGGCCTTGAAAATCTCTGTCATGCTCTGCCAGTTGAAGCATGGGGGTCAATTGTAACTGCTCAAGCACACCCGTGCTAGGCTGAGCAATGCTCAAGCAATCCGCCCTGATCCTGCTGCACAGGAGTGCTATGAAATTCTACAAGGCCTTACTCATTTTGCAGTCTCTTTGTGTGTGACTCTCCCTTTCTTCTGATTTACTTGTGTTAACCCTACATTGTAAGTCTTCCCTTGTGACTTCTAACATTCACTTAGCTTTGACCTGTGCTCCAACCCATCACTTCATTTCTTCATGTATCCTGGGGCTAGTCCATCATCGTATTTTTTTAACTTTTTTTTTTTCCAGTTTGATCTTCGTTCCCATCTCTTACATAAAAATCCAAATGACAGTTTGAATAAAACTATCATGACCAATTTTTGTTAGTCTGTATTTTATAATTTAAATATTTCCTTGTGTCTTTTCTTTCTTCTTCCCCTCAAAACGTACCTGTCTTCTTTCATTTTTCCCTCAGAACTTACCTCTACTCTGTCAAGAAGTAGCTAAATAGCCTGACAAATAAATTGCAAAAATGTGTTTGGTTGGGTTATAGAAATCCCTAAAGAATGAGTCTGCATAAAATAAAGATGTTCTGAATACAGTGCTTTAACAAAGCAGGTGGATCAAGTAGTGGAAACACTTGGCACCTGGTAGACTTTTAAGGGAGATGTTTGGGAGGGAAATGGTTTCTAAATGTCCTTTAAATAATACAATAGAGTGACTCTCTTCTCTGTTTACATCTAAAGCCATCATTATCTCATAATTGTCTCTAAAAACTGTAAAGAATTTTTTGGTACAATAACTACTGTTGTATTTGTTTCAAGTAATCTAAACTAGTGATATGTAACTGTATTTTTTATTAAATGTTTTATTAATATAAGTACCAAAAACTAGAGAGACAATATTTACCCTTCGAGTAACTAAGAAATGCATGTGCACTGCTATGTATCATGTTCTCAGCTCATTTGACTTATTCCATGGACATTACTAGATTAAAATAATAGTAGATGATTTAAGATTAGCTAAGTAATGGAGAAAAAAATGTCACTGTAGAGATGAAAAGAGCAAAAATTGTATCTGCATAAATAAACGATTGAAGTGTAAGAGAGTTGAAAGCTCTATAGGAGTTGATAGAAGAATCAATAGAAGTCAATAGAAAACCTCTAGGCAAGAATGGGTGGTAAAGAATAATCCTACTTACACAAAGCCTTGATAAAATGCTAGCTAACAACTCTGAGACTTATTGATCACAAGGATGTAAGCCATTTTGCAGTAAACTCCAATAATCAAAATGCCTTCACAATGGCATACAATGAAAATTGATATATGTAATAATGACTATAAGTCATTGAAAGATCTTGAGTGCCTCTGATTCACTCAAAATTTGATTGTACTCAGTATAATTTTAGAGATAAATGTATTTATTTCAGAATAAAGAGACTTAGAAAAGTATTTCCTTTGGCAGGGAGCTATTTCACTAAATTTTGAGCTAGAAATTGCAGTATCAATGTTGAGTTGTTATTTCAGTAGAAAACACCAAATTAAAGAGCAGAGGTTGTCAGGAAGATTGGGAAATTTAAGGCGTGGAAGGTATAAAAGTGGGATGGAGCCCAGGGGAGGCATGCCTAGCATGTGACCCAGAAAAACAAACATGATTTGCCAAATTCTAAATCAAATAAATGCACATAGCTGAACCCATGTGCTATGTGTAGACAAAAACCCACGAACAAACCACCAAAGTGTAAGAACTAGAAGGAAAGGGTAGTCAGCAGTCTAATGTAATATTCTAATATATTTCTTAGAATCAACATGGGATCTTAAGTGGTCTGGTCATCAAAACCAGCAGTCCTGACTCTGCCTTCTTTCTTAGCCCATTTTACCAATGGGGGACATTAAAGCTTAAATAAAATGAATTGTTCAAGGTCACACCATTGGAAGTAGCAGAGCTGGGACTTATATTCAAGTTTCATATTTTCCATTCAATATTCTCTTCACTCTGAAAATCCACCTCTCTAGGCAGGTGTGCTTGAGGGCTCAAATCATCCAGTAATTCACTTAGTTCTTTTCTCCCATGAACATACAAGTAATCCGATGGCCAGAGGAGAAAACTCAAAGTATGTTTTTGTTTTTGTTGTTGTTGTTGTTGTTTGTTTTAATTCACTCTAGAATACAAGATGTCTCAAACTAAATGGCCTATTATTCTTGGACCAATCTTTCTTCTGAAAGGAAAAGGGGAAAGTGTACCTCATGGCATTGTAAATGACATCAACCCATAAACTGCAGCACTCCCACTGTTCACACAGGCAGAGCTGCGTCTGTTAGCCCTAAATCAAACTGGCAGAGTTAAGTTTGTCATCCTAAATTTATTCTTAAAAAATTATTTAGTGTTTATTATGCACCTGATAATGGAGTACAAGATAAATAAGACACCATATGGACCTCAAGTTGTTTACAATTTACAGATTATTTCTTCCTCAGAAGGATCCAAATAATGAAGTTGTTCTAAATCACTTTTGTAAATATACAACCTTTTAAAAAAAAATCACATCACAACACAATAGAAAAGTGATTTGCTGTACTGCAGAGCATGTGGTAATGTACTATACAGTCTTCCTGGCTCTGAATGTTTTTTTTTTGTTCCCCATTTTCAGACAAACCTTCATATATATATATATATATATATATATATATATTTTTTTTTTTTTTTTTTTTTTTTTTTCAACGCAGAATAGCGTCAGATAATTTCCTGGATATATTTGTACTAACTAAAATTTTATAAGATAAATACATTTATTATGCATTTAGCCATACCTTATGTCCTATGTTATATAACACAGAAAATGTGCTAAAGCAAACATTTTTTGAACTCTGAGCTTTTTGTAAATTATGAGCAAACAGTTCTGTAGTTTAAAATAGTAAGTGCAAAAATATAATTGAGTTGGACTCTCCTTGAACGTGTCTCTGCACACCTGGTCTCTCAAGGTCATGATCTTCTCCTGGGCAACAGAGTCTGGCTGCTCAGCTATGTTTCCCCTCCTTAGATAACCACCACCACCTGGGGTTTCACTTTGTGATATAAGAATTTTTTTTTTTAATTCTCAGGTTTATAATTATAAATATGGTGATTGAAAACAACTGGCTCTTCATTTGCATTTTCTTCCCTAAGTAACAACTAAGAATTCACTACGGCTTTGTTTCCCCCGTTCTTCAACAATTACTATTTATTAGAAAATGCTGTGAGTATGCTGCCTCATCTTCCCCTAACCAAAAGCCATTGGACAGATTTATTTTTTTTTAATTATGTGTTTGACTTTTTGAATAAGTAATATGTTCACAAGTATAAATCAACAAATACAAAATGGCCCAGAGTAAAGAGTCCTTCAACTCTAGCTGTGAACGTCTGCTTCTCATTTTCTCAGAGGTAACTATTGTTCGTCCATATATTTTTATACATAGGGTCATTTTGCACTATGTGAGAAGATACAATTACATATTTATATCTTTCCTCTTTACAGCAATTTTACCATATAAGGCACACCGTTCCACAACTGGCTTTCTTTTTTTTTTCTTAACAGTATATTTGAAGAGCTTCTGTATTCATGTATAGAGAGTATATTCATTTTTTTTTTTTAAGGACATATTAATGATTTTTTTTCTCAAATACAAATGTTTCTCAAATGTAGATTCTCAAATACAGGTGTTCTCTGCAGGAGAATCAAAATAACTAAACATTATTCCATGCCTGTTCACAAGTGAATAGAGGCAAACTATGCCCCAGTTCTCCAGCTTGTAAAACACAGTTCACCTATTGGTAAACACATACCACTCAATGACCAAGAGTCAGGGAACATATTAAGTACATAGACACTTGAAATCAATAGACTTATGTTTTGTATTTGATTTACATATGCAAAATATTAATAATTGATTCTTCCCTAATCCACCCATGATGGGGAGAGCCAACTTAATCACTAAGACAGCTAGAATAATTAAATAGTTCTGTCATTCATTTGTTGCTTCTGAAGTGTGGACAGAGTCAGTAATATGATTGCCCTATAACATCATAAATTCACAGATACCTTAATAGACTGACGTTTATGGATAGCTTTATAGTGTACCAGATACTTTAATGACTTTTTTGAAGGACTATTTCATTTGAAACCTCAAAATAATATTATATACTATTATCATTCTGCTATTCCAGCTGAACAAAATGAGGCAAAAGAACATAAGCATAATAATTGATCACAGTCTACAATATTAAGTGATAAAACTAGTATGTGCAAGCAGATCTCAAGTGCACAGTCCCTATGCTATCCTGACATGACTTCCTCCTTCATTGTACTAACAAACTGCCTCCACTAACTTTCAGCCTGGAGTTTCACCTACTACATTTCTGAGCCAGATGGGCCAAAGATCATATTCTGCTCCATTGTTTACTAGTTATGACATTTTGGGTAAGGCCCTGAAACCTCCTCTGAGCCACTGGAGATAATGAAATGTAGAACTGTTGCGTTGAACATTGTATCCATTTTTTGTGGTGTTCCTCTTGGTGTTATGCAATGTCGTATTGTTGTAAGGATCAAATAAGGGAATATCCTTATTCAGTAAATCCTTGGCACAAATAAATGCCCAATAACTAAGAGTTTAAAAAATAACAGAAGGGACAACCGTAAGTGTTGACTTCCTAAAGAAACTGGAGCTAGGCCAGAATTTCAAGATATAAATGAGACAGGATGTCCCTGAAATGCTAATGTGATGGCTTTGACTTTTTGAGACATTAGGTACACTCAGAAACAACAGTGGCTAGGATGGTCTCCTAAGACCTAGTTTTGCTTGCGAGACATCAAATGTAAGCACCTATCTATTG
Organism: Rhinolophus sinicus; assembly: GCF_036562045.2. Classification (NCBI taxonomy): domain Eukaryota; kingdom Metazoa; phylum Chordata; class Mammalia; order Chiroptera; family Rhinolophidae; genus Rhinolophus; species Rhinolophus sinicus. The sequence continues at coordinate 36,796,444 of NC_133758.1, read as the reverse complement.
ACTCTTGTTGAGCGCGACGTGCTCTGAGAAAACACTACAAACAGTTACAATACCTCTACCTCATATTTGACTTAACCATTTATTACTGGGGGAACAGCAGTAAATAAAAAAGTAAATTCTTAGCACTTCTCACAGGTACTAAGAATTCAGTATCATTCCTTATCTCTTACCTGGGTGAGTTAATGTTACCTAGAAAGAAAATTCTTTTAGCATAGGGCTTGAGGTTTTCAAAAAATATTTGAGCCATTTTTAGTAGATTTGTTGAGATATAATTCATATACCATACAATTCACTCATTTAAAGTGTACAGTTCAATGGTTTTTAGTATATTCACAGAGTTGTACAACCTTCACCACAATCAATTTTAAAACATTTCCATTATCTATAAGGACACCCCTGACCAGTAGCAGTCACTCCTCCATCTCCCCATCTCCCCCCAGCCTCTGGCAATTGTTAGGCTATTTTCAGTCCCTATAGATTTGCCTACTTTGGACATGCCATATAAATGGAACAATATAATGTGTGGTATTTTGTGACTGGCTATTTTTCTGTAGTATGTTTTCAAGTCCATTTATGCTGTAGCATGTATCAGTACATTACTTTTTTATTATCAAGTAATATTCCATTGTATGAATACATCACTTTTTGTTTATCCATTCACACTGATCAACATTTCAGCTGCTTCTCCTTTTGGCTAGTATGAATAATAATGCTGCCATGAATATTCATATACAAGTGTTTGTATGGATATGTATTTCATTTCTCTTGGGTACATAACAAGGAGTGGAATTGCTGGGTTATATGGTAACTCTCTGTTTAACCTTTTGAGAAACTACCAAACTGTTCTCCAAAGCAGTTGCCCTGTTTTATATTCCTATAAGTTGAGCCACTTTTAAAGGCTAATATCCCATGTTTACTCTTTAAAAACAATTAGTGGTTTTGTTTTTACCTGTCATTTTACATCTGTTGGATTGACTGGCCAAGAAGCCAGGATAAGTGGTAAAACTACTGAAAGGAAATATTATCACTAAACTGCTTTTGATCACTAACGCTAAAAATCATTATCACTAAAATGCTTTATGTCACTTTCTTTTCTGTTGAGATCCAGTCACATTTGTCATCTAATCCTTCACCACAATCCATTTTTTTCCCTCTCTGAACCTTATCCAATAATATTCTTGGGGTGAGAAAACAATTTACAGTACCTGTGCATTAGTTATCACATGCTAGTGGTTTTAGTCTTTGTTTCAGTCTGTTTAACTGCTTTCCTGCTGCTTTTACAAATGTAACTTCTAGATTCACAGTTATAGTTTAACAAGAAAATGAATAGATGCGCTAACAACAAAACGGAGCAAAAAACAAATTTTTCACGTTACACTATGTTATTCATCATACAAGAAAATAAAAAGTGAAAAAAGCAAAACTTAGTCATAAGTGTAGTTGTACATGTGCTCTTTGTAATTTGTAAAATTCATAAGATTGTATCTCCTAATGGTTAGGAAGGACATGGTTTGTATTAATATGGCAATACTGTAATAGTTCTTATTTTTAATACGGATTACAATTTGAATAAGTAATTGAATATTATTTCCTTTCGACAATTCATGTTGGAAAGCTATATACTTGTTGTAATAGTTTGTAAAATTTTACTTCTGGAATTCCTCCTTTGGTGTTGTCTTCAACACCCACACACTGCATTTAAAGCAATTCCACCATATTTATTGGGTGTCAACCATCTGCAAGGCACTGTGCTAAGCATTCGTTTGAAAGGAAACTTAGGAGCTATTATTCTTTTGAAGGTGCACATTGGAGGCAAATATTACTGCATGGATGGTGGCTTTTATTTGGGGAAATGGTCAAAAGTTATTCAAAGTCAATTCTGATGGATGAGGTGGGTAATATCCATCAAGTATGATGACATTCTTAATGGTCAAAATTATATGTGACTATAAATTTATGAGGCTGATTTTCTTGCGTGGTTCATTAACTAGATTTGAAGAAAATTGCACAAGAGTAGTTCTAGCAATGTTCAGAGTAGTGGTGGCAATGGTAAGGTGTGTATTGCCAAAGTAACTATTTTGATGGATGGAACTCTTTGGATATATTAGTGCTGGCGTGTTTTTAAAATACACTCATTGCTTCTGATCATACAGTATATAGCGCCAAAAAAAAATAATGGACCCAGTAAAAATTTAGCCACATTGATAGCCAAGATAAAGTTATTTTCTAGTGACTGTGCTTTCATCCTTGAAAAAGATGGAAGACAACTGATAGCACATGTGACTTGTTCTTCTCCACAGCCAGGAAGGAGCTGGGGCTGGTGTGTAACAAAGGAATTGACCCGGAGAAAAACATTCCAACTGACAGTTGCCTTTTAAGTTTAGGGCTTGTAGAACCTTCTTCAGGTGGCACTACTTGTAGAAGTAGTCACAGAAACAGATCTTGGCTCTTATCATTTGTTACAAGATTGGAACTAGTTTCATAGAGCTTTAAAGGGATAATTCATGGTTGAGAGCTATGTATTGACTACTGAGTGCATTCTACGTCTCTCTCAACTTCTTTGGACACTAAATCTGAAAGCTTCTCTTTTATAACCTAGTCAAAGAATGGTAAAACCTAGTCCCCTAGGGCTGCAGTAACAAATGACCACAAACTGTGTGGCTTAAAACAACAAGCATTTATGGTCTCACAGTTCTGGATGCCTTAAGTCTGAAATCAAGGTGTCAGCAGAGTTTATTCCCCTGGAGGCAGAGGAGGAATTTGTTCTATGGCTCTTTCCCAGTTTCTTGTGGTTGCTGGGAATCCTTGGCATGCTCTGGCTTGTACATGCCTCACTCCAGAATCTCTGTCTTCATCTTCACATGGCTTTCTTCCCTCTGTGTCTGTGTCCTAATTTCCCTCTTTTCATAAGGAGACCAGTCATTGGATTAGTCCAGCACAGTAGGATTGGAGACCTGAAATAAAAATTGACTGATTCTTACCTGCTACTCTAGGAAGACGGAGAATCTGATTATTAATTTCTTTGCCTACTTCAACTTTTGACAGAGAAACACATAATAGGCATTTTATAATTATTGAGCAGTGGATGACCACTAGCAGTAAAATCAAACAATGCTTTAAGCTCAATCATGGGAAAATTTGTTATTACAAGTTATCTTTTCATCTCTGAGTATTGGGGATAAAGGTGACAAAAGGGCTCACAGTTGCTCACAGAATTGACATCAACTCCATAGAATGGGGAACTACACCAGGGATGCTTCACTGATTTCCCAGACTCTGTTGCTATTAAAGGTCTTTAGATGCTTTGTTTCATCCTTCTGTGATAGCTGTGCTGGGGTGATGACATTTCATCCTGAATGTCTAGAGGCTTGTTAGCAGAGACCCTGTCACCGCCAGGGATCACAGCATTTCTGCGCTCAGTCCTTAGGGCACTGATCTCTGCTGTACAGCTGGACTCAGCAGCAGACTCCACATGGTCTAACATGACAAGCAGCTGGATCTCCAGTCAACAGGCAGAGAGTTATTTTCCTGAAATGAATGGCAGTTTGCAAAGCAGAGCAGGAGGTGACTTTTTCTTCCCTAGATCACGAAAATCACCTCAACTTCAGCAATCACAGAGATCCAAAGAGAACAGAAGAGGAAAAGGTAGCTTAGTTTTGCAGCATAAAGCTAATGAATCTATTTAGAGCAGGTGAAAATGAGCAGCCCAATCTGCCTAATCTATAATTGCAGAATTGACCTGAGGTGGGATTGAGTATAAAGCAAATAGAGAAACAGAGTTAGATATAGGAAAGGCAAAACACCCAATTATACAAGTAAATTTTTGCACAGTATTTTTATACATTCTCTCTGTAAGCAAAATTATCAATATAGCATGCCTTTCACTTTCTTAACCATCTGTCTTTGTTATAGGACAATCTCTCTGTCCCCAGCAGCTCTAAATCAGGAAGTGAGCAATAGAATGACTGCAGGCGTTAAACCAATGTTTGCTCTGAGACTTGAAAACATCCAGGATATAGCAACTTCTTTTCTAGCTGAAGTAGATGTCTGCCTGACCCTCAGTTTGAGGAGTGTTATTGGCAGTTATAGGGACATTTTCACCTTTACTTCCCAAGAAAGTAAAATGCCAGCTAGTCAGAAAAGATTTTTTCCATTTTTTTGTTAGTCAGTGGTTTGTGGCACTTTAAGTCACCAGAGGGGAAATGTATAGCTTTCTTTAACTTTATGTCTGAGTGAATCTTTTGAAGTACTGTTTTTCTGAAGTATTCCAACCTTCATGCTTCTTGCTCCTAGTGAGAGCTGAATGAGTGAGAGGATTGCTTCTTAAGTAAAATATCTTATATTTTAGAGTTCATTTATACAAAGCCACTCAAATTTGTGAACTGGATCAAGAAGACAAATAAATAGCACATGAAATGTTATGGATATAGAGAAATTACTTGTAGTACCGAATGTTTTGAGGTCGCTGATATTTGGAATGTCGTCAAATAATACATGGGAGCAAAATAATTATAATTGTAACTCAGTGGATAATAGAATATTGGATTTGGGTAATTCTGTTTAATTATTGAATGGTGGAAAGAGGAAGCAAATAGCAGAGATCTGCCATTAATGAAAATTCTGACTTGGTGTCTTAGGACTAGGTCTAGCAGAGATATGTTTTCATTGGTTGAAGAAGAAGGTCTCAAGCCAGAGTTATATTTGGGCTTTTACACACTTTAAAACATAGAAACTATTTATAGATGATGTAATACAGAATTGTACACCTGAAATCTATGTAACTTTACTAACAATTGTCACTGCAATAAACTTTAATTAAATTTAAAAAAATGAGCAGAGAAAAAAAAAAGAAACTATTTAAAGAGAAATTTAGAAAAATAATAGAAGGTCTCTCACAGGTAACCAGTTCATTAAAACTGTTCCAAGTGGAACTTTGTACAGACAAGGACCACACATCATTTTTGAAAGTTCACAGAATTAAATATATATGGGTGTGCATTGTGTAATAGGAAAAAAAATAGATTGGATTACTAAAACCAAATTTTGGATCTTTGAGAAGACAACAAAAGTGTTTAAAAGAAGATAAACTTTGGTAAGCTTAATCAAAAAGAGAAAAGATGAAATATGTCAATTTTGTAAGTAATAGTCTTTAACTGCATATATAAAGAGGATTAAAATATTAAAACATGTAAAATTTGTATAGACCAATACATTTGAAAACCTAGAAAAAGAGTCACTGCCTCCCCCCAGGAAAATGTACATTATCAAAATTGACTCAAGAAAAGTTCATAAACCTTATAAGATCTTTTAAAAATGATTGTCAAAGGCAGACGAGATATACTTCTAAGACAGAATGAGTCCAAAAGGTTTTGTGATTAAGCTCTTCAAAACCAACAAGGAAAAGATAGTTTCTGATACGAAGAACAGAAAAACAGGGAAAGCTTCTCAACTCATTTTAAAACCTAGCATTCATTATCTTGATCCTAAAACAAACAAATGAGAAGTACAAAAAGGGTACAAAATCTGTACAAAAATACAGATACAAAACACACACACACAAATCATTTTAAAATAGAACACAGGGATACATTTTAAAAATAAGGTAGAAGTAAAAATATTTTTAACATTAAGGCATATAATGTATATAATAAAATATATAAATAAGTTACATGTATTGAAATATATAAAAATAATCAAAAAAGACGTACAAAAATCTATTTGATAAACTTCCTCACTCATTCTTAATACCTCTTAGAAAATTAGGTTGGATGAAAACTCCCTTAACCTCATACCCAAAACCTACAAAAATATCCATTTTAAAAATAAAATATTAGAAAAATTATCATTAAATTGTCGGTCACACATAATTTTGACTGTTATCATCACTAATATTCAGCAATGTTACTGGAGAATTTGCCAAAGCAATAATATAAAAAAGAAAAAAAATGTGGAAAACTACATGAAAAGATGAAATAAAAGTGATGCTAATTTAGATTCTAAGAATTTCTACCTAAATACACAACTGAAAAACTACAAATGTCTAGAAAGAGGATCAACATAGAAAATCAAGCTTTCCTATAGTGCAGTAAAAACCAATTAGAAAATGCAATCAGAAGGAAAAAGAGGATCACATTTTAGAGTGCAAAAACCATTAAACAGCTAGGAATTAAAAATAAATGGCAACCTACTTGGTGGCTATTTAAAAAGCTGGCTATAGAACAATGTAATAAAGCCAATAGGACATGTGTAGTAAATATTACCAGTTGTCCAAAGTGGTGGTACAAATTTATACTTCCCCAGTAGTGCATGAGATGGCCAGTTTCTCCCCAGGACTTTATATTGCCTTAATGGTTTTAATTTGCATTTTATTGATGGCTAATGAGGTGGAAACTTTGTTTTTCAGCTTTTGCATTTAGGTCTATAGTTCATTTGGAAATGACTTTTCTACATAGTATGAGATAGAAGTCAATATTTTCTACCAAACATACATCATATTGATACAGAACTATTTATTTAAAAAAAAAAATCTGTAACCCACTATAGCTCGGTGTCACCTTGCCTGTAAATCAGTTTACCATATATGTATGAGTCTATTTCTGGACTTTATTATGTTCTACTATTATACTTGTTCATCCTTGAACCAATTTCACACTCTTGATTGTGCTAACTTTATAGTAAGTGTGAGATTTAACAGTGTAAGTCTTCCAACTTTATTCTTCTACAAGACTGTCCTAACTATTTTGAGACCTTTTAATTTTTTATGTATTTTTAAATGAGATTGTCCATTTTCAAAAAAAAAAAAAAAAAAAGCCTCTACAATCTTGATTGGGATTGCATTTGGTTTAATGATAAATTAGGAAAAATTTAATATCTTTAATACATTGAGTCTTTCAATATGTTTATTAAGGTCTTCTTCAATTTCTCTAAATAGTTTAATAAATTTCTGCCTACAGAAATTTATAAAAATATATTTTGTTGAGTATTTTTCCTAAGTGCTTAATATTTTTGATGCTATTATAAATAATGTTTTTCTATTTCATTTTTAGTTGTTTGTTGCCTTATATGAAAACGTTGACCTAGTGTCTAAAGGCATTGATAAATGTACTTATTAATTCTAATAGGTTGGCTATAGAATATTTTGGGTTTTCTACATCAAAAGTTTTAAATTTTAAGTCTTCCTTGCCAATTCTTATATCTCTTATTTCAATTTTTTGCCTTATCCCACTAGCAAAGAGCTTCCGTTCAATGTTGAATTGAAGTAATTATAGTGGCCATCCTTGTTTTATTCTTAAACTCAAAGGGAAAGCTTTCAATATTTCATTATGAGGTTTGATGATACCTATAAGATGTTGTGGGTATTCATGATAGGATTAAATTATTCTCTTCCATTCCTTTATTGTTGATTTTATAAGAGTTTTAATTTTTCTAATTAGTTAACCATACAATTTTTCTTTTATATTCAGTGGTAAATTGCAGTGATTGATTTTCAAATATTAAGCCTGATTTGTGTTCCTGGAATTAACCCAATTTTGTTGTGATTGTCATTTTTATGAAGTCTGACAATTAAGTTCACAAACTTGTTGCACCAATGTTTCTAACCTTTTTTGATACCAGAGGGATTATTTGTTATGAATTTGTACCAACTGGACAAACAGTTAACCAAGTTTACTATTTGGAAGTGCTGAAAATGCTGCGTGAAAAAGTTAGACGACCTGAACTTTTCACCAACAATTCATGGCTCTAGCACCACAACAATGCACCAGGTTACACTATGCTGTCTGTGAGGGAGTTTTTAGCCAGTAAACAAATAACTGTATTGGAACACCCTCCCTCCTCACCTGATCTGGCCCCCAATGACTTCTTTCTTTACCTGAAGATGAAGGAAATATTGAAAAGAAGACATTTGGATGACATTCAGGACAGCAAGCATAATACAACGACAGCTCTGATGGCCATTACAGAAAAAGAGTTCCAAAATTGTTCTGAAGGGTTGACTAGGCACTGACATCAGTGCATACTGTGTTTCCCTGAAAATAAGACCTTGCCGGACCATCACCTCTAATGCGTTTTTTGGAGCAAAAATTAATATAAGACCTGGTCTTTTTTTAATATAAGACGAGATCTATATAATATAATATAATATAATATAATATAATATAATATAATATAATATAATATAATATAATATAATACTGAGTCTTATATTAATTATTGCTCGAAAAGACGCATTAGAGCTGATGGTCCTACTAGGTCTTATTTTCAGGGAAACCCGGTAGCTTCCCAAGGGGAGTACTTTGAATGTAACTGTCGTGACATTCAGCAATGAAGAATGTAGCACTTTTTCTAGGATGAGTTTGCGAACTTAATTGTCCAACTTCGTACATATCACTAGCTTCAGTTAATTTCTTAATATTCTGTTTAGGATTTTTTTGTCTATGTTCATAAGAAAAATTGCCAAGTACTTCTTATTAATATCAGAGCTATGCTAACTTCATAAAATGAGTTGAGGAGTGTATCATCTTTTTATGTTCTCTGGATGATTTGTATAAGTTTATTGCTATTGATTCATTAAATATTTGGAAAAAATAACTACTATGTCCTCTGGACCTGGAGATTTTCATTATGAGAAAGTTTAAAATAATGTATTCCATTTCTTTAATAAATATAGGACTACTCACATTTTCTATTTCTTTTTGCTTTTGTTTGGTGGAATTTCTATTTTCAATAAATTTTACCAATTCACCTAAATTTTCAAATTCATAAGTTAAATGTTCATGTTTATATCAGCATTCCAACCAAGTCATTATTAATTTTTTTACCTGGCAAAAATATGACAGGACTGGCTAAAATCATAAGTGGATGTGGTAACCTAATGCAGACTAATGACACAAGTCCAATAAATCACGTTTCTGCTTACTTAAAAATGTATGTCTGATGGCTTTTCCTGTCACCAACAATACAACAATGAATCAATGTGATGCCACCCTCAGAGCAAAAAGAATGAATAACTCAAAACCAGATACAAATATTTGTAGATATATGTGAAAACAGTTCAGCTCTCTAACAGTTCATTATTTATCCTGCTTTTGGACATTTTGGTGCAATAAGATTTTATTATTTCATTAAGTACTATATTCTTCTTAGCTTTAAAAAATTAGGGTTCTCAGTTTCAGTGCTACATAGTGAATGCAAAATGTAGTGTCTGCAGAGAAATATGCTGGGACTGGTGAAAGATTTTTATATAATGTCAATAGAAGAATTGAATTTAAGGAGACAAAATCAATTCAAAAGTAATTCTGAGTTTTGATAAGTATTCACATGTTCAGTTTTTAAGTAAAGATAATTGTTACCACACGCGTACCTGAAATCTGTAAATAAGATGAAAATAGTTGTATTCAATAACTAATTTTTCAACAGTAGCTGTAAATGTTAAGAGTTGATCTTACAGCTTGGCCTATATACACTTTTTTAATTAAAATTTATGGGGGTGACAATGGTTAGTAAAGTTACATAGGTTTCAAGTGTACAATTCTGTATTACATCATCTATATATCACATTGTATGTTCACCACCTAGAGTCAGTTCTCCTTCCATCACCATGTATTTGATCCCATTTACCCTCATCTACCAAGCCCCTCCCCCCTTACCCTCTAGTAACCACTAAACTATTGTCTGTGTCTATGAGGTTTTGCTTCTTTATTTGTTTGTCTTGTTCCTTTGTTGCTTGAAGTTTTATATCGCACATATCAGTGAAATCATATGGTTCAAGACTTTTTCTGTGTGATTTATTTTGCTTAGCATAATAATCTCAAGATCCATCCATGTTGTTGCAAATGGCACTATTTCATCTTTTCTTATGGCAGGCAGAATAGTATTCCATTGTGTATATATTCCACATCTTCTTTATCCAATCAAAGGACACTTGGGTTGTTTCCATGTCTTGGCCACTGTAAATAAACCTGCAATGAACATCAGAGCACATATATCTTTAGAGATAAATTTTTTGAGTATATAGTTAGGAGAGGGATTGCTGGGTCATATGGTAATTCCATTCTTAATTTTTTGAGGAACCTCCACTGCCTTCCAGAGCTGCTGCCCCAAGCTGCATTCCAACCAACAGTGTATGAGGGTTCCTTTTTCTCCACAGCATCTCCAACACTTGTTACTATTTGTCTTGTTGATGATAACCATTCTAACTGGTGTGAGGTGATATCTCATTGTGGTTTTTATTTGCATTTCTCAGGTGATTAGTGATGTTGAGCATCTTTTCATATGTCTATTAGCCATCTGTATGTCCTCTTTGGAGAAACTCTATTCAGGTCCTCTGCCCATTTTTTAATTGTATTTTTTGTTTTTTGTTGTTGAGTTTGATGAGTTCCTTATATATTTTGGATATTAGCCCCTTATCAGAGGTGTTGTTTGCAAATATCTTTCCCCATTTGGTTGGTTGCCTCTTTATTTTGTCGACAGTTTTTTTGTTTGTTTGTTTGCTGTGCAGAAGCTTTTTAGTTTGATACAGTCCCATTCATTTATTTTAGCTTATTGAATAGTTATATTCAATAACTCGTTTTTCTACAGCAGTTGTAAATGTAAGAGTTGATCTGTGTATCTTGGCTTGTATTTTACATTAGTCTTAAATTATTTCTCTCTAAGCCCTTTTTCTCCCCATTCTATCTTCATCAATGCTAAAGTTAGTTTTAAGTTGATTGTTTGTAATAATGATTAGAGATCTTTTTCAGAGATTTACCTTTCTTAAAAATGAGGAAAATGTTAATATAAACAATAAAGTATTCTTAAAACCAATTCTAATATACGCATGTACAAAAATGGCTGTTTTTAAAATTGAAGTCAGTATGGTAGCTTTATTATTATTTTTTCATCAAATTAATATATCGTGATGTACATTATATTTCAGTAAATCTGTTAAAAAACTAACGTGTCTTGGCATTTGATTGTATAATATATCCTATAAGGAAAAACATATAATTTTCTTGACTAAAACAATAACACAGGAATATTTCTAATTAAAACATACTACCTGTGGTTTTATCTTAGGCTTAAAACAAGTAGGATTGTAGTAATTCTATTATTCCCTTATTTTTTTCCAGAAACAGGTGTGTGTGTGTGTGTGTGTGTGTGTATTTAACTAGAAAATTTTTGAAATAACTAACTAAATTACCAAGAAACTTAAAAGCAGGTTTCTCAATTCTTTATGAACCATGAGCTAGTATGCATAAAATGGTCTTAGAATCTCTGAGGTGCCCACATTTCTTGTTCAAAATCATTCCACCTGTGCCCTCCTGCAAAAAAAAAAAAACACACAAACAAACAAACAAACAAAAAACAACAACAAAAAACCTTTTCTGAGGCACAGATATTTCATATCTATATCACCTTCTGCCTTTTCTTGTCATTGTCATCAGAAGCCCTTTTGATTATGTCTACAATCTCACCCCCATCTCCTAAATTCATCAAGGAATTGAGGACCATCTCATTGTCTCTTTCCCATATCCCTGGAGTTATTTGCTATTTCTATTACATATATTTTCTGTTTGTAAATGCAAATAACAATTGCTGACATTAATTACTGTGAGGATTTAAACTGTTATAATTGATATTTTATCATCTTTTAAAGGTTTTAGATTTTATTCATATCCATTATCTAATTTGGCTTTAATGGCCTCTTCCCCTGCACTCCCTCCCCCTTTAAAGAGAAATTGGCTCAGAGAAGTAAAACTTTTCCCCATAGTAGCACAGCTTGGACTTAGGTCTCTTTGCATTTGAACCCAAGTCTGGCTTAGTCCAAGAGGGTATCTGTTCCATTGTACCATAAATCTTTAACATTCAGAATTCCTCAGAGTATGATGCTACAGAATTAAATAATACCCAACTTACTTTTACGTCTCTTTTGTCATGACATGGCTTCTCCTATTCTAGTTATCTTCTCTCTATATTTAATTTTGGGAATACAACAGAATAAGTTAGAGACTTATCTATCTTTGTTTAAAATGGTGTAACTTTGCATATTTTCAGATAAAGTATAATCATAGATTCAGAGACAAAGGACAGAAATTTAGTGCTATACATAAGCCTCAGAACTACCACTTATTATGCAAGTATTTATTGCTCATTTAAATGTATGTCCACAGAACTTTGAGGCTGTACTGTGGCTAAAATATGACCTCTGCCTTCAAGAAGCTTATCTTGAAGCTTACAGAGTGCATTCTGTGTAAGCAATAAAAATATCAAGAGTTCAAGGCTTTCAATCATGCATCTATAGTATCTCTTTCAGTGCCCAATACACAGTTGACATCTGTTAATATTTATTAAGTTGATTAATAAATCAATGCAGCAGTGCTAAAATGTGGTTTAGTGTCTCCTGGTCATTTCTGAAACCCTTTCTAGGGGTCCATAAGTTTTCCAGAAACTACACGATACGTGGTGTCATTGCTCTGATGGGTAATAAAATGTGTGCTTGTGCATTCTCACATTTTAAAAATGTCTTAGTTTCCATTTCTAACACTACAAATGTTGATATGTATAACTCACATAAACAAAACCTTCTCAGGGCCTTGAAATTTTTTGAGAATACTAAGCCTCCTGAGACCAAAAAGTGTAGGGGTTTCTGAATTAATAATTTAACTATCTTTCATATTCAAGAAATGTGTTTGTCATGCCAGGGTGAAAAAGAGGCGATCGAGTGTTCATGTTCTTTTTTTAATTGAGATATATTTTTATTGAGCTATATAACATTATGTTAATTTCAGGTATACAACCTAATGATTTGATATATGTATATATTGTGACATGATCACCATGAGACTCGTTAGCATCCATCACTACACATAGTTACACATATTTTTTTCCAATGATGAGAACTTTAACCATCTACTTACAGTCTTAGCAATTTTAAAATATATTATTAAAAAGTATTAGGTTGATGCAAAAGTAATTGTGGTTTTTGCAATTATTTTTAACCTTTTAAACCGCAATCAGTTAACGACTCTTACACTCTGGTCTTAAATGTTAAACCAACTATGCCTCATTTCCTCCTCCCCAACTATTCTTCTATTTTATTAGGGCAAAGCATTTTGCATAGATGGGTCTACATCTGATAGGATCAATATGATATCAGTACTATGTGTTAAACTGTGATACCAATAAAATTGTATGAATTGCTCTTGTACTTTTGTCCTCCACCCTACTGTTATTTTTTAAGTTAATAAAGTTTTATCTAAGTAGAGTGAAGAAATGCTTGGGTATTAAATAGCTCTCACCTAACAGTATTCTGATCAACTAAAGTTAAATGAATGCCAATCAGCCAGAATTTCTCAGGGCCTATATGAAGGGCTTATGAAATAATTAGAAATATGCTTAGCAAAGCCATACTGAAGGAGCCATCAAACTGAATACATATATTTGAAAAATGATGTGTTTACAATGGAATACTATTGTGCCGTAAGAAAAGATGAAATAGTGCCATTTGTGACAACATGGATAGATCTTGAGATTATTACGCTAAGTGAAATAAGTCAGACAGAAAAAGTAGAGAACCATATGATTTCACTGATATGTGGGATATAAAACTGAAAACAACAAAAGAACAAGACAAACAAATGAAAAAACAAACACTCATAGACACAGACAATAGTTTAGTGGTTAGCAGAGGGTAAGGGGTGGGGAGTGGTAGATGAGGGTAAAAGGGATCAAATATATGGCGATGGAAGGAGAACTGACTCTGGGTAGTAAGCACACAATGTGATATATGGGTGATGTATTACAGAATTGTACACTTGAAACCTATGTACCTTTACTAACAATTGTCACCCCAATAAACTTTAATTAAAAAAAAGAAATATAAATTGATAGCTGCAAAATAGTCATGGGGATGTAATGTACAGCACAGGGAATATAGTCAATAATATTGTAATAACTATGTATAGTGCCAGGTTGTTATGGTACTAACTAATCATGTGGATTACTTTGCAAATTATGTAAATATCTAACTACTATGCTATACAACTGAAACTAATATAAAATAATATTGGATGTCAACTGTTATTAAAAAGAAAAAAACAAAATTAAACACAGAATTCTGCACTTTAAATGGGTGAATTGTATGTGCACTGAATGTCAATGAAGCTCAAAAATTGTTTTAGAAATAAAAAAAAAAAGAAACATGATGTGTTTGTCAAATGCATATGTACAGTATCTTGATAGAATCACTTTGTCATTTTTCCATCCACACATTTTTTTTCTTGATCATTTGCAGATGAAAAATATTACATTCTTCTAAGACACATCATAAGTGACTCTTTGCTGTCCAAAGGCAGAGGAAGACAGATTATGTAGTGAGTAACAGGTTCATCCTCCAGTAGGGATTCTGCTTTCCTTTATTTAAACTTGTTTTTCCCAAATCTGTATTACTATGACATCCTTTTCACGTTCAAATGAAAGATAAAGACAAACCTGACGATCTTCAGATTTTTCAGTTGGTTTGTGTATCTCTAAAATGAGTTTTGTCTCATTCAAGTTTTTAAAATTATACAGTAGCATTATACATCCTTTGGCCCATTCTCGAATTTTGATCTTATTCTGGGAAGGTCAGAAATTTAAAACTTGACACATTATAAATTACATAGGGGTATGATGGGTTGTTAATGTAATTGAATATATGAAAATTAACCAGATAACTCAATGGAGATTTTACTGCCATTCAGTACACTTGAGTTGTAAGTTCATCAATTTCACGATAAAGAGATTGATGATAAAATATTTCCTGAAATTCTTTATGGATAAAAAGGAATATATATTAGTAACACCTCATGGGGAAATAAATAAGTGACACATTTAAAAAGTATTCTTTGAGTTGAAATTAAATAAACCCTGTTCAGAAGGTAAGATCCAGCAAATAAAAAAAACTTACAAACAAAAACAAGTTGAAGGTGAACTTGTGAATTCTGGAAAATGGTTTTGCCCCAAGAGTTATCTGTAAATTCAGGGCCTATTAAGGACAGGTCTAATATAAAGGTCAGGATTTCACATTAAAGAGATCCCTTGAGCCCCACTCTAGGGTGAACTTGAATTTGCCAAAAATCATTTACAAGAATGTTTGCAGAAAAGTATGTTCATCAGAAAATTGAACCCATGAGAATTCACATGATGAATAAAAGAGTGTTTCACGTTCAGTTGAGTTTGAGAACTATTGAACACTGGGAAATATAGCTGATGGAGTTTTGAATGCACATTAGCCCATCAGGGTCTCTGGAACACTTCCGTGGAATAATTCTGTTTGATTTTATGTCGCCCAGCATGTCCCTATATTTATACTACCACAGATCCTTCTTTCATGTAATTTCTATAAAATATTTTTGCAATGCATAGTCTTTAAAATACATTTTCAGAAATATTTACCAGAGAGAAGACACTGCCTCTTGGGCCTACTGCCAGCTGGGAAGGATAGGACGCAGGTGACTCTCCCATAGGTAATATTCTGAGCTAACCAGCTCTGGGAGTGCCCTTCACCTCAGTCTATTTCTCTTGCCTCTACTTGCCTTGCAGAGGCCTCACAGCAAGTGTCATTATAGTTCCCCTATGGTCATTTCTGCCTTGATTTCTGTGCAATTACAGCATTTTATACTAAAGTAATTTGTGTAGTGATCTACAACTTAGATGAAACAGATAAGAAAACATATCATTTTAAATTAGAAAGAACCTAATGCTTAAACTAGGAAGGTTAAACCCAGTGCCTTTGCTACTTGCCCAAAGTCGTACAACCAATTAAACATTTTATGGGGAAGTAGAATGTAATAGAAAGCTCTAGCCAGCACTGTGCTGTATTTGGATCAGATTATGCTACCCTTAATACAGAAAGTCAATTCCAACCCTAAGTAGTTTCAGTTCCAATATGGGCAAGGAAAGAAAAAATGTCAACTATAGTGGACAACAAAGATGATGTGTAATAGATAGAAAGTCCATAACCAAAGTTGTCCTGCTGTGTATCACTTTGTGGATGGTAGTAGCAAAGCACATCATGAAGTCTTCAGGCCTACGTTATGACATTGAAGGGTTAGATGCCATTAGTCAGATGCCAAGTGAATTGCTTGCCATGGGCATTCTGGTACTGCCTCAAGTTTTCTTATGTGACTATTAGAAAAAGAATTGCTTGGGAATTCATTAATTTATTTCCTTATGACCTCAGGGTGAAGAGTTTTCACATCTGCTGGTTGTTCTACTACGTGCTCAGTTTTAATGCATATTCCCCACTAGGAATTTTATCAGTTGATTTATATCAAAATTATCATCACATCCTTGTCCTTGTGTTTCTTTTTTGTTAAGAACTCATTTTAAAACACTCTCTCATTTATTTCAGTGTCATAAAACTCAAAGTTTAACTAAACTGAAATGAAGATAGACCTGCTCTCCAACATTTCCCTTTGTCTTTCGATGTTCCATCACTTTTCCATTTACACTGCTATGACTAACAATAAATGCCATAACCTCTTATCTGTCATTTGGCTCCCTTTGGCTACTTACCATTTGTTCATTCCAGATGATGATCGTTCTAGCCATCATTATTATCATCTTTGACAAATAAGCATTGAGCACCCCCAGGGTGCACACCACTGGAGGAAGATTGCTTCATTACGGCATAGAGATCACATGGTGCAACAGATGAAGTCCGGAAGTGGGCTTTTGAAACACACAAGCTTTGTTTACCATCCTGCCCATGATGTAGTGCCCAAAACTGCTCTAAACATGTAATTTCTCGAGGCTCTCATTTCTACATCTCTAAAATGTAAATAATGCTCATGCCTGCCTCTCATCTATTCCTATGATTTTATGGGAAATCATACAATGAAGAGTAAAGCTATTTAGAAACAGTCGCTATAGCAGAGGAAGCTATTGTAGGATTCTCTTTTTTGCTATAATCCTCAACTACTGTTCATATTTTAACAGCCTTTTTAAAATTTTCATTCTAGGCCTCAAGAGCTATGTCTCTCAATGCCAATATTACAAATAGAAAAGTGGAAAGTCTAGCCAAACAGCTGGGGTTTGGGGCACACATTTTGAACATTACTCTTCTGAAAGCCTTGTTTTCCTCCTGAAATTACTGGCTGGTTGACCAAATTAACTAAATTAACTGCTTGTTTTGGCAACATAAAAATACAGCCTTAAATGGTTGAGAACAATAAAACTGTATAGATGGGCTCCTTTTCTTTTTTTTTTTCCCCAGAATAACTGTGGTTGTTAAAATGTGTGTCCTATAATGGGTCTAAATAAATTTAGTCAATTTAATTTTTTGAAAACATTAAACCTGTTAAAGTGTTGAAGTACTGATTAAATTATCGATGTTATAACTTGTTATTCAGTTTTAGTCCTTTTCAAGCAGTCCCTGTCTGTCCCCTCCACACATTATTTGAGATTACCTCTCTCCTTTTTTCCTTCCTCTTCAGTCATCTTTTTTTCTCGGACCATGCCTCTATCTCATCCCCAGGCACTTCTCATGACCTGTATTGAGCCAGGTCAGCAGTAGCTGTGGCAAGGGCAGAGCAGAGGGAGGAAGAGAAGGTATACCTGACAGCAACTCCTCCTTTACTTTTCCTAAACTCCTAAGAATGATTTCGATCTTTCATATTTTTCAAATTCCTGCCACATTGCTTATCCTCTATCATGACCCCATTCTATTCTATCTCAGAGTCTCTGTCCTTTCTTGATCCTCGAACAAATATTTTTGATAGATTCATTCAAGTTGTCCTCTAACATATATATATATATATATATATATATATATATATATATATATATATATATATTTTTTTTTTTTTAAGATTTTATTGGGGAAGGGGAACAGGACTTTATTGGGGAACAGTGTGTACTTCCAGGCCTTTTTTCCAAGAGTCAAGTTGTTGTCCTTTCAGTCTTAGTTGTGGAGGGTGCAGCTCAGCTCCAGGTCCAGTTGCCGTTTCTAGTTGCAGGGGGCGCAGCCCACCATCCCTTGCGGGAGTCGAACTGACAACCTTGTGGTTGAGAGGACGCGCTCCAACCAACTGAGCCATCTGGGAGCTCAGCGGCAGCTCAGCTCAAGGTGCCATATTCAATCTTAGTTGCAGGGGGCAGAGTCCACCATCCCTTGCGGGACTCAAGGAGTTGAACTGCCAACCTTGTGGTTGAGAGCCCACTGGACCATGTGGGAATCGAACCAGCAGCCTTAGGAGGTAGGAGCATGGAGCTCTAACCACTTGAGCCACCGGGCTGGCCCTCTAACATATATTTTTTATTTTGGCCCATTATACACACGAGCCCAACTGTGAATATAATTGCAAGGTTCCATTTTTCTATTGAGTCTAGGTGTAAAAGGAAACACTTTTCAGCCTTTCTCTCACTTCAATGTCTTAATCTACACCACTCCTACCTTGAAACTTTCTCCCAGTGGGCTCTTGGCACAACTTTTCCTCTGCTCTCTCATCAATCCTTTTCCCTCTTTTGTGCTCCTCTTGTCCTCCTCTCCCTTTTCATGTTGTGGTCCCTAAATATCAGTCTTTCCTTCATAGCTTCTTGTCCTGAAATCCTGCCCTGGGTAGTCTCACTCAAGAATTTTGTGATCTGTCCATGTCTTCCTCCTAAGCCCCAGACTTATGAAAGTCAACGTCTTATCAGATAAACCTTTCAAAGGCCTAGGAGAGGGAGGAACAAGTGATTAAAGAGACATTTCCTTACTATGGGAAGGATGACCAGAGTGCCTCACTTAGTTATATAAACTCACTGCTTGCCCTGGGGAATGTGTGTAACAGCACTTTTTAGAAGGGCTTTATCTGTATTTGTGCAGTTTAACGAACTCCTGCCTACTTTAATAGGTGGAACTCAAAGGACGGATTGGCCCATTTGCAATAGAAGCACAGAGGTTTCCTTACTGGAAAGAAAACTGAGGCCTCTGACACATTCCTTGCAACACTGAAAACTGGAAAGTATGCTGGAGTGGTGCAGGTCAAGACCTGTGTCAAAGAGACACAATTTTCCTGGAATAACATTTCCACTGGGGTATGTCTCAGTTCAGGCTGCTGTAACAAATACCGTATACTGGATGGCTTGAGCAGCAAACATTTATTTCTCACAGTTCTGGAGGCTGGGAGTCCAAAATGAGGGTGTTAGAAGAGCCAGTGTCTGTTGAACTGCTTCTTGTTTTACAGATGACCTTCTTCTCCTTGTATCTTCATATGGTAGAGGGCAGAGAGAGAGAGAGACACCATGTCTCTTTTTTTTTTTGTAAGGGCATTAATCCTATTGTGAGGGCACTGCCTTCATGACCTAATATAACCATACTTACCTCCCAATGGTCCTACCTCCAAATACCATCAGACTAGGGTTAGGATTTCAACATATGAATTTTGAGGGGGACACAAACATTCAGTCCATAACTGGGTGAAAGGATAGGTAACTATTGGACTGGCTTCTGCCATGAATCATCAGGGAAGATAATGTGGATGATGTCTTGGTTCCCAGAATTTATACCAACCCAGCATTCCTAGGAAAGGAGGAGGGGGAAGAGTCCTTTCCTTCCTCTGCGGTCTCATTTATCTGCACTCTTTTCCTCCTGTAAATTCTGAGACATTTGAAATGTCGTCAAACCAGACAGGGGATTTCCTACCTCTGAGCCATTGCTTACCTGGCTCCCCAGGCCTGCAATGCTCTTAGTTCACTCTCCAATGACTAATCTCGACTAATTCTTAGAAACTTTAGTTTACCCCTTTTTCCCTCAAGAAGACTTTTCTATCCCTTCTTCCCCTCTCAGGATGGGTGAGATTGCCTCTCAAATCTTCTCCCACAGTTCATAGAGCACTTAATGTACATGATAGTAACAGTTTCATTGCTGCTTGCTTGATGACATTTGACTAAGAACAGGACAATATTTTATCTATCTCTGCATCTCCAGCACTGAGTAAGTATCCTGTACTTATTTGATAAGTGAACGAATGCATGCAGGTAGGAGAGGGCTGGGGGAAGTCCATGCATTCCCAATCCTGTCCTTATTTATTACCAACAAATCTCAAAAAGGCTGTATACTTGAGGAATGCGAGGAACTCTGAGTCTGTGCACAGTTTGGCTTAGACTAGAGGAGGGAACTCAGCTGGAAATAGCCAGTGAAAACCGTAACTTTGTTGTTCAATCCAAGTGTAGTACCTAGACTCCATTAATATGATTTACCTAAGAGAGCCAGAAGAAATTAGATGAGTAGGGGAAACAAAACAGGTAAGTTTTCAGTTGGGATGTACTAATTTCTACCCATTAGGTAAAAGTTGCAAAATTCATTAAGGCAACTTGGTTGAAGACAAAGTCACTGAAAAAACAAAAGATACTGATAGATTACATAAAGATAGGAAACATTAAGTTTGTATTATAGTCACGATCCCTATAGCTCAGATCCACTGAAAGTCTTATACTTAATAAGTTAGGTAGAATAAATAAAAATTCACTAATGAATATATGAAAAGATATTTAATGTCATTAATCATTAGAGAAATGCAAATAAAACCACAATGAGCTATCCCCTCATACCTGTTAGGATGGCTATCATCGATAAATCACCAATAACAAGTTTTGGCAAGGATGCAAAGAAAAGGGAACCCTCGTGCACTGTTGATGGGATTGCAAATTGGGACAGCCACTATGAAAAATGGTTTAGAGGTTCCTCAAAAAATTAAAACTAGAACTACCTTATGACTCAGGAATTCCAGTTCTGGGTATTTATCTGAAGAAATCCGAAACACTAATTAAAAAATGTGCACCTTATATTCACTGCAGCACAGTTTACAATAGCCAAGTTATGAAAACAACCCAATTGACCATAAATAGAAGGCTGGATAGAGAAATGATACATATATACAATGAAATATTACTCAGCCATGAAAAAAATGTACCATTTGCGACAACATAAATGAACCCAGAGGGTATTATGCTAAGTGAAATAAGTCAGACTTAGAAAGACAAATACCATATGATCTCACTTATAGGTGGAATCTAAAGAACAAAATAAACAAACAAAACAGAAACTGACTCATAGATACAGAGAACAAACTGATGGTTGCCAAAAGAGAGGAGTGTTGGGGAGCTGGGTGAAAAAAGTGAAGGGATCAAGAAATACAAATTGGTAGTTACAAAATAGTCACAGGGATATAAAGTACAGCATGCAGAATATAGTCAGTAATGCTGCAACAACTATGTATAGTGCCAGGATGTACCAGACTAATCGGGGGATCACTACATAAATTATATACATGTTTAACCACTACACTGCACATCTGAAACTAATATAAAATAATATTGAATGCCAACTGTAATTTAAATAAATATATTTTTTTAAAATTCACTAATGCTAATCTGATATGAGAATTAATAAAATGACAATACATTCTCATTCACACATTAACAGTGATAGCAAATATTTTACTATACATCTGTTCTACTGCTTTGACAGTAGAGAAAATGTAACACAGCTTCTATGTTCCTTATTTTTCCATTTATTCTCATGGTTTTAGCTAAATATTTAGCATATGAATTATGAAAAAGGTCCTACTAGGTCTTAATGTATTATAAAAACAGTATTATCATTCAATGTCACTTTACTTTTGCCTGCTTTTCATTCCTCCTTGTATTTCCTCAGCCCTTCTAAATTGCAAAAATACATACTTGCCATTTACCTTTTGTTCTATGAGATACCCCTTATTGATTTTTATTAAAATTGAAGTTCCAAGCCAAGTTAAGGGAAGTTGCCAACATTGGAAACACATTTTTCTCATAAGAGTTCAGAGACTCTTGAAACTCAAGGTCACTTTTTGAGACAATCTAAGTACTTCTAAAATTTAAAACTAAGAGGACTGACCTAAAAGTCAGATAGGATGTTTAATCTTAAGCCCATCTACAATTCATTCTGGGCTCTGGGCCGGTCTCCCTAGGCCTTACTCAGAGAATTTTTATCAAGAGATCAGTAGTGTCTTTCCATTCATATACCACAGAGGCATCTAAGTTTCAAAAATTGACCCACATGATGGAAATGGAATAAATGTTTTAAGTTTGCAGATGGTAGTACTATGTGGGTAACAGTTAGTTCTGTTGAAGATACATTTTAAATGTTTGAGGAACTATGTCTCAGAAGCTAAGCTATTATAAATCCCCAAAGGGAGCCCCTCTCTTGTTTTAACCACAGGCACAGTGAAGAAAAGCAACCTGCCCTTCAGGTAGGCACACTCTACCTTAAAGAAACAAAAGAGGTCTTTAGTAATGAGAGAAACAATATGACACCAAAACATCCATCCTTTCACTCATTTTCTAAACATTTAAGGAACACCCATATAGGCCAAACAGTCTATTAAGGACTTGGGAATGAAAGTTGACCGAGACATGGCTCCTGACCCAAAGAGCACAAGAATCCGTAAGACAGAATGAATCAATTTGAGTAAGTATAAGGGTAGGATAAAACAATTAGAGCAGAGTCTAAAAACAAAATAGTGAAAAATGACTGTATCAGGCATATCAAAAGTTTCCAAAAGACGACTGAGCCAGGCTCCATCCTAAGCAGTTTGCATGCATTGACCCATTTAGTCCTCACCATCCTTCATGAGGGAAGTCACTGTTATTACCTCGTTTTATAGATGAAGAAACTGAACCTCAGAGGGGTTAAGGGATTTGCGCAAGGTCACAAAGAATGGGGGAGCCAGTGATTAAATCAGGGCAGTCTGGCTTAACATTGTGTTAATATTGACAATACTACACTGCTTCTCAATGTACACGACTGACAAAAGTTTCATATTTAGAATACATAAGGAATCCCAATAATCCAGCAAGAGGAAGATATCCCAAATTAAAACAAACAAACAAGTAAAAAGAACGGGCAAATTGTATTACAAGAAATTACTTATCAGTTTAACTTGAAATAGCAAAAGAGCATTCAAAGAGATGCTTAATTGGCCAGTGTTGAATAAAATTGAGACCGCATGTATCTTTCAACTAGGTCATTCTATTTATTTGTATGCCTCCCTGAGAAACCATCACATAGGTACACAAAAGAATGTATTTCAAGTTGTTCATCACAGATTTGTTGGGAAAAGCAAAAAGCTAGATTAACCTAAATACTAGGTATCGAAGGAAGCATTAAAAAAAGAAGTTACATTCCTATGGAGGAATATGGAACTTGGAAAGAAATTAACCAAATCCACTTACATATGTGTAATAAATCCTAGAAACATAATGATGTGTTGAAAAGATGAGCAAAAGAGAATATATGGTATAACAAATACACAAAATATACAAAAACCATGCACAAAATTACTGTACCTATGGTCCGCAGACATCCATATGCAAATAAAGGCATATGCAAATAAAGGTGTGGAGGTGAGTTGAAAGAACACGTTAAACACACAGAATGTTCAGATACTTATGAAAATCTTGAGTGATAAACTCTCATTCTTAAACATGACAAAATAATAACAACAATAATAATAGCTAGCACTTATTAGTGCTTATTACTTCCCAGGTATTGTTCCCAAGAACTTTAAAAGTATTAACTCGCAAAAATGAGTTAGATACTATTGTTACTCTAATTTTACAAATGAGAAAAACTTAGCCATAGAGGGTTAAGTATGTTTCCCCAGATCAGAGAAATTTTAGAGGTTGAATATGAGATTTGAATCCAGCAATCTAACTGCATCATCAATGCTCTTAATTACATATTTTTAATGATTATAATATATTGTATTGTATCCCCAAACCAGGAACATGATAGGAGTCAGAGAAAATGCTCAAAAATGAAAATAAGATATGCATCGGAATCTATAAAATGTTTTCAGGTGAAGAGAACATGTCTGAGACTCAAGTATACATTGTATATCCATACACATTTGAAAGATCGGCATGACATAGATGTTGAACAGCTCTTCTGCTTCCATTTACCTCTTCCCTAGGTAAATTGAATTCAACTGTGAAATGAGGGAATTGAGTAAAACATAAAGGGGTGGTAAAGATATATCATATTTTTGAGTTTCTACCATGTGCTAAAGTGTTAAGTGCTTTTATAGGAGTTATCACACTTAAAGTTCAGCTTTGAGGTAGGTATTACCAGTCTCATTTTATAGACATGAAAACTAAGACCCCGGGAAGCTAAGTATCTTCCTCCCACTGTCACACATTACGGAACTGTGACAGGAACTCAACTAATTCCAAGGTCAATGGTCATTACATTGCATCATCTCTAAAGTCAGTCAGGTGGCTCTCCCATCTGATGATCTACATATAACAGTGTTTCTATCTGTAGCTAGCAATATACCAATTACTCCCATCTGTCTACCTTATAGAGTTAATGTGAGTACCAGAGGCAGCAGAACTCATGACCCCACATCCAAGAAATACATTCTACATCTTATCATTGTTATTTTTAGTTTCAAACACTAAGTATCTTGGTCATCAGACATTTTTGGGTGTCTATTTGATGTTGGATGAGTTTCCAATGACATGGAATTTTCACTCTTTTGATAAAGTATAAAATCTGTTTTGAAATCATTGATTTTCCACTTAGTCTTGTTTCTACTTTCCCACTGGTCTAAAAACAAGCAGGATTTTAAACATGGTGACACAACGATACATACTCCAACACTTTACCTTGCCTTTCTGGGCAACTTTCTTTCTACCAGAAGCTGTCTTCCCAATCCGAACAAATGTACACTTTCTTTTTCTATTTCTCCAGTATTACTCTCAAAGGAATTTTTTTCTTTTTGATACCTGAAGGGAAGAGGAGGGGAAAGTTAATGGCTGTGACTACTTCTCCACATTTATCAAAGCCCACTAGAGTTTTTGCCAGCTGTGCAAATGCAGCAGAACGTAATTAATAGAAAAGGGGGTTTTGAAATCAAGCAGACCTGAGTGTGCATCCCAGATCCACTGTTTACAATTTCAGTGATTTGGGGCAGGTAATTCTCCAACCTTGGTTTTTACAACTTCAAAAATGGCATAATAATACCTAGTACACTTTGGAGTAATTTTGAGGAATATATATATTATGCCTAACATAATTGGTTGGGATATAAAAAGTCCTCAATAAACGGTCATTATAGTCATGGTGTTAGCATCCAGAGTTTTTAGACTAAAAGGTAATTTATGGTTGTATTAGTTACAACTGGACGTTTTATAAGAGAGGAACACAGTAGCATGTCCAAGGTCACCCAGCCAGCTAGATACTGAGCTGGGAACTGAGATACAAGCCTGACTCTGTCCTATACTCGGCTCCCTTTGATGCTTCTCATTCTTTCCTGATGTTTCTAGCCTTTCAACAGTCTGTCTTTTTCTGATTCCTAACTCTTTACTCATACAAATATTTTTATTCCACCAATTATGGATTTTTTTCTGGTGGTACCCATGACATCTGAGACCCATTTGGAATCTGAATTATATTCTGATTACCTCAGAGCTCTCTCTCTCTCTCTTGCTCTGTTTCCATCATGTATGAACTTGCACATGGTATTTGGAGGTTAAAAAAATAAAAACATACTTAGTGGTTATTTTTAGCTCATCATTTCTTCACAACCTTGAATTCTTCATGCATTATGTAATTAATTTATCATAACAATGGTAATGTTGAAAGAAATTTCTTTTGAGCATGGACGCTGGAAAATTGTTGCAAGAAGTTGCAGCAGTAATAAGACTATTGCTGAGCATGGGTTTATTAGAAAGCAAAATAAACAGCATGCTACATGCTGACTTCATCTTCATTAAACATTCATACTGGAAATGCTTACCTTGTCTACAGCCAAGATGTTATCCTTTGCAGAAGGAAAAAAAAAAAAAGAAAGAAACCACTAAGCCAATATGCTGCAACTGTTCCAGTGCTTAGGGAAAGCAATGTTATGAAAAATCTGCAAATATGTTAGCCTAAGCATTTTTGGCCTTCAAACAATTTCAACCACCTTGGGGCAGGGCAGGAGGGTGAGGGAGGCATCTCAGAGGAGAATAAATTGACTTGCATTCTACCATGCAAAGAAATGTAAATAAAAATTGAAGAGGCCTTTATGCCATTGCCATCATGGTATGTGAGTCACTTGGCCTAATATGTTAAGAGGATTAGCGCTAAACCTGCATGAACTTGAAATAGCCCAATGAAGCTTATGTGCTTTCCAGTTAATATTGGTCCACAGCAAGATCTCTCCAAACATCAGGAATTTGGCAGCCTGACTATTCTGCCAAATTCTCCAAAGCAAGGTCAAGCTGCCTGGGTTTCAACACTGTAGACTCTCTTTTTAGTTGAGGTACAGGTGGAGAGAGCTAGAAGAGGAAGGGGCAGAAATCACCAACGAAGTCACAGTGACAGCCAAAATCTAAAATATTCTTTCTTCATTCTTTCCCAGAGATCACAGGGTCTAATCGAATTAATATCTATATCTATATCTATATCTATATCTATATCTATATCTATATCTATAGATAGCTATATATATATATATATAGAGAGAGAGAGAGAGAGAGAGAGAGACAGAGAGAGAGAGAGAAGACAAGACAAGAAAGAAAAGAAAAGAAAAGAAAAGAAAAGAAAAGAAAAGAAAAGAAAAGAAAAGAAAAGAAAAGAAAAACACCCAGCTCTTGCATCCTGTTTATAGCTTAAAGGGTCAAAAAACAAGTCCTTTCTGTACCCATTTAAACTAGAGAGGGCTTCAGTAGGCATGAATGAATCTTCCTTATAGGAATAAAGGTATCGTGCTGTGTGTTCATGTGGGAAACAAGTTTGGAAAAAAAATGGGAACTCACAGTAAAATGTCTCTTCCCTTAAGAAGTCCCTAAAACGATGACCTTTACACTTCAATTTAGCAGAGTTTATCACCAACTACGGAGGAATGCTGACGAATATTCTCATTGCAAGTTGATCACTACATGTGCTGAATAATGCTGGGTGCCCATGAGATAGAGGCACACACATTTGTCTGGGCATTGCTGTGTCCCTATGGGTATTTGACAATTCAAAGGCATAGTTGTAGGATCAGCCTATAACACACATTCCCAGCAAATGCAGGCAAAAAAACAAAAAAACAAAACAAAACAAAAAAAATTCTTTTAAGGCATGCCACCTTCAGAAACAGATTTCATGGGGCTTTTAGCTGGGGATGCCAATGGTTTTGGAATGAGTTTATATGAAATGCATCATTCAGGAAGCAGCTGGGGAACCTGTCCCAGTGATTCTCCTGGGTGTCCTGTGCGGCTCCTGCTTCTGCTTCAAGGATATCAAATGACACGAACCTTTCTTTATCTCCAGAAGGGGGGAAAAATGGGAGGACTGCTTAGACACTTGAGCCAGCGCTATGTCACCATCACAAAAGAGAGTAGCTGAGAATAGCAGTCAGTTCAGCAAAATAAAATTTAAAGAACCAGTAAAACTTGCCAAGAGAGGAGAAGGCTCTTGGATTTGGAAGTTGTTGTTATCCACAAAATGAGGGTGATTCGGATTATTTTAGGATACAATGCAAGAAAGGGGAAAAAAGGCAAGTGCTACTTGATAGCTTTCAGCATTAATCCAGAAATAACAAGACCCTGTGTTTACATTTCCTTCTGTTTTTTTTACCACAACCAATGGGTTTGCGTAATAACTCTGTCAAGTTCTCTTTCTCCTATTCTGTGTCCACTGATACTAAGTGAATTTATGAGGAAACTAAGAGCTGGTTTGACAAAATAGAAAATCAGTTGTAAAAGCAATGAATTTTTTAGTGGAAAGTATATTGCATTTTTAACAAACCATGACTTCTTAGCTGAAGGAGACATAATGCAGGATCAATTACAGGGGCTGAAATGCTTGTGCTCACCACATATGTATTTTCATTTATAGCTATGTCATGCAAAGAACATTGCTGGGGCCCCATTTTGGGCAGACTAGAACACCCACCAAGCCATACAGTGTGATTGCTGCTATTGCAGTTGTTAACTCTCCTTTGGGGACTCTCTTGCAAGCCTTTTTTTTTTTCTTCCAAAACCAACAAAGAGATCAAATATGTGCAGCATTGTTCAGGGGTTACTGGAAATCTGTGCAAACACTTCAAAATATAATTCTAAAACAAAAAAATTATCTGAAAAATAAATTGTCAGTTTACATAGCTATTACATTTATGTAGTTAATAAAATTCACTTTCTACATTTTCCTCGATTTTAATCAGGAATTTGGACCTCAAGAAAGCAAGTTGGCTGACCAGATAATTCTGAGTTTCTGGCCTCAGGGTGAAATACCAAATTTGTCTCTTGATATGAGTCCTCACTATGCTACATGGCTCATGACCAGAGTTAAAGTGTTTAAAAGATCCAAGATGGCTGTTCTTCCCTTTTACCCAAACGTACAGCTTTGGCCTAGATCCAACATTCTTCCCCAAGGTCAGCAGGAAAGGGAGGATTCCACAAGACATTAACTTTGAGAGACTGAATACATAAACAGACAATTGCCAGACCGTACATAAAATAGAACTGTGACCCATGACCAAAAGCAACCTACCCAGGAAACTAATCCTTTATCTCTAATCATCAGCCCAGGAAGCCAATCTACTATAAATCAGACTTAGAGGAAGTTAGAACACTATCTCTAGTAACAACGTAGGAAGCTAACCAATAACTTTTGTAACAATCAACCCAAAGTGGCCAGGGTTTGATTAACACCTGACAGCTTCCCTAATTTTTGACCCTGCTTCCAACTTGGGACCAGCCAGAGAAAGCCAGATATGCTCCCCAACCAATCACACCGGATACCCTGCTTCTAGTTAGCCCATCAACACAAAGGTTCTCTCTGTGATTCTCTGATTTTAGAGAACAATAGCTATAGTATTATGCTCTATACACTTAGAAAAGGAGGCAAAATCATATGCTTATGATTCACATAGCGAATCAGCATCACATCAGGAAAAGAGAAACCACTCCATGTACTTAAAACAAAGCGCTGTTCAGAAAAGACATAGTTTATGCAGGAGCTGGAATTGCTCGTGTTGGAGGGAGGAGTGCTAGAAGAGTGAAAGAGGGAATGGTTGTTAATCTAGGATCAGTACTTCCAACCACTCCTGGACGGGATCCTAGACGCCCACATGCTGCTACTTTGATGGAACCACACCGCTCATGAGCAGAAAAATGGGAGCTGCACTCTTAGTACGCTGCTAAATTGCTGGCAACAATGCTGGAGCCCACACCCACGGGCAGCCACCTCAGGGCCCAGCCGTTGCTGTCATTGTCAGAGGCTACTACCTGAAACATTCAAATATGGCTTTTCCTCCTTTCACTTTGTGATGTCCTGCCAGTGCCTTTTATTGGGAGGGCACACGAGGAAGACAGCTGACAGACAAAGTTTGGGAAATGTGGACCGTAGTCTTCCAACCCCCAGTGGGATGAGAAGGACAAGTGTGGAGCTGAAAGAACAGCAAACACCATGGAGCACAGATAATAACTATGTTTTGGACTACACTGGATCATAAATTCAAACCAGGTGAATGTTCTGATTTATTAAACTTACTCTTTAAGTAAGATAAAGAAGTTAAGTCTGTAATATTAGATTGCTATAATCCTGGATGTTCCTCAAAGGAAATGAGTGACAGAGCCCTAGGCCCTTACCCTGCTCACTGCTGATGTAAAGCTAGGCCCAGGGTAGGGTGGGGCTGGGTTGGAGGGCAGAGAGAGGCAGTGCTGGAGAGGGAGTCGCTTTGCAAAAATTCTGAGCCTCAATTATAGATGGGAGTTACTGGTGGGAGTTTTAGATCTGAAAAGACAGACTCTCTACATCCCTGTGCAATAGCTACTCACAGCACATCCATTGGAAGATGCAGTCCTCCAGAGAGAACCAGGGCCAGAATTTGTAGAATTATATTCTGGGACCATCAATGGAAGGTGGTGGGGATAAATAATAAATAGATTTCTTCTCCTTTTTGGATTCCATTTATTTATTTCATTTAACCATTATTTGTTGAGTGCTGGCCATGTGTAGGCATTATTTCAGGCATGGGGAATACAGTAGAGAAAGAAAAGCAGACAAATATTGCTCTCCTTATAGAGTATACATTCTTTGGGGGGGGGGGAGGGAGACAATCACATCATTAAAAGGTGGTTAAGTATTATAAGAAAAAGAGCAGGAAGCGGGGAGAGGCAGTGCAGAGGCAGACTGCCATTTTAAGTAAGTAGATGGGAAGGGCTTTATTGAAGAGGTAATATTTGAGCAAAGAATTCCAGAAAGGAAGTGAGGAAGTCATGTGAGCACCAAGGGAGGATCTACCTGGCAGAGGATATTGCGAGTTCAAAAGCCCTGAGGTAAAACGTGCTTAGTGTGTTTAGCAAACAGTTCTGCGTGGCTGGAGGAAGAGGAGCAGCAATGAAGTCAGAAAGGAGAGTGAAGGTCATATCACAAACAGCCCTGAAAGCCATTGTAAAGAATGGCTCTTTCTCAGATGAGATAAGAACACTCTGGAGGATTTAGAGTGAGAGAGTGACATGACTGATTTAGGGTTTTAAGGGGATGCTGTGTAAAGGGGTGGAGAAAGATATGTGGGGATGCAGTGAGTGAGGGTGGAGGCAAAGAGACCAGTTCAGGGGCCGTTGCAATAATCCAGGTGAGTGATGGCTGCACAGTGGTGGTCGTGAAAGTGTTGATAAGTAATTTGTTCATACAAATAGAAATAAGAAATTAATCAAGCTAGCCAGAATTACATCTGCAACACTCCACTGACAATCCATTCTAAATATATCTTTTTGATGATGTTAGGCTAGCAGTATCATCTTTAGACTTGCATATTATACCAAAATTCACTTTATATTTGCAGCCACGGTGCCCCAACTGCTTCATTTTGTCAGAAAATGTGTTGCTCTTGGATCATAATTAATAAGACACATAACAAAATACATTTTACATAGAGCACTGATCCTTTTCTTATAGTAAGCTTTATCAAATGAGGACCCTTTTAACAGAAAATGATTTTGTGAATACTTACATTCAGCTTATTTTTAGCACCCACAGATGAAACTAATCCATAATGACAAAAAGCTACAATAAAAATCAATAATGCTCGAAAATGCCATATTTTATCAGTACAATATCTCCACTCAACTGAAAAGTAATTTCAGATGTATGCACGAAACCAAACACTTATAATTCACTGACCATATGTAGGGTGTGTAAGGATTTCACAGACCCCTTGTCATTGTCATGGAAATGGCCTCTTCAAAAAGTGAACCCCAAGTCAGACAATCCTGTGATACACTGAATTCAGCCAGAAGTCATTTAAATACAGAGGTCATTGTCACTGGACAGATGGGAAAAGCAAGAAAATAATTCAGAATAGAAGGAGGTAAGAAATTGATTACCGAAAGCAAAGCCTGTGGTTTACACGGGTGGAGGCTGTGGATTGTAATGTCCCTTGAAAATCAAGGAATGAACTCTCTCACATCTAAGGTGGGGAACTAAGGTGATCACTCTCCTCATTAAGCTGTGGCTTCTACATCATTCTAACTATTAAGGAAGCTCACCTGGAATGTCACCAGTTCCAGGTCTCACACCCAACCAAAATCTCTGGTCAATTAGCAACCTCCTGGAGCTAACAAGGTAATTTAAAACTTAATTCCCTGGGTAAGCAAAATCACAGTTGTTTCTTTAGAGGGTAAAGTTGTTAGATGAAATTAAGTAAATCATACTGTTTAGTTCTATTATTTTTTTAAATTAGATTTAGAAATAACCTATATATCTGAGATATTTTAAATATTGATAATGTGTAAGAGGATTTGACATAACAGGGTCTTTTAATGGATGAGCTTATGATTTTGATGGGAATTTTTTAAGAGATTAACTTAGATTGGTGATGTAACCTTGAAATCTTATATTTGCGTATAATATTGGAACATATAAGGCACTGGTTCTCAGACCCTAGCATGTCTCTGAATCACCTGGAGAACTTGTTAAAACACAGCTTGCTAGGTCCAATCCCCAGTATTCATTAGCTCTGGAGTGGAGCTTGAGAATTTGCATTTCTAACAAATTCCCAGGGTATGCTGATACAATTGACTTAGGACTACACTTTGAGAACCACTGACTTATTGGATCTTAAGATGCACTATCTTCATAAGACAAATTTATTAGACTTATAAGAAATACTTAAGAATTTGGGAAAGTTTCTTAAATCAGACAGATTACTTAAAAAGGAAATCAATAATGTTAAATTTATAATTACAGTTTAAAATATTTAAAGAAGGTTAATGATCTAAGTTTATAAATGGTAGCAAATATTAATAAAGGGTCCTACAAAATTTTACCAGTGTTATACAGAAAATATTAAGATTTATAAGTTTAAGGAAAAACTCAGATTTTAAATGAGTAACTTTATAAAACTGAATATTAATATTTAAAAGCAAAGTCACCTCTGAATAATGTTTTTGTGTGTGCACAAAACTTACTCTTGAGGACATCGAAAACGCAGTATTGACAATAGTCACTCCATTTCCCAGAGCTTCCAAACCCATGGATTAGGAACCTCTTGGCATACTCGTAAAGGGTTAGCTAAATGTTCACCCTTATCCCAAACCACTTGATGCTTCTTCAAATGGTCTTACTCCTCTGCTCATAGAGTCGGGCCTTGCTAGGAAGACAGTGGGTTGAACAAAGAGTCTACATCTTGATCTACTTTGCTATATAAATGAATCTCTTACAAATGCTCTGGGAGTTTTTCTCTCCAGCTCCCCTGCTAACTGTCATTGTCTTCATATACTGTCAGAGGACACCAGAGGAAGAAGAATGGCATATCAAGATCAATCTTCCTCCAGAGACACTCCTTGAAATAATATTGAATAGCTGTGCGTTTGGAAACCTTTACTTCTGAGACCAATTATCTTCCTGCTGCAATGTATTCAGCCTTCACCAGCTTGGCTCCTGGACCCAGCTGTTTTCTGCAAGGCCAGATGTATTTTGAATCACAGATGTGATCATTTAAATTAACTAAATTCTCTATGTTTTTAAAAAGGGACATGTATTAGCCTTCAGGGAACACGGTCCTTGGTTCCTTTTCCAGGTTAGAACTGTTGTCTCTCATTTCTCTTTTAGACCTAAAAACTTTAATACATCATAAATAAAAAACACAAAGGAAGCACCAAAAGTTACCCTCTAGTTCAAGGAAGAAATTAAGTTAGAGAAGAATCTAGATTTCCGTAGGATTCCATACTCCATTTGGAACCCAATTCTATAGAATTCTAAATGCCAATCAGTTGCTTGAGGCTAGATACTCCCCTACGGTATTGTTAAGAGTCTAACTGGCTGTATTTGGGTTAACAAAGCAATCCCTTATTTTCTGGGAACTTTAATTTTTGGATCTAATCTTAAATGAAAATTTATAGAAAGCTGTCACAGAAAAAATAAAGCTACATCAATTTCCTTTGGTTCTCAAAACACAATAGTTGTGACCAACTAGTCTTAGAAAAATGTTTCATTTTAAAAGGTGTGTTGTGTTATTACGGTAGACATATGAGTAGGCTAGAAACACAGATTTTGTAATGTAAAGCTTCAAATTCTGGATTTGCTGTGCCTAAGCTTTTTTTTTTTTTTTTTTTTTTCTTTTTTAAGAAAAGAATACCTGCTTAATTTAAGTAGGTCTGGCACATACGTAGAAGGAGCCCAATAAATGCTAGAAATGATTCTTTTTTAACCTACATGCCTATCAATCAGAAAATGGTTAATCCCTTTGATGGAATTAGTATGGTCATTAAAAATTGTTTTATAAAACTATATAATGTTATATTTAAAATATATTATAAAACTATTACATTACAAAAAATATAACTAAACTTAAAAAAAGTCTAGAGAAAAGATAGAAAAATTCATCAAATTATTAATAATTGTAGAACTATGGCTTTTTAAAATTATCCTTTCGATCTTTCTATATTTTGAAGATAATTTAATTTCATCAGTAGAGACCAAGTGAACCAATTCAATAAATAAAAATTGTGAATGAAATTGCATTGGCATGATGAACTCTATTATAAACTACCAAATGGTATTTTTATGGCACCTAATTGCAACTTAGACCCCCCACACATATGATAATCACAATTAAAAAAAAAAAAAATGCATCTAAATCGTTGATTGCCTTCAAGGAATTATTTATTTTCAGTAAATCTTTGTGGTAGATCAGATGGTTATTAATTCTTTCCATTTTACAGGTAAGGAAAGGACTTAGAACTGGCATAACCAGTTTTTTATTTCTGGAGCTTTTACAGACACCAACAACGCCGTGGATTATGCTTATTGGTCATCTTGCCCACCTTGCTTAACCCTATGTAAACTTTCAACAAACTAGCTATGTGCCCAGGGATCAGTCACACAGCCTCTCTGGTGTGTATCCCCATCTACAAAATGGGAATGGAGATATCTGCCCTCTCCACCTCACAGGCTTACAGGAGAATCAAACAACAGTGTGGGTGAAACTTTTTAAATATGTAAATTTAAGGTATCTTATTCTTTTTAAACAAAATTAAAATCACCAACACTAATGGTAGATAACTACATGTTTCATGTTGTTTGGAAGGCAGTTGCCACTTAGTAGATACCCCAAATATTTGTTCCCCTTTCAAGATCCTCTCTTGAAAGTAAGAAAATGTTCATAAAGTTGTATGTACCTTCTATACAATTTCAGAGTTTGCAGGCAACTTAAAGTTCATTTATTCGACCTCTCCACACATCTCTGATATGATTTAGCCTCTGCTTGAACACTTCAATTGAAAGAGAAACTCTTTACCTCAGGGAGATTTGTCCTCTTTTGGCCTATACTAAGAGTATCATTTTGTTTACAAGCCTAACTATTTCAGGACTCCAACAGAAAAGAGAAAGAAAGTAGCAACTTTTTTTTAATCTTAAAAGGATATATATATATATATATATATATATATATATATATAAAATCAAATACTGTTTAGGAACCTTATTTTCTTTTTCTTTTTTCCCTTTTCAACTTTCTGCTGTGCTTGGATTGCTCATCTGAATGTCTAATTAGGAAGTCTCATCTTTCCTGGGTTTTCCTTGAGCATTGTTACTCTGCAAGAATTTTCAGTTTCACTAAAGTGGTTGCCAGAGGGTAAGGGGGGCGGGGGGTGGGGATGGGAGATGAGGGTAAGGGGGATCGAATATATGGTGATGGAAGGAGAACTGACTCTGGGTGATGAACACACAATGGGATTTATAGATGATGTAATACAGAATTGTACACCGGAAATCTATGTAATTTTACTAATAATTGTCACCCCAATAAATTTAATAAAATAAAATTTAAAAACAAAACAAAAAAACAAAAAAAAAAACAAAAAAAAGAATTTTCAGTTTCAAATTTTCATGACATCAACATAATCCTCTATCACAAAATAGAAAGAGTGTGGGGGGGAAGTAGCTTCTTGGGGGTTCATTATGCATTATGGGTAGCAATTTGCAAATACCTTGCCTTGAACCTCTGAAATGGATCTGTAATGAACAACCCCCTGCAAAGTAACGATGGGAGTGAGTCCTTTCTAAAACATTCCATCTGGGGTAACAGAAAGTTTAAGCTTTACAAGAACAACTACCACCTTGTTCAGCAGGAACATATATGGAAATCTTGAGCACTTCAAAAATGTGCAATTTTGCCCGTCTTGACTCAGTTCAGTCATTCTGAGTACTGTGCCTGCTTTTTAGTCTGTGATGAAGAGTAGGATAGTAAAGATGACAAGTTGCGTGGCTCCAGTGGTCAACGGTGCCTAGCGTCCCACCTCAGATAATGGAGGCTGTGAAGTGGTTCAGAGTATTCATCTTGCCCCTTGTGATGTCATGAGCCTGCAAATATTAGCGGTGTCCACAGACATGTCAAGATTTCCTTCATAATAAGAAAGAAGTGTTCTTATGAAGAAAAAGGTGCATAATTTAGAAAATAGTTTAATGAGGCTCAAAGGATTCTTTTGTAGGTGTAGTATTGTTGGAAGCCATTAGCTCTTCTCATTTACTCAAGCTTCAGGTTACTCATGGTAGGAAGCATCCACTTGGAGAAACTACCATCTCTCTTCATTTACCCCGAGAGTAAAACTGATCTCTGTTGTCTAGAATAGCAGCCATCTCTCCCAGAATGAGAGGACTTCTGTGAGTATTTCCCCAGGAAATCTTGGCTGCCCATAGTGGTAGCCATATCACAGGTAAGTAAGCTCATTTTATGCAGAGATCAGCTGGGGATCATTGCTCAGCCTTTCCCACATTCTCTATGTCCCGTCTCCCCAGAACTCTTTCCGAAGAATGTCAAGAGGCATTTACCCATGTAGGTATATGGAGTTTCCTGCAGACTTATGAATTGAGTGCTGTGGTGAGTAAAAATCCTGGGTTACACAGCCATTTCCTTGTTCTCAGCAGCCAGTTGAAACCTGTCACAGCGCAAAAATAACTGTTGATGTTGTGTTCTGAATAAGAATATGAAGCCTGCATGCAGCTGGTTATGCTTGATGGTTCCGGTTACCTCCTACTTGCTCCTATCCCTCACAAAGGAGTGTGTATGGTAGGGAGGGAGGCATGGACGTGGCCAGTGCAAGGTATTTGTTTTTTATTTATACACCATGTAATTAAAAGTATTATGCATGGCCAGTGCAAGGTATAGTTTTTTATTTATATACCAAGTAATTTTACTTAGATATGATTATATAAATGTTATTCAACTTGTCATAAAGCTTACATTCTCCTTTTCTTTGCGTGTTTCATAGCATCCTCCAACAAAATTATCATAATAAAAAACTATGAAAAGCATGGATTCAAAGCGTAAGAAACTGGCTTCAAAATATCAAGTAGTGAAGAATGCTGAGACAAATGGTGACCGCAGAGGATAAAAAGATAATTAACTTATAATGGCTTCCAAGATTTTATGGACCTGGAAGAACCAGACTTAAACAGACTTAAAGTTTTAAGGAAGTGCAGCTTTCCAATTGGATCTTTCTTCATCTTTTCAGAATCTAATTTATAAAGACAAAACAGATTACCCCAAAATATGAGTTTTGGGTATAGCCATCATAATTCTCTCTCTTATGGAAAGACATGAGCTCAGAGTCAGTAAAGCAGGTAACCAGCGTGAATGGCAGACTGAGGTAATAATTATGCATCATATTAAAACCAAAACAGTTAGAGGAAGATACTGACACCATGGCCCATGCTGACAAATATATCAGCTACAGCGGCTGTGGACAGGAAGCCGGGAATACATCCCAAGGTTGTGAGCAGGAGGCTGGCATCTTTCCTTAGTGATGACAAAAAGGCTGACTCAAAGGTCAGGATTGCTGTCGTGTGAGCCGTGGGATGGTCCAGGAAAACTTAAAGACATTTTTGAGTCAAAGTTCCTTTGCCATTTCTGTGCTCAAGTTCTTCATTTTCTTGGGTAGCTAATCATCATGGATGTAGACAGTTTTATGCCATGACCTTGCCAAACCAGGGTGGTAAATGAAGAAGATGGTCAGGGCAGGGAGCAAAAGGAGAACAGACACCGGGAGAGAATGGGTGACAGAGAAGGGAGAAGAATGAATACTGAAATACCCTCTTCTCACTGGGGAAGAGTGACATTAAATGCCCAAATCAGAAAACCCTTGCTTGAAGAAACTCTTTAGTGGATGTTGGTGGCGTCCATCTATCAGTCTGCTTGAGCCTCACTGCCCCTCATCTACTTGGTTCCTTCTGCTGTGAAGCAGGGGTGTGGAATACCAATAATGCAAATGAGGGGCTGGCTGTCTCCCACAGAACTACCTCCATTGTCCTGAGAAAGGTTGTCAGAATATCTAGTAACATCTTTTATAGACCAAAATACAGTTTGAGTCCCACAAAACTGCTCTTCACTACCATGTGTTGTCGTTGCCTGAGAGTCAGAAACTTGAAGAATCACTTCCTCTCTCTGGGCTTCAGCTTCCTTATGTATTAAAGTGAGAAAAATGAGTTTAGGCAGTCCACTGCTCAAATGTGCCCCATTCTCTCTCTCTCTCTCTCTCTCTCTAAAATGTATTTATTTAAGTGTGTTTTGTCAGGACTCATCAGCTCCAAGTCAAGTAGTTGTTTCAATCTACTTGTGGATGGCGTGGCTCACAGTGGCCCATGTGGGGATCGAAACAGCAACCTTGTTGTTAAGAGCACAGCACTCTACCCAACTGAGCTAACTGGCCGCCCTCCCCCCATTCTCTCTTTTTGGGAGCTAGTCACAGAAACTATTCATGTCTTGGTTTGCTGTTATATTGCTGTTTCTATTGTTGCTTAGTTTGTTTATTTGTGTTCATAACTGGTTAATTTAATAGAACTTTATACAATATTTTGTATTTATAAAGTATATATAATGATATATACTTTATAAATAATATAAGTATATATCTGCCTAGTATATCACTTTAATGGTATACTAGGCAGAAAATAAATCTGTTTTTGCTATACTGATAATAGACTCTAATGTAATAAAGATCATCATACAAACATAAAAGTAAAAATTTTCAACACGAAGTTTTAATACTCTTGATCTTTAAGTGTACCTAACAACTTAACCGCAAAATAAGTGAAGCAGAAACTAACAGAAATACTATGAAATACCGATAAATCAACAATAAGAATAGACGATTTTAACATACTTCTCTCAAAAATAAAGAGTACCAAAATAAATACCTGGCTTTTTATAAAACAATTAAAAATGTTAATGTAATATTCCAAATGGATCAAATAGCCAAATGTAAAAAAAATGAAACCCCACAAGTACAAGAAAAAAAAATTAAAAAGTAAGATAGACCAATCGACTTCAATGCAATGAAGTATGAAATATTCCTTTATATGGTTTCAAAATCCACATTGCAATTAGCATTTAAGAAGCTACCATTTATTGCATTTTGGTATAACATGAAAAAAAAATCTACAATTATCTGAAAAGCAATTTAAACACTCATCTTTTTGTCCAGCTACTTATCTTCTTGTACTTGAACCAAAATAACATATTACAGCAGATTAAAAATAAAAATAGATAAGTGAATTCAGCTATCGTCTATTAAGCCAGGCATTAAAAACATATTTTCAAAAATGTTAAACAACGTCACTCTTCTCACTGAACTTATTTTTATGTCCACAATTATAATTATTTTTTCATCAAAACATGTTATTTATGTTAACATATGATAAGTTAGTATTATTTTTGAGTATTTTTTAATTTCTCAATTTTACTTTCTAATATGAAAAATATCGACATAAAAATTATTTGGGATCCTCCGTAGTTTTTGAGAGCATAAAGTGTCCTGAAGTCAAATCCTGAGCAGATTTAAGATCCACTCCTCTAGGCTATCATCTCTTTGTCATCAGGTGCCTCATTATGTTGACTATCATAACCCAACTCCTACGTAGTCCCAGTATCAAGCTCACAGAAAACACTAAATAAACACATTTAAAGAAATAAAATGCAGATGAGGCACTGCTCAGGAAGAAAGCTATGTGTGATTTTCAGAGGAAGGTTTGCTACTTCACATGAGAAGAGCTCTACAAGAAAACAGACACATCTGGATCCACAATGGTTTGTCCTCCTCTACGCTTCTGAAGTCAGACCTGCCTACAGATATCTCTCTAGTTCTAAGATAACTTACTCAAGAATCCTGGGGAGGCTTTATAAGAACCACAAAGATGATTCAGAGTTAGAATAAAATCTAGGTGAAAGTTACATTATTTTGCTTATCTAATGGAACCTAATAACGCTTGTCAACTAGATTCCTCCAGAAGCACCTTGACCAATGGTTCTTTGTACCCATGAAAGCAGGAAAAAAAGGCAGCATCTTAACCTGAAGCCTGAGGGATTTAGAGGCAAAGAGCATTTGGTGGTATTGAAGGTTCCTACGCATTATAATGGGCTTGTTAGGAGTGAGGAAGTTGGGATTTACTGAAGATTTCTTTTGCTGAAGGAATAGGAGCAAAATAATGTTCTCTGTCTCAACTGGTATTAATTCTAAGAAACAGAGCTACATTATTTAAAAAATATACTATTTCAATTAAAAATTCAAGAAATACATAAACAATTATAGAAGTATTTTCATTATAACACTTTAAATAATACTATGTTTTTTTCTGAATAGATGAAGTGTTAAGAGCCAGTAGCAAGGTTATGTTGAAATAAATTAAATTCACATTATTAATTAAGTTTCTGTTATGGGTTGAATTGTGTTCCCCCTCCCTCATATTTATATGTTGAAATCTTAACCTCAAGTACCTCAGAATGTGATCTTATTTGGAAATAGAATCATTGCAAATGTAACTGGTTAAGATAGGATGAGGTCAGACTGGAGTAAGGTGAGCCCCTAATCAATGGTGACTGGTGTTCTTATAAAAAAGGGAAATTTGGTGACAGACAGGTACAGAGAGAAGACAATATGAATTGTCTTCGTATTGATGACATTGATGAATGTGTATGCAGAACGCCATGAGAAGATGAAAGCAGAGATTAGGATGGTACTTCTACAAGCCAACAACCTCCAAAGATGACCAACAAACCACCAAAAGAAGCTAGGGGAGAAGCATTGAAGAGACTCATCCCCGCAATCCTCAGAAGGAACCAACCCTGCTGACACCTTGATCTTCAGCATCTAGCTTCCAAAACTGACAATAAATTTCTATGTTTAAGCCGCTCAGTTTGTGGTACACTGTAATGGTAGTCCTAGTGAACTAATATACTTTCTCTGGCTACAAAGACATTTTAATTTAATGGGCAAGAGGAGTAAACAGATAAGTACATCCAGTATCATAAATGATGCAGTGGGATTAGATGCCCAGGACTATTCCCAGATGGGCACCAATCTATAGTTTGCTTGGTAAAAAGAGTCTGAGGCAGGGATATGCTGTCCAAGTTGCTCATCAATGCCTTCATTTCTCCTCTAAGTCATTATTACCATGGTGAATCAAAACCATACTTCTTACCCCTGAGATTTGTGCTCACTAGAATGCAGCTGACCTATGTTCAGGTGAAGGCTCCCCTATGCAATTTTTCAGCTCTAGTAACATAGATCATGGTAGTGTTCATATAGAGCAATGCAAAGGTGTGATCTGCTTTAAACTCATAGCCTATGCAACTTAATGGTTAAAAATAATGCTGCAGATTGAGAGTGACAGTGAGAATTATGGAGAGTCAAGTCGTATGTGTGCCTTTTGTTTCTCACTGTTTTTCAAGCTCCCTAAAGCACAGTTCAGCCAAAGCTGTTAGTACTTGAGTCAAAATGATGTCAAAGTACATAGGAATAAATGAGGACATTGATTTTGACTAATAGTTAGGTTGATTGAAAAGTTAATTCAGTGATACAAGCTTTCATTCAGTCTCAGAATGTGCACCAAATATTTCTCTGAACTTTTATGTTTCCCTTGGTGGTATATATTTAAGCCTCCAGCATAGCACCCAATCAAATCCCCTCACCTTTTTTACCTC
This sequence comes from Rhinolophus sinicus, assembly GCF_036562045.2. NCBI lineage: Eukaryota > Metazoa > Chordata > Mammalia > Chiroptera > Rhinolophidae > Rhinolophus > Rhinolophus sinicus. Next base: position 36,755,003 of record NC_133758.1, on the reverse strand, counting down.
TTACTTCCACTCTGTATAAAGGAGAGCAAATATCTCACTATATTCAGTGTGGGGAAGCTGTCTGTGTGTTAATTAGCTGCAACCACCTTCAGATTTAACTTGATTTTGTTTTCATCCTTCCAACATCAAAATTTTGTTTCTGTTTTCACTCAGCATCTCTGAATTGTTTCTGTCAAGCTTTGCCTGAGCAGAGAGCAGATCCTTGGAAGATCAGAGAAAAGAACAAGGAATCAGGAAAATGCTGGCTTTGGTTGTTTAAAGTCTGAGCCAATTACCTCGTTACCCGATTTCCAGCCCAGTGGCCTGCGGAATGAGAGCATTCCTGGGTCACTCTCCATTCTGGGGCACGAGCTGGGCTCCATGCTCCACCCCTTCAGTTGCTGAGCTCCTTCCTAGTCCTGAGACATTATTTTATCTACTAAGATAGGTGTGCAGGAAGGGAGTATTTTTAAGTGTATAGAAAGCTACACTGCCTGGTTTTATTTATCCTGTAACAACTAATTCATAAGTAATGTCAAAGGAAAAGTTCTTTGATCCCAAAAGATAAAACTTCCCTTCACCAATCAATCTTCATCTACTCTACTGTAATTATGGATTATTTACCTAGATTTCATTTCCCCAGCAGCTTGCAGCTAAGGTGTCCACAGATAACAAATTAGATAACATACAAGGTGATTTGTCATTATTGAAAGGCATTAGTTCTATATGTGTATAAACCCGTCCTTTCCACATAGCTATATTTTCTATAGTGCTGGGTCATGGAAGACTTAGGAATTTGGAATTTATTAGGAGGAAAATGATTTTCATTTGCTTACAGTTTCCCAAACTACACACACACACACACACACACACACACACACACTACACATCTCAAAGGGACAAATGATAACAACAAAAATAAATTAAAAAGTCCACTGGTTAAGAAACAGAAAAGGTACTAAAGGAAGTGTTTTAATATAAGGAATTATAACTACACAAAAGTTAGTGTAGTCAAGAGGAGTATCAAAATGGCCGAATAGATAAACACTGTGCCTGCTTCCTTCCATGAACACATTAACATTACAACTAAATTATAGAACACACAACCTGGAGAACCATCTGAAGTCTAGCTGATCAGAAACTTTATAACTAAGGATGTAAAGAAGAAACCGCATCAAAGAGGGGCGGAGACAGGGAACTGGCTAACCTCAAACATCCATGTAGCAGTTGAGAACCAGGAGGGTTACCTCAGACATGGAGGTTCCCCCCGAAGGAGTGAGAGACCCCAGGCTCCCAAGCCCAGGGTACTGGTACCAGAAAGAGGAGCCCTCACAGCATCTGGCTGTATAAAAATGGGGATTCTTACCATCTGGGTGGATAGGAAGGCTACAGGGAACCCAGAGGTCCTCTTAAAGGGTCTGCACAAAAACTCACTTGCTCTCAGGCACTGAACTTGGGCTCAGATGGAGGGATGGTAATTTGGGGAGAGTTGGAGACATACCAGGGGTAAACTGAAGTATGTAGCTTTCAGGCAAGGGTTGGAGGACAACTGCCATTTTCCCTGTGTAAGATCCTTCTCCCATGCAGCTGGAAGGTGGCTGCCATCTTTCTTATGTTGAGCCCTCCCCCTCACAGACAAATCTGAATCTGATTGGTCTGGTGAGCTCTTATCCTCTGCTCTGCTGAGCCACTGGGACCCCGCCCCACCCAACTCCCCCAACACCAGAGGCACATTCTCAGCCAGCAGCCAGCCCCACCTGCACTGCTTTCTTTCTTGGAAAACTGTTGGAGTCTGAAGAACCTAGACAGGCAAAAGCTGGTCTCGGTGTGCCCTGAGACTTTTGCTGAGTAGCTCCAGGCTCAACACTGGCACCAAACCAGAGTCTATATTAACCCATTGACCACAACTCTTCCCACTTTAGTGGGAAGTGCTTCACCCAACTTGTGTACTGCACAAGGCTTTATCAGGGGTTGAACCTTAAGGGAATTGGCAGGTGGCATCAGGCCTTGGTGTGTTCTGGCTTTTTGTGGAATTACCCCTGGCCTTGTACTTGTGGCAGCCATCCTCAGTTCACAGTGTGTCCTTTCCCACATGCCTCAAGGTTAGCACAGGCAGCACATAAACGGGGATCACTTTGTAGCTCCTATCAGATAGCCCCTGACCTGTCACTGGCAGTGAGTGAACTGGGCCTGCACCAAACCCCCACCCAAGAGACCCCAGAAACAACATACTTGAAGGTTGGCTCCAGTCCACAGCAGAGCACCACCTAAATAACCCCACAAGCGGCACACACAAAGGGTGGTCTCAACAGACATCAGAGCCTGCTGGGGCAAATCCCACTCAATGGGGTAAGTCCCTACCCTGCACAGCCCATTAGATGTGAAGTGGCCAAACCCCATAGCAAGTCAGCCTAAGGTGAATCCTACCCATTGACAGGCCAATAGGAATCAAGGCTCACCTATAACAGGGGGGCATACACAACCCAAACAAAGGACATACCTGGAGCAGACAGAGCAGGTGACCAGGGAGACTGGACCAGGGCTCCACATGGTACCTACTAGTACATAAGTCCACCTGGCCAAGAGTGGAAGACATAGCAGATCTACATAATACGTAGAAACAAGCAGAGAGGCAGCCAAAATGAGGAAACAAAGAAATACATCCCAAATAAAAGAATAAGAGTAAACTCCAGAAACAGAACTAAAAAAAATGGAGGTAAGTAACCTATCAGAGACAGAGTTCAAAATAATGGTTATAAAGATGCTCAAGGAAATTAGTGAGAACCCCAACAAAGAGATAGCAAGAATAAAAAAAGGACACAGAAACCATAAAAAAGAACCAGTTGAAGTGAAGAATACAAAAACTGAAATGAAGAATGCCCTAGAAAGAATCACCAGCAGACTAGAGGAAGCAGAGGATAAAATCAGCGATTTGAAAAAGGTATCATAAAAAAACACAATCGAAACAGCAAAAAGAAACAAGAATCCAAAAAAATGAGGGTAGTTTAAGAGACCTCTGGGACAACATCATGCATACTAACATTCCCATCATAGGAGTACCAGAAGGAGAAGAGAGAAAGCAAGGGATTGAGAACCTATCTGAAGAAGTGATGACTGAAAACTTTTCTAACCTGGTGAAGGGAATAGACATACAAGTCCAGGAAGCACAGGAAGTCCCAAACAGGCCCACATCAAGACACGTCATAATTAAAATGGCTAAGGTAAAAGACAAATTGAGAATCCTAAAAGAAGCATGAGAAAGGCAATTAGTAACTTATAAGGGAGCTCCCGTAAGATTGTCAGCTGAATTCTCAACAGAAACTTTTGCAGACCAGAAGGGATTGGCACAAAATTCAATGTGATGAAAAACAAGGACCTACAACCAAGACTACTTTACCCAGCAAGATTATAATTTAAAATCAAAGGACAAATAAAGAGCTTCCCAGACAAGTAAAAGCTAAAAGAGTTCATCACCACTGAACCAGTATCAAAAGTGATGTTAGACGAACTTCTTTAAAATAAAAATAAAAAGATAAAAAATATGAATAATAAAATGGCAATAACTATATATCTAGCAACAATTACTTTCAATGTAAGTGGATTAAATGCTCCAATCAAAAGACACAGGAGGGCTGAATGGATAAGAAAACAAAACCCTTACATATGCTACCTACAAGAGAATCATTTCAGATTGAAAGACATACACATAGAAAGTAAAGAAATGAAAAAATATATTTCATAAAAATGGAAATGAAAACAAACAAACAAACAAAAAAGCTGGGGTAGGTAACAATACTATACCAGACCAAATAGACTTTAAACAAAGACTATAACAAGAGACAAAGAAGGACCCAGTAATTCCACTTCTGGGTATTTATCCGAAGAAATCCGAAACACTACTTTGAGGAGACATGTGCATCAGTATGTTCACTGCAGCATTGTTTACAATGGACAAGATGTGTAGGCAGCCTGAGTATCTGTCAATGAAAGAATGGATAAAGGGTAGGTGGTACATATATGTAACGGAATATTGCTCAGCCATGGAAGGGAATGGGTTCCTGCCATCTGTGGCAGCATGGATGAATGTGGAAGGTACTGTGCTGAGTTGGATATGTCAGAAAGAGAAAGACAGATGCAATGTGATTTCACTTATATGTGGAATCTAAAGAACAAACTAAACAAACAAAATAGAAACAAACTCATAGATACAGAGAGCATATTGATGGTTGCCATATGGGAAGGGGGTTAGGGGTGAGTGAAAAAAGGGAAGGGATTAAGAAGTACAAACTGGTTGCCACAACAGTAATCATGGGGATGTAATGTACAGCATGGGGAATATAGTCAATAATATTGTGATAGCGTGTCACGCTGTCAGAAGGTTGCTGGACTTATCGTGGTGATCACTTCCTTAGGTATATAAATGTTGAATAACTATGGTATATACCTAAAACTAATGTAGTATTGTATGTTAGCTGTATTTTAAAGAAAATCTTTTTTAAAAAAAGAAAAAACACACGTTAAAGTGTATTCCTGTATTGACATTACTGACGGCTTCATTTGTTACTATGAGCTTCTATTATCCATCTATCTTAATGGGGAGAGGGGGAAAGGTCTCATGGCTGAGACTTCTGCCTTAGTCATGAAGACCCTTGCAAGGAATGTTCCCTCTAGTTTCCTGCTAAGAAAATGTAACTGTGCTGCCCTCTAATGGTTGTCACCTTGCAGGTTTAAGGTTGCCAAAGTTGTGCTGTTGAACCACCACTGCAAGAAAAGTCATTAGCTGTGCAATGCAGAAGAGAGACTCTAAACCGAACTCACATCATCTTTTGCAAAAGAATCACCATTGCTTAATCAGCACTAGAATGATCCCTTTTCTACGTTTATATTTCACTTGAAAAATTATGGAACTCTCAGAAGTCAATACCATATACTCTTTCATTAATAGATCATGGAGCACTAGGTATCCTGCTTTAGATTGTAATACATTGAAAGCAAAGCAGATATTTATCAGGAAGCAAACAAGACCTGAACTTGGCAGCAGTGTCCTTCAAGTGAACTGATTATCTGCCCATTCATGTATGTAAGTATGTATGTATGCATGTATATATGTATGTACTCTTATTTAAAGGTATAAATTCAGTAACCCAAGTCTCAGTCTGTTTTGGTAATTTCTCTTTTGTCAGATTACTCATTGCCATTCACGTATATAATGGTACTCCATCAGAACTTAAAGCCAGAATGTTCATCCAAGTTTCACAGTTTGAGCTTCTAGATTTCCTACTTTTAGACCTACATTTCATTTGACTCCAAAGACCTAAAGGAAAAGTAGAGAGAGTATTATGGCTTGGATGTGTTTGGCACACTTTTCAGCCCAGGGCCCTAATCGTTCTTTGCCCCTGAAGTTTGACAAAGAATCAGCTTATAATTACAGGCGAGCGAAAATGGCAAGTCTTCTTCCATACAGCCCAGGGAGGGACAGCATCTAAACTAGCTGATCAAATCACATAAATATTAATAACACTGTTTTAAAGTGACATGGGGTTCTATTGGCCACGCCTCAGTCAAAGCAGCTTCTATAGCCCAGCTGCTAGTTGCTGTCTCTGAGATCCGTTTATAAATAATTGAAGTATTTAGTGTTAAATTACCACCCTGTGTATGAAAGAAATCATTGTGCAAGTGCCCATCAGATGGGGAATCCCAAATTAGTGTTAGGTTGAAAAAGATGGGGCAGGCCACATGAGCAGGGTGCACATGCACGTGTGTGTGTGTGTGTGTGTGTGTGTGTGTGTGTGTGTGTGTGTGTGTGTGTTTGCTTGCCTGCACCCAGAACGTCAGCAATCTCCTGTAAGGGAAAGGGGAAGAATGCTGCTCCAATTGTTCCTTCATCTTCTCCAAGTGAGTGGTCTAGGTCAAAGCACCGGCTTTAACACAAAGCTCTTGAATTTTCTTCTAGCTGGAAAAAGTAGATTGTAGTAAAGAGAAAGGAGATTGAGAAAGGGAAAAGCAAAATGTCAGTGTGATAGCATTGCTATTACAGCACCACAGAAGTGTGTTTTGAATAGTTAAAGGAAAATTCAACTCACACACATAAACAGAATTCTCAGTCATGTTATTCTGTGAGCTACAAAGGAGGAAAAACTATATAGATACCAGGAGAGAGAAGAAAAATATTATAATTCTATTATTCCAGACATAATGGTTTTGGGGGTGGGGAGGAAAAAGGAAATCACATGCCGAACTTCTTCATAATAGACTTTTCTTTTCTTTACACAGCAGGTTTTTATTTTCTTTAATAATTTTAGTCTAGGATGTAAGAAAAACCAGTGTGCATATGGTTGACAATTGCCAAATCCAGACTGAGTGAGTTTTCGTTTTACAAACTGCAAAATATCCTCACTCTTATCTCCTCCAAACAGATTACATTAATTCTGAGAAGAAATTTGAGTCTGAATTTATTAACAAATAGCTCCTTACAAATAGTTTTTAAAAGATGCTGATGAAACTAATTTGAAAAGTCTGGTGCAAGAGGTTTTCTTAAATTACGTATTATATTTCACTCTTCTAAAATTTCCTGAGATAACTTACTCCTCAAAGTAAGAAAATATTGCTTCAAAAGCACATAGTTTTAGCAGCAATTATTTATCAAGAATCTTCCCTGTTTAAAGTATGCTGCTAGATTCTGTGTGGGGGTGGGGGAGGGGCAGATTCCAAGATTTATAAAGCAGAGTCTTGTCCTCAAAGGACGGTAGCATACAGAGATGTTCCAGCGGAATAAATCCATGTTTTTACATTGATTTTTGGATCATATCTAATTCAAAAGATTTCTAGACAACTCTCCCCTACAGAGTCTCCTCAGTTTCTACTGAATCATAAATGTGGGAAATGCAATCGAGATTTTTGATGTAAAATTTTCCTGTAAAGAGAGAGAAATTACAAACAGTAAGGGCTGAACTCTCAACTCCAGTAGCTTTACACTACGATTATATTTGATCAACTGGGAAGATTTTTCTGGTTTCTCAGAATAGCAAGAAATTCTGAGAAGGATGAATAGAGTTTAATTGTTCCACTTAACCTCTAGAGCCCATGCTGTCAAAAGGAGACTCCTCACTGGACTAGGACCCAAGATAAGGGGAAATGAGTATGGCAAAGGAATATTTCTGGTATATTAAAAAAGCTGTATTACCTGAAACTACTAAAATAAGCTGATGTTGAGACAGCTCCTATAATTGAAGCAAATCTCATTTGTATCATCAACTCACATACTTACTTCCACTATGCTCAGTTACCGAGCTAAACACTTGTGCTGTCTAGCCTCTCAGTCAGTGTGTGCAGCCAGAGTATTTAGCTGACACATTTCTAGGTTTCCGCACGTCTCTGTGTCCTGTAGAAAACCATGGGGGTGGAAAACACGCTCTCGTTTCTTTCAAATTCAGCTTCCCTTGGGAATGTGAGCTTCATCTTTGATGCCATAATGTGGGAGGTGATGGTGTTACATCCTCACAAGCAGCTGTTTTGTACTTAGATAAATCCTATATCCATCAGGAGTGTTGGCAAGGTAGAAAGAGAAAGACCTGAAAATGATAGGCAGCAAAAGCCAGATAAGAGAGAAAGTATTTTCTATCTGTTGCCTCATTCAGTTCTTCCATTAATCCTGATTTGTCCTGAGATACTCTGTTCATGTTTTTTATGTATTGTGTCATTTATTTCATCCCTTATTCCTGGAACCTTGCTCTGAGATACTTTATGGATCTTATATCTATATCTATCAATGCTCTAGGTGTCACAACGTATCGCAGCAAGATGATTTTTACTGAAATTGCTGCCAGTGTAGTGGACATACCCATGGCATTAGAACATGGAATCCAGTTTACCCCATCAATCCAATCCCTCCTTCTCTTCTTGTACACCAGCTCAAACTATGGCTGGCAGAATAAAGGCTATGCAGAAAACAGAGGTCCAGAAGGAGAAAGAGGGTAAGAAACAGAGAACTAAGTAACGAAGTTATTATAACACAAAGGGAAGGAGGAGATAACATATTGCTTTCCTTTTTCTATATGTAATGTCTAGTTGTGTTTTACGATAGCTAAGTTGACAGCTTTGCTAATTTGTTCAGAATGTGCATGAACCAAAGCTTCTCTTTGTCCATTTGTGCAACTCAAAAAACTGATTTAGTTTAAATTTTCTCCCTAAAATACATCTACGGACTGAGATGAAGCCATCAATATGTCAGTTCAATAATTGTTACAAAGGGAAAAACAAAAAAGTAATGATAGTGTTTATGGTTTCGGCATGATTGTAGAATTCCCAGGGCCAGGCTGGGAACTCAGAGAACAACAAATTGGAAAATGACAGTCAACCCACCAAATCTACGATAAAAGAATTGTGTTGGCTTAGTCCATAAATGTATTCAACTTCTATATACATAAAAAAAAAAAAAAAAAAAAAGATAAAGGCTAATATTTTGAGGACAGTGCCTTTAAGTTGGTCTAGATTGTTTGGCATGACTGCTATTTAGCTAGTTAGTACTTTCCAGCCATATCTAAAGCACATACATAAAATTTAATTCAACAAGCATTTATTTAGTCCCTACTGTTTACAAAGCACTGCGCTAAATTTAAAAAAAAAATTATCCTTTTTTTTCCATTGTATGTTTCCTTACTAACCTTTTACATGCATATAGTTAGAACTAACTTAACATCTAATCTGTCCTCATTTAAGACCTGGGATTTAGAAACTCAATCAATTAAGTCCATGTTGAGAAGCAATAGAATTTTAAAACAGCTTCTAACATGCGAAAGAAGCAGGTTCTGCAGCCTAGATAATTTAAGGGCAATTATTTTTTTAGTTACATAAAGAGACATTTTCAGACCTCTAATTGCTCCAAATTTATCTGCTAAAGAGTCATTATGATCCATTTTTAACCCCTCTCTGACATCAAGAACTAATGCTGTAATTGAACTGTGTCATCATTGATCTCAATTCTAAACCATTAGAAGGACTGATTTTTGCCTTTCACTGCAATTGCACCATTTTCCTCCTCATCGCTCTAGTGCCTGCACATATGCATTATGTATCCAAGAAAGTGTTGTATAAAGCCCAGCTAGGTGCAGTGAATGACATACTTTGCTTAGTAGAATGCTATTTCACAAATTTAGAGTAAGGATAAAAATGCATGCATCTCTATTTTTAAAACTCATTTTCCCCTCTTTTTAGCCAACGGGTCTTTTATAGTAGCTTAGTTTGCTTGCCCTCATTTATAATGGAGATAAGAGAATCAAAGGATTTTAGATCTGCCTCACTGCTAATGTGAAATAAATTAAACTAAGTCTTGTTCTTAAGAGATGTGAAACCCATATAAGAAATTACATAAAAGAAAATGTATAGAGCAATTGTGTTTGAGCTTTGGAATTAAAGCTATGCATTAAAACAGCTCTAATACACTCTAATATTTGTTATAATCTTGAACTAAAAGTCTTCACTTCAGTCCTAAAAAAAAAAAAAGAGTATATAATTCAGCGGATATTAAATTGATCAAAGTGTTGGATTTCATTGACTAATTTAGGAAATCTCAAATTATTTATTGTTGGTTAGCACAAGTATGTGTCTTGTTCAGCATATGTGTCTTGTTCAGCATAATGTGTCTTGCACTTGAATTTGAAAATAAAGCCTTTATTAAGCTCAGGAACTGCTAAAGCACCAACCCCATCCCTCTTTCTACAATAAAAATGATTTCATAGAAGGTGAAACTCTGCCCCCAAACAAGGGACCCGGCAATGGAAGGAGCAGAGAGGAGGGTGGGGAACATGGGCTTCTGATCTCAGCTCCACAGTTACTGGCCCATGCCTCACTTACTCTATCTAAGTTTCAGTGACTTTATTGTAAAAGAGGGAGTTTAAATAATGGGATCTAAGTCCCTTCTGACTCTCCTAAGATTAAGAAAGTAAAAGCTCCACAGGATTATCGTTACTCTATTTTAAATGAATGTAATGTCAAAGTTAAGCAGAACACTAGTTGAAAGCAGTCAAGACAGATTTTATTCAGCAACAACTATTGCAATAGAAGAGAGAACCCATGTAACCTGAGCTCAACTCCACTGAAACAGAAGGCAGGGGACTTTTAAAATGTGGGGATGTGCTAAAGGAAAGACACTGAAAGACGTTAAGGAGTAGAGGAGTTGGTCCATGTACTAGGCCATCTGGGTTTGCTAATTGGCACTCATCCAGAGGAAAACAAACTTTTCATATATTTATCCCAGGCGGTAAAAGGGTGCAAGTCAGAGCAAGGTGCCCACCAAAGTTTGGCCATTGCCCCCCTCAGGAACTGGGAAGCATGAGAGTGAGAGTTGTCCCTCTGGATGTTTTCATTTCAAAGAGAGTGCTCCCAGGTTCTTGAGGAGACAAATTTAAGTAGTACAAGAGTTATATCTCGAAGGCCAAAGAAAGGATTTATAATTGCAAGCTTTCTCAGGCAAGCATTTTAAGTGGCAACTGGGGTCATCCTAGTGACATGGCCTTAAGCAGCTAGAAAGCATGTTGGAGTATAGGCAAAAAGCGAATTTTTGTCAGTAGCAATGGACCAGTTCCTAACCATCTGGTGTCTTGGAGAAGACGAAAGCTCAGGTACTGTAACATCGAACCATGTTTTTAGAAGGTACAACAAGAGTCTATTTGTATAAATGCTTGGTTCTGCCATATATTAAGACTCTTAAAAAAAGGAAAAAGACAAAAAATGTTGGCCCAAAATATCTTAGCCAATGGCTCCATCTAGCTTTATTACGCACTGCCTTGAGTCATTTCAATATGTATATATAACTTCCTTTCTCTAAAATGCCTGACAGTTGAATGTTCAGCCCATTATAATACTATTTGCCCCTCAGAAAAGTGAGTCAAGTATGATAATCAGGAGAACCATAGTGGAGAATGACAAGCCCATTTGATTTGTATCAATAATCATAACTCTTTACATTCTCTTGCCATCTTTTCTAAAATAAGGGATTTCAAACTGAAAGAACTTAGGAGGGCATTTCTCTGTAAGGTCTTATTTAGCTTTGATGAAAATTTTAATGTGAGTTTTTGTAAATGCAAATGAAAAAATTAAAGGTGCTCAACATAGTCACGGAGCAGATTAATATTTTTTCATGCAATAATGTTAATGTGCTGTGCCCTCTGCAGTAGTACTATAATTAAATCTGTTGGCATTTCCATTTTAAACCTAGTCATAAAAATCCTTCTGAGCAATAATATGTCATTCCAAGACTGAAACCAGCAGTTTCCACTGTTTAGAAACAATATTTCAGAAAGTTTTAGCAGGGGGTCAAGTTCTAATAAGGTAAAACATTTAGCAGATTTTATTTTTCTTTATTTCACCCTAGATGCTTGTTTGCCCTCTTAAAACTAATTTCAATTTAATGTGTGATGTTTATAAATAGGACAGACACATAGCATGAGAACTGCATTCAAGCTCCATTCAGAGAGAAATGTAGTTTATTATACATTGGTGTACCCAGTTTTGTTGGACCTGGAGTTCCAATAATTTATGAGGGTGATATTTAAGAAAAAGATAAAATTACAAATAAAAATTAGAAATGAAAGTGAACATTTATAATGAGAAAAGTAATCATGAGCTGTAAAGTTTGAAAGGCTCACAAATACCACAAATATCATAAAATTCAGAAGGATCACAAAATATGCTTATAAATTAGCTGTTTTACTCCTCAAATATGCTTTTTCTTACATGTTTTGGCTTCATACTGTTTGATCACCTCTTTACCCGACAAAGATTTTGTAATATCATTATGGTAAGAATTTCATCTGTCTTTCCTCTACCATCAGAAGTTGGAAAACTTTTTCCATAAAAGGCCAGATAGTAAATATTTGGAGCATTGTGATATATGGTTTCTGTCACAGCTATTCAACTCTGTCGTAGCACAAAATCAGTGATAGACAATACATAATGGATGAGCATGGCTGTGTTCCAATAAAACTTATTTTTGGACCCTGAATTTGAAATTCTATGTAATTTTCATATGTTGTGAAATAATATTGTTCTTCCCTTTCATCATCTAAAAATGCAAAAATCATTTTTAGCTCAAGGGCCCTACAGAAACATGAATCATGGTTTGCTGACCTTTGTTCTATTCAGGTTGACAGAAATTTATTATTGATAGTTTTTAAAATCTACTTTCAGCTTATTAGTTATTGTTAATAATATGTCTGTTTTACGATTGTTGTCAAATTTGAAAAAAAATCATTTTACATATAAGCATTTTGACGTGTGTTTTTTTTTCCTGCTATGACTAATTTTAAATGTTCTTTGAATTGATGATATTCATTAACCGGTTTGTCATTGATGACCTCAATTTAAAGTCATAGTTATGAGTTTATTATCCTTGTTATATTATTAGTATTTTGCATTAAATCACCAAGATATTTTAATATTTTCCCAAAATGTTCATGTCATTCACTTATATAATTCAACCCAAACTTATTTACCTCTTCTATCAGAAATTTATTACTTAGTCTCAATTATTGCTTTTGCTATGCTCTGAAAATTTTGGTTATAATTATATGCTCAATGTCAACATAATTTCTATTGATTTCATCATTCACCTTCATCATATCAGTTTCTATTTACACATTTTTAAAAATCTGAGCTTTCAGTTCTTTAATAAATAACTTGGAAAAAGACAAGGAAAGGACTCGTTAGATACATCTATACTGGGTCTAATGTCTCATGTTTAGTGAAGCACTTCAAAACACCTTTTTGAAATCACCCAATACCTCTGTGTGTCAAGATGCCAGGTCAGTTGGCACTGTAGGCAATGGGAATATTCCAGGAAGCCACTGATGTGTCAGGACAGTTAGCACTCAATGAATTGTACATAGAAATTAATGGAAACCACATTAATATGTCCGGTCAAACATGATACAATGAATTCCCAACTGAATTATGCCTAAGCCAGATACCAAAAATGTCTGCAGCCACCCAATACAACCCAATATGAAGAGAAGAGGTGATGGAAGGGAAAGAGATTAGAGAAAGACAACAAATTTTACCAACTGTATCACATGCTAAGACCTGGGCAGGGTCCCTCTCTTGGCCTTGGAAGGTATTTGCACATCTTAAGTTTGCCTTCACTAGTCTCTTGGTCAATGCACCTCTGATTGTTCCTCAGGAGGTCTGTCATGCAGCTAAACAGTCCCTTGCAACACCACCCACCACATTCTCTTGACCTTTCTATTCCACAAAGGGCCAAAGCTGAACATTCAATATGTAGTATTCCAGAGGGAGCCAATGAGAACACATGTAAGTCACCTTATAAATTACATAAAAGGGAATATTTTTGTAAACACAGAAAGTACAGTCATCATTTAATGGCTTTAAAAAAGAACAAATTAGAAAAGTCATCTACTGAGATTTTAATATGCTTGGGACATTGTATTCGACAAGTCTTAGTAAAAAGTTTTATATCACAATCACACATCATCATCATAATCAGTGATTCTAATTTAATTATGTAATTGCACATATTTATTTACTTTAGGAACTATAACAAATATACAGCAATTAAACAGCACAACAACTAAAAGTTTCAGTTTTCGAAAGGAAAACACAAAATTTGTGAAGATTCTCACATAGTAAAAGAACATTAAAAAGGTCAACTACAAGCTTACAAAAGCAGAGTCTTTTCTGATTTGAAAGATATTTATAGCCAGCTCATTGCCTGTCTCTTCTGTACTACTAGACATTTTTTTTCAAGAGCCTCAAGTGAAGGAGAAGGTTATAGGAGGAGAGTTTCAGGTTTGGGTATCTTTATAGCTTAGAAAGCAACCACTGTGCTCCTAGAAATTTCCATAAAATTCTTTGGCATAAATGAAGTCATTCGAGGGTAAATTAATCTGCATCTCAAAGCTCTCCTTGTCGTTCTTCCTGAGTTTCTTTTAGCCTTAGGGTCCTCGTAATACACTTCTGGTCCTAAACCTACAAGGTTTTGAGTGTCTATTGTTTTCCTAATATAAACCTAATAGCTTTTTTCAGGATTGTGATTATCCATATGAAGGATAACTAAGTCCAAGAAATAACTGTGTGTTTTTTTGTTTTGTTTTTAAAGATTTAGACACTATAGCGACAGCACAGGTACATTGAAGTATATTTTCCATCCTATTAAACTAAATATTATACTAAAATTTATATAGTTGTAATGAATTAATACATGTTCACAGGTTTTCCTGGCTTTGAAAAAATCAAATACAAGACATAAGATAAAAATATGAAAAAAAAAAAAACCCAGATAATTTAGAATAATAAAATTACTCAGATTACACAGAAAATACTTCATTATTTCTTCAGTTTTTTATGGGTCTGTATTACAAGCTAGCCTATGGCATACAAAATATGGCTTATTGTTAAAACTTTAATTTATATACATGAAACTTTCTTCCTTCCTTATACTTTTACCAAGCATCCTTATCAGGGTACAATGCTACCCTGTAATAGTTTATGTCAGTATTAGGAACATGACTTAACTGAGAGGGCAGAACAATGATATCTTTATAATTATATCCTTTAAAATATTTATCTATCAAAATTGTACTTAAGAGTTAATTTCTGTAAGTAATTTTATTACTAAATAACAGACAATTTACAAGCACTGTAGAGCTTTGGGGAATATGTTTGGAGAAAAGACTTAATTAGGCAACGGTGTGAATTTTAACATCTTTTTCATGGTTCACAGAATACTCTTTTGCTGACACATATCTTCAACAGTCTGATGAACAGAAAATCTTATTTTGCCAATATTAAAAACAGTATTACAGGGTCATAGTATCATGAGAAACAAAAGAAATTTTTCATTTTATTTATTTTTTAATAAATGTCATCGAGCTCAATAAGCCAAAATTATTTAATAGCACTGAAAAATACAATGGGCACTAAAATATACTACTCACAAAATATGGTGGAGACGTGATGGATAAAAACTACTTTGAATCCAAGAAGCCCTACTTTAGCTAAGAATAAGCTTGAGGCATCAACATGTTGCTTCAGGGAGTCTGAAGCAATTCACCCACCGCTTCACTGATATTGTCAACATTTACACTTCTTGTGCTACCATTCTCCTGTCAGAGAATGTATAAAAACTATGGACTCATTAGGTCCCCAAAAGCCATCAAATAGAATTTAGGCTATGAAAAGAATGTGCTTTTTCTTAATTTTTCTACATTTGAAAAGGTTACACAATTCTAACAACAAAGACTTTAGTGGAAATCACTGACATTGCATCAGATTTCTCAAGTTTCTAATTTATAGGAGGTTAAATTCTAAAACATTATTAATTTACAGCATTGACCCACTGACACATATAGATGGTGTGGTTCAACTCTATAACAATTTAGATACTTCCTTATATTCTAATATTCAGCAATTTCATGTTTTCAGACATGGGCATGCCTGTGTGGCTCACTCCTGAATTCTACACCAAACAATGGCAATGAAATCTGTGGTTGGCGTTCTCAGTCAGCCATATTCGCCAAGAGATTTTGTTATAATCAAATTTAAACACAGTATGCTGTAAAACATATACTCTCGCAACATATATTTTCACAAATTTCTCACTAATGGACATTTATATGTTTGAAAAAGAAGAGATATTCAGAAAGAATTTTGTGATTCATAAATTTAATTTGGTCTCAGAATCAGAGCTGTTCAGATGTGAGAAAAATGTCCTCACACTTGCTACCCAAATGCAGCTTTAAGACAAGTCTCCCCTTATTTCAAACATAATCTTGTCCCTTAGCTGCTCCCAGAAATGAATACTGAAGCTGCTCTTATTAGGGGGGTTGTAATTTTTTTAAACAATTATGTACTGATATAGAAAAGAGACCCATGCAAGTCTATAGTTCCTTCTTCTCTTCAGCTGCCAAAACTTTATTCAGATGTCCATTCTAGTCAGAATTTGTTTTCTGACTAGAAAACAAATGATCAGAATTTGTTTTCAGGGTTCCAGATACTTACGGAATTAGATAGAGCCCCCATGTACTATGATAGATGAAAGAATATATCTGTTACTATCGTATGCAGCTGAGTTTGAACTGGTAATGAAAAGAAGAATTGGTTGGTTATCTTTTATACATTTAAAATGACAAGAAGGTTTTAAGTGCATGGTCTAGAATCCATCCTGGAAATATATGACAGACACAATAACCTTGTGGGGGGAAAATCACCCTGGCTTAGTATATTCAGTAAAAATGTAAAAGTCACTCAGTCTTTCACTCTCAGAAGATTAGTAAGCTCCTTTTATTAGAAGTTACTCAAATAACTCATATTAACTTTAAAATATTTTAGACAAGTAACTTGCTGCTTTCAACAGTCACATTGTACCTGATTTCGTCACCAAATAATGGAATCCACAGTAGTTTTGACTGCAAGTGGGGCCTATGGATTTTAGTGATCTTGGCTGAAGTCTTCATCCACCTAGGTAACTTCTGGAAAGTTCCAGTAAAAATATCAATTTACATGTTAATAATACTTTTTCTTTCCTCTATTTCATTCAAACAATGGAAAGTTTTTCAGAATTTTAAGTCTTCCCCCCAAAATAGAAATGAATCATGTTAATTCTCTTTTATTGTCACTAAAATGAAGTTAATACACAAGTCAATCTTGTTTGATTCCAGGTTGAACAGAAGTCAATATCATCATGTATTATGTGAACTAAAATACAGATTCTGGGCATTTGGGTAATTTATTCATTTAACACCATACTGCTCTACATTCTCCTTTGAAATAGATATTTTTCTCATGTGGATTTATACTTATAAGATTCATAGAAATAGATGCACAATCAAGCTAAACTTCTCAAAAACAGAGTTTCTAATCTTCCGTCATGTCCCTCTGTCTTTCCCAGGTTAGACAGTTCTGACATATTTATCTAGAGGCCTGTTGTCCTGTCTACTTCTTTACACAGTGAACCACTATCATTACTCATCTACTCAACCCTTTTAATCTGCTTGAGGTAGAAAAACACCTGACTTCACATTCGGGTGCACGTTTAGTAAGTATTTTCATTCCCATGTATACAATGCCGGTATGCTCCGTCAATCTAGGTATTTTAGCTAACTGTGGCAAGGATGATGGGATTTTCTTGGTTCAGAACCTGGCCCCGTGGTCTGCTTACTGATCATTCAGTACTATATTCTCTGACACTGGGTGACATGGGATGCTGCTATTGATGTTGATGTAAACATTCCAACAACGTACAGAGCATGGCTATAAAGCAGTTGTCAAACAGAGGATCAGGCTTGGGTCCTGGGAATCTGTATTTAACACACACCCCCACTGTTTCTGATGCTGGTCGCTGGCAACCAGATATTTAGAAACACTCCTACCAAGAAGTCACATCCAAGTGTCAGTGTCACGGCTTTCTATGCAAGCTTAGTACACTGCTTTGATACAGTGAGCTTGATATTATTTTTTTTTTTTCCTTCTAAAATGGATTGAGCAGCTTGTCCTGTGGGAGAGTCTCATGGAGCAGTGGCCCAGAATTTGAAGTTGGTTTGTATTGCTGTTGAATAGCATCAAAGGAAAGCTTCCTGTGATTCAAAATGCATGTCACAGAGGTACTCTGCTGGGTGGTTTACATATATTTTCTAGTTTAATCAAAGGCCTAAATGTTTTCTTTGACACGGATCCTCACGAGAATGATTTTGTGCCAGACTGATGAGGATACGGCAGTGAACAAATCATACAAAATCCCTGTCACCGTGAAGCTTATCATCTAGTGGGGTAGACGGAACATATACGTAGTACGTTAGATGGAAAGACTTCCCACAGACAAAATAATTCAGAAGGGGAAAGACCAATAGACTTGATACAGAGTGGTCTGGGAGGGCTCACAGAAAAGATGCCCTAGGAACAGAAGGAAGTGAGGGATGTGGTTGGGTTTGAATTTGTTATTTATTTTGAAGACACAGAGACAGAATACGCTGATAGCTAGATTAGAGCAGGAGGGAAAGAAAAATTAAGGATGACTCCAAAGCTTTTTAAGCAACAGAAAGAGTGAGGTTCCTGTTTATTGAGCTGGGCATTATCATGAGAGATAGGGCTATTACTTGCATTTCATTTTACAGATTAGGACACCTGGGCTCCCACTGACTATGGGCTTGCCACAGGTAGTAACGCAGCTTGTACATGGTGGCTTTGAATGAAGTCAGTTGGATGCTGCAGCTCACACAATCAGGAAGTTAGCTGGAGGGTCCCAAAGACCCCAAGCTGGCTTTGAGCATAGCTGCAGAATCTCAAGCAGCTCAGAATGAACATAGATAGAAAAAGTAGGGTCAGAGGCACTCCATCTGTGCACAGGGTTTTGAGAGTACTGCCATGTCAGTCTACTGATACCACTCTGCACAGTCCCGGATGGAACAAAGGAAACTGCCTGTTCCCTTGGCTTGACATTTCAGAGATTCCTGCTGCCCGTGTCTGTCTATATATAGGCAGGTCCAGCCCCAGGCAGGTGCAGGATGCAGAACAAAGCTCAGCGCCTCTCCTCTGTACCACTACCCTCCAGCATATGGCATGTGGGTGGAAGGAGGTTAAAAAGAACATCAGCCACAACCTTGGAGGATTAATGACATTATCACCAAAAGAAACATGCAGTGGAATAAAGGGGAAGTGATAAACGATAAAGGTGTTGAAGTGCTGCTTATATGTACAGGGAATCTGCAGCAGACACCTGTCCATTGTTTTTCAAAAGTTTCTACGTATATGATTAAGTTGCTGTCTGGGTACAGGAGAAGGAGGAAAAAAAAAAAAAAAAAGCATCAGTGCTCATCTGCTATGAGCCTGACACTGGACTAGGTGCCTTACATACATGTTCACAGAACCATGTGGCATTGTCATTATTGTGCTGATTTTATATAGATGAGGTCACTCAACCTGTGACTTGAGCTTAACTCTCTTGCACAAGGTCAATCTCTAAGCTCCATGAAGTCATGGACCATCCCTGCTAGGTTCACACTATGTCCCCAGTGCTGAGCACAGCCCCTGGCACTTGGGGGTGGGGGGTGGGGGGTGTTCTTTAACTCTAGCTAGTCAATGCCTCTGTCTTTCTCATCCTAGGCCCAGCACTGGGATCACCTCTCTCTCCTCCACCTGTCCCCCCAGTTTCCTCCTCACCATGAGAAAAGGAAAGATTCCAATTCCCAGAGCCATGTCCGTTATGCAAGTGGCTGAGGCTGTGTGTGGTGGACTTGGGGCATCGGGACAAGCCAGGAGGAGGACCCTTCGGCAGTGATGGCAAGCAGCAAAAGAGGAGCTAAGGATGGAAAAATTAGGAGAGGGGGTCAATCATTCCTGGATATCTGCAGCTTGCCTGTTCATTTTGCACAGGAAAACGGCGTCTCCCCTTTTAAGTAGAGAGTTGTGTCTGCTTGCATAGGAGAAGACATCCTGAAACTCTATCATCCCCCAGGAGGTCTGCTTTGGAGTCCAGCTCTGGATAGACGCCTCCACTACCCAGGCTCTTGGCAGCTGGTCGGGCTACTTCCTGTTCCTGCCACCTGCTTCTCTCAGTCACTGGTCTTTGCGTTTCTGAAGTACACCCAGAGCCCCTGGTGGCCTTAATCCATTTGTTCATTCCATTACCATTTATTCTTAGCAGAGGCACTAATTAAGAATGCAAAATGGTTGTATATACACATGACATAAGTTGAGGAATTGTGCAACAGTCCATATCCAGATATAAAAATTTTGTAAATGGAATAGGAATTCTTCATTTTTATTCTGTTTACATTCCTACTCAAATGATGAATTTGGAATAGGATCCCCCCCCCCCATGTTTTAGCCCAGAAAAATAATGTCAAAGGACCAATGTCAGCCTAGCTTAATGTGAAATTGTCTTTTATCATTGATTAGAAATAAACTCAGGGAAAATCCAACAGCAGTTGTAACCAGTTGATATCTTGGTGGAACAAATTCTTAAAATTTCTAACTTTAGCACAACAATGCAAAACACCAAAACTTGGCATTCTCTAAATATTCAAAAGTAAACAGAACAATGAACACCCCATTAGGTAATGGAATCTCACTTTTACCTAAGAAATAATGTATGAAATATCTCATAATTTTAAGTAGAACTTAAAATATTTAAATTGAAAAAAATGTGCTTTTATAATTGTGAATGATTCTTCCTTGATGTATTTGTGACCTCACTCCTCTCTTCATACAGTGTTTGATATTAGCAGGAGAGAAAATAATAATGTGATCACTTTTGCTGCTGGTAGCTTTCTTTCCACTCTCCCACTGGAAAGCAGATATTATTTTTCCTGGAGCACATTGCCTGTCCCTTTTCCACACCTCTTCCTCTCCTCCCTCAATGTGCCTTAGCTTTTATTTTTAATTATTTTTTGAGTGGGAGGGGCAACTTTTTCAAATCCCAAATACGTACCTGGAAGTAATAGGAGGCAACATGTTTGACATTTGTGCCATTAGACTACAGGTAAAGCAAGATGTGCTTGGAAGAGATTACCCATGACACGTCCCTTCTTTTATTCCTCCATTCTTAAGTAAAAGGGCTGTTATTCTACACAACGGGTTTCCATAGCTTTTACCCACTGCATAGGAAGACAATATAATAGTGCCAGCAGTTGTCTGCTAAGACTTAAAAGCAGTGACTTAGTGATAACAGATCACTACCCAATCAGACCCAAAACACTTGCGCTTCAGAACTGCAGGAATTACATCTGCCTGCACATCTGCAATGTATAATAATTGTAATGTTTTTGCTGCACCTGTATGCATGTGAAGTGAAAAGACTCGTCTAGCTCATTCAAGGGTCTTCAAATACATGTATACATTTTTTTGATGTCTTCGGTGCATTTTATGGGCTATCTTATACAGACATAATTCTTTAGGCCTTTGGTTTCCATTTGATTTCATTTGGGCTTTGGTTTGAAACATTTTCTTTGCATTTGTCAACACAAAAAGGAAGTCTGGTTTTCACGAATTGCAAAGAATCCTTTCTGAATCTGGTTTGGGTAAATAACTAATGAAAGATCAGTAAAGGGACTTTCCACGGGGAGAAGTGGTGCCTCTTCCAGCTGAGTCTCCTCCCCTTTATAATCCCAACTGCTATAGCACTTTTACCTCACTCCGCATTGGAATTCTGGAGAATTTTACAAAAGTAGCTTCCTAGCACCAACACAAACCTACAGAATTAGAAGCTCTCAGGGTGAGGCTTATGCCTGTAAATTTTTGTAAACCCTCCTTCTCAGGTGATTTAGATATGCAGGCAGGCTTGAGAAACACTGTCCTTGTTAGGCAAAGACCCCATGTTTCTCAGTGTGTCCCCATCAGCCTGATCCCTTATTCCTACAGTAGATAACAGCTATCATTCATTCATTTATTAATAATATACATGGTTTGTTTAGCTAAGACCAACAAGAACATTCAGGCTCACTGAGAATTTTCTTGACATAGTTCCTAGCTTTCTTAATGTTGATCAGTTGGGGTTAATTCTTTATCATCTGAACAAGTAGTATTTTCCCTTGGTCAGCCCTGCTTTAGTTACTCTGGTGTCAACATGCTTCCAACTCAGACATATTTCCAAAGCAGTATCTCCAGAAGTAATCAGCCCTTCTTTCTTCCCCTACAACAGTGATTCTTGTTTCCCAGTCTGAAATGTTTCAGTTTAGTCTTACACATTTGACAATACCAACAGGTTATTTAAAGAACAAGGATCTGGGATGCCATGTTGCCTTCTATGCTATATAAATAGAGAGAAAAGAAAGGAAACATTGTTCTACATTTAATTTTTATGCCCTCTACAATTATTTTTTTCAGAATACATTGTATTATTTGCCCAGAACTGGGCTTTCTTTAATTGAAGAAAATCATGGGAAATGTGCCATGCTCAGAAGCCTTTTCAGGGAATCCATTTTATCCATTTTCACTGGGCATGTTGTTCATTAAAACCCCTTTCAGAACTTCACAAGCACCAGCACAAATACCAGAAAGTGCTATGCAGCTAGAAGACTTGACCCCACAGTTTCTCACTGTGGCACCATGCTTGTCATACCACAAAAACGTAACATTGGTGCCCCCAATAAATGCAATACAAACTGTTCTTGGATAGAAAGAGAAAAAGAATAAAATAACATGTTCAAAAACACCTGCATGAAACAGATGCTTTCTGGGAGAAAAAAAATGCGAAAATGAGATATGGAAAATCCTTGAGATAAGTTTTCACAACAATTAAATGTGAGATGGTTAAGAGGTAGTGTCAGTTCACACTGAATGGAAGCACAAAATAGTTTTATTTATCAGCAAGAAAAGAATCACTTCCCTATTACAGTCTGTAGCCACAAAGGGACTGTGGGCCACCCTTCATTCAGAGCTCTGAGAACTCATCCATTGAGGGATGGTTCCAGGGCTGTTACGTTTTGGCAGAATGCAGAGACTGATGATATGTGAGAAACACCCCTAACTACTTTTCCTCAACAGACATGGATTGTTCCCTATAAAAATGACCAACGGCATCTCTTTTACTTGTTGGGGGTTAAGGGGAATGACAACTAACACATTGTGTTCACAGCCAGCTAAAGAAGAGAAAGTTCAACAACATGTATCTGTGTCGCAATGGAAAATTCTGTGGTCCTAATGTTAGGACCCAAATTTGCCTCTCATTTTTCAGCATTCTTATCATCCTTGGAGGAAATGCAGTCATAAAAGAGAGTTTCAGAGTGGTGGTGATGGTGATAATGATGTGTGTGCGTGCACACATGGTGAAGGGCAGTGCATGTTATTTTATTTCACATAAATAACAAACATGCATGTTCGCTGTGATGTTTTTTAAAGAATTAGTATTACCAAAACTTTTTTTTTAAAGATTTTATTGGGGAAGGGCAACAGGACTTTATTGGGGGAATAATGTGTATTTCCAGGACTTTACTGGGGAACAGTGTATTTTTCCCAGGACCCATCAGCTCCAAATAAAGTTGTTGTCCTTTCCATCTTAGTTGTGGAGGGTGAAGCTCAGCTCCAAGTCCAGTAGCTGTTGTTCAATCTTAGTTGCAGGGGGCATAGCCCGTCATCCCTTGTGGGCTTCCAATTGGCAACCTTGTGGGTTGAGAGCAAACGCTCCAATCAACTGAGCCACCTGGCCACCCGGGAAGACAAGCAGCAACTTGTCTTCATTCTAGTTGCAGAAGGCGCAGCTCGCTGGCCCATGTCGGAATAGAACCAGCAACCCTGTTGCCCAGAGCTCACGCTCTAACCAGCTAAGCCACCTGTCCACCACCAAAACTTTCTTTTAAATGAGGAAAAACAAATAAGTAGACAACAATCTTCTTTCATGCCCGCCCTTGGAGAACACAGGTCAGAGTCTTTGAATTAATTCAAGTCCAGACTTTTATTTGCGTTCTAGAACAACTTATGAAGTTAATGCATCAATCAATTTATCTAGTTATATGTATTGAAATAATCTTTTTATCCTGATTCAGTATTGCCTGATTATCAAGAATTAGGTTTTATGGTCAAGTTTTATGTAAAACTTGCAAATTACTTTTCAGTATTCAAAGACATTGCAATAGAAATTGATTGGTTGAGATGCAGAAGAAACAAGTTTCCATAAAATTAAGATAAAGATAGCATTTCATGAACCAAATTAAGAAAAAAGGAAAATAAATGTCTTCATTGTCTCTTTTCTTTCCCCCTACTCCCCCACCCTCAATCAGAATATAGGCTGACACAACCTTTAATTGTTCTCTCTCAAACCTTTGCTTCATGCCTTGGTACAAATCACAAATCATGAAGACTGAATATTTTCTTTTGGAAACTTAATGTTAATACTATTCCATACCACATATAGCCAATGATGTTTAACCAAATATTCCATAAAAATTTAGGAGATTGTAAAAAAGAAGAGATTAGTGAGAAAAATATTTTTACCTTTCATGTCTGGCTTATCTGATACACATTCTATGACTGTATTTGTTGCCAAGTATATGGATTTAAAAAAGTACTCATATGTGAATCTGCACTGGAATTGATGTTGGTGGAAGTTTGTTTTCCCCTCGGGATAAAATGAGAGTATTTCAACTTAAAGAAGAAAGCAACATCTATAAAGGGGTTAGCACTATATTTCTTCAAAGAAGTTCCTAAATTTTACAGGGCTTAAAATCACTTATTGCTCCCAAACTCTACATAGATAAGTTGTTCTGATAGAATGGATTGTTTATTCAATCTGGACAACACAGAAGACTGAAAATTTAATGAACATCTTCTCCCATACAATGTTTGGCTGCAAGAAACTCTGAATGTGGTATCAAAAAATCATTCCATGGGGAAAGTGGCTTAGGACTGATCACTTATATTTTGATCACTTTTGACATCCAAGGTAATGCTGCCTCATATGTCACAGAGAGGATATTAACTGATAAATGGACTGTATTTTAAATGTTCTTTGAAAATTCCAAGGAAATTGGTCTAATTTTCTAATGTCTTATGTAAAAGCCCCATGTAAAATTACTGAAGAATTAAAAAAAAAAGAGGATCATAGTTCTGCTTCAGTCTCGGTAAAGATCAAACTTTCTACTCAGGAGAAAGATAATCTTCTTACAATCATGGAGTATTATAGCTGGAAGGAGTCTCAGAGGTGACCTTTCCAATCCCTTAATTTCACAGACGAGAAAAATTAGGGCCAGATAATTTAAGTGACTTATGGACATCTTTATTCTTAGCTTTTAATGAGGTATCTTAGATATTCAATTCTTTTAAGATTTGTACGTGTGCTTCACTCAGATGTAAACCAAAAGGTAGTAGAGTACGCACTTTTGCATACTACCTGCCACTGGGAAGTGAAGAGTCATAGCTGAGTAGATTTCAACGCCTATGGTTACATGTGAGATGAATTCAACTCTTAAATTGCCACCTACCCTTTATGCCCAGTTTTAAAAAGGAAGTACATATCTATTTATCTTTTAAATTTCTCCACAGCATGGGCTGCTATTGTCAGCAGAAGCAGGCAAACAAAGTGAATATACACTTGTCCTGTGTTTTCCAGAGACAAATAATCAGAGAATTAATTTAAGAATCCTGTTTGTTCAAATAAAATATTTGTGTCAAAAAAAGACCCAACTTTAATGTTTAAAATTTTTTTTTGTTTGGTATCATGTTAGCTATGCTTAAAGCAAAATGACAGTGTTGGCCCAGGTGTAGTGGCCATGAGGTGAACTATCAAGACACATGAAGTTGCCGGATGAGAGAGAGGGGACAGAACCAGTTAAGTGCTATTCTGCTTCATTCTTCTTTATTAAGGAAAAGTGCCTCCGAACTTAAAGCATAATGAACCAGAACAAATCCTGATATATTTGTAGCGAGAAAGAAAGTATCTAGTTACTCTAAATAGAGTGAATTATCTTGCCAAGTACTGAACCATCTTGTAAGTTCAATCAAGAATCATTTGTGATCATCTTTGCATAGTCAGGGGAAACAGAAGAAATCTGAATAGACTGAAGACATTAAAAATCTTGGTTCAAGTTTCAAAAACATAAATTTTCCAATTTGTAGACTGTTTGACTTGACTCTAATCCCTGATAAAATTCTACAATGGATCCGTCAACAAATGGTTTAGAAGAATTGAACAAACAAGCTAACACATTTCACTAAGAAAAAAATCCAAAGGGATTTTGTTTCTTTCCTCGTTTGTTTTGCATTATGTATCAGAAAAAATAACCTCTATAATAGAGTAAACTAGGATTCGGCCAATACATTCAGTATATTCTCCTGAACAACATGAAGAAATGTGGATTAGATAGTAGTGTGGTTAGGTGGATTGTTTACTAATTGAACAGACTTACACAAAAGCTTTGGAAATCCAGGAAAAATAAATAAAAAGACACCTAAACTCCACATCATGCTCCACAATGTCCTACATGATCTGCCTCACCTACTTCTCTCCTGGTTCACTAAGCTTCCGTCATGCTAGTGACTTTCTATTCTTAACCAAGCTCATGCCTTCCTGCTTGCATTTGCTACTCCCTTCTGCTTGGAATGTTCTCTCAGCTCTCTCAATAATTGGATCATTCTCAAACTGAAGGCATTAGTTAAATACCACTGATTCAGAAACTATCTCTAAATTAGATGGTCACCTACCCAACCCTGTCATTCTCTACTCTATCCCAGTTTACTTTCTACCACACTCTGATTATTTTCCATTTCCTCCACTAAAATATCAGCTTTATAAAAGCTAAGGCCTTGTTTGTGTATTTACCAAGTAGCCACAAGGCCTCACACAATGCCTGGTATGCACTAGGCTTCCATGAACATTTGAATGAAGTAATTAATGAAATACAATCATACTGTGATACCATATCCTCTCCATAGCCTCTATTTGACCTCTTAAGAGTATAATAGTTTTAACAATGTCTTATATCGAGATATAGGAGGTCTGGGGATTTTTTCTTATGTTTTGGGTTTCTTGTTTTTGTGTTTTTTTATTATTATTTCTTTTTTTTTAATTTTCCTAATTACATTATATAGGATAAATACACTGCATGATGGAATAAGAATTCAAAAGCACCCTGAGGGAGTG
Source organism: Rhinolophus sinicus (assembly GCF_036562045.2). Classification (NCBI taxonomy): domain Eukaryota; kingdom Metazoa; phylum Chordata; class Mammalia; order Chiroptera; family Rhinolophidae; genus Rhinolophus; species Rhinolophus sinicus. Next base: position 36,728,443 of record NC_133758.1, on the reverse strand, counting down.
AAAGGTCAAACACATACAACAAAATGACATATATCAAGGATGCATGGCAAGTTCTGCACTTAGAATCAAAGGAATTGTTTGTGCTATTCTAGGATGGGAAAACTTGTTTTGTCATCAGGATTTGTAAAAGGTACCTTGGGTTTTAGTTTTATTGTAATCTTGTTATGAGCCAGTAATGTGATATGGGCATTAAAAATCACTAGAGTCTTGAAATCAAAAGATGGTACCTCCCGACCAAATTATACACTTGTTCAATTCTAGATATTAACATTTAAGAACACTGGAAAAACTAAAGGCTGTTGAGAGAAAGAGAATAATGATTATGAGAGGCATAAAAAACTATTCTCATAATTAAAGAATCATAAATTTTTACCAGAAAATTCAATAAGAAGGAAGGATTTTCTAAGAGTCTAGAATCATCCCAAATTATGTTAAGTTATTCCACAGAACAGTGAATTCCTTGTCAGTGCAGATTTCCACTTCTTGGTTAGCAGCCACTGTATCCACTTCTTAGGATACAGTGAAGGGAATTCCCACAGAATGAAAGTTTATTTGACTAATGATTAGGGATTGATTTATATACTTATAGCTGAGCTTCCATACTCCTCAGTTTCACTACCATTGAGTATTTGCATCAAACACTTGCATTTTTCTGATTTACAATGTGATATATATGGAAAAGTTGGTTGAAAAGTGTATATGTTTTATAAATCTGCAAATGTAAAATGATTATTATAGTAAGTATCTCATTATGTATTGGTGGATCATGGAGACATTAGGAAAAGATCAGCCATCTATTCACATAGCCAGGAACTGAATATTAGTTAATAAAATAGAAAAACTTGTATACAATGTACGGGATTAGCCTTGGAAGGATAATTCATGAGGTTGTCTTTAAGTTTGTACCTCAAAAAATTAGAAAGACCTGAAAGTAATGGAAGGAAAGCAGATTTGGAAGATATTTATAATTTTAAAGCAATGAATACATGTCAGTTTGGAGAAAACTGTGTGACCAGAAGGACAGTCACCTTAAGAGTAGGGCAGAAGAACCAAGAGCCTTGATTTGACCCTATCTATCAAATTCCATAAAAGACATACACTTTTTGGTTCTTACAGTCATGTAGTCTATAATAAGCATAAATCAGCAGGTTCAAAACAGCCATGGTGAAATATCCCCCCACGGCTGCCCTCTTCACTGCATTGACTAAGCAACTTTAGTTAAGTCCACCTCTCAGGGATTCTGGTATATGTATTTATCTCCGTCATGAAAAAAGTGTATCTCCAGTCTAAATGATCATTATGGCTTACATATTTTAGCATTATGTAATTTTGATTAGTCTGAGTCAAGCTTTCTAAGTCTATAAAATGCTGAACAACATAATAGGGAGGCAGATTATGAACCACAGTAATATCACAACATAATAGCACCTTGAGTGGCTCCTTGGTAGACAGCCCATACGGCCCTTATCTGACCACACTGTTACTCCCAATCAAAGCTACATCATTCTGTATTGACTACATACTTAAACATGAGCTACAAGTATTTAGCTGAGGCAGAACTAATATAAAGAGATGTTTGATTTCTGGGTATGAACAACAACCACTGGACATAAGACCATTAAGAAACCTACAGGTTAAAAGGTAATTCAGAGGGCTACAAAGCACATGAGATGACTTGGAAAGGAAAGATTCAAAGATCAAAGGAAAGGATAGTTTTTTAACAATTGGTTATTTTAAACCTCACAAGTAAGCAAAAGCGCATGACTGTCACAAGGAAATGACTATGACTGAAATGACAAAAAGGTTTGTCTGAAATTTGGCATTTAGACTTATGTAGAGTGCCCCTGGAAGCTGTTAGAATGAGTTTTGTATGAGCAAAAGTGACTTCATATTGAATGAGCAAGAGTTACTCCATTTTGGACATGGACAAAGAACTTAGCAGACAACGCCCAGGGAGATGCCAGGTTGCCCTGGTAATTGGGTGTAACCCGTTACACCCCCAAGGTCTGCTACTGAAGATAAGGTGACATCAGGAAGGCACTCAGAACTGCATAAGAACTGAGGACTTTCACAGCTCAGAGAGCCGATCTTGACTGAGAGGTGGTCACGCTGCCACTCTGCTCTGAGAACCCTCCACTCTACTCTGACTGAACCTCTGCTGGACCGACCTCCCAAAGCAGCCACCCTTCCTCTTCCACCAGGACTCTGATTGACTTTGGGACTGGTTCGTTACTCTGTTTTACCCAATTATTGTATTACTCTGTGGGCTTTACTGTTTGGTGTACTGATGATGATGCTTAACTGTTTGGTGTACTGATGATTGATGTTTGAGTAAAGAGCATATTGAAAGTCATTTAAGATCCTGAGTGCTCTCTTCTTCACTTGTGCTATGGCTACAGTAGAGCCTCAGTCAGTGCCAGGTAGATCCTGGGGGTCTGAGAATCTCTGGGGTTAGTCCCGCTGACTTGCAAGAAGAGATTGCAGCACGAACTTTGAGCCTAGCAATCGCTCGTGACAGGAGGAGACTTAGTAATGACCTGTAGACCTGAAATACTAAGTCTACTCCCATGGAGGACTCAATAGAGAGGACTTTAGATGAAAACTCCCAAATGACACAAATATTTGAGAAAAGGCTGCTGAACAGGTTCACACATTTAACTAGAAAGATACCAATGAAGCATTAGTCACCCATATACATTTTTGGAAACACATAAACTCCTTCTTGTCTTTTTCTCCCAAAAGAGTGGAAGGAGAAAGTATTCTAACTGTGGTTTGGGTTAGAACAGTGAAGTGCATCAATGGCACAATGGAATATTGAAAAACCAACTGCTGAGTCATTCTCTCCTCTGTTGTAAGGGGTCCTTGTTTCACACTGTCTAGATATTATGTGACCCAGGAACAGCAGTCCACAAGAAAAGCAAGCTTGTTTCCTTGCATTTTTTATGCTTAATTTGTGTTTGGGAATGACATTATGACATCATAGCACAAAGTTTATAAATGATATATAAAATGAAATGTTCTTGACCATCACACGAAGTGCATTCAGATCACACAGAGGGTGAAAAACTCATACACAGAGCTCCCAACCCATTATTGCCCCCACCCCCAAATTGTTTGCTTATAGTGTTCTAAACTAATACATTATTTATGTTGGCCCTCCCATTCCTTAGACATCCACTCCAAGGTATTGGACCATGACCCTGGGGAGCAAATTATATCCATATACACAAATCCCAGTCGTGTAGATTTGTGTAGTCTTGTAGTTTTCATAAAGAAGGAAATATTTTTATTTTTTTATTTTTCAGTAAGCTTTTGAAATTTAGATGGTAGAAGAATGTGGCAAAGAACAAGAGCAAAATAATGCCACTTGGCTTTCTGGTTGGTGCATTTAGTGGCTAACCTGAAGTTATTACTTGCCTGTAAATTTCAGGCTACACATCCAGCTACCGTGTTTCCCCGAAAAGAAGACCTAACCGGAAAATAAGCCCTAGCATGATTTTCAGGAGGGCATCCCCTGAACATAAGCCCTAATGCGTCTTTTGGAGCAAAACTTAATATAAGACCGGTCTTATTTTCGGGGCAACATGGTACTTCCCCAGGCTTCATTAAATCTGCAGCTGATCTGCAAGGAAAGGGATATGTGCTTGCCATCCAAAAATAAAGAAAAAAGGCACAGAAGATTTGTGATACATAGCAGATATTTCAGCAAGTCAGTGCTCGAGGCAGAAATTAAGAACTGTTATACCCAGTTCCTTCCCCCAGCCACTAGGTTTAATTTTAACCTTCAGATGATTTAGCAGCTGATCAGTGAGAATCAATGATACTGTTCCTGCATGTGCTCATATGTTCCAAGGGACAACGAGCATGTAGGGTTTTTACATTTTTGGACAAATAAACATATATTATTTCATATGTTGCAAAACATTTCAACATATGGAAAATATCTAGAAGTGTGGTCTTGTATCATAAATATTGTATTTCCCCAAAAATAAGACCTAGTCGGACAATCAGCTCTCATGTGTCTTTTGGAGCAAAAATTAACAAGATCTGGTCTTATTTTACTATAAGACTGGGTCTAATATAATATAATATAATATAATATAATATAATATAATATATACCGGGTCTTATATTAATTTTTGCTCCAAAAGACGCATTAGAGGTGATTGTCCGGCTAGGTCTTATTTTCAGGGAAACACAGTATAAACTATGACCTTTTATAATGAGATTGAGCTGTCTGTAAACTGCTATAAAAACAGGGAAAAAAATCAAGAATGGCCCCCATAGCCTATTCACATTAGGATATATGAGCCTTTATTTATTTGCCATCAAATTACTTTTGAAAATAGTCATTTGTAAAGCATCTGGAACCTAATTATTTAAGGAAGAAAGGATGGCGATTTTCTTTAGAAGAAGACAAATTATCCATTTACTCAGTGGCCACTCTACTTCATCAATTATGAACACCTTTTTCTGCCAGTCTTGGATATTGACTGTCTATAGCAGACAGTCGAAGCTGAGATTCAATGAAGTGGTAAGAATCTATTTTCAATATCGCAAAGGAAACACAGCAAACTTTAAAACACGCAAGTAATGCAAGGTACTGTGTGAAAAAGAGTAATTCCTGGATAGAACTAACTAAGCTGGGAAATCAATTATTGGAAACCACATTCACCTGTTTCTGAAAAGACACCCACTGAGAAATCATCAGAATATCTCACCAGCCTGCCAAACAAACAAACAAACAAACAAACAAACAAATAAATGTGCAACCCTCCTATATCTGTGAAGGATGCTAACAGCAGCATTGCTTAGCAATTGTTTCAAAGACAATGAAAAGCATTCATACTTCTCCAAGTCTCCACCTAGGCTGTTTATCTCCAGATTCATGGACTTCTTACTGACGAATTAGGAATTAGAATTTAGGAATTCTATTCAGTGACTCTGAGTGCCACAGCTTGTTGTGGTTCTGGATTGTCATTAACCCCCAGAAATAACTAAAGTCATGTGTTGGATTATCCCATCTCCATTTAAGGAGATCACCTAGCATGTACCAATGTTTAAAGCATGAAAAAAATCATGGATAAACTTAAGAGAATTTAGTTTTGAGGTTTAAAAAAATTGGGGAGAGGGGGAGCTCTTGAGATACCTGAGGTACATGTTTGTTCTCTTTTTGAAATGAATCTTTTTAACAAATGAGAGGTTTATGGCAGTTTAGTAAACCTAACACACATGTTTGAAGTTAAAATACATTCCAAATTTATTTCAGTTCGATTCATAGTAGGTATAATTGGGTGATGTTTTTATACAGTATGGGAACTGAGGAGACAAGAAATCTTCTTTAGCATAAAGACTCATTTTACTCTAAATGCAAAAATGCTTTTTCACTCATTTTCCTTAGGTCAATTTGCAATGGTGTTTTAACATCTGAAACTGTCACCCATGAATTTGAATTTCTGCATCATTAAATGGGCAACAAGCTAGTGCTGCTTGATGAAAATATGAGCTAGAAGATAACAGCACCATATGGAATGATGATCACATAATGAACCAGAAAACCAAAAACTGAATGAGTCAGGCTGCTTAGAAACACAAAACAAGGTTATAGTACTCTTTTGAAATTACTACCCTCACAAATGGTAAAGCGTATTACCTTCCAAACTTGATATTATCACCTCAGTTCAGTAAGTCTTATAATATCCCCAAATTATTCCTAAGGATGCAGACAGTTCTCATGAGACTCAAAGAAAATTGGAAAACATTTAACCCTTTCTTTTCAAACCTTTAGGCTATACTTTTGGCTCACTCTATTTCTTTCCCACTGAGAGTAAAAGCATAAGGGTGTGCAATATTATTTTTATTTTGAAAGTTCTAAATTTCTAGTCACAGTCATGGCTGAAATTTATATAACTAAATGAATATTATACTAATAGAAACTGGTTTCAGTGAGCCATGAGTCTTGGAATGATGATATGGAAGGCAACAAATAACATTTTCTTCTACTTGATTTATTTTTACTCAAGAGATTTTGATACTTTATAGTTTGATGAAGTATTACTCAATGATCATGGTTTGAATTACAGCAACCAAAAAATGAGGCTGGGTATACTTCAATATTGCATATGCAATAATATCAAAAAAGCATATTAAATGAGTTGTAGTGATTTAGATGGCTCCCAATATCTAAACAACACCCAGGGAACATGGAGTTTTAAGAGCCTTTGAAGACATGTTATCAATCATTTTGGTCACCAGAATACCTTGGATAAAATACTCAAAGAGTATACAGATGCCCCAGCATAATTAAAAACAATAAACTACACATGTACTGGATTTCTACATAAAAGATCTAATTTAATCCTTAAGGAAAGCTTGTGAATCAGGTTCTATTATTCATATTTCACATAAGAAAATTTAAAGGATTTGCCCTAGATCACATAGCTAACGTAGGACCTAACTAAGCCCTAAAGGATAATACTAAAATTTGTGTAGTATTTGCTATGTATCCGTCATTGCTCTGAGAACTTGAGAGACCCATTTAACCCTCAGGAGGGGAGGCTGAGGTCCAAGGTTCCATGATTACTGGTTGGCAGTGTGGCTCCAGAGTCTGTGCTCTCAACCACCATCTTGTGCTTCCTCTACTATCTCTGGCTTCTGGATAAATAAAATAAATACTGAGGGCTAACGTTTTGGGATTCTGGCTTGGCTTTATATAGCACAAATAGCCAAACATAAGTAGAATGATAATAGTTTAAAAAGAGAAGATTGAATTCCCAAATTTCTGCAAGTAAAAATAAAATAAAATCTTCAGGTGCTAAAATCCTTATTTCTGAGTTATTCTCTTGGCTTCATCTTCAAAAAAATAGCTGTCTTGCTTCAAACCACCTAAATAATGTTCAGAAGTGGCAATATTTTCATCTCCAAGAAATTTCTGAAGAGAACATTGTAATGCCCTGTGGTATTCTACCACTACATAGGAGAAGGTTGGGTCAAAACCAAAGAGAGAAGCAAATGGTCATAAAATTGTGTTGATGTAAAATATCCTACATCTGCTTCTAATGATTCTGCTATAAGGACATGAAGAGGTAGGACCAGCAGGATATGGGTAACAATAGAAATTGAGGCAGAATAAGTAGGAATTGACCTGCCCTCCAGGCTGCAAGACGAGGCACCTCCCTGGTCACACAAGTAACAAGTGACCACATCCAACACCTGTGGCCAGAGAAAAACAAGAACCAGTTTTATCCAGTAGGACCAGCATCCCTGACCAGAACCTGACCTTCAGCTAATTATAATGTCATTATAATGTTACTTACATTGCAGTTACTATGACTCCCATCATGCACCTGATGCCATGACAGCTCTGGAAGAACCAAATAAGAGGGAAAACAGTGGGAAACTTCCGGTCCCACCTACTGGGAGGAGACAGAGGAGCCACGTCAACACCAAATCCCCAAGACCTGCACCCGGGAGGAATAAAAACCCCTGAAAGGGACTTCCTCGGGGCTACTCAGTTTCTGAGTTCACCACACTTCCTTCTCTAGTGTGCACTTTCACTTCAATAAACTCTCTGCACTTTCCTGCATCTCTCTCCCTCTTGAATTCTTTCTTGAGCGGAGACAAGAACCTGGTCACACTGCTGCTTTGGGTTGCATCCTCTTGTGAATATCTCCATGAGCCTCCTGACGACAAAAATAACTATATAATTAGCTATTTTAAAGTAGATCCATCAGTAATAATAGTAATATAAAAAACTAAAGACGTCACACATAGTATTTTTTTCTTTGCATTTACATCTTGCATTATTTTGTTAAACACATCTGATGAACTCTTAATGGACTTCAGCATATATTTCACAAATATCTTTAGAAGAGATTTGTGACTGGTTCTGCACAAAAATGGAAATAAGTACTTAGGTGCTATAGGTATAAAATTATAGTTGCAAGCAATCATTAAATATTTATTGAAACTGACAGGTAAACCAACCATATTAGACATAATCCTTGTCTACTGTGCTGAAATTTCAAATTCCACATGGCAATAAGTCACATGGGATTGTTTACAAAATGCTTTTTTGAAGAAAGCAGGGTTTTAAATGGTAATAACCAATTATCTTTCTATTATACAGAGAATGCCCATAATTATTTGTAAAAAAAAAAAAAAAAATGGTTTTTAAAATGGCATTGTATCATGGAAAAAGAAAATGGATTTTAAGAAAATCTCACTGGGCAATCATTGGGATACATGATAGGAAACGCCCTGTGAGTCCTCTCTGTATTCTGATTTACAGAAAATTTACACAATGCTAAATTGCTTCAATATGGTTGTAGAAAAATGAGGTAAAATAGCAGGCACGATTTACTAACTGTCATCTTGAGCCTTACTGATCAAGAATCACAAAGCATGCACTCAAAAACGACCTTGTGGGGACAAAGCCCCGGAGAGCAGTTTCCAGGCTCTCGGCCTCAGGTGGAGGGGTGCTGGCTTGGGTAGTAGGTGGCCGTTAGCTGTTGCCGGTTAGCCAATTGGCTACTGATATAACTGCTGTGGCTGCAATGGGGAGTGGGAATCAGTCGGTTGGCAGAAAAGCGGACAGCAGGTCGCACGTCAGGTGACTCCAGCCTCCAGTGAGACTATAGTGGTATGACTCCCCTACCTATGGCTCCGTGGGTGTTCCTTTTTGGCCTCACCTTATCCTGTGTTCTTATATGGGGAGCAGGAGCTGAGACCCTGGAGGCCGCCCTGCATGACAGATCTCTTCTCCAATAAACAAACAAAAAAAGAAAAGAAAACAATTAGACGAAGCAGTGCAGGATCTAAACAACAAAATCTGAAAACTACAAAGTTTAAGCCTAACTTTACTCTGCCAGGAATGTGATTGTTCACAAGGTGAACAGACTTTTTCAATTCAACTGTTTTCTCAATTGTAACATTTGCACTACAATACGAACATATTTCTTACTAGGATTCTTGTGGAACAGATTACTATTAAATTACTATTACTCTGAAATGAAATATTCTAGAGAGAGAGTGAGCCAAATTTGAGAAAGTATTTTTATTTTCGATAACAACAATAGTTAATTTCATCAAATTATTGCCCTTGTGTCTAGTACAGCCCTGATTCACAATGTGTGAATCCTGTTCCCTGAAAAAAAGATACGTTGAAATTCTAACCTCCAATGTGACCTTTATCTGGAAGTAGGGTCATTGCAGATGTAAATGGTTAAGGTGCGGTCGTAGTAGAGTGGGCCCCTAATCTGATATGACTAGTACCCTTATAATCTGGCCATGTGAAGAGGGACATACACAGGGAAAATGCCATGTGATAAAAAAAGGCAGAGACTGGAATTATGCTGTTGCCGATCAATGTATGCCACAAACCAGCAGCAAACCACCACAAGCTAGGAAGAGAGATGGAAGGATCCACTATAAATTTCAGAGGAGCATGGCCCTGCCAACACCTTCATTTTGGACTTCTAGCCTGCAGAACTGTGAAACAACACATTTCTGTGGTTTTAAGCCACACCATGTGTGTTACATTGTTACAGAAGCCCTAGGACACCAATACAGACACTGTACAAATTGTATCTCTCTTCCTTTTTAGACCCCTCTCTGTTTTCACAGAGTGCATGATGGAAGGAGTTTGATACACCTGAGTTTGAAAATGATGCCACTATTAACTAGCTAGCTGTTTAAAGCCATTCATGTAACTTATTTGAACTTCAGTTTTGGGAAATGAGAAAAATCCTCCGCAAAATTCCTAGAAAGATTAAATGAGATGATATAGCTAAAATGCTTAGCATATACTAGGCATTGAGTAAACATTAAATCCAATCTCTCCTTGCTCCATAGAATGTTGGAGTAAAGATTAAATGAGACTAGAAACATACAATGTTTTCACCGTAGGCATGCTATATATTTTATTAGTCTAAAATCACCCACAACTCGAGCATACCATGAAAGGCCCTTAAGAGCTCCATCTGAGAGGCAGTTGTTGAGACACCTGGAGCCTAAGAAGATAATTTGGGATGGTGTCACGCGGGTGTCATGCGGGGTCTCAGCTCCAGGTCCTCACACAAGGACACAGGATATGATAAGGCCAAAAAGGAACACCCACGGAGCCATAGGTAGGGGAGTCATACCACTATAGTCTCACTGGAGGCTGGATTCACACGATGTGCGACCTGCTGTCCCCTTTCTTGCCAACTGACCGACGACTCTCTGTCTTCCCCCAACTATCCTCGACTCCCCAACGTAGCCGCAGCAGTTATATTAGTGGCCAATGGCTCAATGGTTACAGCTGATGGCCAACTAGCCACAGCTGACGGCCATTTACTACCTGAGCCAGCACCCTTTCACATGAGGCCGAGAACCTGGAAACTGCTCTCTGGGGCTCTGTCCCCACAGATGGGCTGGAGTTGAGTTCTGTGGAATCAGAAATCTTGCCCTGAGCTGCAAAAGGCAGTGAAATAGAATCCCCTCAGGTCCCTAAAATTTTCCATCAAGCATGAGAAAAGGCAGCCTTGCATGTATTTTACAACACAGTTCCGCAAGGACTTGCTTTGAACAAGGAAAGCAATACATATATAATGGAATGCTATTCAAACTTTAAAAAGAAAGGAAATTCTGTCATTTGCAGCATGGATTGAATTTGAGGGCATTATACTAAGTTAAGCAAGTCAGACAGAAAGAGAAATACCATATGATTTCACCTATATGTAGTATCTAAAACAAAACAAAACAACAACAACAACACAAAAATCCAGGCTGATAGATACAGAGACAAATTGGTGGTTGCCAGAGGTGGGGGTGAGGGATGGGTGAAATTTGTGGTGGTCAAAATGTGAAAAACTTCCAGTTATAAAATAAATAAGTCCTGGGGATGTAATGTAGAGCATGATATTATAGTGTATTAATAGTACTGTATTGATTATTTGGAAATTGCTAAGAGACTAAATCTTAAAAGTACTCATCATAAGAAAAAATAAAATCTGTGATGTTAACCAGACGTATTGTAGTGATCATTTTGCAATGTATGCATGTATTGAATCATAGGTTGTACACCTGAAACTAATACAATGTTATATGTCAATTATATCTGAATTTAAAAAAACAACAACAAAACTATTGATACAGACACGTTGGATGATTCTCAAAGGCATTATGCTGAGTGAAAAATGCCAGTCCCAAAATGACACATACTATATGATTGCATTTATTGGACAGTCTTGAAAAGATAAAATTATAGTGATTGATGACAGCTCAGTGGTTGCCAGGGGTTGAAGGCAGGGGGAAGATGTGACTACAAAGGGATAGCACAAAGGAGTTTTAAAGTGGTGGAATTATACTGTATCCTAATTGTGGTGGTAGTTACATGAAAATTTATAGAACTGTACATCAAAAGAGGACAATTTTAATGGTACTTCTAAATAAGAATTTTGAAAATGGGGGCCAGGGGAGAGCACCACCAGGACTTGGAGGGGTCCCAGGAGGCACGAAGTCTGCTTGATTCTACTCTACTGGGAACTTAGTCTACTTGAGCAAGCTTCAGCAATCTGCAAAATGGGGAGGGGGGGGAGAGAGAGAGAGACAGAGACAGAGAGAGAGAAAGAGAGGGGGGGGTTCATGTTAGAAAATGGCAAGACTAACTTTTGGGGAGAGAGAGAAAATGGAGGTGAAAAAATCCAGGAATCTGAGCAAATGCTTCTGAAACCTAAGGAGGCAGTGGTCAGAAACCCAATCCTTGGTTTTCCCTGTTTGAGTGTTTTAAAACAGAAGAAAGGACAATTTTCTCCCTGCACAAAGGAAGAGTTACTCTGTGCCAAGTCTCTCCCTCCCTTAGTCCTCTTGGCTTACTTAGCCAAAGACCGGAAAGCAAAGCCATCACATGCGCTGCTAGCTGTACACCCCCAAAGCACATCTCTAGGATCTACTTTTAAGTAAAGAAAATTCTTTTCTGAGCTGCTATTCCAAATAGGAAGACGCCCCCAATAATAGTCAAATACATCCCAAACCATACTGGTACTTCTGGCTGCCAGTGTGGTGTGGTTGACTGGCTTCAAAGTGTGTCTTCTAGGGCTGTGAAGAGCCTAGAGGTCCACACTTCATGGAACACCTGGAGGTGAAACTCACCCTGCCCTCCCGAGGGGGGAAGTACACAGACTGGAAGCCCCTACTGAGGAGAATGATGCCTCACAAAGAACACGCAGAATGGCAGCAACAGCCAAGAAAGGATCAGCCACGGGTGGATCAGCGACAGCAAATCATCCCTTACACTCCCCTCCTTCTCGTCTCCGCCAGGGGATCTGGCGACCCTGGGGAGCAAGAGAAGGGGCCGTGACAGAGCAGACCACTCCCCTTCCCACGGCGGGTGGGGATCCCTAGGGCCATGAATCAACCCTGCACTGGCAAGGGGAGGCGGAGCGCTTGAGTTCTAAAGTCCCGATTTTAATAACTGAAAGCGAATAGACTGCTGTTCCGGATATCAAGGAACAAAAGAGCGCGTCAACAGAACATGGTTAAAAGCGATGATTGAATAAAAATAAAACCCTTTCATGTTTGCCGGTCCCAGAGCGCAGAAGCACTTCACTGAACACAAAGGTATAGAATATGACAAAGGACTACTGAATAATGCAGCAACCAGTCTCCAGGGACGAGAATATTCGCGCAGTCCCGCTGGGCTCGGGTGAGTTAAGGTAACGTTACTAGTGGGAGATGGGGCACATAGAGGCTCAGAGCAAAGAGTGGGCAATATTGCCATTAATCTGGATGTAATCAGCAGCCTCCAAAGCTACTGAGGCAATGTGGTGACTTGACAGTTTAAGAAGCCATTTCTGAGAGTGAGCTATAGCATCAGCCAGAGGGAAACCCGGGCAGGAAGTCTGAGACCCATGTGAGTCATCTTGACCTTTGTTGCTCCCCCAGTCTAACCTACAGGGAGAGATGTCAAGGACAAAATGGAGGCCAGAAGGACAAAGAATGGGCTTGCCTTAGTAGGAAGGAAGAAGTGGTGGGAGGTGTGAAAGGTTTAAAGTTACTTTTAAAATAATTTGACTCACACTTTAATTCATTTGATTAGTAGAGCAATGTCTGCAGTTCTGCTTGGGAGGCCGTCTTCTTGAAAAGCAAAATAGACTGAGTTAGGTTAAGGTAAGGAAAAAGCTGGAATATGTGCCTTAAGCTGTATATTCTGTACACCACAAGAGAGTATAGAGGGAAAACTAGTCTTTGAAACTCAAATATGGCTTAGCTCCCTTCCCTGGAACAGAGCTGCCAGTTTTGAAATTCAAAATTTAATTAGTAATAAGGAAGACACTTTGTCTGCACCCCCCACCCCCCCCACCTTGAGACACACACACACACACACACACACACACACACACACACACACACACCTGCCTCATACAAATATCTCTAGAACGTAATATAATGATGGGCAATTACATGAAAATGAAGGAATATGAGGTGCTGACTGTATATATAATTCTTGAAGAATAGCTATTAATACTAAAGAACTGAATGTAGAAAGTTTAAAGAGGAATGATAAGATGAGGACTGGTGTCAGAGAGATGCTGAGGTAAATTAGCCGAGTTTACAATCAATTAGCTATCTAGCATGACAGGAGAGGAAACTGAGTTATAGGTTTTGAGAAGGAATGAATGGAGAAATGGCCATTACATCAATAGAAGCAGGGAGGATGAGAGAAGATTCAGAGAGGCGAGAGGTGAGTTTGATTTTAAACATCCTGAAACAAGAGTGCCTGCATGACATTCACAAATACTCAGAAATAAGAGGCTGTAGGGAGGGGACCTTCTCCTCCTCACCGATGCCCTAAAGCATTGGAGGCTGGGTTTTCTGTGCTCCCATGCCAGAAAGAGGAGCTAAGCCCCAGCTTCAGCACACACAGTGGCTACAAGAAATAAACAACAAAGCTATTTTTTTTCACACTGACTGATCGAACTCCCCAAGGGTTGACAGTGTCTCCATGTGTTAAAGAGCAAAGACCCAGCTTAAGTAAATGCTGAACCAATAACTAAGGACTGCAACTGTAGATGTTGTGAAGTTTGTGACAAGCAATAATGAAAATGTCAGATGCCATGTGGATAACTTGGTGCATAAGAAACTCATGTTATTTAACAATCTGCCAGTGGGTGCACAAAACCCAGCTGAAATCAAACTATAGGCAGCCAAGAACACACCGCTGAAGTCATTATGGAGCACTACCAAGATTGGCAAGAGAACAGCAGAGCTGTGATTCTTATTCTACAAGGAGGCCAGAGCAAGGGGAGGGGGTAGGGTGAGTTACATGGATGGAATGTGCTAGAAACTGCTAGTAAGGGGGAAAAGTACTCCCTTAAAGTTAATATACTGAGTGACAAGTCACAGGAAAAGAGGATTACCCACCTTCTAAAACACACTTGTCTCTGGGATTTCCTTTGGGATAGTTTTATTTGGTCAGCTATGTTCTCTTTTTTTGTTTGTTTGTTTTCATTACAAATTTAATTAAGTTCATCAATGTTTGGCTTCTCTAGACTTTTTCCAGACTCTCCCCAAACAGACCTTTTTTTTTTTTTCAGTTACAGTTGACAATCAATATGATTCTATATTCATTTGAGGTGCACAGCACAGTGGTTATTTATATAATTTAAGAAATGATCCTCCTGACTAGGCCAGTACCAACCTGACTAGTCTAGTACTTTCACTTAACATAATACCCTCTAGGTCCATCTATGTTGTCACAAATGGTAGGGTATCATATTTTATGCCTGAGTAATATTCCATTGTATATACTCTTATGTACCACTTTCTCTTTATCCAATTGTATATTGATGGGCACTTGGGTTGCTTCCATAATTTGGCCATTGTAAATAGTACTGTAATGAACATGAGGCTGCATATATCTTTTCAAATTAGTGTTTTGTATTTCTTTGGATAAATAGCCATAAGTGAAATTGCTAGGCCATAAGGTAGTTCTATTTTTAATTTTTTGAGGAACGTCCAAACTTTTTTCCATAGTCGCTACACCAGTTTGCAACCCCACCAAGAGTGTACAAGTGTTCCCTTTTCTCAGCATCCTCGCCAACACTTGTTGTTTGTTGATTTATTAATGATAGCCATCCTGACAGGGTGAAGTGAGATCTCATTGTGGTTTTTATTTTCAATTATCTGATGACTAGTGGCATTGAGCATCTTTTCATATGCCTATTGTCTGTGTGGATGTCCTCTTGGGAGAAATGTCTATTCAGGTCCTCTGCCTATTTTTTTATTGGATTTTTTTTTTTTTTTTTGGTGTTGAGTTATATGAATTCTTTATAAATTCTGATATTATTAAATACTGATCAGATATATCATTGGCAAATATCTTCTCCCATTCAGTAGGCTGTCTTTTCATTTTGTTGATGGTTTCCTTTGCTTTTCAAAATCTTTTTAGTTTGATGTAGTCCCATTTATTTATTTTTTCCTCTTTTGATTCTATCCCTGAGGGGCTAGGTCAGAAAAAATATCATCAAGAACAATGTCAGATAGTTTACTTCCAATATTTTATTCTAAGAGTTTTATGGTCTCAGATTTTGCATTTAAGTCTTTAATTAACTTTGAGTTTATTCTTGTATGTTTGTCATGTAAGAAGGTGGTCAGTTTCATTTTTTTGCATATACATCCATGTCCAGTATTGCAAACAATATTTATTGGCTAAACCATCTTTACCCCACTGTATATTCTTGCCTCCTTTGTCATAGATTAAATTACCATATAGGTGTGGGTTTTTTTTCTGGGTTCCCTATTCAGTTCCATTGATCAATGTGTCTTTTTCTTTGCCAGTACCATGCTGTTTTGATTACTATGGCCTTGTAGTATCATTTGATATCAGGTAGCATGATACCTCCAATTATATTCTTTCTCAAGATTGCTGTAACTATTTGGGGTCTTTGTGGTTCTATATGAATTGTAAAATTATTTGTTCTAGTTCTGTGAAAAATGGCATTGGTATTTTGATAGGGATTGCATTGAATATATAGATTGCTTTGGGTAGTATGGACATTTTAATGATGTTAATTCTTCCTATCCATGAGCATGGTATATACTTCCATTTATTTATATCTTCTCCAGTTTCTTCCTTCTTCCAGTCTTATAGTTTTCTGAGTACAGGTCTTTTACCTCCTTGGTTATATATATATATGTATATATATATTTTTTTTTAATTAAATATTAATTTTAAATTTAATTTAAAAAATATATATTCATACTTAGTAACAAATATAACAAATATGATAAAAATAAAAATAATAAAATCAGTTTTATCATGAGATTAGAATCTTCTGTATTTTTAAATGAAACTATTACCTTAGTATGTGTATTCTTTTTTAAAATATATTTTTATTAAAATACAGTTAACATACAATATTATATTAGTTTCAGGTGTACAGCATAGTTATTCAAAATTTATATACCTAAAGAAGTGACCACCATGATAAATCCAGCAACCATCTGACACTGTATCTTGCTATCACAAACATTATTGACTATATTCCCTATGCTGTACATTACATTCCCATGACTTACTTGTTTTATACCTGGAAATTTGAGCCACTAATTCCCCTTCACCTTTTCACCCTTTTAAAAACACTTTTTCAATTACAGTTGATATTCAATATTATTTTTTATTAATTTCAGGTGTACGGCATAGTGGTTAGATATTTATGTAATTTAAGAAGTGACCCCCCCTGACTAGCCTAGTACCACCCTGGCACTATAACTAGTTATTACCATATTATTGACAATATTTCCTATGCTTTACTTTATATTCCTATGACTATTTTGTAACTACCAGTTGTACTTCACCTTTTCACCCTGTCCCCCAACCCCCCTCCTATCTATCACCCCAATAAATCTAGTACTCATCTGACACCATACATAGTTATTACACTATTATTGACTATATTACTTATGCTAGCCTACATCCCCATGACTACTGTGTAACACCCAATTTGTATTTTTCAATCCTTTCCCCTTTTTCATGTACCCCCACACCCTCCTCCCATCTGGCAACCATAAAAATGTTCTCTGTATACTCATAGTTATGACTTTTTATCTGCTTTCTTTGTTTATTTTGTACTTTAGATTCCACATACAAGTGAGATCACAGTGTTTCTGTCTTTCTCTTTCTGACAGCTCCACCCAAAACAATACCTCCAGGTCCATCCATGGGGCTACACATGGCAAGAACCTATTCCCTTCCATGACTGAACAATGTTCCATTGTATATATGTACCACTATTCTTTATTCATCCATCCACAAATACCCAGGCTGTGTCCAAATCTTGGCCATTGTAAACAATGCTACTATGAACATATGGATGACCGCATCCCCTCGAAGTAACATTTATTTCTGGAATTTTTCTTTTAGTATTTTCAGGCCACATTTGACAACAGGTAACTGAAACCACAGAAAGCAAAACTGCAGGTAAGGAGGGGACTACCGTATCAGCATCTCTTAGAGGAAAGTGTGCCTACTCCACCAGGGACCGAGCACAGAACTGCAAACTTTAAGAGGTGACGATTCCAAGTGCCTGAATCCATATGCCTACAACAAAAGAAAAGCAGGTTCAAACTGTTATACAGATTAACTAGGCAAAGCATATGTGCACACAAGTAGAAAAGAACAAAGGTTAATTCATCAGAAAACACTGTACAACAAATGTGACACTGTTGTGATAAATTTAAAATCTATGTCCACTTACCCTCAGTTTTCTTATCTGAAAATAGGAATAATCTCTCTCTTAAAGGGTTGTTGTAAGAATTACATGAAAAAAGATGTTTGATTAGCAGACCAGCTGAATAAATTGAATCTAATGTTAAAAGGAGAAATGTTCTATATTTAAGCTGCAACTGCATCTATTACCTGAGCAAATTAACAGCTCTGTTCCTCATTTTTATTTTCACCTAAAAAAGTAGATCTAATAAGAGAACTTATTAGATCTATTTAGAATTAAATTACTGATCATGAGTAACATTTTTATATGAGTGTTAGGCACATAATACATACTCAGTGAATGTTAGTTGTCATTTTGAATCAGAGAAGTAGCTAGAAAAAAGTTCCTTAAAACTTCTTTGCCTGCCTAATTTACCAACTCTGCCTCAAAAACATAAAAATTAGCTTTGTTGTTTTATGTTTTTATTCTAGGAGTTGAATTGTGGAATCATCAGAAAATTCGAACATAAATATCAAGCCATCCAACCACCTACACAGGTCTTTTTCCTTCTCAAGGCTGAACAACTGTCATGTGGGGTATCAGGCGGGGTCTCTAGTCCTGCTCCCCACATAAGAACGCAGGATATGGTGAGACCAAAACTGAACACCCACAGAGCCATAGATAGGGGAGTCATACCACTATAGTCTCACTGGCAGCT
The DNA here is from genome assembly GCF_036562045.2 of Rhinolophus sinicus. Lineage (NCBI taxonomy): Eukaryota > Metazoa > Chordata > Mammalia > Chiroptera > Rhinolophidae > Rhinolophus > Rhinolophus sinicus. The sequence goes on along the minus strand of NC_133758.1, from coordinate 36,710,035 downwards.
GGGTTGGAGACACAGGAGGCAGGAGCCACATGATCTGCAATCTGCCGTCCACTTTTGTGCCAGCCAACCAACCCCACTTGCTGCCTACGATCCATTCTCGCAATCTGTGCTTGCTAGCTCAGCCACCATCTTCTTGCTAGCCCCCATTTTCTGCTAGCATAGCCACAGCAGTTATATTAGTGGCCAATGGCTCACTGGTTAGAGCTGACAGCCAATTAGCCACAGCTGATGGCCATCCAATCACAGTTTATGGCCATTTACTACCTGAGCCACCACCTTTCCACGTGAGTCCAAGAGCCTGGAAACTGCACTCCTGGCTCTGTCCCCACAACAACTAAGCCCAAATTGAATTTAATTGGGGTCAAAAACAGATTTTGGAGTACCTACTCCAGGTAGGCACTATGTAAATACTGGGACTTAGCCATGGCTGATGTTCAGACAGTATACTCAGAAGCAGACATACCTATTCTTAAGTATTGAAGTAATTTCACCAGTTGATGAATATCAACTCCCTTAGCTCCCCAAATACCCCATTCCTTGACCACCAGGGATATTGTTTTGTTATCCAGCAGCAGAAAAAATTACCTCTAATTAAAGGACGATTTTTCAAAACAAGGTACAATCATGACTCTCACACATGATTATACTAACAAAATCAAAGATTGATTTGACTCATTAATTAAAGAGAGAACTGGAAAAGCTGTCACAAATACCCCAAGGTCTTGAGAATCATAAGACCAGACCACACAAGTATATAAACTCATCAGGAATATTGAAACAAATTTGCTTCAGGGATGAAAAAAATGGTGTATTCTACAGAGAGGGAATTCAATTCAAGCTCTAAGGCAGAATAACTTTTTGCAAGTCTATAGACAAGAATTGTTTGCATTATATCAGCAAGTTAACTTCCATAGAGTTAACTATATCTAGTTATCGCTATAGAATTATAAAGTAACTCAAAGATAATTTAAAGCACAAACACCATAGAATCAGATAACTGAAAGATATGCAGTTTTCCACTGAAGACGTCCTGACAAACTCTTGGCCCAATTAAAAGTCTTTCACAATTTTCTGGTACAATCTTCCCACCTTGATCAAGAAGAATTCCAAAGAAAAATCATTTGTACAAGGCTGGTCACATTAGATTTGGCATAACCTTTACACAGACACAGCAACTGGTTTTTAAAGTTTGCTTTGGAAATTTAGAGCTCTACAGTATTGAACAATCACAAATAAACTGTTGGGAAGTTTCCATAAGGACTTTCACATTGGACTTTTTAAAGTTTCTTATATTTGCTTTCCCAAAGCTAGGAAACCAAGCCCAAAAAACGTCACCAAATTCCACTTGCTTTACCTATAAACCTGAGTGAACCCCACTCTCTTCAAGTTCCCTGGCATCCCAGGAGGTAGCTTTCCTTACCACCTGTAAGACTGGACCTTGAAAGCCGGCCTCCTGGCAAGTCTTCCTGAGAGCCTTTCATAGACATTGGTTCCATAAGAAGGCCCTAAGTGAAGTAAAATAAGTCAATTTTATCTCCTTAAAAGTAACAGTCACACTTGTCTAAATGAGAACCATTCTCAAATAAGATATTCCAGGCGAGGCTTTGGTTGGATACCTTATTTTTCCAATTATATTCTAGTGCAAAGGAGGACAGATTATTATTGAATTTATGTAAATAACTATATTGCCATGAGCTTTAAGGAGATTTAGTAAGAGTTTCTTATTTCTAGTGGAGGTGAAGGGGGAGGGGTTTGTGAGAATCAGATATCATTTGAAAATGCTGCATTTTTGTGTACAATAACAATGTTTACTAAATTATTATTGGTTACATACAGATAGCTTATTTTATTTTATTTTTTAGAGAAAGGAGCTTGCTTACATAGCTATAAAAGAGGACATTAAGAAAATATCAACAGTACTCCAAACAAATATCCGTAATAAAAATTACTTCACCAGTGTATTCAGTCCTATGTAATTAAATTGTGTTCTGCCAGATCCTGGGTTAGCAGACTCAGGAAGCCATCTGCTTCTTGACTAGAGAGGGTTTGAAAATCCTAACTCAGCCCACTGGCAAGCAATGTCTTCTGTACCCACAAGTATATTCTTAGAAAAGTAAATAGTTTGAAGTACCCAGTACACCATGATGCTGAGATGAACCTTATCTGTTGAAGACACTGCTCACTCAGGTGAGAATTAGAGTAAAACAAAAACTATCTGTAGATGACAAATGTGAAATAAGCATGGTTATTTATTATTAATAATTTTCAAATGTGAAAGATCTGATGAGAGTTCAGAATAAAGTAACTGATAAGGAAATGTGATTGTTTCTGTGGCATACAAAAGAAGATAAAGCCATTCCAAAAAATAATTTTTTAAACAAAATGTCTCTGAGGGTAATGATTAAGTGTATTTTCAAATGTTATATCTGATTTATAAATGCACGAATATAATTCAGATAGAAGAGAAAATCTTGAGATATACAATAATCCTAAGACCTACATAAAGTACATATCAAGTAAAGAAATTCAGTAAGTTGGAGTAAGGTATAGACACCTGTATTTATATAAAACTCTATGGGTATGTCCGTTATACGTCTGCAGTTCAGAACCACTGGCCTAGAAGATGCTAGATTCACATTAAAGAAGCTTATTATCAAAAAGACAAGAAATAAGTATTGGCAAGGATGTGGAGAAAGGAAACTCTTGAGCACTTAAGTTGATTGGAATGTAAATTGGTGCAAACACTATGGAAAAAAATATGAAGTTTCCTCTAAAAACTAAAAATAGAATTACCATATAATCCAGTAATCCTTCTTCTGAGTACATACCCGAAGAAAGTGAAATCACTATCTCAAAGAGATATCTGCACTCCCATGTTCATCGCAGCATTATTCATAATAGCCAAGACATGAAAACAATCTATATGGTTATTGATGGATGAATGGGTAAAGAAAACGTGGCATATAAACACAAGGGAGTATTATTCAGTCATAAAAAAAGGAAATCCTGCCACTTGCAACAACATGGAGGAAACTTATGGGTATTGTGCTATGTGAAATAAGTTAGAGAAAGGCAAGTTCTGTTTGATCTCAAGTATACATGGAATAAAAAAAATGCTGAACTCATAGAAACAGGAGAATGATGGATGCCAGGGGCTGGAAGGTGAGGGAAATGGGGGAGATGTTGTTCAAAGGGTACAAACTTTCAGTTTCGAGATGAATAAGTTCTGGGATCTAACATACAGTATGGTGACATAATTAACAATAAATACTATATTATAAGTTGAGAGTTGCGAAGAGAGTAGATCTTTAATGTTCTCACTACAAACGATAGCTATGTGAGGTAATGGATGTGTTAGCTAAACTTATTTTGGTAATCATGTTGCAATATATACGTATCAAATCATCACATTATATACATTAAACTGACACAATGTTGCATCAGTTTTATTTCAGTAAAGCTAGGGAGGAAAGTAAGCTTATACCAAGTAAGCATTAAAATAACTGTTGCGGAAAAGCAGCGAGGACCCAGAGACTCAAGTGGCAGAGATCAGGGAGAACATAGCTTTATTACACCAGCGGACTCAGTGGGATTGTTCCCAAAGACTGAGCCCTTCCTGGGTTCGGGCGCTTTGTTTTATAGGGTTAGGCCTCCGGGTTGGGGGGGAAATCTGGCCAGGGTGCTGGGGAGGTCCGTCCCTAGCAGCTGTGATCGCTCAACATTGTTTTGATGGGGAGGCCTCTAACTATGGTGCCCACCGGAGACAGCTCCGATTAGTATCATAGGAGGGGCGGGGAATGGAGCTACTAACTGTGCCTGCAGGAAAAAACCGTCCGGACATAACAACTGACTGATAACACTTTACTGTTGTTGCCTAATATTATCAAGCAAACTATCACCTGGATTCTGATCATTGTCCAAAATAGGGACAATGGATATTGACCAATCTCTAGGAATTTTCCTTGAAAACATCATATCTTCACTATTTGTATTAATACATTTGATGTATTCATATGTAACCTAGGAATATCTTATGCCTCTGATTTGGTAACTCATTACACAAACCTAATTATTTCTAGCATCATTTTATAAGACGAAATCACTGTAATTTTTTTCAGAGATCTTCTGGGAAATCTCAAAGATGGTTTCAGATGTAAAAGATATCCAAACAGCTCTTTTTTTCCCCTATATTTGAATTTGATTTTTTTAAAGGCAAAAATCAAAAATCATAATCAGAGGAAATTTGGACATCTGATTTATATAGGACCTCATGTGGGTGCCTGAGAGAAATAATACTTGATTACTCATTTAATAAAAGTGACAATAAAGCATTTAAAAGTAGAGGTAAAGATAACAGAACTAATATGAACCTGCCTTTTCATGAAAGAGGAAGCTTTGTTTTTTGTTGGCGTTTTTTTCTTTAAATAATATCCATGGAAAACTTCCACAACTATTTAAAGATAATTTTTAAAAAGAGAAAAGGAAAAATGATTTTCACACAGACTTAAAACAAACACCCACCAACTATTTTATTTAATTCATCAATTAATTAATAAGGGAACCAGAAAATGTGTTAACAACCAGTTCAGAGGAGAATTCAAAGACCAGACAAATATATACGCCTATAAGATTTGTTAAAATTAATTTGCTTGCTAGATACAACACTGACTTCTTCCAAAGTGCGGGACTGAAGTCAACTGAACATCTATCAGTTAATATTTTTGGCACATCTGTAGATAAAAGTCATTTGCGTTGCTATCAGTTTTCTGCAAGTTAACTTCTCTCTCTGCAGAGTCTTAAGATAGCTCACTGATAATGAAAGGTCCAAACTCTATAGAATCAGATAGCCTAGAAGAATGCACTCTACACCATGCAGTGTTCCATTGAACATACCTGTTAATCTTTTAATCTATTTAGAAGTCTTTTACAATGTCTCCTTCACCCTGACACAGCAGGGGGCTTCCAGGACCCTATTTCATCAGCTTGCCAAGCTTGTTAATATTTACCATGACATGTTAAATATTTTTACTATCACTCTTGGAGGTATACAACAGAGAAAAAAGACAGTTTCTGTCCCTGATAAATTCTCACTCCAATGACAATGACAGACCAGTTAACAGAACAGAGAGAAGCCCAAGGTGCTTATAGGAGGAGGCACTTAAATCAGACTTCAAATTCAGGAAAAGCCCCCTGGAACAGTAGGAATTAGCAAAGAGATGGAAAAGGGTGGACATGAAGGGAACAAGAAGAAAGAAAGGGACTCCAGTGGAAGAAATGTCACGAGCCAAACCTGGAAGCAAATTAGACCATGGTGAGTTCAAGGAACTGCTAGTTCATTTAGGCTTTGGAGGGGGGAAAAAAAAAAGAAAAAGAATGTTTACCATTATCCTTGAGCAGGAATAAACCCTTGGATAAAAGCAGTATCTTCTCTGCTTTAGAGTATTTTAGAGTATTTTAAGAAAAATACATCGTGAATGTGAACATGCAATAGGCAAACTGTGTGAAGAGGGTATTGAAAATAATGCTCAGCCAATTCTAAAAATGGCTCGCAGCCATTCTAAATATTGCCTAGGAATTATTTGTAATGCCTGATATAACAGTCTGTGATAACATAAGCACACACAATTGAGGGTTTGTTAAAATTTAATCCCAATTTAAACCCTAGGCAGAGAGGGCCAAGATCAGAAGAGGAAACAAATTTTCATAATGAGCATCTCTTCCAAGTAAAAGTTAGAAAAAACCCTCAAACTCAAAAAATTAAAACTCACTATTTTCCAAAACTGGTAAATTATTTTTAATTTTATTAAATTTATTGGGGTGACACTGGTTAATAAAATTATATAGGTTTCAAGTGTACAATTCTATAAATGCTTAAATTGACAGAAGACAATCTCTACTTACGAGTGGTTGCCATATTTAACATAACACTAGATTTTTAGTATTGTTGAGAAAGGTTATTGGTCTAAATGCCACTTGTTGGCACATATGTCCCCAGTCTATCCTAACTTTAAAATTACATCTGGAAAAATGAGATTATAACCAGAGCTGCCAGATGGCTTCAATTGTAAAAAAAAAAAAAAAAAAAAAAAATCTTCATAAAAACAGCAGCTAGCATTTATTTGTTGTGTACCAAACACTATAAAAACATTATTTGATTAATCTTAATACAACACTGTGTGATATATAGTAAATTAGCATGCCCATTCTACAGGTGAATAAAATAAGAATCAGGTAGACTAAGTAACCTGCCTAACTTTTTCATACATTATGATGTATGACATTTAAGTAGTGGAGTTCAGATTCCAATCCACATTTATCAATACTAAAGCCCATAGTCTTAAAAATATAGAACCTCTAGAGAAAATGGAGCTCCTCCAAGGACATTTAAATCATGACATTTATTAATAGTGTCTGAGTTTATAAAAGGGGCCTTTGTTATTTGGCAAGTAGGCTTCTGGACCATAACCAAACCTGTCTTTAACATTTGTAGGGCCCTGGACAAGAATAAAAATGAAAGTCCACATACCATATATCTAAATATTAAAAGTAATAATTCAATCTAATAAGCTGTTAAATAAAATATGTTCTATACTCCTACCTTGATAAATATTATTTATAATAATTGGAAGGCCAGGTTTAAATTTAGAATCCCTCAGTTCATAACATGGCACCCTGCCTCTCCCCAGCTTCCCCTCCATACACATTCTTCCAAGCCCTAGCTGTCCCACACACTGCCAGAGGCCTTGCCTGCACATTTGTGGTCACCTCATCTCACATATTCAAACTCCATCCACAACCCCCACACAGCTGTCCCTTGGCCACTAGTGGTGTAGTCTGTCTCCAGAATATGAATTCAGGGAAAAGTTCTACACAGATCTTAGAAGCAAGATCAGGTCCCTTTGGTCAGAAGATTCTGGGGACATAAGTATGGTCTAGAACATGCTGTTCAAAGCAGTCTTTGAAACCTTGTTGGTCCTTAAACTGGTATAGTTTACATCAAGTACAGACGGTGAAAGTAAGCTTTCAGAGCCTTTCATAGCGATTGACATTGGTGCAACATCCAAGAGCAAGAATTTGCATGTTCCAAAAGTACTGGTAAGCCACCAGTAGGAAGTTAAAAAAGGAAGGGGTGTCTTACCATAGAAAAGTTCTGTCTCTGTCTAGAATGGGGAGGAGGGGAGGAGCCTGGTGGAAACATCCCTTCGACCTACAGACTCATCCTGTGTAGAGAAGGGTACAGCCCAGAGAGGGTCTGAACCAGCCCTGCAAAGCATGGGCTTCTAAAAAGCGATTTCTCTTACCCCGGTCTCAGGCAGCTCTGACAATAACACATTTTCTGCTTTTCCAGTCTTACTTTAAATATCTGCATATCTTTATGCCTTGCTCCCTGAAGAAGTTGCTAAAACTGTGAAAGCAAGCTCTGCTGTCAAGTGTATGGGGTTGGGGGATCCCACAGGACAATAAACAGATGCACACATAACTACTAAGTGGCTAAGGGAAACCACTAAGCCTCTAGCACTCCTGCTACCATCAGACTACTGATTGGCTCCAGCAGGAGAAACAGGTCAAAGCCAATAAAATCCAGCTCCTATAAATCCAGGACTACTTTGATAGTTCAATGGAAAGATTTTAGATCCCTGTATTTTTTTCCTACCCCAAAACTTCAATTCCTGACTAAGACACATCCCTAAACCATTATTTTTTTTCATATGCCTATTGATAAAAGGATTTTAAAGAGAAGAAATTTGAGATGTTTCAAATAAAAAGAATTTTTCAAAAAGGAAAATAAATATAATTCAAAATACTACTTGCAATCATCTTGATATTATTGCCTGAAGGTCAGAAAAAATTGTTTTTAAAATGACTTGGGATAAGAAATAAGATTTGCCTCTATGATTTTTTTTCACTTCATAATTCTATTTGTTCAACCTTTAACATGTATAGCCTTCCCTCTTTGCCCCCTCTCAGTATGTACAGAGGGTGCCAAAAAATGTATACACAATTTAAGAAAGGAAAATACTATTAAAATTGTAATACTCAATATATACCAATAACAAAAGATAAATACAAGTCACATTTGACTTCTGCAATTACCAGAGGTGCTCAAAGTGGTTACCATCAGTGTCTAGACACTTCTGATTACTGCAAACTACTGCTTAAGCAATGGTGACCAAAGTGACCACTTGTGTACATTTTTTTGGCACCCCTAGTATATACAAGTATACATACCCACACCAGTAAACAAAGAGCTAATAAGAATCATAGTAGTTCCTTTTAAAAACATTATATTCAACTATCAATAAGTAATTTAGCAAATGCCTACTTCTGATATAGACCATATAAAAATGGTTATACACTTAAAATAATAAATGCCCAGTTACAGTTAACTTATTTTTATTAAAACGTTGGGCCTTAATTCTAGTATGGTTTCTAGAAATTTTGCATTAAAACTCAAAAAGTGATGGTTCAGATTTTATGCAGGCAAGCAGCAAAGAAGGTAAAGTGAAAGGAGAAAATTGACAGTACCTTCCTTAAAGAGAATTTCTCTCAATCTCTTCCATCCCACTCACACACATTTTGTGACAAACTGACCCCCTTCCCTTTTAGGTCGGTATTTTTGTTCAGCGGCAAAGATCATTACCAACTTTACATGAAGGTTAAATTAAAGATTGTAAACCAATAAGTTTAATATCACACTTAAAATTAGGTAGATAGTGTTCAGTAACACCAATACCTTAGTGAAATACAAGGTCCCTTAAGTACATATTCAATTTTAACCCTGGAAGAGTCTGTCAACAAAACCCTCTGTGTTCAAACAGTGACTTGTTCCCTAGAGGCACAAAATGATTTAGGTCTGTTTCCCCAAGCCTCTCTTGGTATTCACTTACTTCAGGCAGGCATCTTTTACTTCCCCTAGACAAGTGATTATAAACTTTAGTGCACATAAGAATCATTTAGAATAATTTTCAAGATGCGTATTCTCAGGCCACAGCCCTAGAGATGTTGATTCAGTAGGACTGAGGTCTTGCCAGGAATCTGGGTTTTCAATTCCAGGTGATTCCACAGCAGTTGTTCCGTGGAACAGATTTCAAGAAACACTGTATCAGAACCATGAATGTTTTAAGTACTGACTGGATCAACTAGTGCTTACTGGCAATTCGAGAGAAATTTATTTTGATGAGCAAGGTATCAGGGTAAGAAAAAGTAAAATGTCACAGACTGATTCACAGACCAATAGCTATTATGTAAATTAATTGAATAATAATATAGACAAAGTTGCCAAAGTAAATTCAGATCCATATCTTTTGTAAGAACTTTTTATCAACTTAGGTTACCAAAATTTAGTAATAAAATAGGAGGTTGACTGTATGTTATTTCAACCCTCTTGCTTACCAGGCTTACCCAAGGAATATTTAATTATAGTAGGGAAAGTATTTGCTATTTAATACTTAATTAGAGCTTAGACATTGTGAGTTTACATGTAAATTTGTAGGCTTCTATCCATGGGAATGATAATCCCAAAAGCTAGAGTTTTGTTGCCCTGTAAGGTAGCAACCAGGTTTGCATCTCTGAGCAAATTTATTCTGATATTCTTTTATCTGACTGACTACTTATAAATCTGTTTCTCAAATTTCCTTTTGAGCCCATATTACCCTCTTACTGGTTCCTTCATTAAGCCATGGGTTAAATAAGAGTATTGACATGTATTCATTTTATACGAATTTTATGAGTCATGTTTTAGATTATTTGAGAACTGTGCTTTGGCAGTTATGGAGGCTCCACTATGTGATGCTCAGATGCACTCACCTGACAAAGCCAATTAAACCACATTGGCCATGAAATACAATTTTGTACACTGTTTAAGCCCAGGCACGTATTTTCTTGGCTCCCAGAGTGCATCTCAAGCAGCGGAAGACTCTTGCTGACTCTCCATTTCTCTTTTTAAGTTTTTTGCTTGTGATTTTGTTTTGTTTCTCGTTCTTGGTCACATTCAGTTCTGAGTAGTCTGTGCACAGCCAATATATTATTTCCTGTTAGTGACAGAAATGGAGACCTGGTTTTATGTTTCAACAGAGTCGTTATCTGTATCAAAATGATACACGTCTGCTAGTTATGTGTTTCAAAATGATACACGTCTGCCCACCATCAGGGGAGAGATAAAAGATAATTTTTTTGTCTGTGGCTTTATACAGTCACATCAATTAAGAAAATATTTCACATGTATTGAAAAGGAAAACAGCTCTTAGAGGTAGAAACTGATGAGCTGTGCTTTTTTTTTTTTACTTTGACCTGTGCCTCATAGTATAAGTAGTACGTATCTGTGCCCATAATTGAGAAAAGTCTTATCCTCTCACTGTATAAATTTGAAATATTGTCCTACCTCTGAAAGGTATGAATAAATTAGATAACAAATCTCAAAATAAAGGGGCCCTGTTTTGTATTGATTTATAGAGATAATAAATGCTTACGTAACTGATCATTCCTAAAATTCCCCCAGAAAATAAACTGAATTTCAAGTGGAATAGCCTTTTAAGACAAAACAAATACACTGCTACCCCAGAAGCATATTTATGTAAGAATCCAAACTCATATGATGAGCATGAACTATGGGATAGATAACACTGGTTTGATAGTTTTGGTTAAGAAAACAGATATGTATTTCCGGTCATTAAATAAGAGTTCAGTATTATATAAGAATCCATTTTATTTTTTAAAGATTTGATTTTGCTTTGCTGAATTTCCAAAACTTCTTATACTGGCTTATTAATCAAATAACACTTCTCTTATGTTACTTTTAAGATTATGAGAAATGTAAAATTATGTTCACCTAAAATAAATGATAATTTTGATAAGCTTTTTGATGTAAATGGTAATTATGTTCTGTAGAGTTTCAGCTTAAACATAATTTCCTAGAACCTTTAGTTAACTGAAAATCTTGGACTAACATTAGGTAGAGTTAATTATTGGATAATCCTCAGATGCCTGGATAATTACTAAGTAAAACAGAATACTGAAACCCAAGCCCAGGTTTAATAAATATACCTTTGCTTTTTAAATATACCATAGGGTGGTTATAATTTTGGATCATGTTATTAAATGTGCTGATTCTTGCCACTGTAAGAATGTATAAAACTGGCTATGAGAACTGAGTTTGGCTAGTTTGTTTGGTAAACTGCTTGTGTGATAGACAATTATCAATCACCTGCCTCTCAGCAAATAGAAGTTAGTTTATTTGGTAAAAGTTATATTTAGTATGGGTAACTGAGATTATATCAGGATCATAAGCAGCTGAAAAAATACAATTGTGTGTGCAACATAATGGAATGTGATTTTGTTTTTCCAGGAAAATGAAACTACAGTCATGTGCCTCTTACTGAGGGGAATATGTTCTGAGAAACGCATCCTTAGATGATTTGGTCATTGTGCAAATATCATAGAGTGACTTACACAAACCTAGGTGGTATATCCCACTACACACCTAGGCTTATGGTATAACCTAGTGCTCTTAAGCTACAAACCTGTAGCATTGTTACTATACAAAACAATGAGCTTGAATCAAGCATAAGAAAAAATGATGCAATTAAGAGTCATGGTAAACACAAGATGTATGAGGCTGCTGCATCGTACACCCTAAATTAACTATAAAGAGTATAGCACAGTAAATACCTGAACCAATAACATAGTGGTTTATTATCATTATCAAATATTATGTAGGGTACACATTATGTATGCTATACTTTTATATGACTCGCAGCTCAATAGGTTTGTTTACAGCAGCATCACCACCAATACGTGAGTAATGAATTGAATTATGACTTTACAATGGCTACGATATCACTAGGCAATAGGAATTTTTCAGTTCCATTAAGTCTTATGACCACCATCATATATTCAGTCCATTATTAACCCAACTGTCATCATGCAGTGCATGATTGTAGTATTGTCCTAAAGGGAAGTGTCAACTTGTTCCAGAATATGAAAGAGCATAGTGGAGAACAAAATTTGAGTTTGTATAATTAGTTGTAGACATTTTATTTACCTCGGTTTATTATATCTGAATCTGAAGAAGAGTAATGAAGTATGTTTAAATTGACAAAGTTTGCTTCGTTTTGATGAGTTTATTCATAAGTTAGTTTGTAAAAGAGCTTGAGAACACTCTACGGCCAAATATTATAAACACAAACTGGAACTTAGATTTCTCTATTAAAATAACAACTAATCTTGAAATACTTAGTCTTAAAAATGGGTAGTAAATGGCTACTCTTTATTTCTGTGTAATCTGTTCAAATAGGATTCTATAGTCACTAGGATAATTTTCTGTGCTTTGTGTTGCTTTATCATGTCCTTGATTATTATTTTTTAAAAAAGGATCAAATTACTTGTGAAAGTGCTAAGGTCAGAGGCTGGGTTCTACATGAGCAGATATTGAGAGTCTGGCATGCAGGGATCAACATCTGTGAGAGGGGCAGGGCAGAAGCAGAGTAGAGTGATGGCAGAAATCAAACAGGGTTGCTGACCCCCAAACTCTTTGGCCAACCCCATGGGGAGCTCTAGAATATATATGGCTCATCAGAGAGTATCTAGAGTTGACCAAAAATGGCCAGGCCTTTACACCTGGGATCATTGGATATGGGCCACCCTGGGAAAGGAGTATGCTCAGACAGGGTAGCTTTCTGCCAGCTGAGCAAAACCCTGAGGGAGCTGAAAGCTGAGAGCTTGAGGTTTCATGCTGAGAGCTGGGTAACAAGTCCGTCCATGAACAGGAAACTGGGTGGCTCATCTCCATGTCCACCATATTCCCCTACTGTCATGTTACCTTCTACTATGTTCATTTTGAAATATTTTATTGTTACCTTGATTAAGTAGGTAGCTAAGTATTTTATCTCAAGAATCCATGGATCCTTTGACTCTCTTGTTTTTGCCTTCTGAATATCAGAACGATTTTGTTTTAAAAACCTTGAAATTTGTGTTTTTTTAATCTAACAATAACTTTGAAATTTCCTATTCAGCCTCTGGATAACCACAAATACATCTTTTTTGCCTAATAAAAAGAGAGATACTAGCAGTGATAGGGCACGTTTGGTATACTCCTTGTTTGTCAGTTAGCTCAAAGGATAAAAGTATACAGGTTAAATATTTTAATGAAATTGCTTCAGAGATTATACCCTTTACACTAATGTTTGTCAAACTGTGGCCCCCAGACCAATAGCATCAGCAATTACTTGGGACCTTGGGGACCTTGTTAGAAATGTAAATTCTACAGCCCCACCTCAAACGTATTGAATGAGAAATTCAATTAGGTGTGGGACCCTAATCTGACTTTTAAATAAACCTTTATGTGATACTAGTGCCTGATAAGACTTAAAAACCATTGCCTTACAGAACTGATTGAAAGGCCCCAGAATTTTGTTAACATCCTCAATGTCCATTACATAGTCTTACCCTTAGGAGAAACATTGATCAAATTCTTATGAAAGATTTATATACTTTATTGTAGTAGAGAATTTTACATTCCTCTATTTTTATATTATTGGTTACTGTAATAAATTAATCACAGAAATTAGCCTCATCAAGAAGCATTCTGCCCTCCCCTGATGCTTGCCTCAAGACTCTGCTATGAGCTACAGGCATGCATTTCTGTCTTCAACAAAGGTAGTTTCAGCAACTCATGGAAGGATCTATACCTGAGATTTCAAGGCAAACAATCATAGGTCAAGTTTAGAGCTTAAAGATGACATCACTTAGAGAACTAATTATTCCTGAAGACAGAGGCAGGATTTGCAAGATTCTGTGCTGCAGAAGCAGACGATTTCATGAAAGTAAAACAAAATTAATTACATCAGCCCAAATGAACCAATGAGGGAAATGGTTTTGGAGTGTTCACACTTCCATTTGTACTTATTTATTTTAGAATATATTTAGGATTATCTTTACTATTCTATTTTTTAATCAGCATATGTTTATGAGAAAGTTCTTTTTCTTTTTCTTCTTTTTTTTTAAATTTATCTCTAATTCTCAAATTAATAGACCATGCTTCTGCAGATTGAAATCAAACTGATATCTGTTTCTTATTAACCCCTCAGAATTTAAATGAACTTATGGAATCCCCTTACTTTTAATAAAAATATGGTTATTTGCACATATTCAATGAGAGTCTGTCCTCTTTACTAGGGTATAATTGTACAAATGAATTGTATAACCACAACCAATCTAGAGTCTCATATTTGAGAATGATTGTTATTTGATATGGTATAATAAGCTCACCATTAAAGAATAAAAATTAAACTTGATGTGTGGAGCCAATGCCACCAATCCCTCCAAGGAAAATTGGTCTAGAACCTGTTCTATTGATTAGAAGATTCCAGCCTCACAGTGGTAAAAACAAACAAACAAACAAACAACAACAAACAAAAAAAGTCATTTCTTGGTAGTCAGAAACTATAAAATTTGGGGAATATCTATGCTGTGATATAGTCAGACTTCACCATGACTAAAGTGAAATTTCATGAAGGGAGATTCTTGGCCTTGGCTTCCTAGACTCAAGATAGAAGAACAAATAATAGAGGCCTTTAAAGTCCAAGCCAAAATTTCTTTAGAAAATTTCCACGTAGAAATTAATTTTCTCATCTTACTTTGAAAAATACTCTATGCTTGAATTAATTATATGTGTTAATTTACCTCTCTTGTTGCATGTATGTAAATAATCAGGCCAAATTAAATGAAGCTAGTTTTTTTGTTGTTGCTATCAAGAATAAATTTTGGAGATTATTTAGGGTCATAGTAGGGGTGGAGGGCAGTTAAGAAAGATTATCCAAATCTTAGAAATAAATCTTAAGGACACCTGCATGTTCCTTCAGTGTCATTGTTTAAGGAATATATAAATATCTAGGAGAATGTACCCATATTTGACTTGGTTATTTAATATTTTAAATCAGAGTCCAGCTACTTTGAAATTACATGATAATTTATAGATTCCTGTTGAGTAAAAGAGTAAAGTTTACTCTGTAAGCCATGAACAATTTTTTAAAATCTATTCACACAAATTTATTTCTGCATTCCTTGGACTGTGTGACTATATAAATCAGTATTTCCCAAATTCTCCTTTCAACCAGCCTTACCATCCTACTGGTTTCCTCATTAGTTAATGAATTAAATAAAATATTTGACATATGTTCATTTTACATTTGTCATAATACTTTTTGTAACTTTTTTGAAAAAAATTGCTTTGATACTATGGACTAAATGTGTTATTTAGAAGTCATCACATTTTAGAAACTGCAGAGACGTGTATTTTATATAATATATATATTTGCATTATTATAGATATTGATAACTCCTGGCAGCATCCGGGAAAGTACCCCATAAGTAAATATCTTAGTGTTTCTTCAGTGAAACATAATTATTTATACTCAGTGAGATAAAAAACAAGATTATAAATAGCCTCATGTCATTTCAGGTTTGATTTAACCACTGAGTGAGCTCAGAACAGATAAGGATACTACCAAATAAATTATGAAAAATTTGTCAGTTTTCAGCACTTGCTGGATTTTAGTAGGCAATTAAGGGATTTGAACTTACAATTTCTATCATCATCACAAACTTCATTTATTCAGTTACAGGGGACTCGTGTCAAAGATAATAAGAAAAAGAAAAAGAAGTGTGCACCCTTGCAAACCATTTATAATTTAATAATCCTAGAATGCAATCCAGTGTGACTCATTTCTCTTAGGAGAGTACTAGTCAGAAAATGCAATGATCTCAAACTAATGGCTAACGCTCCACAATCCATGGTTAGAAAGACTTCAAAACCAAGAGCCCAGCAATCAAAACATAAACAGCAAACAAAACTGAAGAAAACGTGAAAAGTATAAACAAAACTTTCTAAAGTGTAATATAGACTTCCTATAGTAAAGCTTCACAGCAAATATAAATCTCTGCATAATAGGACAACTCTTTTGCAGACTTTAAATAAGTGGAATACTTAAAAACAACACATTCACAGAAACTAAATGCCAATATATTTACAGGAAGATTGAAAGGGCTCTAAAGCGTGAGAAAGGTACCCTTTAATGAATAAAGATGGTCTTAACATTGGAGATAAAAATTAGAGACTACGTTAAAATATGGATGAATTTAGAAAAACAGGAACAGAGAAAGACAGAGGAAGTTTTACTCCAAAGAAAATTCTATTGTACCTTATACCACATAAATTTTTCATAACTTGTAGGTAATATTTTGAATATCGATGAGTTTGATTTGAATTTCAAAACACTAAAGTCCCTAGCAAACAATCCTCAGGATATTGTTTGCTTGCTTATTTGTTTGTTTTTGTAGGAGAAGTTTAAGAAAAAGGCAGCGATTTCTAGCTTTTTAAAATGATATTTATGGTATTTCCCTTCCTCTACTCCAACCTCAATTTGTCAGAGGGACAAAATAATATAGAAAGAAGAGGAAGAGAGATGAGAAGGACTGGAGCTCTGGACAAGTAAGAGACCTGGGGTCACATGTGGATGAAGAGACTGCATGAAGCCTCATACTGAAAATGTTCTCCATTAGTTGTTTGCACATTTACCCACACAATTGAGTGTTCTACTACCATATGAAGCGAGACAGGCAGCTGGTATTTTGTTCCCAGCTATTGAACTTCCTGCCAAAATGGAGCCCTTTCTTTTCCATCTCTCCTTGGGAATACCCCACTCATCTTTGTCATACTTTGGGTAACCTGCCTTGTTACATGGGTCTTACTTAGTAACAGGCACTTTTCTCTGGGCACCACCATCTTAGCCCCCGATGGAGGTTTAGCATGCTTAGCTGAGCTTCTTCTGCCACCATCCCAAGGATTTTCAGAGATGAGCTCACATTTATATGTATATCATCTATCTATCCATCCATAAAAATCTATTTAAATATATTTCCTCACACTGTATAATATAATACATATTCCCACTGTATCATTTTCATATGTAACAATCCATACTCATAAACTCTATCCCTAGAACTGGAACAGGATTAATTGGATACAAAATGTAAAGGAAGGAGAAAGGGCCTTTGCTGATTGAAGGTTTTACCTAAAAGCCATCTTTCTCAAAATTCAACCTGTCAAAAAACATGATGGCCTGAATCATTTTTAACACCAAGTAATTAGTAAGCTATTAATCATTTTTTATATCTATTAATCTAGAAGTTAGCTGTTTTTTATGTGTTGCAACTAAACTTTCCTCTAGAAATAGAAGAAGAGATTAGTGGTTTTAATTTACATTGTATATTTAATACATGTACATATTTAGTACATTTAAAGTATATTTTAAATACATTATTCTTATCAGTCTTTTAAGAGAAGATTTGTCTACAATGTTCCCACTTCCTTCCTTTTTTTTCCATCCTCAATGTTTTCATATATTGTTAATTTATTAGTTTTTTACAATGAAGACAACCCCTAGTGAGATCTCCCTCACATGTTTTCCATCAACATCACAAGGCTTAGCATGCAATTTTTAAAATTATTCACGTATGTTAGTTACCCCAACTAAATTGTAAGCATAACCCCCAACAGATAGTTTAATAGGTTGGGGAAGGAGGTTAAAGAAGGGAA
This sequence comes from Rhinolophus sinicus, assembly GCF_036562045.2. NCBI lineage: Eukaryota > Metazoa > Chordata > Mammalia > Chiroptera > Rhinolophidae > Rhinolophus > Rhinolophus sinicus. The sequence goes on along the minus strand of NC_133758.1, from coordinate 36,692,442 downwards.
AAGAGAGTACAATAATGTTGACAAAATAATACAAAAAGCCAGTGAGTTTGCATAATGGGGGAGGAGGTCATGGCCTACCAATTGGGAAATTCTCTCCAGATGTTCAAGAGTAAGATGAACTCTACAACACTTTCCATAACTGCAGCACACACAAGGAAACAGGACAGAGACCAAAGCATGGCAGCATACTTCTCATGTAGAAATGCAATCCTAGGGTGTGCACACTATAGGGTAGTCCAACTACTTCAGTTCGAAGCCAACCAATGTAAGCATCATTGGAAAAGAATGGGGATCACTGGAACTATAAACTATCGATTTTGTATTTTAAGTATGAATTTCAAAATTGTGGGGACAGAGCCAGGAGTGCAGTTTCCAGGCTTCGGCCTCAGGTGGAAAGGTGCTGGCTCAGGTAGTAAATGGCCATCAACTGTGATTGGATGGCCATCAGCTGTGGCTAGTTGGCTGTCAGCTATAACCTGTGAGCCATTGGCCACTAATATAACTGCTGTGGCTACGCTAGCAGCTAAATGGGGGCTAGCAAGAAGATGGTGGCTGGCAAGCGGCAGATTGCAGCTAGCAAGTGAAGTTGGTTGGCAGAAAAGTGGACAGCAGGCTGCAGATCATGTGGCTCCTGCTTCCTGTGTCTCCAACCCAGCCGCCAGCAAGACTATAGTGGTATGATTCCCCTATCTATGGCTCCATGGGTGTTCCTTTTTTGGCCTCACCATATCCTGCGTTCTTATGTGGGGAGTGGGACCAGAGACCCCGTGTAGGGACAGAGCCCCAGAGAGCAGTTTCCAGGCTCTCAGCCTCATGTGGAAAGGTGCTGGCTCAGGTAGTAGATGGCCGTCAGCTGTAACCCTTGAGCCATTGGCCACTAATATAACTGCCGAGGCTGCGCTAGGGAGTCGAGTCAAGGGGAGTCGAGGAGAGTAGGTCGGTTGGCAGGCAGAGAAGCGGACAGCAGGTCGCACGTCGTGTGAATCCAGCCTCCAGTGAGACTACAGTGGTGTGACTCCCCTACCTATGGCTTCGTGGGTGTTCCTTTTTGGCCTAGCCACATCCTGTGTTCTTATGTGGGGAGCAGGAGCTGAGACCCCGCAGGCCACCCCGCATGACAAATGGTGCAGTGAGCAGGGTCTCCCCCATGACACCCCGCATGACATCCTGCATGACAAAAATTTTTAACCTAGCAGTCTGAGAAATCTGTACAATTGAGATAGAATCTGAGGCCAGGAAACTGCTGTTGCAATGCAAATGTCATGGATGTAGAAAAGCAGAGACAGACTCCTGAAGACACTAACAGCCTGGAGCCAGGGGGATGAACAAGGAGAGTCCAGACAAGTCCTGGACAGACATACCGGCCTCGGCTGCATGTGGCTAATTAATTCATTTAGTTAAGACTAGAAGTCAGTATTAGAATCATGCTGCCTGTCTTCTAAGAGTACAGCAGGTCCTCGAGTAACGTCATTTCATTCAACATTGTTTCATTTTAATGTGGACAAAATGCCATAGGAACGTAATTCCTGTTTATATAATTAGCCTATGATAAAATTGGTTATCTTACACTTTGTAGAACCTATCAACGACGTTAAATGACGACTTGCCCTAATCTCGGTTTCCATAAGACAATTGGCAGGTATAAATGTGACCCATTGATACTGAAATTACCACGGCTCCCAGCCATCCCAACCCAGCCTCAATTTTACCACCCTGCCTTGGCACAGTCTCCTCTTGTCACACCTGGAAATCGCCAACAGCATTGCCCAAGAACTTAAAAAGTTCACTCAGATTCTTCCATTTTTAGCTTTAGCTGCCTGCCCTCCGATAGGAATGCTCTACTGCCAGTCACAGCTTTCCCCAATCAAATGCTGCCTCAACTCTTCAGAAGGTCAAAGCTGACTGTGGTCCATGGGCAAGTGGTTATTTCACCTCCCAGACAATCAGCGGTGTTGCTCACACCTCTGCCATGGCTCTGCTATTTGCCTGAGACTTCAGATGACTCTCTGCTCAGTTTCCCACTGGATGTGTGTGGCAGATTCTTTTAAAAATGATGACATTCCTGCCCTTCCTTTATGCATGACATTTTCATTAAGATATGGGATCTATTTCCCTGTCCCTTGAATCTAGAATGGCCTTGCAATTTGCTTTGGCAAACAGAATGTAGCAGAAGTGACAAGTGCTTTACCTACTTCGGCCTTTCAGACCTCTACAACCACCAAGAGACAAAGCCCAGCCAGCCTGCTGGAGGGTGAGAGATGACACGGACCAGTCACCCTGTCAGCCCAGATGATAGCCGGCCAGCTCCCAGAAGCAGGTCTGCCCACCTGGCCTGCAGCTCCCACAGATGCCTGAGGCAGCCCAGCCAGTATCAGAACCACCGCTGGGGCCAGCCTAAATTGCTGACCCATAGAGTCATGAGTCATACAGTGGGTTGTAATTGTAAACCATTAAATTTGGGGGTGGTTTGTTACATAGTAATAAGTAATGAACACAACATGCTACTGTGGGGACAAAGCCAGGAGTGCAGTTTCCAGACTCACGCCCTCACATGGAAAGGTTCTCCCTCGGGTAGTAAATGGCTATCAACTGTAATTGGATGGCCATCAGCTGTGGCTAGTTGGTCGTCAGCTGTAACCAGTGAGCCACTGGCCACTAATATAACTGCCGTGGCTACACTAGCAGAAAAATGGGAGCTAGCAAGAAGATGGTGGCTGGCAAGCGTGGATTGCAGTTAGCAGGGTAGATTGCAGCTAGCAAGAGGGGAGTCGGTTGGTTGGCAGAAAATTGGACAGCAGGTCGCACATCGTGTGAATCCAGCCTCCAGTGAGACTATAGTGGTATGACTCCCCTACCTATGGCTCCGTGGGTGTTCCTTTTTGGCCTAGCCACATCCTGCGTTCTTATGTGGGGAGCAGAAGCAGAGACCCCGCAGGCCGCCCCACATGACACTACCCATGAAAAATTGTCTACATAGGCAACTCACTAGATCAGTTAACTCTCTACATAGCAGAAATATTTGATCCTCCTTTGATATATCATAACATATTATATTAGAATATTAAAATGTTTCATTATAATACTGCATTATGTTATTATGCTATTGTATGATATTGAATTACATTATACTATTATATGTCCCTCCTTTTCAGAGTACACAGAGATTTCAGCAGAAACTGTGTCAGTGGTGGGGATGAACTTGGAAGGAGAACATTCCACTTACACTCACTGAAGGCAGAAAACCTGTTTCCTCCATCAGCGAGGGCTTGCTGCTCAGTCTGATCCACTTTGCTAAACTTCATCCCCCTCATAATTATCCCTAAGTTGCTCCTCGGTCTGGCTTTCAATAAGGTTCTAATTCTTTCAGACATATCTGTGTATATTTCTATATGGAAGTATAGGTGCCTGCAGATGCAAGCACCTAAATTGGCTGTCTTAAATAATGAGAAAATAAATTTCCTCACATACCAAGAAATCCAGGTATAGATAGTTCCATGTTTGCTTAATTCAGCAGCTCCACAAGCATTTCACATTTCCGCCCAACTGTTTAAGACATCAGCTTTGTCCTCAGAATAGCCCTTTCCTGGGCACAAAATTGTTGCCAGTTGTAGACATTAGATCTAGACATGACAAGATCTCTTCCTAAATGTGTCTTTTTAAGAGGCTGAAAACCTTTCCTAGAAGTCCACCAGAACTCCTCTCAGAGCTTATTGCCTAGAATCATGTCACATACTTCTTTCTAAACCAGTCATTGGCAGCTGGTATGGTATGATCATGATTGGCTCAAGTCGTTTAAAATTTACCCCTGTAGCAATGTCTGTGAAAATACCTAACTTTTAGTGAGGAATGAGTTCAAACCATTTTTACTGTGCTCAGAAGCCCTATGCAACAGGGAGTATTTGGCTTAAGTGCCTGCTTTCAGATGTCTCTGCTCATTTCATGACAAAGGTCTTTTGGGGTAATTGTTTACCTAAGCTTATGTGTCAACTCAGCCAACATTTCCTATTGCATATGGTTTAGATAAGCTGCATTGTGTAAGTAGTGGAGTCAGAGACATGCAATTTCACTTCCTACTCCCACTCTGAACCATGCTCAAATTTGGTCCCTGGACCAGCAGCTTCAGCACAACCTGGAAATTTCACTTTTTTTCAAGCCTCATCCCAGTTTAATGAGTCAGAAAATCTGAGAGTGAATCAGAAAATCTGTGTGTGTTTTAACAACTCTTTCAGGTAGTTCAGATGCTCCCGGAAGTTTGAGAATCATTGTACTATTACATCCTAGCTATGTGGCTTTGGGTAAGACATACATTCTGCCCTAACCTCAGATTGCCAGTCTTTAAAATGGGGTAATAGTAAGATTTAAAGTGTTATTGGAAAAATTGAATAAGAAAATGTATGTAGAATACTTAGTATATATATATATACACACAATAACATGAATGCCATGTTGGCATATATAAACATAATAAATGTTAGCATCTCTCCATATATATAAAGCTACATAGTAAATCTTAAGAAGATCTATATACAACTATAAGATATCTATAAATATATGAACTGATTATTGAATTACATATTTTAAATATGTATATTTGTTATGTTTTTTGATTTCTTGGTTTATTATCTAGCTTTTATTAGTTTTATATTGATATTTGCTTTTATTAAATAGATGTACATAGTTAAAAAAGAAAAGTAATTCATACAAAAAGCTTGTAAAAATGGTAGTTCCCTAGCTACACTACCACCACTTAGCTATATTTTAGCTAACTTTTATCTATTTATTTCCATATTACTAAATAAAATGCTTAAACTTATATTTCTTAATTTATGAATTTTAAACAGTCCTATCATGAGAATGAGAATTTAGTTTTCTTACACTACCATCTCCAGTTCCTACTATCTCATCTTCTAGATATAATTTCATCTCAGTATTTAGCTGGATCAATATTCTTCATTTTACTAAGACTTTGTAAATGTAGTTTTTAAAAAGTAATTTACTGTGACATTGTATATATATATATATATATTTTTTTTTTTTTTTTTTTTCTTTTGGAGGCAATAATTGCTCACTATCCCAACAGCTTAACCTATCCAATAGCTCAGGAAAATTACTCTCAATAATACTTTTTATACAAATATATCAGATAAACTATTAGTTCCATTTTTTTTCTAGAGAACTTTGTCCTGGAGTTTGAACTGATTACTAAGATGTCCCTATCACATTCTTACATTGGTTGTAGGCACACTTTCCTGTCCCCCAGCTTGTCTTTTTTCTTGGCTTACTGATTCATTTTGGGGACATACAGTAGGGGAGTGGGTTCCATTGGGAGTTCTTTCTGCTTAGCATACCATTATTAACTTCTCAGACTCAGATTCAACTCTGACAACATAATGCTAAAACAGGGGTTAATTTTATAAGTTCAGTTAAACAATTCGCAATTCACAGAGAGAAATCAAATCAGTCCAGCTGGTTGTGTCCTATACATATGCAAAAATAGAACAATTTTCTAAATGACTTTGTTTTTTTTCAACTGGTAGTTTTGGCAACATGCACATATAGCTCCTGTTACATAAACACCTCAAAGTTTTTTCACAAAAACATAACAACTGAAAATATCTCCAAAAGAATATTTCCCCAGGAATCAGTTTAGACAGCCCAGGCCACATTTTAAAAATATTATTTATAAATCAGTGGATTAAATATCAGTAACAGACATTCGATTCTTTGTTCACATTCTCAAAGAATGTGTGTATTTTTCAAGGAATATCTGAGAAATAAAATGAAAAGGTACATTAATTTTCTTTTCATAGAGAAATGATTAGGTAAACAGTATTATCTTGAAAGCAACTAGTTCTTTTTAATGCTTATCATGCTTTCCTTGTATTCAGTTTAAATGTCACACATCAGCAACTATAGGTGGGCTATTGTCAGTGACCTTTATATTATGTTGAAAAAGCTCCAGGAATTTCTTTCTTTCCTGTGTTTTCAAAGAAAGGGTGGAAAATTAGTGCCACTCTTTCATTGCCAGAAATGTGTACAATCAGAGCCTCAATGTTCCCTGTTATATGAAATCACAAATACAGTCAATAAGTATTGATGACACATACAACAGAATTCTGTGGATCCCTTCAGCTAATATCCAAATGCATGGGATGGGAGGAAAGCTTTTCTTAATAATAGGCTTTCTAGGCTCCTCTGTCTCTGCAGAAAACGGTAACCTTAAACTAGGGTTCCATGGAGTCATAAATAATACAAGAGGAGCATTTATGGCTGAACATAAACTTGTGTCCTAAAGTGTATTTAAATATATATATACACGCATATATTTATATGAAAAATTTACCCTGCATTGTAAACTAACAATAAAAAATGTTAGATAATTAAATGCTAATGATTCAGGCTGGGTGCTTATGTTTTGGATTACTTGTTTAATAGGGTTAGCATTTAAATGGTCAGCTTTGAAGTTAGCAAACAGCCATTAAGATGCATCAGGGGAGTTCTCAGTGTTTTTTGCAGCCATTGTTTTAATCTGGCTGGCTACAGACTCAAGGAAATGGCAGAGATGGGATTTACATAGTGAAGGCTATTTTTGTTCCTGGGGTGAAGGAGATCTTTTCTTCAATATAAACAAATGAAAAGGATGGTCTTGAGAGACTAGCATGTGGGAAAAACTAAATCTTCGTCCCCTCTCTCTGTCAGCATTGAGATTTCCATTGTCATTCCCTCCTTTCCCTAGAAGGCTTCAATGCAAATGTTTCAGTTCCCAAGCTTTTGCCTTGTACATTGTTCACAGCGTCTCAGACCCCTCTCAAAGGATTCCTTGGATACCGAGCCAACTGTCTTCAAGATTCATTAATCTGGACTTTCTCGGGTTAATACCCAAATCCTCTCCTGTGGCAGTACAAGTCAGGGAAGGAATGGAAAGGGAAAATTACATGAAAATTCCTAAAGGCATTGTCTATTGAAAGGAGGGTAATAATTAAGAGATAATGTGAAAGGGGAGAGAACATTCTCACACGATAATGGTCTCCTGCTGCTAAAAGAATGCCAAGGCAAAGCCAGCACCATTTATGGAAAATAAATGTCATGGCCAGCGAGGTTAAGGCATTTACTTTCAAATTAGAAGAGCCAGTCCCTTAGCAGGGTCTTGTTATTCCAAATTATCAAAGCTGATTGAAACATTTTATCCAATAGATGTTTGTGCAGAAGAAGGATGCTCATTATGTCATTAATAGAGTTAGAGGCCCTCTAATTGATGATGGTAGATGGTAGATAGATAGATAGATAGATAGATAGATAGATAGATAGATAGATAGATAGATAGATGATAGATAGATAGACAGACAGATGATAGATAAAATAGTAGTTCTCTCTCTTCAGCTGGTTAAGAAAGGTGCAAATACTACATAGTTTTTAACAGTCTTCAATAGGTTATGCTCAGAATAATTCCAACTGCTTAGTATCATTATGCATTCTAAAGAAGCTTTCTAAGAGTAATGCCCTTTCCTTTGCTAAATAAAAATAAAATTGCTCCAGAGATGGAAACTGAAGGACAAAAGATCTGGGTAGGGGTAGGGAGTAGGCAGTCTTTATAGCGGCAATATTTTAGGGCAAGTGGAACCTTTCATTACCCTCAAATCACACTCATAAGACTAATTCTAGCACTATAGCTCACAGAATGAATTCCAAAGGAATTGCAAGGTTGTTTCAAACGACTCAGACTGCAATATGAAACTCAGACTGCAACACGGTTGATTAAACATTTTTGGCCATCAATGGAATGGCGCATCCATTTATTGCTTAAAAAAAAATCAAACATTAATATAGGCAAATTTTTTCAAATAAACATTGCATAAGTTGTATTCAGTCATGTGAGAGAATCATAGTCAATTTATCATTAGTTCTGCACTTGTGTAACATACATAATCGGATTCACCATAAACAAAGTTGAAAAGTTACATAAAAACAAATATTTGGTAAATATCCACAGTGTACAGAATTTACATTGGATGTCACTGGACAGAAATATCAACAAGCTACCCTCAAGATATTTGTAACACAAAGAAAGGAGAAGGAAAGTTGTACCTATTTTTTATCAAAAATAAAGGAAGTGTGGTAACCCAATAGAAAGTAATACTATGACAATCCAGGAGGGACCAATAAATTCTAGTTGATATAATCGTGGACAGCTCATGGAGATATGGTATATAACTGTCAGGCAGGCGCATGACCAAATCAGGACCTTCACACTGTTCAGCACCCCCAATGGCTTCCCATATCACTCCAGGTAAAAGCCAATGTCCTGCCTACAACCTATGAGGTCCTATATTAACTTCTCTGAGACTATCTCCTACCACTCTTTTCTCGTTTATTCCAGATACACTGGTCTCCCTGCTGCTCCTAGAAAGTGACAGGCACACTGTTGCCTCTGGCCTTCACTCGTGTAGTTCCCTGGGTCTGAAATGCACTTTCCCCCAGATATTCTCATTCTCATGGCTTGCTCCAGCACTGTTTAAAAGTCTTAATTTAAATGGTTCCCTTTTCAGCAAGACTTTTCTTGGCCACCATTCTTGAAACTAGACTTTCTGACCCCCTACCCCCAACACTTCCTGCTCCCCTTCCATGCTCTTTCTCCTCTCCTTACCATTGATCATATTCTAAATTACTATACAATTTTGTTTATTTTCTGTTCTCTCATTAGAAGGTAAGCCCTATGATGCAGAAACTTTTTTTTTATGTTTTGTTCAGTCATATGAGTGCATTGTCCATAGTTAGGTATTCTTAATTGAATTGTTAAATGAACGGTTTCATTATTTTCTTGTTTCATAGGAGGATTTTATTGTAGAAGTTCTAATTCTCTCACTGGCCATATAGTACTGTTCCTTTAAAATTTCTCCTTGGAACATTATAGAATGTTTTTAAACAATATCGTGTCTCCATACTGTTTTATCAGACTGAAACAGACACTGTCTTATAACATAAAGAAATCATTGAATTTTACCATCTGAAAAGTAAAGGTGTTCAACTAATGATAATCATAATTTGAAAAATAATCAACCATTTAATCAGTGCATACTCTGTGCAAGCTACATTACATTAGTCAGTCAGCATGCAAACAAATATTTATGGAAGTTCTAATATTTGCTAGCCACCAGAAGTATACAGTGAAAAGAAGGTGCAAATTAATTTGTTTGGTTCTTAAGTTCCTTCATAATCAGGTTTATTCAATCACCAAATATTTATTGAGCACCTACTATGTGTTGGGCATGGTGAAATGCTCCCTGCCTTTTCTACAATATTTTCTTTTACTCTTCAAAGTGAGAAAGATCAGTCTTCTCATATCGTTTTAGGTGTCCGTGATATATTCATTCTCGCAGATATTTCTGCTGTTCTCCATGGCAATTCCTCTTCTTTTTACTTGTTCAAACATTACCTCCCCAGGAAGTGTCCAAAATTCATACAATCTGGTCTCCTTTTCTTTAGCTGCCTTCATACTGACTTCACTTTAGACCTTAACACATCATCTCACTTGTCATCTTGCTATTCTTCCTCTGAACTGGACTTCACATTAGAATCACCTTGGAAGATCTTTTAAAATAATAACTAAATTAGAATTCCACAAATTGACTCACTGATTTGATCCAAAGTTGAAAACAAATTAAAAATTAATTTAAATAAAAAATAATGGGCCCAAATTTAATATTGATGTTGGTATCATTTGCTTTACTTTATAATGTTATCTGGTATAAGAGGAGGAGATTTACAACAAAGTGGCAATTTTCTTGAACGTTTTGCCTACCAATTTAGTTAAAACCCTAGAAATAGTAGCTAAACCATATCAAGTGTTGTTAAAGGACTTCATTCTTTAGTTGTAACTACAAAATAATGAATTTTGTAAAACCTGAGTACAAACTACCATTACCTATTTCACTCCCAGCCCATTATTTTTTGGACTGTAGAATTCTTTTTAATTAAGTGAGAGGCATATAATAAATAGAGACATTTAGCTGTAACTTCTTACCTTTCTTCTAGTGTCGCAGGTTTTTCGTGAAAATGATAAAGGTTTGGGAAACTTATGATACGCATATCTTAATTTTTATAGCTTTCATAAGGATTTCTAGTTGAATAGATTTCCTTTCCATTAAAAATATTTTTAGAACAAGTGGAAGATAGAGGTTATTTTAAAAGTAATCATCACTTTTTTTAGTAGATATTTTTCTTTGAACAGAGGAAATTCTAAGTTCCCTGGAGTCTAGCTAAATATTCTCATAAACCGTAGTGTAAGGGAATGATTGAGAAGGAGAAAAAAGAAATGTCAGGGAGGTCAGCAGCTTACAGGATGACATTACTTCCTGAATGTGGTCTAGTAAATTTTGGCTTCTAATCAAAATCTTGCATTCTAACCAAACCTCTCTCATAATTCTATTGTGAACACTCAAAGAATATATGAGAATGGACCTACCACTTAAAAGTTACTCAAAACGGTTCATTCTTTCATTTTCTCTCCACCGTATCTCCACTCTACCCACAATCTTTTCCCTTACATTTTCCATTTATGAACCACAATTGTTCCCTAGGAAATGTTGATATTTGAGATGCCCTTTGGATTTAGAATACGGTAGGCATTCAGAAAAATTATGAAATGATACAGTAGTAAAACAAATTTTGATAGAAACCTTTACTGATTTACTCTGCAGTATATGAAATAAAATATATTTTCACTTCTTCATCCATCGACCGCACAGAGGGGGAGGTATAACCAAAGTGTTGTAATATGTAATTTTTGTGTGAAGCGTCCTTTATGCTCCAGAGGTAGAGTGTAAATCCATGTAACTTCCTTAAACATTGATATTGACTCTACCATCTCTGCATAATAAACACTATGGAAAATTAGACCTAAAGTAACATTCCCACTTGGTCATCTATCAAATAGTGTCTTCTATACATTAATTCTTGCAGCAAAAGAAAAATCACAAAACGTTTATCTTAGGAAGTCCAACATGTGCTCAAGTTATTCCTGATGTGTAGGAATATGAGGAGATCTGACATTAAACCTGAAAATTTTCATATTAAGAAAGAACATATGAAAATCATGCTGTGTTAAAATGCACACAAGGACGCCTAGCTTTCTTGCTCAAATATCTTACTGGAAATGAAATGATTATGTGTCCCCCTATAAGAATAAAAATGGCCTCTGAATCTACACACCCCTTCTGCTCTTTCAGTTAAGTTTTAAATTCTCGACACAAAAAGTCCACTGAATCTCACGTATCTCCACTACTGTTGTGCCATGATGCCTGACGGTTCTGACACCACCATCATTTCTTAAGGGATTTGAAAAAAACCTTATCCTTTTAACTTGTAGGTATTGCAGTTCTATGGTACTATGGCCTGTTAAGCAAGGAATTTGTCAGAATTCTTTTGTCTGATTAAACCAGTATCTGTAATTCTCACAGGAGAGCTTGGCTCTGCCGGAATGGAGTCATAAAGTCATGTGATTAACTTTGGGAGGGAGAAGAGAGATGGGAGAAATTAGGTTATCAAGAAAAGTCCCTTTCAGGAGAACAGGAGGGTAAGAAGCAGTGCCACAAAGTTGAAGTAAAAAGCATCTTTTGCTTCCTTCATCATTTTGCCCAGGCATGAATACCTCTATTCACCCTACAAACATTTACTGAGCACAAGCTACATGCTGGGAACTTCTACTAATTTTGCATTTTGTTTAAACTTCTTCAGCTTCCATGAAGGCAAATGGTGACCTGAAAAGGAACTTAGTAATTCTACTTCATACTGGGAAAAACTACCTTGTAGATAGCAACTGATACTCAAGAGCTTTGAACATATTTTCTTTTCTTAAGCAATATTATGCCTGCGGCAAAGCAATAAGATGACCACTCATGATATGAAATTAATTTCTGCATTAACAGACCTCCCAATCTGTGGTTCTATTATCTTCTACTGCTGCCTCTCCTGATACCAACTCCTGAATGTGGCCCTACAAACAGCTCAGGCCAGCATCCTGGAGTCCAAGAGTGGGCTTACAGACTACATCCAACCCCATGTCAAGTTCAAATACTCTTTTCCTCAACTTTTGTTGTTGTTATTGTTCATTCCCTCAACAAATATTTGAGGAGTACTTACAGTGTGCCTATCCCTTCTCCAGAACACTGTGATACAGCAGTAAATAAAATAGACAAAATTTCTGTGTTATACTCTAATTGGGGGGAAAAACAAATAAGTACAATGTGGTAACTGGCAGTGAAGAGGATAGGTTGTACTGGGCCTGTGGGCAAAGGGGATTAGAATTAAGGAAATGCGGGTCAACATGGGTTCCTGAGCTTCTTGTGGTGACTGATGTAAACAGGAGACATAACAGGTAATCACGCTCTCAAGGCATATGCTGGTGTGAGGCTGGAAGGGAGGTATGTAAGCAGTCTAGCTCACAGTTTTGGAGCCTTTTCTTTACTCTTGCAAATGACGACAGGGAGATAGTGGAAGGGCCAGGAAAGTGGCCGTCTTATCTGGAGTCAGGAAGCTGGAACATTCCCTCCTGCCTCCTTTGTTCATTAACAGAACTTTGCAAAATCCCCCAATGGATTCTTATCCAGATCACTGTCACCTAGATATATTAAAATAGAAAATTTCCTGTTTAAAATCCCCAAATAAATTACTAAACATATACATGCAACATTTTCACACAAGGTAAGAAACCGCACACGTTAAAGTTTTGATGGCTTGTGTTCTCCCAAGGAAATTAAATAATATTTACAAGTAACTTCACTCTTTTTTTTTTTTCTTTCCTTTCCAAGTGGGAAAGAAAAAAGATATCAATTATTAATTTTTCTGGCACACTGTGATTAAACTGTGTTTCTAACTATAAGCTACCTACGCAAATTGAGGGGAAAAATGTGTGTAGTTTTTAAAACATAACCAACACCACAGAATTGTACCTAACTCCCATGGATCGGGGCAGGAAAGGAGCCGACTGGGCACATTATCAAAGGAAAAGTGTCCTTAATAATGTGATTACTGGCTGCCACACATTTCAGTTGGCGACTTTCTACATGGATGCTTCAGCGGACCCTGGGGAGAGAGTATTTGGAGGCAGCTCAGTGTTGGACATTGACTAACTGATTTCCTATAAATAAGAACAAGCATGGATTCTGAGCAAAGTAATGAATGTGGCTGAGCATAGAGGACAAACGGAGTAAAGTGTACATAGACGGTTTTTCCTGAGTGTGCATACAGCAGGTTGCATATATCTAGTTTTGTTATGGGTCTTTGTATAGGTTGCAGGTTGCATGTGGGGGCTGAAAGGAAGCCTTCATTTTTCTATTCACCAAGCCACTCCAGTGAGGGGGCCACATCTGGCATCCACCCTGGAGATACTTTTGTCTAGACATTGCATAGACTCTTGGAGGGTGTGTGTGTGTATGTGTGTATGTGTGTGTGTGTGTCTTACAACACTTCCCTCTTTGCACTGTATGTTCAAATTCTTCCTTTCTATTGGACATTTCCACTTAGCTGAAAAGATTGTGTAAAATATATAAGCATTTAAATCTTAACAGTTTCCTTATTCATTTGTCAAGCCACTATTTCCATCATTAATTCTTCTAATTCACTGTCTTCAACACCTTACCCTTCTTTACACCTTACAATCTGCATTCAACCACTCTGCCAAAACCCCACTTTTAACTGACACCTCTCTTTCCCTAGTTACCAAATCCACCCAGCTCTTTGATTGTGTTCTTTTTCTGCCACGTCACACTGCTGATAAGCATCTTTCCCCTTAAATCTTCCCTCGCTGGCACTGGTCACCCTGTTTGTCTTTCCTGCTACAATTGGTTCTTCCCTGACCTCAGCTCTAGTCTATCTTCCTGACTCTGGTCCCTGGAGTTCTCTATATTTAGCCTTCTTCCCCACTCTCTGTCTTCTAGGAAAATGTATTTACTCTCATCATTCAATTATTATTTCTACGCGAAGACTTCCAAATAGCTATCTAGAATTCTGGCTTCTCTAATGAGCTCCAATTCCAAACATTTTATTGTGTGCCAGACCAACTGGCTAAACCACACTAATGCAGCCTGCAGTTGGGCCTTGCAAAGACACATTTCTTCAACCGGAATAAGAGCCAGAGCAGCCAGAGCATTTACTCCCTTATTGAGGACTCACCAGAAAAGAAAGCTGTAAAAGAGGGAGATAGAAGAGAAGAGAAGGGGATAGAAAGGGAGAGAGAACATAGCTTGTGTGGGCTTCTGCTTCTGCTAGGTCCTCAAAGTATGGTTTCCTACCAGTAGCTCAAATTTAATGTAGAGAAGTTGAACTTGTCACTCACTCTCCATCTCATCTTTAAGTTCTCTCTTGGCACCTTATTTATGTTATCAGTTCATCTTTCAATCCGCCTAGGTCCAAAACATCAGTACAACAAGTTCCTTTCCATTTTTACCCATCCAATAATTTTTCATTTTATATCTTCTTTTCATCCTCACTGCTCTCACCTTGGTTCTGCTTCCTGCTACATCCTGCCTGGACTGTTACGATAGTGCTAGCTAACCATTTCCTTCATCCCCAAAACCAGTCTTGCATCCCATTCTCAGAGGTCTATTCTTAATCCAGTCTCTATATGGATGTATTTTAACAAAAGACTCAAATTCTGAAAAGTCTCAAGATGAATAATTAAAACCACAATAGGTAAAAATAATATAATGAAGTTTATAAATTTGACTGGTAGGCAATTTCATAAAGTAAAGTCAAGTTCTGATTCTGTGTGCCAGTATCAAGAAGGGAATTATTATAAATATGCAACTTTCCATTGATTAGTGTAGTTCTCTTGGCTATAAACAAGGATCATGTATTAATATTAAATATAATTTATGTCAAAAATGTAGCTGTAAATGTTCATTTGTGACCTAGGAGAGAAAGGTTAGGAAAAAAAAAAATCTACACGCAGGTGGAAGATTTTGTATGTTGGTGGAGTGAAAATGGCACCAACTAAAGAAAGTCTTAGTAAACCAAGAGAACATGTCATTCTGTGGAGTTCGCCAAGCAAGGCTTGATGTGGGAAAAGAAAGTACAGGGAGCTGTGTGTGTGTGTGTGTGTGTGTGTGTGTGTGTGTGTGTGTGTCCACAGCTAAACAGAAGAGCTCTGTTTCCTCAAAATGATCAACTTTGAGTGAGAAAAAGCCAAACTCAGGGCAGTAAACAGAAATTCCAGAACCTAGGAAATTAGTGTTGACTATTCCCTCTAACTGAAAATGCTGGACTCTGTGAATATACTTTTGACCATTTTACTTGGCCCAGGTATGGCAGCTAATGACTAAATGTTGAAGAGTATCCTTAAAGGAAGGAGGGCATGGAGGTCAGTCCAGCAAACTTCAGGGACTTCTTTCACATCCTTTGAGAGTAATACCTGTCACCACAACCCTATTTACATAGAGTATAGTGTGAATGGTCCCCTTAGAGTTGTGTAAAGTGACCTTTCATAGGCCACCTCCCCATTCCACATCATCTATCCTGCAAAAAGAACCAAGAGATGCCACCAAAGTAAACAGTTGTGAAAACAGAAGCTTCCTGCCAAAGAGGCAGGGCAAGAGTCTACAATTTGGTTTGTATTTTGCCTTGAGAAATTTTAAAGACACTGGTGATCTAATGTCTTAAAAGACATTGGTGATCTTATGACATAAGACATTAGTCACCAATGTCTTATGTCCTTCTCTCAACATCCCACCTCCTTAGTCTATTGGCTCATAGTTCATCTTCCATCTCCTACTCTCTGCCCCATCCCACCACACTATGCCGTAATCTCCTTGAAGGCAATGAATGTCTTACTTATCTTTGTATCTGGCACGTGGGTAATAATATGTAAGTGAATCAATTAATCAATGAGCAAATATATCCCCATCACAATGGTTTTCAAAAAATTGAGTTTAAAATATCAAAACATAACACTTAATTTGACATAAAAATTATATTTGTATAAAAATATTGCTATAAATAAATTTTCTTGGTAAATTCCCAAATTATAAGTTTCAAAATTAATTAGGAAAAGACCTACACCCAACTGCATTCATTTTGATCTACCAGATTATACCTAACTGGCCCTGTCTACAATTTAGCTCACCTGTACCCAATTTTGTACTTGCTTTTTAAGGCTCAGCTTTTAGACATCTTCTAATTTCTCCAACACTCCACGACCTTGCTGGTCTTTGTGACTCCATATGTGATGCTTACTCTGAATGTACCCCTTTTTACCTTCTTATTATTCAGGTCTCAACTCAGGTGATATCCTCATCATTAGGCCATTTTTGACACCCTAGTTTGGTCATATCCCTGATGTTTGTCCTGTGCAAATATGCATATTCTATATCTTCTAAAGTTATTTAACTACATAACTACACACAGTACTTTATGTAATAGATATGCTTTCCAAAAAGTTGTCAAAAATAAATTATTTTCCAAGGAATAACATTGTCATTTCAAGGGCTACATTCTCTCCATTTTTATTGATACTCAGTTGACAGTATTTCTTCACATTTTATGTTTCTCTGCTTTAGAATATTTCTCTCAATTCATCAATTATACATAAACTAGACTTAAAAGTATTGGAGGAATATCTATAAATAAATATTTAAATGATTTCTCTTATTTTAATGAATGACACATTATTTAACCTTTGTGTAATCATTCTTTGCTAAACAGCCCACACATATCTGGGATGTAGTGTGCCCTTTCCATGGGAATGTTCAATCAAAATTTCATTTTTGCAATGATGACATTCAAATTCAGTTTTCCCTTTTTAAAGGGTTTTTTTTTTTTTTCTTTTCACTCTTACATTGCCAATATTGGAATTGCCACTAACATATTTTTCAGGAGTGAGGTTGAAATGATTTGTGAGAGAAAAAAAAAAATATGTGATAGGAAAGTTTGAGAAAGTGTTTTAACTAAGCAGAGGCTGAAATTAGAAGCTATGAGGCATAGCTAAGAAGGCATGACATTAAATATGTCGTGAAACTCTGCTCAAATAATGGATTATCAGATGTAAAGGTATAGGGGTTATAGTTAACTATTTTTACCATAAAAATAAAATAAAACTTAAAACATCAGAAACTCTCCTAATTCCAACCAGAATAATACATTCACAATCAGAAGAAGGGGCGGGTGAATGGGAACTTGCATAGCCCCAACATGATCTCAGCAAGCAGAAAAATACAATAGACCATTAGAACAACACTTGCATCTGTATCATCTATTTCTAAATCCAATTATCAAAAGCATTTTATTACATATAGCAAGGAAAATTCATTCACCTTTTAAACTCTACTATGTCCTAGAACAAAAAAAAAAAAATCATGACACATCTTTATAGCCACACTAAAGACGAGAAGGTGACTAAGTAATTTCTTTCCATGATAAAGTGATGAAAAAAAAAAACAGATGCATTTTATTTAGGGGAGGAATAAGTAACTTATCTCAAAATATGTTTAAGTGCAGAGGTCAGTTTTGTGAAGCCGAGTAAAGAGAAGAACCCATTAAAGGCAACTCTTGTCTCCTACTGGGTACTGATTTATGGTCAGTTTAAAGGGAGATGTGTTATTTGGCTTCCTCGCACTACTTACTGCATCTCCGCAGGAGATTCTGCATCTGCCATCCAGGTGCTGGTTTGGTCTGCACTTGTTTTATTTATAAGATCTAGTGAGATTGTGGTCAAACTGAAATGACGCCAGCGTGCCTAATTCCCTTGGCACACAACACTCGGATGTGTCTTTTTCAGCAAAGACAAGATCAGATCAACATCGGCTGGTTTCTCTCCTTCTGTGTGCATGTCGTGGAGTCCAGAGTGAACCAAAGTGATATGATTCTCCTAATGCTGGTGTAATTTAGTTTGCATTTATACAATGGCAGGAAATCCAAGACCAAGTCTTACCAGAGCCTATTACTTAGTCTATAAGAAGACATAACTTGTTACAAATTGGAAACATTAGTTAGTTTGTATGTTGGGTTTTCCTTAACCAACCATTGTTACCAATGTCACTGAAATGAATGATTTCTCCAGTGTCTCAGCATATCACTTGTCTAAATCCTGAGGTTTAAAAAGCTGCTTGCTTGATGTTGGTACTAATGTGCAGTGCCTCCATCACACAGTGAGATCTTTGCAGACTTCTAGATTTAAGTCAGTGCTAGCGTAAGCCTGGAAAAACCCTTTTCAAAGGCCAGAACAAAGGAAAACTCCAAGCATCTTCAGAAAAATCGTGTCAATATCAAGTAACTAAATACGAATGATGCAAGTAATGCTAGTTTTTAGGACTCTTAAAAGCAACAAATCACAATTAAGCGTTATTTCTCTCTGAGCGGTCTACTCTTGGTCGCAACATGGCCTTGAAAAGGCAGAATTCTGGGTTACAGCCTGAGCAGGACATGAATTTACTGGCCAGGGGAACATGTTAAATAGTAAATGGCAGCGTGACTCTCTAACACACCCTGGATGCTTTCCAAATAACTCCATACGTGGAAAGGCTTCCTCCCTTGTCTTCACATACAAGGAAAGAGTGCTCCATGCAGCCACTCATTTGCTTTCTGAGTCATAAATTCACCTCCATAGAATTGTGGGCCACTGGCCTGCACTAAAGATATAGTAAAGGCCTGTGTCTCAGCTCTGGAATCTCTTTTGGAGCAATATAAACCCTTACTAGAGTCAGATCTTCTTAAATAAAAGATATAAATAAGAGATTATTTGCTCAAACTAAATACAAACCAGATTTAAAAGGCCCAGAGGAAGTATACAACATTAGCTAATCTCATTCAGACCCAAGCAACCTATATGGTTATCGTAAAAAATATACCTGTTATTTTGCACAACGAATCTGTGGGGTAGCCGTTATTATCTCCAGATAAAGGAAGAAGCTAAGGAAAGTTCATCTCACCCAGTGAGTAAGGTGGAGGGTGCAGAGCTGAGATGCCAACCTAGAGCTGCCTGCTTCCAAAAATGTATCTTTCCATACCGGGGGCCAAAAGAGTCTGAAGCTCATGCTGCCTGTGCCAGTCAGCCAATAGACCGACACAAGGAGTTGGGTCATAGAATAAGCATTTATTATCAGAACACCAGTGGTCTGAGAAAGCAGCAGTTTAGCACCTCCAAAAAATTCCTTAACATTCTCAGACCAGCCTGGGGTATTTAAGGGAAAATCTAGACATTCCTCCAGAAGCTACGTGATGGTTCCAGGGGTCTGCATGGAGCCTCCTCTCTGGCAATGTGGCTCTTTAAAGTAGTCACCAACCCAGGAACAGGGAGAAGAGTAAACTGGAAAGAATGTTAGGCCATAAAGCGAGGCCTCTTTTGTGGGGGTCGCAACTGGACCTTGTTTCATTAAGAGCTGTTGTTTCTTTCTTAAAAGGCAAATTGTAAAAGAAGACCAGCAGAATAATGGTGGCATGTTAATGGAAACATTAATTACTATTCCCATTACCATTGCTCAAACTTGTTCTCCACCCCACCTCTGTGATGAAGGTGCTCAATCTTTTCTTCCTAATCCACATCTTAAAAAAAAATAATTGAGGTCCACAAAGCGGAAGTGATCTTTCTGAGTCCATAAACAAGTCACCAACAATTTTGTCCCTCTGATTCCGTTGCTAAATCTCTCCTTACCTCAAAATCCTAATTCGTAAAAGGAGCTACATCATCCCCTCTCCTCCTATTTCAGTGTCAGGGAAAGAGTCAAGAAAGGAATTCAGAATCCTTGTTCTTCTGTCTAAATGTTTCACTGACAAAACTATATATATTATATCTACATGCCCATTCAAGCTAGGACAGAAAATAAATAAATAAATAAATAAATAAATAAATAAATACATAAATAAATACATACATAAATAAATAAATAAACCTCAGAAAGGGCAGGAGGAGCGTGGAAAAAGCAACTCATTCTCTCCTTCCTCAAGGAAAGGGAACAATGACATCGATTCATTTGGAGGTAAAACTTTGAAAGTCCAAGGACTATGGCATTGACTGTTTAACTCTGATCTCCACTCTGACTTGTTTGCCTCTGGCAATTTCTCACACAGTCTGCACCATAAAACATGAACAAGGATGGAGGGCAGGGTACCAAACCATGAGAGACTCACACCACCCAAAATATTCAATGACATTCTTTACTTATGGCTTGCGAAAAGGAATTTCCTGGGTGTGCTGACTACCCTGGGATTTGCTAAGCCTCCGGCTAGGAGCAGTATGAACTTACTCCTCTCGGACAAATAGGGAATCTTCTACTTCATTTTCTCGGTCCTGGAGGAACTGAGCACACGTTGTGCCCATAGCAAATCATTCTAGCAAATTTTTATCAGTGGGTATAACTAAGCAGGGGTGATAACAATATAGAATTTCAGAAACACGGTACCAAGACTCATAATGGGTAGAGAGTATTTGATTTTTAAAAACTTCCAATTTACTCATCTTTAAATGGAATTTCAATATTGCTATCATAAAACCATGGGACAATCCAATAAGACTATGTATATATATATATATATGATGTGAGTGCCCCTCCACCTTTCTGACATCTCCAATCCAGTGGCAGTATTCAGAGATTCTACATTCTAGGAAGTAAACATTCAATGCTTCTCACTTTAATAGATCCCATGACAGGAGGAGCCAGAGGCAAACACACCATTCCATTTGCACAATTTTCTGCGCTCAATGCCTGTCATTCCTGCTCAAGAGACTCATCACTTTCCTCTTCTCATCCAATCCCTGCTATCAAATCTGCTCTCACACATTTCCTTGCCCCATGCTTAAATCAGAATCAGGAAATTTACAAACAGAAATGAATCTAACGATGTAATTGAAGTTATCCCTCCCCTGTACATTTGATTCCCAACGTGAATCCAAAATGGCATTCTTATCAACAGAATTTTGGTATTAGCCACTGGAGTGATAAGAAGTGTGTGATTTTAACTTGGAAGGAATGGGAGTATGGGAAAAGTGGGGCAGTGAGGGGCCTTGAAATCTCTATATTCACTCTCACCATTTCCTTAAAGTTACCATTCATTGATTTTACATTATAACTAATAAATCTACTCAACTAAAATACATCAACCCCTTTAACAACCATAGATGTAGGTATGTCCTGACAGATTTTATCTCCACCCATTCCCCATTACCTTATTGAAGCAGCTCTTGTTAGCATCACCACAGAACTCCATGTTACTAAGTTAAGGGATAACACGTTTTTATCTTACCTGACTTGTCAGTATTTCCATAATGTGGAACACTGTCCTTAACTCTCTCTTCTCCAAGTTTTCATGACAACAACCTCTAGTTTTCCCATTCCTCTCTGGATAGCCCTATGCCACGCAGCCACTAAACATTGTAGTTTTTCAGAACTGTCCTAGATCTTCTCTTTTCTCTCTTCATTCTTTCCCAAGAAATATCCTCCCGTGCGTCTGTGACCACTTATATCCGAGTACATTTAAATTTATATCTAGAGCTCAGATCTCCCTTCCGATCTCCAGTTGTACACCTCCTGTCTCTGCTTGGATGCCTTAAAAACCACAACCGCAAACTGCCCACCTTAACTCACAACTTTCCCTGTATTAGTCAGTGTTTTCCAGAGAAACAGAAAGAAATAGGATATACAGAGAGACATAAAGAAAGAGATTTATTATTGCCTCTCACATAATTATGGAGGCTAAAGCCCATGGTCTATTGTCTGAAAGCTAGAGGCCCAGGGAAGTAAGAGATGTGGTTCCAGTCCAACCAGAAGGCCTGAGAGACTAGAGTAACAATGCTACGGGGCAAAAGAAAATGCATGTCACAGCTCAACCAAAGAGCAAATTTGCCTTTCTTCCACATTTTTGTTCTATCCAGGCTTTTCGTGAGTTAGATGATGCCCATTCCCATTGGTGAGAGTGACCTTCTTTCAAAGGTGACTCTCTGTCAGAAACACCCTCACAGACACACCCAGAAATGCTTACAAGCTATCTGAACATTCCTTAGCCTTGCCAAGCTGACACAAAGAATTAACCATCACATCCCCTCACCCCCAAATTTGGTGGCATTACTGTCACAGATGTCCCTACCATCCATAGAAAGAGCATTGATGACATCTTGATAGCATTACCTTCACTCTGCGTATCCTAAGTGAAACCAAGTCCTATAAATTTTATTCTTGCAAATATCTTTTGAATTTCTCCTGTGTTACTACCTTTAACATCACAACTTTGGACTACAGAAATCAATAGCCTTCTATCCACTCTCACTGTAGCCAGCCACACTTCTTCCCTAATCCCCTATTGTACATAAAACCATGTATACAGCAGCCACACCCTGAAACACACAGGGTTATCAGGCAGCTAACACCAGTCCTCTTAGAATTCTGGAAAGTTTGATTTCCACCCTTCCCCCTCCACCTCAAATTCAACTCTAAATCTGGAATGATTGCATACCTGGGGGCTGGGGTGCATGTGGGGTGAATGTGGCTGGTGTCCATGCAGTGTGTGAGCTGGTTATTTGTATACCCATGCCAGGACTGATTGCCATCTGAATTATTAAAACCTTAGCCTGGATCCCAGGCGACCCCCAAAGTGGTTCAATAGGACGTGTACAATAACGTCCTGACTTAAACTTGGTTTTACTTGAGCAAGCGGTGCCTTTTTATAATATTCAGAAAAGCATGATACAAGTAGGCTGTCAGTGGCACCCCCCCAAATACATCCACTCCTCTCTATCACGACTGCGACAATTGATCCAGATGTCATCAGACCTTGCATAAATTGCTGCACCATCCACCTAGTAACTGTCTCTGTTTCCATGCTTGTCTCTTTACAATCATTTCCTCTATACACGTCATTTGTAATGATATTTTCTTTTCCAAATTCATGTCATTCCTCTGCTTAAAACACGTCAGTGGTTTTCCACCAGACTTGGATTATCCAAGTGCTTTACTGCTAACCCCTATATTGTCTGATTCCCACTAAGTCATACTACTCCCCCCTCACAGTACCCCAACAATAATGCAACTTCTGTCTAGTCCCTAAACAAAGTTTGTTCCCATTTTAGGGTCTCTCTAGGACTGTTGTCTTTGTCTTGAATAATGCTTCTGTATGACTTTGTACAGCTAGCCCTTTCTTATTATTTAGGTCTAAGCTAAAAAGATACCTCCTATCTAAAATAAATCTTCCCAAATCATTGTCATATTATTTTATTTCCTTCATAGCAATTGTCTTAGTCAGTTCAGGCTGCTATAACAAAACACCAGAGACTGAGTGGCTTCCAATCAACAAACAGTTATTTCTCACAGTTCTGGAGTCTAGGAGGCCCAAGGTCATGGTGCCGCCAGATTTGGTACCTGGTGAGACCTATTTCATCATACCTGGCCATCTTCTCAATGTAACCTCACATGGTGGAAGAGAAAGGGAGATTTCTGGGGTGTCTTTTACAAGGTTACTAATCCCATTCATGAGGGTCCCACTCTCATTACCTAAGCAATTACCAAAGCTCCACCATTTAACATCATCACACTGGACATTAGATTTCAACATGAATTTTGAGAGGACACAGATACTCCATCCATAGCAGCAATTATCACTATCTGAAGTTATCTTGTCTCTTTATTATTGTTTCCTATATGCCCTGAGGAAAATATGAGCTTCATGGGATAGAGTTGGCCCACAATAAATATTTAATGAATAAACAAATGCTTGGCACCACTAACTCAGCTGTGCACACATCTTGTAGACTTATGAGGGAGATCTGGCAATTAAGTTCGTGAACTTGTTGCAATGATGTTGTTAACCTTTTTTTTTTTTTTATATCAGAAGGGTTATTCATTATAGATTTGTACCAACTGGACAAACAGTTAACCAAGTTTACTATTTGGAAATGCTGAAAAGGCTGTGTGAAAAAATTAGACGACCTGAAATTTCCACCAACAATTCATGACTCTTGCATCACGACAATGCACCAGCTCACACAGCACTGCCTGTGAGGACATTTTCAGCCAGTAAACAAATAACTGTATGGAGCACCCTCCCTGTTCACCTCATTTGGCCCCCAATGACTTCTTTATTTACCCAAAGATGAGGGAAATATTGAAAGGAAGACATTTTGATGACATTCAGGAAATCAAGGGTAAAATGATGACAGCTCTGATGGCCATTCCAGAAAAAGAGTTCCAAAATTGGTTTGAAGGGTGGACTAGATGTTGGCATCGGTATATAGCTTCCCAAGGGGAGTATTTCGAAGGTGACTGTAGTGATACTGAGCAAAGAGGTATGGAGCAATTTTTCTAGGATGAGTGCGTGAACTTAATTGTCAGTCTGTGTACTCATCTTTGTATACCCAGATGTATCATAGGAATGAGCATACAGTAGGTGTCCTATGATATTTATTGAAAAAATTGAATATGTTTCAAAAAATTATTGAACTAAAAGAGACTAGAAAGAAAAGTAAGTCCCTCCTAATAGGAAGAAAAATAACTCTCTTAGATGAGATTTACTGAACCAAAATATATATATATATAACTAGTTAGACAGAAAAATCCCTCATAAGATTAAAATCATCTCCCAAAGAATGTAATAAATGTTTCCATATTTGTGTCACTTCAAACTATACTAAGAAATCTAAAACATGTAATTATAAAGTCCTGTAAAAATAAAAATCTATTTCCAAGGAAAGCTGCTGAGCTCCTGATTTTAATCCAAGATGGACTAGCATTCACTGCATGTTAATCTCCTTAAAACTCAGTTTCCACATCTGATAGCACTTACCTGTCTCCACGGCTGTCAGGAAGCTAATGAGCTTGTGTCTGCAATGCACATGAAAACCTTTACTTGAAAGGTGTTACAGAATGCCAAGAAATTCAGTCTGGCATTTGTTTCAATTGGAAAATTCCTTCAATTATTAAGGAAAAAATTCCACAAATGACTCATCAGGTTTTGACCCTTAGTAAATTTAAAAATCAAAAGATCTTTTAGCTTTAAAGTGTAAATCTAATTATAGATAAAGGTTATGGAAAATTCTGCAGCACTATAAGGCCAAAGCTCTGGTAATGGCCAACTTTAAACACAGACATATTTTCTCCAATTGCTGTGAAAGGGGGAATAACCTGTTTATTCTCTGCAATGGTTTGCAGGCAAAGGGACCAGTGCTTACATCACAGCACAATCATCAACCAGCCATTTTACAGAATCCATGACAGACACTTTAAGAAACATTCAGTTCGATATTCAAAAGCAGATGCACTTGATTAATTCTGTCATTTATATTCTCCATTGATTTGACTGATGGGAACTGTTCTTACCTTTAAAATAATATTATTATGAGCAAGTTTTCCCAAGTCTTCTTGGACTTCACAAAAACAAACAAACAAACAAACAAAAAACTGTTGTCATTCTATCCTCCCCTTCTGAGTCTATTCTCTGAGAAGGACAACTCCATAAATCATTCAGAGAGAATATAGTTTTGTTACATTCAAGAAAAGAAAGTTTTTTTTGGTTAAATTAGCTTTTCTGTTTGTATTATATAAACGAATACACAAAAATCAGTTTTAAAATTTTACAAAGAATATATTTTCTACAAAGAGTGTGATTGCATAAAATTTTTATCAATGATAAAATGCAGTGGTGAGATAATAAGAAAAGCCAGAATGAAGGCCTGGAATCAAAATACTTGGATTTTATCTCTGCCACACCCTAACCATGTGATTTTTGTCAAATTAGTTTTCTCATCGATTTAAAGGAGAGTGTATTTGAGCTACTCATTTAACAAAGTTGTTAGGAAGATTAAATAAGATAATGCGTTTGAAAGCATTAGAAAAATATAATTTATAATGTTTTAAAAAAACATTCAAGGTTTTATTAATACTGCTAACATCTAGATTGCATTGTTCAATAGTTATCATTGTCATTAGTCAGAAAAAATTTATCCAATTTCTGTCCTTTTGAAAGAAAGGAACATTTTAACTATAAATCATCCCCACCTTATTTTACTTTTTGTGTTGTTCAATATTTTAGCTCTATCTTATTTTTATACCCAGATTTGATATTATTGTTGTTTTACTCAGTCAATATTGGTTTAGATTAACCTGAAATTTACCAAATGATGTGATCAAGATTCCATTTTATGACTTTGACCTTCCATCAGAGACCTTTTTTCTTCTGCCTCACATACTGCCCCTAGAGCAGTCGTTCTCTAATAGGAGCAGCTGGAAAGGAGCAGCTAGAAAGGTGATCTAGTGCATCACCTGGAAAGCTTGATGCAACACAACTCACAACCCACCAAAAAGTTTGATTCATAGGTTGAGAGCGGGGCCTGAACATTTGCATTTCATATATTCCCAGCTGCTGCCATTGCTGCTGGTTACCACACTTTGAGAATCACTAGAAGATCCATGAGTGAGAGTTGGTTATAAACTCTATTTTTGCTTGTCTGAAAAATTATTTAATTTTTCCTTTCTCTTGAAGGATAGTTTAGATGGATACATAATCTAGGTTGACAGGATTTTTTTCTCTCTCTCAGCATTGGAAAACAGTATTACACATCCATTGGTACTGTTCAGAAGTCTAACATTAATTCGTTTTTTTCCATTGTGGGTAAATTTTCTGCTCTTTGGCTAATTTTAAGATCTTCCTTTTCTTTAATAATTTGCAATTTTCCAATGTGAGGATTTTTTTCCTCTCTACTTTCCTTCCTTCCTTCCTTCCTTCCTTGCTTCTTTCCTTCCTTCCTTCCTTCCTTCCTTCCTTCCTTCCTTCCTTCCGTGTGGTTTCCTTAATCTGTGGGTTCATGTCTTTCATTAGGTCTGGAATATTCTCTGTCATTATCTTTTCAAATATTGCTTTACCTCTATTTTTTCTGTTCTTACACTCACTATTCAAAGAGATATTTTCTATAACTGTCTCACTGGGTCACATTTTTCAGATCTATCTTCTAGTTCCTTGAGGCTTACAGTGTGGGCATCACCTGAGAGCTTATTAGAAATGCAATCTTCTGAGTCCCACTTCAGATCTACAGAATCAGAATCTGCATTTTAACAAGCTCCCTAGGTGATTGCCATGTACCTTGAAGGTTAAGAAGCATGGCTCTTGTTCACTAATTATCTTTCTTCAAGTGTGTCTAATATGCTGCTTAACTCATTTATTAATATTTTTATTGTAATGATTATATTTTTTTAATTTATAGATTTCTTTTGTTGTTTTTTTCAAATTTCCCTGATTTATAGTCTTTGTAGTCTCTTTCTTTTGTCCTGTTTTTCACTCCCTTTTTCTTTTTTTATATATTTTTTAAATTCTGTATTTTCTGTGTAATTATTCTAACATCTAAAGTCCTTGGAGGTCACAAAGTCTCATTTACTTGTGTTTTCAGTTATTTTGGACTGAAAATTTACATTAGACTGATGTGATTGTGGATTTGGAGAACACTGGGTTGATAGATTGCTCTTCCAGTGTGAATTTGGGTTCCGCCAAGTGCCCTCAGTCCTGACAATTGAAATACAATTGAAATGATTTTCTTGTCTTGAGATTTTTTTATAACACAGGGAGAGGGTTTTTCAAATCTCCAAACTTGTGTGAGGAGTTCATGCCTGATTGTAAATCCTTGGGGACAGACAAATATCTGTCATGTCCCTTTGCTAAGAAGCAGTTTTTTTCTAACCAATTCCTCACTGAGGATGTGACCCTATGAGGGTCCTAGCTTTGTGCAATGTCTCAATGCTAACTTCGTATTTTGCAAAGTTCCAAAAACTTATCTCCTGGCTCCACCAGCTGGCAATGCAAACAGCTTTAAGTTCCTCCTGCAGACAAATACACTCATGTCATCTGTAGCTTTTCTTGTCATCCTGTGTTTACTCATTTTGTTTTTGTCCTAAGATTTATCTTAATTTCTCCTGAATTCAGCTTTGAAGGTGTGGGAAGGAGAGGTAGAAGTTAACAGGTGGATGGAGACAGAAGAAAGAAGAGGAGAAAACTAGATGAGAAGGAGAATGACAGAGGAAAATAAAAGGAGTGAAAAGAAGGAAGAGAAAATGAGGAGAAAAAGGAGGACAAGTAAAAGAAGAAGGACATGTTCATCTAGCATCAGTTATTTTGTAGCAGACAGAAATTTCTATTTTTTACCATATTGACAAAATCTCTGCAGGAGCTTTACATTATATTGAATTTATTTCTGTTGTTAGGCCACATGCATTTGCACCTTTAGGTCTTTGTTCATGTCTGCTTGGAACAATCTGATCCTATTTATAATAACATTCCCCAGCTCTACTTTACCAGGTTTATGAATGCTTTTGGAAATAAGTAAGAAAGTATAAAAAGAATAATGGTTTAATCAATAAATAGATTCAATTAGTTCACCTGACAGGAATTCTGGAGATAAAGGACCAGAAGGCTAGTGATGTCAGAGCATGTGGCCTTCCCTCTGGCCACTGGACAGCTGGAGCAGCTCCAGTCTCAAGATCTCGCACCAGTGTCCCAAGCAAGGACAAGAGGCAAACACTTTATCCTCCTCTTTATTGGCCCCACCAGCATATTTCTCTTTCAATCATATTAGCCAGAGCATTCTCACCATGTATCTCTAGCTTCAAGAAAATTATGTGGCCAAAGAACATGGGTGACCGTGATTGACTTACACTCAGTATGCACAGCATTACCTTCCCCGATTTCAAAACATCACTGTTCACTACCTGAGCAAAAGAGCAGGCTTTGCTTAGAAAGGTATGTTGTCAAGCAGGGAACAGCGTTTTTCTCACCTGGAAGCTCATTTAGATCTCCACTAAATTGTTATTATCCCAAAATATGTCAAGTCTCCTGTTACACATTCTCTTCATAGCACTAAATTAGGTTCCCTTGGAACTTACTTATGGGGTCTTATTCTTACCTTATTGTAACATTCCTCACATTTGACATTGTGAGATGTCCAATTTCCCGCTATAGTATAAGATCAGTGAGGCAAAGACCAGGGACATTTTTGTTCAATATTTAAGCCACATAATAAATACCAAACATATATTTGTTGAAAATAAAGAACAACAATGTAAGCAAAAATACAATCGTCCTCTACCCATACTTTTATTCCCAACTCTCCTCTGAGAATCAGATCCAAATGCATAATAGTCTACTAGAAATCTCCATTCAATGATCTTAATACAGTCCTAAGATAAAATTCTCTGACAACGGAGTACATTTTTGTGATGGAGTTAGCTTCTAAAGTAGGCATGAAAGCCACAATAAAATATAAACAAAGTGCCCTTAAGAATACATACAGAGATAGTAAGAGACATTGTCCCCTAAGTCATGCCAACACAGCACCTAGAACTAAACTAAATGATGACTAAATTTAAACTTTCACATAGCAGGTACCATAAGCGATAACTGTTTTCTGAACTTAGGAAGTTACAGGTTTGGATGTGGTCAGGTCAGCAGGACAAACCAGAGAAAAATAATTGTATTGTTCAAAAGGATGCATTCCAAATTCCTCATGCCTTCTAATCATGCTTGTCATCAGATCTAAAATGCTGATTTAAATCCTAATTATGCATTTACTAAGCCCAACCACACAACATGGGTATTTCTTGGTTGATTTTTTTTTTAAATTTGGACCTAAATGATACATTCTCCATTAAACAATTAGAAATGAAAACCACTATAGTGAAACTGCTTTCAAGTAAACGAATACCCAGAGAGAACCCATCAATTTTGGAGGCTTGTATTTAACTGTGAATGTTGCCTTCTATTACTGGAAACCACTTAAGAATTCTCTAAAGTGGTCACTTAAGCAGAGGGTATTTCCTCTTAGAGACAATTCTATGATTCCTAACTTCTCAAGGTTGTCTTGAAACACTTTGACCAAATCTCTAGTGTTTTACTGGTGATGGAAAGGGGGATAGGAACTACAGCAATAAATTTTTGACCTGACCCTGGAATCAGGGATATCAGGAATAACACATTGTACTTATTCAAAATAACTAATTTAACCTGATTTTCATTCTATCATGATTCACGGGATTATTTTATTCAATAGATTTATGCACTAGCACAATTCCAAGCACTGGGCCTAGGGAAATAAAAAGAACAAATGTATAAAAGAGTATATTACTCTCTAATGGGGAAGAAAGGAAATAACTTTATAGATTATAACTGACTTTAAGAGATATGCACATACGAATGTGGTAGCAGAAAGAAGAGGCAACTACAGCACATCAGCAGAATAAAAGAAAGAAATTTTCATTTCTTTCCCTGGTTCTAAATTCATCTTAAGACATTTCTTCCATAAAATATCTATCCCGAATCATGGCTAAGAGACAAATGAGGACCACTTTCAGGCCCACCATGTGAGGCTGCTGTGGTTGTACACTGAACACAGGTATGACATCTATGGAGGTCATTCCCATCCTAACATGGACAGGTAAGGGATTGGGACCCAGCTGTATTCAGGGGTGTCAAGTCACGTTTTTTTTTTTTTTTCTTTTTCTTTTAAGGCTTTTATTAAAATATAGCTAACATATAATATTATATTAGTTTCAGGTGTGCACCATAGTTATTCAACATTTATGTACTTAAAAGAAGTGATCACCATGATAAGTCCAGCAACCATCTGACACCGTACCATGCTCTCACAATATTATTGACTAGATTTCCTAAGCTGTATATTACATCCCATGACTTATTTGTTTTACACCTGGAAATTTGAACCTCTTATTCCCCTTCACCTTTTCCCCCCTTTTATAATTTTTCAATTTCAGTTGGCATTCAGTATTATTTTATATTAATTTCAGGTATACAGCATAGTGGTTAGACATTTATATAATTTAAGAAGTGATCCCCCTGACTACTCTAGTATCCACCTGGCACTAAACATAGTTACTACCATATTATTAACTATATTCCTTATGCTTTACTTTACATGTCCA
Source organism: Rhinolophus sinicus (assembly GCF_036562045.2). NCBI lineage: Eukaryota > Metazoa > Chordata > Mammalia > Chiroptera > Rhinolophidae > Rhinolophus > Rhinolophus sinicus. Next base: position 36,661,552 of record NC_133758.1, on the reverse strand, counting down.
TGACTCCTTTGTAGTGACCAATTTGTATTTCTTAATTCCTTCATTTTTTTCACTCTACCCTCCAACCCCCTCCCCTCTATCACCCCAATAAATTTAGTAACCATCTGACATAATACATAGATATTACAATATTATTGACTATATCCCTTATGCTATAACCTACATCCCCATGACTACTGTGTAACAACAATTTTGTACTTCTTAATCTCTTCCTCTTTTTCATCCACCCTCAACCCCCTCCCATTTGGTAACCATCAAAATATTCTCTGTATGTTTGAGTTTGTTTGTTCCATTTGTTTATTTTGTTCTTTAGATTCCACTTACAAGTGAAATCATATGACATTTGTCTTTCTCTGTCTGACTTATTACACTCAGCACAATACCTTCTATATTCACTCATGTTGTTGCAGATGACAAGATTTCATTTTTTTTTTTTTTTATGGCTGTATAACAGTCCATTGTCTATATGTACCACCTCCACTTTATCCATTCATCCACTCAGGGACACAAAGTTTGCCTTCATACCTTGGCTATTGTAAATAATCCTGCAGAGAACATATGGATGCATACTCATACATCCTCTCAAAGTAACATTTTGGGTTTATTCAGATAAATACCCAGAAAAGGGATACTAGGTCCTTCTTTGTTTCTTGTTCTAGCCTTTGTTTTAAAGTCATTTTTTCTGGTATAAGTATTGCTACTTCAATTTTTTGTGTTTGTTTCCATTTTCATGAAACATCTTTTTCCATCCCTTTAATTTCAGTCGTGTGTGTCTTTCAATCTAAAGAGTGTTTCTTGTAGGCAGCATATGTAAGGGTCTTATTTTCTTGTCTATTTAGCCATACTGTCTATTGATTAGAGCCTTTAATCCACTTACATTTAAAGTAATTGTTGATAGGTAATTATTGCCATTCTGTTATTCATATTTTTGATTTTTTTTTTTAATCTTAAAGAAATTCCTCTAACATTCCTTGTAATACTGGTTTGGTGGTGATGAACTCCTTTAGCTTTTACTTGTCTGAGAAGGTCTTTATCGGTCCTTCAAATCTAAATGATAGCTTTGCTGGGTAGAGTAATTTTGGTTGTAGGTCCTCACCTTTCATTACTTTGAATATTTCATGCCAATCCCTCCTGGCCTGCAAAGTTTCCATTTAGAAATCAGCTGACAGTCTTACGTGAATTCCCCTGTAGGTAACTAACTGCTATTCTCTTGCTGCTTTTAAGATTCTTTCTTTGTCTTTAACTTTTGTCATTTAATTATGATGGGTCTTGGTGTGGGCCTCTTTGGGTTCATCTAGTTTGGGACTCTCTGTGTCCTGGACTTCAATATCCATTTCCTTCTATAGGTAAGGAAGTTTCCTGTCATTAATTCTTCAAATAGGTTTTCAATTCCTTGCTCTCTCTCTCTTCTCCTTCTGGTACCCTTATGATGCAAATGTTGTTGTGCTTGATGTTGTCCCAGAAGCCCCTTAAACTGTTCTCATTTTTTTTTTATTCTTTTTTTCTTTTTGTTCTTCTGATTGGGTGTTTTCTGCTACCTTATCTTCTAAATTGCTGATTCTATTCTCTGCTTCATTTAATCTACTTTTGATTCTCTCTAATGTATGCTTCATTTCAGTTATTGTATTCTTTATTTCTGACTGGTTCTTTTTTATGTTTCTTATCTCTTTGTTGATGTTCTCCCTGAGATCACATCCTTATAACCAGTGTTTTGAATTCTGTGTCTTGTAGATTGCTTGCCTCCATTTTATTTAGTTCTTTTTCTGGAGCTTTGTTCTGTTCTTTTATTTGGGACATGTTTCCTTGTCTCCCTATTTTGGCTGCCTCCCTGTGTTTGTTTCTAGTATTAGGTAGGGCCGCTATGTCTCTCAGTCTTAGTAGAGTGGTCTTATGTAGTAGGTGTCCTGTGGGTCCCAGTGGCACATTCTCCCTGGTCACCAGACCCAGGTATTCCCTTGTGTGTGTTGTGTGTACCCTCCTGTTGTAGTTGAACCTTGGTTGCTGTTTTCACATCAGTGAGTGAGAGGGGTTGACCCGCAGGCTCATTGGTTGTGAAGACTGGCCATGACTACAGTGGAGGAGTTGTAGTCCAGGGCCTGATATTATGGAGCAGGATTTACTTTACCAGTACTCTGGTGCCAGCCTAGTCTTCCTTTTCATTGTGTTGTTGTTGGAGGCAGCTGGGTGATATTCTGGCTTCGTCTGAAAATGGACACTGAGCATGCCATCCCGAGAGTCTCTTAGGAGGGGATCCAGTGCAGGCCAAGTTCAGCCTCAGCCTGTGCCCTACCTGGGGCCATCTGGCATGAGCCACAAAGCAATCTTCAGATGACAGCAGCTTATGTTGTGTTAAAGGTGCCTTAAGAATCCAGTATGCAACCAAAGGCTGGTGGCTGCTAGTACTGAACTTAAGACTGCTCAGGTAGAGCTATGGGACATACTGAAGCCAGATGCTGCTTTTTGGGTTTTGTGAACCTTTGAGTGATTTTGGAAAAGTCTGCAGCATGAGCCAAGGCAGATAATTCGTACAGAAAAGCCACTGGAAGTGACTTGGGTGGGCCAACAAGATGGGTGGGGCAGAGTCTCAGGGAATCACTGGGTTGGTATGAATGAATGGTGTTAGCCAGATTGATGGAGACTCAGATACAGCAGCTGGCTGTATCTGTATACCAGAAGGTGGGAGGACTCAAGAAAGAAACAATGGCTTCTGCCAACTCCTTCATCTGGGAGAAAGCTGCCCCGTCAGCTCATGCCCTGGAACCAGACAACTCAGTTCCTCCCTATATGTCCCTGGCACCTTTTAAGCTGCTGTCCCAGTGCTGGAGCTCAGAGTGAGTGAGTCTGTCAGCGAGTCAGTCTGTGCATGGGCCCTTTACGAGAAGCACCCAGGACTGCAGCTGCCCTTGTCTCAGCCACAATCTCTGCTGGTTTTCACAACTGGAAGTTAGGGGGAGGTCTCTCCCTGGCACTGGAACCCTGGGCTGGGAAGCCTGTTGTGGGGCTGGGTCCTCTCACTCCTCCAGGGAGGCCCTCCACAGCCAAGATATCCCTCTTGATTTTTAATGGTCATATGTGGTGTGGGACCAGCCTCCTCCACATCTCTGCCCCTTCTACCATTCTCAAGGTGGCTTCTTCTGTATGCCTTTAGTTGCACATCTTCAGTTCAGCTACACTTTATGTGATTCTTTATGACGATTGTTCTGTAGTTTAGCTGTAATTTTGATGTGGTCATCAGAGGCAAGCATAGCATTTACCTACTTTGCCATCTTGACCAGAAATCCTCCTTGAGTCCCTTCTTTCCTGTGCCTCTGCTTGAGAAGCCAAATTTATTTTCTCCAGGTAGACTCAAAACTTGATATGGTTTCTTTGCCTGGGGGTAGGCTCATTCCACCTCCTCAGCTCATCCACCTATGTCTTTCTGCTGCAGGCTGACTTTATAGACTATCCTGGGAGTGTGTGAACAGGCAAGCATATAGGCATGTGTGTGTGTGTCCAGCTAATATCATTGTCTGTGGTGCTCAGGAAAATCCCCCTAATAGTAGAGCTATTCAGGTTATGCTAACCTTTTTTTTTTTTAAACCTTATGAACCAAGCAACTTTTTGCAATTCTCAAATAGGTACTAGCAGCAGCCATCATCTCATTTAACTTTCACACAGAACAAAACAAATACAAGAAAACACGTCTTTCCTTTTTTTTTGTATATGCTCCTTGACAGAAGATGATGATAAGGCGACAAAGAATCCTGGCATCTAACCAGCATTGCCTTTTGTGCTGTATACATGTAAAACTCTTTTGATCTGCAGTTGCAGCTGCTATTTCCAGAGCTTGGCACTGCACTGAAGAATTCCTTGTCATCCCAGGACTTTCACTCTTGGGAAGCCGTGTCCTTCCTGATTGCAGCCTGCCAGCCTGGCCCAGCAGTTTCTGTGGCTTCCTGGCTGCCCACAACTCCGTTTGAAGCCGGGCTGCCCTGCCCCTTCCCAGCATTCATCTATCCTTCCTGCTCACCACTGCTTTCATACAGTTCACTAAAATACAAGGAACAGCAACAACTCCTTTACTCTTTCTTGCTTTTTATCCCTCTAAGGGTGAGTTAAACTGGCACAGGTAAAAGTGAGTTTTGTTTTACAAATGCCCTTCTGGAATACATAATTTCTGTCTCCCAAGTGACCTCTCCTGATTGAATAAAATTCTTAAAACACCATCAAAGGAAACAACAGTGTGTAATTTTATTAATCTCACAAAAGCACATAAAAAAGATCAGGAACAGGTGACCTTTGTCACCTGAAGCAAGAATAATTTTCATGGCTCAAATGACTACTTCATTCCAATTTTGACTGGATCCTCAATGATTAAAAATCCCAAGTCGTATAAATTTCACAGCCTTGGGAAATGGGAGAAAGGAGAATAATATTCCTGACCTGGATTTGGAAGACCTCAAACCACCTTGCTTCTCTGATTTCAGGATGGCTACTGCTGCATGAGTCCTACCGCAAGAGCAAAACTATTTGAAAAACTATCCCTTTAAGGTACAATTGATTTAGCCATAAATAAATCCTGGAGGGAACATTCTGCTCCTTGCCAGGATGGCCAGAGAGCACGATGTGCATGTTCTTTCACACAGCGATATTTGATAGGCCCCAACATTGGCTGGAAAATGTAATTTGCTCAGTGAAGCATGCCCATCCCTTCCCCCTGATTACTTCCTGCTCCTTTTACAAATGCACCAGCCCCTTGACACTCAGTATCCATCAGGGCTTATCTTACTCTAATAGCAAATATTTATCAGATCGGTGATTATTTTTATTGTAAAGAAAATACACAGTCCAAACTGCCATGTTGATTCAATTACAGAAATTATCGCTTCCCCCCAGGTAATTCCTGAGTAATTATAAGGCTTCCAAGGCTCATTGAGACTTTTCTGGATACCAATGATGCATTGCTCCTCTTCATGAACCATTTTTCTTGATATTTCCACTATGAGAGAAGGTTAATCTATATCAGTGAGGTTTCAGCTGAAAGAACATTTGTGCTCATCAGTGTTATCACTCTGCTGAGTCTGGTTTTCATCAAGGGCTTTAAAATGAACAGCCTCTGGGTTTTCTATAAACACAAAAATGCACTAGTATGAAATATCTCTGAGTGGGTCAGGGATAGAAGTGAGTTTCCATTTCTGCCAGTCTGCCCCTGTTCTTTCAATTACTGCTCCTACCCCGGTTCTAGTTCTTAAGGTTTACATCCCATAGGCAAAGGGAATAGCTATTCTTATCTCCATCGGAGTGGAGTACAGTTTGATTTCTTCAAGTAGATCACTAGTGCAAATGACTGTAATTTATCTAGATTCAAATTTAATCTTTGCTATATAAGTGCATGATGAACCTAATTCTTTAGTGCTCAACCAGAGAAAGGAGAATGTCTACAAAGCCCTAGAAAAATGTGAATAATAAACAACGGTCTATGAGGAGCACTTGGTTTTGAAAAGGAGAGATGTAATAAGATACAAACTGTGACATAAATTGCCCCCATGTAATCCTCAGAAATTCAGTGCATCAAAGTAGAAAATTTCTGTTACTATCTCTGCTAAGGAATATTGTTAGAAACAAGTTTGAACAGGGTTTGAGTAGAAAATGAGGGGAATTGTTTTTGAGGACATGTGATATGGAAAGGGCCTGATCTAAATCTCTAGATATAAACTCTACTACCTGCTCTCCTCATACCTCGAAGTGTCACTTTTAGCAAGTCCCTCTACTTCTGTAATAAGTTCTTTAATTGTTTAAAAAGTATTCATTTGCTAGGGCTGCTATAACAAAGTACCACACACTGGGTGACTTAGCACAAATGTATTGTCTCATGTTGTGGAAGCTAGAAGTGTGAAGTCAAGATGTCAGTAAGGCCAGTGCCTTCGGAGCACTGTGACGGAAGGCTCTGTTCTGGCCTGCCTCTCTCCTTGGCTTGTAGATGGTTGTCTTTTCCCTAAGTCTTCACATCATCTTCCCTCTATGTGTGTCTGTCTTTATATTCAAATTTTCTCTTTTTATAAGGACACTAATCATATTGGATTAAGGCCCTTGCTAATGTCCTCATTTTAACTAATTACAGCTGCAATGACCCTATTTTCAAATAAGGCCACATTCTGAGGTGCTGGAGTGTAGGACTTCGACATATAAAATTTGGAAGGATGCGATTCAACCCATAATGGTTAGTTCGGTTGAAATCTCTAAGTTTCCATTCAGGTCTCAGGTCCAAAATTATATGGATTTTGACTCCATAACTCAGAAGAAAAAACCTCTCAGAATTGATTTTTGAAACCAAAAATGAAGGAAGGGTGGGTCAGACTAAATTATACTAATTAATTACTTGTAATCATGAAATTATCCAGGTAACGTCTCTTTAGAGATATCTAAAGTAACCAGCAGCTTCACTCTCCAATGTATGTCAGAGCTGCCCTTCTGGGTAATGCAGGCATAGGTGTTAAATGTCCTGCAGCCTTAGGCTTTCTCTGCCACCCCGTGCCCGAGGTCAGAACCTGCCACTGGTGCCCTGGATGACCAGAGACTTCATTTTATTTCATTTATTTTTCACTAGCCTTGATATTCCCTAGATATTTTATTGTGTGTGATTTTTTTGTTTTTTTCTTGAACTGCAGAAACTATAGAGCAGGCTTGTAAAACGCACAGGAGGTGGTCCAACACTATCTGGTGATGATGTTAAGCTTTATATTGTGCAAGTAATTGCTTTACTCAGGGCCTGAGTGCAGTAGAAGCTTTTGTAACATTCACGCATTACACTGAGTGTGTTTGAAGCATTCCATATCTAATACATACATATAAACTCTCGGTGTTGTCATGGTCAGATAGGGAGGACACAAGGTGCTTTCTTAGCTGGGCAGAAGCACTAGTGAGGAGGAACTGTTAGAATTACCTTACAATTGACGTTTTGTTCATCTCTCTTCATACCAAAAATGTGTCTGTCCTAGAAATGGTAAAGCATGTTATTTTAAAAGAGGCTTGTGATTATTATTAAAAAAAGATTTATCTTTAAATGGAATTTGACAGTATACCTAAGTCCCTCAAAGAGAAAATTAAAGCTTCTTTATATAGGCTGAGCCAAAAACTCAAAACTGTCAACATAACTTTATTCCGTTGAGAGGTACACAACTTGTGTTTTGAATGTTCACTTTTCCTTAAAATAAATAAAATAAATAAATTAATTAATTAATTAATTAATTAAATAAATAAAAGCTGGGAAACAGCTTTTATTCAACCGGAGAGAAGTGTAACAGTGACCCATTAAAACTGAATATTCATTTTATTTTTGGACAAGAAATGAAGTATGAAGACATTTACTAGGTGTGACAATTATGTTCGTGAATGATACATTTTTGATATCAGAGGAACTTTCATTATGAATTTGTACCAACTGGACAAACAGTTAACCAAGTTTACTATTGGAAGTGCTGAAAAGGCTATGTGAAAAAGTTAGACGACCTGAACTTTTCGCCAACAATTGATGGCTCTTGCATCCTGACAATGCACCAGCTCCCACGGCACTGTGTGTGAGGGAGTTTTTAGCCAGTAAACAAATAACTCACCTGATCTGGCCCCCAATGACTTCTTTCTTTACCCAAAGATAAAGGAAATATTGAAAGGAGGACATTTTGATGACATTTAGGACATCAAGGGTAATATGATGACAGCTCTGATGGGCGTTCCAGAAAACAAGTTCCCAAATTGCTTTGAAGGGTGGACTAGGCGCTGGTGTCAGTGCATAGTTTCCCAACGGGAGTCCTTCGAAAGTGACCGTAGTGATATTCAGCACTGAGGTATGTAGCACTTTTTCTAGGATGGGTTCACGAACTTAAGTGTCTGACCTCATATTTTACAACCATGGGTCCTGAACTCATTCTTAACATGAACTCTGACTGGTTTCTTTATGAGCACAAGGCCCAATGCTCTTCTTTGCACACATCTAATGGATCGGTACTGTTCGCTCCCAGAGAAAATTCTTCCAAGTGTTTTCAGTAACTCTTGGTCTGAAGATGGCTATTACAGAGTCAATACCTTAAGTATTGGAGAAAGAAATAATTTGAGTTCATGATAAATTAGGAAGTAACCTTTAAATCTACAAGCATTGCTATTTTGGAGTGGAGTCCAACAGATTGATAAGTAATTCCTATAGTGGTGAAGATAGCAAAAGTATAGGAAAGGAGATGATTGTATTATGGTCCCTCCTGAGATAAAGTTTATAACTATGTGACTACTACATGTAGGATATTCTTTAAAAGAGTATATGAATCCACACCTAATATATTTGGTGCTAAGGCCTACAATTACTGAAATGAGTGGGTTAAAAGTGGAAAGAAAATAAGTGATATATCAATATATAATGCAGTTGTTTATGAAATCATCTCTGAATGTAAATCTATTCTTTATTTAGTCCACCTAAAGCTCTAGAAAGATGATCTTGCAGAGAGTCTTCAAAAATTGGAAAGTAAAATAATTATAGTAAACATATTCCCATCTGATGGTCGCTTTTGTATATGAAGCAATCATATTATTTCATATTTTAATAAATATATTATAGAAGCTTTGAATTTTATACTTAAAAAGATATTAGTGGTCATCTAGTCTTATTCTGTATTTTATAGGAGATGCAAGGTTCATTAATTTACGTTTCTTAATTTAAGTATAACACATATACAAAAGTGTTTAGCAAAATTAATTATGAACTGTTTTGAATATGTAATTAATCTTTAAATAGGGATAAATTATTTTAAAAGAAATGAATTCTAGATAGTTTTCTCTTCAAGTCAAAAATATTATTTAAATAAACCTCTTGTTTAAAAAAAAATTAAGGAATAGAAGTAAAGATAATGGTTACCTTAGGGCAGAAGAGAGGGGTAGTGATGCTGAAAAATCTTACAATACTAGAGACTAACTTTAGATGTTTTTGAATTTTGCATAAATGGATTGGTATGGTATGCATTTTTCTGTCTACATTATTTCACTCAACATTATATAATTTATTTATATTGTTGCAATTACTTATTCTAATTGCTATGTACTATTTTATAGTAGGATTTATTTATCTATTTTTCTATTTTATTCTATATTTGATAGACACTGAGTTTTTCCAATTTGTAACTATTGAAAAGAAGTCAAAAATAAAAATGTGAATGATCATACATGTATTTTTGCCCCTATGTATTTATTTCTGTTGTGTATATGCCTAGAGTTGGGATTGCTGATTTATAGGGAATTAATACATTCAATTTTTAGTAGAAAATGCTAGTTTTCTGCCAATAATGTATGGGAGGTCCACTTGCTCCACATCTTCACCTAGGCTTAAGGAATGCAGCTAATATTATGTTTAGAAGCAAATGTATAGTCTCTTAATACATTCATTAGAAAGAAAATGGGTTGCAAATTAATCATCTAAATATTCATTTTATGGAGTAAGAAAATTAAACTTCATATTAATCAAAGAACATAAAATGATGGAAATAAATAATAGGACAAAGTCATGAAAGAGAAAAACAAATTGCAACAGAGGGAATCAGCATAATAAAATTTCTCAAGACAAATCAAGAAAAAAGAGAGAGGTCCCCTATATCAGGATGTTTTCATTCCTGGGGGTCTTCATTACAGATTCTATATTCATTAAAAAACAAATAAGAAGATATTATGAACAACTTCATACCAATACACTAAAAATTGTCAATGTAGCATAAAAGTTCTTATAAAAACACAATTTACCAAAGTGAACACAAAATAAATAGAAAATGTGAATACTATTATGTCTATTATCTCTCTACTGCTGATACCCAGAATTTTAAAATAGCATGTCAAACAGTATACAGCTAGGTCCTGGGTAACCAGGCCTAAAGTATAAGTTTCCTTCAGTGCTCTATTTAATACCCACATGCAAGGCAGTATAGAGTAGTATAGAGTTGTGTGAGTTCAGGAGTCAGAATGTCTAAGTACGTACCTTGGGTCACATTAAACAATTTTAACCTTTTTAAATTTCAGTTTCCTCAGCTATAAATAGTTAAAATAATAATACATACTCTTTAGAAATACTGTGAGGATTAAATGAGATAAAGAGTTTTTAGAACAGAGCCTGAATATACAAATAAGAAATAATATATTAAAATGCTGCCATTTTTTTTTTTTTGGTGTTATTTAAGAATAATGAAAAAAAAAACATTTCACCTATCCCTTCTCATGGGTCAGTTATAGATAAATTCATGTCATCTTCACGCTCATCAGTAGATACACTATTTACTAATACATTTAGTTTTTGAGGGTCCTGGTTAATATTATATTAATATTAATAAATATATGTATTATAATAAACAATTAAAGAGTAGTCCCTAAAATAGAAATTCTACATGCATTATTAGTACAGAAGACTATAAGTCATAGTTACATGGTTTAAAACATTTCTTTCTTCCTCTAAAATCCTTTAAATTCACTAAAAACTTTTGGATTTCCAAGCTATCTTAAAAATATAATTTTTTCTCTTAGATTTCATTACAACTTACATAGATCTCTATAAGAGCATTAAGAAATACTAGCTCATGTGTCACTGTATCCAAATTCTTCCATAAATTGTGGTGTGAGCACGGGAGAATCAAGCAGTGATATTAAAAACTCTTTATGTTACTTTTCTACTCTCTTTGGTTTTTTTAAGAGTTACTACTATGAGTTAATGTACTACATTTGCTTTAATCAAGGTAGCATAAGAGAGATAATAGAGAATGGAATACACATTGTAAATTTAAGCTTCGACCATACAAATTCATAGGTCAAATATGTGGTACTATTCTCTTGACCTTTGCAAACTACTACACTTGTAGCCAAAATGGCCCTTTACCACACTCATGACCTATATATGATTCCTGAAGTCTGTGATCTTCAGTAGGAAATGTTAGAATGCCCAAAAAAAGATTCTAATTTTGGAGGAATAACCTAAAAAAATGCAAGTACAATCTGTGATCTTGCGTTTATCGGCAAATGATTTTTTTTTTTTTAAAGATTTTATTGGGGAAGGGGAACAGGACTTTATTGGGGAACATTGTGTACCTCCAGGATTTTTTCCAAGTCAAGTTGTCCTTTCTATCCTAGTTGTGGAGGGCGCAGCTCAGCTCCAGGTCCAGTTGCCATTGTTAGTTGCAGAGGCACAGCCCACCATCCCTAGCAGGAGTCGAGGAGTCCATCTGGCAACCTGGTGGTTGAGAGCCCACTGGCCCATGTGGGAATCGAACTGGCAGCTTTTGGTGTTAGGAGCCCGGAGCTCCAAACGCCTGACCCACCAGGCCAGACCGGCAAGTGATTTTTAACACGATAAAAACCTCTAACTTTTACAGAGGCTTTCAAATTCACATATAATTACAATGAAAATATACCTATGTTGTTTATTATTGATGAATGTCTCAAAATCGAAACTGTAACATAATGTGTATGGGTATGTTCTTTAGAAACATGAGAAATTTGGTGGTCTTAAAGGTATACAGTCAGTGTCGATCTCTGTGACCCTTCAAAGAAAAATTCAGTATTAGTTTCCAAATAATCACTGTATTTATTATTTTTCTCTATGAAAAACATCTCTAGGAATTATGGTATTATTATGAACATACATTGTGAATGCTACAACTTTTTTCTCAGATAGTCATAATCTATTTTGTGTTGCTCTTAACCTAATCTTGGCCATAGAAACGTCTTCCAGATGCACCTGCAGAGAGCAGATGGCTTTGACCAACTCTTTCTGGGGGTGGGTCTCAGTCCTTCCTTCCTGAGAGCAAAGCAGGTGTTTCACAAGCTCTGCCTGTATTCCATACACATCTCATGCTCTTTTGTTTCCAAACTTGCACAAAGATTTTCTTTCCTCATTTTGTATTGATAATGTTTGTTTATTCTTCTTCAGATTAATTATGTGGCCCTAAGAAAAGTTAGTTGGAATGAATGACTTGAAAGGGTGTAATATTGATCAAGGGATAGCACTAGCTGGAAACGGAATGAACAAATTTCTATCAGTTCACCCTAAACTGAGTGGGGGTGTGGAAGAAGTTTTAAAGGGAAAATATTGAAGAAAAAAAAGGTTATTATTTCCTGTTTCTTCTCTGTTCTTATCTTACTAGTTGAGTTCAGGCAAATTAATAATACTACCAGCAGATAGCTTAAAAAATGATGTAAATATGTTGATCCCACTAGGGGTGATAGAGATTTGAGGCAAACTTTTGAAAAAGTAACTTCATCTTATCGAAGATATGAAAATTAAAAAGGTGTGTGTCTATCTAGTTAACTATGAAACTTCAAAATAATTATACCCAACTCTGTAATCCTGTTATGTACTCAAGCATTGTTATTAGCAGTTTATATTCAAATAACTATATTAGAGAGTAGAAATACATATACAATTTTTATAGTGTTTCTGTTATTTTGCCAAGATTTCCAAGTTGTTGAAATGTACCATTTCAAGAATTACAAAAAAATACCAATGTGCATCAAGATATTCAGTTACATTAACATTAAATTGGGAAAATAAAAACCTATATGTCTATTAAGAGAATATTTAAATTCATTGCAGAATACCAACTGTATAGAATATAAAGCTGTTAAAATAATTCATTAACATAACAAAATGAAAATATGTTTATTATATAATGTTGTGCAACAAATTATGTCTTTATTATGATTGCATCAGTGCAAAGTTATTAAATAAAACATGGGTAAATAAAAGCAGTTTTGGTATTACAGAAATGTGATGACGAGTATTTTTTCCATTACATTTATTATAATGTTATTTAGTATTTTGAAGTTCATGATACTACTATCCTCTCACAAAACCACAGTCTAACCTTCAACAACTCGATTCAGTCAAAATCTTCCTAATTGTTACCAAAATTCAACAGTGTAACCAAAATAGCAGATGTAATGAGAAATGCCATTCTTTACGGAAAACTACCTCTCTCCTAGTACCCATGATTTCAGTAATAATTTCATGTTAGAAGGCTGTCCTTGGTAGTTAAACTGACATAAAAATAACTCACACAATCTCCACAATTTAAAACTCAGTTTGGCTTAGCTTCTTGGGGAGCTTCACTTTGGCCTTTCTTATTGACTCTGGCAACTTCCCAGATTTCAAAGTAATGTTAAAAACTATAAAAACAAAAATTATGCATGTCAGGCATAACTTTGTCAAAATTAAGCTGAAAGCCCATTTGGCTCCATTGTCTTATTGAATTTGTCACATTTTGTAGGTAGCTGAGTTTCTTTCCTAATGATCTTTCCAAAGAATGACAAGAATTACTTCATTTAATAAATAAACTGCTACAGTTGAGGTATCAATTTGACATTCTCCCCGAATTTCACTGTTTATATAAATCTCTAAATTATTATTTTGAAGCTCTCCTTTTTAAATCCCCAGTGGCCCTCAAAGGATTCATTTTCCTTTACCATTACCCAATTCCAGCCACCATTATATATCACCCTGAACCTCAAACAACCTCTTAACCATTCATCTCATATAAACTACCTTCTGTTTTGATTTGTCCTCACTTTGGAGCCAGAACGATATTTTCAAAACATAATTTGGGTCATCTCGCCCTCACCACAACCTCCACCCTCTACCCTTCCCCACACCTTGAATCTTAAAAAAACCCTCAATGGTCTCTTAATTAAAATGGCCTCCCAGTCCTTGCCTGATCTCATCCCACCTACCACTCCGGCTCCATCTCATACCATCCTTTCACTGTTCTTGATGCTTCCTTCATACCGGCCTTCTTTCATTTCCCCCGTGATCATGATGTTCCCCTCCCTACCCCGCCAACACACCCGACATCACAACTTTTGCTCTTGTTACTCAGACTTTGCCTGAATGTTCTGTCTTACACTATCCCTCACTGAGGGAACTGTACACACCACTCAGATCTCAGCTCAAGGAAGCCTTTCCTGACCGTCCAGCAGAGGTCAGATCTACCTCTGTACTATCAGCACCCTCAACCTTTTCATCATGTTTATCAGCAGCTTATACGTTTGTGTACTTACTTGATTAATATTGTATTCTCCACTGTCCTTTGAGCACCAGGAAAGCAGAGATCACATTAGATTTTCTCATTATATCCTCAGTATTCAGACTCTGCTGAATACTGAGGATAAATACTGAGTCTGAATACTGAGGATAAAGTGGATACTCAATAAACGAACAAAGGAAAACCAATAATATATTATATTTTCTCTCCGTTCGTTTACCTTTCTGAGTTCTTTTTTCTCCCCTCAGAGCCAAAATTATGTTCTTGTTATCTACCTAACAGAGGTTTTAGAGATTGCCTTGATGTTACTTTAAGTGGTAGATATTGGCCCTGCTTGCCAACATGAACAGCTTGAGATATATGGAAGGCCTTCATAAAAATTTTGGTGAGCAACAGAAATATCTCTATATATCTGGCTAGCAAGCCTAGTGAGAGCAGTGGTAAAATGTAACCCCCCTCAATTTACTATATTCCAACTATATAAGGGAAGTGGTCTGAAAACCAGAAAGAGTCCATTTGCTTTGTATATTCTATGAACTCTTTGGACACCATGTTTTTTCCAGATATTGCATGGCTAGGACACATCCGTGAAATAAATATGATTCCTGTTCTCAACGGGGCTCCCTGTCTCACACTGCTCTCCAACATCCCTACATCTCTGGAGAAGTTTTCTAAAATTTATAGTCTTATAATCCAAAATTCCAAATATGAAGCCCTTTCTCTGCTTATACATTCTTACATGGATGTAGTCGGGCTTTACAAATAGACTGATAACAAATAGACTGATAACCCCTAATTCCATGATGGGAAGAGTTTTAAAAATATCTATAATTGCTCAGTAAATATCTGTTGAATTGACTGAATTATCTATCTATCCATCCATCTACCTACCTACCTATCTATCATCTATCCATCTAGCTACCTACCTACCTATGTCATAGCAACTTTAAAACAATTATTTTTCCTAACTAACTTCTTTTCTTTTTATTAAAGTTACTATCACATTTTTACCCTCCTCAGCTCACCTGAATAAAAAGGATAGTAGCATGCAACTGTGATGAAGGACAGATATCTCTCAACTATGCTCAGGTTTACTTGTGGTTATGAGAAGCGTATAGCACAGATCAGAACATTTCAGTTAAAGATCCCCAATTCCCAATCACTCTAGCCTTGGGAATACTCACGATACCTTGAAATACCAGGAAAGAGATTGGTAGTTTCAGATTAGAAGGAGTCCAAGCCAATAAATCAGGCATGAATTAGATCAAAGATTTAAAAGTCTAAGATTGAGTGGATCTACTGAGAGATGTTTCTTCACCTGTACAATGAGGTAATAATAATTGTACTTTCTTCAAGGATTTTCATTAATATTTTAAAAGTGTTTTAATCTGATATTTAAAAGGTGTTATGGAAAAAAAAAATCTGTGATGTGTGTGTGGGTGTGTGAGTGTTGATTATTCTCAACAAGCATCCAGTCACAGCTTTTTGAGAAAGTGGAGATTCAAAGGGATTGTGTCTTCAAATCTTATTTTAAAAGTGAGAAGAGGTTTGCATTATTATGCCTTTTTATGTAACATTCCTTGAGCTATTTATCAAGGCACAGAATTAAGGAAACATAACAGCTGGTACTAGCTAGGAATTACCGTACTTAATTAAATCTTAGATGTAGATACTGACAGCTTTGGTTTCACAAGATACATGTTCTACCCACCTAGAGGAATTTAAATTCTATTTAGTACAATCAGTACATAAGTACACTGAAGTGTGTTGTAAGAAGATACTCTGCAGAGAGATAGAAGACCCTCTATAACTGACCTGGAAAACAAAGAATTGTAATTATTTTTATTTAGATTACTTAAGTTGTGTTGGTTTTGACTGACTACCAAAAATATGTGCTTATTTTCATATTCAGAGAATGAAGAAAAGTATGGAAAATAAATAAGATTAACTTCTAGAGCTATAACAGTGCTACAAACAAGTTTTAAAATACTATTGCATTTCCTTTTTATGTATGCATATATACATTTCAATTCCTTTTGTAAAACTGTGGTTATGATTATATTATATATTCCATTTATGCATAAAGGTTTATTTTAGGATTGAGTTTATGGATAGATTCAAGGTCAAGGTCATTGCTATAAAAACGTTATCTTATTGTATTAAATAATCTTACGAAACATGTTTTTAATAGCTGTATAATACTTAATTATACAGTTATGTTATTGTGTTTTAAAACATTCCCCCATTGTATATATTTAGATGGTTATTATGTTTGTTCATTTGTTTGTTTGTTTTTCTCTTATACATTGCTAGGTGTCTCTAATTATTAAGATAAAACTGTAAAAGTAGACTTTTTGGGTCAAAACGTTCAAATATCATGAAGACTTCTTTACATGTATTACAAAATTGTTTAAATGGCATTAGATTCCCATTAAAACTACTATATCAAAGTATCCATTTCTCCACAAACTTAATAAAATTTCATGTTAAAAATTTAACTCTGCTAAATTCATGAAAAAATCTAACACTTTATTATTGTACTGTGTATTTGAATTATATAATGAGGTTGCATAGTTTTGTACATAGACTTTATTGTGAATTATATTTTCATATATGATTGTTTATTTTTTAATAGAGTTGTTAGTTTTTCTTATTGATCTATAAGTATGCTAGATATGAAATATATCCTCATAACCTTTCAAATATTTCCCCAACTTTATTTTAATCTTGTTCAGAGTGTCTTTTGACATTTGCTCATGAAATAGTTATTGAAAGTTTGCTGTGGGCTGCACACTGTTCTTAGTCTGGTGATATAGAAATGAACAAAACATTAAAAAATCTGATCTTTATGAAATTTGAATAAAATAGTCAAAAGATCTCGACCCTCATGAAGTTTCTATCCTATTTGAGGGGGAAAGACAACAAACAGAAATAAAAAAAATTGGTAGTGTGTTAGAAGGGAAAAATGCTATGGATAAAAGTGATACAGAAGAGATAAAAGATGCCAGTGATGGGGGTTGCAACTTTCAGTAGGATGGTGGTAGTGGTGGGGTGACATATGAGCAAAAACTGGAAGGGGGTATGGGGCCAACCAGGCAGAAGAAACATCAAGTGCAAAGTCGACAGGTGAGATATGCAAGTTGTGGTTAAGGAACAGTAAAAATAATACTCTGTGTGGCTGGAATCAATTGAGGTTGGGACGCTGTCAGAGAGTTTATGGGGACCCAGGTCATGAAGAGTCTAGTGTACCATTGTTACATAATGGTATTCACTTCTAATGAGAAATGGATCACTGGAGAATTTTACATACATAAGGGCCATTATTTGATTTATAAGCTCATTCTTGTGCCGTATTTGGAATAGGTGTCAAGTGGTGGGGAAAATTGCTCCCTTTCCCTCTTGGTTCTTATGTCTGGTTGAATAATTAAAATGACATAAGGCATATTAACAAGAAGAAATCAAATTTAATACATATGCACAGGGAATTCACATGAGCATGGAGAATTCCAACGACAGTAAGGCAAAATGAGGTATTTATGTCAATTTGTCTAAGGAAGAAGAGGTAGAGGTCTGGGACTTCAAAAGGGAAGTAAGACAATTCACAGGGAGATGAAAAGAGTTAATGTTGAGTACACAAATGTTTGCTGGGACATCTAGAGACAATGGAACCCAGCAAGGAGGCCTTTGATGAGAGGGGCCTAATTGTCTGCTATAACCAGTTCATATTAAACTCCAGTTGTCTATGGAGATTGCTCCTTCATGCAATAGGCCTTCTATCTTATTTTAGGCAGTTAGGAGGAGGTTCAGTTTCTTCCAGAGACTTCTTGGCCTTCAAAATAACCAATAAAATAATCAGTATCCCAAAGAGACATATCTTGGGGTGGCAAACTCTGCTCCTTTTCAAGAGGAAGTGGATACCCTGGTTAGAAGACTACTGCAGAAGTCCAAACAACAAATACAACAGGATGCTAGTAATATAAAATGGTCAGATTCTAGATATACATTGAGAAAGAGCTGACAGGATTTACTCAAGGCAAGGTTTTGGAAGGTGAAAAAAAGTTAATGATGACTCTTAAGATTTTTGTCCTATGCAACTAGAAGGATAGAATAGTCATGAAAGATGGCTAGTAGTAAATTGGGGGGGAAAAGTGACTTTAAGAGGGAAGTCAGTTAGAGACACTCATTTGGGAGTCATCAGCATATAATATGTGAAGCCATGAGATTAGATTAGATCACTAAGGGAATCAATGTAGATATGAAAGAGAAGAGGAACAGTCTGAGCTTTGGGGAATCCCTACTAGCAAAAGATTCTGAGCAATGGTCATTTGGAAGGAGGAAAGCTTGAAGACTCCTGAAATATAGGGAAAGAGATAGTTCAATGGGGAGGGACTAATCAAAGTGGCCAAATGCTAGTGGTACACTGGGTAAGATGGAGGCTAAGATTCAGATGTGCCATGAATATAACAACATGGATGTTGTCAACCACCTTGAAAGAAAGATTTTGGGGTGATAGCCTCTTATAACAGGTTTGAGAGCAAAATAGGAGGAAAGGAGTTAGAGACAGCAAGTAAAGAAAGACAATATTTGGGTTGAGTTTTGTTGTGAAGGAGAACAGTGATAGCTAGAGGAGAAGCTAGATGAGAGAGGGATTTATTTTAAATGAAAGTAATGTGGCTTGTTTGTTGATGCAAAAGATCTAGAGAGAGGGAAAAGGTTAAAAATAGAGAAGATTTAGTAGAGCAATGTAGTGAGTTGGAAAGAGACCCTGGGATCCCATTAGACTAATGGTAGATTAGACTTTAGATAGTAATATGAATTGTTGATTTGTTGTGACATGAGGGGAGACAAAAATTATGGACATAAATGCTGGTTGATAGGTAGGTATAGTGGTAGAAATTTGGACGTTTCCTTCTGATTGGCTTCTGTTATCTTAGTATAAAACAAGACAAGTTCATCAGCTGAGAGTGATATCCTTCATATTTTTATAATGGCAAATCTGTTGAGCCTTTTGTGTGTGTATGATTTCTTTCATTACTTTTCAGTTCAGGAGCCCTCTCCCATACTGAAGTCAGTTTTTAAATCTCCATATTTTCTTCAAGGTTTTTAAGGTATATATTTTATATTATTATTATTATTTTTATTTTTAAGGGAAAAATCATCAAACAAATAAGTCTAAGACCAAATCCAGAATCCATAAATTAATAATTAATACATTTTACTATAAATATTTATTCTTGACAAAATTTTACTGTAAACAAGGTTAAAAGACCAACCTAAAAATACCACTGGGTCAGCTGGGCTGTACTTGTGAATTCTAAAATGTGACAGTGTGCCAGTTTTAATCCTAGGCCTCAAGAGTTCTTGCATGCTTCCATGCTGTCTCTTGGAACTCTGCAACCACCATATACACAACCCTTGGTTAGCCTCACATGAAGGAGAGCTCAGTTGCCTTAACTGGGGTTCAAGACATGGTAGAGTCCACCCACATGGCCTGGACCCATGTGAGTGACTCCAGCAAAACCCAGAAAAACGACCCCGTTGAACACAGTCTAAGTCATTAACCTGAAGACTCATGAGCTAAATAAATGTCTATTGCTATTTTAAGCCACTGAAGTTTGGTGGTGTTGTCATACAAACATAGATTGTTATGAGCATTTCTAAATGTTGGTTAGTAGGATAGAAGAGGCTCATATAGCATCTTCTCTGGTCCCAAGAAAGAGTTAATTCTATAATAATAAGTCAACCATTAGTCAATTTAAAGTTGGTGTCAATTATAAGGGTAAATATGAGTTGAAGATGCCCCTTCCCAAATTGTATTCTTCAAAGTACAAATCCTAGTAGATGCTCATGAAAAGAAGGAACTTAGTGGTGAAATAATTTTAAGAAAGGATGCATACTATACTTCACATCTGGAGCTTAACAATGGACATTAGCATATAAAGATTATAAGAATTTGTTATTTCATGGCCTGAAACCTAGTAAATATTGAACAAATGCTCAAGTACTCATGATCTTTACCATCATCATCATTATCCTTATTATTTGCTCGGTACATATTAAATCTGTCAGCTCATATCCTTGGAAGTTTATAGTTAATTGATTTACCTCTCAGATTCTTCCATTAGTGACTTTTAATTTCAGTATAGGTTAAAATAATTAAAAAATAATTTTATAAAGTTACTAAAACTTTTGATTCTATAATTTTGGATGTTAAAATGAAGAAAAAAACCCATTATTGGTATGGTGTGTGTTAGTTATACGACATACATTTCTCAAAAGTGAGTTCTAGGTAAGTAGATGCAATTTCTATTAACAGTCTATGGACACAGGCTTTTAGGAAACACTATGGGATTCTCTACTCTGAGGTGATGATGGCTAGATAGAAAATGCCACAGAGGAAATACCCTCTGCTCTTTTAGAGACTGCACAAGTAACAGGCAGATAAAAGTTAATTATCTTACTTCTTACCATAGAAATATAGAACAATGAAGCAAAGTTTTCAAGCAACTCTGGAAAGTCTCCTTGAAAATCCAGCTATAATGAATGCTACTGGTCACGCATTGTAATAATGAATCCTCACGGGCAAAGAACAGGAGAGTACTTTCTCAGAGTTCAGAGTTCCAATTTAATCTATAAAAGCAATGACCTTTCTTGAAACCAATGAAAACAAAAAATAGCTTTCATCTCATATCTTCTCATTAAGCATTTCTCATTCCCTATATTTCTTCCTTTTGGCATTTGATTCTCATTGATTATTCAGTGTTTATATTTTTTCTGCCACTTTATTTGGCAATCAATGGTTATAAATTCATTAATTTTTGTTTCATAACCATTTTCTTATTTGATCTAAGCACCAAAACATTTGATAGTCTGTACTGGTCAACAGAAATAAGAAATGTCCTGGATTTTATTGTTTATTATTGAAACATAAATATATTGTTTATGTTTCTCTTGCCTAAGTTTCGAGAGCTCAAAATACAGCCAACAATATATCTGGATAATAACAATTCAACCAACTTAGATATAATCTTTAATCAGTACTGGTTTTAGGGATTGTGGAATAAATTTATTCTACACATTAGTGCCTTTTTCTAGAGACTACCTTTTTATCAGCTTCTGTATTCATTTGCTAGGACTGCCATAACAAAGTACCACAGACTGGGTGGCTTAAACGACAGAAATTAATTTTCTCCCAACTCTGGAGGCTGCAAGTTTCAGATGAAGCTGTTGGCAGCGTTAGTTTCTCTGAGGTCTTGCTCCTTAGCTTATAGATGCTCATCCTTTTCCCGTGTCTTCACATAGTCTTTCCTCCATACTTGTCTGTGTCAAAATTTCCTCTTCTTAGAAGGACACCAGTCCTATTGCATTAGGATCTGCTTTAATTACCCTGTTAAAGACCCTATCTCCAAATACAATCACATTCTGAGGTATTGGGGGTTAGCACTTCAACATACGAATTTTGAGGGGCTACAACACAACATATAACAGCTTCCTTCTTAGTCTTCCTCCTTAGTCATATTTTATAAATGCTCTGCTTTTTTTGTCTTTAAAAATAGTGATAATAAAGCATTAGGACAATGTTGAGAGAATAATAGGACTCAGTAAGTATTAGCTGATAGTATCATAGACCTTCTATTATTATATTCTGGATCTGTGAAATGAAGAGTATAACAATTATCAAGGGTGGAGAATGAACTGGAGAAAAAGAAGCAAAGACTGCTAAACTCAAATCCAATCTACTAGTACAGCACAGCAGTTAGGAGAACTGCTTCTAGAATGAAACTAAATACAGCCCTGCCATGTTTAATCCATGTAACTTTATTAACTGCTTTACATTTTACATGTTGTTCATAAATCCATATTCTTCACAAGGTTGTTGAAAGGATTAAATGAGATACTGCAAGGAGAGCATCGTGGAGGTCTTTGGCCCACTGAGGTATGTGACAATCAAGAGCTGTTATCATTAGTAATCACTGATCTTCAGGGTAAGAAAGAGTTCATTGTATCCCCACATAACTCTTGCATGTTTTGCTTTTATTCCAAAGAAGTGAATATTTACTAAACCAAACTCTGTATTATTGTCATCAAAAATGATTAGCCAAAGAAATCTCTCCTTTTCACTTAGGAAAAGAAATGAGGAGTTTATTAATATAGTTATGAGTTGCTAGGCTTAAGGCTCAGTCCTAAAGTTTTGTAGGCTATTTTCTTAGAATATGCACACAATCTCTGAAAGTCCAGCAAGTAACCCCGTAAAGAAAATCAGTTGATTCAACATTCACTCACAAAATAATAAATTGGCCCTAAAAAAAAAACGGTTTCCAAATAATTCCATATATTAGATAGCAGAAAAGTTTTTATGCAATAACCAAATTCTTTTGTTTTTGAGATGTATCTATTGAGAAATATACATATATATTTATAATTTTAAATAGTTTGATGATAACCACGATCAAAGTAAATCATGTGAATAATGTAAACTTTCCAAATATTATAAATTTTATTATATAACAAAATTCCCTTTAAAAGTATATTGGAATCACTTTATTTCATTTTATAGTATAGAGAAACAAAAGGAAGAAATATTTCTGAGCTGCTTTAAAGCTACTGCTAAGATTATGTACCATCAAAATGGACAGAATTACATCTAAGTATATATTTTGGATGTTTGATTTGCCTCTAGATTTCTAACCACAATAATACCATTTGCTTTTACCTAACTTCCATTGAATTGAAATGATGTTTATCATAAAGTAGAACTCACTCTAGAGGCAACACAACAGTTCTCAGAAATGTGAAATCATTCCCTTTCTTTGTGCTTAGATGCCTTTCACAAGCTCCAATCTGCAATTTACTCATCTTTTTAATAGTAGAGACTTTGGGGAATGAATGAAAATAATTGTGTATTTAGTGAAGGAAAAATTGTGCAGGAGGTATTGAACAATCATGTTTTATTTATTCAGTTAAATATACAATTCCCTTTGCCAAATATCCTCTACACAAATGAGGGGAATTAGGGTGGTTATCCAGCACATTTACTATGAACTTCTTTTCAGCTACGCTTGGCATTAAGTAGAGATGTATCACCAAAGTATATTGTTCCATACCTTTAACATTCTAAGAACAAAGTAAGGAGCATACAATGAAAGAGATGTCTACAAAGTTATATGTTAAATTTATATCTCTATCAGAATCTTTGTTATTTCCATTTTCAGAAATATTATTCTGTGTTAGGAACAACAAAAAATGTGTATCTTTCCTGAAGGTAAAGAGAAGTACAAATGAGCCCTTAAATGTAGACTCTCTGTAATCATACCTACTTAAATGAGCCTTACTGAATGCAACAGTGTCAGCATGTTATCTTGTAAAGGATAAAATTATGCATTCTACTTACTGAATTATTAATGGTGTTTAATTTCTCTAACATTCACTTTTGATTTAAGGGTCATAATCAGAAATGTGTTTGTTAATTCACAAAAAACGAAAATGGAAAAATTAATCAGCACTCTTCAATATCTATATCCAACCATTGTCCTACTCTTTAAGGGCACATTTCAAACTAAGTATGCTATTCAGAAAAACTTTGGGAAATGAGAGAGTATCCCTGAGTTTTTAATGAAGAGTAGTAAAAAAGATATGGTGTTTTGGGGACACCAAAAAAAGTGGAACAAAATCTTTTCAAGAGCAAGCAATCACATTTTAGACATATACTTGCCACCCCAGAGTTCACCAAAAAGGCTAATCAGAATTTTATATATTAGGTTTCTATTTATACACTTAAGATGAACATTAGAGTGTTTTGTCAAGGTGGTCAAAGGCAATCTTCTCATTTCTGACACTTGTGTTGGTTTAACTAAAGGAATAAAAGAATAAAAAGAACACATTAAAAAAAAGATAATTCTACATATCAACAAACAATAGAACTGTCTCTTGAAAATGCAGTTTTCCAGAGAAATCTTACTGATTGTATGACTTGATTTAACCTTTCTATTCCTGCATGTATATATGCAAAATGGTCCTTCTGTTTAAAAGAGTAAAATTTGACTAATTTGAGCCAAGGCGGGTAATTTATTGTAACCTACCGGGGCTCAATACGTCAAAAGAAGGTGGAACAGTGAGACCTCAGGAAGCTGGGTGCTGGGGTAGCTTTGACCATCTTCACAGGGAATTGCAGACCATCCCGGAGACTCCTAACATGAAAATATTTAGCTTCAGTCTCCTCATGCCCTCTGCATTTCTGGTCAAAATTCACCTTATTGGAAGAGAACCCATCAGCCCTCGATTGGCACATGAGTCTATCTCCGTGGTAAGCTTAGTGGATGAGAAGTGGGAAGAGTAATGAGAAAGGGAACAGCGAGGAAATGATAGTTGTATGCAGGACACCAGTGTGGCAGTGCCACCAGTTCACGTGGAAGGAGGCAGCATGGATCTTCCAAAGACAAGGGAATGCTTTCTCTAGTAGGGGAAAAAAGACGCTGGATGGACCCACACCCCCACAAAAAAGGGGGGAAATGTAAGTAGACTCCTGCCCAATGATAAGAACATAATTAATACTTTAAAAATATTAATCCTATTAATATATTTGGACATACTCTGGATTATTCATAAGCCTCAAATAAACTAAATAAACTCAAGAATGCATTTAGTCTAGAAACCATGTCTTTTTTGTGCCTTCCCCCCCAAATAGTCTTTTAAATATTTCCACGCTAATTATTTTTCAGTTTCTCTGATGATTCTAGACAAAATAATAATAATAATAATAATTTTCTTCAATTTTAACTGGAAATGAGAGGCAAGGACTTCCTTCTGAGCAGGGTCAAATTTGGACAGAAATGTACTCAATGTCATGTTCATCTTCAGTGCACAAGCTGCATAAAATTCTTCTAGAATCCCCCCACTCTCCGAGGTAACTATAATAGTTCCACCCACAAGGTCAGTATTTCCCAACTCTCATCATCCAGCCCTTATCAAAACTCTTGGGTGCTCCATTTGAACTGTTTATATCTTAACAAAAATAAAAATCTTAAGGAAAATTCAACTTAGAATTCCAATAGTTCTCCTGAATGGATGGGATTTGACAGGTGAAGGATCTTGCTGATGCTCTATTGGGTTGTCCCCATTTGGGAGACTGGGGACTTCCTACGCGGAAAACACATTGACACCAATAAGACCCTGCTTTAATACAAGCCATTCTTCTTGCCACAATATCGGTATGAGATTAAGTTCCTCCCAAGTAATTCTATTTTGAGGTTTTGATCTATCAGCCCCTCTATTCCTCATTTTCAGAGTCCAATCAGTGTGTGATAGCACTTACATATATTATTCAATTTGAGTTCTGCTACCAGGCTTCTCTGAGTCATGCCCTTGGTGTTTGTTCCTTTGTATTTTATTGTTTACTTCTTTTCCTCCTTTCCTCCTTTCTTTCTTTCTTTCTTTCTTTCTTTCTTTCTTTCTTTCTTTCTTTCTTTCTTTCTTTCTTTCTTTCTTTCTTTCTTTCTTTCTTCTCTTTCCTCTCCCTCCCTCCCTCTTTCTTTCCCTCTTTTTTTTCCTTCTTTCTTTCTTTTTTTTTTAACTAGACACAGAAAAATGTTATACAAGATCTGATTTAATGAGAATGCAGTAGAGTGCAATAAAATCATTTGAGGAGGCAAGATTTACAGTTTTTACATCTGAGTCAATCACTAACTAGCTGTGGGATGAGAACAAATCTCTTAACCTTTCTGAGCCTAAGTTTTCTCCTCTCTAAATAGAAATGATTGTTTAAAACAACAATCCATTAATGTCCCCTCACCCCCAGCCAGTTCTGTGCCAAGCAGTGCCTCAGAATGTCCTGCATGGCATTGGTGGCAGGATGGTCTTTTAACATTATACAAGCCCCCTATTACCCTGCCAAGGTTCTATAAGGCCCCTCTCTGAGCTCTGTTCTGAAGGATCTCTTCACTAGTCTCCACACTCGATGCAACTGATGGAATGTTTTGCTCTCTTCAGAGTCACTGGGGCAAAGTCAAGGCCAATGACCACTGGTTAGGACCATCTCAAAAGTCCCTTCCAACTCTGATACCAATTCTAAGTAGATTTGAGTTGGTCACATTTTTTCATCTCTCAGGATAAATCCAGGAGTCCTCTTACTCCAAGAAAAGAAAGTGTGCCAAGGGCATATAATTAGGCTATTGCACTAAAGGGTGCAGCTTTTAGAGGGGAAATGAATTATAAATTCATGTACAGGACCAAAACAGCTCCTTAAAAATTGGTTTCTTCACATAGCTCTATGCTCTTCTCTTTCTTCTCTCCTCTGTGGCCAGTATGGTAGGAGCCCTTTCTACTTTTGGAAAGCAAAGTGGGACCAGAAAAATGAAGGCAGGGTCTGGGCTTTCCATGTCTGCTCTTAACAAAATGGACCACTATACTTCACCCATGCAATAATGCAGCTCAGCAGGTAGGGGCACAGGCAGGATCCAGGACTAAAACCTAGGCAAGTATAAAGATTATGCATCTGTTTGGTGTGCATTTTCTGCATGTATTTCCTGGGAACCTAAGCTAAACTATTGACTGAGTAAAGGGTTGAGTATCCCAGATATCCTAGGAAACACAAGTTAAGAATGAAATATTAGCCTGTCCTGATTTTTAAGGGTCAGAATTATGACTGGATAAAAGTAAGAGTTTTTAAATCATGAGAACAGGAACTGCCTCATTTGGATTTCCTGGAAGTATTCAGGTATTGGAATTCCTTATTAAAAAAGCCTATAGTGAGTAAAAGAGTTTAGGGTGATTTTCCCCCTGGATGATACAGAAAGATGCCACTAAATCATCCACATAAAATTTAGCAAAGCAAACTATTCACTGTTTATTACTTATCTTAATTTTATTTACTGCTAGTTCTAGTATTATAGGAAAAATTACGCTTGCAATTAACTCTGTATCTGCAGCAAAGATCTGTTTAGAGAAAAAAAGCATTTGAATTTGGCAAATAGTTGCCTATTTTGAAAACAACTGTTTAGGAAGTAGTTGGTCTGCATTAATTTTTTTTTCCTCCAAAACAATTAGTGCTAATAAATCAATTAAATTCTAACAACATTTACATTATACCTACTATGGGTGAGGTATGGTAATCAACTTATATTGATTACAGTGAAGGAATTTAGGATATAACCACTTGGGAGCATAAAGGACACCCTGGCTGAGCCTGTTTCCCAGAAGGGATCCCTTTATGCTGTAGCTGAGCCCTGATGGTCAACGTTAAACCTTGCCAAGTGAGCAGAGCAGACAAGGCTATTTCTCTGGGAGCAAACAGCCTGGGCAAAGGCTTGGGAACACCAGGTAAACGTGTGTCCAGGAGTGACGTGGAGCACAGGTGGTTACTGATGGAACTGGAGACAGCTGTCAGGCTCTGATCATGGAGGGCCCCAAAGGCCAATTTAAAGGATTTGAACTCTGTTCTGAAGGCAATGGTATAACATGAAAGGAGGTTTGCTTAAGTTAAGATCCTTTTGGTTGCAACTAAAATTAAAACCAACTTAAAGTAGCTTTAACAAAACAAAAGGGAAGGCTTGGTATTGACTCACAAGAATGACAAGACCTGGGAGAGCTGAAGGCACAGCTTGATCCAAGGTGTAAACAATTTCGCCAGGCTAGGGCTTCTCACTCTCCTTTTCTTGGCTCTGCTAGCTCTGACCTGTCCCCACTCTGAGGCTCCATATGGTTGTCCCTGGGAACCTCAATTTACATCATAGTGGAGCTAATGGGAGAGTCGATTTCCCTTAGCTCAAACAGAAGTCCCATCATTGAGTCTCTCTGACCCTAACTGTTCTGACCTGGGTCCTGAGCTTATCCCTGAACTGATCTGGGAGCAACCAGGACAGTATGTGCTGATTGGCTTAGCCCAGGTCATGTGACCCACCCATGGGTTCAAATGAAATACACAGGTTATCCCCTCCAAAGCTGATGCCACACAGGGAAGAGTGGGTGCTAAGTGGCAAAATAAGCTATAACCACTGTCATTTAAGAATGGGAATGATGCAATTAGACCCATATTTTAGAAAGTTCTGATTCTCCTACAGATCTGGAAGCCAGTTAGAAAGTCAATCTGAAGAAAAGAGCAGAGGCAGGAGCGATGGTTAGATGGCTGGTGTTAAGAGCCAGGCTGAGTCGAACTGAGCTGAAGTGAGCAAGGGGCTGTCATGAAGGGGATTTCTTGTTTAAATACTTACGGTGTAGGTCCGGGGCCATGACTTATAGTCCGCCTCACTCTGTTCACCTTCAGAACCGGAGCACCCAGCCCTGTTAAGTTTCAGCCTGTGGCAAAGGTGCCCCATATAGGTGCCCTAGCAGAGTCACTCAAATTCTGGAACCAGTTGCCCCGAAGCTGCAGACCCAGTCTCAGCTTCCAGAAATCCACCTAATCCCCCTCTATAAATGTGGCCACCTGGAGATGACCACGTTCAAATATCGATGCCACTGTTTATTGACTGTGTTACCCTGAGCAAGGTGCATAACTTCTCTGAGTCTGCATATCCTTATCTGAATATAAAGTGGAGGTGATGGCATTTTAGGTAACAGAAGTGCTGATGTGGGGATTAAATCACATACAGGTTATGAATTACCTACTACAGGGAGAGGCCAGTAAATGCCAATTCCTCCCTTTTCATCCCTTTAAGCTTTTCCCTAGCCTCATCTTCACAAGAACTCTCCAACCCCTCATTTGCCAAACAAAAGGTGGCTTTTTAAAAAATAGAAGAGAAACTGAGTCAAAGCATAAAACATTTTATATAACATGTGTCTTATGATAGAGGTGCGAATAAATATTTTGGAGTCACTCAAATGCTAGAAATGGCCTATTTTAAACATAAAAGATAATACTTCAATGTTGACGTTCAAGTTCTTTGTATGACATAAAAGGGTCTCTCTGATCTAGCCCACACATACATTTCTAATCTTTATCTTGTTTCAATTGATAACCCAGCAATATTAACCTACATGTAATTTCTAAAGCTGGGCCATGTCCTCTAGAGCCTCTGTTCATGCCTGTTTGTTTATTTGTTTCTCTGTCTGATTCCTGGTTAGATTCCGAGAGCCTCGCCCGGAGGCTTTATAGACCTCATAGCCCCAGTACCAGACACAGAGCCTCGCATATAATTGTCATACATAAAGATTTATAAAATTAAACTGAGTTAATGATTTATTTTCCGTGGGATCTTTCAAGCAGAAATCCCTGCTTCTCTTCTGTGCTCTTGCAGTATTTTATTCTTTCTACCATTTTATTATTTCTTCTCTTTATCACATAACTGTGGAAGATAAGGTGAAGTCCTTTTTTTTTTTCTCCTTTCACTATCTCCTTGCCTAGAGCTCATCACATATTTGTGTCAAATATATTAATTGAATTAATTATAAGAAGACTAGGGTCTGATCAAACACCTTAGTAACATCAATGGATCACATTTTAATTATTTTTCCTCATTGTTATTTTCTCATCTTCCCAAGATTTCAGGCATTATATTTAATGCGATGAAATGAAAAGTCTTATGTTCAGGATTGTTTAGATCTATTTTTGTCTCGAAAACAACAAAAGTTGAAATAGCCAAGTATTTAAGAGAATCAAACAATAAAATAAAAGTATATAACAAGAATTTTTTTAATTAAAATTTATTGGGGTGACAATTGTTAGTAAAGTTACATAGGTTTCAGGTATACAATTCTGTAATACATCATCTATATATCGCATTGTGTTTTCACCACAGAGAATAAGTTCACCATATATTTGATCCCATTTACCTTTATCTACCACCCTTCAGCCCCCTTACCCTCTGGTAACCATTAAACTATTGTCTGTGTCTACCAGTTTTTGTTTCTTTGTTTGTTCGTCTTGTTCCTTTGTTGCTTTCAGTTTTATATTGCACATGTCAGTGAAATCATATGGTTCTTGACTTTTTCGGTCTGACTTATTTCACTTGGCATAATAATCTCAAGATCCATCCATGTTGTCGCAAATGGCACTATTTCATCTTTTCTTATGGCAGAATAGCAATTGTGTATATATACACCAGATCTTCTTTATCCAATCGTCTATCGAAGGACATTTTGTTTGTTTCCATGTCTTGGCCACCATATATAAAGCTGCAATGAACATCAAGAGCATGGATATCTTTATGGATAAATGTTTTGAGATTTTTTTTGGGTAGATATTATACCTAGGAGAGGGATTGCTGGGTCATATGGTAATTCTATTCTTAATTTTTTAAAGAACCTCCACACTGCCTTCCATAACGGCTGCACCAGTCTGCATTCCCACCAACAGTGTATGAGGGTTCCTTCTTCTCCACAGCCTGTCCAACATGTTATTTGTCTTGATGATAGCTATTCTAAGTGTTGTGAGGCGATATCTCATTGTGTTTTTTATTTGCATTTCTCTGATGATTAATGACATTGAGCATCTTTTCATATGTCTATTGGCCATGTGTATGTCCTCTTTGGAGAAATGTCTCTTCAGGTCCTCTGCCCATTTTCAAATTGGATATTTTTTTTTATGTTGAATTGTATGAGTTCCTTATATATTGTACTGCAGAACAACAATAATCAAAATAGTACTGTATTGGCAGAAAAATAGACAAATGGAATAGAATTGAGAACCCAGAAATAAACCCAAAAATAAACAGAATTGTCTGTATGGACAGATAATTTTTGACAAAGGAGCCAAAAATTTACAATGGAGAAAAGACAGCTTCTGCAATAAATGGTGCTGGAAGAATTGGAAAACCATGTGCAAAAGAAAGAAACTGGACTATTATCTGTCACTGTGTACCAAAATAACTCAAAATGGATCAAAGACCTAAACATAAGGCCTGAAACAATAAACTGCATGAAAGAAAACATAAGTACTAAACTTATGGACCTTGGGTTCAAAGAAGATTTTATGAATTTGACCTCAAAGGCAAGGGAAATGAAAGCTAAATAAAATACATGAATGGGACTATATCAAACTAAAAAGCACAGCAAAAGAAACCATCGACAAAATAAAGAGGTAACAACCGTATGAGAAAAGATTTTTGCAAACAAGGCCTCTGATGAGGGGCTACTATTCAAAAATATGTTTTTTACTTTTTAAGGTACTTTTTAACCTTGTGGTTTTCTCAGAAATACACTCATCAGGATTATACTTTCTAGCACTTGTAACTATGAAAAAGATTCCAGACATGAACCATGGCAAATAAGTACCATCACCAGATTCCTGCCTGGAGTCTAGCATTCCTGTCATTGTGTGCTACACTCCCTTCTTTCCTGTTACAGCCAGATCTCATAGCAGCCGATTTACATTTAACTTTATCAACTGGCAATAATAGTAGGCTGACCATGCCTCCCGTGTCTCTTGCTCTAAGCTAATCTTGAAAGAACTCCACATAACAACAATGAGCTTCTCCACGAATTCCACAGATATTCATCCACAAACTGACTGGATTCCAGATACCCTCATCTCATCCTTTGTCACTGCAATGTATAAGTCATACTAGAAGTAAATATATTTGATTTTCAAGAATTTCATAAAATGAAGTAGGAAGCCAAAATACTGTGTTTCCCTGAAATAAGACCTAGCTGGACCATCAGCTCTAATGCATCTTTTGGAGCAAAAATTCATATAAGACCTGTCTTATATTATGCTATATAAGATACAGTCTTATAATATAGTAAAATAAGGCAGAGATTGGTATTATATTATGTTATGTAAGACCCGGTCTACATTATAGTAAAGTAAGACTGGGTCTTATATGAATTTTTGCTCCAAAAGACGCATTAGAGCTGATTGGCTGGCTAGGTCTTATTTTTGGGGAAACACGGTATTCAAACATGAAAAGCCCAAGTATAATCTCAGTAAATCTAATTCTAACATAATCAGATAAAATCCTTATGTAAGTTACTATGGAGTCAGAGTCTTCCCTGGTATAGAATAGTTAAAGGGAAGGGAAGATGGAAACCAAGGATGAGGGAGCCACAAGGGAGAGACAGGAGTGATTGGGGGATGGGAGAGCAACAAGACAAATTAGGAGATAGAAAGGGAAAGAAATACTTCACATTTATTCTTTGTTACAGAAAATAGCTTTTGCTTTAAAGTAGTTGTTCCATATGTTCTTCCCCTGGCTGCCCCCATTTTGCACCACCTCAATCATCACAAAATTTATAAACATTTCAAAATGAACAATGAAGAGAAACATTGGAACATTACCTTCTACTTTCTACAGTTTTTAAAAAAATCAAACAACCATAAGAAACATAATTAGTTAGCTCTTGGTGATAGGCTTTTTGAAAGGTGGTTTTATGTACAATTTAATTGAATTAAAATATTTGAAGTTTTGCTGATTGGTGAGCCCTCTAGAATATTTCCCTCCAAATTCTAATCTTGGCACTTTACTCTGGTGACTATCAAGTCTAAGAATGGCAAAAAACATCTGGACCTTCTTTTTTGAAATGGACTTGATAATGGCAAGACACGGGTCTGCCTTATTTTTTTGTGGTTATTTATTTGATTGATTTTTATGTGACTATGTATTTTTGTCTAGTATCTGACAGTATAACAGATATTTGGGCACAAAGACTTATGTATTTCCTTTGAGTAGCTCGCAAACTACCCAACACTTAAACTCAAGTTGTGATTTAGTGACAAAAACATATTTAAAAAGTGTCTTTTTTCCTATTTTGGAAAACTTCAGGATTAATAAAGGGCTTTACAATGATTATATGGTGCTCTTCAATAAATTACTTTTGGCCTCTGTATTGAAGACATCATGATTCAATTAAGGAGGGAACATTCACTATTCATCTATTTTTCATTGTGGAGAAAAAAGATTCATTAAGTCATATGTATATCATGTTTTGAACAATTCCATAGACAAGAAATATTTGGTTACAATTTTATTAATCATTCATCATTGTCCACATTAGAATGTCCACATAAGTTTGATGTTCAAAATAAACCATCTGGGGTTGAAAAGAAGCCATATACATCTAGTGGCATATTCTGAAGGAAATTCTGCTGGCATATTCTTGGAGCAAAGGAAATTCAGCTGATCACAGCAGCATAACTTTGAAACATACTGAATTTTATTGAAGCCTTCCTCTCTCAAATTCACTTTTGAGCCCAAACTAAGCAAGATAAAATATATGCCCAAAAGTATTTTTCTGAAAAAAAATTATTAGTGAATGAAAAATAGAGGTTAGCTCGCCATAATCTCAGCAATCTTAACTGGATCATCACTCGTGTCCCTTAAATTTGATTTTCAGCGAGATACTGCTATTCAGGGCTTGGCCTTGGTATATCATGTGCCATGGAAATTTGGACACAGAACAAGCACCTAGACCAGCTTAGATGGATGTGTTATCTGTCCTAATTTGTTAAGGTTTTGAACTACAGATAATATTAAGTAGTAGATCATAAGTTGATTCTAAATTTGATATCATTCCAATACTCTATTTCATTTTGATCTAGAGGCCGTATTACAGCTACAGAGTGGTTTTAGGGGATTGGGAATTGGGATCAAATAAGAACTACCTGGGGAGTTTTAAAAGAATATAAATATACTCATACTCCTGATTCAACCCTTCATTCCAATTCTCTTTTTCCACTCCAGGTATGTGTAATTTGAAAAAAATCAATCTGAAATTTTTGATAACGCAGCACCTTTCAATAGCACAAATTACATAATAGCTGGGCTAGGTTTTATGCTGCCAAACTTGGAGGTTAAATAACATGGAGTTTCTCACTCAACAAAAATAATAAGAAAGAAGATTTTTTTTTGTCCCAAACTATAGAAAATTAGAGGAATGTAGACACAAAAAGTCAGTATTGCTTGTGTCCCAGTAGCTAAGAAAATTTGTTGTCCATACCAGAATCCACACCTCTAGAAACAGACAATGCTTTCAAGGGTAGAAGCTATCATTTGCTTCCATATATATCAATCATTACTATTCTCTAAAACTGCATCCAAGAAAAACTAGCACATTAAATATCCACAAACTTTTTTTTATAGCATCACAAAAGTCCCCCTTTACCCATTTCAATACATTGAAATGTTGCCGGAGGCTCATGGGATGTTCAAAAGAGGACTCTC
Source organism: Rhinolophus sinicus (assembly GCF_036562045.2). Classification (NCBI taxonomy): domain Eukaryota; kingdom Metazoa; phylum Chordata; class Mammalia; order Chiroptera; family Rhinolophidae; genus Rhinolophus; species Rhinolophus sinicus. The sequence goes on along the minus strand of NC_133758.1, from coordinate 36,627,429 downwards.
CCTGGAGCAGCAGTGACCAGTTTCTTGTCTCCACTCAAGAAAAGAGGACGAGACAGGTGTAGAAAATTACACGGAGTCTATTAAAGCAAAAGTACACACTTGACAAGGAAGTGTGGACAAACTCTGAGAATGAATTGCGCTGAGCAAGTCTAGATCAGTGATTTTTATCCCTAACAGGGACAGGACATAGGGGTGTGGCATTGAGGTGGATTTTCTGCCTCCTCCCAGTAGGTGAGACCCTCAGTTTCTTGCATTTTATTGCTTATTTGGTTCCTCCGGAACTGTCATGGCATCAGGTGCATGATGGGAGTTGTAGTAACCACACTGTAAATGACATTCTAATGACATTACAACTAGCTAAAGGTCAGGTATTGGTCAGGGAGGCTGGCCCTACTGGGTAAAACTAGTTATTGCTTTTCTCTGACTGCAGGTGTTGTTGTTACTGGTTACTTGTGTAATCAGGGAGGCACCTCATCTTGCAGCTGGAGGGGAGGTCAATTCCCTAGGGTACTTATCCTGCCTCACTAAGACCCCCCCCCCCCCGCATGCGTGAAACTGCAGATTGTGCCAAACCCTGTATGTACTATGTTTTTGCCTATACATATATAACTATGATAAAGTTTAATTTATAAATTAGGCACAATAAGAGATTCACAACAATAACTAATAATAAAATAGAAAAATTATGACAATATCTTATAATAAAAGTTGTAATAAAATGTCCTATAATGCAGTACATATAGTGTGGATATGCTGGATAAAGAGATGATTCCTCTCCCGGGCAGGACAGAGAGAGACGATGTAAGATTTCATCACACTATTCTGTATAGTCACAACTTAAAATGTATGAATTGTTTATTTCTGGAATTTTCCATTTAATATTTTCAGATTGCTGTTGACCATGGGTAACTGAAAACGAGGAAGGCGAAAACGTGGATTAGGGGAGACTACTGTATATTATTGGATTCTTTTCTGCTGGAAAACAGAAAAAAAATGTGAGCAACAATGAAAATATTCTAGTGTTCTTGAGAGATCATTTACTAAAATAAAGAAGGACCTAGAAAATGACTACAACTGACATGGCTCCCTGAAACCCAGAGGTAAGCACTGAGTTACCGAAATTTGGCATTTGATTTTATTTAACTTTATGAATTCATGATGATGACTCTTTCGCTGATATTTTTATTGCACCTATGTCTTTCAAACCCAGTTTTCTAATGAGAAATGGAAAAAAACACAAGAGAGAATTGAACTGTGAAGACAAAAAAAAGTTGAATGGCTTATGCAACAAAGGAAAATGCACACTAGTGGTCAGGGGAGTGGAACGGACATCTCAGTAAGACATGTTAGAAAGGGGTGAGGCTTGTGTTATGTGATTTTGGGGTAGTTTTAAGGACTCAGGCCTTTGTTCTCAATTGGACACTATCAAGAAATGGCACTAATATTATAGACAACTTGATACATCTTCTCTGGAAAGAGGGAAAACTAGACCAAAGCTAAAGTTGTAAATAAGGACATTTTTACAGCTTTCACATTAGCCATCATTCATATTAACCAACGTAGGGTGGTGTTAGGTCATTTTTGATGTGTGGTTGCTATTCATGTTTTGTTTGTATTCATGCATGGTTCTGGAATGATTTTATTTTTGTCTTGATCCACTGTGGTCAGAGTGGCTTTGTCTGATCTTGGTGTTCTGCAAAATTGTTTATATTCAACAGAAAGCCCAGCTGTCAGTGGCAGGCTAGCTCCTAGATGGCAGTGAACGCTTTTCTATCTCTTGGTCATACTCGTTAGAAGCGGTAATTTGTTCCACCTAAACAATAATGGTATAAGAGTAAATCTAATATAGAGAGGGTACTTATTATGTGGCAAGCACTGCCATGTAATAGTGTTATTCCATTTAATCTTTCAAACAACTTTATGAGATAACACTCTATTTGTCTTCATTTGTCACATGAAGAAACTCAGTCATGGAGAGCTTGAGTTCCCTGTCCAAGTTCACAGATCTACTAGGTTGTTGAACTGGCCTGTCTGACTTCAAAGCCTAGATTCTAAGACACAGTGTCATGCTCGACACCAACAAACAAGTGAATAAACATGTCTGTTCCCATGGTCAGCTTCAACATTTTGAACAAGTAATTTTTCTATCATTAACTTCTATCCAAGGACCTTGCTCTCCTCCTTGTTTCTCTTCTGTGCTTCTACTTTTCTCCATCTGTACCATCTTCATAGTGTGAAAGATATAACAGAGGAAAACCAATTTCGATGATTCTGCTATATAAAATGTGGCCTGAAACGTATGATTGCCAGATGTGGCACACACCACACACACGTGCACACACACACAAACACACACACACACACACACACATAAATACAAGATACATAGTTAAATTTGAATTTCAGAGAAACAATGAATACCACGTTTTTCTATAGGGATGCAACAAATACTGCAGGGGGCATGCTTATCCTAAAACATGATTTGTTGTTAACTGAATTTCAAATTGAATGACGTATCCTGTATTTTAACTGGCAATCTTAACCTAAATGTTTAGTGACACTTAAAATTTTCAACCATGAAATTGATTTCCTTTTGCATTGTTTCTGGTTGTGAAAAGAAGGAAATAATTTACCTACTCCATGAATGCTGAACATTCTATACCATATTTATTTCTGTATCCTCACACATTTAGCATAGATAATTTATAGATATTTTGAACTAGAGGAACTGCTACATTTAAAGTCTTCATCCATACGTGCATCAACACACCCATTTGATAGCTAAAAATACACACATGAGTATAACAAATTCCAAGAAAACCCAGCACTGTAGTCTTTTAAGATTAAAGACGTGCTGTCCCTCATTCACTCAACAGTCTTTTGTGGTGCTTCAACTGTGTGCTGGGCTCTATTGGGCACTGGGGATACAAAGAGAATCTCATAGGTTAATGGAAGCTGAAGCAAAGAGAGAAAAGATTAACTAATCTGGTGGACAGTTTCCAATCCTCTTATCTTTGTTTGTCTTGCCCATCTTTAACAGAACATTATTCTTTGGTTTTGTGAAACAAATATGCATTAGCAGTTTGTTTGGGAGAACACATAATTAATTTTCCCTGTTAGCCTCTACTAGATTCATGCAGATGTTGGACTACGATATTAACCACTACCTGTTAGAGGAGTTTGGTACGAATTTAGCAAGCAAGCTTTTCCTAATTATTGCTGAATTTCATACAGACCTGAGTCATAGAGTGGGTATATAAGGATTTTTGACTTCTCTACTGCCAGAGATAATTTACTATACCAAGTAATACTTAAAGTTTGGTCATCACAGGATAGACTGATAACCTTAACAATGAGAAAGCTCATAATTTGAAATCACTTGTTGGAAAAAAAAAAGGCAGTATTTTCTAAGGAATTGTCCCAGCAATTGTATGTTTAATGACAAATTCTAGAAACTTTTAAAAAGGAACAAAAGAGAAAAATAGTCATAAATATAACCCACTAATTATGTTCCCAGAAAGCACTAACTGAATGTAGTAAGGTCTGCAATTCAGATTTATAGTCCTATAAATCTGTGCAACATCATTCTATGAATACTGAATAATTTTTGATTGCCTGGAACATCTTTGATTAATTAAAGAACAAAAACTTCTAACAGTTGCTTTTCATGGAGTTCAAGGAATACCTAAAAGATTCTCTGGAGAAGCAAAAGCACCAGAGGTAATGATCTGAAATATGGGAAGGGAAATTACAGTCCATGGGGAGAAATTCAGATGGAACTGTCTAGCACCATACACAGTGTTTAAAAAATAAGGTGGGGAAAAATGATAAATATGAATGAACAGTATGACTGAATAATAAGAGCCCATGGATACACATCAGTGTTTGACAGGCAGAAGTGCAACATGAGGAAAAAAGTTGAGATAGACATGCTCAAAATACTATAGGAAGATGCCCAGATCCACTTATACTGTTTGGGGATTGTAAAATCTGTACTTACAATGACTTCATAACGAAAGGAAAGAACCTACCCAAGAACACAGAATTTTCTGTGTTGCTGTACTAAAAACTTGAGCAATTTTTAGTTTTCTACTCTCATTTTCTTTTTTCTTTTTGTTTTTGTTAGTTTCAGGTGTACAAAACAACATAGTGATTAGATGTTTATATACCTCACAAAGTCTATAACCCCATCTGACACTGTATTGTATATCCCCATGACTATTTTTTTAAATTATAATTGACAGTCAATATTATTTTGGATTAGTTTCAGGTTTACAGAATAATGGTTAGACATAAAATTTACAAAGTGATCCCCCTGATAAGTCTAGTACCCACCTGACCCTGTACATAATTTTTACAATGTTATTGACTATATTGACCATACTGTATTTTACATCACCGTGACTATTTTGTAACTACCCATTTGTACTTCTTAATCCCTTCATCTTTCTCACATAGTCCCCCAACTCCCTCTCATCTAGTAACCACCAGTTTGTTCTCTGTATCTATGAGTCTATTTCTGTATTGTTTGTTCTTTTATTTTGTTCTTTAGATCCCACATATAAGTGAGATCATATGGTATTTGTCTTTCTCAGTCTGATTTATTTCACTAAACATAATATCCTCTAGGTCCATCCATGTTGTTGCAAATGGTAAGGTTTCATTCTTTCTTACATCAGAGTAATATTCCATTGTATATATGTACCATTTCTTCTTTATCCAATAGTCTGTTGATGGACATTTCAGTTTTTTCAATATCTTGGCTATTGTAAATAGCATGGCAGTGAACATAGGGGTGTATATTTCTTTTCAAATCAGTGTTTTGGATATATTTGGATAAAAAACCAGAAGTGGAATTGCTGGATCATAGGTAGCTCTATTTTCATTTTTTGAGGAATTTCCATACTATTTTCCATAGAGGTTGCACCAATTTACAACCCCACCTACAGTGCTTGAGGGTTCCCTGTTTTTCACATCCTTGCTAACACATGTTATTTTGTTGATTTATTGATGATGACTATTCTGACAGGTGTGAGGTGAATTGTGGGTGTTTTTTTTTTTCTCTGATAATTAGTAATGTTGAGCATATTTTCATGTGTCCATCGGCCATGTGTAGGTCCTCTTTGGAAAAATGTCTATTCAGGTCCATTTGTTAATTGGATTTTTGTTTTTTTGGTGTTGAGTTGTATGAGTTTTTTAAATAAATTTTGGATATTAAAATTTTATCAGATGTATTATTAGTGAATATCTTCTCCCATTCAGTAGGTTGTTTTTTCGTTTTGTTGATGGTTTCCTTTGCTGTGCCAAAATTTTTTAGTTTGATGTAGTCCCATTTGTTTATTTTTTCTTTTGTTTCCCATGCCCAAGGAGATATATCAGTAAAAATATTACTAAAGGTAATGTCTGAAAATTTACTTCCTATGTTTTCTTCTAAGAGTTTTACGGTTTTCGGTCTTATGTTTCAGTCCTTATTCGATTTTGAGTTTATTCTTGTATATGGAGTAAGAAGCTGGTCCAGTTTCCTTTTATTGCATATATCTGTCCTGTTTTCCAAGCACCATTTATTGACTAGACTCTTTTTACCCCAATGTATATTCTTGCTTCCTTTGTCATAGATTAAATGACCATGTTTTCTAACATCATTTGCCCATATTATTGGCCTGGAAATATTACATGGGCCTCCCAACAATGTTTACAAAAACAGTCACCCATGGTAGGTATTGTTATCTCTTTTGAAAGACTCATATATTCTTAGGTTTAAAGGACTCATGTCTCTGACTTTGGACCATTTGGTGAACAAACTACAGCATGTCCTCGAGTATTGCCATTTCATTCAACATTGCTTCATTATAATGTTGATGAGAAAAAGAAAATTGATTCCCGGCCAGGCCACTGTCTGTGTGGAACTTGCACATTCTCTTCATGTCTGTGGGGTTCTTCTTCAGGTACTCTGTTTTCTTCCCACATCCCAAAGTTGTGCACATTCGGTCGGTGAAATGGTATGTCTTTATTGTCTCAGTCTGAGTATGGGTGTGGGTGTGAGTACACCCTAAGATGGAAGGATGTCCTATCCAGGGTTGGTTCCCATCTTGTGACCTGAGTTGCCAGCAGAGGCTTTAGCCACCTACAATCCTGAACTGGAATAAGTAAGTTGGAAAAGAATTCTCTTATATGTTTCCATTAATCTTTCTTAAATGTATTATAGTTCATGTTTATTTCAATGTTTAACATTAGAAGTGTTTTGGGTCTTTATTTATAAGTTTGGTGATGTTTTTATGACCAGAAATATGCTGTAGGAACTTAATCTTCTTTATGTCAACTTGCTTATGGTAAAATTGATTTCATTATATGTTGTTTCACTTAAAGTTGCAGATCTGATAGTCAATCAGTGACATTGAGGACTTTCTATACACCAGGATTGTAAAGTGTCATCAGCTTAAATAGTCCTAACTTGTTAATAGGGTCAAATCTCATGTGGAGACTAGAAATACTAGTATCATCATTTGTTATGTCTTCCTGACCCACAGGCCAGTGAAATAACCTGGCCAAATGTATCTTGTCCAATCATAAATCTTCAGGTGGCAGAATTCTTGAGCTTTCCCCAGAGTCAAACTTTACTAGAATTCAAAGTATGCAGGTAATCTATTAATATGTAATGTGCCCTCTAATGATTCAATCAATATTTTCCCATTATTTATCATGTCTTTATCTCACAATAATTTTAAAGCAGGTTGTAAAAACAATTCCGGTTCACAATATAATAAATGGAGGTAGAGAAAATAGAAATGAAGAGTATAATTTATATGTCAGGCATCCTGTTTGATATTTAAATATATTTTATAATTTAATAGAACAACCAAGAAAGTTAGGAATTATTATTCCCACTTTCAAGGTGAAACTTAAGCCCAGAAAAGACTGTAATTTTCCCAAGTAACAGTTAGAAATTGTACTTTGAAATTATTAAAAACCACGACTCAAATAACATTGTTCTATGCAGCTGTATTTGTGATTGTAACTTAAGCAGACACTGTTGCGTTTTGTTGTTGCTGTTGGTTTTGTTTGGCATCTTCTCTATGCCAAGGTATTTACCTGCATTACATTTCTAACTCCAAAATCCATGCAAGCAAATCTAAAGAACATATCATGAATCAATTTGCTTTACAAAAATGCAGTAGAAGTATACTTTCTGGAGAAAGTCCAATATTTTGAGGCCACGTTTATAGGTCCAGGGACATTTCCAGGGTCTTTAATCTTGAGTTTTAAGGTTTGCATCATTGGCAAAAGGACAGAGAGGATAGAGAGGCTCTAAAGAGGGAGATAAAAACTGAATGACATCAAATTGCTCACAGCCTGGAGACACAGTTTATTTATTCACACATCAATGCCACTGAATCCCTTGAGGAAGTTTATAGTCCCTCCTTTTCTCCTTGCAGGAACTTCTCTCTTGAGAAGTGTAATTCTTTGATTGAACCCAGTACTCTGCTCATCCCATTTCTTTTTCCTATTCTGTTAAAACAAGGAAGAAAAAATTCTATTTAAATTCCTCTGTGATCATGGCAGTGATGTTGGGTCTATTCTAAGCAGGCTATTAAAAGAAAGGCAAGTGGGCCTACGGATCAGGTATTTGGATAATGGCACACTGCCCCCTAAGGAGGAATTTACCAAACCAATTTCATAGACATTTATTTGCCCTTTGCCCCTTTTGTCTGGATAAAGTAAATCAATATCAAAGAAATCATTTCAGTTCATCTTTTCTGCATAAGTTGCTTTGTTGCAGGGATGTGAATCTCATCAGGTCCACCCTCATATGCTTCAGAGGCACTTATGCTGTCAAACCATACTGCCTGAAATGATCTGCCCAGCCAGGATTACACAGTTCAGAGGTTAAACTTGGAATGGATTTTCTCATTCCTAAACAAGTACTCTATCCTCTCCTCTCTCACTGCCTTTTTCCCTCCTAATAAAATTATTTTAGGTAATTACTGGGTTAGAAAATGTAAATCGTATGAAAACATCCCTAATGGCCACAAAGGTTACAGGAGGAAGAAGCAGGATGCATTTGTGTGCTGATTACCATTGAAGGACAAAAGTGGTTTTGAAAATCATGTTCTTCCCCAGCAATAAACCCTTATAATAGATCTCCACTGTAGAGATGAAAATGCTTCAGAGCTGTACAAATACCAACAATCAGATCAGAAACTGTTAAAAGCATAAGACAGATAAACCCAATGAGAAACCTTCAGAGGGAAGAGATAAGCATTGCATCAGAGGGAAAATGTCAGTGAAGCTCTTTCACTCTGAAAGCTCTGTTTTGTTTTGTTTTGTTTTTCTCTTGAAGAAAGGAGAAAACATGGATTACCAACAGAAAATTCTCATGTGTTTTAAAAAGAAAGAGGAGTCCCACTGCAGGCATATCTGCATGGTTGACTCTTGTCCCTAGGAATTTGAGGCTTACTTGGCATCTAACCCTGTGCCATGGTAGCTTGCCCTTACCTTTTTTTTGAAAGTTGGGACCAGAAAACGTATGTCAGGTAGAAAAGTAAATGTTAAAGCATGAGCAAATTTAAAATGAGGGGAAATGCATGGTTGAAACACTCAGACTCAACGTTGGTCTGTTGAACAGCAGCAGATAAAATGTTGATTTATTTCACATTGCCTCACCCAGGTCAAAGAGGTTACCACGTGTAAAGAGAATAGTAAAGCCAAGGATTTCCTCTCAGTAATCCACCTACTGCAGAGCAGCATGGGTGGAGCCTCTCTTTAATTCACCTCCTGAGAGTCTTGAGTATGTGAAAAAAATATGAAATGATTCCCTGATGTAGATAAATGTTGGTTTTCTGCCTTGACATCAACACTTGCTTTTAATATCGCTCTGAGTCACTGACTTTGTTTTTTAACAGGTTTATTGAGGTATAATTTACATATCATAAAATGCACTTATTATAATTGGACAATTCAATGATGTCTATTAAATTAATAGAGTTGTGGAACCATCACCACAATATTTTCTCTTTGTCTTTCTGCAGTTTGAATATAATCTACTGAGGTGTGTTTTATTTGGTATTTATCCTGCTTGATGTTCTCTGAGGCTCCTTGATTTGTGGTTTCCTGTCTGCCATGAATATTATAACGTTCTTGGCCATTATTATGTCTACTCCACTCTCTCCTTCTTCTGATATTCCAATTATGTGTGTGGCATTCCTTTTGCAATTGCTCCCAGAGTCTTGCATATTTCTCCTCTGAGTTTTGGGTTTTTGTTTTGTTTTGTTTTGTTTTGCTTTTTGCTTCTCTATGCATTTCAGTTTAGAAGGTTTTTATTGACCTCCCTTCAAGCTCACTGGTTCTTTCCTTGGCTGTGCCAAATTTACTAATGAACCCGTGGAAAGCATTCCTTATTTCTGCTATTTTGTTATTGATCTCTAGATTTCCTTTTTGACTCTTCCTTAAAGTTTCCATCTCTTCCATTACCCATTTGTTCTTGCATGCTGTCTTTTTAGTCCATTACAGACTTTGACATGTTGATAATTTATTTTAAATTTCCTATGTGGTAATTGCAACATCTGTATCATATTTCAGTCTGATTCTGGTTTCTTTGTCTCTTTAGACTTTTTTTTTTTTTTTGCCTTTTGGCATTACTTGTTGTTTTTTGCTGAAAGGAGGGCATGTTGTATTGGGAAATAGGAGTGGAGGTAAATGGGCCTTTAGTATGAGGATTTATGGGAACCTGACTATAATATAGGCTAGGTCTAATGTTTGCTGTAGGTATAGGTAGCAGAGGTTTCAAATTCCTGTAGTGTCTTTGTTTTTGTCTCTATCTCTTGACTTTGGAGTTTCCTAAGTACTCTTCCTCAAAGAGTCTGAATGTTGTAGTTCTTTTGGTTGTCATTCACTGTTATTATACTGGAGTGAGGGAGGAAAACATTCCATAATCTTATGATGGAATCAATCTTTTAGTGAGCCTTGGTCTTGGTTTTATGACTTTCACAAGTATTTATTCAGTTGCATAGCTTTTCTTTCCCATCTCCTACTCTCTTTTTCAGCCACAAAATTTCCAATATATTTCATTGAAACCTTGACTCCTGTTGACTCTGTTTTGCTCTCTTAGATCGGAAAGAAGGTTAGAGGGAGCTGGAGTAGGAGGATAAGCTTTTCCCAGGTGGGTTAAGAATCTCCTTCTCCAAATCATAAGCCTTTCTTATGGAGGAGGTTCTGGGAATATTTCACAATGATTATTGTATTTGTCTGCTCAGGTTGTTATAACAAAATACCTTAGACTGGGTATCTTAAACAACAGACATTACATCTCACAGTTCTGGAGACTGGGAAATCCAAGATCAAGGTGCCAGCAGATTCAGTTCCCCAGGAAGAGAGCTCTTTCTGGCTTGTAGTTGACTGCCTTCTTGGTGTGCCCTCACATGGCGGGGAGTTGGGGGCAGTGGGAAGCAAGCTCTCTGATGTCACTTGCAAGGGCGTTAATCTCATTGTGGTGGCCTTACACTTGTAACCTATCTGAACCTACTTACTTCCCCATAGCCCTATCTCCAAATACCGTCACCTTTTTATTGCTGACTGGTATTCCATTATATGAATATAACATAGTTTGTTTATTCATTCACCCCTTGAAGGACATTTAGGTTAATCCCAGTTTTGGGGAAATTACTAATAGAGCTGCTATATATTTGTATGAACATAAGTTCATTGTTATCTGGTAAATACCTAGTAGTGAGGTTGAAATGTTATAAGGTAAATGTATATTTAACATTGTAAAAAACTACCAAACCATTTTTCAAAGTGTCTGTACCATTTTTCATTCCTACCAGTAATATGTAAGAGTTCCATTGCTCTGTATCCTTGTCAACTTTGTTATTGTCAATATTGTTTACTTTAGCTATTATAAAAGGTATGTAATAGTATTCCATTGTAGCTTTAATTTCCATTTCCATAATGACTAATGATGTTGAACATCTTTTCATGTGTTTTTTTCCCAAACTTATTATCCTTTTTGGTTGAACTGTCTTTTTAAGTTCTTTTCTCTCTTTTAATTAAATTGTTTGTTTTCTTATTGTTGACTTTAATAGTTTTTTATATATTTTGAATGCTAGTTCTTTGTTGAATATTAAATTTATACACATTGTCTCCAAGTCTGTAACTTGTTTTTTCATTATCTTACAGACCTTACTAAACTCATTTGTTAAACAGTATGGACTGGCATGAAAGCCTGATATATAGACTGGCAGAATAGAACTGAGACCTCAGAAAGAAACTCTCACATATGTGATCAAATGATTAATGACAAAGATACAAAGACATTCAATGGTGGAAAAGATAGCCTTTTCAATAAATACTGATGTGAAAACTAAATATCCACATAGAAAGAAAGAAATTTGGAACCCTACCTCACACCATATACAAAAATTTACTCAAATAGATGAAATAATTAAATGTAAGAGCTAAAACTATAAAACTCTTAGAAGAAAACATAAGGCAAAAACTCTATGACATTGGACTTGCCATAACTTCTTGGATGACATCAAGGCATAGGCAACAAAAGAAAAATAGACAAATTGGATTTTGTGAAAATTAAAAGTTTTGGCAATTAAAAGACATTATCAATAGAGTAAAAAGGTAACCCACAAAATGGCAGAAAATATTTGCAAATAATTTATCTAGTAAGAGATTAATATTCAGAATATATAGAAAACTCCTAAAAGTCAACAACCAAAAAAAAGAGCCCAATTTAAAAATGAGCCTAAAACTTGAATAGGAATTCTCCAAAGAAGATATCCAAGTCATCTGTAAGCATGAAAAGATGCTCAACATCATTATCAGTAGGGAAATGAAAATAAAACTACCACCTCACACCCTTTGTAAAGGTTCTATCATTTTGAGCCCGGACACTTGCACTGAACCACTGTGCTCTGTGCTAAATATTCTATAATTAAACCATTATGGTACCAGTGCATGACTAGAGAGAGCAGTGAATAAAACATATAGCCCTGATGAAGATTGAAATACATATACAAATTCAGTACATGATAAAATCGTCATCTCAAATCACTGGGTCAAGATTGACTATAATAAATAGTGCCAAGATAACTGTTTAACCACTAGGAGAAAGATACAAGTAGAGCTACGAGGTCTGACAATAAAGTTTGTGAACTTGTTGCAACGATGTTGCTAAACTTTTTTTGATATCAGAGGGATTATTCATTATGAATTTGTACCAACTGGACAGTTAACCAAGTTTACCATTTGGAATTGCTAAAAAAGCATGGAAAACTTAGACGACCTGAACTTTTCACCAACAATTCATGGCTCATGCATCACAACAATGTACCAGTTCACACAGCACTGTCTGTGAGGAAGTTTTTAGTCAGTAAATAAATAATTGTATTGGAACACCCTCCCTACTCACCTGATCTGGCCCCCAATGACTTCTTTCTTTACCCGAAAATCATGGAAATATTGAAAAGAAGACATTTTGATGACATTCAGGACATCAAGGGTAATATGATGACAGCTCTGATGGCCATTCCAGAAAGAGAGTTCCAAAATTTCTTTGAAAGTGGACTAGGTGCTGGCATCAGAGCATAGCTTCCCAAGGGGAGTACTTCAAAGGTGACTATAGTGATACTCAGCAATGAGGTATGTAGCACTTTTTCTAGGATGACTTCGTGAACTTAATTATCTGATCTTAGATATACCACACCATAAACAAAAATAAATTCCAAATGGGTTAGAGACATAAATGTAAAAAGTTAAACCATACAAGTACAAGAATAAGACGTGGGTAAGTTACTCTTTAACTTCAGGGTAGAAGAAAGCTTTCTAACTATGACTCAAAATGCAGAGGCAATAAAATAAAAGTTTGATAAATCTGACCACATAAATGAAATTTCATGTCACAAAATATCAAAAATAAAGTCAACAGACCATTGAAAAACTAAGAGAAAATATTGGTGACATACACTACACAAAGTGCCCAATTCATAGTATATAAAGAACTCTTAAAAATTGAAGGACAAAGAATCAAGCCCTTCATAGAAAACTCTGAATAAGATGTAAGTAAACAATTCATACATACAAAAGAAATAAAACAGTACTGAAATAAAACATATGGAAAAATATTCATATTCAATCATAATGACATATGCAAATTAAAACAACACTGAATGCAAAGTAAGATCTGGGATTGGAACCAAGAACAGAAAATGAGCACTAGTGGAATAAATGGTGAGATTTGAAAAGACTTTAGCTAATACTAGCATTTTCCAATGTTAGTTTCCTGGTTTTGATCATTGAACTATGCAAGATGATAACTTGAGGGGTAGTGAGGTGAAGACTATACGATGCAGGAACTCTGTAGTATTTTTGAAACGTTTCAATGAGTCTAAAATCATTTCTGAATTAAAAGTTTAAAAACAATACATTTATGGTCACAACAGTTTTGGCAACACTTAAAAATCATGAGGTAATAAGTATAACATATAGGCTAATGGTAATATCTGAGGGTGAGAAATGGGGAATGGATTGGGGAGGGACACTCAAGCAACTTCATGGTAATTGTAATATTATTGTTTTTAGAATAAGTATGACTACATGAGTGTTCATTGTAATGTGATTATGCCTTTTATATATTTGGTAGTTCTTTTGCACTGATGCAATATATTTAATAAATAAATATATGAGATTCTAGCAGAAATATAGTTTACATTAGAAACAGGATTTGTATAGCACTTTGAGATTGCATTGCATTAAAACAGAATACTCCTGAAAAGGTCTTTTAAAATTACAATTTAAAGGGTTAGGTTTGCTTACTCCTCTGTCTGTAGGTCCCTAATGTAAGATAGCTTGCATTTGAGGAAAGCAAAATTTTAGCAATAATGCAGTTTAGTTCTGAGTGCAGTATCAATGGAGAAAGTTAGAATATTTGCCTTTGGATATAATTTTAAGAAGAACAAATGGAAGAAAGTACTTATTGGCACATATTGAGAAAATACCCCTGCAGTGAGTCTCAGAATACCCAATTAAGATAAAATTAAATCATGCAAATATTGATGCAATTGAATTTGCCAGGGATAAGTCTTATTATCAGTCAAATTTCTTTATATCAAATAACAAGGATCTGTAGAAAAGCCAAAAATGTTATGCATATATTTTAAATGAGAGGTATAGTAATAACAGAGAAAAACATTTTTTATTTTATTTTTATTACTTGTATTGGTTATTGACTTGTAGTTTTGCTTATTATGACCAACTACATTTAATATTTCGGACTCTTTTCCTGGTGTTCAGCACTATCATAGTTAATGCTCTACAGTCAAGGAGCTAACAATTTTGCTTAAATAAGATGCACACAATAAAGGTAATTTGCACAGAACTAAATGCAATAAATGTGCCATGAGTACTATAATGACATGGGGGTCGTGGATGTCCTTAGAAAATGTCTATGAGTGATTTCATTAATCAAAGTAATTGGTTGTATTTTCGACACTGATTGAAATCATTCTGGGGAACTTCATCCAATTGTTGTAAGAAAATATGTATTTAATTCTACAAGTGTGTTTGAATGAATGCAAGTCTGAATTTCTTTAGTAAGATCTTTTTTTTCTTTAAGGACGCAGTTTCCAAAAGCAAAAATTGACATTAAAAATTTTGCAATAAACCAAACTCAAAAAGAAAAATTTCTCCACAAGAATGGTACAATTAGTAATAAATTTGCTTAACATTATCTTCACTGTTTATGCCATTATTCCAGGTGGTTTGCCATAATCTAATAGGTGTGTCTGATAAGAAAAGTAGCTGGTATATTTCAAGTCTACTAAATTTTGCATGTCTGTGTGAGTACAGGCCACATCAAAGTAGTCACCTTTGGAGATCACAGTGACCATTGATGCTGACCCTTGACCTAAACACTACTGGAGTTTCTTTTGGAATTGCTCTCAGAGCTTACTACACTTCAGGAAAATCCCCAGTAGAGAATCTTAATCCTTTGACAATGGCTTCAGTTTTTGAAAGAAAGTTATGTGGAGTTCAGTAGAGTGAATAAAATGGGTAATGAAGCTGGTTAGTAAAATTCTGGGCTAAAAATGAGGCATAATTACAAATGATTGTGATTGCTCCACAAGACAGTTCCAATGGATTTCACACAAAGGGCACCTTCATTAAAATGAGTATACAAACCTCCAAAGAACCTATTTTGCAGAACAATCTTCATTTTTTTGCCTTAATGATGGTATTGACATTTAAACAACACTTTATAATTCTTTGCATTACAACATCAGACTGGTTAGGGCTTGCTGTCCTGCATGTTGGAGAAGTGTTGCAGGCTTCTCTTACAAGCCATTCTGTTTCTGTTCAGTGAGGGCTCTTCCCTAGAAGTCACTTCAGCATCGTCATTATGGATTACTGACACCAGTCCCCATCTCTTCTTGACTTGGAAACAGAAAACATTGAAGCTTCCCTTTTCTTTCTTCACAGAGCCAGCTGCCAGGCTAAAGGGAGGCAGAAATCAAGATTGTTCCAGACTTGGAGTAAACGACGATGAAAATAATAAGGCCACAACCTTATCCATTAGTCAAAATTTGCTTAAAAGGAAATGTAAATTTCACTAAATAATTTCACTAAATAATATACAAATAAGCTCACTAAAAGAAGACATATAGCTCAGAGATGTGTGGGGAGCCAGCAAGGGATACTTTCACACAAAGAAGCTAATTGTGCGCACATTGAAAATCTCGCTTTCCTTAGAGAATCAGTTGGCGGAAATTTTCCTCTCCTGTCCTGACTGCAACTTTTCTCCAGGACGCACTGCTCACTTTTTCCTCCCCACTTCTGCCCTATCCTGCCTGGTTATTCATCTCTGGGTCCCCCACCCCCTCGTTCTTAGGACAATGAATAGCTCCAATCAGTCAAATCCTGACTTCTGATTTTTTTTATCCTTTCCTCCTCACTCTTTTGTAAAGGTAAAGATAAGGCCAGTTTCTCTCCTTCAGCTTTTCATATTCCTTCCTCATTACTTTTCAGGCCATCAAGTAAGGAGGTTAAGCGCACAGATTTGAATTCCAGCCTAATTCCTTAAGAGCCTTTTGATCTACCTCACAGAGGTGTTCGGAGGATTGAACGAGTTTGTGCACGAAAGCCTGTAGCCCGGTGCGTGGCCCAGAATAGTCTCTCACCGAATGTTAGTTATTAACGTCATTATTAACACTTTACTTTCACCGTGTTCAGCAGACACAGCCTCCCTATGCCGCACAATCCTCTCACTACATATACTCAAGGTCCTGCCCCTTTAGGCTTCCATTTAGGACTGTCAGGAGGAGGGAAGAGGAATGCCTGATATCTTCCAAGACTTTTTCTCTGGAACAGCCTTTATCTCTTTCACTGTGGGGATTTTCCCCAGGCTCTTTTGTCCTCTATTTCAGAGCTTATTTTGCCTCCCTTTTGTGTTACATTTGCTTCTATAGGGGGGTAGAGTTGCCCTATTTACAAGAGTAGCTATCACCATGGTAACTTGGTATTTTGATACAGGCATGAAACAATTCTGAGGGAAAAATAGGTCCCTTATTTTTCAACGTTGGCATGTAGATGTATGGGAATCAAAATACTTGCCCAACATTATATAGCTGGTTCAAATGTCAAAGCAAAGAAACAAGTTTTGTTGATACTTTAAAGAAGTATTGAGGAACCCCAGCACGCTATCAATTGAACAGAACATTCTCACAATTAATTTCTGCCTCTTAGGCACTAACGCTTGCAGGCAATGTGGCATATACTTTGGTGAACTCATTCTCTGTATGAAAAAATTGGTACTCATGGTCAAACAAAGAATTGTTGTGTTCACTCAAATTGCAAAAGGCATTGCGAAAAATGTCATTTGGAGTTTCTAGGATACTTTGATTGTTTATTGAGAGAAAACAGGACAGAAATTTTGAAAATCAGCCTGTTCTTAATGGTCAGTGGAACATGGATGCTGTATACATCACTTATACTTTGTATATGGAATGAGGAGGGGCCTAGTTTTGATTATTAAATGTCTACTGTGCTCTAGGTTCCCTGTTATAAGCTGTTAGCATAGATTAATGAACTGTCACCCTGCCTTTGGCACTCTTCATTTGGTGAGGAAACAAAAAATTACTTCAATCTGATGTCTCTACAAAGAGAGCTCCATACAATATACTATACAAGAAGGAAAGAAGTTCTCCTGGAGATGAATTCTGAACTATATTTCTAAGGGTGACCAGCTGGTGAAATTAGAGGGAATAGACTTTGCCCCAGTTAGAGACGGGTGACCCTACCGTATAGTATCTGTCCAGAACATGAACTGCTTTTATTCCTTCTGCCAAACAAGGGTGAGCATAATCTCTCCCTTGGTATAGTCCAATAGCCTAGGTGTTCCTGGGACCCGGCTTGCTGACAGACCCCATATGAATTCCCATGCAAAACTCTTTTCAAATTGCCCAATGTGCCATCGTTTTTCTCCCCTTTGCTCCTTTTGTTTCATTTGTGTGAAATCTCCCTGTTGCACCACATCTCCTCCTCCATTCACCCAGATGCGTGCTTCTTCTTAACAGGTTTTGTTGTCCTTCAGGCCTGAGCTTTGCGGTTTCTTCTTTCGGGTTAACTTCTTTCGGCTGATATCCTAGTCCTCCTATTTGCTCCTGCAGTATTCTCTACTTCCCTTTATATTGCTTCTAAAAGTGTTTTGTCTTTACTATTTCTTGTCTGACTTATTCAATTTCACTCGCTTTACTTACTCCCTTCTATGGGAAGCAATCGGTGTTCCCTTTTGTATTCCCAGGACCGAACTTAATTTTTATTAAATAAATGTTTAAATGAATAAAAGGAGGCATTGTCTATTATAACTGCCCAGCAATGAAAAGAACAAATTTGTCTCATAATAATGATGTTTTGTTTTTTTTTGATTTGTTATAGAGAGCCTTCCTGTGAGGTGTTCTTTTGTGTTTGTTTGTTTGCTTGTTTTGTTATTTAACTATTGAGTTCTAAGAGCTAAATATTCTGTGTACAAATTATATATTTTGAAAAGTATTTTATTCAAGGTTGAAGTTTGACTTTTCATCTTCTTATAGTGCCTTTTAATGAACAGGAGATTTTAGTTTTGACGGTAAAACATAATTTGTCATTATTTTCTTTTGTGCTCATTGATTTCTGTGTCTAAGAAGTCCATGCTTACCTGTTGCAAAGATTTTCTCTTCTGCTTTCCTTTAGAATCTGTGTTTTCTCTTTTGCATTTAGATCTATGATCCATCTCAAGTTAACTTTTGTTTATGGTATGAGGTATGTGTCAAGGTTCACATTTTTGCATATGAATATCCAGTTCTAGCACCATTTGTTAATTTTTTTTTCCCCACATTGAATTGCTTTGGTAAATTTGCTGAAAATCAATTGATATAGGTCTGTTATAGGTCTATTTTGTTCCATTGATCTCTTTGGTCTATCCTGTAACAATACTACACTGACTTGATTATTGTAGCTTTACAGTAAGTCTTGAAATTAAATAGTATAAGAACTCCAAAGTCTGCTGATATAATTATTGCTCAACTGGATAAGAATTGGTATCTTAACATAATGAGTCTTGAAATCCATGAATATAGTACATCTTCTTATTTATACAGAACTTCACTTTCAATATGTTTTGTGTTTTAAAATACAGAGGTCATAAATATCATTTGTTAAATTTGTATCTAAATCTCTTACATTTTGTCAGTGTAAATAACGGGGTGCCAAAAATATGTACTCATATGACTCGTATTCATCTTTTGTTATTGATATATATTGAGTATTACAATTTTAATACTTTAATACTTTTTTCCCTTCTTAAAATGTGTATATGTATATTTATTATATTATATATATAATATACATTTATATATATATTTATATGTATATGTATATGTATATTTATTATATTTATATATTTATATACATATACATATACATACATATACATATACATATATATACATGCATATGTATATGTATGTATATGTATATTTATTATATTATATATATAATATACATTATATATATATAATATACATTTTTGGCATCCTCTGTAGAATTATATTTTATTTTTATTTTCTAATTGCTTGCTGCTAATATATAAAAATACAATGAGTTTGCACATTGATATTGTATCCTATGACCCTGCTAAATTTACTTGTTCAATTAATGGATCTTTTAAAATATTCCTTAGGATAGTCTATGTAAACAATCATGCCATCTGAAAATGGAGAGCATTTTACGTCTTCATTTTCGCATTTTATATCTTTTATTTATTTATCTTACTTTATCGTTGTGGCTAGGACCACCAATATAATACTGAATATAATTAGCAAAAATATCATTGCCTAGTTCCAAAATTTAGGGGGGAAGTGCTTAATGTTTCACCAGTAAGAAATTTTTAGCTGCAGATTTTGCATGGATTCCCTTTATTTACATTGAGGAATTTGCTTTAATTCCCAGTTTGCTATGAGTTTTTAAAAAACTTGAATAAGTTATGAACTTTAAAATTTTGTTAAATTCTTTTTCTGCATCTTTAGAGGTGACTACACTTTTTTTTTCTCTTTTATTGCAATAATGTGGTAAATTACATTAATTAATTTTCAAATGTTAAACTAACTTGGTGTTTCTGGGATAAATTCTATTTTTTCTTGGAGTATTATCCTTTTAATATATTGGGTGGCTTGATTTGCTATTTTTTTAAAGGTTTTTATGACCATGTTATGAGTGATATCAGTCTGTAGTTTTCTTATAATGTTATTACAATGTTTTGGTATCAGGATTATGCTGGCCTCACAAAATGATTTTTAAAGTATTCACTCCTGTTCTATTTTCTGAAAGAATCTTTCTTAAGTGTTTGATAGCATTCACAGGTGAAGGCATTAAGATATGATGTATTCTATGAAGGAAAGTTTTTAATTATGAAATCAATTTCCTTAATAGATAAAGGGGTGTTCACTTTTCTCTTTCATCTGTGTCAGTTTTGATAGTAATGTTTTCCAATAATTTCTTTTTCATCTAAGTTATCAAGTATATTTTCAAAAAGTTTATCATAGTGTTCTCTTTGTATCCCTTTATGCCTGTAAAATCTTAATTGATGGCACTCTTATAATGGTAAATTTTGTGTGTCTACTTGGCTGAGCCAAGTTGTTTGGTCAAACATTATTCTGGGTGTTTCTGTGAGGCTATTTTAAATGACGTTAGCATTAAAATCACATATTTCTATTGCCATTCAGTTAAACATAATGTCTAATTTCTCTTGTGATTTCATTGACACCTGGGTTACTTAGAAGTTTGTTGTTAAGTTTCCAAACATTTAGAACTTTTAAAATATCTTATTGGTACTAATTTCTAATTAGTTTTATTGTGTTCAGACATCTTAATCTGTAATATTTCAATCTTTTGAAATTTATTGAGACTTGTTTTATGATCCATCATGTGGTTTACCTTATTCAACATTCCATGCACATTTATAATGAACATGTATTGGGCAGGTGTTAACTGTTCCATAAACATCAATTAGGTCAAGTTGTTCAATAGTGTTGTGCAATTCTTCTATAAAACTACTGATCTTTTGTATACTTGTTCTATCAATTACTGTGAGA
Organism: Rhinolophus sinicus; assembly: GCF_036562045.2. NCBI lineage: Eukaryota > Metazoa > Chordata > Mammalia > Chiroptera > Rhinolophidae > Rhinolophus > Rhinolophus sinicus. The sequence continues at coordinate 36,606,802 of NC_133758.1, read as the reverse complement.
GGAGTATTAAAGTCTCCAACTCTGATTGATTACTGATTTTTCTATTTCTTTTTTCAGTTGCATCGATTTTTGCCTTTGTATTTTTAAGTTTTGTAGGTAGGTACATAGACATTAAAGATTTTTATGGCTTATTGATGAAATTTCTCTTTTTCTCTGGTATACTTCTTGTCTTGATCAGTTTTTTCTAATACTAATATAGCATGACAGTTTTCTTATGCTTACTGTTTTATGGCATAAATTTTCTCATACATTTACCTCTCACTTATCTTTGCCTTTATATTTAAAGTGCATCTCTTCTATACAACAAAAATTGGGATCTTGCTTTTTGATTTTTCTGAAATCTCTGCCTTAGAAACAAAATGTTTTATCCGCTTATTTTCAATGTTAATATTGACATGTTTTATTTGTCTATCATTGTGATATTTTTTATTTATCTCATCTGTATTTAATTCATCTTTTTTCTCCTCTTTCTTTTGAGTGAATTAAATATTTTTTAATATGCCAGTTTAATTTCTCATTTGGTTTTTTAGCGATCATGTATGAATGTTAAAATTTTCGTATTTTACTTATAACTAATATTGTGCTAGTTTACTTAAATGTGAGAATATGGCAACTATATAGTTTTGTTTACCAATTCTATCTTTTTTCTTACTATTTTCATGTATATTAAGTCTATATACGTTATAAACTCCATTATATATTGTTAGGACATTTTCAATTATCGTTTAAGGAAATAAGGTGAAGCAGAAATACATAACCTCCATTTACCTAAATGTATGATTTCCAGTGTTCTTTATTTTGTCCACTAGATCAGAGTTTCATAAGCTGTCTTTTAGCCAGAAGCGCTTCTTTTCCACATATTTTGTACTGTAGGTCTGATGTAGAAGAATGTGTTCATTTTGCTTATATAATAATAACCCTTACTTTTGAAGAACATTTAAATTGGATATAGACTTCTGGGTTACCAGGTTCTATTTTCAACAATTTGAAGATGTTCCATTGTCTTTTTAGCTGTCACAGTTTCTGAAGGGAAGAAAAAATTACTATGATGTATATCTTTGCATATAATGTGTCATTTTTCTTTAGCCATTTTCAAAAATTTTCTCTTCATTCTTTTTTTTTAATCAGTTTTACTGTGATTAAAAAAAATAATACTGGCAGGTTTTTTTGTATGTACATTTAACCTGCTATGGTTCACTGAACTTCTTGGACCTTTAAGTTATATTTTTCACCAAATTTGGAAAGTATTCTGTCCCTTTCTTTCTTTCTTTCTTTCTTTCTTTCTTTCTTTCTTTCTTTCTTTCTTTCTTTCTTTCTTTCTTTCTTCTCCTTCTAGGACTTAAATTACACCTATGTTAGACCACTTTATATTGTCTTACATGTCACTGAAGCTCTGCTTATTTTTTAAAATTGTTTTTAACAAATATTTTCAAGTAAAATAATGAGTGAGACACTAACAGTATAAAGGTAAATAATACATAACACCTAGCAACAAGGAGTATGTAGTATATTGGGGGAAATAGGAATATGCAGTAACTAAAATACAAATTAGATATTGACAAATGATGAGATAAAAATAGAAATAAGCTGCTTCAGAATCCTAGAGTTGGAAGTGTTCCTCACCCCCATCCATTGGTCATAGCTGGGCAAGGTTTGACAAAGAAAATGTCATTTTATGATTATGGACAAGGGACAGTTTGAAATCTAGATCTGGAGTCCAGTGGAGTGATAATGTCTGAAGGTAAATATTTGAGAAGGCATCAATAAAGAAGACAATAGAGGTTATGGATACCGTTTCCCCTATGGTAAGGGAAAGATCACAAAACAAAGAAATCTAGATTTAATCTCTAATGTTTGGTATAAATAGGTTGCTGAATCTTTGTCTTATTTTATGTAGAGAACCAGAGTGTAGAAATAATTGAGGTTCATTTTGGTAGATTCTACTTTTGATAAACAGAGTTGTTTTTTATAGGTCAAACTGCCTGCTAGAACAAATATCAACACTTTTGAGAAGGTTACAACAAAATCCAGAATCTCTACAATGTATCATCCACAATATCCAGTACACATGCTCTCCCTCTAAACAGAAAATGTGTCATGTAGTCTAGAGAGGAGAAGTAAATATAACTCAACCCCAAGCTAAATGAGATATTGGAATTATTGAACAATGACATTAACGGAAAACATGGTAATAATAAGTTAACAGAAGGAAACTATGAGAAAGAACTAGATGGACATTTTAGAATTAAAGATACACTATCTAAAATGAAAAATTTCCTAATTGGCCTAACAACTGAATCTAGATGATCGAGGTAGGTGTTTGTGAACTTAAATATAAATTAATAGAAAGTATACATTCTGAAAAACACAGAGAAAAACAGAATTCAAAGGAAAAAGTGTCCACATCATTTTTAATGTGTAGTATTGTCCCAAGAAAATCCTTTATTTCTTACAGTTAAATGCTTCTTTTTTCAGTAGGCTTCTATAGGAGGGCTTGAGAAATGTGAATGAAGTGACACTCTATGACCCACTACTTGTAGAGATACTTTTAAAGACAACTATTTAATTGTGAATTTGACGTGACTTCTGGCTGACCTGCTAGTAAAAGGGAAGAAATTTTTTATTAAAAATAAATAAATAAATAAATAAATAAATATATTTCACACAATGAAATCACCAAATGACACATATTTGACACTTATATACATATACCTAATGACACATATACACACATATTTGATGAGTTCAAATGATGAGTTGTATACAATTTGGAAAGAGTTATATATGTTATCTCTTTCTGATATAAGATGCAACACTTGAGAAGTGATCACTTTCCAAGCTCTCTATTTTTCATGAAGAAATAGTGTAATAGTTAATTAAAAGAGTAAGAGTTAGCATTTACTGAGTTGTTACTGTATATTCAAGGTACTGTTCAAAGTATTTCATATATACATCAGACAATTAACTTTGAGAACTCATCCTAAAAAATGTGCTACATACGTCATTGCTGAATACCACTATGGTCACCTTCCAAGTACTCCCCTTGGGAAGCTATGTACCAATGACAGCACATAGTCCACCCTTCAAAGCAATTTTGGAACTCTTTTTCTGAAATGGCCATCAGAGCTGTTGCCGTATTACTCTTGATGTCCTGAACGTCATCAAAATGTCTTCCTTTCAATATTTCCATGATCTTCCGGTAAAGGAAGAAGTCATTGGGGGCCAGATCAGGTGAGTAAGGAGGGTGTTCCAGTTCAGTTATTTGTTTACTGGCTAAAAACTTCCTCACAGACAGTGCTGTGTGAGCTGGTGCATTGTCGTGATGCAAGAGCCATGAATTTTTGGAGAAAAGTTCAGGTCATCGTCTAACTTTCTCATGCAGCCTTTTCAGCATTTCCAAATAGTAAACTTGGTTAACTGTTTGTCCAGTTGGTACAAATTCATAATGAATAATCCCTCTGATATCAAAAAAGGTTAGCAACATTGTTGCAACAAGTTTGCAAACTTAATTGTCAGACCTTCATATTAATTCATTTAATACTCAGAACAATGCTATGAAATATGTACAATTATTAATATTTCTATTTCCTGTTTGAAGAAACTGAGACCTAGGCAGAAATAAGCTGAAAATATTTTGTAGTCTTTGTTTTTGTAACCAAGAACCTGCTCTGTGGATAGAGTGTGATATCTCCCCCATACTTATTTTTGGTACCTTTATTTTACCCACTCTTTGTTACTTCCATACCTTCTGTTTGCCTTTCAGGCATTTCACTTAAAGTCATTTAAATAGTAATAAATTTACCTCAAATCTAATTTTTCTTTATGCTCAAACACACTCTCCAATCTTGGCAAATATTCCCTTATCTACATTACTACAGTGAGCTTCCATTTTTGTTCATTTAAATGTCATACTTACCTGTCACTAATACTAATTTTTACTTGAAGAAATAACCTTTTCAATCATAAGAAGCAATAAGCAATTTATGCCCCCAGAACAATAATCCTCAACCTGTTTTTAGTTGACTGTCTTCCGTGTTGAATTTTGTGTAATGGTAAATCGATGTGAGTTGTTACCAAGTAGGGATTTATTTGACATTGCCAATCTCATTTCTTCTAGATCCTTAGGTCCTATGACCTTTCTAGTAGAGAAAATAGGTCCTTTCTCTTTTGGCTTATCCTGTCACCAGGTACTTAAAATTTGAAGTTTACTTTTTATACTGATAGAAAAAAATTTTGCAACCTCACAACAAACTCTTTAGCAGAATACAATAACTCACCAACATTTCCACATCAGGCATCATCTTTTTCTTTTTTTTTTTTTTGTATTAAAAGCTGGTAATAGTCTTAAGTAGCTTACCATCTTGTTATAAAGAGATTTAGTGCACATTTAAATCAGTATTTTTGGTTCAAGCTGCAAAGATCTGGCACTCATCCAGGAACATGGAAATGGCAACCAATAAAAGAAAAATAGTTTCCTTTGAGAAAACAGTTTCTCTGAGATGCCTATATGGAAAATATTATTCACAATAATGGAAGTCAGTCATTCACATTGAGAAGGCACTACGCCCATAAGTGCTCTTGAAACAACATGTCAAATTTCCCTGTTTCTAAAATTCTGATTTATGTAGTGCCTTATTCACTATATAATATTAATACTATCAGTCTCTGAAGTGCATTCGGTAATTACACCAGCAATAACCATTGCTTTTTGTTTATAAAAATAACAGTAAGTGAGCAGCTGAAATGCAATTTCCTGGAGCAAAGATCTAAGAATTGGTAGCATCTTTTTAACTCTTTTTGTATCATTTTCAAACCCCAGTTCAAAATGTTAACATTTCTGTTTGCCATGATTTCTAAACTATGTTGTCCCATCAAGCAATGAAATTAGCAGTGATTGAAATCACACATATGTTTAATGAATAGTATTTAATGAATGTGCCATGATATTAAAACGTAAGTGCACCTCAATTACGTATTCAGTATAATTTAAGAAACAAGACATTCCATTTGTTAAAGTTTCTGGTTATGTGAGATTTGAGCCATTTGTGTTAGATCTATCAATCAGTTCACCTATCTTGTCTCACTGGATCACTTAGCACTTTTTGAAATATATACATTCAACAAACCACCAGTCTTGAATTTAGAAATCAAAATCTTCATTGCATGGACAATAGTCTTTGGAAAAATATTATAAAAATGAAAATTAAAGATTATACCAGATTTCATAGGTAGAAGAGAGTAACTTTTCCCCAGAAAATGATTTTAGTTATTTCAAATATAAATTTAAATTCAAAATTTAATGCCAACAAAGTTTTGGAAAACAAATGGATAATTTAGAACTTATGTAATCTTATTTTAATAGGTGATGATGAAAATGCAAATATGAACTTGCCTCTGGCTTTCTTAGCTAACAGAATAAATCTTTGTTGAATCATTTATCCCTCTTTATATATATTCATATTCTTGTTGTAGCCTCAAAACTCCGAGGTAAAAAGTAAAGGCCTTTCGAGGTATCTAGGATGCAATTGGTAAACAGATGAAAAGTCGTGATATCTGGCAACGTGCCTTTTGCTAGTTTCTTTTCCTCTTTGCCTGTGCTTATCTCCATATGGTGCCTCTGTGTCAAAATAAGCACTATCTTGTCTTCCCCAAATGGGCCAGAATCAAATTTATATTTCATTTTAATCTGCTTATTCTAAGAAATTAATGCCACATACAGAGTGACATGTCTTTTGTTTGGATGAACTCTTACCATAATATATGGTGTTACCCTTTTCAGATAGCATATTTATTTGGGGAGTTTATTGTATAAGAGAAACCAAGTTTACTAGAGATTTTTTTTTACTATCACCTTATGACAGCTGATATTGCATACATAAAGAAACATTTAAGTGAAATTAACTTTTCCTTTTGCAAGAAATTCTTAGGCCAGTCTTTTTGGATTATGAACCAATTAACCTTCCTTGGTTTCTCTTTGAGACTTTCTGGTTACCAGTTGTATTTCTTAGGATTTCTTTGGTCTTAGGTTAAAAAAAAAACAAAAAACACTTTAAACAAAGAGTCAAATTTAATACAAGGGTTCAGGGGTCTTTTTTAGAACCCCAAGTGTCAATGAGGCTTAGTACTAGAGAATGTCTGAAAGGAGCCACTCGCTTCCTGTCTCAAGGAGCCCTACTATCCCCTCTCATTTCTGTTTCTGTGCAGTTGCTGGGTTAGTCCTTAATGCAGACCAGTTCCCTTTGTTTCTCAATCCACATGATTGAAAGTGGTAGTATTTAATAACTCCACCTTTACATTGTCCCCAGTGAGAAATGAGCAAGATAGAGCTGAGGTTTTATTTGCTATAAATGACATGTTTTCAGAGGTCAACTGGTAATAGCCTCATCTATTTCCGCCTAAAGGCTGAATTGTGTTGCACAAACATAGTTTCTCCTGCTATAAAACACTTAAACGGTGAGAAGAGCTTTGAACACAAGACAAGATGCCTTGATTTTAATTCTCAAATCACTTACATGAAGTTTTTACTTACAAAAGGGATAGATAAGTAGAATATTAGGTCAATGAGTTCTACTCATTGATCAATCAGATATCATTGAAATAAATCTAGAGCTTTATGTAGGGGAAAGCTAGAGTTGGCTTTGGTTTACAAGCATGCCTATTAAATTCTACTAATTATTGTCCAGAGATATTAATGATTATTTTCCCATTTGGAATCATATTTGGTAGCAAATCACATAATGTATTTGCCCCTTTTTTATTTTAAAATAAATAGCACTAGACATAGTATTGAAAATGTAAGCACATAGGTTCATATGTAGTTGTAACTCTGAAATATTAATTGTTGACCTGGCCCTCATCTCTGATGTAATGCAGCTCCTACTCATTCGGTCAAAAGGCAGTGATGATAGATGAATTGCTGAGATCATGGTGTTGATGAAGCCAAAGTCAAAGGTATAAACTTTGTGTAGGCCAGGATTTTTGTAGAGAAAAAATGCAAAGTCTACATTTCATATAGCACATAGTGTTATTAACACATACCATTAAACACGAGGGAAACTGGTGATAATCTTAAAGACACTCCTTACACAAAAATGCATGTCTTTGTTCTGTATCTAATAGCAACTTCATACATAAAGTGAATTTCTTTATTTAATCAAAAACATACCTTAGGCAAGAGTAAATGCAACCAATCTACATACTTTGGCCTTTAAGGAAATAGGTCTTTTTTCACTTTCAACTATTAAGCTAAAAAAATGTGCAAATGCACTGTGAACTAGTAATTATTTAGCTATTCCTATGACCTTAAAAAATTATAATGCATATTATTCCTGAAATCTATAGTTCATGAACATTATGATTTTGCTACAATAACTAGTTCTCTTACTGAGTTTGCTTAATTCGAGTACTTAGGTTGGAAAAAGAAGAGAGAAAGGGAAAGAAATAGATACATATTTATTACCTTAGAAGAAAAGATATGTCTTGGAGCCCAACATCGTGGCTTTTACTATGAGAATGTTAGTCAATTTTGGATGCCCAAAGTCACTAAGTTTTGAAACTGACTGGTGAGTCAAGGGGAGTTTCAGGAAAAGCAAGCTAGAAGTGTTTGGGATTTTAAAAGCCTGGTCTTATGCCTCAGTGGATATTTTCTTAGAAATTTGAAGTTATTCTTAACTAAGGCCTTCAGAACCTGGGTAAAATTTGCCAGAACTTGTTGAGTCTCTTGCCACAATGTATTAACAAGTGCCAATAATTTTAGGTGGCTTTGATTGAAGAGCCTGATCTATTTGGGATCCATGAGAATAGTGTCGCTGACATAATGTGAAATAAAGAAAGAGAAGATACTGTCAGCTAATATATCCGAAGGATTTGTCACACACTTGTGAAAGGATGAGATGATACCTGACTTGCCTACATACTTTTCATTTTAATAAATAAACACATAATAGGATAATGTATACCAACAATATAAATCTATTAATACCATTTTATATAATACACAACAGGTATGCTAAAGCACCCATGCACACATATGTGTATTATATGTAAACTGTAAGGTCTGTTTCTTTTCTTGGGTCTGCCTACTTCCATTTTAGGTTTGCTTTATGCTGCTATCTGTGTCTATGTCCATCAAGTAAGCCAGTGGGATGTGTCAGCGAACTCCCCATCGCCTTCTGACATGGTTTGAGAGCAATCTGAGTGCCATTTATGCTTTGATGTACAGATTTCCTTTCAAGCAAGTGAAGGTTTCATCACTGCAACTAGAAGGAATAGATTTATTTTTCTACCATGAATCAGATTGGTCAATTGTCTCTTTGATAATGTTGTGTTTTCTTTCAGGGAACTTTTCCAATTTTAGCATGATATCTTTTTCCTACCCTAAAGGTCAGTTATTTTCTAAACAAACATCTCCCTTGAAGGGATCTATAATCATTTTCGTAATACAATTATTAGATAAAGCATAATCACATTAAGTGCAGAACCATCCTATTAACATTAAAAAATACAATGAAATAATTAGACAAATATCTTTTCTTTGGCCATTGACCACAGGAATTTATGAGAATCACTTTATATTATTTTAATTTATTTTATTTTCAGGTTTACTGCGATGTAATTGACATATATTGTGTATGTTTCTTGCACCACACGATTTTTCGCTTAAAGATTAAAAAACATTTTTTTGTAATCCCCATTTGACGTATAAGTTAAAAAAAACAAAAAGAAACCCTTTTAAGCACCTCTCACTAAAAGCTCAACTCTTTGATTTATAGGAATGACTGTATTATTCTGCTGTACTATAAACACAACTATAATATTGGCAGAAAATAGATCACGTTAGAAGGTCAGATATTTTTAGTTTTGTGGTTTTAATTTCACTTTTCCTTGACCAGGGAAAACTGAGCTGAAGTTATAGACTCAGTTGATAGGCTTATTCATAATGAACAACTTCTGTGATAATCACCAGTCAAGGTTAAAAGAACAAAATTGATATTTATATACATTTACATTATACAAAAATCTTTTATATACCTTTTCTTTTTGCCTCTCACAATAGTCTTTTAAATCAAGTACATGAAAGTCATTGTTATTATTCCCATGGTACATTTAAGGATGCCAATGCTGACAGAATTTGTATGGTGTATACATGGTCATGTCATTAGCAACTGGCAGGTATCTCTGGGATACTAATTTAGGACCTCTAGCGTCCAAAACCTTCTCTGGCCACTAAACTGTTCAGCATCCTTGATTCCATGAATCTGGCTACCTACCAACTTTTTTTTAAATAAGCAGAACAATATAGTCCTCACTCATCCTTTCATAAATTATATATTGTTCTTTCTTATCCTCTCTTCTTTTTCATTCTGTGTGGCCTGGAAAAAAACTTAGGGTAGGGAGCTAATATTAACTTTACTCAAAGTAGTAAAACAATCCCAATATTCAAAGATGTTCTAATTCAAAAGAGAGCTTTTGTTCATGCCAGTTTAATGTGCAGATATAACAAAAAAGTGCGAGCTGAATAGTTGTATTCATTCAAATTCAAAACATAGAGTAAATTTTTATGTTGGGATAGCTAACACCCTGAAATTCCACATTGTATTTCTCTTTGCTGAGAACCTTAACAGCCTTGACATGATAAGGTCAACTTTCAAATACTTGACTATAAGGTTGACATCTTACCAGACATGCAAAATTTTTAAGCGACGTCTGAAATTTTGCTTTTTTTTAGAGATATGACAAGTTTTTATAAATATTTATTATAAATTAAAATGAAAACTTAATTAAAACAATATGCAGTGGTTAAAAATATGGAATTTTAGAATTAGACATTTCTGTTTTCCTCCAAACTCCTTAATCTACAATGTGATTTTTGGCAACTTGCTTATTTATTTATTTATTTATTTATTTATTTATTTATTTATTTATTTAAACATTAGTTTACTCAACAGAAATATGGGTTGATGTTTGGATCAAGTAATATAGTTTATTTAGAGCACATCAATAAGTGTAAAATATGTGTAAAATAAAGATTGTTATCACTATTATGACATTAGGCTAATTTATCCTGTTTATATTTTGAATATACGTTTTTAGTGTTTTAGGCAGTAACCATTGATATGATATGATATGAATAACAACATGAAACTAATCTATACATTCAACCATCTGATCTAATTTTCTCTCAAAATTCTGTTCGCTATTTATCTAAAAGACCTATAGTGTGTGCAACCCAGTGGTAAGATTAGTAGGGAGTCAAAGATTTAGGAATAAGCCTTCTTCACATAATGATTAGCCCAGTACTTCAATTAATCAAGAAAAAAACTCCAGATAGTCATGTAAAAAAATAATCTGCAATAAATGGAAAGTTGCAGCTTGGATTTCATTTTGAAAACACTAGTGACATATTTTTTTTTTACCTTTTTAAAAAACATAGTACTTTTTTGAAAAGCACACATGGTATTTCCATACTGGATATGTAATTTGACTATATAGTCACTATTTGTAGACCATGTTTGTTCTAATGTATCTTAATGATTTTGAAATGGATAATTCCTGTATCTGACACTAACATTCTTAAAGTGATAAAAAGTTGTAAGAGAAGAATAAGAGAATCAGCCTTTAGGTTATCTTTTTCTAATAGACAACACTTTTTCAAAGTTCTGAGATTAAATTTTAAATTTCTTTTAGATGATGCTACTTATGCCTATTAAGCAGGAATTAATTCTCTGCTTTACCTCTTTACTTTAACAAAGTGTACTTTGTAACTTTCTGGATATTTACCTTGGGGAACCAAACCTCTAGGAATTTTTTAAAATTTATTTTTTATGCAGCACTGAACAAGACAGTGTAACACCATATCTAAACGTCTGCCTGTATACTCTAATAGAAATGAAGGCATGCACACCAGTCAGCTGGTCTACTGACATGCAGGTATATGCAAATTTTATCAGCTAAATAAGGATATTTAAAGGAAAGCAAAAACATTTTTAACAAGGAATTCAAGTATTCAGGAGGCATAACATTTACAATGTGGATAGAGGGAACTCCTTTAAATTATAGAAATATATTCCTACAGGTTTATGCAAAGAATTTTTCTCCATTTGTGGGCCTTTTGGATCAGATGACTTTTCTTTCATTACATTTTCAGGAATGCATGCTGCATTCCCCAAACCTTTTATTTCTCGGACTTTTTCTCCTCCCAGTTTGGCTGTACATTAGAGGCTAGTGAGTTTCCCTACTTTTTCTGCCATGCAGCCACCAGAGCAAGCACTCAGGTCCTTCCATATATGAGCTAAGTTCTGTGGGCGAACGCTGGCAGTAATACAAATAACTGCAATTTTAGATGTCTTCTGGGTTTTCAGTGTCCTTGAGAGTTCCATTACTTTTTTTCAATCTGCCACCCCACTGCACCAACATTTCTGCTGAAACTTTATCTGATTTTCACGAAACACCAGAAACATACAATAAGAGAAAAAAACAAGCAAAATCCACAAACCCTCCTACATATCTTTTATGGTGGAAATGAAGGGGGTGGTTTATACACAACAGCGCTAACAAATTGAAATTGAATATCAAATGTCCCTGATAATTAATGCCCCAATGCTAGTTAATCATGTATCTTCTCTGTTCTTTACCTCTATGCTCTCGCATCTCCAATCTGTCACCTCATTCCTGAGCATTTCAATTATGGTACTCTTTATTCACCTTTTTTTTTTTTTAATGTACTCAGTCTCAATCCTAAGAAACTATCTTCCCAAACAAAATCTTATTTCCTATAAGAGGAATTCTTGTGCCAGGTGGTTTAATTTTGTTTTCTCTATACCACATAATAAAATGGCTAAGTTACTACAGTTAAAAAAAAATTAATAAGCTGATACTGTGGTGTGCTTCCCAGAACCTTCTTGCAAAACGAAGGTTCTACTTCCCTAGTTGTTGAGAGTGCTGCTGGCAGACAGCCCTACTGACAACCTTCTTCCTAGATTGCCTCCACAGAAGAGGGTCCACTCACTGAAGGTCAAAATCCTTCCTCAGGTGGATTGCATCCAATGACGGGCCTACATAGGGCTATGTGGATGCAGCATCCTCGCCTCAATTTGACAATCCGGAAGGACCACTGCTGCTTTATAGCAGCCTGAGTTGTAAGTTGAGGTTTTTGTTGAAACTGCATGGTAGTCCATCTTCTTTTCTGCCTAATCCGGCTCCTTTCACTTTCCTTCCATAAACATCGATTCGAAAAGCCCTCCCTGATAAACTTTCTGCATGCCAATCATTTTAGGATCTGTTTCCTTTGAATTCCATCCTGGGACATGCTGTTAGTGTTGTCCACATGGTTACTAACTTTCTCAGTCAGATGGGATCGCAACAATGCTTTTAGGCAAACCAGGACTGGTTCTTTGCTTTGGCGATTCTGCATGACAGGTTCATTTGCTCAGACTGTGGCCTTGGGTATTTTGGTGTGGGAATGAGAAATCAGTATTTTTCAAAATCCCCAGGGATTGTAATAGGTAGATACGTTTGGGAACCACTGGCCACTAACTTCACCACCCTTCATCAAATCTCTCACCTCCCTGGCTCTATTTTCTTATTAAAAGAACATTTGCTATCTCTTTGAAATTCATGTGTTTGATTTGGGAGTGGTTTTATTTAAGGCTCATCTGAGTAGATATGCTTTTCCCACTAATGAGTGACTTCAGTCTCCTTGGCTCAGATTATGGCTCCTCCGTTCTTCAGGGTCCCCATGACTTAATTACACATTGCATCTCTCCTAGATGACTTGTGTAGTCATGTTAGAATTATGGTTTGATAATAGAAGAATCAACTTAATATGCAGAAACAGTAAGAGACAGTGCCTGTCAAAGGACAAGCAGTTGTTTTGTCACATCATTTAACCATTTTATCCCACGATTAAGAAGTCATAGTTATAACAAATTATTTGAGAAAATAAAAATCATCAAGCAAACGAACAAAAGGACAATCTAACTCGATCATTGTCTTGTTTCCTTGGGTTGTGACATCAGGTAGTTCTGGATAGCTAAACACTAGCTTTCAGTAACTAAGAGAGATATATGTTTGAGGCTTCAATCTAAGTAGTATCTTTTGGATGATAGATATGCCATTCACTTTTCTAAGTTATTAATTTAATATTTGAAACCTACCATTTCTACAGCCCTTTAGAGTTTATAAATATCGTCACATCAATTTTTTCATTTGACATTCTTCAGTTGTGCTGAGTAATTTAATAAACTGGGTGATACTGGCATTAAATTCTTGTAAAGAATGTAATCATGATTAACAAAAAGCAATTTGATATATTGGGTTCTATGCCCTGTACATCCTGTTATTAAAGTTTTATGTTTCATGATGACCTAATTTTTGAAAGATTCCTATGCATGCAAAGGGTTGAAGAGGAATGGTACTATTAAGAAGGGAAATATTAGAAAGTGGATTTAGAATTAGGTGAGTCAACCTACAATGGATGGTTCTGCTCACATAGCTAAGCTATTAAGTCTGCATTTTTTCCTGCCCAACTCGACAAGGAAAATCTCCAAAGTAATAAAGTTTGATCTTTTTAGGATCTATCATTTCCAGGCAATTTAGTCAATTTTTAGAATTTCTGTAGTTCCAAGTTTCCTGGATGTACTTGGATGTTCTTCCAGAGCTGGTGATTTAAGGCACCAAAGTTGACAGGTGTTGAAACATTGTAGTCATTGGGGCCTGAAATCACATATTATTTTACTTCAATATACTTGACTATTAGTGAAAAATACATTATATAAAACATGTTTAATACTGAGTTGAATCATGGTAAACGTTTAAAACATAGAATGCAGAAAACTAATACTAAGATTTTCTTCAACTTTAAGAGGTAAAAGAGAGTCTCTTATCAAGGTAAGTGTATGCATTGAAAGGACAAAATGAATATGTGTTATAGAATTGTAAAGTTCTTATGAAAGTTCTGCTTGAACTTTCATAATCTTTGATAATCTTTGAAAAAATAAGACACCGAGGTTTGACAATTAAGTTCGCCAACTTGTTACAACAATCTTGCTAACCTTAATTTTTTGAAATCAGAGGGATTATTCATTATGAATTTGTACCAACTGGACAAGCAGTTAACCAGGTTTACTATTTGGAAGTGCGGAAAAGGCTGCATGAAAAAATTAGACGACCTGAACTTTTTGCCAACAATTCATGGCTCTTGCATCACGACAATGCACCAGGTCACAAGGCACTGTCTGTGAGGGAGTTTTTAGCCAGTAAACAAATAACTGTACTGGAACATGCTCGTTACTCACCTGATCTGGCCCCAGTGACTTCTTTCTTTACCCAAAGATTAAGGAAATATTGAAAGGAAGACATTTTGATGACATTCAGGACATCAAGGGTGATACAACGACAGCTCTGATGGCCATTCTGGAAAAAGAGTCCCAAAACTGCTTTGAAACATGGACTAGGCACTGGCATCAGTGCATAGCTTCCCGAGGGGAGAACTTCGAAGGTGACTGGAGTGATATTCAGCAATGAGGCGTGTAGCACTTTTTCTAGGATTAGTTCGCGAACTTAATTGTCTCTCCTCGTACACTGAAAGTTAAAGTGAAAGGCTTTATGAGAGAGAAAACATGTGTTCTAAATTATAGGCATACCTCATTTTACTGCACTTCCCTTTATTGTGCCCCACAGGTGTTGCATTTTTCGCAAATTGAAGGCAAAACCCCGCAAAACGATTGCTACTCGCTTTATTGTGATACTACTTTATTACAGTGGTCTAGGACCAAACCTGAACTATCTCCAAGGTAGGCCTGTATAAGAGAACATGGTTATGTAGATAAATAGGACTTTTTAATAACAATAGCAAACTTTTAAGGACTGCTTACTCTGTTCCAGGTCACAGGCATTGTCCTCACAACAGCCCTGTGATGTGTCCTTATTTTACAGACAAGGACACCATGAAACACAACAAATTATCGAAGGATATGCAACCATTAAAGAGCAGAAGCAGGATCTGAATCCAAGAAGAATCTCGCCAGGCTGTGTCTCCTGGTAAGGTTTAGTTTCTCCTCAAGGCACCTGAGGTTGTTGTAGTGCTCTGGCAGGCCAAAAGACAGTCTATTGGAAAAACAAACCAGCTATGTTGGGTAAAAATCAGAATAAAATATTTACTGGAGAAGAATATGAGTTTGTGCTAGCAGACTACATATTTCTCCAGAGCCTGGAAATGTTACTTTGATTTCCAAAATTGTTCAGCTTACAACTAGAAAATGAAATGTTTGGGCCAAAGATGGCAGGCAGGTCTTGTTGCCTGCATGAATGAGAGAGACTGTTGACAGTGGCTGATAGTGGAAGGATACTTTGAGAGTCTCTCTAGGCCCTGGGTCAATAAGGCACAGCGCTGTCTGCCTGGGACTAGGGAGAGACAGATGAATAAGAATCCTAGGAATGTACCAGTCTTGGTACAAGCAGTGAGGGAAAAGGACTTAGTGAATATAAAACAACTATTAAAGAACAAAGCTCCCCTCTCATCCTGGGGTCTCTGATTCCCCTTCCTCCTGTATGTATCCTCATTAATGTGCTCAGTGTGTCAGAAGATATCTCTGTTTCCTTGTAAAATATTTATTTTCAAATTTTAGGTTAAAATAACTTAAAATTTAACTTAGGTGTACAAGTTAAAGATACTTGACTGTCTTGACATCCAAAAATGGCAATCAGAGGTGACCAGATGGCCCAGTTGGTTAGAGTGTGGGCTCTTAACAACAGGGTTGTGGGTTCGATTCCCACGTGGGATAGTGGGCTGTGCCCCCTGCAACTAAGATTGAAAACGGCGACTGAACTTGGAGATGAGCTGCACCCTCCACAACTAGATTGAAGGACAATGACTTGACTTGGAGCTGATGGGCCCTGGAAAAACACATGGTTCCCCAATATTCCCCAATACAAAAAAAAAAAAAAAATGGCAATCACGTATGGTGAAACCTAACATATAAATGAAACTGTGCAATAGAGCTACTCTTTCTTTTGTTCTCAGCCCTGTGATTTTCCACTCTATGCCTGGTGTAGCCGAGTGAAAAGAAAAGTGTGAGCTCAGGAGCCAGATAGTTGGGCTTAAAGCGTGGCTCTGTCACTTACCAGCTAAGCTGGGTGTTAGTGAACAAGCCATGTAGCTTCTGCTATGGCTTCTCTATCTAAAGAAACTGGGGAAAATAAAAGTGCCCTCACATACCGTAATACGTATTTCTTAGATTGAAAGACACTCTGACCTTCGTGCTTTATTACCAGAAGGTGTCATGTGAAGCTTTCACATACGTAGCTACGGCACCATGCCACCAGGCTGGAACTCACTCAATAATTGTTAGATGCTTCTTGATCTTAGAATTGTTAAACTGTGGAGGAAAATGCAAGTCTATTAGAAGTGATGAAATAAAACAATTAGCCGTATGGATTAAGTGAGCTAATATGCCAAGTGAACAGAACAATGTCTTTGCACATAGAAAGAACTCAGTATTATTACAATTTATCCATGTTGTTGAATATGTATGTGTGCATGGTTTACTTGAACCTAGCAACAGTTCAAGTTCAATACAGTCTCTAAGGCCATATTTTCTTCAAACACAAAAGAAGTCAACTTCAGTTTATAATGTCCACATGGGCCTGGGAAGATAGGGCATTGATTCAGTTGAATTACTCCAAAGGTCTCAGAGATCCTCGTGCAGTGATAGGAGCTAAGTGTAGAAGATGAAAAAACCCTGGGGCAAAGGAAAGAAGTTTCAGTTTGTGGTTATTGGTGCCGTCATTGATATTTAAAGACCAAAACGGAGTTAAAACAGGAAGCTAAAAACAAAAATTCAGAAATCTAATGAAACAAGAAAAGCATTATTAAAATACAGTCTCAGGTGGACCCCCAAATATACAAGCCCTTTACAAGTAAGATTAAAATAAACTTAGAAAATATTCTCATCCAATACAGTCCTATTTCTCCTCTGACCCCAAATGTTAGTACAATAAATTTCTTTACCATACACAATCAAAAACTATTAGAAAAAAGCAGCAAACTCTAAAATAGTACTATGCAAACTATCATTCTCACATTGTAGAAACTAAAAAAATAAACTATTACTGGTAAGTGCGTATGTATGAACATACAAGATAAAGGTTCACATTCTTAAACTTGAGGTTACTTATTCAGTGTTAGTTGCAGAGAAAGATCAAGAGAAAAATGACTGTAGAAGCCGACTGACATTCATTCAGTACATTTGTTGCTGGGGCCTCAAACTGGGATGTCCAGGAGAGGACTCAACCTGGAGTAGTGGTGACTGGGTTCTTGTATCCGCGCAAGAAAGAATTCAAAAGCAAGAGAGATGCAGGAAAGCAAAAGCAATTCCTTGAAAAAGAAAGTACACACTAGAGAGGGTAGTGTGAACAAATTCTGAGAATGAGTCG
This sequence comes from Rhinolophus sinicus, assembly GCF_036562045.2. Taxonomy (NCBI): domain Eukaryota; kingdom Metazoa; phylum Chordata; class Mammalia; order Chiroptera; family Rhinolophidae; genus Rhinolophus; species Rhinolophus sinicus. Next base: position 36,589,369 of record NC_133758.1, on the reverse strand, counting down.
GGCTGAGGAAGTCACAATCAGGGGTTTTTATTCCTCTTGGGTCAGGAATTGCTGATGTCCCGTTGACATGTTTCATTCATCTCCTTCCCCTGGGACCCTCCATTTCCTGCTTTTTCTTCTTTATTTGGTTCCTCCGAAGCTGTCATGGCATCAGATGCATGATGGGAGTCATAGTAACCACAATGCAAATGATATTATGACATTAAAATTAAAGGTCAATTCTCCTGTCATAGGGATTAGCCTTGCTGCTTGAAACTGGTTCTTATTTTGCTCCAGCTGCAGGTGCTGGATACAGCCACATGTCACTTGTGTAACCAGCGGGGCACCTCACGTTGTACTCTGGAGGGGGTTGTCAATTTCCTAGGCTACCTACCCTGCCTCAGATTCACCATGCAGTCCTGAACATACATTTTTAAAAATTATTCTTGGTCAATGTGTTCAAACTTTTAAAAATTGAATAAAAGAACCCAACATATTAAATATATATTAGTTTAGAGTAATAGAATACTTCCCAAATATCTGACTACCATCATGTTTCTGACGTACAAGTGTTTCAAGAGATCTGCTCCACCCCTCCTCACCCCCATCTCAGAATAGTCACTTAAAATAATCAGTATTATAATTCTTATGTGTACTTTTGTTAAAAAAATTATAGTCAATATAGTCTCAAACTTTAAGTTGTATATGTAGTCAGCAAAACCATTTGTTGTAAGAGAAAGAAATCTGAATTCCTTTAAATTTACAAATAATCTCCCCCAAACTTATTTTAGCTGCTGCAGCCTCATCTCTTTTTCCACTCACTTAACTCTTAACTGGCTAACAAACAGAAAGAAAACAAAAATGAAATATGAGCTTTTATCAAATTTTACAGACATGCTAATGATCAATGAAACAGTACATGATATTTATAGTAAGACTGAATTTGTTGTATGGAGAAATGGTTTTGCTGCTTTTCCCTTTGAAATGCCTTCTTAAAAAGTTAATCGATATTGTTATAGGAAGGTTTTGTTTGTTGCTGTTGTTGAGTACATGGTAGTAATACAACCGTCAGGTATTTTATGTTAGTATTATCTACCATCTCATATGAGTCAAAACAGTGACAGTTTAAGATAGTATAAATCTCTTAGGTGTTCCAGTTTTTCCTGTGAATATGAACATTATACTTTTATTCTCCCAATGAAGAAAAAAATGATACTGGATTTTAAATAACTGTAAAGCCACAAGGTAAAAATGAGAGATAAAAGAGAGCTGACTTATTAATGCCTTTTCTGTTTTTACTCCATTAAAGGCATTTCACTTGCTGGTGGCCTGGAGATACGTGGGGGAGCGGTGTGAACAATCGACGAGGTTGTCTCCTCACATGCCAAGGTCACCTCCACAAACACAGGCTTTCAGGTTACTGATTGCAAAGACAGTGAACTGCAAAAACTAAATCATCAAGACTGATGTTTTAGCCAATCCTCTATTATAGTGCCTGTTTGAAAATGGAAGTGAAATAAAATTTTTAAACTTATATGTTGTTTACAAGGCATAAAAAACAAAATTATTCAAAAATCCTTAAAAATAAAGAGATGGACCAAGCTATATGAGGTAAAAAAAAAAAAAAAAAAGAAGGCAGGCATTGCTATATAAATATTAGTATCAGACAAAATAAAATGGAATTGAGAACCAAAAGTACTGAAAGTTGCCAAGCAAGATATTTCCATTGTGAAAAGCAACAATCCAAACTACAGGATAGAACAGTTATAAGCAAGTAGTGACATGGCCTGAAAATCCACAAATCTAAAATGCTAGTGGGAGATGTTAGTAAACCTCTCTCAGAAACTGACCAATCAAAACTAAGAAAAACAGTAGGTATTTGAAAAACAAAGTAAGAAGTTTAGAAAAATGTGAACCCTACAATCAAGTGAATAAATATGCTAGATCAATTAAAAAAAGAGCTACTTCAGAAAAAAGGAAAAATAGAGAAAACAACTTAAGGTATGATACAGATTTTTAGAATATGCAACTTTCTATAAGTACATTTTTTAAAAGCTAGATCAAATGGACAATTTTTCAAGAAGATGCAAATTATGAAAGTTGGTCAAAAGAAACATAATGGCTGAATACACTAATTCCTACTGAGGAAAACCTATCCTTACAATACAGAAGAATTCTGACAAATTTTTATGAATAGATAATCCCAGTTTACAGAAACAATTCCAAAGCACACAAAAAAATGGCAGTCTTCTTAATTCTTTATTTGAGGCCAGCATAAATCTCAGACTAAAATTGAACAAGAATAGTAAAAAATGGAAAAGTACATGAAAATCACATATAATGTTAAATTCCTAGGTAAAATAGGAGCAAATTAAATACATCAGCCCATTAAAAGAATAATATTATTACCAGTACTGTTTCGTACAAAAATTGTTTTATTCAATATTAGCAAACCTAATGGCATAATTCACCGTATTAATTGGTTAATATATTATCATCTATGTAGAGGAATGAAATGCATATTATAAAATTCAACATGTGTATTCATCAAATCTCAAAGTAAACTAGATACACCACGAAATACATTTAAACCTACAGTAAATGTTATATATAATGATGAAATATACAAAACCTTTCTACAATGGCCAGAAACAATAAAATGTTTATGATCAACATTACTACTAACTATACAGGAAATAAACTAAGTAGTAATCTTGGAAAGCAGAAAAAACCTTGTCATTATTTGCAGTCATGATTATCTGTCAGGAAAATCCAAGAGAATTATCCAAAAGCTATATGAACAAATACAAGAGAAAAATAAGACAGTAATAAAATAAAGTGAATGAATTTTTTATACACCAATAAAAAAATCATTCAAAATCTGCTGTGAAAAGTAGACCCCACTCACGCTAGCAATGAAAATTATAAAACAGTGTAATAAAGTGAGATGTTCCATGAAACTCAATGAAAGTGTATATATGATCTGAATAGAAAGATATTATAGTATTGAATGAAATAATAGATGAAACTATTAACTTTTCACAACTTAATAAAATATCCAATAAAATTTGTTATGGAACTTGACAAAATGTTTCTAAAATGTATGCACAAAAGAAAATGTAGAAAATATATAGAAAATTTTGATTAGAAGAAAAGCACAGTGCGGAGAATGGCTTGTCAGAACTAACAGTCTAGTAAAACATTCTAGTACTGTGCAGGAATTAAATTAAAAAATCAATGAAATAGAATAAATGATCTAGAAACAAACATTCTTTTATATGGAGATTGTATATGTGATAAAAGTGGCATTTCACATGATTGGGTTAGAATTTTTGACAAGTGGTATTTAGAAAATAAACCATGTATCTAGAAATTTTTACAAAAGTTAGATTTCTACCTCATACAAAATAATTTCCAGGTGAATTAAAGAGCTAAGTAAGTACAAAATAATATAAGAATAGAAAACAATATAGGATAATTTTATAATTTGGAGGTGGGTAGACCTCAAAAATCTAGAGTTGAAAATACTGGCAGAGTAAACCACATAAAACAAAAATTTCAGTAAGACAAAGACACCACAGACAAATTTACAAGATTAGCAAAAGATCAGGAAAAAAAATGCATATAATGAATTCTTACTAATTAATTGGAAAAGCCAAGTAATTCAATAGGGAAATTAAAACAGACAAATCAAAGAAACACAAATGGCTAACAAACATAAGAAAAAAGTCACCAATCCATCTCATTAGCATTCAGGAAAGTCATAATTAGCATGAGGTATCTTGTTGCCCATTATATTGGCAAAACATTTAAACATGTACTGCCCAAGATTGTTGAAGATGAAGGTCTATAGATTGCTGGTGAAAGTGTCAATTGGTGTAGTCTTTAATTAGGGCAATTTGGCCATGTTTTATTAAAATTTAAAATGCACATACAGTTATCATGGAAAATAACCCATTTCACAGAGATTCTAGCACTCTGTATGCATGTTTTTTATTGGCAGTGTTGCAGAGGAGATCCAAATCAGTAGGAACAACATAGGAAAACCATGTTTTTGGATGGAGTCCATAAACCACATTCATAAATGGAGTTTTCAAGATTTTATTACATCAAATGGTTACAACTGTTTTACAGAGTACTTGAAACTAGTACTGTGGCCTGACTCAAATGTTAACTTTCAAAAAATAAAGAATAAGGCGTTGGCTAGATTGTCTAACATTTTGTGGTTACTATTTTGAGCTGCCTAAAATCCTTTTGCCAAAGGAGGAAGATGCCTGGGTTTTGGAAAGCCTCATCTTCTTTGGGCTAAAAGGCACTTTGAGAAGTAACGTTAAAACATTTATAGTTTCAGCTATATTTAATTAACTTCTCTCCACATTCTTTAATCCAGAAACCCCATCTCCAACCATCTCATTTAGAGAAATACTCCCATGCAGAAAAGAGACAAGAACGATTAACTGTAGCATTGTTTAAAGTAGTGAAAAAAATTGGAAGCAACAAACTACTTAGGAAATGGTTAAATTAACTATATGTCCATATTAAGGAATATTATGTAGTAATTAAAAAGCATCACACACACACACACACACACACACACACACACACACACACACACTAATATGGAAAAATTTCCAAGACACATGTTTAGTGAAAAAGGCAACTTACAGAAAATATCACATACAATCTCACTTTTATGAAAACAAAATAAAATATTTATAGCAATGTGGTGTGTGTAAAAATGCTTATTGGAAAAGACTAGAAATTATACAAACAGCTATCAGAAGTTCCTCCTATAGTAGGCATGGGCTTCCACTTTTTATTAGTTTCCTGTTTTTTTTTGAAAGTGCTTTCACAAAAGAAACAGTCATGTACTAATTTCTCAAAAAAGGTAAGTTTTGAAAAATATTAATATTTACACTTACTGATTGTGTATATATAGAATGGTTATTTTAATGCTTACAGTTTATATATACGAGTATATATTAGATATATTCTGTTACTGTACATCAACCGTAAGAAAATTGGAACAGTGTTTGTTTACCTATATGGTATAAGTTTTAAACGTTGCAATGTTTTGAATTTAAAAAGACAGTTCAGTTTTCATTTGGATGTACAGCAACATAGAGACGCAGTCTAAGAATCCATTTTAGAAAAGACTACTCCAATTAGCAAATTTAGTAAGTTTCATTATGGAAATTCCCAGAGGCAAGCTCTAGCATTTAATTATTAGAAAAGTAACACAACAGTGCTGCTCACACAGTGAATCGATAAAAAAGTAAATTTTCCTAATATAAAATATTTATATTAAACAAAAACGCATGGAGTTAGAGGAGGTATATTGTATAAATGTTTTCAAAACTGTACAGTATAAGACTATATAGTGTGATAATGACCATGAAGCAGAGAAAAATTCAGTGAGAATTTCTTCAGGTCTCTTAAAATTCACTTACAAATCATAGTAAGACACATGAACAATTTCACAAAATTTAGTAAGATTGTGTCCCTTTTTATTCTTCTGTGACCATTGATACCAGGCCAATACTATATTGTATACTTAGGTGTTATCACCATACACACACATAAAGGTAACTATGTGAGATGGTGGTGTATTAATTAACTTGATGGTGGAAATCATTTCATAACGTATACATGTATCAAATCATCACATTGTATACCTTGAATATCTACAATTTTATTTATCAGTTATACCTCAATAAAGCTGGGAAAAAGTGGTTGAGTCAATGAATGGAAGTCAGTAAAACCAAAGTATATATTTCACTAAGTACATACAATAATGGCTTCAACAAATTGCCTGAGAATACCAGGTGTCCACTGCACATTCCTGGGCCAGTCCTGTAACTTTTTACTGAGGTATTCCTTTTGCTGGTGTGCTAAGGGGAAAGGTCCCATTACAGTTAGTATAACCATAAGCTTGAGCAGAAAAGAATTAAAGCATAAATTATATTAAGAATCACACAAAGTTCACTGAAGTTAAGGATGTGATTTGCATACCACGATCAGTATAGTCTATTCCTATGTCACTTGATGTTTTTCTTCTATGAGAATGAGAAGATCCACCATGATTCTCTCTGATGCTCATTGGACACGACTGTCAGGCTAAGGACTCAATGGTGAATAGTGCAAGAACAAATACACATTTTTGTGCTGTTGTTCCCAACGAAACTCCAGTACTTGGGATTTTTGCAACATTCAAAGCAGCTCAAGTAGAAAAAAAAGTTCAAACCAGTCACCAGATCCAAAATTAGCATTTTATTCAGAACGCTGGGGTCAGAGGTGTATCATTTATATTCTGGTACACAATACAGAGGCAAAGCTGTTGTCAGAACTCTCTCCAGTTTAAAAGCTTTTTTTTTTTCATTTTTTTTTTTAAAAACACACACTTGGTAGTGCCACCAGTGTCAGGCCACCCCTTTTCTTTTCTTTCCTTTTTTTTTTTTTTTGGTACAAATTATGTAAAACATTTGTGCTAAGAACTTTCTCCCTCCCCAAACAAACAAACAAAAAAAAAGAAAATAAAAAATAAAAAAATTAAAAAATTAAAAATTGAGTATTCTAACTACAGCTCAACAATTGAATCAAATGTCACTTTGTTTGTAAATACTTTATCCATAACGAAAGATATAAACATGCAAAAAACCTGAATCCATTGTCCAAATAATACATACACATGTTCTGAAGTTTCTTCACTTCTCCATAGACTATGCCAATAAAACATTATGTACACATACCATTTTTACAGTGAAGTGGAAAAAATACAGTAAATAAAAAAGTGTACATGGATTAAGACCAAAATGTGTCTAACATTCTAGTTTATGAAAAAATTCAAATCTTGCTACAAATCGGTGGTATGAAAACTCCCTTTATTTGCAACCAGCTGCGTAAGTTTTAAGATTTTAGTGAAAAAAAAAATCTAAAGTCTAAAACTAGAAGTAATGTACATTTTCCAATCTCATGGTCTCATCCCCCAAGATAATAAAATCGCTCCATGAGTTTTTTGTTTGTTTGTTTAATTCTGTATTTTAATAAAAGCTAATGCAATGTAACAAAAGCATGTTGAAGCATATCATGGTTTAACTTACTGCTCCCGCCACAAAATATTTTGTCTTTTACTTATCATTTCAGAAATCAGTACCATTAAAGCCTTAAACATAAAACTAATTCCAATCTGAAAAAGGTACAAAAAGGCACATAAAATCCCAGTGCTTCTGTACTGTAAAATTCAAGTGTAACTGAGCTCAGTGTTTTTCCAAACAGTATTGGATCACTGATATTCCCTCTGAGCCCAAATTGGTTTGCAGCCTATGCCCAAGCCTCCAGCAAGCACTGTGCTAGTAGACTACAAAGTTAAAGCCTAGCTTCTGAATGCTTTTTGGGAATATCAGTTGCAATTGTTTGTACTTGTCCAAAAACCAAGTTCACCCTGAAGTTCAGTCATCACCTCCACCATACATGTCAGCGAGTTTCTTGAAGCGTGGCCCCCAGTCATTCAGATAGTCGTAGTCCTGCTCGCCACCACTACTTGAGGAATTAAGGGAGCTCAAGGACCCGGCGGTGGAGCCACTGCCTTCATAGTCAAAGACTAAGAGGGAGTCATATGGTGGAGCTGTGGGATCGTTGTCAGCAGCTTTAAGGCCCTACAGTTTGGAAAGACAAAGAAAGAATGAAGAGAGGGTTATAACTGGCAAATCCACAGGCAGATCTTCGTGGTCCCATGGCATCAAATGCTTATTTGTAGGTTTTTACCTACAGACCACAACAGTTTTAATCATCATGTTTCAAAGTTAGACAAAAACTAACTGATGTCTTGCTTTTGCAAACAAAGACCCCCACAATGTCTAGCTCAGTAAGGCCCAGGCATGCAATGGGAGGTGGTTGATTGGAGAATGTGTTTATCAGATGGCAAAAATGAATGGCCAACAGCTTGAAGTGGAGAAGGGAAAATCTTCAAGTCTGGTAGTTCATCTGTATAAAATAGTGCATTGGGCAAGACCAGTTTTAAGTGGGTAATTACTGGTGAAACAAGTTGCATGAGATAATACAGAAGGCTATGAAATCATGTGACACGCGGACCCTAATTTATCCAGGGTGAGAGTCAAAGGATTTTGACAATGAACAGATAGAACAAAAGTTATATGCAAGGCAAAGAGAGGGACACACATGAGTATCCTATGGTTCTTTCCCTCTACAAGCTTACATTCTAGCATAACAGGTATTACCGTAGTGTGAAATGAATGATAAAAGTCTAGGCAAACATCCTCAGGATGCTGAAAAAAAATAAAAATTCAGACTAGCACTGAGATCTAGGAGTTCAAGGAGGAAGTGGCATTGTCGTTGACCTCAATTTGGAGGCTATCAAAGGAAGAATGAAGACAAGGCCAGGTGCGATTACAATATAAGGAAAGTTACTCATTAAATAATTTGTGTTCTTAACAAAACACGAACTATGAAATTAATTGAGATAAATTGTGATCAGGTATTATTTTTTAAGAATACAGTGACTTCTAGTTCCCAAAGGCCGACCTAGAAAAGTCATGCTCCAATATCTATACATATATATATATATATATACACATATATACACACACACACACATATATATACATATAAGTGTGTATATATATATTCTACAAAGATTTTTAAAAATAAAAACCAATGAAATTATTATCTATAAACTTAACTTTTGTAAAAGATGCATTTTAGTATATAATTCATATATTGCAGTTAATTTATAATTATATTCTACAAAACTTCTAAATGCTGGTGGGCTTATGGTGGTCTCACTTATTCAAGATCTCACGGACTATCCTACTTTAGATCAATCCTTCCAATCCACATGTATTTTATAAGGACGTATTATGTGATTTTTATTTTTTAATCAGTATGTGCTCATCTATTTATTCTTTCAAGTTTACAGAGGGGAAAGGGAAAAAGAGCATAAAAATTATGGCTAGTGTCATTATTTATAGTGTGAAGAGATTAGACTCTAGGTTGATACCTCAGCTCAACAGGATATTAGCTGTGAAACCTTAGCTAAATTCTAAAGTTTCTTTTCCTCATTTGCAACTGTAATAACATTAAGATCATTTCGAAGACCAAACGGAATAAAGGGTCCCAAGTTCTCACCATTGTTAAAGCTCAGTGAATATCAGTTAAGAAAACAAAACAAAACAAAACAAAACCCTTTTAAGTTTAGAGAAAAAATTTCCTGCTTTGGAATTAAAAAACAAAATGTGAAGACAATTTAAGAAACGTAATGGAAGGTACTTGACGTCAATCAAAAACAAGAGAGAAAAGTACATACTACCAGTTTTCCTATCCTCAAATCTGCCTTAACAACAATCCTAACCAATTAATTAAACACCACTTTTCCTCACATCAGATTATACTACTTATAACACAGAAATACCTGTGAAAATAAAATAAAGCAAGTCTTTAGCAAACTACTTCAATACATAAAAAATAATGTTAGCTAGGATTTTCTTTATCATATTTATAGAATAAACTACAGGGCAATTCTGTTAAGACTGAGGACCACAAACTACCATTTCTCAAAATGTGTAATTCCTTTCTGTGGTAGATTGTGTTACTGCCCTCAATGATTCACTCTCTTTTCCCCGTAGCAGAATCACATGCCCACACGACCACAAGTGCATCTCTGAAGCCAGAGTTTACTTCCCCAACCCGCCATCAGGTTTAGCTATAGGGCCGGCATCTGCTAAATGAAATGTAAGCAGCAGGATGGAACAGAGTCTTTAACAGGTTTAGCATGTCTAACATGTTTCCACCAGATCTCTCTCCTTTCACCATTGGCCAGGAGAATAGTCTGCCCCAGGTGGGAGTCAGATGGGAGTTTTCATTCTGCCTGGATCCTGAAATGCGTAAGGCATTAGGAACCAAGCCTATGCAGACCTACAGTTACCGTATAACCTGAGAAAGAAATAAGCCTTTGTTATTATAAGCCAACAATACTTTGGAGTTGTTAGTTACTGTTGCCTTAGTTAGTAAAAGCCAAAGAATACACCTTTATTCATTGAATTTGCACTTATTTATTCAATTCAAGACATATTTGTCGAGTATCTATAGTGTACTCCATTCTGCTGAGGGTGGGGACACAGCTATTGATAAGCTAGGTTCCATGCCTGCCCTCCTGGAGTTTGGAGTCACATGTCAGCATGTGCCCCTCTTTCCTTTTCCCTGAAAAATCTAGCAACTGCAAATGTAAGCTACCGGTGATTGCTTTAGTTCAACACTGTCTAACTTGGGGCTACACAGGAACTGGACCCAAGAAAGATCTGAAGAAAATCAAGAAAAATCAAGGAAATTCCTGGGAAGTAAAATAGGTCTCTGAAGACAAATATGTTTTCACTATGACCTAAGGGAAAGCTGCTTTATAATACAGACAACAGAGGCAACGGCCAAGGTCACTGTGTTCAGGTCATCTGCTTTATCACAATTCAAATTTTAAGTGGAAATACATGCAGAGCCCTGTCCAGTCCTTAAGGTGTCAGCACCAAACTGGAAATATGGAAGAGTTGAGACTAAAATTAGCTCTAAAGAGTCAATGGCAGGGCATCAAGTGTGTCTGGATTCAGTGGAGAGAAAAGCAATGGCCTGTGTATACTGTGACTTAGGAACAAACACTAGAAACTGTCTGGTCTTCGCTGGTGTGTTAAAGGACCAGAGCCTCTTCATCAAGTGTCTGAGCCACTTACTTCAGTTCCTTAAAATAAATATAACACTGGTGGATAATCTACTCCTATACTCACTACTCAGATTCTCAACAATATTTGTTTCTTTAAAAAAAAAAAAAATTGTTAGCTCCTGCTTTGGCTTTCTGATCATCCTGGTAGTTACTGAATCTATGTTTTATTTTTTTAAAAAACAGGATAACGCCATGAAGTCCATCAGAAATCACCATGCTATATTAAAGAGCATCGCACCGTCTCAGGTTTTAATAATTACAAAAGGGCAAAAAAACACTGAACTTTTCAAGAATGCTCAGCTCAGTCATCTTTCTAGGCTGCCGTAATTTAGGTCCCTTCCACTTGGATAGCACCGATTTTTTTTTGAGAATAAAACAGGACTCGTGGATAAAGTGCTATATAAATTCTGGGTACTATTTTGGTAATTCTAAAAAGATCATAGGCAAGACCCGAGAAGCTGACCATGACAGACATGCCACCAGAGTGGATGAATATACAGAAGAAATCCCGCGGGCCACAGAAGCTTCTGGTGCACACTTATGGAGTCCTTTATTCTGAGGTGTGGACACCTTTTCACATGATGTGCAACACACTGTTGCCAAATTTACAAACAACCTGCATGTGTTCTCTCTCCCCACCAAAGATCGACTAAATCGAGAAGAGCATGTGCTTGTTTCACCTTTCCTGGTGAGACAGATCTTGAACTCTGGATAAATCGGAACTATTTTCTATAGTTTGAGGTGCCTCTGTAAAATGAAAGAGCTGTGGCTCTGGCTGAATTCTTGCTGGGCTTGTATTTATAGACTTCTGATCCTATGCTTTATGGGTGCAGACATGCTTTTATAGGGACTACAAAAACCCACATTCTTTAGTGAAGGAACATATGAGGGATGTAAGAGGAAAAAGGTCCTACTGATTCCCTCACATTGTCTTCTGTTGTCTCAATGCCACTGCCTTAGTTCAGGTCCTCATTATATCCTCCCTGGACCACAGCAAAAGCCTCTCTAACTGCTCTCCTGTCCTCAGTACCATTCCTGCTTCTTTCCTACAAACTGCTGCTGGTTTCTCTCACACACATTAATGTCATTCCCCCAAGTAAAACCCTCCGATTGCTCTCTGTCACTTACCGCAGTATTTCCCAAGTAAGGGAGGAGTTGCCCTGGGTGTATGCAAGATGATTTTCAATTGGTGCATAGGCACTTTAAAACAATTCCCTTTATTAAAAAATTAAGTTAAAATTGATGAAAAGTTTAAGCAAATATAAACGAAATTTGCAGATAGGGAAAAAAACTAGAAAGCATCACTCAAATAGCTGATGTTTGGGTAACCTACAGGATAAAGTCAAAAGTCTTTGGAGGTGCATACAGTAAACTTAGACTGTTCCCCCACCTTTTCTGTTCCAGCTGTTTTCAACTCCAGTAACCATAGCTCATTTAGTCACCAAAATTCCTCAGACTTAAACATGTCATGTGCTTATGGGCATACTTCCCGCTAGCTGAAATGTGATTCCCTTTGTTTGAAAAGTCCCTGCTCGTATTTTGTCATTTGATTAATTTCCATTCATCTTGTAAAGCCTATTAAAAAATGTCACTTCTGCTGCGTGGATTTTTTTCCTCAGCCATGACTAGGAGTAATTCCTGTGGTCTCTTTGGTCCCCCTGTACTTTTATTGCCATGTTTTGGTTACACTAGAGTGTAATCTCTTTCAGCAGAAGTTATTTGTATTAATTTCATATCCTGCCATCCAACACAGCGCCTGACATCCAGCAAGAATTCTACAAGGTAACTTAGTTTTTTACTTCAGCATCTTCTTCATATTTATATTGACTCCTTTCAGAAGCAGCTAGGATCTAGGTTTAAACTATATGTGGACATAAAAGTATACCATGTTTACATTACAGTGGAATTCTGTGACTTGTCAACACCAACATTACAAAGTCTTTTTCTGGGAATTTCATTTTATTTAAAGCAATTTTGGGGGTGGAGGCGTTTTAATTTGTTTTATTTACAATTAGAGGACAGAAAGTTTTAACTCCTAAAAAGAAACTTACAATAATAATGAATACGATACTGATAATAATTAAGAGATTTTACTATGTGACAGGCATAATATCAAGCACTTTTACATGGATTATCTCATTTAGTCCTCACTGCAATCTTAAAAGGAAGTTCTATTATTATCCTCATTTTATATATAAGAAAACTGGAAATCCAACAGATTAAATCCAAGGCTCTTGACCTTGTACAAAGTTAAGAGCGGTTAGGTGAGGCGACTGGATTTGAACCCAAATACCCAATTTCTGTAAGAGGGGATGGAGATATTTTAAAGAGGACAAATTAAACTGAATTAATAGGAGAAAAAGGTAAAAGTTTTACATTTAGTAATTTCAAGTAAGTTATTCAAGAAGTACCTTCCGTAAGTTTTAAAATGATATTAATCAAAAGTCAGCCTTTTAACAGAAGTACGTCCTTGGTTTTCATACTTCTGAGATACGGAAATATATAGAATTAGTAAAATTATTGAAGGTATGTTAATATCTACAGTTGAGCTGAGATTAAATAAATTTGTTTCAACTTATCACCCTCTGAAGGTCATGTTTAAAGACTTCAAAATAGAGTGAAATTCTCAAGCTGAAATTTAAAAATGTGTGATTGTTTTACTTTATCTACCAGGCTGGAAATGTTACCATTTTTGAGATTTGAGGCAAAATTCATTTATTATTTAAATAAACAAACAAGAAAATGTTCTCATGAGCTAACCTATTCCTTACAGCTATAAAAAACACTCCAATTATAATCACCACTGTATTATTCTTACTTTGGAACATTCGGTACTCTGTTAAATTAAATAAGACTTGGAGATAAAGAAATCTGTTTGCATTTTAAATGTATTTATAAAATGTGCTCCAGTTCTTTCTAGGTACCGTCAACTGTTTTAAAACTTTACACATGTTAATTGCTATCTGTTCAGTTCTGGAAAGATATTGAAGAAGTCTTAATGGGCATCTTAGATGGAAGAATCTATGTGGTGTGTTTGAATGTTATTTCTGACTTAGACCTTTTGACAGTTTCATCCCTCTCAATTTTCCCACAGAACTGACCATCACATCCCTGGACCTTCTTTTCAGTTGTTTTCTGGGACACTTAAACCTCCCTTGACTTTCTTCCTGTATAAAATGTAGGGCATTTCTAGGTAGAGATGTTTGGTCCCCCTTCTCTTGCACGTTTCTCTCTCTTGTAATCACATTCAATGTCACAGGTTCAGTAGCCATTTGAGGAGTGATTTCCAAACGTGATCTTTTCATCCATTCATGTACTCACCAAAGCAATGTGTTCTTCACTGACCCTCAGGGATACACACCTCTTCCCCTGGACCATGGGAGGGCTCAAAGGGGAGGCAGAAGGGAACATTGGGATGGGCGTTCTGAAGGGAGGTGAATCCTGGGTAAGATGGGAAGCCACTGGATGGTACCTACCCCACATTCTGTGTACCTGATCCTTTTTGGATAGGGAAAGACTTCATGAAAGAACATCTAGAAAAAGGGTGAAGGGCATTCTCTACAGAAAGAACAGCATGGGAACAGACACTGACATGGAAGCTGAGTTTGGGAAGTACAAGTACAGGTCTGTTGCTGGCCTGTAAGATGCAGGTTGGGGAGGGGCCTGAAATGAAACTGGAATGACAAGTACCAGACCCCATGGGCCTCCTGTACCTGGCAAAGTAAGGCTTCAGGTATCAGAATGTCTTCCTGGTACAAAGACCATGCTAGCAGCAAAGTAGGTAACACACAAACAGAATCTAGGTCTAATTTATTTTCTTATCTATGTATCACCAGCACAGTTACGTGCACACAGATATTGAATAGTTGTTTGCTGAATGAATGATTGTAAAGTAAGCTCAGTATGATTTCACAACGAGCCATTTTTAACAAATGCAGACAATCTTCAAATGGTGAATTGACTGTATTCTAGAAATTAATCTGTAAGTCAGTTGTCCGGCACAACGTTTTTCACGTAAATATTGACATGTGTTCATTGTGGTCTCGAGGCATTTTTTAGGCTCTGTGCTTGGGCACTGTTTCTAGGGAAAAGAAATTACAAACGGAAATTTCTACTGTAAATCTTTCTTCTGTGGCATTAGAAATGTTGGGTCGCTGCACCTTATTAACTAGATATGCTTCTTTACCTATTGAAGAAAACCCAGTCCCAATAAAAAAAAAATAAATAAAAAGATGAATGCACACACATAGACACAAACACATACATACACACACATAGAAACACAACTTGGAACAACCAAAATCCTCATTTTCTGAATGTAATTGGCACCAGTAGAGTGACAGGCTCCAGACTTGGGCCTCACTGGATTCTGAGCAACCGCAAACAGGGTGGTGCTCATAGCTTCCTGTCTCACGCACCTGCCACAGGACTCAGTTCCTTAAAACAAAACCTAAGGGCTAGGCAACATCCTAGATGCTTAGGCTACCCCAAAAATGAACAAGAGATAGTTCCCATGTTGAAGAGAATGCACATGCTCCCATGGGAAAGAGAAAGATTGACAGTTATAGCTCAGTCGTGGAGGCTAGGGGGACTTCTGTGACTGTACCCAGAAGCACCAGAGAAGGCTGCACAGAGAAGGGGATGTCTGAACTGAGTTTGAACACTACACAGGGTCTCACTGAGGGTCAAGGAGGCAAGGGCTTTGCAGTTACGTTACGGGAAAAAATGTGATGCTTTTGAGTATTTGTAAATAGTTGCATGGGGCTGCAGCACAAAGGGGGTGTAAGGGGAAAGAGGGCAGGAATCAGATTGCATATAGTCTTGTAAGTGCCATGCGGTGCTGGAAGTTTATCAGGGAGACTGCAGCCTGTCATGGATGGGATGGAATCCCACGGACCTGCAACTTCAGGGACAGGCAGAAACGTTCAGTTAAGTATTTGTTGAATTATACTGAAGTTAGAATTCTTGCTTTTAAAAAGTCCAGTTTCCACACCTGCATTCAGAGGATTCATTATATCTTGAAACCTGACCACCACAAGAGTAACTGAAAAAAGTTCTCATGATGACAAAAATTAAATTAGAGTAAAATCATCAGGCACTCTTACATATTCAAAACCATCTAGTCATATATAAAAATTCCTGCACATTCCCGTAACCAGGCCTGTATGTAATACAATGGAAATGCCAGGGCATATTTTTGTAGATAAAGGAGTGGTCCTCTATTGTTTTTGCCTTCCATCTGCTTTTAAATCATGTTTACTACAAATTAACCTATTATTACCTATTTAACAGAAGTGAACACATATGTTCAGAAATAGTATGTCTTTTAGGAACAGACAGCAATAAATAGTTGTAAAGATATATATTCTAACTTTGATTCAAAACATTTTTTTATAAACTGTTAAGTGCATATAAAAACCCAAGTAGATTGATTACATATATGTACTATACAAGTATTTCAAGAAAACCCAGGAAATAAGAGCCTTATCAACATATGACTGAAGGTGATATATATGACAGATGCATTCCACTTTGTAACGAACTGAGACCAATTCTGATCTTGGAGATACAGAGCGGGAGGATATGGCCAGAGAATATGAGTCCTGCCATACATTTGCAATCAACATCAATATGTATCGCTCACTTATAAATAAAAATTCAAAAGGAGAATTGCAGTAAAATGATAGACATGATAAAAAAAAAAACAGCATCAATCATTTTACTTCAAAACTTTTAAGTGTTAAATGTAGCAGAATTCTTGGTCAGTAATGAACTAAAAGAATGCCATAATAATTTTGACAGTGAAAATCATATCTGTTATATTCAACAGAGAATTAGCTGCCTCTCACAGAAGCTCTTAAAACTCCTCAACTAGACAAGTATTCAAATCACTTACATAATATTTAATTTAGCTGCTCTTCCTACTAATCTCATTTGATGGAACTCTTTAGTCATGGGTAGGCACTGAATTCTCACCATTTGTGGATTCAAAATGTATAGTGTGAGGAAAATGAAGTGAACTATTATTACATTCATCAGTGCTGATGAATGAAATTAGAATACACTATTCATGTTATTAGTCTATTTATTATAATCTAGGGAAAAAATCTTTTTGGAGGTAGTGAGGCTAATACTGATAATGTACATGAACATCATTTACAAATGAAGACTATTAATTGATAGATCTCTTTTTGGCTGATCAAAGCAATTAAATCTGTTCTCTGCCACTGAAGCCACATTTGCTTATACATAAAGATACATGTAAGAAAAACAAGGGTGTTTTAATGAACTACATCTTGCTTTAGTCCAAGCAATTTGTAGTCTACAGAGAGATAACATTTAGCATAAAGTAAACATCCTTATAAAGAGTCTCTCTTTGTACCTCATTAATGAAATCCCCGATGTCCCCAGGGTGTGGGGCTGCAGATCGGACTGGGTACTGGGGCTCGGCGTGAATGGGTCTCTCATCCAGTCGTCGGATTCCTACAGGCTTGATCGCATCAGGTTCCACAGTATCAGGCTGCTGGAGCTGGCTCAAGTCATAGTCCTGCAAAAGACAAAACCAAACTCCCATGGTAGGTGTGCATAAAAGATGGAAAACCTTTGCGTTTGAACACATACCCAGAATGCATAGAAATGAGTGAAATTTAACATAATGGAAAAGTTGCCACTATGAGTTTTTCATGTTATGATTAAATATTTCTTTCACACTGCTCTTTCTTCTGTGCTTTTCATTTCTACAGTCTGTGCTCCATCTGTTTTACTATGTTCCTCATCAGTTCCCAATGGAAAACAGCAGTGACACGAGGTCCTACTGTAAAATGTCTAAAAAACTGACTAGAAAATATGGTTGTACCATAGAACAAAGGCAATACTACACGTTGCTGGGGTTCAGGACACACTACCATAAAGTATGGCAGCTTGGCATATTAAATATCTTAAGTTGAAGGACATTTTTTTTTTAAATGGCAGAAACATGAAGGTAACTGTGACCCTCCCCTGCTTCACACTTCTATCCTGAAAGGGGTCATAATACTCGCATGTGAAAGGTCCCCGCCTTGTACCAGGAGGAGGGAAGACATTCTTATCACCAGAGATGGAATTTGGGGCCAAGAAATCTGCACAAAGAAACTCTGTCAAACTAACCCTATTTTCCTAGTTACTTCTTTACCTTTTAATTTACTACCCCTGCCTCAAACTCCTTTGATTTGCCAACTTCACAATTTTATTACTTCTTTGTCTAAAAGGTATAAAAACTTCCTGCCTGGTCACTTCTTTGGGTCTTTATTCTCTTGTGAAGGTTCCGTGTACATGCAAACATATGTATTTTAAAATGTGTATGCTTTTCTCCTGTTAAAGTCTTTGTTAATTTAACTTTCAAACCCAGCCAAGAGCCCTAAGAAGGTGGAGGAAAACTCTTTCCTCCCTTACGATGTTTTTAATATATACTTTAAAAAATCTGACGCGGTATGTTTTCTTTCTCCTTAAAGGAAGGCTTTAGTTCATCACGGTTTCAAAGTCACTCTTCATTCCCCTCTCCCTTCAGGAGTCTAGTGTCGGCAAACGATGGTTTGTAGGCCCAGTCTGACCTATTTCCTATTTTTCTAAAAGACTGGCTTTTGTATGTTTAAAGGGTTATTTAAAACAAAAATAACAACAAAGAAGAATGTGCCACAGAGACTGTGTGGGGCCCATAAAGCCTTACTACATGGCCTTTTACAGAAACAGTGTGCCAACCTCTGGCCCCACAGTGCCAAGCCAGGGAGAGCTGATTCCCCTCCAGTGCTGCCCTGTGGGACAACTTAGAAAGCAGCCTGTTCACTTTCAGGAGGCAGAGTGGAACTTGTGAAGAAGAATGCTCTGGGAAGAGACTGGGCCCTCAGCATTGTTTTCAGTTTTCTCACCAGCCAGCAAGGCAGGAATGTATAAAGAAACTGTCATGTGCAAATGCATCAAAATTCTAGGTTTGGGCAAATACTTTGTTGTTTTCAAACCCCTAAATTCTGGTGATGTAAAAATGTCACACAACCAGCTTAAGGAAAATTCTCCAATTTAATGTTGACATTTACAGATTTCCCGCTACTCTTTATAATGCAGGCTCTGTCTTTGTCTAAAACCAGCTTAAAACTGTTGGTAGTATCTCTGTAGTGGTTTTGATTTATCTATTCAATGCTTGAATATTCACCAGGTTCTGGCAATCTTCTAGGTGCTTTACGTATGTTCGCTCATTTAATGCTCTGAGCAACACTGTGTGATGTTAAGTTTTATTATCTCCATTTATGAGTCGAGGAAGCTGAGTCTCAAATAACCCAAGTAACTAGTCCATGAGCCCAGATCTACTAAGACATGGAGACAGACTGACTGCAAATGTGTAAGACTTCAAAGTCTAGCTCTTTGCACAGTCATTAGGAGAGTGAGTCAGGTCTGAGCAATACGGTTGGATTTCGTGAGAAATAAACTAGACAGATGAGTGTTGAGGGACAGGAATGTGAGGAATGATTAAAATAACAAAGGGGATGAAGAGGAGAAAGGTCACTGACATTCACACCCACTATGTACCAGCCACTATACCAGCCTCTTAATAAGGTCTGCTCACTAATATGTTCTAACAAGCCTGTGAAGCGTGTTTCATTATCATCTGTTTAGAGGAGAAACAGATTCAGAGGGGTTAAGTAACTTGTCCAAAGTCACACAGCCAGTCTGTGTTAGGATGGGAATCAAAACCAGGTGTGTCTGACTTCAAAACGTACACCCAAAATTTAACTCTGGGCTCCAGACAACATCCCCCTAACCAACATCCCCCTTACCAAGAGATTCAGCTAACCTAACTGGTGAAGGAAGGCACTGAGGAAAACCCCTCTCAGCAGTGTACAGGTGAGATGGGAGGTGAGGCAGGTACCCAGAGTAGGGTAAGCCAGTGTGGTATGTACACCGGTATTCTGCAGTTCAATATGCTCAGAGTGGGACAAGCAGCATTACGTTTACATCTTGGACACTACATGGGCTAAGAAAGGATCGTTCTGGAAGAATCAATAGCATGAACAAAGGCCTGGGGATACTGTTTTCTCTTGTCAGGACAGACTATTTCATATCATCCGTATAGAAGTTGAGTAAAAACATCTTGATTTTGCACACGTGTGCTCATTTAAAATTTTCTAGAATTTATGAGTTATTTACAGAATATGTTAAAATAAAAGCATACAATGATATCACAGATGTGAAAGCCTTTGAAATGTTAAAATATTCTATCCAATAAAAAGAGAGATTTATTTAGAGAAGTTTGTTTGAATGCTTATACACTAAGAAGCATGTTTTTCTAGGCCACGATTAATTGCTTAACTAGCAAGCATAACAGAGTAAGGGTACACTGTAAGTAAGTGTGCCTTCTGATAATTATGAAAGCTTTTTGTAAAAAGGGGGAAACAGATTATATGTACAATGAATTCTTAAATATTTTTATGCTGAGGGGTGTCAAATGTTTTATTAGAAGTCTGAATTACACGATATTAAGTAACTGAATCTGATGTTTAAGTACTGTTTTTCACCGGGGGGCATATTCATCAATAGTCCTCAGTATCTAATAATTGAGGGTAAGAATGCAGAGGACTTTCTTTGGCATAACTACAGACAAAGGAGGCAAGCAGGCTCTGCTTATGCTCGTGCTTACCTGGAAAGAACCTGTCTATCCTGATTTCTCATATACCTCCCGCTATATCGAAAGGTTACAAACACAAATACATTTTGGTGGGTTAGCAGTGTTTTAAAATTTTTCTAGAAAGTTGCCAACATTTCACCTGAAAACAGGAAGATCTGGCAAAACAGAGCTTATACTCTGACATAATAATTTGTTAGAGCTGATAGGAGCTATCTCCCTCAGACAACGAGAGCATTTCTACCTGGCCTGCTTCACTTATGAATATATTATATATATATATATATATATATATATATATATATATATATATATATATATATATATATATATATATATATACATATATATATATATATATGTATATATATATGTATATATATAAATTTATAAGTTTTTTTAATCTTTCTTTTGATACCCTTTTCCTTCTACCTTAAGAACCAGAGAGCAGAAATAGACTCAAAAATATCTGTGCTCCTGCTCAGTTTTTTCCTCCATCAATACATCAGGCCCGTAGAAAGTGCTCATTAAAAAAGGTGTTGAACACAAGTCTCAGTGATGGTATTCGTGCCAGATGTTCCAAAGAGCAACCAATTCAAGAAACGTGCCTTGGATCACATTAAATGCCAGGGCAGTCATTCACAACAGGGAGGGAGGGAATCAAGACCTACGGTCCTGTTGCTGAGGACTCATTGTCACGGTGAGTGCCCCATAATGATGGAAATACAACAGGCTCCTCAGCTATGCTGGTATCTAAAAAAGCGGCCGAAAACCACTGAGTGATAGGAAGCTAGAAACTGGGTTAAAAGGCATGGCTTAAAGTTTCTCTGTGATGGTTTCTCTTTATCTATTACAAATACAGGGTATACAAATCTGATAGTGGTAGGAAGCTGGTAGGAGTGTGCTCAGGTCTCAGGAATAGACTTCTTAGTTCACGTCCGTCGGTGTGATATGGCAGAGGTCCTAACATGAGGGTCCAATTTTAAGCCTTTTGATAAAGGGTCACTCTCTGCAAACCTTCTAAATTATACATCTTTACAGTCTCATAATGCTTTACTTAAACACACAAATTACAACATGTAGAATGAGAATTATAAAGAGAATTACAGAGTCTACAAACATTCTCAAGGTCATTGGGTTCATGGCCTTCTGAAGATTATAAAGAAAACAATCCAAAAGGAAATCTTTATTTGGTTCCTAAAATTCTCTAGAGAAAAAGTAGATCTGAAAATTCTCTTTTGATTGTCAACATTTGCAATGTTAACTTACCAAAGAAACTTATTTTCAAGCGAAGGTCAAAGAAAATCTTGTTTTAAATAATGTTTGGAATATGTATTATATGGCAACAACCACTGGAAGTAGGTATGAAATTAGGGGTTTTGGAATATTAACATCGCAAGTAGTGGGAAACACTTTTTTTTTTTTTTTTGTCTATGATTGAAAATGTCTTAAGGGTGATATTCTGGGAGAGTTATTAAGAAGTTAGGCAGCAACTAAAGTTCTGTTCTTGCTTTTCTTGTTAAGTTTCACTGACTTGCAATGATTTATAATTGGTCCAGAAAAATGATATCACGAATCTACATTAAGGTATTTAATTATGGTAAAATAGAGTAAAATAAAATAAAATGAAATGAAATGCTGCACTGGTGTAAATTGAAATTCTGGAATCCCAGGCAAAAATTTCAGAAAGCTACATTGCTGGTAGAATCTATAAAACTGTGCAATTAAGTCTGTTTTAGAGAGGGATGAAAATATTCATTTACAGCTCCACAAATATTTAAAGAATGCCCACTGGGTGCTCAACACCATTTTCAGCTCTGAGATTGGGAAAGAAAGAAACCGACCTTTACCTCGTGCCCATCATCTGTCAGGAATTACATTAGATGCTTTCTCATGTGATATTCCATATACAGTTGAGCCTGGAACAACACAGGTTTGAACTGCATGGGTCCACTTATATGCGGATTTTTTTTCAATAAATACCATAAATGTATTTTCTCTTCCTTATGATTTTCTTAATAACATTTTCTTTTCTTTAGGTTACTTTATTGTAAGCATACAATATATAATACATGTAACATACAAAATATGTGTTAACCTATTGTTTATGTTATCAGTAAGGCTTCTGGTCAACAGTAGGCTATTAGTGGTTAAGTTTGGGGGCATTAAAATGTTATAGCAGATGGGTCAGTGCCCCTAACCACCCCACTGGCCTCTGTGTTGTTCAAGGGTCAACTGTACTCCAACCAAAAATCCTTCCAAGTGTTCCATTCCACTGCTTACCACAGCTCAGAGAGATTAATGATCTGCCCAAGGTCAAGGGTTCAGTGAAGTAGTGTGGAAAGATAAAACAGAAACCACCAGAGAAGCAAAATAAAGAAACCAAAAAGCTGCATCTTGTTGCCAAGGTCATTAAGAAATGCACCAAAAAGTTTACTCAGGGAGGCAGTGTGAGAGGTTTTTAGTGCTAGAAAGGGAGTTCAGATGGTTATGTAAATTAGGCACTGGGACCTAGCATTCAAGTCTGTGTACAGCTGGTTAAAACAAAACTCACTGACTTTAGTCAGGAAGGTCTAACAGGATCTGGCACGTGGGGAGGGGGAGGGCATTCAAAGTTCCTGGTCCATTCTTACATTATTAGCCTTCAATGAGGAGAGGTAGTGATGAAACACAACCCAGTGATAGCCAGTTTGCTATCTCCTAGGCAAGGCCTAATACAAGTGGAAATTTTTCTTTTATTGTAGCTAAGGCAAGCAACTTTAGAATTCCCACTTAGATACGGGAAACATTTTTAACATCTCCAGAATGAGTGACTGAGAAAAACAAAAAAATACTAACATGAAAGTAAATAGACAAAATTCCAAAAGGAAAAAAGTTATCTGGAAAAAAGCTGACTACAGCATAGGCAAGAAACTCTTCAGACAGACACAAAAAGCAATGGAAGGTAGAAGAGAACATTATTATCTCACCCTCTGTAGCTCCTGGCATTAAAATAATTGAATAAAATAGTGATAAGATGTCAACACAGTACCATCGGACTGCTGACAAGTAACTCAAATACCCTTGCAAGCTTTATGTAAATTACATTACGACCTGATTTTTCTTCCCCAGAGAAATACAGTTATGACGATGACTATTCAAGCACATGGAATGATGTGAAAAGCTAACTAGATTTTATGGATTTTTATTAAAAGTCCCCCAAAACAAAAGACTGACTAAAAGCATTTTTGGTTTGAATAATAAACCTAGCAAAGCTAAAATTACTTGGGGACATAAATATACAGATGAAGATACTCCAGTTTCTGTTTTCATATACTGCATTTTAATCTCACCGGATAGCCAGCTTTCTACTTCCTACAAGGGAGGTTGCAGAGTCCCCATTAAACATATTCATTGTTTCTGTTCCCATGGTTCACTGATAATGCTGCCCTGTCACAGCTTCTTTTACAATTCTGTTTCCAGAATTATGAATGAGCTGAATTTTCAGTCTTTGGTGCAAAATTATGGTTCTGCTTCAGAAACTGGCACTGCTGAAATTTTATCACACCGTATTTCTCATTATAAAATTAAGGCATGTTCTTTTGGAAAAATGCAGCAAATACAATTCAATTAGATTTGTTTGAGCAAATACTTTCTGAAGAGTCTCTTGGGTTGTAGACTCGGTTACTGACCTCATAGAGCTTTTAGTCTAATGTCTTTCAAAAGAACACAATTAAAAATAATGAAAACTTAATATACAAACTATTACAAAAATATACAATGTGCAAGTGTCAGCACCTGTGAAAGATGCTGCTGGAAGAAGTGAGGATATGGCTGCACAGAACCTTCACAATCTAGCAGAGAAATGGCTTCAAAAAGATGATGTTTGTTGTGAAGTTTGAAATTTTTTTATCCAATGTTTGTCGTTTCCCATTCTTTCCATGGGAAATTCAGTTATAGCCCTATAAAGACGAGCACATTTCCTAACCCTTCCAAGCACTGCTTGTCTTAGGAGACAAAAAGTATAGCCTTCTGAATGCATCTTTAATTCCACTTTCCACATTCTTCAATTCCACGTTCCAAGTTCTCTTTACCAAAAATTAAAATGTCACCACTCAGACAAGATCAAAGTCATTCTATCTTACCATGACCTATTATTCTATCTTGGAGGAAACCTAAAAATAAGTAATAAAGAAATGGCAATATTTGGTTGGTAATACAGTGGCAGAGCATTAGAATCCTTTACTAGTTTATGTCACATATTTTTAAAATTGTCTAAAGAGATGTATTCTCTGTTTTAAGATAAACTTACACATAAACTCAATATAGCAAAGAAAGCATAGTGCTATGATTTAAAAAGATGGAATCTGAAATCATAGTGCCTTAAGGCAAATTCTAGCTCCACCACATCTAACTGGGTGACCTTGGACAGATTAGGTAAATTTCCTGTGCTAACCTCCAGAGCATTCAACCTTTGGACAAAAAAGCTAATAAACACTCCATGAATGGATTAAAATCCATAGCAACGGTCAACACACTTTTTCTGTAAGGGCCAGATAGTAAATATTTTAGGCTTTCGTGGCCATACAGTTTCTGTCATAATATTTCAACTCTGCTGCCGTTACAATAAAAATAGCCATAAACAATATGTAAACAAAGGGCATGGCTCATAGCTGTGTCTCATTATTTATAAAACTTTATTCGTGGATTTGGCCAGTGCTGGTAGAACTATGGCACATACCACTTAGTATCTTAGCTTTTTTTTTTTTTTTTGGCTTGCTGCTAACATATACTTGGTATTCAAATCTTTATCAGTTTATTACTGGGATATTGACACTTTCCATTCTTATAAAACTAAATGTAGTAAACTTGTGATTAGTTGAGAAGAATAAATATTAAAACAAATTTCACAAAACATTGTGTTCATTCACGTGAAGTGACAGGAATAGCCAATAAAGAGTCATGCGCAAATAATGTGCCAATTAAAAACATTTAATACCCAGTGGGGAATAGGTCAGTTCTGTAGCTCACCAACGTGTGTCACCTGGCCACAAGTGTTTTGAGACTAGCATGTAAAATGGAAATGACAATGTGCTAACCCAATCCCCGGTGAAACTTTCCTCTTGTGAAATCAGTGTCACGCTTTCAATCACTAATATGTATGAGTGTTTGCAGGTGGGTATGAATGGATGCATAACTTGGGAACATAATTAATAGAGTGTGCTTTAGCCAACAATAAAAATGTTGCAAGTGGTCTTCACAGTTATATCCAGATTCAGCCATCTGTTAGTTTGCTGATACAGCAGAATGATTTTGTAGAACAATTATTTCAAAGAATCAAAAACACCATGGTTAAATTAGACAGCTTCATTCTCTGCTGGGTCAGACAGTGGGGCTGAGTTGCTCACAATGGGGCTGGTTCCTGAGACTGGCAGGAAGTCCCCAGTGACCCCTGGCTCAAGCAGAGATCCCTTGACTCAGGCAAGTGTCTGGTTTGGTCACATGGGGCTTTCTTGTACCTGCACCCCATACCTCCATCTAAGTATCCAGCTTGGGTTTTAGATTTTAGTTCCTGCTGCCTAGATTGTATACTTGATATTTAAAAAAGCAATAATTTGGCTGCTCACTCAGATTGCTTCTCCAGATTTGAACTTTATTAATGCCTAAATGTGCTCAATTTTGCAAGCTGCACTTAACCAATTAATTGGGTCTTACCCTTTGATTGTTCACAAGCCCGATTACTAGTGGTCTTCAACTAGGCTGTGGTTAAGTGCTCAGCCTCACTGGTCCTATCCAGTCATGCCTGCCCTCTGCAGAGCAACAATACTAAAGAACACATCTATCATATGACCTCCAGAACAGTGCAGCAGAGCTTGGCCTCCCAAGTCAAACGGACGTGGGTTTGAAAACTGTACAAACAGCAGGGTATGCTGCATAGAGCTGTCGGGAAGATTTTATTAAGAGACATGCAAACTAAGAGCGTAGCACTAGCACTGATGAATGCTATCATTTCCCAAAGACATCAGAAATGTCAAAGAATGAAAGTGAAGTTGCCAGGGGTGTATAGGTTCAATTAATCCTGTACAAAGACTTGCAAACTAAGAGATTGAGGAAGAGGGCCTCATGCACACCCATTCTGTGAGTGCCTGCCAGGTATAAACGATCCTAGATACTGGACTACAAAATAAATATGACAAGCCTGGTCCTCACAGCGTTTAAGATCAGGACACAGAGCTCAAAATATATGTAGAAACAGGTTCCTGTGGGAGCACAGAGAAGAGACACTTGTTTGAACCTGGAACTCCAAGAGAAGATGTCTTGAAATAAATCGTGGTGGTTAAATAGTTCGGCAGGTAAAGACCATGGACTAAGTGTGAAATGACATGGCACAGGTAAGATGTACAGGTAGCTCAATCCACTGCAGTTTTAAAATGCAAAGTGGAAAGACAAAGAGAGGAGAAGTTAAATCATCAATGCTAAGAGTCCCCATTCCTCAAATCTTGGCATAGGAACTGGGGGTCTTACTAAATCTCAGACACCTGAACTCTGCTGAATGAATGTGCTTTCTGTGTGGAGATTCTGGAGATCCATCTACTGAAATACTCAGACTAATTTCCATAAATAACATAAAAATATCTAATTAAAAAAAGCCAATTGACACTTGGACAGCAATTATATCCCAACCTTTTGGGTTTGGCCCTACTCAAGAAGACTTCAGCATCCCAAGAAGTTCTAGCATGTTCTCCATGTAAGGGAAAGATGCCCTCCTGGTTTTGGGTGAGTCTTACAGACTGTTTCTGCCCGTACTGACTGCTCATACAGTGTCCCGTGTTTATGAGCTGCTGCACCTCCTGTATCTCTGGTATGTCCAGGGGCCTACTTCCTCTGGCATATCGGGATGGTCAGAAGGATGCATGGGGTCTAATAACCTCCTGTCGGTAGGGTAAAAATTGTTCTCATAGATCCTCAGGAAAGAGTCTCTAAATCAAGTCCCTGACCAGGGCAGGTTAGAGACTTCCCGCTGGTTCTTCTTTATAGGCAGGAGTGGAAGTGGTACGTGCCATTTTAAGGCCTGGTCCATAAAAATCTCCAACAGATCATCCTCCTTTCCCTTCTCCATCTAGTGATTGCATGTATGAATGTCTAGGGTGACCTTTGAAGCCACATGGGGTAGATGGGGGAGTCACTGGCTCTCCGGGTCCCTGAATGACTGTGTGGAGTAGAGCAGATCATCCCTCTCCAGCTCAAATTTCCATGACCTGAAACCCAATTACTGCAAAGTAAGCAAGAAATACATTTCAACTAGGCTTAGGTCACTGAAATTTTATAGTTGGTTATAGCAGCAAATCTATTTTAACTAATATATCTGGCTAAATATATTTGTGACTAACTCTCTTGTTTTTTTTAAACTAGTACTAGAGACAATCTCATAGTTTCAGAGCACTGCAGTGTCTTATCCTCACAGAAATTTATTTTTGTTACTCTAAAACCTAGTAATTATTATACAGTTGAATCAGAGTCTGCAAAATCAGGTATCTATAAGGATAGGCTGGTAACATAAATCAATAAAGCTGGCATGAAAAATAGAAAAAACAATTACTGGAACATGCTTGCCTTAAAGAGGAAACCTCTATTTAGTTTCCAACAATTGTCATGTCAGAATGCAGGCCATATTGCTAGATCTTTACATTTTTTTGAGATGATTGAGCGATCCATAATTTATGTGAATTTTTCCTATTTTTATTCTCTGCAAGCTAAATAAAATATAGCAATGGGCTTTGTATAAACAGACTCGTATTGTATGAACTGTGACTTTAAAGTGACATAGAATCCAGCTTTCAGACATGCCCCCCAAACCATCAAGGTTGGTATCAGGTATGTTCTTTGAGAGATCAGAACCATCTCTGATGCCGAAGAAACTAGCCCACAGCAAATCTCTAAAACTTAAGAAGCCAATTTGGAAATTCAGAGAGTCCTCACAGTCCTGGAATGTGAAACCTACTGAGCCTAAGAGGTGCTGCGCCTTGTCTGGAGAGAGAGAGAGTGAGGGAGGGAGAGAGGGAGAGAGAGAGAGAGAGAGAGAGAGAGAGAAATATTAGCCAATTGTGATGGTACATCAGCAGCAGCAGTGAGTTGGGAAGACAGGCCTGGTACACAGTGGATAATATGGGCCAAGAATCCAAGAATGATCAAGAGAAAACTGATGTGGAATTTTTAAGTAGCCACTTACACTTTCTTCACAACCAGCTCCAACAGTTGTCAGCTTTAATCTCTAATCTAACGAGCTGACAGCCTGTGGAGACAACCAGCCCTGCTCCCTAATGCTACCACTGCTCCATAGAACCACCAACCATGGTCTAAAGGATTCCAGTGTCCACTGGTTGTCATTTGTGAAACCTCCCAACATGAACCGCAGCACCTTCTTTCATAGATCCTGACTCCTTACAACAGTCCAAGGCCCTCGGCATGGAAAATTTCCCAAGTTAAATCTTAAGAGCAGAAGTAGCTGCTGAATGCCCCAGAGTCTACTTCAAAAAGGGGACAGCCTTCTTCTGGTAAATTCAAATGACATTCTGAAACACACCATCTTCTTTGGCCTCAGGTGGACTAGGATTTAATGCCCACTTCCCTACCTTCTCACAGTGTGTGCCTAACTTTGCTGTTCTTGGGGGAGGGCCGAATAAAATCATGCATATAAAACACTTACTATAGTGCCTCACACATAGGGCGCCCCCACACAATAGCTTTTGCTATTACGGAGCTGCATAATGTCAATGGATTTAGGTAGAGGTTGTTTAAAGTGAGCATGTAATACACATTCACTAAATGTTTCCTAATATAAAAGCAACCCTAATTCACATCTTAAGCTTTAAAGAGCTGGAAGCTAACAGTTTTGTTTCCTATTCTGGGGCTACAAGAGGATGGTTTCAGAAAAAGAAAGCTATTGGCTGTATTGTACATTCATTGTGATTTTATTAGTTAAGCTGATAAAGAAGGAACTACATGCAAAGATCATTTAAAAGGAGACAGTATCTGCAATCAGCCCCACTGGCCAAGAGGGTACTAAAGGACATTTACTAAAGAGGGTAATTATACATGACTTGATAACCACCCAAAGTTCTGTTGATTATTGCAGTGAAGCAGATACAGAAGGAACCTCATCCTCTGAAAAAAGACTGGACCTTAAAAGTGTCCAACCGCCAACAACACTGTTGAAATAATGCTCCTGGTTCACAACACATCTGATGCGAATTTCAAATATGGGTCCAACCTAGTCCAAACAGTCCTGACAGTCCAAACCAGGGCAGACTATCCACAAGCACTGAGAAAAGTCTACCATATACAAGACAAGAAAGAAGATAGGTGTTTTTTTTTTTGTTTGTTTTTCTTTTCTTAGGCCCTCTTTGGCTATTTTGTTAAAGAAACTAACAACCTGTGTTTTGGCACAAAACTTAAACAGATAGATGCTTATCAACAGCAAGAAAGATAAGGGCTAGCTTGTCAAGGATGCTTTGCTTTGTTTTCTTTCTAATTAGTTAGCTCTTTAGGAAGGATACTTCCTCTTGGCAGGAAGATGGGAATTTTGGCTAACCCAGCTTTAGGCTCGGCGTTTTAGCCTTGGGGACAGCTACAGCAGACATACTTTTGTCAGTAACAACAGGCATCCACCAACCACCTAAACTGACCTCTGAGATCTACGCATCCTTTAAACCTGGTGATTTTTTAAGGCTGTCAGCTGAGATATCAAGCAGACCACTTTCTGATGATGACAAGCTATGTCTGCCTCCTTCGGCACAGTCTCCCTCCACATCTTGAGTAACACACATGTTCCATAAAATACCAGCCATGTGTAATAAAACGAGACTAAAATTTGTCTAGAACATAACACGGCACCAATCCCATTTACATTATGTGATCATAAAATTTTATTTTAAAGATGTAAAATATTCCTTACCTGGTCTTCTTCTCCTCCACCTTCTTCATCGTATTTTAAAATATTATCTCTTACATCATCTTCTGGATCAATTAAAAGTTGCTTGGCCTGGCGTTCTTTGTCCCGGCGCTTCATCCATACCACAAACATCAGAACGAGGACTAGGTAGGAAAAAGATTGAACAGAAGCATAGTATTTTAATTAAAACTTGACCTGTCTAATCATAGTCTTCAATACTAATAATTTAGACTTACAATAGGTTGAAAGCTTGTAATGAATCTTTTGCTCTATTTTCTGTTTCTGACCTCACGTTAAGAGAGACAAGACAAAGCAAGACCCCTAGCCCTGGGTTTAGAATGTGAAGACCTCGGTCCCAGAATCTGGTGGCCTGTGAATTCACAGGGTTATTGTCTGTCCTCAGTTCCATCACCTACACATAGAGGCAATAACTATTTCGATCTTTTCCTCTGGCTTGCTAGAGGATAAGATCCTCTTAATAAAATGGTTTGTAAATTCTAAAACAACAAATAACAGTACATTAAATTGTTACTCGGTCATTTAATCGCTGTTTCATTCAGGTTGGTCAGTCATAATTAGACTCCCCAGCTCAGGGAGAATGGCCTTTCTCAGAGAGGGTAAGGGCTTGCCAAGATGACTTGGGCCATAAGTTGCAATTGGATTCGCAGTTGAATCTTGAAGATTTTTACTTCTAACGGCTGGTGTTTTTCTACTGCACTACTGTGCATTCTGTTTCATATTAAACTGCAGGTTTCAGGTAAAAAAGCCTAGAGGATTAGTTTGAGCACTGAAATAACATTAGGCTTTCATGCTTTACACTTTTGTGCCAGGTTTAGAATCATAAATTTTCCAGAAGGTTGATGTTAAAATCAGCACCAATTCCTTTTCCTTCAAAATGCTATAGTCACTTCTTCACGCCGTAATCCATCATATCTAAGTTTTTCTTGATAAGGTTGGCATATATGCCACATTTTAGTTGAAACTGAAACATATCCCTAAGTGCACATCTAGGAATGCATTCTCTCTGCAATCTGGAGATATCAGTTTACATCCTGAAGCAAAAGATTTAATGACTCCTATTTGAGCACATTTTTATTATTGGCCATAAAAGTAAATATCCTCCTTTAAAAGCCAGATACATGATCTCATTTGCCATTGTTTCAGGGCTAAATCTAGCAAGTGGATTATTAGTATAGCATGCAGGTTTCAAATTATAGTCAAAGTAGTCTCCACACAGGAAGTAAAAAATGCTCAGGCTTCTATAGTAATTGCTTAGAATAAAGGGACAGAATTCTAAATTACCAGAACACTTGTAAATGGCAAAAACATAAAAGAAATGGCCAACATTTTCAAGAAAATGATTGGTGCATAGCATGATCACACAATAAACTAAGTCCTGCTGCTATTCAACAATAAAACACAGGGCCTAGGCAATTTATCCTTTTAACCTGCATGCTTAGAAGTGGTTCCGAAAGTACTTTCCGGTGGTTAATTTCTTGCATTCCATTGAACCAAAAATTGCAAAGTATCTTCAAAAGGAGCAATTCCTTAATCTAGACTTTCTCTAAAGACATAGAATGTATTGAGCTGTGTAATCACTTCCATTGTCAAATGTGCTATATGAAGTACGATTTCTCACTATTGTATGCAGCCCTTCAGAAACAAATACCTTGAATCCTTGCATGACTGGAGCAGGTTGCTGACTGTGCTTTATATGAAGGAAAGGAAAGGAAAGCAATACGTGTATTTTCCTAAATCATCAACTACGTGCCATAAATTCTACTCCTATCATAAGATAAGTGCTCAAACTTAGTACTACCTAACATTTCTCTAGGAAAAGAATTTGTCACAGCTCCCCAAGCCATCTGCATCAGAAAATGGCAACAGGGCACGAAGAGGTATGCTGCTGGGTTTGCCGCAAACATGTTAAGTGCTTGAAACAATGGTGAGGGTTTTTCCTGTTCTAAAGTGGATTTGTCAGGGTTTTTCCTATTCTAAAGTGGATTTGTCTCATATATGATTGGCAAGAAAATGCTCAGAGGTCAAAGAGAGTTGTTAGATTACTTTGAAAGAAAACGATAACAAGTTACTTTGCTAAACATCCTCAAAGCCACGAGTTAAAATCTAAGAGCCAAACGGAAAATACTTACTGAGCAGGATGATGATGCAAAGCAGGATGGCAATAATGGCACCTGTGCCAAGCCCTGCACCCACAATTCTATCTACGTCTGTGCAGTCCCCGTTGGAGTCACACTGGCAAACCTTCACACGAAGGACGGAAATATTTGATTTGGGAGGATTACCCGAATCTGTGATTATGATTGGAACTTCATATATTCCAGCTTCAAGAAATTTTATCTTTAAATTAAGCTGAGCAAAATCACCTGTATAAAAAATACAGTTTGATAGTTAATACATAACATGATAAAAAAACACATAGCATTTTCTAGAACGTACTTGCTACCTAATAGTATATGCATAGTAGATTACATCTGTGCTGCACTGGAACACTTCTTTGGCTTTAAGGGGTTTTAATATCTTATTTAAACTTTAAGTAGCTTTTAAAATATATTTAATGAGAAGATTATAAAGCACCTAAAATTACCTTTTCCTACCAGGCTTCAAAATCTCTCAACTGCACATATATTCAAATAATGAACCTGTTCTTACCATTAAGCCGAGTGATGGTCCAATTTCTCTTAATAGTCACTGGAGACAAAGGAAGATCAAAAGCAAATGGTCCAGCATTTGGATCAATGTCATAATCGAGTGCTGTGATGTTAATTGAATTGGGGTCTGGAGTTTCGCAAGTTTCTGCCTCTTGAGGTAACACTTGAGGGGCATTGTCATTAATGTCAAGTAAATAGATCTGCAGTGTTCCTGTTCCACTCATAGGAGGAATTCCTTAAAAGGGAGAAAAATCACACCAACACTGAACAATTCTCTCCAATGAGCCTCTATGACAAAGAAATTCTCAAAGCTGCTAACCTTGCCCTGATCATTGCATAATCTTGGAAAAATCTGGTTGCCACAGCACGTGGGCAGACTGTTTTTGGAACAAGGCCACTTCTTGCTTCCTTTTGAGGATGACCCTGAGCTGCCATACTGGCGTGCAGGAGCTGTGTACATTGACAACGCATGCCCCTGCCAAGTGCAATTCCACACCTTCTGTGCCCTTGCTGTCTGTTACTCTGGGCCCTGTACCCAACACGCTCCTCTAGGCACTGTGGAGAATATAAGAGAAGCAGAACACGAGGCTCATGATCTGGACCTTGCTCTTTTGATGGAGAACCAAGACATGTGCATGAAAGAACATAAGGATGCTTTGAAAGTTCAAACACAGCTACAAAATATTGAAAACAGTCCACAGATGAGTAATACAAACCCACTTACGTCATCTTGGGAAGGAACACCATGGAGAAAAGAAATGACATTTATTGACCAACTGACTACCTTCTTGAGAAAGTATCAGGTTGCTCTATAGACCTCATTCCACTGTAATCCTATGAAGTAGGTTTAAACAGATATGAGGAACCCATGTCTCTGCAAACTGCACATGGTCACACACTCTTATAAATGGTGGGGTTGCTACTAAAGATTGGTCTGCCTGACCCCAAATCCATTCCAGTTCCACCATAAAATGTTGTCTCTACCACTTCTTGTGATAGTTTCATCTAGTTATTTGGCCTATGCTATACGAGAAATATTTATAAATAAATGTATATATTGAATATATATGTGTATATATGTATATACAGTAAGCCCTCAACGTCAGCAGTAGGTTCTGCGTCTTTAAGCGAAATGACGTATAACGAAACCAATTTTACCACAGGTTAATCGATATAAACACGAGGTCCTACCACGTTAAATGAAACAACATTATTTGAGGAACCTGCTATAATACAAATATAATAGAGATTATGTCATTATACATACATACAATTATACTATTTAATTATATATTATATAAGTATACTATACTAGAAATATAACCATTTTGCAAATAAAGCTGCAGACTAAGATCCAGAGGTTTAGATGATCTACCCAAGGCCTGCAACTAGGAAGGAGCACACATACATTCTTGAGGAGAGGTCAAGAAACAATCTCCATGGACCTCTCCAAGGAATATGAATGGCTTTGAGAGCAGGGAGAATTAAGGTGGAAGCATAGATTGGTCAGGTGGAAACGATGTTCTAATACCAACACGACCACTATGATACTCCACAGTTTGAGGAACTTTCACATTTTTCATCATATTTAACATTATTTGGCTCGGATAATCACTCTACAGAACAAGCAAGCAGCAAAAACAATTTATCAATAATGAAACTAAGGCGATGCGAGTAGCAGAGCTTGTCCGACCATAAAAGAGCAGAACTGGGACTCCAAATCCAGCCTTGTGATTTAAAGTCAAGTGTATTTGCCAAGCATCACAGTGACAGATTTAACCGCTCACTTCTCTCTCATATCAAAACCCCTTCCATTAGAAAACAATCCACCTTGGTCAATGAAGAATTTGGTAGCAACATTTGTATAAATAATTTTATAGCTCTTTAAATCGCAACATAATGGTATAAGATATATTATTTTAAGTTCCACTGTAGAGGAAAGCTACCGCTTACGTATGGTGAGAGAGTATAAAACATACACTAATGCTGTGCTTTGATGTGCGATGCAGAAGCTGTTCCTACCAAGTTTCAACTCTAAATATTTGAACAGTAGTTCTCATATCAGAAAGGATAAGGAAAATATCCCTTTGGCTCTGTCGCCACATAGATTTATAACAGATAACGATCTCATTGAATCTTATAATACAGGATTTGGAAAGGTTCATTGAAACTGTTCTTATCAAAAGTATTTGATTGGCAACATTTTTCAAACTGCACAACTCGACGACCAGATTGAAGCCTGCTGTATTTATTATATGCTACCACTCATAGTCTAACACTAAAAGGATTTTTAAAACAGTTGTGATTCAGTTTTGAAACTATTAACACATAATAGAATATTTATTTGTGTGTTTAGTTGGTGCCAGGCACTGTTTTAAAACTTTATGTGTATAAGCCATTTCATCTTCCCCAATACACTATGAGTTAGATACTGCTACCACTATCCTTATTTAAGAGAAAAATGAAATGGACAGATTTAAGGCCATGTTGCTAATCCACAGTTAGAAAATGGCAGAGCTGGAGTCTGGACCCAGGGGTTTAGGAAGAACTCCAGAGCTTGCACTCTTAAACACACATCATACTAAAATCTAACAAAGCAAAACAAGTGCAATACCAGGTTTACATAAATAACTTTTATCTTATGTATCTTTTTTAAAAAAGTGCTATCTATTCAGCTCAACCACTTAGAATCCAGTATTGACCCAGATAGAGAAAAAAAGGTGCTAAACTATATGTTCCAAAACCAACACACTAAAGCTGTGTACTCAATTATCTCAACTTATGCACAAAATTAATAGTTTCCTAGCTCGTGGCAGACTAGAGGCAGGGAATTAGAAAGAGGAAACATGCTAGAGACAGACAAACTGATGGTATCAGAAATATAAAAAGACCATCTCAAAATACAGTGTCTGGGCCCCTAAGGATACACTCAGCCTGCAGTAATCAGGCATCAACGTATAGCAGGGCAGAAAAACCACAAAGGTTTGTAATCACAATACTAGGCTGCCATGGAGGGTTTATGGACATTCTACAACACAGGTAATATGTCATTGAAACCCCAGCGGAAATGGAAAATAGATGTGGGGGCCTTAGGGTAATAAAGGTCAGTTTTCTAGACAATTGGGTTTCGTAGAAAACCTCATTTCCTGATGATGCATTCATGATGAGGCTCTATTCTCTTTAACAACATACAGGATAACAGTGACTATATTTAATTACGTACCATTGTCAGAAGCAAGGAAAGTAGCATTATATATATTATTTTTCACATTCGGTGATTCTCTGTCCAAAACAGCAATTGTAGTTATTTGCCCATTCACAGGATCTATTTTTAGCCAATTGGCAGGATCGGATAATTTTGTGTATCTACAAAATGAAAGTGCAGTAAGTTTAATTTTTTTGTGATATGAAACTTGAAACATAAAGCGGTATTTCATTGGTTTCATTCCAAATGCAACCAGCTCATCAATTTGCATTTTTGTAGATGGTGGTTGGAACGAGAGCTTTTGCATGGAAAAGTATTTCTGTAAAAAGTATTTCTGTAAAGTGGTTATTGGAAGCACATAAAGGTTGTATGTGGACAGGCATGCAGGAAACAGTAGATACACGTTTGAGGGGAAAGACAGGAGCTCAGTCTTTCTACTGTGGGCTAAAGTGGATTTGACAGATCCTATTTTAAGCTCCTGTCTAGTTCAATGGATAGCAATGGTGCAGATCAAATAGCTCAAACATACCTTTTAAGCAAGCAGTAGCCCTAATGTACAGGACTTAAGAGGAATTACAATGGAAGTTGAATTTTCTAACATATAACTCCTAAAACGTTGACAACCTTATCATGGTGGAGATGAGGTCATAGTGGGGAGACCCGCCCCCCATAATCCCATGCCTGCTAGGATCTCCCACACTGGGCCACACCTGAGAACTACACCATTCAAGGGACGTCCCACAGTTTGAACGTGTATGAACCAGATTATCTGTATCAGTCGATTTATCATCTTAAACTCCTTGTTTATTGCAGGGGATAAAGCTTGGGTAACCAATATACAAGTTAGAAAAGGTATCCTGTTTCCAGAGGTAAACAATGGTAGGAGTCCAATACACAAATTAATTAGCTATTTACCTACGTTGATTTCAATGTATAGAAAAATGGAGAAGCTACGTAGCTAATATGCAGTTACTTGTTAGCAGCAGTTCTGAAAGAAATTAAATAAAATATGGGATAATTTAAAAAATTGTCATCACCAGCAATGACTACTAGTCATGTGGGGTATGTTCTGCCAATCAGCTCTACTCCCTCATCAGGAAAGATATATTACATTTTGATGAAGTTTGAGATCTTTACAGATATGCTTTGGAAGTCCTTTCACTACTGTAGAGGTAAATGATTAAAATAATTATATTTTATGTCTTGGTTTGGCATTAGTTTTCTTCCTGATGTGTAGAGAAGAGATAAATGTTATAAGCTTTTGAGTGTCTCCTATTTATTTACAGTTGAAGCTTTTTTTGTGATTTTGGTATGGAATCACAGGCTAAATTATTATATATTTAAAAAAGGAAAGGGGGCAGAAAAAAAGAGGCAGGGAACATTTGTTTTTTCCCCAAATAATAACTGAGGAGATTCATTCTTATATTTCTTATCTACTATACTCATGGATCAACTGAGGAACCGTCATCAAAGAATTAAAAATTATTTTGTAACACGTAATTTTAATTCCAATGAAAATTTCTTACTCGTTTTATGCACAGCACAGAATATATGTAAATTATAAAAACACTGTCAATGACATTTGATACCTAATATTTTGCGGCATGTATCGATCTGGGTCCTGAGCAGTAAATGTTGTTAACATGGTACCAGCATGAAGGCCTTCTTCTTGGCGAATGATCTTGGGATTTGGGGCAAAATAAGGGTTTTCATTCACATCAATAACTGTAACAGACACAGTTGCAGTTGACTGAGGTGGGTGCTGAATACCCTTGGCTAATGGCACTTGATTTTCTGCAGCGACAGTAAGGACAAACATCCTATTTGTTTCAAAGTCGATTGGCTGGGGAAAAAAAAAGGGGAAACCATATTTTTGCAGGAAATAAGAATATTTGCATTCTGCAGTTTATTATTCTATCAACTCCTTTTCCAAAACATTACTTTTTCATTCACACCAGGTTCCTCTCAATTTTCCAGAAAACATGCATTAGCATGGTCAGTGATTGAAATATTTACCACAATTTCTAGAAAATATTTATAAATCTTAGCTACTTCAAAGATTTATGCTTACAAAATAATGCATATTACTATTGTATGGATTGAATTTATTTAGCTACATCTAAAATCTTGATTATTCATAAGAACAGTATGGTTGACCAAAAAACTAAATAATACGAATTCAAGTGAGAACATGATGGTCTAGATTATACTCTTCAACATTGTTACAAAGACCATTCCTCACTAGGAAAGCTTTTGCCAGTCTGTGATAAGTGGGAAAAACAGAAACTAAAAAAATGTAATTTTTCAGAAAGCTAAACTTATTCTATTTAAAAGTATCAATTCATAAATTGAATTACACATATTAAAGAACACACATACACACTTTTAAAAAATAATAGTATTTGTAGGTGGAAGGTTTTTTTTCCTCCCCGACCAAACTAAAACTCTGGCTATTTGCCAAAATAATTCTGGGTATTTTACTGATCTGTAAAAATCCCAAATGTAAGAACAACACTCTAGATAAAAGACAATGCACAAATAACCCTTACTGTAAATGATAACTTCCAAAGTTCCACTGAACCCTACTGTCAATAGAAAAGTTACCGGGAGTCAAAAGTGAACAGACTGAACTTTCATTCTTAATTTCCGTTGATCACCTTCTAATGGAGGTGCAGATAAGCAGTACTGCGTGGGAATAATACAGAAAAAGAGCTTGGAGCGCTCTCATGCCATCACAGGTAGTCTAAGAATGATCAAGAGCTAAAGCTAGTAAGGAAGCCACATGATTAGCACCAACCTCACCAGTTTCTTAATCTAGACCACCTCTCCAAATCTTTAAACACAGTTTTTGTTTGTTGGTTTCCTCACTCTAAAATCCCCAATTCAGCATCCCTTCCTCAATTATTGTAAACATGACAGTAAAGAAGCCAGAAAGTTAAGACAGAATTATTTTGAGCGATTTCATGCACCACATAACACTTATTTATGCTAAGTGGTATGCATACTTCTATGAGCTTTACCGTGGAGGAAGCTTCTCTAGCCCTCACAACAACGCTATGACTTCCGTACTGTTACCATCCTCACTTTCTGCCTGGGGAACCTGAGGCTTACAGAGGTTAGCCAACGTGCCGGGGTCACAGCACTGCCAAGAGCTGAGCTCGGCTTCAAACACAGACGTTCAGGCTCCGGGGGCTGTGTTCTGGATCACTTGCCTATGTTCAGCAATTTCTCAGCGCCACTTCATGGGGGAAGTTATCACTCGACTCACGCACATATACAGTTCTGGACAATGGACACCTCAGTGCATCTTTCTGTGTTAAGGCAACATTTGGGTTCACTTACAAATCAAGAGTGCTGGGATGGGAGGCAGGGAAGCACATCTGTTCACGGGGTGGTTAAACAGAAGAGAGGTTCACTTTAAAGAGCTCTTACATTAGCGCTGTGGATTTATTACACTTGAAGTTAACACCCCCCTTTACTTCTAGCACTCAGTTTTATGTTATTTTTTGACAAGGATCAGAAAAACTAATTTCTTCAAGTCTTGAACATAGCATTTAAAAACAGCAAGGTAAATTGAAAACCTTTTAAAAGCGTAGGCCCTCTTCTTGCCTGCTCATTCCATTTTACTTTTGTGCTATTTTCTACATTGTTCCCTGAACCAGTACTCTAATAGCAACCTACAGGCATAAGAATAGTAGGTGCTGGGCGTCATTCCTAATAGTTGTCAATTGGTGATCCAAACTTCAGGATGCGAAATGTCACTAACGCACAACCACCCTGACGGTTAACCTTGTGGTGGGCTTTCCTGTCTTCAGATGGTTAAAAATGTCCAAAACGATTTAAAAATGTTCATATTCCAGAGATAACGTGAACATATCTATGTTGGCCTCAGCCTCAACACACACTGCAAAATAACAAACGGGACTTACCACAATACATTAATTCCAGATTTAGAGATGTTTGAAAGAAAACAGTCCTAAAACTGAATAAGAAAAGAGGTGGCATGCATAGAGGGTGCCAAAAAATGTATACACATTTTAAGAAAGGAAAAAAACTGTATTAAGTTGTAATACTTAATATATACTGAGAACAAAAGATGAATACAAGTCACGTGTGACTTCTGCAATTACAAGAGGTGCTCAAAGTGGTTACCATCAGCGTCCAGACACTCCTGATTACGGCGAACTACTGCTTGAGCAACATTGACCAAACTGTCCACTGGTATACATTTTTTTGGCACCCATGGCACTGGTCACTGCAGAGTGGCCATAAGGTCAATGACCTGAGTTGCACTTACTTTCACCACTGTGACTAGGCCGTCGTTACTGTTCGGATCGGTCTGAATGGCAAAGCGCCCTGTGGGGTCCCCACCGCTGATCCTGTACACCGCATTCCAGGCTGGCGTGTGGGGCTGATCCTTATCAGTCACAGTTAGATTAGCTACTATGACATCCACCCTGTTTTCAGGGACTTCACCATAGAACTGTAAGAAAGAAAAAAGTCAGTCAGAAGAGCGACGTGCATGAGGGAAGGACAACAGCCTGTCTTGATGACCACACCTGTCTTGATGACCACACAACCCTGATATTACTGTCCCATTAAGTCTTGATTATCCCCACTCAACGAGGAGACCAGGAATGCAGGTAATCATAGCATTTATGTTTGATTTTAATAACTGTAACTTTTCTCAGCAGTCAATGTTTTCCCAATCATGTCACTGTTTCATTAATATTAAAATTAGCATCCATTTAGGAATATCAGGATGAGTAATGGGAGGGAGGAGGAAAGGACTTGTCTGAGGGAAATAATTTTCCTCCAGAGATAATAATAATTATAGGCGGACGAAGGAACAAAAATCAGTCATGTAATTCATGAACCTGAAAATATTTATAATTATTTTGTTATAACAGCACTAAGTTTTGGGGGGAAATTTCTTCCAGGCAGCATATTTTAACAGCGTTATCAGTGGACTCAGTGACTGAGAGGAAACAAATTACTTTGGTGCCTTATTTAAACCGTGGTTTAAGTGACAGAAAACGTCTGAGTCAGTAGCCATTCTACAATTAGGTTATGCGACTTTCACCTCTATTTAACACATTTATTATTCATGACAAAGTATCTCAGTAATGAACCACAGACCTAAAGTTCTGTGAGTGACAGTCTGTACTTACTGACATGGCAGTAAACTCTGGAGGATTGTCATTGACATCTGTCACCGTGATGACAGCCGTAGCTGTGTTTGAAAGGCCGTATGTGGGACTGCCTTCCGTGTCTGTAGCTTGAATTATTAACATATACTGTTGTACTTTCTAAAAAGACATAAAGATAACTTAAATGAAACTAATTCCTCAAAAAGACATAACAGTTGTTCTATAAATGCCGCTTTATTACACACGGAGAGCACAGCATCGTTCATTCTGATTAACATTACTTGAAATTTCCCAAGTGGAGTTTACTTTAACTCACAAAAGCACAGGTCTGGTCTTTATCTAGAGAGATTTAACTATATATTTTCACTTCTGCTTGTGGAAGGAATGCAGTGCAGATGTGTGAAATTCACAGCTGAGTTGAACTTTCATCTGGCTTCAAACTTTCCGTTTCTTCTGAACTTCTCAACATTATGATCAAGCATTCAAGTCCATTGGTTTGTAGTTATTTTATCATATGTTAATTTCTGCCCAGTTTAGGATACAAAAGACAGTAAAGAATCTTGAGAGGGAGAAGAAAGTATATATAACTCACAAAGTATATATGCTTTCTTTTATATATATATATATATATATATATATATATATATATATATATATATATATATTAGGTAGGATTACTGAATGAAAAAGTAGGCACATCACAAATTTGACATATACTTAAAAATTGCTCTCTGAAAAGTCAATGCCAAGTTCAACTCCTACCAACTGTGTTTAAAGCCTATTCCTCAACCCTCTTGCCAAAATGAGATTTTATCCATCTATAATTTTTACTAATCTGATGAGTTAAAAGTGATAGCTCATTTAATTTACCAAACTGATTCCATGTAAATTAATAATTATTACATATGTTTATACATATTTGTTGGCATACTTGCATATTCTTATCTGTGTCCTATTATAACAGGTTTGATAAAATATTTTCTCCTAATTCCCATTTGTACATACTATTCATAACTATATAGGAGAGATACATTCTTAAATGAACTAAAACCTAATTAAAGGATTTATGTTTATATTCTTCATCCTGGAACAAAGTCGGTATTTAATATTTGTATACGCAATGCATTGCTATTTGGACATAACACTCATAGTGTCCACAGACCTATAACGGATATGGACATATTTACATACAATTATTATCAAATAGGCATCGCTGCTTTCAAATTTCAGAGACAATTTTTTAAAGAGGAGTCAAATTAAGCTGTAATACACTTAAGAGAACATCTTGGGCTTGTCTATAACATTAGATGACAAACTTGTATATTAGGAAAACCTAACCAAAATGAGTATCTAAAATCATTTGAAATCTCTGTGGAACTTGGTACAGATAAAAAGTTGACTGGTTTCATAAATGTTAAAACATTCTGAACAACAAAACTCATTTCTTCGTACAAAAATAAACTGTCACTGCAAAGTGCAGTTTT
Organism: Rhinolophus sinicus; assembly: GCF_036562045.2. Classification (NCBI taxonomy): domain Eukaryota; kingdom Metazoa; phylum Chordata; class Mammalia; order Chiroptera; family Rhinolophidae; genus Rhinolophus; species Rhinolophus sinicus. The sequence goes on along the minus strand of NC_133758.1, from coordinate 36,546,576 downwards.
CCGTGATTCTAAATATAACTAACATTATGAATGGCCCTGCTTAAGGGATTTCTGGAGCTTGGATAGAACAGACACAAATTGCAGCTTTTGATTTAGTTGTTAGTGGGAAGAGCAAGGGAAAAAAAAAAGGAGGAGGAAGAAAAGCCAAAGCTCACACATTCGATTTTAAGTCTCTGTCCACCCAAATGCCAATCTCTAGCAGTTATTTACTTTAGTTTTCTTTTTTTATCTTACTAAAAGAGAAAATACCACACTTTCTTAAAGTTAAAAAAAAAAAGGGAAAAGAAACAAAGGAATAGTGCTGGTTGAGCCATTTTAAGTTTTCTTAACCCGTAACACCTCACCATAATGCTTATGTAGGCTAAAGTATTTCTCAATGACTTCCTTTCCCAATTAAGAGTGTCATTTCGGCTTAATGTTCTCATGGTTAGTGAGAGAATTTTGTAGGGCACTCAATTCAGTCTCCCAGCTGAAAATAAAAATTTGTTGTTGAAATTCCATTTTTTTGGTTAGCTGCTATTTGCAGAAATGGATGACAATCTCAATTTTTTTAAGTTAAGCTTTTTTTTTAACATAAAAAAAAACAAGAAAAACCACAGACATTATATGGAGACATAGTTCATTGTTAATGCCTAATCTACCAAGATTTTTAAATCATATAAGCATAATATATGAAATTATCCATTGAGCTGAAATAGTGGGATCAGTAGCTAATACTTGAAATTTCCTATTGCTTCAAGCTAGTCTTGAAATCTGTAAGTCACAAAAGAACTTTGTTATTTCTAAAACACAATGTCTCTTCAAATAAAGAAATAACAACCTGGCAAGTAATAAATATAATTTTCGAATGCCTGGTTGGTAAAAGGCTCTTACATTCAGTAACGACAGCCTACGTTTTAGACAACCAAACTGTTTAGAGCTTCTGGCTTAATTTAGTCACTGGGCATCTGGTTCTGAATGACTGACATTTAGATTCCATAAAGATTTGACTTTCCACCTTCACAGTCCCACATCTGACCAAGGGGCTTTGCTTAAAAACACTTCCTCACTTCCTATTCTAGAAAGGATAAACTCATCTGCTTGCTGACAATCCTTCCCTCTCTTTCTCAACTATCTTACCAAGGCTATCACGTTTCATCCACTTTCCCCAAACCTTTGGCTTTTTAAATTTATTTTCAAATGCCTGTCATTTCTCGATGCCATTGCATTTGACATTTCCTTTCGCCTAAACTGGTGGTTCTCAACCAGGGTGATTTTGTACCCTCCAGGGGACATTTGGCAATACCCTAGGACATTTTTGGTTGTCAAAACTGGGGGATACTACCGACATCTAATGGATAGAGGCCAGAGATGCTGCTAAACATCCTATGATGCGCGGGACAGGCCTCCATAGCAAAGATTTATCTGATCCAAATGTCAATAGCGCCAAGGTTGAGAAACCCTAGCCTAGAATATCCTTTCCTTTATTCTGAGCCTGATAAACATGAAGCTTAAATGTCGCCTCAGAGATGACTTCTGAAGGTCCTTGAGGCCGAGCTGTTTGTCTACTCAGGAAACACTTTTTTTTTTCACTGTTTCTAGTTTATATGGTTGTCATCAATCCATATGCCTGTCCTGACCCGCTGTGTACACACCCCTTCCCAGGGCACCTGCTTTGTCAATGTTTATGTTGCTGTCATACACATAATGCCTGACACAGAGGAAAGCCTAGCAATAAATGCTCTTTTAAAAATTTTTTTAAATTATAGTGGATATACAAATTATAGTAGCTTCAAGTGTACAATATTATGATTTGACATTTATATAACTTACAAAGTGATCATCATAAGTCTAGTAACCATCTGTAAGTATCCAAAGTTATTATGATATTATTGACTATATAACCTATGCTGCACATTATATTCTTAGGATTTATTTATTTTATAACTAGAAGTCTGTACATCTCATTCCCCTTCACTTTTCTGGGCCATCCCTCCCCCAACCCTCTCCCCACCCCTGGACGGCCATCAGTTTGTTCCCTGTATCTATGAGACTGTTTCTACTTTGTTTTATGTTCATTTGTTTTGTTTTGTTTTAGATTCCACATATAAATGAAGTCATATGGTATTTGTCTTTCTCTGTCTGACTTATTTCACTCAGAATAATAGCCTTGAGTTCCATCCAAGATGTCACAAATGGCAAGATTTAATTTTCTATGACTGGTTAATATTCCATTGTGTGTGTCTCTCTCTATATGTATATAAGTGTGTGTGTGTATATATATATATACACATATCATATGTAACATGTCTTCTTTATCTATTCCTCTATTAATGGATACTCAGTTTGCTTCTTTATCTTGGCTACTGTAAAAATGCTGCAGTGAACATATATATGGGTACATGTATCTTTTCAAATTACTGTTTTCACTTTCTTTGGATAAATATGCAGACGTGGAATTGCTGGGTCACATGGTAGCTGTATTCTTAATTTTTTGAGAAAGCTCCAGACTGTCTTCCATAGTGCCTGCACCAGGTTACATTCCCACCATCAGTGCACAAGGTTTCCCTTTTCTTCACATCCTCGCCAACACTTCTTTGTTGACTTTTTGCTTTTGGATGGATGAATGGATGAGACACCTTGGACCTTGCATTACATTAGAAAAATCATTTTAGGTCTAGGAAAAACCATCTTCTTTACACAGTTAGCTATCATTTATTCCTTAGAACATATACTAAGAGAGTAAACTACCCCACTGTTTCCCAAACTCATTATTCATAGACCGTCTTTCCAATTCTGCCGCTCCTCATATTTCTATACCATGAGACACTTACTCTTTACCTTGACATTAACTCCCTTTAAAAAAAAAACCTTAATTTATTGTAAATGTACCATAAGTGGAAAACTAGCATCACTTGCCATACACATAACTGTAACAATAAACACAATACAATCCTTGTACTCTGGTAGTCTTTACTTGATGGAGTAGCATCTAAAAGACCTGTAGTCTCTGGTTTTCTCTAGAGGCTTCCCTATGTGTATCTGTTAAAATTATTGCACCTGTGTACCACGTTTGAAACACTGAACTAGAGGGACATAAGTGAATGAAGAGGTGAGACCCTTCAGTCATTCATTTGGCAAATATTTAATAAATGTCCATTAGATGCCAGGCAATGTGGTATTTATTTGACTAAAATAATGAACCAAACCAGAGGTGGCTTTGCTGTCATTAATGATGGGGATAGATATTATTGCATCATGGAACCAAGTGTACAGTGCAACTGGAGTAAAGGTAGGAAGAAATGATGCAAGGAGCCTTTAACGGGGCGTCGGAACGAGTCCTCAGAGCATGAGGGAGGAATGAACGCAAGAAGCATTTTGGGGGTTAATCAAGAGGAACTTGATGACTAAATATCAAGGTGGATTGATGGCCGTGCATGGTAAAGGCAAGCAGACCATTATCTTGGGAGGCTGAAAAGAAGGTGGTCATATAGAACTGGAGATTCATCAGGAATCACAGATTTAGGGAGACAACACATTTGTTTTTGAATTGCACTGGATTAGGGAATGGACATTTACATACATAATAATGTCATGAGAACTTACAGGGGAAGTACAGCTTTGTGAGCCTGTTCAAATTTTTAATTCCTAAGCCCCAGTTCCCTCATTTGTGAAATGGGACTGATAGTATTACCTATCTTAGAATCTAAAATGTTTTTGAATGCTAACTGTTTGTTGACATTGTTCTAAGGTCCTTGGTGATAAAAAATAATAATGGGCATTTATTGAGATTGATCACTAACTATGTGCCAGGCACAGCACTAAGCACTATACATTATCTCATTTAGTCCTCACAAGAATCCTATAAGGCAGGTGGATTATTTCACTCCTGTTTTACAGATGAGAAAACCAATGCTTAGGGAGGCGAGGAAGCTTGCCCAGTGATGCCCAGCCATAAGTAGCAGAGACAAGATCTGAATCCAGGAGCTCTGAGTCCAGAGTCTGTACCTTTAATGGCTCCACTACATCAGTGCCTTCCAAGAAAGTCAGAATATATGTGTGGCATGTGTGCATCTGGGTAGGGTAGGCATGAATCCAGGTTTCAAAGAGAAGAGGAAGGAGTGGGAGTTGAGCAGTAAGTGTGGGCTGTACCCTGAGGAGCCTGGTGCTGAAATGAAGAAGAAATTCTTGTAACATGAATATTTCTTCAGAGTTTTTCAGGGTGAATGTGAGGAACACATTAGCTTCCCTTAATATTGGGAGTAAGAATGCAGACATGATGTCTATGAAACATAGTCTTTGTGTATCTGGAAGGATGCACAGACTACAGTGGGTGCCCAGGGAAAGGGCTGAGGACCAGCTGTCAGAGAGTGAGGATTAGCCTGCTGTATAGACAGATGGGAAAGGGATTTTCAGACAGAAGAAACAATGGGAACAGAGAATATAAAACTTCAGATTTGTAGAAGGAATTGCATGGGGTTGCCTGGGGCATCACTTGCTCATAAGCAGAAGGCAAGAAATTCCAGGAGGGTAGGTAGTCTAAAGGAGGTTTTGGGGCCAAAGTCATAGAGGGTCTAGAATACCATGTGAAAGAATTCTGTCTTCATCCTATGGGTTGTGGAGAATCATTTTACCATAAGGGAGAATCAGCATGTTTGTACATAATGAAGAAATCTGTGGGGTTTGTAGAAAGGAACCTGTAGAGACGGGAGGGCTGAGCAAACAGAAAACAGAAGAACATTCCTTTAGGGTAGAACACAGAGTTGAGGGCACAAGTAAAAGGATGATTAGGCTTGAAACACAGGAAGTATAATTCTTTCTTTGCCATGGGAACAATTATAATGAGTAAAAGCAATGGTGCTCACCTAGTAGATGCTGAGGCCGGATTTATGATGGCAACGGGGGGAAAATAAGAGCTAATATTTATTGGGCACTGTGCTAAATGCCTTATGCTTTGTGTTCCATAATCCTTACAGCCATCCCATGAGGTAGGTCATATTATTATCCCCACTTACAGATGTGGGAGGTCAAATAGCCCATAACACACAGAGTTAGAATTCAAACCTAGTGAAGCAGATAGTCAGGAGATGGACATAAAGAGGGTGGAGAGAAGAAGAAAATGCCAGGAATAGGCACCACCAAGGAATGCAACAAGAATGCAGGTACAGATAAAAAAACAAAACTGAAGACTGAGGTATGTAGTGGGTACAGCTTTATGTCTGGAAAATTGGAAGAATTAATATTTTTTAAAACTTGAAGATTAAAGGAAAATAAAAAGTTGAATCTTAGTAAGCATTTCAGTCATTAAGAGTTCAATCACTTAAAAGTGTCATGTATTCCGGGAGAATGATAACTGAAATTACTTTTAACAGAAAGAAAACTGAATTCTAATAGAAATAAAAGAATTTCAAGCCTGCACGAGGCCTGAAGTCAGAGTAATTTATCCCCAGCCTCAGGCAGAATTAGCATAAACCATCCTAGACAGACACATTTTTTTCTATGTTAAATGTCTTTTGGAAAATGAAGGTTTTCCATAATTTTCCCTAGTAACTTAACTCATTGTTGTGTTTAATAATATTACTGTCAAGAAACTACATCTCTTATTGTATCTAACGCATGATTCTATAGTTTCAAATGCATTTATTTCCACATTCGTTTCATCAGGAGGTAGTGAATAGCTGTTTCTGTCCACTGCAAGATATATTTACCCATGATTATGATGTGACTTCAGACTTTCATCCTCTGAACTAAACACAGTCTCTGATTTTTAAATATGGTTGGTCTGCTGTAGTAAAACTATCTTTAATTCTCGATGCCTCTTTCTTGACATGAAACAGCCAGGCTAAATGTGATAGGAATATTACTGTATGAAAACAAGATGAAGCCCCATTTCTGTATCTCACAATGGAAGTGTAAATAAAAGAAATATTAGGATTGAGAGATTAGTAGGAGTTATACCTGCTTATGTGAGCAATCTTGACCTCAAGAGAGAATATTAAAAAATATACCATATTCTTATAAAATAGGACATTCATGCTGAGTTTATTGCCATTTAAGAATAGTATTTCATATAGTATTGGAAAAGGTGCAAAGACATACATATTCTGAATGTCACCAAACTAAAAGTACTATTGCAAAAACTAAATTTCAACAACCTGACACAAAAAATTTTTAGAAAAAAAAAATTGTTGACACCTGGAAATTAATAGGTACAATAAAATAAGCATACATCTAGCTCCAAAGTAAGGCTCTCAGCTCAGTTGTGAATAAAGTAATCTTGATTGGCTCATATTACTTTATCCAAGTGCTTCTAGCACTATCTTGTGTATATAATTAATTGCAATAGTAATGTTTCCTTCGATCCAATTCAAGTGAATGCTAAGGCATATAAATAAAGCGTCATAAAAACCAGCTCTTAAAAATCCTTGTCGATAATATTTATTGTGGTAGGTATAATGTTTCCTTTTGACATACATAATTTGAGGTCTCATTACTATAAAGGCTGGCTCAGCCAGAAATCTACAGAGCATGAATCCTTATGAATTGGCACTTGGACAATTCACTCACACAATGATTCCTGATGGCCAATAATGAGCTTGAGAATGTCTTAAGAAAATGGTAAGAACAGAATAGAGAAAAAGTATAGAAGATTCATCAGGGCTGGAGTTTTCATAAAAGGATATAAGCAGGGCTTAAATTAGAACATGAAGAACTGGAAAGTTCAAGATCAAGATCAAGATGCAAGACATTCCTGGTAGAAGGAATCATACGAACAAAAACACAGAGGTGTGGAGGAGCACGGTGGGTTGAGGTCTGTCACAGTGAGATGACCACCTGGAATTTACTGAAATACCCATTCCTTCTCAGATTGTGATACTACATAGTAATAGTTCAATACCACCAACATTTTATGCCTTTTCAACAAAATACTATGCCAGAAGTGTGTTTATCACTATTTATAACTTGAAAGGCTTGTCAGTAGAATAAATGAAATTACTAATGTTCAAATACGTTAAATACATTAATCTCAGAGTTAATGGGCAAGTTCTAATAAAGGAGATAATCTCCTCTGTACTAAGCCAGGCTCTGCACAGAGGCTACAAAAAATCTAATCACACATATGTTATTTGTAGTCTCTTAAAACTGTGAATGTTAATAATTATCTTACACGTATACACACATTATTTGGACATGGTTTTTAACGTAATTCCTCACAAAAACCTTTGACTATAAGGGCAAACCGAGAAAATGCCAACGATTTTAAGAATTAGATACCAGAGGTATCTAATTAACTTAGTCAATTACCACACTAAATATTACATAGACTATCATATAAGACTAGGAAAGATTTATCCGGTGTACATATATCATTTAACCATTTGAAGTTATGTAGAAAATAATACAACATATTTCTTAATGACAATTCACATTGAATAATATTGTGGATATATTATTACCTAGAGATTAATTGTATGTGATACTGTGCACCTTTAAAATTAAAAACAAATTTAAAGACAGTTTTTGGTTGGCTTACTTCTCTATCAAGTCCAGCTGCCACAGTGATAATATCACCAGTCTCATTGTTGATGGTAAACATGTTGGGTGAAGGGGTGCTTGGAGCCTGGGACAGGATTCTGTACCTCAACATCCCATTTAAGGTATTTGGATCGTCATCATCAATGGCAGTGACCGTCATCACATATGTTCCTAGACACAGCACACATGGAAAATGAATGGTCACCCTTCATTTCAGGGTCTCCTAAATAGAAGGTATAGTTATCTTCTCAATCAATCTTAATTTTACTTTTTCAAAGCAACCATTTAATCACTCAGACTTGACTGAAAACACTACTGATAAGAATAGTGCTCACTTAAAAAACATAAAACACGGTTTAGATACTCGAAAGGAAAATTGTGAAACATTTACACACTTCTAAAGACTCATTTTTTCCATAACTTAGAAAACAAATTCACTGTGATTCAAGGAAAGGATCACTTCAGACCTTCAAATATAGAACACACAAATAATAATAAATGCCATTAGCAACATATTTTCTAGCCTCTGACTCCTCCCCTCTGCCACATTTTCTTCTGTTATGCAATAACATCTAAAATGACATGCTCAGCATGCTTCTCCTCAGTGCCTAAATCGCTTTCTGCAAGTAAGCTGTGTGCAGAATGATGAACACTCCATTTCCTCAGGTCATAAGGAGCCATTCCATGCATTACTGTTGTGGTACATTGAATAGGGGTTTGGCATTGTGGTTCATTTTTTTCCCTACGAGATTAAAAGGACACTGTTAACAAACTCAGGGACTTCAATTTATTAGATATTTTGGAAAGCAAATCTATAAAGCATTAGGATCAAATAAGTTCAAACTAGCGAGATACACTGTGCAATTTAGAAGTGGAGAGAAAAGCAGTTACTATTTAAGATGGTTTGTTCTGTGGGATATTTATAAGAACTGGATTATAAAATTTTCCATCTCTAGTTTATCTTCTTATTGAATACTCTAAGCTCAGTTGTGATTTAGAAAATTTACGTGGTACATATTTGCCCCAGAATTAACTACTTAAGGCTTGGTCACATTATTCAAATCTCTTTTCAGAGCTTGACCCTCTAAACAAGACACGTTTTTTGATCATATGCCATCCCTACATACTTATTTTTTTTCCAAAACTTTTTGCATATTTGCTTGCTTGCATGCCTTTTATTTTTCTCCCCTACTAGAATTTAAGCTCCAAAAGGGTAAGAACCAGCTTGACACTACTGTATCGTGGGATGCCAAACAGTATCTAGCACACAGCATACGCTCTATAAACAGCTATTGAATGAATGAATGAATGAATGAATGAATGGTTAAAGCAGAAATATATGTCTCAGAATCCTGAAACAAAATATTGATTGCAATGCAGTTTAACACAAGATTCATGACATTATCAAACTTTGCCGAGAAAGGTGATTTCAAACTTACAGAACAACCACAGGAAATACACTGATGAAATATCTTTGCTTCTGGTGATCACTGACAGTCTTTTATTTATGGCAGACATTACAGAAGTTCATGGTCAAATGCATAATAAATATATCTTTAATGGTTTATTTTTGACAATTTTTGTGAAGCAGTACATTTAATAAAGTTAGAAATAATAGAGGAAAAAGAAAATAAATGATTTTTAAAACCTTCCCCAGGAAAACAAGTCCAATGTTTATTATCTTTAGAATATGCGTACAAGACTTGTGTTTTAGTAAGGATATGTCTAACATGCTTTGGTTTTACAGTATTTTAAAATACTGAAGAAAGCTACTCTGAAAATGTGACTCAGAAGGAGCCACAGGTGGTTGAACTTCCTGGACAGCCCCTGTCCTCCCACTCCAGCACCCCCCCACCCCCACTCTCATCTCTCCTTTTCTGAGGATACAGACGTGTACTCGGGCCAAGAAAAAAATACCAGTTTGAGGCACAGTTGGTTATATCTAGGAGTATAAACTGGCTTATGCGTAAGGGAGCTAATAAACTGGTATAGATAACAAATTTAATATGAGCACAATTTTAAACGTTGAGGCTTTTTAAAATAAATAAAAAAAACACACACCACAATAATAACATAGCTAATTCAATCTCTCTAACCCCAATCATCTCAGGAAGGCTGGTAAAACATTTCCTTTTACCATCTCGACACCAACAGATTTTCTTGTCCACTAAATTTTTCACATTAAATAGGCCTTTTTAGCCTTGCTATTTTACTATGACTGAACTCCACAGTGTTTTCAGTACAAGAATCTAAAATCCTAGTCAAACATCACTTCACAATGGGAAGAGGCTTTGGGCAACTGCTGTTTCAAGGCTGAGTCATTTTCCATGACACTAGTTTAAAAGCAAGGGTTGCAGAAGACGTTAGGGTCAACCTGACAGTAAATATCTCCTGTAGCCAGAAGGCAGCAGTCACAGCCGTCACCAAGCCCCCTCTCATCTTTTGGTTTTACCTCACAGCCTGGTCTCAGGAACATAAAGTATCTTTCAGACTCTCCAAAAGATAAAATCTAAATTTTATGAACAGAAATCGCACCCTCTAGCTCTACCGACTCTATCAACCATAGCAGGATGAAAGGATCCTCATATAGATTCTATAGTATAGAATCAGATACTGTAGTACATATTTTTTCAAAGGTGAGAAAAGCCACTGTGGGCAGTAGCGTGATTTCTTTTTTCTTCTTCTTTTGGTTTCTCTCTTCAGTCAGTTTTTCCCTAAGTTACCTTCCTGTTTCCCTAAAAGCATTATGAATGAAAGAAAATGACACTAAAAGGCTCACATCGTTTCTCCTTTTCTGGCTTATAGAACAGTGCTGGATTACACTGCATTTCCTTAAGTAATCTCCAGATTATTATCTTCAAACTTACCAGGCTTTGATCCCTCAGGAACTGTCCCATTCCACACCTGGTGTAAGAACTCGGGTCTGTTGTCATTCATATCAATGACATTGATGACAATGTCTATGGGGTTCTCTACTTGATTCCCATTAATATCCACTGCATGTGCCCTCAACTGCAAAAGCAATTAGAAAACAAAGCTATTTAACAGATTTACATCTCAGAGTGAAAAGTTAAAATACACGATTGCCATGCTATCAAAAGAGCATGGACGGACTGAGATGCCGAAAAACAAAAGCTCCTCTTCCCCTCAAAACTTAAGTTACCCAAACTCCGTATTATTAGAGTAGATATAGTAGCCAAAAACCCACAATGACTATCTGCTAGGCACTGTGTTTAGAGTTTTATGGACTTTAACTCATTTAATTCAAATACAAAAGATTGAAGTAGCAATGACTAGCATTGAAGGTTGGAAAAAATCAAGCTTCAGAAAAGCTAAGTAATTGCTCTATTGACAGAGCCCGTATTCAAAGCCAGTTCTATTCAGTTCCTAAATCCTTGCTAAATCAGTACATATGATTCAGGGTAATTAAAAATGTGGTACTGGCACACAGTAGTCATATAGATCAAGGGAACAGAAGAGAATCTAGAAAGAATTAAGTGTGTATAGGAAATTCTGACATTAGTTTTGTTTTGTTTTGTTTTTAGTAGTAAAAGGCACTCATAAATGTCAAAAGTACATGAGTATATAAAACGGTTGTTCCTCTCCCAAGCTCAAGTTCTGTTTTATAGGTATTCTAGAAATTTTGTATTTTTTTTCTTCTTATACAAATATAATCACTCAGCTACTCTTGGCAGAATATGTTCAAAATCTTTTCATTCGGCACACAGAGATCCATTCATTCTTTTCAATAGCTGTGTAGTGTTCCATTGAATTGTTTCTTTTTAACAGGAATGCTTCTATGATTTTCCAGTTAAGTAAGATGCTGACTGCTGGTTTCTGTTGATGTGCTTTATCAAGTTAAAGAAGCATCAACGTATTCCTTTTTTATTTAGAGGTCATTTAACACATGAAACAATGTACATTTTATTACTGCCTTTTCAACACCTATAGAAATAATCCTTTCCCCCCTTGACTCATTTAATATATTACATTAGTAGATTCTTAATACTGAACCATCCTTGCAATTCCATAATTAACTATATTTTGTTATGGATACCACTCTTTTATGTGCAATGAGAATCTGGAGAGCAATGATTTACCCCAAAATGGATCAGAAAATATTTATTTACTGAATTCTATTAATAACTACACCAGTTCAGATAGTGGGAATTCATACAGGAAGAGAAATATAGAAGTTTTTGTATTGATCTTATTTATAATCATAAATTAGAGACTAGTCTGATGAGATTGATCTATTGTGTGCTATCTTTAGCAAGTTTCCCTATTAATGTGATGTTTTTATAAAATGTATGAAAGTTTTACTTGTTTCTTTGTTTTGTAACAATATAAAAAGCAATAGAATGACATGTCCCTTGAGGAATCTTGCTCTACCACATACAATTTTTAAAATAATTTTAATAAATACTCTGTCCATTTCCTAGGTCTCTATTTAATGGTAATAATAATACCAGCGGGAACAGATAAAATGGAGAACACAGATGTCTATTCATAAAAAACGTATTAAAATCATAGCTTATGTATTCAATGGAATACTATACAACTATTAAAATGTTCTGATCTCTACATCATTTATAAGCAACAGTTTGACTCCCTACATGTAATTTTGTTCTTATAGGTTCTTAGCTGCACATCTGAAAGCCAATATCAATGAGTAAAGGGTAATGCAAGTTTAGGCAATTTCACTTTCTTCTTTGGCATCATTTGTTTTCTTTTTATTGGGAGCATTCATCAATTCTATTAAAAACAATAAAATTATTAGAATAAATTGAAAAGGCTACAAGTACATTTCAGATGTTAAAACGCTTTGAATCAAAGCTTTAAGACTGATAAGAAGCAAATGCTCAACTCTGCAGAGATTTAAAAGGCTATTAATACACAGAATATCAGCAGTTGAAATCTTACATGAAATCGGGCTATCAGCTCACGATCCAGAGGCTTGGTTACCGACAGCTGACCTGAGATCGGATTGATAATGAAGATACCAGTTGGAGGCTGGTCAGCTCCTGGCCCAGTGACGCTATACCGCAGGGAAAGGTTTTTATCTCTATCAGACCTGATCTGAAGGTCAAGAAGACAATCACATTAAATGGGAGACTAAATGAGCTCATTATCAGAGACATGGCATGCCACACCTCATGCCCTTTTTCAGTTACACACTTACAGCATCTCTTCCTAGAAAACCATTGAAATGCTGCCAGTCCTATTCCTTGTCCTTACATCTTGGTGATAGGCTTCAAAAAGAGGTGTCACCTATCACCAGAAAGACTGGGGAGGCAATGTTAACTTCTAAAATAACACTCAAAGCAGTGCAAAAAGTCAAAATTAAGGAGTGTCAGTTTTTAAACAGTATCAAATTCTAGCCTGGGAATTTGTAGGTTAGAATATTAAACCCAATAACAGGTGTCAAATTCAATGAAAAAAAATTATTTACCTTTTTGCAACTGATTAAGATGCAACTATCTAACCATAGTGTAAAATAGCTTCACTTGATAACTCTAAACTTATGGTTGAGACTAATTCAGATTTCTGTACTTGCATTGTACTGACAGTCATTGCAACCAAAGCTTTCCATATTGTTTTAAGGTGGCACCTTTTATTACCGCAAATTACTTATTAATAACAGAACATATAAGAAATAATTTTGAAATATATTTCTATACTCAAAAATTATACCCACACGCTCACTTTGTTTTCCTCCAAATATAACAATTCCTAGGAAAAATACATTTACAGATGAGTAATCACAGGATCAAGTTATAGAAAGAGAGGAGGAAGGACAATACAGAGAAAAGGTCAATTAAGCAATACTATTTAGACGTGACAATAAAGGATATTTATGTATTAGGCAAATACACTTAATCCAGTAATAGAATCTTTTTTTAAGGTAAGGCAAAATTCTTTTGTCCATTAAAGTAGAAAAATCAGAAGTGCCTTTATTTGGGGATTATGTCATTCACGGTTAAACTGAATTATAATGTGCATTAGAATGGAATATACAACACAAAAAAATGATTTATTAAAAATACAACTTTCTGTAAATTGTACTAGAATGCTACATTAATCATCTACAGAAACATTTACTTTCTAATAAAGGGGAATACAATGACTTTGTTTTATTTTCTTTTTATAATAAATAACGGGTTGCTAATTTTACTAAACACATAGAAATATCTGTGTGTTTTTTCCCCCTCCGCATCTGATGGTATGCATTTAGAGTTAACTGAAAAAAATTAACTTTTCAGATTTGAAAGCCTATATTTTTGCACAACCCCAGGGATTCTGTTAATGGTATCAGAGGTCATTTTGCTTTTCCTTTAAAAACTCTCAAATGCACTTTGTGCTGGCAGTTTTTAGCAATGACTGCCCTTTTATTTTTTCTTTGGCCCAAAAGCTACCTGTGGCGGGCCAAGATTGTCATAGAGAGTGCAGCTCTCAGACAGGGAAGCTCAGGTGTATCCGTATTACGGCAAAGGATATACGGTATGAGTGTTAATGTATACTGAAGTTATAGCTTACGTAGTCACACACTGAACAAACTTTACCATCCATGGTGTACAGGACCTACAGAGAGCTCTACAAATAATCTGAGATAATAAAAAAATGAGAAGAGGCACTTTACAACACTTCATCTATACAAAACAAAAAAATATTTTTAGTACATACATGTTGTAAACTCTACCTTGTGAAAAAAATAAGACAAAAATATTTCTAACATACACTTGACACAAAGACAATTAAAATTGTGCCACCGTACCCTGACAAGCTCTTGAGGAAAAGGTCCTCTGGAATTTTCTGGCAAGTTGATTGGAGGGATAACCCAGTCTCGCTTCTGCCTTTGTAGGTGACCATTGTGCTTCATCAGTTGTCTTGGGAATACTATTTCTTCAATGTCTTGTGATTCCTTTGCATTAAAATACAAGAAGAAATTCCTGAGTACTAAAATAAATATTTTCTGAAAGTACGTAACTATCAGTGGATATCTGAAAGTGTTGGAATCACAGTTTATTATGAACAAAAAAATAAGTCTGGAGGCCCTTTCCTTGTCCCCCTACTTAAATAACAGAAAATATCACAAAATTTGGGGGTTACGATGTTCATTGAAATATTGAATTCCAAACAAAATTTATTACGTGGTACAGCTGTGTAAACTATTTGCAGTTTCTATAAACCATCTTAGATAGTTGTTAATATTGAGCCAAATTTAATAGGACCATTTTATATATTTCTCATTAGTTTAAACCGCAGTTCAGGTAATGTGCTACTGTACATTAAATTTAGATCTTGATAGGCTAAAATATAATTTGAATTCCAAGAGAAGTTTAATACATACTGCTAAGGAATGTCTCAAATATTTATGACCCTATTAAATCCCACAGAATTAATGCTGTAATTATTCTAAACCTATGTCAGCCATGATGGATGCTGTAGATGACCCACTTTGCACATGGGGTATTAATCTCTGCTGGATGTCAACATTTTCTTCTATTTCTCCTTATATCTGTAGACATTTTAGCCATTAGTCCTTGCTGCTTCAGTGAAAATATCCAAGCTAGTTTGCTGGAACACAGCAAATCATCAACAACAAAAGAAACTTTTCACTCGATTAGTTACCGATTTCTCACTTTATGTCACCCAAATGACATGATTCCCCTTAATAGTTAATAGTTTAACAAATTACATTTCACTTAATGGAAGTCCAACATGGGCATAGAAGAAAAATGATATATTTTCCTCTGATATATTTATTCAGATTTCATTACAGCTATGTATATCACATTTACAATTAAATACCAGAAATGAATGCGTGTATTCTTGCCTTTCACAATAAATAAATACACAAAACGTAATAGTCATAGTTCATAAAATCATAAACTTCAGAATATGAGTATGATGGCCCTTCATATTAGTTTCAAATTAATTCACAGAAGTAGATATTCAAACGAGTCATGTTATCATAACTTTACTGAAGAAGTTATTGTTTCTCATTTAAAATTCCGAATATGGTGACTTATACATAATAAGTGCTCAGTAAATGTTTGTTGAATTGAATCGAACAGTAGTCTGTTGGATCCGTGTCTTATTTATTTTATCTTGGCTTATAGCAACTTCCACCAGAGGGAGTATATCATTCCTAAAAGTCATGCTGGTGGTATAAATAATTTATACTCCCAATTTGATTATTAAGGGTCAAGACAAAAACCCAATACTCCTTGCCAGGAATGCTTTCCTCTTACTACTGTAAATCTGAACTTCTCATCTAATAAATTTGGCTGGAGAAATCTTGCAAAGCATTGTTTATTTCGTGGTTATACTTAACAGCTTGTAAAGCTTCTAAGAAATTCAAAAGTACTTCTAATTTAAGTTATAAATCTCAAAGTGTAAACAAATCTTTCAAATACAAGTTTGGATTGCTTAAAATACACTTGGTCTAAATATCTCATGAGATTAAAAATACAACAAACTACTACTGAAGCAACTGAAGTAGATAAAAATTAAAATATTGGGCATCCACAAATGTGATATAAAGCAAAGTATATATTTAGTTCAAACCATATAAGCTGATTTTTCAAACATAACTTCCAAACCACATGTGGATACTCTACCTTGACTGAATCTTCAGGTAAGTTTGGCTTGAGGCTCAGTTTTACCGCTACTTGCCACTTTTCCTGAGTCTCTTTGTCTTGGGCATATATCAGGAACTTTGCATGCTCAGAGGAGAGGGGAAAGCTTCTCACAGCATACACCATGCCATCTTCATCTACCTTAAAATCGGCTGGTTCACTGCTTTCATACCGTACTTTTCTCTTTCCATTGCAGTTGCTAAACTTCACTGTAAAAGATAATATAGAAGTCTAATTTTACTACAAAAGGGAAAACAATATCCAGATCTGTATCCTGCTTTGGTTGAAGAATGAAATGTACTAACATGAAAAACAAAAATTTTATTTTTACATTATTGAAGGAATGTTTTCATATTAGAGAATATCAGATTGTGGTTCTGAGTTGTTGCCCAGCATCTTTTTGTTCCAAAGCCTTCCTCTTCCCTTCACACACCCCTGCATCCTGTGCTCTCAGGGACGTCTGCTTCTCCCCCACGCCTCTCACAGAGATTGCCTGCCACTCTCTAATAAACTCCTACTCATCCTGCAGGTCCCAGCTCCACAGTCACTGAGACAGAACAAATCCTTTGCTCGGGTCTTCATGTAGCAATCTGATCTATAATACCACAGCTTTATAGCCATGTCTGACACTCACTGGGAGAGGTACTTCTGAGCAAATTTTCATAGCTATCTTGTATACCCTGCATACTTCCTGGCACATAGTCTTAACATACAATTTTTGAATAAGTGCTTAAAGGAATAAAATAATGGCATTTATCAATGTTGAATGCCCACTATGCTCTAGATTTACAAAACCTATGGTAATTAAAAGGTGAATGATTTGCAATTTTTTAGTCCTCAGGGTGCTTATAATAGTTCTAGGAAGCAGTAAGTTTTAGGAATTTTCAAGCAAATGAAAATAATGATGTATCTCAAAATAAATTTTCACTAAAAATAGCTATGTCTTCAGAGTAGAAAAAGTAAAAAGATTTCAGTATTTTAATTATCTCTATCTTACATAAAGTTGAAAATGCTTTCTTAAAAGAATGCCAATCAGCTTATGTCTCATCCGATAACAAAATAAAAGTTAAACCACATACTTATAAATGTAGACCTAGACATATTCAAGCAAAAATAAAATTATAAAATAATGAAAGTATTCTGTAAGGAAGACTATTTCTTTGAAATCCTTAATCATTCCTTTCAAAGACAAAGTCTATGGGAATAGCGTAGAGGATCAAAGAAAAAAACATTTTTTTTTTTCATTTGTGTAAACATGTCATGTTATGGCCTGACCCCAATTACATAGGAAACATTTTGGACTGCATTAATCGGTACACAATACGAAATATAATCACATATACTTTTTGCCTTTTTTAAAGATTTAAGTAAATTTTTTTGAACTCCTGCCCTATATATTGATGACAGTTCTTTTGTTTTCATTAATATCAATTCACAAGACCAAAAATAACAGGCATGCTTATTTCCCTAAGTAACCATTAAATCCTTGATAACAGTAATAAAATACTTTACTGAAATATTATTTTCCACATAATCCTACATATGTCATCCTTCATCTTTCAAACATTTCAAAATGAACATAAAAAGTTGCATTTCATACTAAATTATGTTAGACCAACATATTTGTCTTTGGAGTAGAAGTATCTCAAAAGATACTTAATTACCCCATCTTATAGGCCGTGTAATTTAAAAGTGAGAAATGGGAATCTTTTCTATAGAACAATGCCATCTACTGCTTATCTTTTGTTAAAGACAACAAAATGAAAAGCAAAATTGTTTGGGGGAACTTGCTGAAAAATCAAAATAAAAAGCTTTTATCATCTTTTTGTATAAAAGGTATTCATGATACTTAAGAATACATATAACCTGGATCAGAAAAAATACTCTTCTGTATTTTCTTGTTCACTTTTACCACTCCAGTACTAATCCTCATTAATACACACCTAGATTGTTGGGTCTGCCTCTAGGTGGTCTTCTCCTTGTTCCAGGTTACTGGCTACCCACTCCTAGACTAATCATCCACCATGATTTTCTCCTGCCTACTTAAGATCTGTATTATTGTAAGTAAACTGTAAGTACAATGTTTTCTTAATTCTTGGTCACTTGGTCTCTTTGGCTTTACTTACATCATATTCTAAAATCTATTCTGCCCAGTCAGACAGATTTCTTGGTCATTTCCCACCTCACTGTGGCCCACACCCTATGCCTCACTCTTTCTGGAAGTACCCCCATGCCTCCCATTCTCAAGAAACATGTCGTGCCACAGCTCTTCAGCCAGGCCATTGTTCAGGGGAAGAGTCCACTGGGACTCTTCTGTTGGAAGACAGCAGCCTATGCCCTCATTTGGGAAGGCTCTGAAATTTGACTTGTATTTATTTTCACATTTCCTGTCCACAGAAACACATATTAGCATTTTGTTTTTATTATAACAGTAATTATAACAAATAATGTCTAGTTATGAATGGCTTCATATAACTAGATCTTTTCTCTGTAAGCAGACTGTGTATTCATTTTGGCTTCGTGATGAGTCTTGGCTCTTTTGTTTCCAATGACACTTAACAGTGATCACGACAGTATAAACGTTCATTAAATATCCAGGTGCCAATTACATTGATTAACATCTTGCACCTTTCCAAAGCACTAGAAAATCTTCAGAAAACTAGAAGTATGACCAGCCTGCTATAGCAACATTCAGCAACAACAATAACAATACCCCCAAGGACTTCAAATAATTTGGCTTTGAATTAGGTTGTTGGTAGTGAAAGAAAATGAACTAATATTTGTTGAATGCCAGGCACTGAACAAGATACTTAAGATTAGGTTATCAACTTTAACCTTAACAATAACCTCCTGAAGTGGGAATAATCATTTTGGTGATTTCTGTTCTACAGATGGGGTACAGAGAACCATCTATACCCATGGCTGTTTGACTCCTAGTCTATCCCTCTCCTACAAAAGCACAAAGGATTCTAACTACACTCATGACTCTTTAGTGATTGTAATCTAAACGTTTAACCAACAATAAACGTACAGAAATGACAAAGAGCCTTGATAAATGCTTGTGAAGAGAATAATGCCACATTTAGATCTCTGAAAGTACCAAAGTAAATAGCATATTAAAGAGAAATTCTTAAATTGGAGCCTACGCTAAATGTCTCACTGAGTGGCGTAGCTGGAGTCCCTTACTGTGTGGTGTGAGAGTATTAGGCAGGCAGCAAAGGGAAATTCATGCTCACCATTACTGTGACTGACTAGTCTCTTAACTTGGATTCAGGTTTCTGAATGATGCAGGGAAATCAAGAAGGAGGCCTTTGAAAAAAATGTATTAGCAAAGAAAAAAAAAATACTGCCTTTTCCTCCAAAGGGTCATTGCACAGCCTATGAATGAGAAGTGGTTAACTTCAGAGTCCCACAATGGAGAAAACACTGGAGGAAACTGCACGAAGGTCAGTAATTTAAAGTCAATTAGTTTTTCTATCACCCCTGTGCGACCTAACCTATAACCAATATGAATTGGTTTAATATATCCGTTATTAAATTGTTTGGGGTTTTTAAAACAAACGCTAATTCTCATTTGCTCTAATATTAAAGTAAGCAGCATTTGGGTCATTATTCAGATTTAAAGAAATGTTTTGTATTACATAATTCCCTTTGTATATATAACCAAGACTAACTGAAAATCAGTCCGTTGCTAACTAAAAAAGTTCTCAATGAAATACTAGTTCTAACTGCACCCTGTCGTTGTGGATTAATGCATGTACAGTGCCCGGCTCACAGTGACATGCTTCATCAATAACCATGTCTTACTGTTTTGAAGTCACAAGTTAAAAGACTTACTAATTTCAATGGTTGTTATGAACTGAATTTAATTCCCCCAAATTCCTACGTTGAAGCACTAACTCCCAGTACCTCTGGATATGACTATAACTGCGATTCAGTTTTTAAATGGTAATTAATGTTAAATGAGCTCATACGGGTAGGCCCTCTTCCAAACTAACTGGTGTCCTTACAACAAGAGGAAATTTGGACATAGACATGCATTTACACAGAGGAAAGACCATGTGAGGACAGAGCAAGAAGGTGGCCAGCCATCTGCAAGCCATGGAGCAAGGTCTCAAGAGATATCAAACCTGCAGATACCTTGATCTTGGACTTCCAGCCTCTGGAACTGTGAAAAAATTTCTGTTGTTCAACGTATGCCGTCTATAGTATTTTGTTATGGCAGCTCTAGAAAACTAATGCAATGGGTAACACAAAATGAATTCCATTTTTTAATTATGGGCCAATATTTACTGCCTGTTGTTTTGTTCACTTATGACTTAGATGCAGCTAGGAATATTTTCTCAAATTTGCCAAAATTCACTTCCACACTTGGACTAAGAGCTAAAATGTACTCAAGAGGTTTGTTTTTTTTTTCTTTTTTTTATAACAGAAACTTAGAAGTTAATGGGTAAAAGTAGAAAAGTGCTGTTATAGAATCCTAGTTACAGCACTAATATAGTCATAACTTTAAAACTATATTTATAATCTATAGCCTTTCAAAGATGTTTCTAGGACTATGACAAAAATATATGTACAAAAAAATCTGGTTAAAAATAAACCGGAGAGAGGACAGAAGCCACTTGGAAGAGAGAAAAAGATATCTAAGGGAGAAATGGTTTAATTATTTAAATTATTAAAATTAGATTTAAAATTTACTTCGAAGATGAGAAAAATAAGGCAAACATCATAGACGTGTGACTCTTGTGAAAGAAATATATAGTTCACCGGAGCCAATCTGTTTTTTTGATTGTTTGTTTTTTGTTTTTAGTAAAACATTTTCTTAATGAACGGTAGGTAAAGAACTCTCAGTAACAAAATGAATAAGATTTTCAACGTGTCTTCCAAAACATAAAGCAGTTTTATTCTTTTTTAATATATGGGGTTTTAAGGAAAGGTGATGATTACTTTTTTAATTAAAATACATTCTTAGCAGTGAAACTATTCTGTATGCTACTGTAATGGTGGATACATGACATGCATTTGTCAAAACTCATGGAACTGCACAACACAAAGAGTGAGTGATAATGTAAACTATGGGCTTTCGTTACTACTAATGATAAATTGGTTGTAACAAATGTGCCACACCAATGCAAAATATTAATACAGGGATCCCCCACTTTTGCAAAGTTCAGGTTCTGTCACTTTGCCTTTCTGAAAGACCTACATTAGTATCTGCTTTCGCGAACTGTAAGAAATCTGAAGAGGATTTTCGCTTTTACATAAAAGACAAAAAGTGAAAATAATGTTCAGTGTTTGTTTTGCAGCCAGCTGTCACTGAGGCAGCGAGCACCCGGAGCAGCAAGAGTGGCCCGCCAAGCTCCTCCCCCAGGAAGTACACTCAGATCTCAGCATCAAGTACCATAGCCTTGGACTCTGTGAGCATCTTTGCTTCATCTTGATTTGTTTTGTGCATCTGTTAGCAAGATGTGTCCTAAGGTATTATGGTAAAAGCCTAAGAGCACTCGTAAGGGTATTAATGCGTGCGTAAAACTACGTAATTAAGCATTTGGAATGTGGTGAATGAAATAAAAGTCACCATGCATGCATTGAACTTGCCTGCTTCCATCATTCCTACTATTTACGAGCAGAGAGAAAGAATCTTGAAAGCTGCAGAAAGTTAATATTGGTTCTGCAAGCAGCAAAGTAGTGTCGTTTAGTCAGCATCCCGTAATGGAGAAAACAGAAAAATTCTATTGCTTGACTGGATTGATGGGTGTACAAAATGTGGTGTGTATTTATCTTATCATTCCTGATTTCACTATACATTAGTGTTATCATAGGTTTTATGTGTTATTTGGGATGATTTAGTAGGTTATATTTTTGGGTCTGGGAACACTCTAAACTTTTTCCATATAAATTAATGATAATTACTTCTTCCCTTTACACCCTTTCAGCTTTAGAAAGGTTTCATAGGAACACTGTACTTTTGCATAGTGGGGGAAACATGTAGTAGGAAAAACTTCTGGGGGGAGGAGTATGCAACTCTCTGTGCTAATTTATTCTGTAAACATAAAACTGATATAAGAAAAAAGTCTATTAATTAAAAAAAGGTCCTTACAAATGATGGTCTAACCTACAATATTATTAGATATTTGAAAGAAATTGATCGTTGTCAATATCCTCAGTCTCTCACAAACAGGAGTTCCATTGCCTCCAGGTGCTATTAGTCAGAGCTGGATAATATAACTGAATCAACAGCTTTACATAAATACCCTAGGTATGGAGTTGGTGTTTCACGAAAGTCAAATATTTTATAAGACATATATGAAAAAGTTGAGATTCTATCATTTTAAAAATAACCAAGGAACTTAACTTGAAATATTTTTCTGACAGAACAATCTTCCTTACATTAAAATTTTAATTTTGCTTAAGTGCTCAGATAACAAAGTAGAAACTCCAGAATTTCATAACATAAAAGGATATAAATGTCCTTAGACAACTGAGAAAACAGGCTTGATCCAGTGGATTACTCAAATTTAAAGCAACTCTACATAAAATTAAATGTCTGCGGCTAAAAACATAATAATATTAAACAAGAAATGCATTCTTAGAGCTAATAATTATTACATAGTTTATGTATATAATATATAGTTACTGTGTTCTAGCCAACATGAAACTTTGATAACATGATTAATATAAAATTAAACATCAGGAAAAAAATTATTTTAAAGTACTTTTTTTACCCTTAAAGCAATACCTCAAATTAATGTTAACGATAAAACCATACTATCCTTATAAAATATTAACAGAAAACCACAGATCTTCCATATTAAATGTATGAGCAGTTTATAATACTACATAAACCATATGAATAAAAACATGCAAATACATATGGTTTATAATTTTTGCTCAAGTAAAACCACATCATATTTAGAAACAATTATAAGAAACACTGTAAAATACATTTGTCCCTAAATATGACTTCAGCTTTTTAAATTGTTTTTCCACATTAATTGCTATTTATAAAGGCATATTGGGAAACATAAATAGTTTCACAATACTCACAATTCTCCTTCCATAGGAACAGAGTAATATTTATTAATGAACTAGATGCCTATTACTGAAGAAATGGGAAGGAAGAAGATAGGGAGAGCTGTCTCAACAGTGAGTATTTCACAATGTTTTTACTTATAGATTCCAATGAAGAATGATTACCCAGTGGAAAGTTTGCTCATAAATCTGAAGCATCTGCTTAGATACTCCTTTGACACCCCAGGCCCTTTCTGAGTTTAAATTTGAGGAATAATTTTTCCTAGAACATTAGTAGCCATTCCAGGCTCTAGGAGTCCTTTTCACACATGCACAATATGATATACTACAGATAGTCTGAAAATTTAATATGGACCTTGCTGAAGAAAGTTATTACATTTTCTTTATAGCATATAATTAAGAAAGTAAAAATAAACAGAGTTTTAGGAAACATATTGACTATTAAATATACATAAAAATACTGTTCATTGCAGCATTATGTACAGTAGCCAAGATAGGGAAACCGAAGTGCCCACCAATGGATAAATGGATTAAAAATATGTGATACACACACACACACACACACACACACACACACACACACACACACACGGGAATATTTTTCAGCCATAAAAAAGAAGGAAAGCCTGTCATTTACAACAACATGAATGGACCTTAAGGCCATTATGCTAGTGAACTTAGTCAGAGAAAGACAAATACCATCCAAAATTACTTACATGTGGAATGTAAAACAAACAAACAAACATCCCTGAGTTCACAGATACAGAGAACAGATTGGTGGTTGCCAAAGTCTGGGAGTGAGGTGGTAGGCGAAATGGGTAAATGGATCTAAAACGTACAAATTCTCAGTCATAAAATAAGTAAGTCCTGGGGATGTAATGTACAACATGGTGACTGTAGTTAATAATATTGTATTTCATATTTGAAAGTTGCTAAGAGAGTAGATTTTAAATTCTCATCACAAGGAAAAAAATGTAAATGTATAGTGATGAATGTTTTTAACTAGATTTATTGTGGTGATCATTTTATAATACAGTTGACCCTTGCACAACGTAGGCTTGAATGCACAAGTTCACTTACATGTGGATTTCTTTCAAAAATAAATGAAACAGTCAGCCCTCCCTATCCCTGGGTTTCACATCTGAAAATTAAACCAACTGCAGATGCAGAGGGCCGACTGTATGCATTTTTCTAAGCCATGTCATATAAGGAACTTGAGCACCTGAGGATTTGATCTTGGTGTCCGTAAAGTTCCTGGAACCAATACCCTGTTGGATACTGAGGGGTGCGTAGTTAAGTTTTGGGGGAGTCAAAAGTTATACGCAGATTTTCAACTGCATGGTGGGTGAGTGTGTCAGGGACCCTAACTTTGTTCAAGGGTCAACTGTATACACAAATATCAAACCATCATGTTGTACACCTGAGACTAATATGTCAATTATGTCAATTAAAAAATGAATATAGTTATATGAATAGAGCTTGTTTTCACAAAATAACTATTTATAACAATTTTTTTGATTGAGATATGAAATTCTTGATAATTGCCATCAATGAAAACTTTAACTCACAAAAGTTGATGGTTGCTTAAATGTGTGAAGTGATGGATGTGTTAATTAACTCAATGGGGGAATTTTTTTCACAACGTATACACATATAGATATCACATTGTACACTTTAAATATCTTACAATTTTGTCAATTATATCCCAATAAAGCGGGAAGAAAAAAAAAAGTTGATGGTTGCAAATGGTAGCACAAACTTCATCACTTTCCCTCCAACTGACAGAAAGTTCTTTTTTGTCATGAACCATGAGAGATACATTTATTAAATTTCATGATCCTTTTCTAATGATGTTAAATATAATGTTAAAGTACCTTATTGAAGTGCAAATGCTTTAAATTTTTTCATATTAAGTATTTTAAAATAATAAAACTTTATTTCAAGCATATACATGTATTGCTCTGCCAATAGTTTTTCTTTAGGGTTTTAAACATTATATCAACTACATATTCATGTGAATTAGTCCCATCCTTTTCCCAGAGTTGAATTTTTGCTTCAAATCCATAAATTCTGTGAGTATCCGTGGTATTTCTTACAGTCTTTGCAGTTTTCAATTAAGTTCATTCAGGTACTCCAAAATGTCAGTTAAATAAGCTATTTTTTCAAGCAAATAACTATCCTTCAACAAATCTACAGTGAACAACATTTGAACACACAATCCATTTTTCTTTATTTTTTTTTTTCTTTTTTCTATTGGCTAATCAACTCTTGAAAAAAAGTGCCTTTGGGCAGCTTGTGTACTTTGGGATATATCAGCAAATGTAGTATTCTAATTCCTTATCTTTGCATAAAGCTGTAGCCATTTATTTTCGTGATACCAATTTAGGTGGAATTACATTTTATAATCAATCCTATATATAAAACTTACACAGAATCAGGGCTCTCAAATTAAACTCTTGATGTTTGTCTTCATACCGTTTATAGCCTTTATACCTTCATGCCATGAGGGCCAGAGAATACGCCTCACACAATGTTTGCTTAACATCCTGTGTTATTAAAGTATTCATTTGTACCTCTGAATATGTAATTTACAGAAGTTTATTCTGGGGTTTCAATTTGCAGAATAAAAAATGTTCTTCAAAGATTCTAACTATTGCTATTCACTAACATTTATCAATTCCTTAGAGTAATTGACATGCAACGGTACCTTTTCTGGTTTAATAATCTTTTTTGATTAGTGCTGTCACTATATGTGTGATATGCCATCACTCCCTCTCCTGAGTGCATTATTCAAAAGTGACTCCTTTTCTATTTCTTATACTTCGCTGGTTCCCAGTATACAATTAATGATGTATATGTAGGCTGGTAAAATAAGGAATTCTGCATTTATGTGAGGCATTTTAGCTGAAAGCATTAAATGTGACGTCTTATAAACGGCGTTTAGAGCTTGATCATATAATGCTATACTTAATCTTATAAAAGAATTTTCTCACTTTCTGCTTAAGAGAATCCAAAATTCTGCCTCAAATGGCTGTTTTGGTTGCCCACAAAATTTGTCCTGAACATAGCTTCACCTCTGTATTAAATAATACATTTAAACTAAGTGTGAGAATAATTATAAGGACACATGAATTTTAATTTGAGGGAGTCATTATTATATTACCTAATTAGTATCTTAAACATTTGAGGAGGTTCTTGTGACTGATGTTTTTCCAGCTTTTATTCAAATTATCCATTGTATTGGGGAAGTAAACATAAGTAAAAATGAAATCTAAAGACAAAACAGACTGCAGGCATGTATACCTTCATATACTCTATTTGTAAATAATATGTAATATGTGTAATATATAAGTAATAATAAGTATTATGTAATAATATAAAATATGCAAATAAATATATGAATACAATATGTATATATAAAATATATTTAAAGTCATTTACATTTTAAAAGTACTTTAGAGTAAAGCATATAAAAGCTTAAAAAATAAATATAGCAATCTAAATTAGAATCTTAAATATTCATGTTTATTTAATAATTACAAGTCTAAAATAGGCACAAAATATAGCCATTATTTCTATACCTGGATAATAAAAAAAAGCATTTTGAAAATAATCAATCTCTAGAACTTATAGTCCTTTTAGTAATTTGGTAAATTTTATGTCCAGAAAAACCAATTAATTTAATTCTAAGGAATTTCTTTTTAAAAACCTATCTAAAATTTAATATAATATAGATACTCTAATTCTAAAAACCACACAAAAATTAATTATTGGTTTCCATCAAAAATAACACTTTGATTAATTGCTAACCTTAAACTCCAATAGGAAGGAAGACACAAAGCAAAAGAAAAGAGAGGAAAAAAGGAAAAGAGGGAGGGAAGAAGAAATAAACAATTGAGAAAATCAAAAAAATTAATGATTCTCTGGTACCTGACAAAAACATAAAACAATTTATACTTCTATTTTAGAATGAAAAAGTGAAAACTGTGGCCAAAAATACAAGCCAATTGAATGAAAGTAATAAAATTAATGCTTGCATAAAATCTTCATTTAGGACAAACACATTTATAAAAGTAATGATCAGATAACTGGGGGGATTCAGTGGGAAAGGGGACATTTGGTGCTTGCTCCATGGGTGATTGTCAATGAGATCTGGGGAGATGCTACGTGGAGAGTTGAGTCTAACAAGTCTTACTCAGCAAAACAGAAAATAATAAAAACTTTCAGGAAGTTTTTAGAGAAAGCCACAAAAGAGCATTCAAATATAATTTTAAACGTTGTGATTTAACTTATTAAAGTGTTTCATTATAAAAATACTTTCACATTTTTAGCACTAATATAAAGTTCAACCATGCATATCTGCAGCCCACCCGTACCTCATTCTTGGCATCCTGGGTGGGAAACACTGACCTATTTTGCCATACTGCTGAAAGATTAAGGCTTAGGTAGGCATTGCTAATGGTCACCAATATTCCCAGTTTTTCTCTCCTTCCTAGACATTCAGGAAGATGACACTTCTCATCTCCCTTGACCTTAGGCATGACCATATGTTTTGCTTTGGTCTTGAAATGACGCACATCACTTCCCAACAGAAGCATTTAAAAGTTGATACCCTCTTTCTCTGTAGTGGAAATTATGAAAGAAAGTGTTAAATGAGGGGAATGCAAGCTGGAAACCCCTGGGATGAGCGAGCCGCCCCACCGAGAGCTGTCCCAGAGAAACACCTGCTTCCATAAAGCACTCTGCATCAAAGAGAAATTGTGAGGGCTAGGCATAAAAGACTGATGGTAATTGTTAATGAGGCACGTTTGAGACTATCATGTTTGTTAGGCCTCAACTTGAGTGACCTAAAACCCTCTCAATGCAGTAGAATTAGGATGAAGTGTCTACGAAATGAAGTAAAATCAAACAGCATAAATTAAATTTGTAAAACAAAAATATTTCTTATTCTTAAAAGTCTTAGTGCTTCCCTATAAAAATAAAAAAGGTTTTATTATAATATTATATAAGGTTTTATAGTTATATTTAAATAACTATATATATATAACTTTATATATATAAATAATATTATATAAGTTTATAATTCTATAAAAGGTTTTATAATTATATTTATTCTCTAAAATGTTATGGAATCTATGAGAGAAGCTGTTATTTCCTTTCCAGGGAAAGTCACGTAATATTTAACTAACATCTGTATGAAAGTTGCTACAAACAAAAGAAAGGAATAAAGAGCTATGATACTCTTCCTTTGATATGAAATTGAAAAAATCAAAACAAGCAGTAGGGATAATACAGAAGAATGATTATGACATGAAAAATATGAAATTTAGATTTTCAATAGTCCAATAAAGCTGTGCATACAATTTTATATATTACACAATTGAAAAAGCAGTAAGGTTATTGCATTCTCCTTTGTATGCATTCTAGTAACAAAAAATTTTTAAGTTGTTCTTCACTTCATGGATATTTTTCCTCTAGGCCGTGAAATTCAATGAAAACTTTTTCTTTTGACAGAATTGAACGAAAAATACAGAAACTTATAAGTGCTCAGGAAGAATTATTCTCTCTCTCTCTCTCTCTCTCTCTCTCTGAAGAGTATGCCCATTAACAAATTACACTGAAATATCACTACCTCTAATTAAATTAATCTTACAGAGCACAGGTTGTATAGAAACTCTTCTTCCCAATTGTATGGTTATTATTCTCTGAAATTTGATGCAATTTAGTTAGCCTTGTATTTCAGGCTACTTATGTCAATAAAGAACAAATCTCAATTCCTAATTTTTGTAACAGCTCTGTTAATTTTTAAAGAAAAAAAGTTTTTGTAATAAACTGGCCCAAAAACAGAAATTCTTCTTAATTGGAGTTTTCAAAAACACTATTAGAAAACAAACAAACAAACAAAAAACCTAAACTAAACTAACCTTGTGTCTAACTCAATTCAATAATGTGGCCTCAAAATGTTCCACAGAAACCAGAAGGAACGAATATCTCCCCAGAATGCCCAACTTAATAAGACATGGGCACACCAGGAAAAAATGGATATTCGATGTTTGATGAAACTTGAATAAAAGAAAGAGGTAGAATGTTGTGTTCATTAAGCAGATTAGCCCTACCGGTATGACATAACATCACATTAACTGAAATTAAAGTCCATTAAACTATTAAATTATTACATCCCAAACCATTTGCTGATAGTAAAGTTATTAAACGAACAGAGTAAGATTTTATCCTAAACACTTTAGAAAATTTAAGAAATATTTACATCCTTACTATTAGGAGAAAAAGATCATAGTCATATATGAAGAAATAACAGTGTACATAAAACAGCTCTCGAAAATTTAGCATAATAATCCATAACTCAACGTTCAAAAGCTGAATTACCAATTACTACTGTCAATTCCCCCAAAAGATATATCAGCTCATTAGCCATTGGAAAGAACTTTGTAAATAGCAAACCTGGACTTTCTACAGAAAACAAACTATAAAAAGTTAATAAAAAACAATTATGAAACCCCATATTACATGCATTATTTCTAAAAGCTGTCTACGTTTTCACACTAGCAATATGATGTGTATTTAATATATGCAGAATTCCATAAAAATTTCATCAATGTTACTATTTATTTCATAAAGCCAGAGGAGTTATTCAAAGCAATTACATAAATTCCCTAAGTTGCCAATGAAATTTAAGTTGTAAAGCAATTAACAAATTTGACATAAATTCAATTAATGCATTATTAGTTGGGAAACACCACCATATAACCTGGAAAACATATGGTCTCCCTGTCCCCTTGTATGAGGTGTGATCAAACAACACACCTTTTTAAAATGAATGTTTAAATAAAATTTATTATGGGGGGCAGCAGGATGGCTCAGTTGGTTAGAGAGTGAGCTCTGAACGACAGGGTTGCTGGTTCGATTCCCACATGGGCCAATGAGCTGCGCCCTCCACAACTAGATTGAAGGTAACAACTGCAGGAAGGGCCGCTGGATGGCTCAGTTGGTTCGAACGCGAGCTCTCAAGGACAAGGTTGCTGCTTCAATTCCCGAATGGGATGGTGGGCTGTGCCCTCTGCAACTAAGATTGAAAACAGCGACTGGACTTGGAGCTGAGCTGTGCCCTCCACAACTAGATTGAAGGACAACGACTTGGAGCTGATGGGCCCTGGAAAAACACACTATCCCCCAATATTCCCCAATTAAAAAAAAAATTATTACAGTAAAAGAAACACTGACATTAACCCCCCTCAAAATACTCCCTCTCGTTTCAAACACACCTTTCCCATTCTTTTTGCCACTTTCTGAAGCAGTTCTGGAAGTCCTCTTTCGTGAGTGTCTTTAGTTATGCTGTCATGGCTGCCTCGATGTCCTGAATCATTTTGACTTTGGGAAAGAGCCAGAAGTCCCATGGTGCCAGATCCGGTGAATAAGATGGATGAGGACACACCATAATGTTTTTATTTGACAGAAATTGCTGTACCAGAAGTGATGTATGACACGGAGTGTTGTCATAGAGGATGAAGTAAAGACACTCACGAAAGAGGACTTCCAGAACTACTTCAGAAAGTGGTAAGAATGATGGGTAAATGTGTTTGAAGGGAGAGTATTTTGAGGCAGATTGATGGCAATATGTCTTTTAATGTAATAATTTTTTTAAAAAGTTTAAACATTCACCATATTTTTTTTATCACACCTCGTGATTATTGTCTCAGTACACCATTATCCAACTTTTAAAAGAATTATTATATGAATCCTCCAAAACTGCTCTAGGAGCATGAATGTCTTCTTCCAACAACCTAAACAGATAGTATGTCTTAGATCCAGTTCGACTCTGATTTACAATATACAGTCACAATGAAAACAAGAACAAGTAATCTATGATATATAATTTAAAACTGGAGTAATAAGGGCTATTTAAAGATTACAGTATTTGATTTACACCAATGTATAAATATATAAGTTGTAATACTCTTTTGAAATGCCACTTACATTTAGAAATCACATTTTATGCTTACTAAATTATTATAGTGTCCAGAACTGCTGTCATTTCAAAGTGCAGTCATTACTTTAAAACAAAAAAATCCTCTTCAAAAGCCCAAAATGAACATCTACCTCTGTGAACACACCAACTCAGCAATTTGAATAGATGGGCAAAAATCTGCTATTTCAACAGACAATAATAAGCTTTATCCTCACTACTGGTTGACATTTCCTCTTGGAGCAATGACTGTCCTTTTAGTTCACCATTCCCATTAATTATATCAAAGTGAATGGGATTAATTGCAATATTTGGCCATCTTAGGTACACTCCACATCGTGTGAGTTATCTGGAAATATCTTAGGTGCATGAGTGATCTGCCTAGGAGCATTAATCTCATCCCACCCCTCCCCAAATGCCACTATCACACTCATTATCCAGCTCCTAGGTACACTTATGCAGGGTCAAGGAATCTTTAAATTTTACAGAGATAAAGATTTTGCACATTTAATTTATCCATGTAAATACACGAGCCTATATTACAATGTTTTCATTACATTAATCAAGATGATGTGAAGGCAAGTATGCTGTACACATTTGCTTCCAACTTAGCATTTCTCAATCGGTATGAATTAGTTAGAATAAATTGAGTATCCTTATTCTGTCCTGATAAGTAGATGCAATAAGCAGACAAGTCTGACATGTCTTTTTGCTTAAACATCCCAGCAGATACTAATGTTTTAGGACAATAACACCTCATTTTAAAAAGTTCACTTAGAGTAGATATTTAACTTCTAGAAGTATAAAAATGAAATCAAACAATAGATGCAAGTAATTGGGACAGTGACAGAAAAAAACATGCAGCTAAATGGGAATGATGAAAAATCTATTACATGTGAATTTTTCATTAAAAAAAAAAAAAAAAAAAAAACCTTTAAAAAAAAAGAGGGATCTGAAAGCCAAAAACAGAAACGCAAGCTATGAAGGACTTGCAGATAGCATGGCATGGCACAGTGGGTCCATGTTTTTGATGTACTACCTTGCTCCAAATACATAACAATAATAATAAAGAGTTAAAAGAAAACAAAATAAGACAAAATCTAGGCAGACTCAAAAATATGATGAATATCCAGAAATGGACTTAGTGTAAATTGCCACCTGGATAGGAAGCAAGCAGGGACAACTGGAAGTTCAGTGTGAAAGTCAAGGGGCTTGAAGGTGAGAGGAAATAGGGTGCAGCATCCAGCGTGCCACTTGACACCAAGGAATGGGGCTGGGGCTGGCGCTGGGGCTGGGGTTGGGGCTGGGTTTGTGCAAAGACACAATGAGAGGTGAAAACTAAAATCCACTTCACAAGGAGCCTGAAACCCCAAATCATTTCACAACAAAAAATCTAATACTAAGGACAGCTAACAAAATCAACAATCAGAACCTAATATACTCCAAGTGAAATTAATTTCAGGGAACTTTCTTCCGGTTCTCCTGATCCTACTGGCCACTCCTTCTCCATCTCTGCAAGATGCTTCAAGGTTCGGTCTGGGACCTTCACTTCTCTACATTCTCACCCTAGGTGATTTCAGTGAACCCAAAGGTTTTAAAAACCACTTATGTAAAGACGAATGTTGAATACGCCTATGTACATACAAACCTTGACCTTGACAGTTCCTGAGATGGAGACTCCTATATCCAACTGCATGCTTGATACCTCCACTTGGATAACAAGCAACTCAAACTGAACAAGCGCCAAAGCCATACTTTTGATTCACTTTTGTCCCCCCCAGCAACAAACTCCACGGTAAACAGATTCACATCCTCATCCAAACTCTCAGACTACAAGTCCAGGAGTTGATCGTAACTCCGATCTTATTTCAAATGTAATCAATTTGAAAGACTTGGCAGCTCTACTTTCAAAATATGTCCCCAGTATGGCCATTTCTCATCACTTCCACTGCCACCATCTAATCACCAGCTATTATCTGGAGTGAATCATGACTAGAGCCTCTAACTGGCCTATCACTTCCACTCTTCATGACACCTATACTGGCCTTTTAAAAACATAAATCAGATTCTGCTCAAGGCTTCCTATCACAGGGAGAACAAAATCCTTAGCAAAAGCCTTTGACGCTGAAACCTCCTCCTCCTGTTTCCTTCTAGCCCACTGGGTCACTGCAGTCACGCAGGCCGTCTTATGATTCCTCCAATAAGCTAAATTGATTCCTGCCTCAGGCCCTTTCTGTATATTTGAAATTTATACAACGCAGGACTGGGGAGAAGAAAGAATAAAAAAGATGAGAAAGAAAATTTGAAAAACTGGCAGGAGATTCAATCAACCATCCAGTTAAAAGACTGTTATGTTTGTTTTGGTCTTGTATAGGCTTTCGGTCAAGGTTACCATTTCTTAACTTTTCTTTCTTCCCTTCTTTCCTTTACATGTCACTAGTATTCAAGGGATGACTGGAATTGACTTTTTCCAGTCAAAGCAGAAAATGAATAGAACAAACATGAGACTCTTTTTACTTATTAGCCGGTTTGACTAGAGATGTGTGATATACATCATAGAATGCATAGGGGAAGGATTTGGCCTATTGTGCATCTTAATAAGAGCTAAGAAAACAGAGAGGCAGCAAACAAAAGTGTTTTAATTTTTGCAATCTAGTAATTGGTTTAATGACCATAACTTGTAGCCATGGCTGAGATACCATGGAGTAAACACAGTCTGTGCTCTACTGCACCACACAGCCTCTAAAAGAACACTGGAATTTGAAAACTTGCAGAAGGAATGAACAAGTTCCAACTAGATAGACCCTTAGTAGTAACAGACGAGACCAACAACAGTATAGTTATCAATGAGCCAATGTTCATTCACATATGCATTAAATCTCTTCAAAATTGGGGACTAGTGAAAATTACCATAAAGAAACTTGCTGGATCAGCATCTCAACCACCAGTTATAACCCTGCTCCAATAACAAATGTGTATAGGGTAACTCTTACTATAAAGAAACAAAGGACAAAAGTGGATATTGTACCCACTTTCTCAGATCCCACAGCACAAGTTAGTAATATCACGTTAACTTGTTTCCTATGCATTGTGAGAATCCATCTACCTGTATATAAAAGTTTAGTGTTTAGCAATATACTCTGAACAGAGTAAATAGTCAAATATTACTCTCATCACTGCTGTTTCCAAGTCAGGAATTCAGAATGTTTATGATGTCATTTCTCATTTGGATGTCACCTACAATGACCCAAATGTTTTCATGTACTTTTCTGTTGTTCAGACAATGGTTTCCCACCTTTACACATAGGGAAACTAAAGACCAGAAAGTATGAATTACCTGGTCACACTAAGAGTGGTGTCACCGAGGCCAGAAGTTCCTGTGGTCCTCCCGAGAGGCATCCACCACATCTCAGGACCAAGGGTAATTTCCGTTTCTCATTGAACTGCCCACCGTCAATGAAAATCAAATAATTCCTAGTCTACCAATTAATGTGCATACAAAAATGAATATAGCAAGGTCTCTGATCTCTAGGAGTTTAAATTTAGGAGGACAGGCCTTCACTAACAGTAAAGTAAAACGATATATAACAAGATGAGCATGCTCTTGAGAATTATGTTTGAAGGGAGGAAAAGAATCACTGAAAACGTAATGGTAATGGCCGCTGGCTTTTGATCTGAGCATAGAAGGATGAGCAGGATTCTAACAGGCTGCGTGGTGATAGGCACAAGTCACCAATGTCAGCAATAATGGGACACAAAAACCTGGCAGTGATGGTGTCTTCACAGAGGCATGAGTGTTTGTGAAGAGAGCTGGGCCCGTATCAGCACAATTATTCCCTGCTCAGTGCCTTTGTTAAGGATGAGTATTTGTGAAGGATTTTATTCCTAAGGCAAAATTGTTTGGCAAGGTGTTTGTAGGACATAATATCTTTGTGGGGGAGGGATTTTTATGGACTAGAGACTCTTATTGAGAAAAGCAGTCTCCAGGTAGACCGAAATCCATTAGGCTGAAAGAAGAAATGTCAACATAGGCACAAACTAAAGATCTAATTACTGATGCACATGAATTGGTTCACAGAATTTAGGGGCAGCATATGCGTGTAACATGCACGTCGGACAGTAGGATTAAGTGTTAAAATGTAAATGCCATTGCAGTTTTTATAAAAAGGGCTCAGCAATTCCCCCTTTCCTGAGCCCGTGGGTGAGACCTATTAATATAGACCACTGGTGGCACTTTTTAAACACAGAAATTATTCAAAAATACACAATATAATATGCAAGATGTGATTACCAGGACATGGGATTGATTCCACATATCGCATAGAAAAATCAGGTTCATTACATAACAAGCACGCCTTGTATAAATTACAGTCCAACCAACAGGGGCACTAAATATGCACTTTAATTTGGGATACAGTACAGAAGTAACTTCATCTAATGAGATGAATTATTAATAAAACTAGAAGATACTAAAAAAAAAAAACCTGCTTGTATGAAGGCCAACTCTAATCGCATGTATTTTATAAGTAATATTCAGTAAACAACACTACCAGTTTATACACAATTGAACCATAACCTCAACGAGACTGACACAGCGTCCTTTTCTTTGAACAAGAAGAAATTGCCCTGATAATGAGATTTTTACCATTTTTTTCCTGTTTGGTAAAATAAAATAAAATAAGCAGTAGACTACAGCCAGTAAACTCAGTTCTAGCTGTGGTTCCACGGCGTGGAATCACTCTTTAAACCGCTTTGGATCTTATTTCTTCAGCTGCAGTCTGAGGAAATCTTACTCAATGACTGACTGCTACTATCTTTTAAAGAACTAAAAAATATGCATACCCATAGTCTAAAATTCAATATTACAACAGGTCCCTGAGTGAATATCACCACTGAAGCTTATACTCAAGTTTTTTGCTTTATTTTTGTTTATCTTGTTGTTGAGCAGGTTTTAAGTAAAATACAATGGCTTTTCTGGAACAAAAAGCAAAGGAGAACTCCTATACGAATAAAATTGTTTCCATGTATTTTTCTCTAGTTTTGAAAAAGCAACAAATCCCAAAGCCAAGTTAAAACCCAAACATGACATTCCATATAATTATAGATGAAAAGGTAGCAACAGCTACAGTAATAAAAATCACTGCAATTATTCAATGGTCACTCTTCAATCAATAGATTAACAAATCACACTGGCATTAATGAATTATAGTGTATAATCTAGGTGCTTTTCTTTTGCTAAAATTTGTATGTTAATCACAAAAAACAAAAGACGCTCAAGTTATTGTTTGAAACACAACTCTTCCTAAAATAGACCAGTCACTTTCTTTCTATGGAACACACTTCAGTCATTTATTTCATCACTGAGGTGTCATAATGAGTATAAATCCTTGAAGATCAAATAACACTGCCAGTACTTCAAGTTACAAATCTATTCTTCTCCTTTGAAAATAATGAATGTCAATGAGAAAAGGTAAAACTCCAACTTCTTTAAAACCGTTCTTTAAAACTCTTTCGTAAGGAATACAAAATAGTTCTAACTCTGGAAAATAAACATAGGCATTCGAGACAACTAGGACATAATCATGATTTTTCTTAATTTATAATTTTGATGGGATAAATGCTCTTCTGGAAAGATAAACTGAAGACCTACAAAATTCCTTGGAAGATAACATGTCAAGAAGACCAATATGACTCTACTTTGGGTTTAAGTTATGACAGAAAAGGTGCTCCTTTAACTTTTACAGGACATATTTTCTTTTAAAAGTTTCTAATAAAATACACTCAGTATTTGTTATAAAACATGCATTCTCTATTCAGTTCTTATCATAATAGCCATACATAAGTATTCTACTGCAAGTTTTGGTTTTTAATGTGGAGCATTCTTTTTCTCAGGTTCAAAGTCACTTTTCTAAACAGCCTATTTTATATGCACACACTGCCTTTTGATAATTCTTTCATGGATTACAGTTTAGACTTTAAAACAAGCAACTTTTCTGAATACCTTATTGTTTTTTTAGGTGGTTTCAAATCCCTTGATGTTTGGCAAATTTTTACAAAATTAATG
Source organism: Rhinolophus sinicus (assembly GCF_036562045.2). NCBI lineage: Eukaryota > Metazoa > Chordata > Mammalia > Chiroptera > Rhinolophidae > Rhinolophus > Rhinolophus sinicus. Next base: position 36,509,342 of record NC_133758.1, on the reverse strand, counting down.
AGGTTAACCTTCATTTTTCAGACTTGCAGTTACTTTATGTGAACATAGACCTTTTAATTAAAGATGACTCATAGTCAAGGACTTTGAAATTTCACTTTACTTTCAAAAAATTCTACCAAGCTCAAAGTAGACCCTAGGAAAGAGAGATGTGACACTTTCTAATCTTTAATACATTTGGGCAACTAAGTACAGGTTAATCCCACTTAATAAATTAGATTTATGAAAATATAGACATCTGAACTAAAATTTAAAAAGACAGTAATCATATTTTTAATTTTATAAGGTTACTTTTTGCAGCGGCATGATATTCTGCCTTCTTACTCTTTTCTGTACCTGAACATACATGGCTTACTACCAGCTAGGTGCTATGTATGACATGATCTAGAAATATAAAAATGAACTGGGCAAGTATTCTATCATCAAGGGAGTCTCATCTAAAAATTTCTCTAACAATTTATGTGAATTGAGATGAAGATTTACATAGTGGGGATTAGGGAATTAGGACAGGAAATTAAGAAGCTGAAGTTGACATTGAAGAATATAATTAAATAGAGTATTACAAAAAGTATAAAGTTTTGCCACAAAAAAAATGTTTGCTTTGCAAAATTTTAATTTACTTGCAATTTGTAGGAAAAAAAAATATCTACTATATACAGAAAGGGGAAAATACATCTTGTTGCAAAGTATCGCCACCTGGATTTGAAAATTTGTACCTTGTTTTGAAATACAAATGTATAATTCTCTAAACCTATTCCCTCTAAAGAAGGCAAAGGAAAAATACGGCTTTAAATATTCCTTCCTTAAACCACCTTAAACTACCACCCCTACTCCCATAGAATACTTTTGCACAGTTTTATGATTATATTTTAGTTTGATTTTAGAATCATAGAAATTCATAGAATCACGGAATTCTTTGTTTAAAATAGAAAAACATGCTTTGTACATAAGCCTTCTCATTTTATGCTACTTTGTTTTCCAATTTAACTAAATCAGTGTTGGAGGGAATGAATAGGCAATTTTTGTTACCTGAAAGGAAAACATATGATTTTGCTTGGTTCTTTAATAAAAAACATACTATCGAGCTTCCATTTCCCATAATTCCTTCTGCTTAGTGAACAAAGTCATAATAGGTATGTCAGAATGAAAACAGGAATAAAGTTCTTTCAAGCTGACGGAAATGCCTATGCAGCTTTTTATAACTGGAATACTGACCGTCAGCAAAACAGAGATTGGGTGGCTCAAGCAGAGCCCACATTACATCTGATTCACTGATCCCTTTCAAATTCTTGCCCCCCAACCTCAGAGCAACACAAAACCTTCCTGAGCTCTGCTGGTCCTTTTGTCTGTTAGAAAAACAAAATACAACATGAGAATAAACTCTTAGGGGGTAAAACAGCATTTCTTTTTGGATAAATCTCTCCCTTTTGGTTATTTGAAGATCCAAGTTCTAGCTTGTTTCTTTTTTTTTTCAGCTAGTAACTATCCATCACCTGTTATTTAGCAATCTGTTAAGGTAAAATATTTGCAGGCTTCTCTAAGGCAGCAACTTGGATGAAAAGCCAGTAATAAATGTGCTTTGTGTACCCAGGAACACTCAAAGTGCTTACCAGATAATTGGTCGTTGGTTTTATACCCTAAATTGGGTATGAATCCAAGATTAAATGTCAGAAGTCTGAGAATACTTGTTAAAATACCAAATTTCATAATTCAAGGAATGCACTCTATGTAAAATGAAAGATGCTAAGTGCAAAAACATGCCTGAAAATAATTTTGCGAATGGGTAGATGCAAGTTTCTTAAAGAGTCCTTTCACCCCAGCTCTTCAGACATGACAGCAAGCGACTTTATGAGGTTTCAGATAGGCTTCCTACATGAAGGTAGAACTACTTTTAATGAGTGCCTGTCAGATGTCTTCTTGTTCTTGCACATCTTCCTGTTAACAACTAACATTCCAGTACACGCCATATGCCAAAAAGTTGAGTACAGCATAAGAACACTGTGGGAACCAGTGGAAAAATCTGTGGTAATACTCTGGGACATGCTGCAAGGTGTAGTGAGAATAGGAAAAAAGGGAGAGCTCCAGAAACAGTAGGAATAACACAGAGCCAAAAAAAAAAAAGCCAGGTGACATGACCAAAAAAAGGCAAAACCAGCCATTGCTCAACATATAGTTTACATAGGGATATAGTGCAAGATAGGTCTATAAATTCAGGATGGATGCACTTGTAGAGGACTTGAAAAAACATGAGAGACAGATGCTGAAACTTAGGCAGAAGTGAAACTAGTGTTTTGGGACAACGGACCTCACTTAAACGTTCAGGCTGGATTATGTAGGAAAGCCCAAAGACTGGCAAAGCACTGAAGAGGTTAGTGTTTGAGCCTGAACTTATAAGGATTGGAGCCAGAGTGATGCCAACAGGAATCTCAAAAGAAGAAATTCATATCCAAAGAAGTGGTGAAGAAAGAATCCAGAGAAACTGACACCCAGTCCGATTGGAGAAAGAGGAATGGCTAGGAAACTGAGCAGGAGTCAGAAAGGATTCCAGTGTTCTGAGTCCAACTGACTGGTGGCAAGATGAATGGAAATGGGTTACATCTGACGGAGAAAATAGTTTCATGACAGGTTGCTTTTTGAGAACTGATTTAATTTAGCATTAAAAAATATATGAATTGTGCATCTTCCGACTGCCTGACATTGGGCTAGGTGTAGAGGATTCATAAATTACCACACAGACCTTACTCGGAGGAGCTTCTCATCTGATTACAGGACAGACACAAATCATTTGCCTAATTGAAGTCAGAGGAATGAGGGGAAATCTTTCAGGCAGAAAGTCATGTCTAATCTGAAATTTTCCTGGCGAGATTGTCTTGTTTAGTAGGCTTATTGACAGAAAACACCTGATAGCAATCTTGTATGTAGATATCTCTCAAACAAGATATGAAAAACTTGTCAGCCCTCATCTTATTTTCCTCCTTATTAAATTTATTAGCTGCTTCACTCATGGACCTTTGGCAACTTGTGTTTTCCCTCTGCACCCCATTCTAACTTGCTAGTACCTTTTCAAATATAAGATTTACAAAACTAAATTCCTGAAGCTCAAATGCTGGTGCAAATTATTGCAAGATAACCACATTTGAGTACCCACTGAAGGTAAGCAAAATGCATTTCAGCTTTTGTAACTCCTCTGCAGACTGGGCAATTTCTTGTGAGCTTAAACATCTTTGGAGGTATTAATGATAATTGAGCAATGCACATCCCATCTCTGGTATTATAAACAGGGCAGTGGCCTCTATGAGTCACCCCGTCAGACTCTTGGTCCCCGTTTAATGTTCTACCAGATTTATGCCTCGGGTCTAATGTCATGAAGAGTCCCTTTATTCTCTCCTTACCACAGCCATTGAGCATTGTCTTTGGTTAGCCCATAGCCCATACTATGAGGCCTCTTGCATGCATCCACATTTCTGACATCTGGGGCTGCGGGGGGTACATGATGCATGGAAAGTCAGGTGTTTGAGGTCTGGGCATACTGGCACTTTGGCACTCTTTGCTTGGCTGCATTATTCCAATGTTCCTTCCAATCTGCCCTTGACTGTAAGATGCCGGGATTGATATTTCAGTGATGTCACAGACATGATCGTATTTGATCCTACAACTCACACCAGCCTGGGTAGGCAGTAACACGTATTTCCATTTTATAAATGCATTAATTATGGCTCAGGGAGATTAAGCAACCTGCCCTAGGTCCCACAACTGTCATAGAGAACAAACTGCCATTATTAGGGACCAAATGAACTACAAAAAGTAATGATAGGTTTCTAGCTCACATTTAGTTTAGGGCTTCTTATAATTACCTATTTTCTGCTCTAACAGTGCTAAGTCAGGATTTTACAGTCTGTATCACTTTTTTTTTTTTTTTTTTTTTGGTCAAAAGTTCTTCTCACCACTGATTTTTAAGGATAATTTTCTTCCAATTCTACTGGTTGTAGGAATAAGCATTCCCACAAAATTTAGTCCTGTGTGATTATGAAACAGATCTTGGTCTTTTACAGCGAAACTATAAACACAAAGAAAGCAAACTTAGGGTCAGTCAACATTTACGGTTCAAGAAAAAGAGAATATTAGACCACTAACAGAGAGTCAACGTCTTCAAAACTGTATTCTGATGCTAACGCATGCTTTAATATCGGCAACAACTGATGACAATGTCAAAAACAGGAGCAAATCGCTTTTTGCCTAATTGAACACAAATAAAAGTTGAAAGTAGTTTTTATTATGATATCTGAAAATGATACTACCGAAGAATAACTATTTTCTTAGTTGGAGCCAATGATGCTTATTGAAAGTTGACTGAGAATCTGTACACAGGGCCTTGGCGTTAAGTAGCCAAGCAAGTGTGCGGCATGCTGTGGTCCTTTCCAGTCGATTTGTTTTACAGCTAAGATACTGCTCTTTAGCAAAGAGAACGATCTCAGCTTTACTGTCTGTCTGATCATGATAGCAATAAGACCACTATCTTACAGCGAGATAGCATTTTACTAGTTACAAAACTGCCTTCACATATGCAGAAGGCAAATGATGATTTCTGATATGGCAGTCCTCCAAAAACCGTATGCCAGTGGGGCAGGGTCCACCACATCAGCAAAATAATCAACTCAAATCCGAATAGCTACAATTCTGTAATGAATAGGTCATGTGCATTTTCTTAGGTCAGCACTTTGATAAAAACTGTGCTCCTACAATTTGCCTTTAACACCAAAACTCTTAATTTTACCGGCTATTAAGTGTCAGGAACAAAAGCATCCATAGGTAGCACAATTGGCAACTGCTTGAAAAATAATCAGATGCAAAAATGCAGAGAAAACAGTATAAAGTGGAAGCTGAACTGGTAGAGTCCAGCTAAGATTTCATGCAGAATTCTGCCAACTGTCAGCACAGTAAATATTGCCCTTCTCAAGTGACAATATTAAATACAGAATACCAAGTTGGGTAACTCCGGTCCCAGCCCTCCCGAAACTCAAAGTATATTGACAGAACGAATGCCAAGGATTCTAGTTCATTGCTCTCATATTGAAAGACCTTTGGTCCATTGATTCAATGACTATGCCAGACACATAGTGTATACCGTACTATCTCATTTAAACCTAAGAACCACTCTAAAAGGTAGATGTTATTTTAGAAATGAGAAAAAGAAAAAAAAAACAAGAGTCACGAGGAGATCAAATACCAGGTCCAAGGTCACACAGTGACGGAACTAGTATTTGGACAGGGCTGTGTGATTCCAAAGCCTTCGTTATGGGAGAGAAGTCCATAGTGAGGACAAGTCATGAGTGAAAACATGAGCCGTGAATTAATGTCTTCATGAATAAAAATATCTTTCCTTTAGGACCTGCACTAGTTTATACTTTTACAAAATAATGAAATCTTTATCATTTGGTACATTCTTTAAAGTATTTATTTTAATTGACATGTTTATAAAAGTGGTTTTTTGAAGTGAAAGATCGCTCCGTTTTACTGAAAATAAGGTATCCATAGGCACCTGGGATTCATAAGTATTCCCTTCAAAAAAAAAAAACAACCTCAGAATTTATTTAATTTCTGACTGGAATCTACATCAAATGTTATATGAACTAAGAATGGATATCTACTGAGTACTTTCTACCTTAATCAAAGCCTGAATCAGACCCCAGATTCACGAGGCAATGTGAAAAAAATGGACAGTTAGCAGGCATCTGTGTGTTTTCAATGGATAAGTGTCCATGACAACAGGAAAAAAATGTCACATCACTTCAAGCAACACTGTTAGCAGGCTCACAGAGATTAAGAATAGAATTAGCATAGAGATCAATCCACCTCTTTCCCTTCCTTCTTACAGATGAATCATTCTTAACAGAATTAGAAAGCATTGCAGAAGCATGGGCCTGCCTCCACGTCACCTGTTCCTGAATTGACGGAGTTTGTGTGTTAAGTGCTGCCTATATGGCACTTTTCTACAATCCTACACTTAATTTTCTTGTAATTAGTTATCAACTTATACATTCCCAATAACAATAAAAATGAATTAAATGAATGAAAATATAAATTTACTTTCTAAAAACAAATACACAAAAGTATACCATTCCATAAACATGGTTCCAATTACCTTAAGAATTTTACCTTGATTTTATTTAAACATAATTTTTTCAGCTTCACTGAGATATAATTGACAAAAAAATTGTAAGATATTTAGAGTACATTGTGATTTATATACATATACATTGTGAAAAGATTCCTCCCATCTAGTTAATTAACACATCATCATATGTGTGTGTGTATATATATATATATATATAATTTGCTAAGAACATTTAAGTTCTATACTCTTAGAAAATTTTAATTATACAGTACAGTTGTCAACTATATTTATACATTAAAGTCTCAGACCTTATTCATCTTACAGTTGAAATTTTAAAAATATAATTTATTGGGGAAAGAAGTTAAATAACACCAAGACATGATTTTCCCTTTAAGTAATTGTCCTTAATTTTTATTATGCCCTTTACAAATTGCAACTGAGGAAATGGCTATAATTAGAGGGCAATCATCACCATAAAAAGGAAAAAAATATGAAAGGTATAGCTGGCATATTTGAAATACCAAACTGCTAATAAGCACTTTTTATGAACAATATGTAAGGTTTTACATTTTGCTAATACATTTTATTGTTAATTTTTTTTACTATATGTATGAAGGAAACTTAAAATTTTGGACATTATAATAAATCTAGAACAATTGATTTTCTCCTCTTTATTCACAGATAAGCTTTTCTGCTTTTATAATACCCAATAATATAGCACTGGAATTACTGGAATATTGATGTTTTATTATTTTACATTAAGGGTATTCTAGGCTAGAGTTTCTTTGGTAATTCTGTGATTAACCTGCCTCAGATGACAACTAAGGTGACCTGTTTGATAATTAAATACACTCTTTACACGATGACATTATAGTTGAGGTATCCACATTGATGGTCTGACATTACACCCCAAAGCAAAACTTTGATAAATTTTGTTCTATTTTTCACATTGAAAACAAGCAGACAAGTCACCTCACTTGAACATCTGATAAAGTCATTCATTCATTCACTCATTCAACAATTACTTATTGATCACCCACTATGTGCCAGTCACTGTTATGAGCCCTGGGAATACAGTAATGAGCAAAACACACACGTGCGTGCACACACACACATGCACACTCACACACGTATGTTTCAGAAAAATTGACATTTTTTGTAAATATATCTATAAAAATAAAAACATTTGTATCGATTAAATAAGTGGTTATAGAAAATTAAGGTTTTAAAAGAATAATTTTAACCTTTTTGTTTGAAGTCTATGAGATAAAGGGATTTTATCATTTTCCATTAGAGAAGAAGAAAACACAGAGTAACTAGTAATTTCTTACAGGAAACTAGGCCTGACACAATAAGGAAGGGAAGGGCAGAGGTTCTCCCTACGGAGGAGATAAAATGTAGATACCTGAAAAATAGGCTTGATTTGGAGAAGTTGATGGAGATATGATCTTTAAGGGCACTCAAAAAAGTTGTTTAGTGGTTGATGGCACTGAGTTTTCATTAAACTTCATTTCAATTCAAACTTTATGGCCTTTCCTCATGAAATAAATATCCCACCAGCACTATTCTTATAACCACCATCTTTGAAAAATACCATTTTCATTTCAAGTTAACGAATAAAGTTACAAGAAACGATTTCCCTAAGGGCAAAAGTTGGACAAGAGACCTGAAAGCGCTGGAGAAGCTGTGTTTACAAGTGAATGGTCTCAACTGACAGGATCAGCTCTGAAGAACCCAACTCCAGCTGGACCACTCTTGGAATTTTGAACAGAGATATAAAAACACAGGGACCTGCTGACAGGGTGTTAATTTTTGCCTTTACCCTGGAAGGGAAATTCCAAAAACAACTCCACTTCTTGACTGTTAACCTCTTTGTTTCTCTGAGATTTTCCTGGTGTTCTTCTAATAAACCATCTCCTTTGTTTAAGTTCATTTCTGTTACTTGCAACCAAAAGAACACAATATCGGGGCTGGCTCGGTGGCTCAGGCGGTTGGAGCTCCATGCTCCTAGCACAGAAGGCTGCCGGTTTGATTCCCATGTGGGTCAGTGGGCGCTCAACCACAAGGTTGCCAATTCGATTCCTAGACTCCTGCAAGGGATGGTGGGCTCCGCCTCCTGCAACTAAGATTGAACACAGCACCTCATGGATGTCTCAGCTGGTTAGAGCGCATCCTCTCAACTCAACCAAAGGTTGCTGGTTTCACTCCCGCAAGGGATGGTGGGCTGTGCCCCCTGCAACTAACAACAGCAACTGGACCTAGAGCTGAGCTGTGCCCTCCACAACTAAGATTGAAAGGAAACAACTTGACTTGGAAAAAGCCCTGGAAATACACACTGTTCCCTAATAAAGTCCAAAAACACAAAAACGAAAACATAATATCATATCTCCTCCCACTGGTCCATTTTATATGCTTCATTTGAAGGCACTTCCTTTTTTCTAATCATCCTGCTAAACATTTTCAATGTTTCCTACTGCCAATAGATAAAATCAAATCAACCAACATTTCAATATTCACTTGTGACACTCACGTGGGCTTTCAAATCCAGATCTAGGTACACACATAGCCTGTCACCACTTCCATACCTTGCTTCCCATTCTTCCTAAATCACTACTGAAAATGATAATGGAAACGACAGTGAACATTATTTTAATGACCTGTTTGGCTTCAAATACTAGACCTGCCAATTATGAGATGTGGAAGTGTATGCAAGTTTTCTTATCTCTTTAAGCCTTTGTTATTATTTAATAAAATGAAGAACTCTTGTTCCTAGAGTAATATTAAAGATTTAAAAAGGCAATATGTACATATAAAATCACCTAGCACAGGCCCTAGCACATAGAATGTTTTCAACCAATGATAGCCATTTTCATTTCATTATGACTTACTCTAACCCAAAACTCTTTCTTCAGGTTCAGAACCACAAATTTAAATGCCTAGAGGACCTTTCCATGTGGAAAGACCTCAAATTTAAATTGAGTCTGTCCAAAAGGAAATTAACACCCACATTCCTCCCAACCTGGGTTCTGGTATCACCAGATACCAGTCAGCCAGCCACAAGGATAATCATCTTAGCTTCCTTCCCTGCCCAGTTGGTCTCCATGCCCTGCAGACTTTACCCTCTTTACATCTGTAGGATCCATCCTCTCATTTCTCCCTGACACCCAGATCCTCTACATCTCTCACCAGGTCTCCAGTAATAGCTTCCTAAAGGATGTACTCTGTCTTCGTTACGCTCACCAAATTTACCCTCCCAACAGCTGATAAGCAAGTCTTTGTAAAACTCAAAGCTGATCGGACTAGTTCCCCTTTGCTTACAGAATAAAGATGGACTCTTGGGACTGTGACACATGTCCTTGACAATGTGGCCGTGGCCTAACATCAATTCTCTCACCGTGCCTTGTTAGTGAACTCCACGCCAATCATAGCCCCTTGCTTACAGTGTCTGCAACGCAGCTGACTGACTGTTCCAGACTTTCTTTGCCTTGTTCAGGCTACTGCATCTGAGGGGAACACCCTTAACTCAGCACATCCCCTGGCAAGTGACTATGCATTTTTTGAGGCTCAATTCCTTTATGAAAACCTGGCAGAAGCAGCCCTCCCCCAAGTGTGCTCCAACTGTAACCCCTAAATACTTCTATCACTTCTAGCACTCACACTTGTATTTAACATACTTTTGTATGTATTTTTCCAAACTGAAGGGCAAAGCTGTGCCTTATTCTGTATGGGCTCTAGTGCTCAGCTCAGGCCTGGAACATAACAGGCCCTTAATATAGACGCCTGCTGAAAGAATGAAGGTAACAAACAGACAGTTGAGGGAGTCTGAATTTGAATTTCAAGAATGGAAAGCATAGTTCAGAATATGTTTGGGAGTCTGCAGACATTCAGTGTCTCAGAGGACCTACAACAGTACAGCATGTGCTAACTGTTCCTAATTATGATTTTTACTAATTAAGAAAGCAAGCATTCCATCATAGCTATTCAGAATACCCTATTAAGGTAATCAAGTATGTGATGAAGCTGACGCATTGTTCCAAAAGGGGTTGAGTCAAGCATTCATTTTTGTAAGATGGCTACTGCCTCTTAACTAATAATTTGAGAGACTTATAAATGCTTTATAGTCTAACTAATTTAAATACAGTGCATTACTGAGCAACAATAGCTTACTACTGTCTAGTAATTTATGACCATCTCGTGTATTACTCGGAAATTTAGGAAACTTTAATACATTTGCACATAACTTCCTTAATGGATAATGGAATTTTTAGAAGAAACCTGGATCATAAAAATGCACTGGGAGAATCTGTTTAACAACTGATTAAAATAGGGAATAATTTATTTAAAAATATTAATAGCTATGCCATAGTAAAACATTACAAATATATGAAAAGATGTGGTCAGAAACCAAAAAAAAAAAATATTTGATATAAAATGATTCAGACGGGAAAGGATGTAAACACAATTCATAATTTGGAGGAAAATCTTACATTACTAAATCAAATTAAGTTGTCATATAAGACTCAGCACTGAGAAAATGCTCTGCAAATTTACAGAATGCATCCCAGGTGACAGGTCTTCTATGAAATATTGTCACAAACCAGAATAAAATCGATGTAATTTATCCATCAACATTCAACCGTGTCAATAAAAAGCTAAAGGAAATGAATGGACATTTTGGTTGGCTTTCAGACGTGCTACCCATTCTAATGTTAGTAAAAAACTTGTTTGGACTTCCCAGGGAACTTCACTCAGAGCAAAAATCACAATTTTGCATTTCCACGTTCACTTTTGTTGGATCAGAGCAATGAATGAGAGTGACAGGAGCCGTGACTGATTAAGTAAATTTCTCTTTTTAAAGCAGCCTTAAGGCTGGTACACAATATTATTACCTTTGCAAAATCTAGTGGAGGATTGGAAAAGGAAGACTATGAATTTTAAGAATCAGGCATTACTGGCATGTGCGAGAAACCAAATGATGGCATTAGATGCGATTCCCAGAGGGATTCCTCTACACTTCAAATCTTGTATGGCCTTGTGATCTGCCATGCTCCAGGCAGTTCACAAACAAATTACCATCACTTCATAGGAAGTAGATTCTTAGCTGTAGGAGAAACAACTAAGTTACAAAAAGCACTAATAGAGTTAAATACCTAGAAGCTTGCTAGAAGCCAAGAAGAAATGAGATACTGATAAAAGGTAGATATCTATCATAGAAAGCCTGGCTTCTCTATATTCATGGCTGAGCAAGAAAACATATCAAAGTACTCTTCATTTTACATCTCTAGATGTTTTCAGACCAGAGGGTAAGATTGGTCTGCCAAGTACTCAGCCAATAGATTGCAGTGCTTATGATTACCCTCTTGAAATAAAGGAAACCAGCTTGCCTTCTGCAGCCATACTGGACTTCAGTGGGTATCAGAAAATGAAGAGAAAAAAACAAGTTTTCATCTGATTCTTCATGTTCTTATTGTAAAAGATTTTAGTCTGACATAGACAGATCATTTCCACATGAAGACTAAGGCCTTGGTAAGTTTGAATTGTGATATATTTTTACCTTTATTTGGTGTTTAATGCTAAAAAGTAAAAGGGGAGGGGAGCTGAAGTAAAATTTCCCATTACAGTATTGCTTCACCTATCTGCTTTTCCCTGGGAATTGTGGGCAGAGATTTTATTATGTTAAATGTATACATAGAAACAACCCTGCAAAAAAGTGCCTCACAGTGATAAATAATGATTCTGGTTGTTATAAAGAATAACTGTATTTGATACGTAATGTGGGTCAAATGCCCCCAAAGCATACGAAGTGGGTACCTTGAGGCTGACATTAAGTTTTTTGGCATTTCTTCAAGACTACACAATGTTAGTCATGACGCTACTATTTCCCAGTCTACGTGAAGGTGATTCTATTTAATAAATCTGAAGCTCCAGAACCATGACATGAATTTGAATGCAAGCAAAGAATGCTACACCCCTAAGTAAATGCAGCACTCTCTCTAGGCAAACACTGCCAGCAAAAACAACAAACTAAATCTCTGTTGAAACAAAACGGCAGAGCGTGAAATAGCAGCCTGCCATCAGACGTTGGGAGTTTAATTTTCATCAGTGGCAGCTAAAAAAGCCCCTTCCTCCACTTCTATATGGAGAAAGACAGAAAGGAAGGGAAAGAAGGAGGGAGGGAGGTTGAAAGGAAGGTAGGAAAGGGAAAGGGAAGGGGCAGGGGAAGGGGAAAAGAGGGGAAGAGGAGGGGAAACAGAAGAGAAGGGAAGGGTAGGGAAGAGAAGGGAAGCCAAGGGAAGATAGAGGGAGAGGGAGGGGGAGGGGGAGGGGGAGGGGGAGAGAGAGAGAGAGAGAGAGAGAGAGAGAGAAAGAGAGAGGAAGAGGGAGGAAGAGGGAGAAAGAGAGAAAGAAAGAAGGAAAGAAAAACAGACACTATCTGTATGCAAGCAGGACTATCTATCTACTTGCTGCTCTCCAGCATGAAATCCACAGCAGCCACAAACTCTTATTTTGACTCTGTTTCATTCCCCAAACCCATCTGATACTCTTAGTTCTTATATACTAGGAAGAATACACAGTAATTTTTTAAAAGATTCTGCTGGTGTCGCATCACATATTGGAAAAGTTTTCAACCAGAGGGCTTCTGATTGATTTGTTTGGGGTCATGTGAAGGTAAAAGGAAAAGTTTGAAAAGATAAGCACTTAAAAGTGATGAGTGGCAAATCCAACCGGCGAGGTAAATGCATTTCAAAAGCCTCCTCTGTGATGACTACAGGAGAACGTGCCATGGGCATGTAGTACTTGCACCAAAACAGTGCCTAGTGGCTATCCAGCTATTTCCATTTCACCTGTTACAATGCTAACCACGCTCCTGAAACTGCTTCTGCAAGAGAGAAAACTCTTCACACAGAGATGAAATGACAGGACAATTATAAACTGTGGAATTACTGGAGGGAAAGTTAGATCGGACAAGGTAGATGGATAAAACCAGTAGAAAACATCCTCCTCTAGATCTGAGAATTCGTGATACCGAGAAGCATCAACATGCTTGCGAGTTTTTATACGCATTTGTTCGTCAGACAAGGGGTATTGACGGAAAGGAGGATGGGTGACTGGATTAACTCATCACTGAATAAGGTGACAAGGCCACACGCACACTGAATGTCAAAAAGCAAACAACCAACAACAACAAAACTTTATCAGCCATAACTTGGAGACCTGGTCACTGCTTTTAGAAACTTTCCATATAATTTAACCTGGATACAATTAATAATCGCTATCATGATAATTATTTTAATAGTTTGAATCATTGCACAGCAAACATTCACTAGCTTCTTCCTCCCTCTATGGGCAGAATATACTTTTTTGGTCTATTGATGTTGGGCTTGGAAATGTGTCTTGCTTTGGCCACTGGGATGTTAGTAGATGTGACAAAAGCAACTGCTTGAAATGAGCTTGCATTGTGGGGCTTGCCCTCTTGGCTGATGTCATCGCCATGCAGAGACATGTTTTGGGTACCAACAAAGGGAAAGAGGATGAAAAGAATCATGCAGCAGATCCAAACTCCATCTGTACTTTATATCCAAGCCCAGCCTGGAGAGCCAAGCTCTACCCAGCCCACAAATACACGAGCAAGAGTAATGAATTTTGGAGTGGTCTGTCATACCGCTTCTTTTGTCAAGCACTAACTGAGATAGTATTCATAATGATATAATTAGTATATCACCATAAATAGTACCTACCTATTAAATACGTGGTATAGGGTGAATTTCAATAGAGATTTCATTATTGTTGATAGAACATAGTATACTTACAAGCCATTAGTAAAATTGGACCTTCTTAATTTTACTCTCTCCAACCTTTCTGCGTCTACATCAGTAGCTGCTGCCATTTATTAAATGCTGCGTCTTAGCATCTCAGGCACTAAAGCAGTTGCTTTTTATTCATCTGATTCTTTAAAAAAATTCCAGTAATGTAACCGTATCCCCCTTACTGATAAGGAAATCAAGACTCACAGAGGTTAAGTAACTCAGACCACAGAGCGAATAGGCTGCCGCTCTAAGTTTCAAGCAGGTGCTTCCTTAATACTTACCATATTTCAGTAACTTCTTTTTTCTATTTAAAAATGGTTAAAGGAGGAACAAGCCAACTCCGTAGAGGAGATATAATGTCTTTTTCACTTTGTTGCTCTGTAGGGACTCATCTGACACTGAAATAGCTCTCCCATTCCCACCCCCAGATGGTCCACTTGACAAGGAGAGGCCTCTGGGGATGCCTGAAAGCTCTCCTCTTACAAAGGAGAAGTGCACCCTAGAAAATTCCTAAGATAGCCATAAGGTTTAGTTCAAGAGGATACTTTAAAAAAAAAGTTTATTTCTTTTCATCTATGATCATTAAGTTAATTCAGTCTTGATAAGGACTACACAAAGGAAAAATCAGAGACTTTTTTAAAAATACATCTCCCTAACTAGGTGTATTCCTAATTAAGACTAAAAAGAAAACACTTAAGTCTCTCAAACAATTCTCCTTTCCCTATTCCAAATCTCATGCAAATTATTAAAAAATAGATAATTATGAACATTTTTCTATGAATGGTTTCTTCTTTATTATTATTAAAGTTTATTGGGGTGACAATTGTTAGTAAAGTTACATAGGTTTCAGGTGTACAATTCTCTAATACATCATCTATATATCACATTGCGTGTTCACCACCCAGAGTCAGTTCTCCTTCCATCACCATATATTTGATCCCTTTTACCCTCATCGACCACCCCCTCCCCACTGGTAACCACTAGCTTTTAAAAGATACTGATGCAGACATTAAATCCTTCTAAGCATTAAACTAAATTATTAGTCATATTTCTATTGCTCACGTAACCGTTTATCAGATAGATTTCCTAATACATAGGGTAGTCAGGCTACCTCTGTTTCACAGTAGTGAAAACTAAAGTATAGCTAACATGAGGGCAAAGATCTTTCAAAATTTAAGATGCGGTAAAACTAGATGATATGAGTAGGAGTAACAATGACCTTGGGAAGATACCAAATGCAATAAAAAATAACCCTTGCATAATTAATAGGATGATGTTATCGCTAAAGTCAGTAATATCAGGCTTGCAACTAAAAACATCAGCTCATCCTAAGAAATACAGTCTACAAAGTAAAAGAAGGATTTGCATGTGAGAGGAGAGATTCTGTGTCAGAATCATTCTAATACGTATCAGGAGTGCTTGAATTTTAAAAATGAAGATATTTCATGCCAAACATTCTTAACAAAACTAAATCATTTAATCCTTTGCTGCAAATGAACCATTATTAAAAAATGATTCCCACTAACTGCAGAATCGACCTGTTCTTGATATAAGACACTCTGAGTAAGTTTCCCAGCATATATTCTATGAGGCATGTTGAAAATGCCTCTGTGTCTAAAGGAAAACAAACTATATGAATCAAGTGCCAGAATGTGACAAATACTTACTGTTATTTACTTTCCTATGAAATCAATATGTAAAATAATGATAATGATGTCACAACATCAATTTTTACTGGGAGTTATTGTAAAATACACAAAAAGAATAGCACAATGAACTCATATTGACCATCCAGATTGGACAATTATCAGAATTTTGTCACATCAGTTTCATCTGTCCCTTTTGTTGTCACTGCTTAAGTATTTTAAAGCAAACCCCTGATCCCATTGGTATGTGTCTTGAAAAATGTGAACACTTTCCTAGAGAACCACAATGCCATTATAACCCTAACACAACTAAGGGTAACTTTTTGGCATCATGGAATAACCAGTCTAACAAATTCAAATCAAGTTTGTCTATCATAATATATTTTACAAGGGAAATTATTTCTATTTCCTAGCACTATAATATTTTCCAATATGGAAAAATGAAGAAGTGAAAAGTAATTAGAAAAGTCATAATTTCTATTTTCAATTTATTACACATGGAAAGTGATTTGTGTAAGGGAGGAACAACTAAGAGAAGACATGGTATCAATATGTAGATCAAACTTGTGATAAAACAGATAAAGGAAAACAAATCATTACTTGAATTGTAGTTTATATTTAGTGTATAACAATAGCAAATTAAAAATTAAACTTCTCAATATTCACTGTCATGAAAAAACATACAGACCTGAACTCTGAAGGACCTCCTTTCTTAAGTTAATTTAAATGAAAAGCTGATATCATATTTAATAGTTTGCTTCTGTACAAAGTCTTGCCTAATACTTGTTTGGAAAGGTAGAGAAATTCCAAAGACTGTAGAGAAGTGTTTTAAAGTTATTAAATAATGCTGTAACTTCAGAGTTGCCGTTGCATTAAAACAAAAACAAAACAAAACAAAAAAAATAAGGAAGGCAGAATGGGAACAAAGCAGAAACTGCTTTGTGAAAATATATGCTATGACAAAGTGGCCAGACATTCTCTGAATTCTTCTGCTCACTCAACATCAAGAAATAGTTCACTGAAACTAGCTGATTTGTTTTTTAAAGTTAAAAAAATTAATCTTTCCTTCAGATCAATAATAAATGATATTCCATGCGTTTTGGCTGAATTTTGTCACCCCCAAATTCATATGTTGACTCTCTAACCCTCAGTACCTTAGAATTTGATGATATTTGGAGATAAGGCCTTGAAAGAGGTAATTAAAGTAAGGTGAGGTCATAAGGTCATAAGGGTAGGACCTAATCCAGTATGACTGGTGTCTTTATAAGGAGTGGAAATTTGGACCCAGACATGCACTTAACACAGAGGAAAAATCATGTGAGGACACAGCAAGAAGATGAACATCTACAAGCCAAGGAGAGAGACTTCAGCAGAAACCAAACCTGCCAACACCTTGATCTTGGACTTCTAGCCTCCAGAACTATGAAAAAACAAATTTCTGTTGTTTAAGCCTCCCAGTCTGTGATATTTTGGAATGGCGGCCATAGCAAAGTAATACACTATGTAATGCTGAAAACTCTAAAAATTAGTTGCTGACTTCAGTCATAATAAGGCAAGGTAGTACGACCTTAATTTATTCAATATTATGCATTAAACATTTTTAAGATAATACCTCCCACACCTCAAAATAAAGTATAATTCATTAAAATTATCAAATATTAAATCAGTAACCAAATTTCCCTGTCACATATATATTTATGTATGCGTACATACATCTGCATGTATGTGTTTCATATTTTTATATATGTATATGTATGTATATTACAAACCTGTACACATACATACACATTTATTTGAATCAGATTCCAATACGATTAGTTCAAGGTCTCCTTTAATTTATAGGTTGCCCATCCCCTTTCTACTTTCAATTTTTTTTGCTTCTGTTGAAGAAACCAGATCATTTGTGCTACAGCATTTCCCCACAATCTAGATTTTGCTGATTGTAATTCTATAATGTCATGTAACAGGATCCTCTGCCTTCTATATTTCTTATAAGCTGACAGATCTAGAAGCTTGATCAGAGCCAGACTTATTGTTTTGGGGGTGGGGTGGGGGGAAATAGTTCACAGATGATGTTGTGTATTTTTATCAGGAGGACATAACAAATTTTCTTCCTTTTAGTCATTGCTGATCATTGCCCAGATCCACTATTTAAATAAGAGATGCAAAACGGTAATGATCCATTTCTATAATTCTGTCTTCATTTATTATCTGCAATACTTCTATAAAAAGGAACTTACTCTCATCATCTATTAATATACAGGGTTACTGTGAAATAGTCATTGTATAAAAAAAAAAAAAAAAACAAGATATTTTATTACCCTTTATTCAAAAATTTTCAAAACAGTGACCAAATGGAAATGGGTTAGATTTTTTTTTTCTTTTTCCCACTGCAGTTATTAACCTTGTCAATGCCCAAACTGACCCAGCTTGGGGAAACCTTTTGATAAGACTAGTGATTGCTGATAGTTATGTTGCTGTATGGTAAGGCAACATGACATTTAAAGTCATCTCGTATCCTTCTTGCCGTAGAAATGGGATCAGCCATTTCTTCAAAGAGCCCTGGTTCCTTCCGGTGAACGTCAATGTGGACCCTAAGGGTACTCATTGCTACTAGATGGTCATTGTTTTCAGGCATTTTCAAAGGGTACAAGTAAGAAATCAGTATTTTAAAAATAAATTCATTTTGATACTTCTCATTCAAATTCAGGATGTCAGGATTTTTATTACCACTTCTACCTTCTTTCTCCCAATCAAAAACATGGTTACTCACTTGTTTTTCTCCACAATACACAAACGCAATTGTCCCCAAAACTAACACTACTACCAAGTATGATTGTGAGAAAGTTTCAAATTTATTTTGCCTGTTCTTTTAGATCTCAGAGTTTACTCCACTGAGGATGTACAGTCAAATTTCTGTGTCTTAGTATCATTTGAAATGATTCTTCTTCGTGTGACCTGTTATACCAGCAACTAGATATACGAGGTTTATTTCACCTTTAATGGTTCTCTTCATTTTACTGGTTTTTACACTTATGTAAAATATGGACACATTTCTAGAGTCAAACACCCCCCTTACATAAACATTAGCATTTATTTAACTACATTTTCCTCAGCTCTGCTGTTTTCACTTAACACTTTATCCAAGAGCTCGCTTCCACAGCAGTTTATAGATAACCCTCATTCCTTTTTACAAACGCATAGTGTTTCCTTAGATGGATGTACTATGTCTTTAAATTTTACAAAAAACTTGAAATGGAACAGCTTTGTTTTTTGCAATAGACTTCTGAGATATTTAAAATTTTTCTAGCCATTTGCCTATTTATGATGTAGGAATATGTCTCTGTGACTCCCCAAATGATGTAGGGGACTTTGAGTGAGTAAGTGCTGGGATCGTGTCTCGTGAGACCAAAGAATGAAAACATGGACCCAGGAGAGGCAAAGAGTTTTAAAAAGAGGACAGTTTATTGAGAGCAAATGGTCAGAGCTCCCAAGCGGGAGGGGGTCCCAAATGGGGGTGCCCCATGACTGAGGCAAAAGTTCTTACTTTTATACTTTCCCCTGCCTGCTTGGGGAAGGAGGCTGGAGCCTTCTAATGGAATCCATCTATCATGTTTGTCCTTTTGCCCATCCTGAAGGGATTAACTAAATAACCCATTCCTATCTATCAGATCTGCTCCTTTGTCCAGCCAAAAGGGATTTGAGATTATTTATTAACCTCAAGGCATATTCTCCTGTCTCTGTGCTGGAGTGATGGAGACATTCCAGGACCTGGAGTTTCAGGATATGGCTGCTTTTTTTTAATTTCACCAGTGACACCACCCCCCGCCGTCTACCTAGCAACATGCTAACTAACCTGTCTCATTTCTCTTTAAAATTTAAAAAGTGGCTAAAATTATTTCAAAAGGATAAGAATATAATGCCGTAGAATAGATTATTGGCAACTATTTATGCACTTGCCCACTAAATGAAAGGATCTATCAATTTTCCAAGAGAAAATATATATCTTATTCAACTAATTGACAACAATTTATAATCTAATATATTCAACTTCAGTCAACAACAGAGTCTGTTTTGCCTTCATCATTTTTGCAGCATACCACAGATGAAAACTGTTATAATTCCCAGGCTTGTTTTTAATTACAAAACTATTTTTAAAACAGCCCTTTATACTGTAAATTAAGTTATCCACATCACGCAACAGAGCTAATAATACAAATATTCACATCAACCTGAAATCAGACAGCTACGTATATGAAAACTCTCCAAATTTTAATGGTACAACATTAAGAAAAAATGGTTGAAATATCACAAATTGCATTTCATATAAGCCTAACAAGCACCCAAATTGTTAAAACTATTATAATAATAATAATAATAGGCAGCACTTTAAACACCAGCTAATTAAATGTTAGATTTAAGTAGCAGTGCATGGCCCTCTCAGGTCTTTTTATGATGGCTTAAAAAAATAAAAGCATATAGCTTTGTAAAATTCTATTTGTTTCATTAAAATGTACTTGGGGAAAAAAATCACACCCCTAAATTATTATAGGGCAACATCATCGTTTATACTACTTTTCTTGTACAGTGGTACCTCGGTTTTTGAACATAATCTGTTCCAGAAAACCCTTCGAGTTCTGAAACGTTGGAAAACAGTCCACAGCTGGCCTCACTCAGCGGATCTTGCACTCAGCGGAAGCCACATGACATGTTTGACTTCAGAGGCGTGTTCGAAAAACCCAAGCATTTACTTGCGGGTTTATGGTGTTCGTAAAACGAAATGTTCGTCAATGGAGATGTTCGAAAACTGAGGTACTACTGTATTTTGAATCTCAACCACTTTATTGAATATCTCATTCCTATTTTCACATAATCACTATTTGGTGTTTTAAAAAAAGTGGGTAAAGGAGTCAACAACCAACAACTTAGGAGGAAGTACATTAACACAGGGCAGAAGAATATCCCATTGTTTGAAGGGATGGGGGTAGAAGCAGTCTTTCTCATTTGGAGCCAAGAAACATGGGGGATTCTTACAAGTTATTGATGATGGCACACACCCACCACTAAAGCAGATCTCTCTCACCCATTGTCTTGAGCACTAAAGCATCATTTACACATCCTAATAAAAAAGGCAGAGCTCCTTTCTCATCTGCATGCAAAACTAATGTCAGCAGGAGACCTATAGCTTCAGGAAGCCATAAAGTGAAGCTTGAACCCAGTAATGATCTTCAGCATGGTGTCTACTGAGACAAATTTACTTGGCTAGGACAGATCTCACAGCATAACTGTGTATATGTAAAACTTCACACCCTTTCAGCTACACATCCCTGGGATTTGTAGACAAAAGTATCCCCTTTTATGCTTCAAAAAGTATTAACAGGCTTTTCTACATTTTCTTCCTAAAGGAGTTTCATATTATTATTGGTAACCGTTTATATTGTACAATCTTCAAAAATCACTAGCGGTACAGTGTATTGCGCATAACCAGCCCCAATTTATTTTATCATTGAGATCAATTTAGGGAAAGGAAAAAGTAATATAATATTTATTGGCTGCCTGAGAGGCGTTAACAGCCAAAACAAGTTAAAATATATGCTGTCCTTCCTTTATTTCCCTAGACATGTCTGGATGAGAAACATCTGGAAATCTCTTAAAGCTATGAATTCCTCAAAGGTGGGAGGAGGGAAAGGAGGGAGATGTTTCTCTCTCCTCTTTCAAAAAGGAACCCCAACTCTGAATATGGCATTTGTATGGAAGTGATCTCTGGGACTGAGGACAGTTTCCCCCATCCCTTTTCTTTTACTGGCTCCCTAAACTAGTAATTTGTCCATGAAGAACCAGTCAGAGCAAATGGGGATATAGCAGAATGTGATGTAAAAGGAAGTGGAAGGGTGCCAAAATAAGATAAATGAATAAGAAAACGGACAGACTAAAATAGAGACTGGATGAATATAGCTGGCCACCTCCTCCAGTTCTGAGGTGGTCTGAAGGAAAGGAAAAAGCGAATGAACGTGGTGCCCAAACCAGAAGTCTTCAGAAACCTGAATCCCTATTTCATAAAATATAAAGTGAATATTTACTTAAAAGGAGAAAATAAATCACCAAAATTATTAGAGCCTTAAGATTTGGTCGGGTCTCTTTCTTCTGACATCTCTTCAGGCAATTTACCAGAAATGTTTGTAGATTACAACTTGGCTTTTCTTCCCCTTCTAGGGCACTCTGACGTAACTGTCAGCTAATCCCATCACTCAGGGCCTGAGAGTTAAGGGGCCTTAAACTTTCAGCCTCCTTAGCCTCATGGTAAACCTCCTGTTTCCTACTCCTTCAGCTTATTTTATCCAAGAACCATGAATGTTCAGGTCTGTTCCTTCTCAACATCTGCCTACCATAGTAAGATTCCTCATGCCCAAGAATGTCACAGATGACATTGTACTATATAATTCAAGAGCTATGCTAGGTGGCTACTAAAAAGCTATAAATTACAGTGACCACCCCACCTTGCAGCTCACCCCAACACTCCTCAGTTCCTCTTATAAAGGGAGCTCTTGGGAGCTGAGCCAGAAATTCAGTCAGCAAAGGGTTTATCTCCCGTTGACACTTCATTGTTCAGAGAGGTGACAAGATCTAAGCCATGGCCTCAACTCTATTAGGCTTCACCACTGGTTATGTATACAATATAACAACCATATGTCAGGATGCAGGTAAATAGGTTGATGAAGGGGTAGCCAAACAACATCTTAATTACAGAAGACGTCTTACCAAAAAAGGCACTTGAGTTATATGTTAAGAAGAATCCATTCCAGAGCACATGTAATAGAGGAATCTTTCAAAAGGACTGCTATTTTCAACTATAAATGCTTGTATCTCCTAATATGGAAGAGGGATTACTGTGCTACATTCTCAGACAATTCAGTCATTGTCAACCTCCAAGGAAATCCATGGTCACTTGCTATTGAATTGGTTCTTTGTTTTCCCAGGATGCTAACATTATAAGAAATATTACATCAACCTCTTCTTCTCCATCGTCTGTTGTCATTGTCATCGTCATCGTCATGGTCATTATAATCTTTATCATCATCATCCTGTCGAATTTTCCAATATTAAATTCTGCAGAAGACCATAAGCAAGGGTGTAAGTCCCCTGGGTAATGAGGTGATTAATGATTCAGAAAAGCAGGACAACCACCAACAGGTATTTCTTGTGGGCAATGCCAGACTTAAATGCTAAGGGTGTGAAGACCCCAAAATTAACTTTCACTCTCCCTAGGCTCCGATGATTATTCAGAGACAGATACCAACACTGAGAAAGAGGGCATCCTGTGGCTTTCCAGCTCAAGTGGGGGTGGGGAGTGACAAGGCTGGGATTACACCTCTCTTCAATCTCCCTATTTGTTCATCAAATGTTTGAAAGCCTGCTATGTTTCAGGATTTGTATGTCAATTTATGCCACAACTCTCTCTGGTAACAACCATTTGAAAAGTACTTAATCACTGCCTTTAAAATAATTATTTTTAAGTTCCAAATATTTACCTGAAAAACTAACTCAACTGGATGGCATATTTCAACTGCACTGAAAAAAGGAAACGACTTAGCTAAAAAACACACTAAATATAAAATAATTTCATCTTTTACTAATTTTATGTTTAATTAATTACAGATGAACTTCAAAACTGCAGATATTTCATAAAGAGAACACCAATTTTACATTATTAAGGTAAAACTTGGGTTTCTAATCAGAATGTTTTTAGGTTTTAAGGTTGCCACCGTTTGAGCAAGAGTTTGGACAAAGGGTCTTATGTTTAATGCATCAACAATTTTTGGATAATTCTCGATGGCAATGCATGGAATTTTATTGACAACTCCCTTCTCTAAATAGACCCCTTTCACTTTTCAAAGGCAAAACTCTTCTTTTCTTACTGGCTATCAAACAGACAAGCATGTAATTAAAACCATTTTACTAATTCTCTTTTTAGTTTAGGTGCCACTGAAAGGCTGGTACTACTACTCTACTGTTTGAATAATGATTTCTGTTATAGTCGAGTTGAATCTGAATTATACAAAGGGTAAGTTTTACCACTGAATCAGATGGAAAAAAAAATTAATCTGTAAGTTACAAAAATGTTCATTGTCAGAATCTATAATATGAGCACATTTAGCATTCGGAAGCCAATTCTTGCAGCATTTACACACACACACACACACACACACACACACACACACACACACACATTCCTCCAATATGAAAAAACTGGCAAATCTCATAAAATATAAAAACCAAAAGTAAATTTCAAGTAACACTTAAAATAAAAGCCCTAAAATAAGAACATTATAGACATTTAGCTTTCTACTTGGATCTTCTTCCTCATAAACCAAACCTATAAAAACAAAACTTCATAAACTGGAGGGGAAAGGGGAAAACAAACTCTGCAAATGTACTGACAAATACATTACATGGATTTATACACTTCCTGGTAATGGTAATAAGCAGGAACTTGTTTTTTGAAATTCACAGAATCTGAAAGCAAATACTTGCAAACTCACATTGGTTATACAATGTATATTTTTGTGTGTGTTTTTGTTTATTTCTAGTGACACCAATTTTTTAACACCTTTATTGAGATGCAATTCACATATCATACAATTCACCCATTTAAAGTATACAATTCAATGGCTTTTAGTATATTCACAGAGTTGTACATCCATTACCCCAATCAATTTTAGAACATTTTTACTGAAAAAAAAACACACATGTCTAAGCCATCACCTCCTTTACCACACCCATCCCAACTCCTTAGGACCCAACCTTAGGCATCTACTGCTCTACTTCCTGTCTCTACAGATTTATCTATTCTAGACATTTCATATAAACGGAATAATACAACATGTGCTCTTTTGTGACTAGCTTCTTTCAGTTAGCGTGCTTTCAAGGTTCATCCATGCTGTCGCGTATATCACTACAGCATTTCTTTTCATGGCGGAATAATATTGTATGAGATGGACATACCACATTTTATGTATCCATTCATTAGTTAATGGACATTTGGGTTACTTCCAATTGACTAATATTTTAAACAATGCTTCTTATCTAGTTTTATTTTCCTGACTAAAGATATTCATCCTATCAAGCTCTATAGAGCATCCTCTCCCCAAACTAATATAATTTACTTTCTGTTCAAAAATTATGGTCAAAAGTACTAAATGACCCTGAGAATCAAGTGGTACTACCATTCATAAGCAAGGCCCACCACCTTACAATGGTCTCAGTTTTTTCATTTATGAAACCATGAACTGCTTTGTGATGGTGAAATTTTAATTTCTGAATTTCAACTTTTAGGAATTTAGAAATTGATGCTCAAAATGCAACTGAAAGAATTATCAAAATAAAGCTGAATAAAACCTAAAATGTAGTACAGTGCCACTAGTCTAAAATTAATCACAGGTAGGGAAACAGAGTAGTAAATGTCCTGATTCACCTGGCCTCTTTCCCTCCAATCTCTGCCAGGGATTTCACTGGCTAATTCCATCCAGAAACAGAGGGCAAAGGAGTCCAATGATGACTCCACACAGGCCAGCCTCCTGGGGCAGAGGGACAAAGAGAAGACCCCTGATCCCCAAGCATTGCAAACAGCATTTCCAATTTTGAAGGCTAAGAGTAAAAGAGGAAATATAAATATCAGAGTTGCTCGCTATAAGTTCTCAACATCATTAGCATGCATAATGTTTATTTATAAATACAAAGAATGTTCTGTAGAGAGAGTCCAAATGATAAGTAGTCAGTACACATTTCTGGAGCTCCAAGTAAGTGAAATTAACAAATATGCACTCACAAACCCTCATGATGTCACTATCAAGACCACTTGGAACACTTCGAGAAGGAACACACAGATAAATGTTTCTAACCAGTGGAAAACTTATCAACAAATTAAAAATAAAGCAAAGTTGCTCATACAGCAGATAATGCAGACACTCAGTATTCAACAGGGAAAGTGTTAACAGCATAACCAAAATAGTTTCATTAAGCCTTGTGGTAAGGTTATGATACCTAATGTTCATACATGAAGATAATAACATTAGCTACTATCAATCAGGACTAGCAGCTTTAAGACTATACCAGGTCTTAAGAAAGCTGGTAAGACATGTCCTCTAGCTAAAGAAGAGTTGCTGAGGACAGAACTACCACCATGGTAAACTAGATCCCGTGCTATTCCATTAACTGGTGACTAATTTGACACAACGTGATTGGCCCTGTGCTCGTGAAAAGCTATTCAATCTGAAATCCATTGAATAACATAAGAAACTTAGATTGAGTAAGAAAAAGACAAGTCATTTCCCTACTGTATAATAAACCATCTTTATTCTTTCTCTCTCTCCTGCTACTTTTGGAAACTAAAAAGGCACATCATTGTCACATATTACACAAGGGGGATATTCCTGGAGTCTCCCTTAATTCCAAGACTAACACTGATAAATGATTGAATAGAAATACATGTATTTCTATTTACCATATGAAGTAGAACCATCATGGAAATTCATTCAGTTTAACCACTATGAAATTACAGTCATCTTGACACATTTTTTTTTTTTTTTTTTAATTTGGGGAGATGCACTATTATTTCAGAATTTATGCAAAAAATTTTATACGTATCTTTATATGACAGCAGTTTCAATTTTGGAAATTTGATACACTGTGATGTTAACCTTTGCTTGTCCTGTTCGTCTAGAATTTGACGAAATTTTTGAGGAAATAATCTGAAAAGGTCTATATGATTATTCCTTAGGTGGAAAAAAAATCAACTTTATTCTGAACCTCCAATATTACTTCCACTCAACGTTGAATTTCATTCTTCCCCAAGGAACTACAGTCCTCATTTGGTTCTCTTTCTGTAATAGTAACTCTGTAATAGTAACCCCCTCCCCCCCTTTTTTCTTCATTCCAAGTTCCAAGTGTCCAGAACCAAGATACTCAGGGACAGCCAACTCACTTTGATGACACTTCCCAGGGCACTCCTCCCTAAGATCGTGGACGCAAAGACAACCTTTGACCTTTGATAGCTCACTTGCAGGTTATCCGCACTCAGTCCCTGGGCTCTCATAGGCCTATCTGATTATCTGTATTGTAGTGCACCCAGAAGAGATTAACTGCTCTCCCACCAGAATGTGAGACACATGAAGGCACCCACCATGTTTTCTGTGGTGGTAGAGTCACCACCATAATGAGCCTGAGCTCATTCAGTGCCGACTGTCCAACTTACCTGGACATATCTCAGGAGCGATTCTAGTTGCCTAACTCTCCATCCCAACTTAAACAACCCTCAAGGTTCTGTTTCACATCAGAAGTATAGTATTTGCAGCTACTGTTCTGCCGTCTTACAAGCCCAACTGCAATCACCACGTTTATAATTTATAAAGTGCTTTCATAGCAATTATCTTATTTGAGTCATATTACAACCCAGTGCGGTAGGAATAATTACCACATTTAATTGCTAAAGCTGGGAAAAGTGAGGAAACTCGCTAAGGTCCTTCCAGGATGGAGTGGAGGTGGGATCTGCACAGAGGTTTCCCTGACTCCAAGCCAGGTACTCATTCCATCATGAAACAGCAGACTGTTATCAACCAGCCCCCAAGGGAGCCAGGGACAGAATGCAGACAGCAAAGTATCGGACCATGACCTCTGAGAAGAGAACCCCAGCAGCCTAGCCACCAGGACAGAGTGGAACCCCTCGCTGAGTCAGGTAATCTCTGCAAGATAAAAGCTGCTGGACTTTTTCTGATGCTTGCAGGAGCCTCCTGGGACACCTACTATGAGTCGAGCACTGAGAACGCAGTACACCTGGTCCCAGTTCTCAACAGAGCTCATGGCCCAACTGGACACAACAAAGTGTAAACAAGTAATTAAACATCACAAGATACATGTGTTAGGAGAGACGGCAGAGGAGAGAGGCAAAACATCAGGAAATGATAAAAAGTGCACCATCACGAGCAATCCCTTAGTAGTAGGGTGCGGATTAAATTACAACTAGAATTTACTTATTATTCATGAGACAGTCTGTGTTTCAATTATTTTTTTTTCTCCTCCACATTAGCCCACCCATTTTAAAGCCTCGAGAATTAATCTGATTTCCCACCAATAATTTGAAGATAATGATTTGTGTCTCGGTTCTGTCTGCAGGGATCTTGCTCTGATAATTTGGAGAGAAAATGATGTGTATCTCCCTTCTTTTCAGACAGTGGCCTTAGGGATTTTATTCATTGTGGGGGCAGGGCCTTAGCTTTCCTGACAGATTTAGGAAACAGGAAGACAAAAATCCAGAACTGAACAAATCTGTCAAACTCATTTACTTTCAGGGTTTTCTGCCAATTTTAGCTCCCACCCTCCTTTTTCTCTCTCTCTTTTCTCCTTCCTGTAAGTAAGAGAAAGAATGTGGGAAAATATGCATTATCCCGTTCCTAAAGGGACAGACTAAAAGTGCTAGTGAGCAAAAATGCAGGTGTGTACAAGCTGAAAGGTCAGTCTCTGCTCCTTGGAGAATAAAATAGGAAATTTAAGAAGGGCAAGTACGAGTGAATGCAAGGAGGAAAGAACTCAGATGGCAGAGACATCTGTCCGTAACTGTCGCTCCATTATCCATCATCGTGCATTCACAACAGAATGCCTTCCTAGAACAGGACACTGACCTGTCCTCCCCTTCTCCACCTCTTATCTTCCTATTAGCCCTAAAGCAGGGAAAGAATTAAACCTATTTTTTTAATTTTTTTTTGGATTGCTAAACATTAACAAACCACTGACATTCTGGCAAGATAGCATGCATTTTCTTAATCAGCAACCAACCCAAGTAATTTTGTTTATAACCTACTTAAGATAAATCTTGTCACTTAAATATTCTAGATGAGCCTGTGTCCACTGTCCATTTCCTTGAAGTAACTTGAATAATGCTTCTTCCCTGCTTCGTTCCTCCTTCTAGCCTGCAATTTGGCTCCGTCTCACACGCAGGGATTACACTATTAACTCTAAGGGTGGCAATAATAACACCTACAATTCCGCCAGCATCATAAAAAATGACTAGTTTCTGAGCCTTTTTCATCATACAATTCCTCTTCTAAGATCCTAGAAACTAACAAGACAACAGGGATAATGATAATACTCTTGATAAGGCCGTGAATGATTGCTTAATTACTAACGTCAATTGACTGTCGACTGCTTGTCTTGAAAGGAAACGCAACATGTGACAGTATGAATCCCTGATTCCCTTCTCCTTGACCTTGAACCCAAGCCCTGCAATCTAGCTCTTCGTCATCACTTTTTCCTGTTCCTCTCCCACTTTAGTACATTCTCCTTACCAGTCTTTCTTTCATCTCTCTCTCTCGGGTGTGTGTGTGTGTGTGACCCCCATACTCCCTGGTTGAATCTCCTTTAAATGATATAAAGAGCCCTTTGTCCTGTCCAAGCTAATGACCCACCTGTCTGCAGCACTAGACTTATGTGACCACCATACCAAATGCCTTCCCGCGTCTGCAGCATCTGCATTCATGTGGCTGTCCTTCCTTTCCGATGTCTCATCCCCACATGGCGAAGGACTGTTCAACCTTGAAGTCTACCTGGCAGGGACCTCTCTGTTCTCACCACAATTTGGGATCATATACTTTTTAGTTGTCTGTCTGCCCCACTTGTTCTACCAGGTCAGGGGCTCTGTCCCTTTAGTTAACCATCTTATTCCTCCAGGACTTAGCAAGTAACCGATAAAGAGTTTTGAGTAATAAAACAGAGAAGAAGGTCATATCCAAATGATAGAGACGAAAACCAAAACAAATCAACAACTTTCCATGAAGCTTGAACATGTAACACAGGGAAGCTTTCTGAACGTTATGGTGTATTTATCATTATAATGTATTATCCTTCAAATAAAAGTAATAGATTAAAAGGCTTTAAATAATTCTTCACACCCAAAGCCATCATTTCTGTTCTGTGCAAAGTAATATTTGAATATGTGAGTGGTAGCATAAATTCAAACCAAAAATCCATCACTGTTCAAAAACATATGAACCCTAGTTGGATTTGTGGGTTACACACATGCTTATGTGTGTATGTGTCTACTGATATACACATATGCTCACATATACACTCACACTTAGAGTTACTATTACTGTCTATCAGTATACTAATTGTCAATAATCTCACATAAATTATATAGTTAGTGACACCAAATGTTTTTTCAAAAAATGACCATTTTATGGATGCATATATCCTAGAGGGTACTGCAAGAATATCAGTGAGAATCATTATGCCTGTATTTGGACTACATTTCCTTTAGCTCGCTAGCGTAAACAAATCTCCCAAATAGCCCTATTAGTAAATGAAATATTTACTACATTGATACATTTGCCAAAAAATTTGCTGACCAAAAATGTTTTTAATGTAGAGAACTTCATTTCACAGGGTATTTATTTCATATCCTTTGTCAGGGTTCACATACAATAGAAGCCTTTAAAAGCTTAACAGGCATGTTTTCTAATAACAATTTTAAAGTTTTTATTTTTAAAAAAATCAATATAAATGTAGGATGTCTTAGTGCTTGTTTCTCTTTGAAAAATATAAATCAAGCTCCTGACGCTCTAGAAAAAGACACTATTTTAAATTTTGCTTTCAAAAGTGTCCCTTACAATGAGTCTTTAAATGTTTGTATTTTTTAAGGTGGGGGATGACTTCCTAAAAAAGTGACCTTGAGCCTCCTTAGCTTACTACAGACAGATAATAGTATCACTCTGCTGAAATTGTTGGGAGGATTATAATATATGGGAAACATTTGGCCTAGTATCTAGTGCACTGTAAGGTACACTATACATATTAATAGAAATAAAACTACTAATAGGGGTATTATAGGCTTTGGAATGAGAGTACCTGGGTTCGAAACCAGTTTGATTCTCTACTAGTCATGTGACCTTGGGAGGTACTTACTTAATATACGCAAGTTTCAGCATCCTTATCAAAAAAAAAAAAAGGGAGTAACAAGACAGATAGTAGATCCTGGGGTTGCTGCAAGATTCAACGAGATAGTACACCTAAAAAGCCTAGCACAGCACCTAGCCATGCATTATCTTATTACTTCCACTGTATTAATTTTATCAGCATGTGAGGGGAGAGGGAGGCAGGGAGAATGTGGCCAAGGAATTCTGGGAAACTACAAATTCTCTATAGGAATTTTTAAAATTAAATTCTGGTTTCATTCACATAATATAATCATTGAAGTTAAGAGTACTTAGTGCCCACGTGTGTCCACATGTACAAAGAGGTACAAAGCAGTCATGGAAAGATGGACTAATATGTAGATAATACTCTCTTGTTAAGTAAAGGTCAAATGAGGCCATACCATGTTGTATGAAGTTTTGAAATCATTTGAATAAGGAAAGCAGTGAGGAAAGACAGCTGTCATATGACACATGAATACCTAAGAATACTGAAACCCCTAGTGTAACACAGACACACTTTGTACAATGTTTTTTTCAACAAAACATCATCATCCATGACACCGAATTTACACTCTAATTACAGTTTTAGTGGATTTTTAATTTTTTGGTATATGTTTAAAGTTACTTTGATTTTACAATTATATGAGCCATGTATTATAAGAAAGGTTTAACTAGTCTCATATTTTGCATGTTCATAACTAACATGATATAATTTAAATCTTTACTGAAAGAGGCCCTTTCATTTCTGAAGTTTGAGAAATACTGTTTTTAGGGAAGGCATTGATTAACTCATCAGCTCTCATACAAAATTATACCCAAACATCTTTGCCAATCTCTGATAACTGAAAAGCAAAGAATTGTGAAAATTAAATGAGGTAATGCGTGAGAAGAACTCTATATAGTATCAGTCTCTTGCCCTCAATAAAGGTTTGCCATTACCATTTCCATCATTATTGTAATCATGAGTCATCATCATCTATAGAAGTTATCCATCTTCCACTTTGAGAATGAAACCTGGGTTTTATTTGCAAATAGTCCAATTGGCAAAAAAATGTTAATTTTATCTTTCCTATTTTAGTATAATTACTGTTTTCTGGCACACTGGCTGCACTGCTGTTTTAAGTATGTTAAAACTGATAAAAAGAAAAGTGAGTGACAGCATACCATTCTGCTTGTTTATAACGGCAGAAGTCATAATCTTTGGAATAAACAGGAAATTAATAAGTTATATCAGAGACTTACAGAATCTTCAAATTGAATGAAATGAAAACTTATAAAGGAAGATGTCATCAAATTAGAAATTAAAATAAGATTTAAAGAAATCCTTTAATAAAGGAAATCACCAGTATAAGAACATCCAAAAATTCCTGTTTCTATTAGACTGAAGTATTCTACAGTGCTGTCTGAAAATTTGGAAAGGTCATTATTTTGTAACTCCCTCCAAAAATCAACAGAAAAAATAAAAGACATTGCAAACATTTATCCTGTTCCAAAAGAAAAGGAACAGTAGTTATTGCTAACATTTATTCTCCTGCAAAGTGGAAGCTTTGCAAAATTCTAGACACTAAATCAAATCTGTGGCCATTACAAGGAAGGAAGTACTTGGTTATCAAGTTCAAGACTGATTATCCTGTGTTCAGAGAACACCAAATTTGGATGTAAGCTCTGTACAAGGAGATATCAATGCCATAGCACATATTCTTACTACTTGAAAATTGTCCTTGCATATAGGACAAGTCACATTCCTTTTGCATTTCCACTTAATATGAAAACAGTTTTCATGAAATCTTGGAATGTATTTCCTGATACCCATTCCGTGCCCCCAGAACTATCCATATTAACTAAAAGGATCCTTCAGAGTTGAAAAAAAATGTTCAAATCAGTAGGTTAAGTTCCAGTTCTTGGGCAAACACTACACTTACTCAATTCATACAGGAGAGTAGTGGTGTTCATTTATAAATAAAGATGAAGATTCATTAATTAATTTATTGATTATTCATTAATGTCTTAAAAAAAAGAGGGATAGCATTTCAGCAATAGGGAAGGTAGTGTGTTGGGAAAGAATTTAACTGAAGAAGTTTAGGTGGTAAAGGCCACTGTTGGTGACTAATTGAGATACTGAGATAAGGAGGTGGAATGAAGCTATCTTGACTTCAGGACAACGTACTTCTTGATCTTACCCACCTGCCTCACCTCCTGACACTCCCCTCCCTCACATCCAATACCCCAGCTACACTAAATCCTCCCTCCCAATACTGTGTGCTTTCAAGCACCCAGGTATTTGCACATTGAATCTTTCTGCCTGAAATACACCTCGCCAGCTGAAAAGCTCCTACTGATCTTTCAAGACCCTAGGAAAACATTTCCACACATCAAAAGCTTTCTATGCCTTTCCCCCCAGAAGTGTAATCCTGGTCTTTTACGCATCCAAAGCACACCACTCACTATTCCATCATGAGCCTGCTCTTTTCACACTGGGGGGAAATCATCAAATCTGTGATAACTTTGAACGGGACGTTTCCTCTGGACACTAATAACATCATTCCTCCACACATGAATCAGAGGAGAACACGCTTTGAACGGTAATTATTTGCCTACCTGCTTTAGTAATGGACTTTCAGTCCCTTAAGCCTACAGGAATGTTTCTTCTTCATCTTTGCATCTGGCAACTTAGTAAGTGCTCAACAAATATTTGCTAAACAAATAATTAAAATAGTCTAACATTTGGCTATCTAAATGGTCTGACTCCTTCCCGTGCTTAGCTTAATTTCTCAAAATACAACTGCAGTAGAAAAGCAATTTTCCTCCTCCTCATCATCATCCATACATGCTTGCACTATTTTCTATCCCCACCCTAGATTACAAAAACCCTTGCTCTTTAACTATTCTTTCTATTCCTTTCTTTAACTTCTCCATTAATTCTTAAAATATGGCAACATATCCAGAAAAACATTTTACAACAGAGGCACAGCAGAAGGTTTACATTTCTAATCTTGTATAAGTCTGAGTCCTCTTCGTATACAATCAAAATATATATTCAGCTATATTTGGGTCTCTCCAATTATTTGTGAGTCTATGTAGCTGTGCACTAGTCAGCTTTTTTCATAGCTGTAAGTTTTATAATCCCAATGAATGTCTTTTTTTTATCCTTTGTAGGATCAATTTACTTTAAAGGAAAAAAAGAAAGAAAGAAAAGAAAGAATGATGTTCTGGTCGATAATTCAAAGTGGTAAAGATTCCCAATTCCAGTCCTGCTATCAAGTCAGAGGCAAGGTGACATGTCCTTGAGAAAGGCAGAGCTCTGTCAAGCCGGACACTACCCTGAAACCACTGACCTGCATAACGATATAGTCGGTAGGCTTTTTAAAAAGTAATTTTTCCCCCAGAGAAAATGTGTCATATGATCATAGAGATTTAACTGATTTTTAAAAACGGGCCCATTATTTTATAAGTAATAAAAAGCAAAATTTTAGCAAAGGGAAACGTGAGATCAGAAAACTATCTTCCTCTATCTCACATATAAACTGAAATTCTCTAGAATGACATCACTCACAGTCGGATTCAGGGACCCTGAGGAGCTTCCAGTGACTAATGACAGAGTCCTCAGGAAGAGAATGCAGGGCTGAGAGTCAAAAGAGAAAGAGGAATATTCTGGTAATTAATTTACCAGAAGGTGAAGGAAAGACAAGACCCTGAAGGCAAAGCATAAACCAAAAAGACACTTGCTCTAAGGCCAAAGAGAAATTAAGCAATGGCTATCAAAGGTCATTATCTAAAACCTAACACAAGCCCAGAGGCCTCTCAGGGATATTCTGAAAACCACCAAGAACACCTGAATACAGAAATATCTGTTTTCATTTCTTATTTAATAAGGTCACTTCAAATATTCCCTATTCCTATTCAAAAACACTAAAGTCTACAGAAATTATGTTAAACAGAAGTTTACAATTCTAATTGGTTTACAGATCTAATTTCTACTATAAAGATGCCCCACTTTCTTAATTTTGGAGTTGTTAGGAGATATCTCAAAACATTTAATAATTAGGTCTTCCAGAAATTAAGGTAGCACAAGACAACAGAGAAAAAGGAAATCCTTTCTTAAAAATCTGAAACCTTTCATTATCAAAAATGTTGAAAAAAATTGTAATACATTTTGACAGTTTAAAGTTATTTTGTTCATCTAATACTTACAGCTTATTCATGAAATCATGTTCATGCTAAAACTAAGACCAACCTAATTTAAGAGTTATACAGTAAATTGGGAAAGATGCAATTCTCCTTCATTTAATCAGCTATTGCTGAGCACCTAGGATATTCCACACCTTATAATAATACAAGTAAAAATATTTAACAATACTCAAAAGGGTCATCCTTCACACCTAAATCACATTTCCGGTAATGCACAGATTTCCTATAAGCTTAGCACCTCCTAACTCCTGGAAAGCAACAGCTGTGCCTACCAAGGTATCTTGTGTTCAAACATTCTTTTCACCTAAAATGATTTCTTATCCCCAAAGCAAGTAAGCAGCCCACTGAGCAGCTTTGTGATTCAGGGTAAATGACTACGCACTGAGCCTTGAGCTCCTCATTGGGAAAAGGCTGCTGTGAAGCTTACCCAGAGGCTTAACCATACGTGAAGGAACTGGCATGACTTCTCATCCACCACAGGCATCACTTACACGAAGCCGCCTCATTCTCTAATAGATCCAGCCCAAGATGCTATTTGTCCATCTAGGTCAGAATCACCTCTCCTCTCCTGGATTCCTTGAATTCGAACAATTTAGCATTTACTTGTTTTTCACGATTTAGTTATGTTAGTAATTCTCCCAGGTATATTTTAGATCTTTAGGACAGGTCCCATCTTATACCCTGAAGCACTGTGTAGAATACTGGTCAAAATAAATATTCATTGATTAATTTATTGTGGAAGCCCGGAGTGGAGCCATTGAAAATATTTTTTTAAAGCAAATAACTTATACTTAGATATTAATGTTTAGAAAATTGTAAGGAATCCTTCACATATGCTCTGTATTTAAAGATTTTTACAAACTGGCTGCAACATTTTATCTGATGATGTTTTGCAAATTCCAATATTATAAATCTTTACATTCTTAGATCATCCTACACAAGTAATTTTTCTCCATTATATGAGTAAAATACACCATTAATTATATTATTTCACCTGCCATGTGTAACGGTGCTTCTTGGGGAAAATACCATCTGGCTTCAGGATTGTTCATAAGACTTTCCTGAATAATGATTACACTGCTTTTATAAAATTAATTATTTTCTACGCTACACACATTAGAACATGTTGGCATGCTTAGACTGGTTACCTGAGTGGCTGTCGAACCTCACATATAATTTAACATTAGGTAATGAAATATATGTGAATAACGTTTGCCAAAGGCAAAACATTTTACAACAGGGTATTTCATTTGATTAAAATACATAACATAGGCAGGTAAGAAAGCGTTTAGCATTTTTTCATTGTCATCTCTCGAATTGCACTCTTTTCCATATCAACTTCTCAGAAAATATAATCAAGTCCAAGATTAAGTTTATAGCCTAGTAAAAATCTTGCTGTGAACTACTGACAAGCTTACTACAACCCAATGGAAAATCCATGTATTTTCCATTTACAAGGATCACAGCCACCTGGAGGTTTTTAAAACATTAAAATGGCAACCAATACTTACAGGCACGGTTACATTTCTCCTCTGGAGACTTGAATGGCATAAGTCAATGTTGACTAGCCAAAATGGATCAAATTCCTATTAAGTATTTTTGTCACACCAAAGATTTTATAATCGGCACCCCATCTAGAAATTAATTTAGATTTGTCCTACAAATTGCTCAAAGATTCACAAAGCAATTCTGAACATCTCATTAATCCTATTTTATATTAGATGATAAAATGGTGGCTTACACATATTGTTTTATGGCCACACAGCTGTTCCTTAAATGGCTGTTTTCTTAATTGTACTTAAGCTTTAGTTTCTTGAATCTAATGAAAATACTCTTTAAAAAATTATTTAGGCACAAAGAAAAAGAACAGGAAAAATACTATCAATACTCATAGATAAGCGTGACCCTCTTGTCTAGCTTAAGGGAGAGTGTCTCATCAGCACTCGTGGAAGGTTGGACTGCACAAATCCAAGGTTCTTTCCCATTCTGGTCTCTGACCACAGGAATAGGGTTTTTGTTGTTTTTCTTCACAGTGAACTAAACTAAAGGGGTCTAAAAATACTTTGTGAGCAGCCTAAAAGCACCTAACAATTTATGTCAACAGAGCAGAAAAGAATGCTGATATTAAATTTCCTGCCTATGGACTTCCTAGGGGAGAAGGCCTGGTAATACTTGTTTGTTGTTGTTGATCTGTTTGCAGAGTCATTCCCGCAATTAGCTCCCGGAGACAGAGATCGTATAATTAAGTAACTAAAGATGATATCCCCCAAGAAACTCATTTTCAGCATCAGGCAAGACCAAGATTACTGCAGTACCTTGCCTAAATTTCATATTTTATTGTCCCTGTCCACCTCTGCTGGGGAGCTAATGAATAGACAAATAGCCAAAAGTCACAGGATACACAGAAGATTAAGAATTTGAAATGGAAAAGCTTGGATCCAACAGAAACCTGGATAATCTATGGTTTGATCATAAATACTGCTGTATCAGGAAAAAAAGCTGGGCTACACTGACCTAAGTAGAAAACAGCAAGAAAAAAAAATTGTTTTAAAAATCTTTCAAATACAACTTAAAGGATCATGAATTATTAAGAGCTGGAAAAGACCTTAAAGATCATTTTATGGCTGAGGAAACTAAGACACCACAGGTAAGTGCCATGCCCAAGGTCACAAGATTGGTTACACAAGACTGGTTAGTTGCTGAACAAGGACTAGAACGCAGATTTTCCTTATGTTCAGGCGAGGATTTACTCACTAACTCCCCACACCTTGATTTCAGCATGCTCTCTCATTTTTAAAAGGTACGACACATGTTCAAGCTGACTGAAAATATACATACACACACTGTAGTCAAATGAATTAAACCATGTTTTTCTTTGAGGCAAATGGAAACAGATACCAAGTCGGAGATGGCAATCACTGTCCTAAGTTCAGTAGTTGGGGAACACACTAGGTGGGCTCTGTGATCAACTCATCATATTCACATTTTTACGTGGGGGTGGGAAGGGTTAGTTCTCTATCTGCCTTGCAGAGTTCAACAGAGAGCAATTTTGCAGAGCTTAGAGAGCTGTCTCTAGCTTGGTTCACACCTAATCTGAAGCCTGTCCTGGGTAGCTAGTAAGCAAATCAGCCATGAAGATTTTTGTCTGACAAATTCAAATTACCAAATGTCAACAGTACATGACTTAGTGCTAGCAGCCAGCAGAATTGAATCCTATTTATTTATTTCTCTGTCTACCTATTAGCCTCTGAACTGCTACAAATATCACTCAAATGCACTGCCTATCATCTGTCTACCTGAAAGCTAACAAGCAATACTGAAGACAAAAGTCGATCCTTTACGCAGAATTCTAAGGACATCAATTGGGCAAGTTCTGCAAAAAAAGTTACTGAGCTCAAACACAACAGGGAAGGGGTTTTTTGTTTCATTTTTTCTTTCTTTCTTCTCTGTCTCTCTGTCTCTCTGTCTCTCTGTCTCTCTCTCTCTCTCTCTCTCTCTTCCAAGAAGACTCAAAGGGACAAAATAATTTTAGTAAGGATCCCCAACATCTCAAGAGTTGCTTTTTGTGCCTTCATCCGTTGTCAAGCATCTGAGAAATGGCCAGAGAATGTCTCTGTTTACCCAGTTTCTCCAAGCCACATAAAAAAGAAAGCAAGATTCAATACTTTCACTGAGAAGCACTGAGACAGTGCAACACACACACACACACACACACACACACACACACACACACCCATCATAGTCAACAAACTTAAGCCCCAGGCCACACTTACTAGCTTACTGGCCAGCTAAACAATTGTTTGTTCCATTTTGGCCTCATCTTCATTAACCCAGCAAAACCTCAACACTGGGATCAATACAGCAAACCACTCACCATCGTTCATTCAAATGCAGGAAGTTGAGAGTTTCTGGACAAAATGTTACAGCTATGCATCTCCTCCAATGCATGCCTGAGTCCTAACTGGGTAACCAGCAGGAATGATTTTTTTTGTCATCCTTGTTACACCACTTTCTTCCATTTCCTCAGAGATCACACTGAACCCTTACTAGGCTCTGGTCCAACCTACAGGTGACTTCATCTCCCTAGACCCCATCTCTTTTGGGAAGATGGAGGTCATCAGCCATGGTCAAAGTTCAATTCCCCCTCGTCTATCTAGAAACCTACGGACATACACATCCATTCCTAACTCCGGGACTCCAGGTGGAAGTCCTCTTCCTGTTTTTGGCCAGCCGTCCAATCATAATTGTGTCTTTGACTCTGACTTCACCTAGAGGAATAGGTGGACCACCCCGCTGCCTTTTTTCAACTTCTATCTTTTTATTTTCCTGTCCACAGGCCATAAACTTGTTCAAAAATGGCCTTTTTCTTCCCAGGCCTTACTTAATATACTTCTCGGCTCTACTTGGCAGCAGCCCCTACACACACATCACTCACACATATTGACAGACACAGGTACCCCACAATTCAAACACACCAAGAAAAGACAGTTCCTTACCTGGCAACCACAACACTGCATTCTACTTTTCCCACCTGCTTCTCTGAACAGTCTTGATTTTCCATCTCAGGCTCCTAAATTTCCACCTGCCCCTTAAATCTTAATTCTGAGGACATCATTCCCATGTCATGGCTCTTCTCACTCATCTTGTATGATTTCATCCACTACCACATGGTATCAACAAACACCCTACTGGTACTGGTGGCTTCTAGATCTGGATCTATTAGCCCAGACATAATCAACTCTTCAGAAGACCATGTTCAATGATCTGTTTGGCACTGACTGCTGTTACGTTTGTCAGGATCTCAAAGTTACACTTCTAAGGGGACTTTCTTCTAAATCTGGTCCTATATTCTTATCCCTCTGCTCAGCACTGGAGTCATACTGATGTAGGAATATTTCCGTGAGTGTGCCGGGATTGTGTCTTGTGAAACCAAAGAATGGAAGGATGGACCAAGGAGAGGCAAGGAGTTGTAAAAGAGGATAGTTTATTAAAAGTAAGAATTTGCAGCTCTCGGGACGAGAGGGGGTCTCCGACTGGGGTGCCCAACATGAGGCAAAGGCTCTTGTTTTTACACCTTCCCTTGCCTGTTTGGAGAAGGGAGCGGGCGCCTTCTAATGTAATTTGTCCATCAGGCTTGCTTGTTTTGTCCGGCCAAAAGGGATTTATGATGTGCCTTATTAACCTCAAGGCGCATTCTTGTATCTTCCCATGCTTGTTTGGAGAAGGGAACTATTCCAGAACCTGGAGTTTCAGGATATGGCTGCCTTTTGCTTATTCTGCCAGGGACCTTCCTGTCTACCTAACAATATACTAACTAACCTGTCTCAGAACTAATCCTTGAATTCCTAGCGCGTAACACTGTTTGGGACTTGGGACTTAATACGTACGTAATGTGCTGAATGAATAAACTGATTAAATACTTCTAGTACTATAATTTCCTATGAAATTAGTATTTGGATCATGTGAAGTAACAACGTGGTAGCAAATGCCATAGGACACAGGTTATAAACTCTTACTGCACTCATCTTCTCAAAAGGGGAATAAAAATGTGGAAGTGTGTTCACCACTGCATTATGAACTTGTTTTAGAAACTAATGACACTTAGTAACCAGAATATAGGACCTTTGAGACTATGCTAATGAAACCAGAGGCCAAACGAGTCTGGGACTCATGCTGCCTGAGCCGCTCAGCTAATAGACCGACACAGAAGTTGGATCCTAGAATAAGTGTTTATTATCAGCGCACAGGAGGTCTGAGAAGGCAGCGGGTTAACACCTCCAAAACCTGCCTTAACATTCTCAGACCAGCCTGGGATATTTAAGGGAAAATCCGGACAGTCCTCCAGAGGCCACGTGATGGTTCCTCCCTCTGGTGAGGTGGTTCTCCAACGTGGTCATCAACCCAGGAGCAGTGAGAGCTGCTAGGCCATAGAGATTGGGAGCAGTAAGCATGGGGTATTGTGAGCAGTAAGCAAGCATGAGTTTCAGGGTAATTATCTAAAGCAGGGAATTGGGATGGGGGATATTCCAAATTCAGGAACTACTGGGACAGGGGAAATTCCAAGTTCAAATCGCAGGGAGGGGGTTGATCAATTGTTAAGCTCCAGGGCAGGGGAAGGTGAGGCCAGGGACATTGCAAGACCTTTTTTGTGGGGGTCCCAACAGGCCCTGTTTCACTAATTTCTGCCCAACACAAGGGAGACGTTCAGCTTTCTAGCCGACAGTAACTATAAGACTAAATTTACCCTGGAATAACCTGGTTTGCAATTGAGAAGTTGATGCAATTAAGATAATGTGTTTATACATTTCTAAAGAAGGGATTAATGGGGTTACTATTTTTTTAGCCTAGTGAAGTAGATTTTTCAGTTCCAAAATTACCCTACAGTCATTTCCAACATCAGAATTCTGTGATTCTTCAGTTATTGTTATGCTTAAACAATTTCTCTGCTTCTGTTTAATTCCTTAAGTCTCCTGGTCAAACTTTGCTCATTTCCTTTATTTACTAAGCTTTTATTGTTTTGAAGTAAGAGTTCCATTTACTTATCATTCATCCACTTTTGAGGCCTTTCGTCTCCCACTGAGAATGAACTGTGTACACAACAAAAAAATCTTCAGACTGTGATCAGGAATAGAAAAGAAGAGCAAATTTCTTGGGTGAGACTCACATCCTGTCAAAATCAGGACCCTCTGAGCTCTGTGGAGACATTGACCATGATTCTCACTAGTATATGAATCCCGACAATTACAAATGTATGTTTTTGCTTTTTGCTCATACACAAGCCACACTAGGGGCTTGCCTCCAGTTGAATAGCTCCTTGTATTCAGTCTCTTTCCCAGCCCATGCTCTCATCTCATTAGAATTTTTGTATCCTCTGGTCTTGCAGAGTTCCCTTCACCTTCATTTGTGTCAGACAAAAGATGGTAATTTACGTCTAATTAACGGAACTGAGTCATAATGAGTTCTTTTCTCTTAGACAGCATTTGAATGTCCAAAATAACCAGTGAGATTGGGCTTTTTAGTCTCCCTCCAGCTTAAGGTTTTATAACACAATGCTCTTATTGAGGCCTCCTACTTTGCATACAGTCAGAGGGCTGGAGGTTATCCACATTGTGAAATTCTTTGGCTAGTTATGCCCAGAGTGGTTTAATGGCATACAGGCAGATTTCATATTTTCTGCTAAGCAGCTCTGTTGAAACAGTCAAGCTTACGACTGCATCCTTTTTATGTCTCTTCCTTATACTTTGAAATGATATCTTTTGCCAGTTGATGAATTTGATAACATTCTTTATGAGATCAATTTCCTTGTAAAAGAAACAAGACAGGACAAAAGACAAGTTTGATGCAAAGCACACAGAGGGCTGTGCATCTGTACGAAGAGAAGCATGGTAAATCATAACACCCGTTGTCTCCTCGCCATGGGAAGGACAAAGACGGAATGATGTAAACACAACAAGCCTGCCTGAAGAAAGCAATAGCACATATTTTAACAGAATCAGTACTGAGTTAAAATACTAAAAGCGCCTTCTCACTTTCTCACATGCCAGAGTATTTTAAAATGCCCTCTATACATGCCGGCACGCCAACACAAACAAACCACGAAGTCTGAGCATCACTGGCATCATGCCCTCCTACAATGACACCATTTCGACACATTGGGTTTTTACTCCTGGGACTCTCTTCATCCAATCTTTTTATTACACCGGGTTAAAAAGAAAAAAAATAATAATCCTTCTCGCTACACCTCAAATACCTCAATACCCAAATCCATATTCCTTTGATATAACATTGTCATACTTTTAAAAGTGTGGCAAGACCACTCTACTGTCATCAACTGCTGAAATACATATTCTCCTCTTCTCCAATCTTAAAAACAAAAAACAAAAAATAATGCTGACCAAACTTTCATCATGGGAGCCCTGGGACATTGAAATTATAGCTGTGTTACACAGAAGGGCAGGCAAATCTGGGCTGCAAATACTCAAGATTTTTATTGTTTCTTTCCTCATCTTTTTCTCCCCCTCAGAGAGGGTAGAATGTAAATTTTACAAACACAAGTTCCTCAATAGATATACTTTATCTGTCAAAATGGAAAGATGACTCTCTGGCGAAAATATTAAACCAGACTGTAAGTCAGAGAAACTTAAATACTACTTTGATTAATTAGGTTTAATGGACAAGAAGCAACTATTTATAATGCTAAATTGACAACAATGGGTTAAAGAAATAAGAGACTGTTTCACATCAGATTAAAGTATAATTTTTTATTTTTTATTTTTGGACGGGAGGGAGATAGACTGGTACTCAAAAAAAAATGAACTACATTTTTTAGTACATAAATAAAAATCACTAGAAGCACTTTTTAAGCAACTGTCCTTGCACAATGAGACTGAAAATCTAGTGTCAGAAATAAGATATACATAAGAAGCCCCGCACATGCAAAGGCATTTGAAAGTTAATTTATAAATCTGACACTTGAACCACAATTTTTTCCAAACTAAATTGAAAATGATGAGAACATCTCCTAGCTA
The DNA here is from genome assembly GCF_036562045.2 of Rhinolophus sinicus. Taxonomy (NCBI): domain Eukaryota; kingdom Metazoa; phylum Chordata; class Mammalia; order Chiroptera; family Rhinolophidae; genus Rhinolophus; species Rhinolophus sinicus. Next base: position 36,466,097 of record NC_133758.1, on the reverse strand, counting down.
GCTCAGCGAATCCTCTCTAACCCAGAGCATAGTGAATTAATAGCACAAGTAACCTCACAACACTGTCTTCCATCTCACAGACTTGAAGGAACCAGGACACTGGACACTGAGTGATGCAGGAAGAAATGTTCTGGAGGTAGGGCTGTCCTACAGGTGAGCTGGGTATCTCCCAAAGTAGGCAGATAGGGGACTACGGTTTCCAGCACCAACAGCTCGTCCAGTGGTAGGGAAGGGCTCCCCAGAGGTCGGTGGGGACTGTTCCATGGCAGCTGCCTTCTCAGCAAGTTGAGTGTTTCTAAACTGGGGGCTGTCTGTACTTACCAAAAGATAACAATGATACAAAGCAGTGGAAGTGAAAAGGGAGTGGAAGCAGATACTGTGTACAGTGAGAGAAAGCACTGGTTTTAGGCTGGGTGTCAGGTAAAGACTACAGCGCAAATTGAAAGGGAAACTAAAGCTGACTTAAAAAATAGTAATAATACATATATTATTATACTTAAGTATAATTCACACAATAACTACTCTAAAAGAGCTTTGTAAACAAATAAAAACCTACATACCTCTGACTTAGTATTATTCATTTGTTCCTTCTCATAACTAAACATACATAGAATAGAAAAGAGAAAGGAACATGGCAGCAGATCTGAAGTATGTTTCCTTAACTTGCCATTCAAAATTACACTGCAGAAGACTGCTTTATAATAAAGAACAGCTAGAAACAAACTGCATAGAAGCCTAAATGTGAAACAAACTTCTTTCACTCTAAGCCAGGGAGGACACCGTGAACTGATAAAGTTCTGGAAAAAAAGATTTTAGGACCTCAAATAAAGGAGTCAGAAACACAATGAAAGCCCTTCCAGGTATTAACTACCACAGAAAAATCAAACAATAATATTTAGTCACAATTTAGAAAATATAACCAATTGCGTACATTTCTTTACATTATAATTATAAAATCTTCACATTTTAATTATTATTATAGTCAGTAGGATTTCGTAGGTGTAGAAATTTTTAAATGATTATTGTGTCTCTCTCTACACAGGAGTATCTAGTTTTTCACAATCTCTTTTTTCTAAAACGTTGCATATAAACTGGTTAAATCTATAGAGTCATACTTTAAATGTCCTCAAATTATTTAAGTAGTTTAAAAAAACTTCAACTGAAATTTTGTTCAAATCCAATAATCTTTTCTAAAGGAAATGGTTATATCTAATTTATCAATTTCCTATTTGTTATACTGTACTTAACAAGTTTTTTTCCCTAAAGAAAGATTGGAGGAAGTAAATAGCTACAAATAGGGTTTGCCCGTGCTCGTGAATTCTTTTCGCTTTCCCGTTTCCGAATCCCGAGAAAAGTTGGTCGGGAAATTGGGAAAATCGGCTCCTTGAACCCAGGTGGGTCGGTAGTATCAGCCATCACTTTGTGGAAACGATTCATCGTGGAGAACAGAAGACAGTTTATATCTTGGGATTCAGGAACAGGACAGGAAAAAAAATTCCTGAGAACGAGCAGGAATTCCCGCCCGGAAACCCCAGACGCAAATATGATCAGTACTCACTCTTACCAGGACTTATTCCAAAAGAGACATTCAGAGACAAATATTTATTAGGCACAGACTACCTGAAGGTATATGAAAGGTGCCAGGAACACAGTTGGAAACAAGACAGAGCTGACTCCCCTCCTGATGGAGTTCTCCACAGGTCACATCCATATTTGGCAGACAGCAAATCTTCAGTACCCACTGTAACCTGTCCTTTCATAAACTCTCTGATTGTATCATTTTAGTAAATCTTTGAGGTTTCAGGGATGAAAAACTAAAGTGTAGTTAGCACACTTCAAAAAATTACTGAATGCCATAACTGTAAGGGTCTTTAATATCAATTAGTCTGTCTTTTCCCTTCCTTTTTAAATAGAAGTACCAATTTTTAATTTACAAACAAAATAAAACTACACAAAAACAGAACTCCCTCTCACATATTAGTAATTATTCTTTTTAGCATGAGTTGACTAATATACTGCGTAATGCAAGAGCTACTATGAATTCAGTTTGCTTTTAAATACAGACATATTACACTAATCTCAGTAACAACTAAACTAATTTGAAGAACAGTGGCAAATGTGTGGTATTAACTGACTTACAGATTTATGTACTGGGCAATCATTCTGAGGCCCCTGAAAGGAAAGAACCAAAAACCTCATCCACCTCTGTCATGTCCCTCATCATTGACCCAATCAAGGCCAGAAATGACCAAATCATCTTCCCAAGGTCATAACATTGGCTGGCAATACAGTTGAACTGATAACACTGAAGTCTACTGGCTTCCACTCAGGTAGCATCTACACACATCTGCTTCGGTGCTCCCCATAACCTTTCTCCCAAAGAATTTACCTACAAAATTCAAAAGTAAATTTCTACACTATTTAGAGCAGGGGTGTCCAAACTGTGGCCCACAGGCCAACTGCGGCCCGCAATCCATTTTTTATTGGCCCACAGCAAATTCCAAAAATATATTTAGTTTACTTAAATAAATCAGGTGAGGCAATACGTAATTCACCTCGAGTGAGTGGCCCGGCTCTTTGTGTATTTTACCGCATATGGCCCTTGGTGAAAACCGTTGATAAAAGTTTGGACACCCTGATTTAGAGTATCTTCTGCATTTTAGCTAACTCTTGGAAATGGTTATAAATGCTTTTCTCTTCCCAACTTTAAGGTAGATAAGAATTTAATGAAAGCTAAAATATAACTTCAAGGCAAAAGACAAATTTTCTTTTATTGTACTGTACAACGTTATATCTGTCATGGCCTAAAAATACCCAGAAGCCAGTTTAATATTTCTAACGCAACATGGAACTTTCTGGTTTGGGGGAGGAAAAAAAAAAAAAAAAGCCCTTTTATTCCTTTTCACTCTGCTAACAACTAGAACACTGAGGTAATAGAGATTACACCTTAAATTTCTATATTTAACAGTGATAGAATCACAAGAGGGCTGAAAAACATAATACCTAATATGTTAGCTCTTTGGGCAGATTACATTGATTTTACATTTAATTGTAAAGGCTAATGTTCCCATTTTCCAGTACAAAGATGTAAAAATGAAAGAACCTAGATATACTCTGATATGAACCCAAAAGAAGAAATAAACTTAAGAGTACTGGTGTCTGTAATACCTTTGTGATTTCAGAGTTTTGTTTTTGTTTTTCTTTGTTTTGTTTTCCTACTAGAAACTGACATTAGGGATCATAAACCAAAATAAGAGCAAAGGTGATAAAATTGTACTTCTTCTTTCCCTCCTTCTCCTCATTGCTCTTAAATTACTTTGAGAAATAGAAAGAAAATTAAAAACACCCTGACACTTACATGCCTTTCATTTACTCTGTAACTAACTGGTCTAAGTCTTTGGTTCAGTTAGCCAGTAGACTTTGTCCTTCAGTCTGTCTGGCAAATATTTCACAATTCTTCAGTCTGTTTTTGTAAAGTGTTAGAAAATAAACTCATTAATTTATCTTACCATCAAAGAAGATAAAACGATATTTTGATGGGAATGAAGCAATTAATCCTAATAAATATCTCAAATTATTTTTCGAAGTATAGGTTTCCTGAACCTTCACAGAAAAATACACTTTAAAGAAAACCTACTGATCATCTATTTGAAGAAGCTACTATTGGAAAATAATTGACAAAATATTGATGGTTTTACAGCACCTTCAATGGGATTATGAAAAAGAAACAGTAATAAAAACTTTGTTTCCAAAGAAAAATGATAGATTTATATATTTTCATTTGACTAACTGGGCAATTTTAATCACTCTTTAAACAAAGCCCCTGTATTAGTTTGCTCAGGGCTGCCACATAACATAGTACCACAGACGAGGTGACTTAACCAACAGAAATTTATTTTCTGACATTTCTGGAGACTGGAAGTTTGAGATCAAGGTGTTGGCAGGGTTGATTTCTCTTGGGCTTGTAAATGGCCATGTCTCCTCCCCGTTTCCTCACATGGTCTTCCCTCTGGTTATGTCTGTGTCCTCCTTATAAGGCTTTACTGAGGTCATGTTGGATTAGGACCCACCCTAATGATCACATTTGACTTAATTACCTCTATAAAGAACCCCATCTCCAAACACAGTCATTTTTTGAGGTACTGTGGGTTAGGATTTCAACATATAAATTTTGAGGGGATAAATGCAGCCCATAACATCCCCACTAACCAAAAATTAACACTTCATTTCCAAGTGGCTCTACAATATCTAATGTTCTCAGACAACACTGTTTCCTTACCTTCAAGGCCCAGGAAAGAAGACTGTGGGAAAATCAAATTATTGACCATGATGCCAAACCAACAATACTTAGTGCTAGTTGTGGTCTAATTTTATCTTTTTTACTAAGGATTACTTTTGAATGTAAATTTGAACTTATTATAAAATAAAAAAAAAATAAGTTAGTCAGAGGAATGGCTGGGACACATAAATATTGGTTGTCAACATTTGGAAGCTCAATGTAATTAAAATGCACTCGAATCAATTATCAAAATTCCTTCAAAGGCCCTATTTCAAGAAATAGGAATAAAGATTAATCAGAAGAGAAAAAAACAACTAAAAAAAGAGAAAATGAAATTGTAAAAGCTTCGCAAAAAACAAGCAGTTGAAAATTCTAATACTTTATTTAGAAACCGTGTCTTTGAAGAAACCACAGCAAGACAAAAATCCACATTCAGGAGTAATATCAAACCACATTTTAGCAGGGGTTGACTGACATACGGCATAAAGAAAGCACTACTTTGAATTGAGCATCTTTTTAGATCCATGCATGTTACACTAATATAAAAATTATTTCTAATTAATTCTATAAAATGAAATTACAGGAGAAAGAGAGAATCATAGAAATCTTCACATCTATCCCCCTCATTTTAACAATGAAGGATGAGGTCCATTAAAAAATTTTTTTCTTGGCAACTAAGTGGAATCAGTCAGTATTCAAACGTAGGCCCTATATCTAAGCCGTCTCCTTACATCTAAGTTATATGCTGTTTCCAAAGACAACCAATGAATTTGGATATTTGTCATATTACTGAGCAAATTACAAATGTAGATTAACAGTGAACTGTCACTTCTGTCACTCTGAATTGTTCAAAAAGATAGTAACAAAAGAGTTGCTTGCCATTTCATAAATTACCATAATCTAGCAGTACTTCAACGTTTGAAGCAAAGATTCTCCTCATCTTTTTGTTCGAGAACACCTTTGTGGGGCGGCCGGATGGCTCAGCTGGTTACAGCGTGAGCTCTCAACAACAAAGTTGCCAGTTCAATTCCTGCATGGGATGGTGGGCTGTGCTCCCTGCAGCTACCGATTGAAAACAGCGACTGGACTTGGAGCTCAACTGCACCCTCCACAACTACGTAGACTGAAGAACAACAACTTGGAGCAGATGGGCCCTGGAGAAGCACACTGTACACCAATAAAAAAAGTAGAAAAAAAAGAACACCTTTGTGAATACAGTTGATGATGCTATAAAACTCCTCCAGGAAAAAAAAAAAAAAAGTACATACAAAATTTGGCATTTCAGGGAAATCAACTACTCCACTAAAAAGTACTCAGGAAATAAAACTTCTGACTCAGATTAAAAATAAAGCCCAAGTTAGAAGCAAATGCTAAATACAGTTTCTTGCTCTTCGGCATTCATCTTAATTGGAAGAGTTTCCATGTAATAAAGTAATAAGATAGGAGTTCTAATTTTTCAGAATTCAGTGACTAGATAACAGAGTTTCAAAGGCTTCTTTCTGCCCTTTACACCGTTCTAATCCCATATGGAGGTCACTATGTTAGCTTTGTCTGGGGTGATTAAGATAAATAAGTCTTTATCTTTTTAAGTTTAAGCAAAAGTAAAAAAAGAATGAAAGAAAGAAAAGAAAACATTGCATTGTTCTCAAAAACAATAAAACAATTAACTGAAAAGGTCAGATAAAACATTGTGAAAAACACTATTACTGCCAGCCAGTTGCATGATTAATACAATTTCCCAATTTCCTTGACATATTCTTCTACTTCATTACTTCACAATTAGAAATTATACTGAAAAACTAAAACTCAAAATCCAGTAGTAATTTGTACATGTCTTTGTCAAAAGAGGGCCATAACTGAACTCCAAAATAAATTTCAGTCTTACATTTTAAAAAGCAAAGAACATACAAACATAAGAAACATCACAGTTCTGAGATCCATGAAGCATTTTTGGGGGTATGTGCAGGATGAAGAGAAACTGGACAGTCTGAGCACAGGCTGCCCTCAAGGCCAACTGTGCACATTCTCACAGCCCATGTATAAATATAAATTATGTTTGCATCTGATTAAAAACTCTTAGGCTCAACTGTGCGAAGAGATGCATAAAGTTTTTCACCATATTTATGAAGAAATATATCTTTTCTATATATTTGAAATGTTTTCTTCTCAAGAAACAAAAACCTCAGCTAGCCTGGGGAAAGTCACAACTGCTTTGAGGTTCAGTGACCTCAACTGTAAAAAGGAGTTCCAGATAGATAATTTCTAAGGTCTCTGCCAGCTCTCAACACATTTCTGACTTAAAGCTTTTAACAAATGAGGGTGGGGCTTTACAGTTAGCACACCAATTTAATTAAAAATCTATCAAGTTTGGGAAAACAACCTTTAGAAAGTTTTTAACACGTTATTACATATTTTACTTTCTAATAACACGTGATCATTGCTGCTTTAATAAGGTGTCTCAACTCATATATATTAGTGCTTAAAGACCATTCTAAGCTCTAAAATCAGACTTCACACTGTCAATTACCTAGGGACCTAGGATCTTCCCTCCAGTAAATGATCTGGCCAGACTTCAAGGACTAGGGCTTTTTCATTTTATGTACTCCATGTCCAATAAAGCTTAGGACAGCACTCAGACATCCAATAAATGCTTGGTGAATGAATAAACAAACTTAGGAGTGATTGCACTGCTATTTGTTAAGCATGAGGAATTAAAAAAAAATTAAAAACCCACAACAATCTGACTATGGGCTTCCACTTCTTAGGAAGCATCCAGAGGAGGGAACAGAGGCAAGTAAAAAAATTTACAATGTACTGTGATTACGCTCCACAATGGAGTGTAATAACAACACAGAAGAGGTTTGAATGAATTGGTATGAAGCACGGAGCTTATAACTGTGAATCACTGGGTACATTCCAACTTCAGAAAATAAACTATTTGGGAATTATACATGTTTTACTAGCCCTGTTTCTTTCACAGGTCATTATGAAGGTGGTTCAGACATGTTTTTATAAGGATGACAGTGTATTTTTCAAGATTTAACAATCTAGTTTATTTTTCTTTTTTATTCTTTTATTTCCTCCTCCCCCCAACCTGGTTCATAACTGCAATTTCCTGAGGCTACATGCATACCTTGTTAATCTGCTTAACTGGCAAAACGCTGACTTGAAAGAAACTGAGCCAGCCCTCAACGATCCGGACACCAGCAACCAGGCTGAAATTCTGGACTGCGCTTTTCTGTCAGAGGACTTATGAATCACCCCGAAGACTGGGTTCGAGATAACCATCATGGAACAAACAGGACCCCAAGATCCCGTTTGAGTCGCATGACCAACTTCCCCCTTTCTTTTGTTCTGCTGCTTCTTGTGTATCTGTAAAGCCTCCTGACCATTCTGGGAATGGGGCAGGTATGCCATCTTCCCGGAATGCCATCATTTTTAATAAACTTACTTTTCTTTCCACCAACCCTTGTCTCGCCATCATTGGCTCACAAGTGGCAAGCAGTTGAAACTGAGTTCGGTAACATTTTTATCCCTTAAAGTGTCTTGATCCCAGTGAGAATCATTACCATGAGATGCTATTCTTTCTATACTACTAGGTCTTTAAAGGTACATATTACAGATTTAAAATTTTACATACATAAAAACATATTTACTTTGGAATAACTCCATAAAGAATTGAATAACCTTAACTGTGGCAAAGAAAAGGCTCTCTTAGGCAAATATTTGGGTAAAAATTATGAACAATGATTTTACACAAGACAAAATTCCAATAGTAAATACTAGAAAAAGACTGGACCTTGCTAGTAATCAAAGATATGTAAGTTAAAGCAACTTTGAGTTGCAATTTTATGGCTGCTAAGAAAGTAGGATTCACTACTTTCAACAAAAATAAAAACAACAAAAAATTGTTTTTAATACACATAACTATGGGGTAACTATTGTAGGAAATATTACTAGTTAGCAAAACATTTTTGGAAAGCAAGTAAGAAATACACAACAAAAGCAATAAAGCAGTTCCAAGTAATTCTACTCCTGAATATATGCTCTAAATACGCCACAAGAAATAAAAACAGATAGAAGCATTAAGTTGTTCATTTGGCATTATTTGTATTAATCAAAAAGTGGAACAAAATCCAAAATGATCAAATTAGGGGAGAATGTTCAATTAAAACATATCGACACAATTCGCTACTATGTATTCAATAATGTATGATCATAAAGGCACTGCAGAAACAAAGAAGTTTGTTATTTAGAAATATACAAACTATGAAATGCCACATGTACTTTGTAAATAAGAATTAAATAAGCATAAATCAACATTTCCTCTCTTGTGGCAGCAATGATTAAAATAAATGACAAGCTAGACATGCTCCCTGCTTGAGAAAGATCATATGCAAAAGTAAAAATTTGCCAATGTAAATTTATAGCGTTAGATAATTTTCCCCATGAACATAAGTCATCTTTCAATGTCTAGCGCACATGCCACCTCTTTCAGCTGCCAATTCTCACAGCAGAAAGTAATATTTGCTCCGACCTCTGTATTTCCACTGCATTCTGCTTAGACGTCTCCAGAGGCATTAATCAGGGTCTTCCTTGTAGCAGCGTCTAAGTGGACCTGCTCTGACTTGCTGGATGGAAGGGAACTGTACCCCTCCTTCACTTCTGCATCTGCCTCTACAAAGCATAGATGTGTGATTGGTGTTTTCTGAATTTAGGTATCTGAAACAAAGCTAGAAAAAAGAAACCAAAGAGGGGCTGGAAACGGAGGTGAACAGTCTAGGTTTTCCCCTGTACCTATGGGTTATAATATTCAGAAGAAAATAAAGGTATGCAGTTTTGCTCTTTTTAAAAAACTGAATTCACAATAAAATATTCAAACCAGTCTCCAACTCTATCAATAAAAAAGAGGGGTTGAAATCAAATACCCTCCAACAGTTTCTGTAAGTGTATTCTTATCTAATCTGCGATTCTTTCCATATCTAAAATATACTGCAATGCAATTTAAACACATTAAGCATATTTACTATACAAAGCCAATGAAATAAGAGATCAAAATCACTTTTATAATTTTCTTATATTCCTATAAAGATTTTCAAAATTTGATAGAAAGTTTTTTGTTACTTTCCTTATATTCAGAAAAAAAAACACACACACACAAAAAAAACCAGAAAGATTACAAAGGAATCTTGCGAATAGCAAACACCTCAATTTGCATATGTTGTGTTCCAAAAATTTCATTTGCAGGAAACTGACCCTAAAGAAATAATCATGGATGCGATAAATATAAAGCTACAAAAATGTTTATGCTAGAATTGCATGTAATTGCAACTAATTGGATGGGTGCTTGTAAGTATTCTATAAAAGGACCTTTATTAAATAAACTGACAGCCCATCTGGATGCTGTATTGCTACACAGACATTAAGAAAGATATTGAGAAATATTTAATGACAAGAAAATATTCAAAATATACCCTTAAGGAAAAAATGCACAAATATACAGTAAAACTCAATTTTTAAAAAAAGAAAAAAATTAAACTTGATTTTTGTTATTTATGATAGTTATGTTCTTTAAAGTAGTTTCAAACACTGATTTAGCAAATACATTACTATCGCTCTTAGGAGAAATACAGCAGTAGGGTTCTGCAAGCCTCTGGTCACAACATTTTTGTCAGTCAATCAACATATAACCTTGTTTTAGGTGTGTTACTGTTTAAAAACACCGTATTAAATACATATAGTTAACTCATTAACACTGAACACATGCCCAACCGCATTATAGCCTGTGCCTAAATCAGGCTTATCTATAACACGTATCTTCTCCAAAATGCACATCACAGCCTTCTTGCACTTAGAAACACTAGACAACATTTTAGTACTAAACCTGTGAGCCGTTTTTAACAACAGCATTACCAACAAAAAGCACAAAGATGTGAAAACGTGGCACTAAACAAGACTGCAAAAAGGACACCTGTTTATGAGAACTGAAACAAGAAAGCAAAGTTTGCCTTGCTCAATATATACGCGGACAGTGTGTGTTAGGTGACTCAAATTTCCGCCGCTTTGCACATGTCTGCAAATGGCCTAGAAAGGGCTGTGAGTACTGATTTGGAGGCCACAAATTTTAGGGACTAGGTGAATTCACATGAATAATGAGCATCAACTGTACACATACACAACCACAGGGAAGAACTGGATGGATGTAACTCATCTAGGAACAGAAGTCTCTCCACATGGCAGCCAAGTAGGTCTGTCACAGTGGATATTCATTTTCTTCTTTTTGCTCATCTGCTGTTTCAAAGTAAACTTATCATAGTTCAATACCAATACTTATCAAACTTATCATACTTCAAACTTTTCACTTATTGTAAAAAAAACACGATTATTTGAATTTTCTACAGCAAACGTACTTTTTGATTAAAGGAAGAAAACTATTTCTAACAAAATCCTCTAAATAATGGTGCTTCCATCATACATATTTTAAGAACTACCTTACACTGTTATAAATTTTGTAATATTAAGAGTTATTTGAAATTAATCAAGTCCCTTAAATATTGACAGTATCTATTCTGCAGGAACTAAAAAAAATGCAGGTCAAGAAAACTGTAATTCTATAGGGAAAATACCAGATTAAGAGAAAATAAACTCAAGTTATTTATAGAATATATGATTCATTTTCAAAATATTCATGTTGTATCTCACTTTTTTTATTTGTAGTCAGATGACTAAGGTTATTATCAGTTGTAGGATTTCATCTAACACTTTTACATCAATTAAAATCTGAAAAGTTATTAGCTACGTAGTGAATATAAAGGTATTTGGTAAGAAACCACTGTAAAGATTCATAAAGGCAGAAGCAAACCAAAACCAAAATGAATTAGGGTGAAGAAAAAAATAAATATTAAATATAAATAAAAATAAAGACAAAATTAAATACAAACATTAAATAACACCTTGATAAGAAAAACAGGCTATGGAAATATAAGAAAAATTGAGAGGCAGTGTGATATTAAAGGAAGCAAATAATAAGACAAAAGATGTGCAATTTTAGAGAAAAAAAAAATTAGATCCTTTTGAGTACTTTTGAGCATAGTCAAAGGTAGGAATAACTTTCAGTTTGCCCATACGTTAAACACAAAGGACAAAAAATACTCTATTTCAAACAAACATCTGTGAAATTACGGATGTTTAACCAGCAAAAAATGGAAGCATTCCAAGTTTTACAAAATGGAAATTTATGATTCTTTAAGTTCTGTGATGAACATTCATTCATTTATCCATATATCCAACAACCATCCATCCATCCATATTTACTGAGCACTGCTGATGGCAAAGTACTGTTCTGGGTACTGTACAGACACCATGTGTGATGGTTAATTTTATGTGTCTTCTTTACTGAGCCACAAGGTGGCCAGGTATTTGGTCAAACATTACTCTGGGTGTTTCTGTGCGGGTGTTTTGGGATGAGGTTAACACTTTTTTTATTTTATTTTTTATTTTCAAAATGGATATTTTTATTCCATGGTAGTGACTGAAAAACTTGATTAAGTTAGAATCATTAATTCAGAATTTATATATCAAGTAAGCTAAACCATGTTGAATGCTTGCGGGGGGGAAATAAAGACGCACTTTGAAAAGCCTCTGCTAGAACGACGCTGAGGATGATGATAATTGAGCCAGAAAGACAGTGTGTTGAGTTCCAAAGATGGAGGTGGGTGGGTGGGACTGGAGACTGCTAGTGAAGGGTTCCACTTTTACATTTGCTGTCAGTTGAAAGAAGTTGGTATTTTACTATATTAAAAACAACCACATTTTCAATATCCTCAAACATTAAAAAATAACTGAGCAATAAGCCAGTTTCCCACAAGGCAACCCTTCTCAGGTTGTGACTCACTCAGCTGGTGATTTGGAGCTTGACCTGGGGCAACTCTTAGGTGCATCTGAACTCAAGGATGATATTTAAATAGGCATACGGAGCAAAGCAGATTATCCTTCTTACGGTGGGTGGGCCTCGTCTAATCAGTTGAAGGTCTGACTAGAGCAAAAAAGCTCATGTTCTCCCAAGTAAAAGAGAATTCTTCCTACTTGACTGCCTTTGCATTGGGACACCAACTTTTTCCTGCCTTTGGACTTCAATTGAAACATTAACTTTTCCTGGGTCTTCAGCGTCAGGGCTGTGGGGCTAGAACTACACCATTAGCTCTCCTGGGTCTCCAGCTTGACAATTCACCCTGCAGATCTTTGACTTGTCAGCCTCCATAATGATGTTAGCCAATTCCTTAAAATAATTTGTGTGTGTGTGCGTGTGTGTGTGTGTGTGTATCCGTATCCATCCATCCTATCAATCCATCCTACTGGTTCTGCTTCTCTAGAGAACCCAGACTAATACACCATACTAGACTACTATGGTATATCTGAGCAAGCCAGAGGTGTCCTGAGTTTCTCCAAACCTGGTGTACCGCAGAAATTCACTGTGGTCCTCAGTCTAGCCTGGCAGATATTTCAAATGTGAGACAATCCAGTATCATTCACGGACATACAGTGCCAAAGTTTAGGAATCTAAAAACTTTTTATTGGAACTTAAAGAACTACAATTATTAGAATCTCTACGGTTAATACATTTTGAGAAGATAACTCACCACAGGCCACCACATGGCAATGACATGTGCCAACTCACTAGCAGAAGTTTTACTCCTGTCTGTCCCACTGAGCAAGGTTCGAATGAAGGTGAATGAGACAAACACTGTGAAGAGGGGTAAACTGGAATTCACGGAGACGTATGTTTTTCATAAAAAGGGAAAATGAAAAATGTGTTAATTATATTACATGTGGCACGTCATGTCTGATCTCAACACATATGTTTCTAGGACCCCCGTAACCCCGTGGAGAACTGACCATCTAGTGTACATGATGCTTTGGGAAAGTAAATAAAAACATTTTATCTCTGACACCACTATGGCTAGAATTGATATGAATGGTTTAATGGCCAGTGCTATGAATTCATGTTAATGGTTTAAATCACGTTTCAGTTATATGGTATCTAGAATACCTTAGTAGTTTGTTTCCTACTTAATATTTTATGTTACATCCAAACGTTTCTTCCAGGGTATTCCAGAGCTTCACCATGTTCCCTAGCAGTGTCCTGTGACCGCTGCAGCTATTTATGTGGTCCTCCTGACTACACACAACTTAATTTTCATCTACCATAATGAAGGTAGTGGTAAATGTTCCTGCCTTTCAAAATCACCCACACCTGTATGCATTTCTTTAACAGAACACTATTAACTTATAAATTTTTCCAAAAGCCACCTGGAGACTTGACTGTAACCCCACCTGTGATTTATAAACAAATACACCCTAGTACATCTGGGAATTTAATCTCACCCAGTTTATTTTAATACCTAGGTGCAATTTAATTTGAGTAAAATGTTATGCTTGTCTGAAATAGCAGTTCTTGGGAATTCAGAGTTTTAAAAAGAGAAAGAATTGATTGAATTACAAGAATAAAGTCTTCTGGAATCCAGGAAACTAAATTGCATAGCTTGAAGCACACAATAGATTACAAAAATCCGCCCTAAGCATGAAAGGGTCTCTAATTTCCTCAAAAGCTTAAGAAGGATCCCAAATACATGAAAGTAAAATAATGACTTTACCCTGCAAAGGCTCCCTTTGACCATTATGAATGACCTATCAACACCAAAACTAGTCACTTGTGCACCTGTTTCAGTTTTTCTCTGCCCTCTCCTTTTCTACCTAGGTATCTTCTTATTTCTCAAAGTGCTCAAGAAGGAACCAGATGAAAGTGCACAGCAAGAAGGTGAAGCATGTTCCCATTTCCCAGGCCATATATAAAGAAATGCCCACAAGTCAGCCATCACCATTATCATGGAGCTAAAACCGCTCTGCTATGAAACTGGCCTGTGTCTTACTTTTCCAGTTAAAATATACAGCAAAAGCAAGTGGTTCCTCCTTCTCTTTGGGGGAAACTGTTACATTTTCCATACACCAAGAAATCATGAGTTAATATTAGTAGAAAAAGTTATATATAATACATATATAATATATATGCATATATATATATAACATATATTACATATTATATATATTTTGTGTGTGTGTGTGTGTGTGTGTGTGTGTGTATATATATATATATCTTTTTTTTTTTTTTTTTAGGGAGGACGACGCAGCTCACAGTGTCCCATGCGGGGATCGAACTGGCAACCTTATTAGCACCACATTCTAGCCAACTGGGCTAACCGGCCACCCCCATTTTTGTTGTTGTTGTTTTTGTTCTTTAAGGAGGAAAAATGTTATATTTTTACTTTATTAAATAGAGAAATGAAATCCCAAGTGCTTGGAGTTGACTGACTATCAAGTGCCTAAAGAATTAAGAAATGAAAATTTCAAGCACTGTCCGGGTATTGTGATCCATCGCTGCAGAATCATTTCTTGAAATGGTTTGTTTTGTTTGTCCAAATAAGACACACAGAGTACAGTACGATAGACCATATCCCTGCTTTCTGCTTCTATATATCCCACCCTGTACTGAAGGCTGTGGACCCTCTGCAGGACAAGAGGCCCAGGTCAACAATGAGTATCCAAAAGTGAATGACAGTAGTTGGTAGCTTGGGGAAGAACAATTGCAAAGCAGATTACTTATTTTTAAATGAAAATGTAAATGATTCCCTTGCCTTTTTAAGTCAAGAGTTTAGGTACTTGATGTAAATTAAATATAAAAAAATCCTAAAACATATCTTGTGGTTTGGAGTGAATTAATCATTAGAGGCCTTATTTATTTAGCTTATCTGTGGGCAAAGTGGAAAGGGCTGGGGGTAATGGCCCCAAATTACTTATCTGAGAAACTACAGTGGAAATCAGAAGGAAGAATAAAGTACAAAAGTAGGCTATCAGTAAATAGAGAGCAGTGTTAAATACCTAAGAATCCCTAACACTGCAATTGAAACAGGTTTTCAGATTATTAAAAAAAATTAGAGTGTAAATTTGAAATCAGGTAACATACATACATACATACATACATACATACATACATACATACGGCAGAGCTGATTATAATCATCAAAACATTATTTGCCTAGAAAAAACACCCTGTTTTCACTAGTTACATTATAGTAGGTACTTGTAGTAAGTGGATACTCACTAATAGCCAGTTAAAAAAATACATAAAATGAAGTTAAGCAAGGGTCTAGGCCCAAATGATACACTCTTTCTATCATATACTTATTTATAACCCTTTTGCCCCCCTCAAAAAAATAAGAAAGGAAACAGGATTTTAAAATGCAGTTTAAAAAAATATTTTTGGCTTTATGATATGAAAACAGGCTGCACACTGTGAATACCAATGGCCCAGGAGAACTTGGAGCAGCACTTTTTTCTGGCAAATTCTACCAACTGTGGCCAGTGGCATGGAGTTCTTGAAGTACTACCTTGATGCCAAGGGCTGTGGCATTCGTTATCTTGTCTGTCTCTCCAGAAAACAATCAGTATTAGTTCCAGTTGGTGATATTATTGATTTTGGTTACTTAAACAGATTTATAACGAGGGAAGACTATAAATAATGCTACCAACAGTTTCTTTTGGTTCTGTACCAAATATGACTGTGAAAATATTTATCATATGTATTCATTCATAAAAAAAAGTTCCCAAAACATTTGATTATGAAGAAATTAACTGAAACAAAATTAATTAAAAAGGCACAGGTAGTTGTTCTATACCATTAAAGTTGGTCACATGAAAATTGAGATTATAACTGTTATCTTGAAATCAATCAAAAGTCAATCACAGACAATATTTAGTTTTTAACTTTTGTCGAATAATTTTTGAAAACCATAAAGTAATCCAATAATTTAAACTAAGTGCTTTAGATAGTATCCCTATTCCTTTCCATTATTTTAGGGAGTAACAGTCCTAAAATCGGGTCATGAAAATAAGTCAAGTGATCTTATGTAACTAACTAAAAAGTGTGTGTGTGTGTGTGTGTGTGTGTATGCACACGCACAGTCTGACAATTAAGTTCACAAACTTGTTGCAACACTGTTGGTAACCTTTTTTGATATCAGAGGGATTATTCATGATGAGTTTGTACTACCAACTGCACAGTTAACCAAGTTTACTATTTGGAAGTGCTGAAAAGGCTGCGTGAAAAAGTTAGACAAACTGAACTTTTTGCCAACAGTTCATGGCTCTTGCATCACGACAATATACCAACTCACAGGGCACTGTCTGTGAGACAGTTTTTAGCCAATAAACAAATAACTGTATTGGAATACCATCCCTACTCACCTGATCTGGCTCCCAATGACTTCTTTCTTTACTCAAAGATAAAGGAAATATTGAAAGGAAGTCATTCTGATGACATTCAGGAAATCAAGGGTAATATGATGACACTTCTGATGGCCATTCCAGAAAACGAGTTCCAAAATTGCTTTGAAGGGCGGACTAGGCACTGGCATTGGTGCATAGCTTCCCAAGGGGAGTACTTGTAAGGTGACTATAGTGATATTCAGCAATGAGATATGTAGCACTTTTTCTAGGATGAGTTCACGAACTTAATTGTCAGACTGCTTATGCATGCAAGCACGCACATCAGTTATGAGAATATAAATATAAACAAATATAAATATATGTAAATATAATATAAATGTAAATATATATATACACACACATCAGGAATTCCAAAAAAAATGTTTACAAGTGGACACTTTGGTCAATGTTGCTCAAGCAGTAGTTCGCCATAATCAGAAGTGTCTGGATGCTGATGGTAACCACTTTGAGCACCTCTGGTAATTGCAGAAGTCAAACGTGACTTGTATTCATCTTTTGTTACCGGTATGTATTATTACAATTTTAATACAGTTTTCCTTTCTTAAAATGTGTATACACTTATTTGGCACCATATATATATATATGGCACCACATATATACATAAGACTAATTCACCATAATGACGTTGACTTAAAATAAAATTTACTCTTCTTTTTCCAGCTTCACACCATGGTTTTTTTTTAAAAAGTTACATTACACTTATTAGAGAGAATTTTCCATGGTAAAAATACTTCACCAAGAGGCAGAAGTCCAGGGTTATAATCCTTCTTATACTATTCGTCAGCTGTGTGTCCTTGGGCAAGTCATTTAATCTCTCTGGACCTCATTTCCTTCAACTGTAAACTGAGAAGGTTGTGGTTGAAAAGCTCTAAAATTCCATCCTGCTCTAATAACCTACGAATCTGTGAGAGAGAAAGTTCATAAATATTCCATAATCTCCCTTTTACCAAAATGTTACTTCCAAATATAGATAACCTTTCATGACACAAAGCAAATGTTATGACAAGGTAGTTTTCAATTAATGCAAATTTTAAAGTTATTATTTGAAACAATTCGAAAATAGAGCAGACTCTTCAAGATGTGATTTTGGATATTTCAGAACACAACACAGGAATCACATGCCAATCAAAAAAATCTGAATGAAGAAATTAAGTATGAATTTTAGAGAGTCCTGGAATACTTCCAAATTCCTTCTCCTTTGCAAAATAAGCTATTCACAGAAAGAAATACAGCAAAAACTTCATTGAACAGAACCCCATCAATTATATATGTTTAAAGTTTAAAATTATTTTTTAACTCCAATCTGAGAAGAAAAGTTCAATCTGACAACAGAAGAAATTTATATCAGCATTCAATAAATATTTTTAGCTCTCCTCAAACTTCTGTGGCATGACCTGTACCACAGAACTCTAAGATGAAAATTCAAATTTAAAATTACTCACCCAAGTTGATGCACAGTCCTTAATTAAAAATATAAGCACATTCACTAATGGTGTTGTAAAAGTATCCTAACACATTTCATAAAGATTTTTTTAAAATAAAGCTTGAATGTAAACGGATTCCTGGTTAAACCCTACACGACTTAACCAGAAAAACAAACAAACAAAACCTCTCCACTATGTGGATGAATTAATTGAGGATTTAATGTACAAGCAATAACTAGAAGTTGTAACTGATGGAAAATGAGTAGAATACATTCTCTTTAATAATATCCTCATGATTATACTTCATTCACAGGGCTTAAACAAGTTCTCTGCTCTTAGATTTTGAATGTGAGATTCTTGAACATTTGTATTTCCTGCCAGCAGTCAGTTACCGTTAGCAAACAAGGGGTAGGAAAGTGTTATAAGCATCTTATGGACATCAAGTTACCAGGCTTTTCTCCCTCTTCCATAGGTGGCTTAAACTGATTTTTTCAGCTGAGAAAGAAAAAATATATAGAAATTACCCACGACAGTTATAAATTTACAGATATGATTCTTTTAAATATCATGTAAAATATAACTACTAAACAGTGAGACAGCCCACAAGATGAGCTACTCATCTGTTTCTGCATTTCAGAGCATCTGTCCCATTTCACAGACTCTTGTTTCCGGCTTAATTAAACTATTCTTTTTAAACTATATTCCTGTATTAATGGTAAGTATCTGATATATCAGCATTTTAAAAAATCAAATCCAAGTTCTTAAAGTAATTTATAATTTTGATTCAGCATCTCTAATTATATTAATTATATTACAAGTAGCATGAGATTATTATTATTTTTACAGTTTAGGTACACAAATATTTAGTTAAAATTATCTTGGATATAAGCATAAAAATCAAAAATGTGTACGAAGAGGCAATCCAATACGGTATTGATTAAAACACTCACACACACACACACACACACACACACACACACACACAACTAAGTATTCATTACCAATTCCATGACAAATATTTTCTTAGATGATAAAAAAATTAAAAACAGTAAAGATGAATACCCCCACAAGTTTGACAATTAAAAGCAGGCAAATGTAGAATGTACTATTTTATACATTTACTGTATTCATGTCTCATAAAAATCCAGCACCATTTTAGACTATAAAATAAAAATTCATCAGTAATAATACGCTATCTGGAACGAGACACCTAAAACCAAAAAAACAAACCTAAATCTACAACAGCTCATGCTCAATACCTACAAATAGTGTTTAAAATGTTGAAAAATTAGTTGATACTTGGTGTAATAGTAAAGTCTGGGATGAGAGATGGTATGCATATTAACACAGAAACCACTGAATGGGTGATATACTCATATTGCAACATAGAAGACTATAGGATCACTGTTACCTAAGGCCCTTAAAAACAAAACTAAACGGAGGGAAAAAATGTAAAAAACTAGAACTGAATAAATGACTCAACTGCAGTATAATATGTATGCTATAATACTGATTAAATATTGGTACAAACCTTTTACTTACAAGGAGGACTCATTCCCCTAACATTTAAGAGTTACAAATAAGCGTATTAGAGCTCTCAGTTGTATAAAGAATCAGTCAATAAAACAAAGAGGGTGACAAGGAAGGCTGCAGAAGGTCAGAAGGCAGCTGTCGAAAGAAGCATGTTTCTCTTTAGGAAGAAATGTGAAAGTTTTTATGCATTTTAATTAGCTAACTTGCAAAAAAAAAAATAGGTGAAGACTACTAATTATCGCCTTCCAGCCCCACTAACACTTTGTAGTCTAGCAAAAGGAAAGAAAAAGGGGGTTAAAAAGGAAAGAAAACACCCTCCCACTCCAGGCCATTAAAAAAAAAAGAAAATCAAGGCTTCCTCCAGCATCCCTGCAACAGAGACTGACATGATTTATCTTCAAAGAACTTTCTTGTTTACAACACAAATTTTCCCCTTTGCTACAAATTACACTCAATTATTTGGTGAACAGTTTCTATAATAAAACCTGGTAGACAGAGGAAGCAGTAACCTTTCCATTTCCCCCCTCCATCTGATAGCCTGCAGGTTTAAAGAGTGAAAACCACTCTTACTTATCCCATTAACACATACGTGTTGAGAGGGCATGGAAACCCCTAGAAAGATAAATGGCCTCATTTTCCTCTGACCAGGCTTTTGAAACAACTTCCAAAGATCTGAAAAGGTACTGAAAACTCTCAGTTACTTATTTGATCTATAAATTTTAAAACTATGATGGGAAATATAACTATCTACTTAAAAACATCATTAACTCTTTCTGGTCAATGGAATCTACAGTCGTTGTAGTCATTGCTGAAGGACAAACTGTAAATATTCAAAGAAACAGATCCATCTATTGAGATACCAAATAGATGAAACATAATCACATACACTTGAGTTCTGGCCAACTCGAACTCACTGACAGAGTGGGACTCAGCTTTTAATCAGGTAGCTGCTCACAGACACATTTGTGTCCCTTTAACAGTCAAACACAGTGCCGTCCAATGAGGATTCACAGAGAATCAAGTTTATGCTAAGTCCTCAAAGTGCATTGGTGCATGCCAGATATATACAAACTTCAACGACAAAATTACAAATTCTAGTTTATTTTATGACATTTTGCATTAGGCAGAAGACTTATCAGAAGGCTTTGACTACCCATTTTCTATGGATGTGAACTCCGCTTTGCAAAAACATCAGAGGAACTTTTAATAAAATCAAGGTCACCATTAGAAGATAATGGCTTTTCCCAATTTCTTGACTTCACCTACAAGTAAGAGTAATGTCTAAACAAACAAAAAAAGTTTCCCTCTTTTTCCTCTCTGTGTGTATAATTACATTTACCTGACCAGTCAAGAAACGCAGAATAATGAAACTCACATCCAGTCATACCTCAACAGGCACTGTTTGTGTGGAACATTAAATAATACTTTGACAACACGACAGAGTCTTCTCCAGTACTAAAAGCAGTATAATTAATCTTATTAAACCAGCATCTGAACCATGGCCAGATGCCTTGGGAGAATAATTAGATTGCTAATAACATAAATATTGTATCTATAAACTCCTATTTTTGGAGCTAAAAGGGAGCAGAAGAGAAAGTTCATTCTGGAAATACCAATACAAATTTTACATTGTCATAGAAACAAGATTCTTATGCAGCAAAATAAATACATTTTTTGGTAGACTGGCCCATGACCCTAAGTAGCCTTTTTTTCTTTAATTTTTAATACTATTAGGACAGAAGAAACTTTTACTAATTTACAAAGAACTGACAAAATTATTTCAGTGGGGGTGGAGTTCCTACATCCCTACATATTTAGAAGTAAAAAGCAATGCGCTTTCTTTCCCCTTCCATAGTTCATGAAAAATTTAAGGAGAAAGATTCATTGAGCATAATGAAAACTTAAAGTGGAACTCTTTCACCATGTCTCCTTGGCCAAGCAAACAACAGAGGGGCTAGATACAGAATGATCATATAAATAAGAAACTTTGGACTGTTATTCCCAAAACCCAGGGATCATTTATTACTGCAAATTTCAACATCATTCATGAAAGAACCAAGAGTTAGCTTCCAGGTGATTTCACACATAACTGGTGTCAAAATCTCTTTGTCACTTTTCCCTACTACTTTGGAATATGAAACTCCGGGAAAAAAAAAAAAAAAAATCTTCCACATCTAGGTAATTAGATCAGAAAGAAAGTTTTTGTCTTGTTTTGTTTTAACAGTTTATAAAATTACGTATCCTTATTTTCTTTAAAAGCACATAAATAGTGTCAACACTTACATGTGGGTTATTAATACATATGCCAAAACAGTATTTTCAAAAAATGCTGATTAACAAATGCTACTTTCTTCCTTTTTGAATGATGGGCCAAGAACTTACATACCATAATTCTGGAGAAAATCATTTTTGACAGGAGGAATTGTTATGGCAAGAGTATACAAATACAGAGCCATATGGTGTCCTTTCTTGAGATAAGAGGTGCAACACAATGAACCTGACACACTTAGGAGTTTATTCCCCTTCTGAATCATGAACTTGGTGTTGCCCATGTTAATATATGAAATGAGAACATGCTCACAATGTACTAATTACACTCGGCGACCTCTGCTGTTATCTCCACCATGTAGCGTTGTCCTCTGGTTAATTCTGTTTTGTGTTAGTTTCAGCCAAAGACTAACGAACAGCATTTTCCTACATGAGATGCTTTATCAACTACATTCTTTCACTGCGTCAATTATTATTTCTTGAGAATAAACCTTTGCCTTTGCTCCCCAATCCTAAAATAACAAATCTGCTCTGTAAGCTGGTGGGCCGACCCACCTAAGCACTAATAGGAGTTATCAGGAAAGGCACAATGAATACACCCCTCGGTATCTGTAAGGGACCGGTTCCAGGACCCCTTCAGATACCAAAATCCCTAGGTGCTCAAGTCTCTCATATAAAACGGTGTACTATTTGCACATAACCTACTTATATCCTCCTGTATACTTTCTATCATCACTAGGTTACTTATAATACCTAATACAAGGGCTGTGTAAATAGTTGTTACACTGCATTGTTTAGGGAATAATGACAAGGAAAAAACGTCTGTACATGTTCAGTACCGACTCAACTATCCTATGCCTGTATACAGTACACCTCAGCAACAAGGTGACATTTTTAAAAACTATTTTCCATCTGTGGTTGGTTGAATCCAGGGACATAGTACCCACAGATACAGAGGTCCAACTACACATGCTACTGAGGAGCTAATGGCAGACTGAGAATGTCTTTCTGTTGTCAAATGGACAGTCATGAACATGACATAAACACATGACAAAAGTGCCAAAGAAAATGTGTTATTGACAGCAACAGGATCCAGCTGCATAGGACACAGCCGGCTGTAGAACCCAAATCACCGTTCTCCACACTGTCGCTTCTCTTCACCAAGCCACAGTGTCTCCACGATTCGTTTTATAGAATAGGCAGGCCTTAAGGTGAATCAAGCTGAACTGGGTAAGTATTACAGAGAAATCAAAGTGGATGATAAAGAAAGAACACACCGATCTGACAGTCCGTACTGTCATGGCAGGTGGGCCTTCCTGCTCAGTGTGGTAAGGGGAAGAGAGTTCTTATCAACTCTCCTATCATCTCCTAAGGTTGACCTTCAGTGGCTGGCCTGGCCTACTTACAGGCCTTGGAAGCAGGCAAGACAAATGCTGCCAGGGAAGGAAACAACAGGGCAGGACTTCTATTATCAAATCTCAAAGCCTCTCAGCGTGGCCTCCGCCTCGCCCTTCCTCCAGGAGCCTGCGTGCTGACCTAGATGGGACCGCTTCAGAGCTTGTGAGTCCCACACACACAGTACATGTCTCACCCCACCCCAACAATGAAATCTCACGCTCCCTCTTTTCTCTCTGGTTTCATCTCGATTTTGGATGTTACCTACCGTAACCCTGAAATAGAAGTGGCTTTTTAGAACATTGGAAACATGAATTTGAGCTAACAACATGGTCCACATTAAAAAAAGAAGTAACTCCGTGTTATAATTTGTGTAAGTGAAAGAATCTCAGGAATCATCTAACCAAGACCTATCATTTTATAAGTGAAGTAACTGAGGTCAGAGAAGCAGGTGGTGTTTCTCTGAAATTAAAAGCACTGAATTTTCAGATGTCTTGATCTGCCCGAATCTTTTTGTGTGAGACGCAACAAATGTAGGCAGAAAGGACAGTAAACTTAAATGTCAGAGATTCAAATTTTGGGTTAACCTATGCTATCCATTAGCATAGACTTTCAAAAAAGGTGTCTACCTTCTTTAAACCAGTTTGCTAATATGCAACATGGAAAGATTAAGAACTTGAGACAGATGATCTCTAGTTTTATTTTTTTCCAGATCTGAAGTTCTATGACTCTTTTCAAACTGAGCAAGAGTAAATAACAAGAATAAAGTGTAAATAGCCAAGTCCTTTTACAGTGATTACTTTCAAATTTTTAAGCTAACCAAGTTTTACAAGTGTACACATTTTATTATATATTTTATTTCCTAGCCTCTGTCACACATACATATTTTTATATCTACAAAACTAGAAGGACAGACTGACCTTAGTATGTAAGGGTAACAGACAAATGAGCCTGACAGACAATTAGCCGTTAAGAGTTGGCTATATTTAGCATTTAAGAAATGTACTATCAGCACACTGACAGTATTTGGAAAGTTTCATCATCAGTAGATAGAGCAAGAATCATGTCTGTGTCACTACCCAACCACTCGTCTAATCTCTTCCACTATGAATGCAAGATGCTATGTCTCCAGAGCTGGTTTGTTTCATATTTCAGCTCCATGGCCACAGACACATTCAACGAACCAAAATAAAAACCTTCTGACTTTCTGCACTTACTGTCCTCAAATGGGTCAGTGATGGCTCCGCCTGCAGAATTCCACACCAGGATCTTAATAAGCTGAAAAGCATTCCAAGCTGCCCTCAGCAGAGAGGACACCAAATGGCCAATGAACAGGCCAGACTCAAATTCCTTTGAAGGAGGCACCAAGGTGATGGATTCAGCAAAAGGCTGTGAAGTTCATGTAAAATGTCACTAAAGCTTCAAACATACTTAAAAGAAATTAACAGACTTGTATGGGGGGAAAATTTCTTCAGACTACACTGTAGTCTTATTTGGTCACCTTTTCATATCCAAAAAACTTTACTTTCATGAAGTAAAGTATGTGACCTCTTATATTGTCCTCTAATTGGTAACTCAAAATTTAAAAACAAAACAACACTTCCTGAGGATCCCTGCCCACATTCAAAGTAGAAGATTTACAAACTCAAACAAGCAGATAAAAAAAAAAAAAAAAAGAACTCAAACATGCAGATCAAAGCCCACATTCTAAGACCCCTTATCTCTGCAGGCTGGCAAGCAAACAAGGCACAGACATTGAAAAGAGTGTCTACTAATTCTCTTGTGGATTGTGCTTAATTCTCCAAGCACAGAGACAGCACAGAAAAGGAAATCAAGGAGGCCAAATTTGTAGAACAAAGAAGAATTTTTTTAAGTATATTCATCTTTTTTGCTAAAATTTAAGAATACTTGAGGGGTTGTGAAAAGAACAGGGAAGTATTCATAGAATATCAAGACAGTAAATATCCTTTCAACACATTCTGTACTTATCTATCAGGCTTTGAATGAAATACTGAATCTGGGTGTTAGGATGCAAATGAACTATAAAGATTCTAGAGCAGTGCTGCCCGATGTAAGTATTATGTGAGTTGCATGTGTAATTTTAAAGTTTCTTGTAGCCAGTTTTTAAAAAGGGTGGAAAAGAAACAGGCAAAATTCATTATAATAATATATATTTAATTTAACCCAACATATCCAAAATATTATCATTTTAATGTATAATCAATATTAAAAATGAGACATTTGACATTCTGTTTTTGTACCCAGTCTTCAAAATCCAAAGTAGCCACATTACAAATGCTCACTAGCCACATGACGCTACATACTAGCTGCCATATTGAACAGAACGTTTAAATACCTGCATAGTTTTAATTGTCTGGAGTGCATAATTGTCAAAAATACTACGATAAGCCAGGAGAAGGAAAAAAAAAGATGGAAAAAAAACAACAGCATATGTTCACCAAAGATGTGGCACAAATATTCTCTGCTGCCTGAGAAGGGAGGATATGAGAGAGTGTGAGAGAGTGAGAAAGAGAGCGCGATATCAGGCATACATGACAAGTGAATAATTTAAATTTAAACATCAGAAAGAACTTTATAGGTATTGCGACTGAAACTTTCCACTGTAGGCATTTATACAGTTCCTCTTCTTCAGAATACAGTAGAAAATGAGCATAACTTAAAAAAAAACACACAAAAAAAACTTAGAACTAACTCTGAAAAAGGACAAGGGATACCAAAAACTACTGCTACATAGTCCTTCGAGTTTTTAATGATGACTCTTAGTATAAAGTTACCTTCCATAAAAGACTTAGCAATTTATACAAACCCCAAGAAGGCATAATGAAGATATGCATTTTCTTTTTTTAAAAACCTAAAGGAAAATGACAGTATCTTTAAAAGGAAAAAGACTGTACAACAACAGTCATCACTTGCAAAGAAATCCTATTACATAGCATTTAGTTGTGTCATCCTGTACTCCAACAAGTAAGATGTCAGGTAGAACAAGAGAAGCAGATCCTAAAATATTTCCAGTTTACGCCAGGCCCATATGCACACATGACTAATGATTTTTTTAACTGATGCTCCAACATACAATTAGTATAGAAACGTGTTCAACAAGAAAAAAATAAGTGATTAAAAATTTCATATCTGGATTAAACCTTTACTTGGATTTATTTCTAAATTTAACTGACAGTGAGCAATAAAATGGGCTTCTGTTTCATTTAAACTATGTTCTTCTCCTTCAACAGCACGTAGCTGTCAAAGATGCTTTTTAATAATGACTCACATATCAAGCTGCCGTTCAACACTGACATTATCGGGATTTGGTGTCAGTAAAATACTCGGGTTACTATGTCGCAGAGGTTTCAGTTATGGGGCCTCTAAATTGTGAGGCCTTGAATCAGTGTTGACACGCCATGACCTTAGGCACATCGCAACCTTTGGCTCAGTCTGACCATCTTCTAAAAAAAAAAAAAAAAAAATCAGTGTAATATACACTCTCCATCTAAATTGTAGGCTGCTTTCATAATGGAAAACAAATATTTTGAAACGTATCTTACAATGAACAGTATTAGGTTTAACTTGTTTGTCAAAAATGGTTAGGCTCCTGGTGGTTCTCAGCCATTTTCCTTCCCAACCCACCTGAGGGATATGGCAAATCCCTAAGAGTAACAGGGCTCTTAAGCAGTGATTCAGTGATGTTGAAAAGGAGGGTGCCCTCCCGCACCTCCCACCCACACACACACACACTCCTGAAGAATGCATCTTGTCTACTAAAATCCACTGGATCAATAACCGTGGAGAGCCAGAAGTTTTTAGCCTTTACTTGAAGTCTGGGAACCAAAGTGATATTCTGGAAAGAATTGGTTACTTAGACTGCTGGCTCCTGGGTGGGAGTTAGGACTGAAAAGATTTTTACGGGAGGCATTCCTGACCAAGATTCCCCACCCGCAAGGTGCCACGGCGATCACTTCCACAGGAAATGCCATGTGGGGAGGGAGCATGAATCATACTGTTTTAATTCCTGATCTAGTCTTCAGACCCTCCAAGTTGGAAGATGCAGGAATGTCTCCAGTATGAATCACTGTGCTATTCTGGGGCTCACGTTTCAGCACCTATTGGTGACTGGGAATACGAAATCAAATCAGCCAGCCCTTCCGTAAGGGTTCTCAAACACAGGCCAAGATTTCCTACTGGCTGGTGACTAAGCTCCCCACTGGTGCCTGGTACACTTCTCAGAGAATTTCCTGAGAGGAGGCCCCCTGGCTGCACAATCTTTATGATCAACAGGGAGCCAGTCGCCTGGCGTCCTCATTAGAACCACACCAGAACCACTACAAACAATTTACTGGCCAGCTTTTCCAGTTTCCCCAGAATAATCCAAAGTCAAGTAAGTGATGTTAAAATTATTACTTCCATTTACACAAACATGCCTACGTGAATGAAAATTTTTACAATGATATTTTTTCCTTTTTTTTAAAGTGAAAAAACAAGTAGGACATCTGAACTCCATTTAGCCTTGTATGATCTGGTCTGGATTTGTCAAACATGTACCAGGAAAACAAGTAAACTCAGTCTCAAAGGTTCGAATGTGAACACTGAATTTTTATTAGGTCAGCTTGTTTCCCACAATCTACCCTTCCTTGAAAAGGCTTGTCCTTTACTTATATCTTTGGAATTAAAAGGTGATTAACAATTGTTTATGTAATGCAATGGTTCTCAACTGTGGGTGGCTGCGTCCTCCAAGTAACATTTGGCAATCTTTGGAAGGAGTTTTGGTTGTCACAACTGTGTTATCCAATGGGTAGAGGTCGGGAATGTTGCTAAATACCGAACAAGGCCCGGGCCAGTCACACACATGAAAGGATTATCTGGTCCAAAATGTCAATAGTGCGGAGGTTGGGAAAAGCCTTCAGGAGGCAAATTCTTTGAATTTTTACCTATGTTTTAATCCAAATGACGTAGAATTGGTAGGCTGAAAGAGATGACTTATTAAAGAGATCACTGGTTGATAAAGATAGAGCTTGATAATTAAAGAATTTTTGGACTAGATAACTTTGAAACCTGACTATCTATAAGGGTAAAGGGGATAAGTGATGACATATTTGCACAACAGTTTAAATGTTACTGCTTTAACTTATTTCCTAATGAAACTGTATGCATTATTTTGAATGCCCTTTTATAAACCATTTTAGGTCTCGCTAAATGGATTTAGTACAAAGCAAAGTTTCTCAAGTAAATAACTATTTCAGTAGGAAGTGAGTTCCTTATCACTGTAAGGTTTTAAATGGAAAGTGAATGACCATACATGTGTCTATTTTAGAAAGAATTCCCTAAAGGCCAGAGGATTAAAGGAGATGATACGAAAGGTCATTGACCTTGAAGGTTTTCTTATAAAAACCAATCAGTAACAAACACTATATGCTTCACACTTTTCCAAACTACTCTTCCATTTGTTAATATTTTTCACACTATTTCTCTGTTTGCCTTTGCTCCTGAGCACAGAATCGATGTGACACAATAGACACTCACTGTTTGAATGACTCCAAATATGACCTCCTAAATTCATGAACCAAACCAAGCCTTACTTCAGATAACTTAGTTACCTGAAAGAGTTAACACAGGAAAAACTGCTTGTTTTATGTAACAAATACCTGTCTTAGGAATGAAAGGGGAAGAGTCAGTATTTCATCTTTCTAAAAACTAGATTACTCCAATTTTGTAGGCGGTGTAGGGTTCATTAAGCAGCTTCATCTCCCACAACCGTGCTCACAATCTGGTTGTTTTTACTCTTCCTCTTACAAATGATAATGTATTTGAAATAAATCTTCTCACTCTAGAAGTTTAAAAAATGGCTTGTTTGTCTTAGTCATTTTTTTCATAGTGATATTTAATATTCCCTTCAAATGAAAATCAATGGCTACTACCAGAAGGGAAGCAATGACACTCAAAAGAAAAATCATTTCACTCACTTATAAAAACAAAGTGATCTAAAGAATATTAATTGAAACTGTAAACACCAACCTTAAATTAAGTGAACTAAAAGGAACAAATACACAACTGGAGCAAATGTTCACAACCAGCCAGTCAGAGATATTCCCTTCCAGAAGGGCCACCTGGCCCCTCACCCGCAGAGAATGCACGACCCAGGAATGCCCACACCAAGCTCACAACACAGCAACAGCTCCACTTGTGAGTTGGTTCAAGGAGATTTGATGTAAGTGCTCCTAGAATACAGAGGAAAGAGACATCATGCTATATAATCCAGGGACTAGAGCTTAACATTGCTACCTTACACAATTTATTCAGGAAGATTTTAAACTATCAAGAAAGGTATGTAGCTGTAAGGTAAGACGAACTACACAGATGTGTACATAAATCCTGCGTTGGTAATACATGGCTTTAAAAGATGCTGACTTTTTGTTGTATTTTGTGCTATTTTAAAAATAAAAGTGACCAGTAAAATGATAATCACAGACCTGAGAGGAATCTCAGTAACCACATAGTGTAAGCCCTACATTTTACAAAGGAGAAAACAGGCACACAGAGAGAATACGCGCCATAGTGAGGTTACATTCAAGTTAGCTGGATGAGCTGACCCTGCAATCCAAGTTTCTCTGACCCCTGGACTATTGCTCTTCCTAGTAGGTTAGGCTTCCTATCATTGAAATAATATGCACATTGCTGGGAAAAATCTTAAGAGCTTTCATATACCCCAACCTACGCACTTTATTTGACTTAATTTATTAAAAATGAAAGCAAAGAATAGTGATGTGACATCTCTACCTTTATTTAAATCTTATCTGTCCTCCTGCCAAGTTCAGGGCAACACAGATCTTCATGTTTTGTTTTTCTCTGTTGAGTTCTGGTTTTCCCCAGCGATACGATTATACTGATACCATAAAGTGGAATTTTTCAAGAGTTACCTATAATTAATATTCACATATCTCTATATCAAAGGACAGAGAGCAGACTGAGGTAGAAAGAAGAGTAAGAAATGAAAGGACGGAAGTACTAGAGGGGAAAAGGGGATTAGGAACAAACACTGATTATTCCACAAATGTACTGAGGCATATTTACAGCAAAGCAAAGTGCTCCATCTTCTATCGCATATGACTTTTAGCAACATCAATGTTAGGCTTCACTGTTTCAATGTACTCAAAGAAAATACTCAACCTATTTCAAAAGAATCCTTTATAAAGAACAAGTTCCAAAGTTCTCATTAAAGAGAATTCAAAAACAAAGAAAAAACTAGGTGAGCCTAGTTTCTTTGTTGTTTTATAATACATTTAAGGTTTAATGAATGCAATGTGTGTGCGTGTGTGTGCACGCGTGCACACACATGCAAGCTAACTCCAGGCTGTGAGCAGTAAGAAGGTCATTACAGGTTTTGCTGCGTTTGGGATTTTAAGAATAAGCCCAACAGGGCACCTAAGGGAAGCTTAGCCTGTGTACCTTAATGGTTATTGATATATCCCATTACTCTGTATTAAAACCAGCCTTTTATTTCTTAAGATTGCTCATTCTAAAAAGTCCAGAAGTTATAGTCTGATTAAATGGGAAATTTTTAAATCTGAATTGTTTAAGAAAGGATTACTTCTTGTAATTACTAGCTAAAAGTTGCTAACTAGCTAAATTACTAGCTAAACGTATATTTTGTTATCTTAAAACAGTAACTTTCCAAATCCTGAAAAATTCCTAATTAAATGAACACAAAGTTATTTTCCTTGTTCCCTGACATGACCAATTAACTACAGTGGGGGTAACATCGGAATCCATTAGAAAATTCAAAACTGAAAAATAATCCAGGGAATATAAAGAATGTGAACCTTCAAAATTTTTTTCTCACATTAGCCACCAGGTGTAACGTGGATGATGCTCAGGGAATATGGTACAGAGCAGACTGAATGAATGAAGCGGAAGAGGGAAGACACTTTTGGGTAATTTCTCTTGTGATTTTCATGAGGTATAGTCACTATTGTCATGGCCAGCTTTTCACAGAATGTACACACAACAGTAAAAGCCTAATGATAGAGTCTGTGTCCAATCCATTTCATATTTTATACAGTGCCTGGAACAGGTCATCCACTTACGAGAGCTTAATAAAGAATTGAAATGAATGAATAAATAGAACAGTATTTAAGAAGTAATCAGACACAGACCACCCCTAACCTGCTAGGAAACAAATGGATCTCCATCAGTAATGAAGGGCCATCAACCACACAAGAAAAGTCCTCAGAGATTTAAGTTCTGGAATTTGAAATCATCAAGTCTCCCAATTGAAAGAGATGTCTTATGTATAATTTATAAAACATTCAACAAGGCTTTAACATTGAGCAACATTGAGTGGACATTCAATAAAGGATCTATAATAATGCAACTATAAAAAATAATATTTCTGTTTTTTTTAGATATACCAGCTCTATTGTGCCCTAGGACAGAAACTGTAACCCAATAGTCATTATCACCTTCTTTCAAAGTCATAGAATTTTTAGCTGGCCACAGTGCAGCGCAGAATAAAAAGTTCATCTCCCTGCATTCCTTCAAGTGTTGTGCCTTGTAAGAAACTTCTGGCTATTGGGATGCCAGGGTGAGTGATATGTGCAACTTCCAGATCATGTCTTTAAAAAGAAGGGACATTCTCTGCCTTTCAGATGCTTGGATTGTTAGGTGTCTTGGACTGCAAGTGAAGGAAGGCAAAACAGTAACCAAGAAGGAGGCTGGATCTCTGGATGACTTTGTGGAGCAAAGCCATCCTACCTACTTTGAACACCAACTTCCAAATGGTTACCGGCGAGAGAAATAAAACTTCTTTCTTAAGTTACTGTTATTTCTGGTTCCTGTTTCATATAACTAAAATTGTATATTACCTATTTCATAAACCAAGTGAACAAAAACCACACTTTTTAATTTTCCCCAAGTACTTTTGCTATTTTACATCTCTTTCTCACACACAATTAGAATAGACACAAATACAGCTATGTGTATAGTATGTGTGTGCATAGGCCCCAATCATTTTGAGATGGCATATCATGGGGACAGCCCCAACATATTTCTTATTTCCCTAATGCATTCATCTGGATGATTCTTTAAAATATGATGAGTTGAGAACTTGAGCAAAGAAATTACAGAATATTCAATAGTAGAAAAGATACAGAGTGTGATACATAAGCTGTATATATTACTTAGTTTTCTTTGAAAGTTTTGCTGTTACATAGTTTAGATATAAAGCAAATATATGCCTGTTTGTGACCAAAATTGATATTTCATCCTATAGTAAGTACATGGCTAGACAGCCTGTGTGTATTTAGAAGACAAAACATGACCATAATAAAGAAGATAAATGAGCAGTAATATAAAAGAGATAGATATAAAAAGAAGCATGATTTATGCCCCAGTCAGACAGAAAACCTATGGTACTTCATCGACCCCATCTATCCTGTCCTAAATTGTAAAACCAAGCATGAAAGAACAGTAGTGAAGAAATACTCAGAAAAAACATACACGGGACATCCTAGACACAGATATCCGCCAAACTATCAAGAGGTTGTCTTACTGTTGTTTTTAGTTCCTTCGATAACAATTTCCTGATTAGAAAATTAAATTGTTTGGCAAGGGTTTCCGCTCTTCTCAAGAGAAAGTCCCTGTGAAAACAGGTGTAAACTTTTACTTAAGGAATCTGACTCTATCCGTGGGCACTGTGACAGCTTCTAGCTAATAGGCTCATTATAAGCCAAGGGCAAACAGAGAAACCCATGAAATCACAGTGAAATACTAATGTTATTCTGTGCAGTTTCACATAAGTAACCAGTACTCAGAATGTGTTTTACCCAATAACCAGCTTTCAATCAACTAAAAACACCCACAAGAAATCCTTAGCCTTCTGGTTCCTCAGGGGTGAAGGGTCAATAGAAAACACCTAAGTAAACTAAATTGTCCAGCACATCATTACAAATGACATGTGAAAACATGTGAATGTTTTCTTAAAGAAACACGTATTTTCATCTTAACCACTCTATTTAAACTACTCTCAAGGGCTTCAGAGACTGCCCATTCACTGAACGCAATCTTTTCATTATGTCTCATTTTTCTTGGCCTCCCTGCAGTATTTTAACTCCTTGGTCATTCCTTAACTCTGGAGATTTCCTTTGTCCTTAGTTTATGCTGTACTGATTTCCCCTCTAACCTCCTTCAGATCTACATTGGAGTCCCACGATTCAATCTTCGGTATTTTTTCTCTTCTCAAGATTCTGGCTTCAAAGTACCAACATTAATACATTAGCATCCCGAACTTTTCCCCAACTCTAGGCCGAAGCCACGACTGTTGGACGTCCTCCTCTTAGTTATCTTTACAATCGGCATTCTTTATCCTCTTTCATTAATCCAACAGAAATCTACTGAGTATTAACTGGGTGCTGGGATTAGAGTTACGAAGAAAAACAAGGTCACTGCAGAGCCAAAAACTAAAACCATGCTCATTAGTGTGAGAAACCATAAAAGGTTTAACTGAAGGCCTGAAAACAACTATCCCAGTGGCTGTGCACAAAGCTGTGAACAGGACCTGGGTTTTGTCAAAAATCACAAGCAGGTAAGTTAGCGGGGCAGAGTGGGAGAGGGGAAGTGAGAAAGGTACATGATTTGTGCAAAGGTGTACAGCTGAGGGGAGTGCATACACTTCACTCAGTAGAACTAGAACTAGACGTGCTAGGAAAGGAGAATGGGCTTCACTCTCACTCTTGAAACTTGGTCTTGGTGCTTCCTGATTTCAGTTAACAGTACCAGCAATCTTCTAGCTACTTATACTTACATCTTCAAAGTCTTGGGCTCCCTTCTCTTCCTGGGACCCCATCCCCAACAAATGCCAAGCAGAAAATTCCAGTTGGTTTCATCTACTTCACGCCTATGTTTTCAGGCCAAGTTCAAACGCCACATCTCCAGGAAGCCTTTTCCAACCTCCACCACAGACAGAAGTAATCACTCCTTCAAGGATCTCCTAATACTTCCACTAGCTGTATTTGTGCTCAGTTCCACAATTTGATGAAAAATGGACAGAAAACAAAACTATTTCTATTCACATTTGTTGTACCATATTTGTGGACACCAGCTGCTCAAAAGTACTGTCTTTTTTCCAAGTAAGTGTTTTATTTCCTACCCATCTTTACACTGGCTCTTATTACTGAGAGTATTTTAACAATATCATTTTACTCTATTAGCAAAGTCAACATAAATTAAGTTAGCTAAGCTGTTTTATTTTGTTAATGAATGGGCTCCATAAAAGGAGGGAGACCTAGACTATCTGCAAAATTCCTTCCAAGTTTAGAAGTCTAGTCATCGATCTTATAAAATATGGTTAATATGGTTAAAAATTGTCAGTATTAAGATTTCTAATTATGAAACACTGAGAACTAAACTTTTTAAAATCAACACCAAACTTTCTTAAACACAACTCTTTTAGTACCCTGGAAGTCATGTACTTTAGGTTTGCCTAAGAATATAAACACTGTCTTACAACACTTAGTAAATAGAAACTAGAAAATAGAAATTCTCTAACGGGCCTCATGTGAATTATTTAAATGCCTTTGATTAAAAACAAGTAATTTCTAATAAATAGGATACCCCTTATTGAGATAGACCTTTCCAGCAAAAACAATCTTAAAACATTGTTAGGTCATGATGAACGTTTGCAAAAAAGTGTATTAAAATAGTGACCAACGAGGTGACAAATTGTGTTTTACATAAGGGATCAATTTTCAGGCCTCAGGTCTGCCTTTCTTGATGCAAGTGTTAGAAAACGGATATCCCAAATACTGTTAAGACACTACTTCAAATAAGTATTTTTAAAGTTAAGATGAATACTGTTCCAAGTTTCCCTAAGAGCAAATCCTGAACAAAGCATAAAGACTCAGAAAGAAAATACAACAGATTCCAAATTTGTTTCATTCTGCATATAAATGAGTCTATATAAAAATTATTATTGACAGATCACCTCTCCAAAGCACGATAATCCATATACTTTTCACAAGCGTGCTGCTAACCTGTGCGCATACTTTCCTAAAAGGAAGGATTTGATTCAACACCATTTAGCAGCAATCATCTTATGTGATTAAGTCACAGATATTAACTGAAGCAGTATTGTAGTCAATATTTCTTTCTTGAATCACGTGATTTCTCTTCACTCCATTGTTATAGAGGACATGTTTTTGGAATGTGCCAGGGAGGGCGCTTTGTGGAGTGTATCCGGAAGGGGCTCAAAAGCAATGCTCTGTCCTTCCTGAGCAATAAGAAAAAAACCTCCAACATAATTTTGGCTGTGCTTTAGGACAGAAAAACAGACACCTTCCTAGCCCAGCAGTGATGCTTGGGAGGGAATTGGAACACAGACTTCATTACACTGTATTGATCTCACTAAATAAAAGGTTCTGAATGTATTGATCGGCTCGGATTAAACCCCTAACTGTTTGCAGGACCGTGCATGATGTGAAGGCCGGTTCACTGAAGAAGGAAGAACAGAAAGCACTTTTGTTCCCCAGCAGCCACAGAGCAGCGCTTTACACTAAGTAGTAGATTAACATGATTAAAATAATAGACAGCATTCAGTTAGAGAACGGGCAGTGAGATAAAACTTGTGTTAAATTCAGAGATTTCTCAGTTTTAAAAATGACGTAATAAATTAAAGGGAAAATGATTTTAGAAAGAGGAATATTTTCTTTGCATATTTCTAAGCAGAAAAGCAATTTCCTCTCCTTAATAGTTGTTCCCTTGAAGCCCCCAAAATAAGTCTGTAGTGATTTTTTTGAACTCTAAATATGCAGCAGCCTCCCCACCACTTCCCGCCCTTGTCACTTTCAATATTACTGTGAAATGATGCATGAGGGGAGGGGTAAATCTAAGATTATTTTTAAGGCTCATTTTGTACATCTGTTCATTTTCATTTGGAAGGACATGATTTTCTTTAGTCAAACTCAATTTTCATTCTAAATAAGCCTGAATATGCTGCGAACTGGTCTTATTACAATAAAATATTGCTGCCAAAATGTATAGCAGGCTTTAATCTCAGAAAAAGAGACACCATACCCCTTTATCCTGGTTTTCAGAAAACACGCCAAGCATGTGTTTCCAAATTTTGTTAGTGTCCATATTTACACTTGCAAAGAGTTCTCAATTTTAAAATAAATAAGAGGAAAACCTAGTCGTTTTTCTAAACATCAGCCAAGGGCTTAGTTCCAAAAAAGCCTTTCCACCTTCCCTTCCAAATTCAAACGGTTAAGTACTTTGATCTACCATATTTACTCATTATTACTCCACCTTTACTACGCCAATATTTCAGTATCTAAAAGAGAGGAAGACAATGATTTAGCATTAAATCACAGCATTAATCTCTCCAATATTTCTTGTCTTTTCAACTTCACTGACTAATAATGATGAAAGTATGACTCACTTAAAGAAATAATTGGTTGTAGTTTGTTGGGGGGAGTGAAATCCAGCCCGGGGACTGAATTCAAACTTGAACGCGATCCAGATCCCGGTTTAGCTACTCAAGGGTTGTGCAGTGCAGTATCTCAGGCAAGAGGCTACGCCTTTCAGTTTTAGTAACATAGAGCACACACACTGCCTATTCACTGGGCTGGTTCTGAAGTTTTCAGATAATTATTCAAAAGCAGTATTAGATACAATATGAGTTATTTTAAAAATTGCCTGGGATTTAAATTCTAACATCTTTATGTCCACTTTCACTTTATCAGGAGAATGCCATAGCTTTGGTACAAATATTAAGGACTTTTTAGTTAGGGAGGGAGGGGGGAGAGGCTTCAACTTTAATATTTACGTGTCAGTATATGGAATATGAAAAACACTCTTTAAGTTCCTTCCACAAAAGGTCAAGAAGCCAGAAACTCAGTACATTACTGTACTGCCATTGATTCATTTACCCAATATTTACAAAGTATCTAGAATAAATAAAGGAGCTGCTGCCACTCAATTAATACATTGAATGCAGAACCACTGCAAGGAAGACAGGAGGTGGAAAGGAGCAGACTCAAGAATGGACTTCTCTATCCTAATATATTATCTTATGAAATGTAACATTAAATGTCAATTGACTTGATTTCTGAAAAGTCATCATATTGAAAACAAAGTTGTAAAGAAAAAAATCCTTAATCATCGCAATGAACATTTATTTAGCATTTACTATGTGCTGGGCTCTCTTTTTTCCTAAGCACTTTATAAATACTAACCCATTTACTCATCCATCCTCACAGATGTGATAGGGACCACTATTACGTTCAGTATTTGAAGGAAACGGAAGGGGCTAAATCTCAGGTATGGTTTATAACCTACAGCTCACAGCTCCTGATTACAAAATACATATATTTACATTTAAGAAATATTTGGGGATGTAGAAAATATGCAATATGGTTTCATCATTTTCCTTAATTGTTTACTGAAAATAAGGACACTGAAAAATAAAATTTGCCTGAAGTGTCTAGTGTTTTTACAGGTAAAGAGATAGGAGTCTATGGTCAGCTGCATTGTCTAACACTTTGAACTGCTCAGACTGATAGGAGAATGGTTCACATTTAAACAAACACAGGGAAACAAGTAATACAAATGAGATTGTTAAAAAGTCATCTATTCTTATTCTAAGAAAATACTCAGATGTATAGGCTAGAAAAATTGTACAAATATTTTTATTTTGAAGATTGCCATTATCCTCAGAAATAGATATCTATATTACTGCTCAATTATATATTGTCCTCAGATAGGTACATGAAATAACACTTAAATAGAACAATTGGGGAGGTAATACGACTACATACTAAACCCTTTAAAAATCAAAATGAATCATTTCTTTAAAATACAGTACAGTGTATAATCCAGCCTTAGAGAGATGGCACAGAGTCTGTAAAAATAATATGGAATTTTCCATTTACTGGCTGGTTGCTTGTGCAAACGCCCTAGCTTTTCTGAATATGTTTACTCAATTCCTTTAGGTGTATATAAAATCTACCCGAACTGGATGTTAAGATAATTAAGCTAACACATCTAGTATCTGGAGCTCAAGCAAATTTGGTATACTCTCATATATACAAACTACAGTCAAGGGCTTCTAATCTCTCGTCTACAATAATTACCTTTGGAAACATCTCTACCATTTGGTAAATCTCTCCAATTTTCTAATCCCTTAAATAAAGAGAACGAGTGAGTGATATCCATCATCGATTCCAAACATTATTGAGTGTGCTGCACTTAGCACAAAACATAGAGATGTCAATAAGACACAGGCTGCCTTGGCAGAACTGCCAGGTGAGTATGGACAGGCAACTTCCTCGAATGGAAAGGTAGACAGAGGAGGCCCAGTAGGTTCTGGAGAGACACTCAGTACAGGCAAAGATACGGCATTGTGATCAAACAGTGCAGCCAGGACCCACTAACAATAGTTCCATATGACGAAGGCCCAGAATGTCCGCAGGGGATATGGGGCAAAGAAACTACAAAGGCATGTTCCAGGGCCAGATCCGAGACATTGTAAGTGAGGCCTGGACAGCTAGACTTTCTCTGTAAGGCTCGTGTAGCCCATGTGGGCCAGTGGTGACTCCTTAGGCCCAAGAGGCACAATCTCTGCCTGGTGTAAAGAATTCCAGCAACAGTATGGAAGACAGCTTGGAGAGGAATTATATGATACAGGACAAAAATAAAGATAAGTATTGGGTGACTTATTAAATCATCTCCTTTTGTAAAGGAAAAAAAAAAAAGACTGTCAAGTTATCCAATCTACCAACCTGATGTTGGAGAAAGAATACTAAAATCTACAGGGCTTTCCCCCCAGCCCCTATGGGAGCAGTTATGGATTTAGTTGATGGATTCAGCTTCTGAGTGGCTTGGGAATTTGTAAGCTTTCCCTTAATAATAGTAAATTTAAATTCTGGTAGCCATAGTGACAGGTTATTCTAGTTGTATCAGAAATTTGGAAAGCAGCCATCAGTTCAAGGCCCTGAGGCACAAGGAAAACATTTCCTTCTTAGTAAGCGATGGTCAAACCAATTTCCATATTCAAAATACAGTTCAGATTTTATTTAACATTATTAAAATAATGACCATTCCACTTTTTAATAAGGAAAATGATCTATTCAAGGCTGATTGCAATATAGCAATGTAAGCCATGCTAAAAAACTACTGATACACACACACACACAGAGTCAGAAAAAAGTGGGATTTATTATGGTCAGAGGTAGAGTTGCCCTATTGTATACAAAGTCTTCCAAGGTGATTTCGGTACACATACAATTAGAAAATTCTTTCATTAAAGAACAAAACTGTGTGACATTTCCTCTTTCATTTGATATATACATACATATGCGCTCAGCCAATTGTAAGGTTCACATAGTGCAAAGCTCTCTGTGCTTAGGCATTCAAGTGCACTGGTGATGTTGGCCAAGGATGACGACGGTCAGGTGTTTTACAAAGCTAAACAATTACCTATTAACTTACAATCCCAAAAGAATGCTCAGTGACAAAGATTTTAGATCGTGAATGAAAGGGTAAATGATCCATGACTAGTGGGCCGCTATCCTGGGACACCTCCAACATTCCCAGGATTCCTGACTAAAGGAAATCGTAAAAAAGTACGGTCAGTATGCCACTCATAAATAACTAAATGTAGTTGAGAGCAACACATAATCACACTTTTGATATGCTTTAAAAATTTTATCATGAAATTCTCTGTCAGTTTTTATTTGGTGTTTCTACAATCATATGTAAACTTAAAGTGAATTAATAGGGTACACCAGGATATGTAATTACATTCTGAAAACCTTTTCAAATTGTAACTAAGTCTCATAATCTTATCATTTATGTAATTTCATAGATTATGCATCAAGGATTCTCTGTGTACAATATAATATTATATGTGTACACCTTAAATGTCAGATGTCTGTATATTTATTTCTCATGTATTTGGCTACCCTCCAAAGAAGCTTGACTGCTAAACTATAATATCCAAGTCCTTCCTTTAATATGCTTCTGTGGCATTCATAAATTAAAGAGAAAATGCTAGGTATAACATTAACCCCATTATTAACCCCATAATTCTAATAAATAGAATGAGCTTTGCCATACACTCAATATATACTATTTATTGGGTTCTGGCAGATATACCAGTGGTACAAACCAAGGCCTATGTAAATTGCTGTTTTGCTTATATTTGAAATAAATTTGTAAACTCATTTCTGAATGCAACCAACAATGGACAGGTCACACCCTTTATAACCACCCATAATGAGACCTTTATATACAGGTTTCAGATATATAATAATTCATTCAAAACAATTAGGCATCACATATTAATATGATGTTTGTCCCCTATATAGGCAAACAGACCTTAGAATTGCCACTGTCTGATCTGGTTAATAGCTATGCCACTGAAAAGTATAATTTGCCTTTCAAAACATCATCGAGTCCAAAGTTGACACATTTCTAATGCTAAGTTATTCATATTTTTCTCTGAAAAAAAATTTAATTTACTTCCATCACTTTGAAATCATAACTATAAAAATTTTAAACACACAAACAAAACACAACTACTTGCACATAAAAAATCTTTCTACAACTAAAGCAAATATGCTTTAATTGTGGTAATAATTATCAAAAAAAATATTTGAAAGAAGCAGCCTTGATGTCTGTGGTAAACATAAACCAAAGATAAAATATCAAAACTTTATTTTTCTTAATGAAAGTCCAGCTTATGAATTGCAAAACAGATGAATATCAATTAGACTCTCTTGCCCACAACTTGGAAAATACAAATTATTAGCTTATAAAAAATGAGTATGACTCTCTATATGTCAGTAATCATGATTTATATACCTTTCTTATTACTCACTTTTAGGATATCTAGAACTGCATAAGGAAAGTGTAATTAGGACAAAAAGCAGAATTTTTGGAATAATGTGGCAGTAAGCACAAGCACGGTGTCTCTGCTACTTCCTTAGCAGAATAACGGACCTCTCTTTTCATTTATCAAATATATATACAATTATGGTGCTCATACCTAACAGATGTTTATGAGGTATACAGGTGTCAATTCACAAAAAAACACTTTCATGTCTAGTACACAATGTTCAGTAAAAACAAATTTTAGGAACATTATGATAATTTTGGAATTGCATCAACACTAATAAGAGTGACCATGGGTATGAGCAAGTCCTTACTGGTCATCACAGGTCCATTTCTGCTGGAGAACAGACAGAAACACTTCTCGAAACTCTGGGGCTGAGTACCCTTCCACCTTAGAACAGGGCGAGTGCATGCTTTTCAAAGTACAGACAACAACAGATTATTAGTATAAAATGGAATGCAATGGAAAATGGAATACATCATTGCCAAGGGTAAAGTGTATCGTTTTGTATATATATCATATATGAACATAGGATCATGATGTAACATGTATGTCTGACACTGTTTCTTAGTTCTAACAATTTGAAAACAATTGCTTTCAAAAACATGGGTACACACCCATCCCAAACAGGACATCTGTAAAGCCACGCCTACAGGGTTCCATAAGGCAAAAAGAAGTGACACAAGTCGTGAGAAAACGAAGAGCAAGATATGAGCAGAACAGCTGAGCAGGCCCCTTCCAGGGAGCCCTGGCGGAGAGGATTTGGGCTCCATCCCCAGTGACTGAAATCTACAATTGTGTTACCTCCTTTGGGGCACAGAGAGCTGTAATGCTACCAAGACTTTCCAAAGTGGAGCTCGACTGTGAGAGCAATCAGTTCTCTTTTAAAGCAGTCTAGAATAGTGAAGGAATTAAATTTCCATGGGAGGCTAAGGCTTCCGTAATCCTAAATTTTGATGAGCTCCCTTCAAGAATTAAAAATTTAGAATCAGATATATGTATGAGCACCCACATACTCCTCCATTCAATGCAGTCTTCATTTTCAAATACAGCTCTTTACACCGTTTCCTCAACTAACTAGATATATAACAAAAAACGAGTTCCAAAAATCCAAGAAAGCAAATGTCGTTTTGGATCAATAAATACCAAATTATTTGTTGACAGAATGACCTACACATACACACACACACACACACACACACACACACACACACACAAAGCTGAAATAAGGTAGTCTAAGTTTTACAGTATTTGAAAGTGTTTATTTCCTTTTAAGTTTCTTTTGCCCTATTCACAAATCAACAATTATAAAATAGTATCATAATTTTTTTTCCAAAATACTACAATTGGTTTTCTGCTAGGAATTTGCTATAGACTGAATATTTGTGGCCCACCAAAATTCATTTGTTAAACCCATTCCCTGATAGGATGGTATTTGTAGGTAAGGCCTTTAGGAGTTGATTTGGTCATGGGGGTGGAGCCACCATGATGGGATTAATGTGTCCTTACAAAAAAACATTTTTTTAAAGACCAGTGAAGTCCCTCACCCCTTCCACCCGGGGAGGCAACAGTGAGATGACTACTCTCTATGCATTAGGAAGCAGGCTTTCACTGAATCATCCAGGCTTGATCTTGACCTTCCCAGCCTCCAGTACAGTGAGAAATAAATTTATATTGTGTATAAGACATCCAGCCTATGGTATTCTGTTATAGCAGCCAAAATGGACTAAGAAAGAAATAAAGAAAAAAAAAATCTCTCAGTGAATATTTTGTCCATTTAAAAAAACATCTTAATATTCTGAATGATTTCTGTATCCCTATTTTGCAAGAAAATAAGCCACAGAAGTAAAGGTGGTCATAGCCAAGTCCCTATGCAAGCACACTGTGGGATTTTA
Source organism: Rhinolophus sinicus (assembly GCF_036562045.2). Classification (NCBI taxonomy): domain Eukaryota; kingdom Metazoa; phylum Chordata; class Mammalia; order Chiroptera; family Rhinolophidae; genus Rhinolophus; species Rhinolophus sinicus. Next base: position 36,423,065 of record NC_133758.1, on the reverse strand, counting down.
ATGACACCACCTTACTTTCACATGGAGGCAAGTTACAGGAACACTTTAATAGGATCTTCACGTAGCACATCAATCACTGCCATGGTGATTTTCTATTAAGATCTGACCTAGAAAAAGTCCTTAATTTTTCTTCTTCTACTTTCTATCTTACAATATGGTCTTGTAAGAAAATCAAAATATTTTGGAAGACACTTAGAAAAAAAAAATTGATCCATTTTAAGATAAAAAAAAAATTAAGGATAGAGAAGAAACTGTTCCCAAAGCAGTGTTTTTGTGGCCTGAAACAGTGTGTCCCTACAGCTTAACTTTTCTTTTTACCCAAATACTCTCCATGAATTTCACAAGCTAGCAGTCCTTTTCCATCTTCCTCAATTATTACTTCATTTTTTAAAAATATGTCCATACTATTCCCATCAATAGGTGATACTCTCCTTGACCTCACTTCTCAGGAAATCTCCATACTTTTGTTCATACTCATTCATTCACTGAATGTATCCAATAATATGAAGGCCGGGATCTGCCAGGCACTTGCTAGGCACTGGGGACACTGGGTAAGTGACACAGTCCATACCTCCTAGAGCTGAAAACCATCTCAGGAACATAGAAGAAAGGCACAGACCCCAACCAACACCTTTCATCTCTCTGATACCTGATACTTCCCCTTTCTGGCCATAATCACATACATTTAGCAGCTCCTTATTCCCCCAAATCGATGAAGTCTGTGCTCTCATCCTCACTGACACCTTCAGTAAGACCCACCGTGAGTTAGGATACAACTCACGTCACGTAACAGAAAACTCTTCCGACACTGCCTTACACCATCGATGGTCTGATCAGCTAACATGAACAGAAGTCCAGGGATAAGCACAGCTCAGGATGATATTAATTCAGCTGTTCAGTAATTGCATCAAAGGCCAAGTTTCTCTCCACTCTGGCTAGAAGTCGATGATTGAAAAGAACTCTTCAGAGTATGTGCTGCTTTATTCCCATCGAGAGAGGGAAAGAACCATGGCAGGAAAGCACAGGAGGTGGGGGATAGGGGCGAGTAGGCGAGGTCAGGGGGCAAAAGACACAGACAGGTAGAGAGGGAGCGCTATTTTCCTACACCTGACCTCACTGATCCAAGGTTCCGCTGCAGTCACAGGAATAGCACCCTGATGCTTCTTTCCTAGGACCAGGGGTGGACTACACTTCTCCTAAAACTATGGGCAGCACAGGAGTAGATACTCAGTTATTGAGCAAGGGATCTCGGGGGAGGCCACCATGATGTCCACTACACAGCTGATTTACACAAAACATTCTGCACCTACAGCTTTTAAAGTTAGCTGCATCCATACTGCTCTCTCCAGAATCCACAATTGCCTAATTCTCCTTCCCAGTCTTGGATGGCTCCCACCATAGCAGCCAACTCAGTCCCTCACTCTGGCACGCAAGGTCCCACCAGTGTGCATTCTGGGGGAGTCTTCTCCAGTAAAAATCTTCCCCCCACGTCAGTCTGATCTCACATACATACTCCTTATTTATCCACACTGCCGTTCTCCAAAGTGTGCCATCTCCAATGAACTCAGCCCTGCTGGATCTCATCCTTCACGTACCTGAATGTTCGGGCAAACCCTATGGAGACTGCATGGTCCATCAGGAAGCATACAGGAACAGAAATCCCAGAAACCTGGGTCCACCTCCTGGTACCACCACTTCATAAAGGTATACCTTGAGTAAACCACTTTAAAACTGTTTATAGCTGAATTCCCTTACCCATAAAACAGGATTGCTACTTTTGCTGGGCCATTTTAGAGACTAAAGATAATTTCTATTAAGAACCTGGCACATACAAGTCACTTGTATAAAGAAAAACTCTATTATCACCAATCCATGAAATGTCGTTTGTACGCAGTCTCCTATTGTTCTCTAGGGCTCTAATTTGCTAGATCTTCCCTTAACAATGGGTATCCTGGGGCAAACACGAGGGTCCATCTCTATCCCGGTGTCCAATTAAGCGGTGGTCACTGTAGCTGGCAAAACCGAGATGCTGCTTCATGAGAGCTACATTTGTCTTCTATTATCATCCATGGAAATGACTTTCTATTTTTTAAGTAGAACACATTCATGGCTTAAAGTATGCTGGGCAGTTAGTGGTGATATAAACTACCTGCTTCCCCAAGACAACAAGGAAAACAGAAGTAAAATTTTTTGAGGACCTATCATAGTTCAACAAGATGGCACAACAAGGCCAAAGAATTGAGAACGCTGGGTGCACTTACTAACATCTCAAAGAAAAAGCAAAGTTTATGATCATTCCTGGTGGGGAGGTGGAGGGGGAATCAACATGTGTCTTGACTGGCAACATGGACTTTAAAACCCCAGAGACGCGAGTGAGTCTTGGCATGTGAAGGGTGAGAAAGTGGAAGGTGCATGAAATGGTCCATCAGAAGCGGCCTTTATGAGGCACTGACCTCAGGGGCTATAAGGAAAGGACTCCATACAATGGACAGAAATCAGAAGACTATCCAGACCACATTCAGCCACTTCCTAGTCTTACGATTCTAAGTGAATGACTCCACCTCTGTGAACTGCTTCATTATGTGAAAATAGAAAGGCCCCCCATCCTACCTGACTCATCGCATTTGGGGCAGCTAAAATAAAATGTATGAAACTTCTGAAGAAGTACAAAATGCTGTGCAAATATAACACATTTATAAATAACGAATGTGAATGCCAAAGGGAAGGCATTTCTTACACATTTCCAAGTAGCTTTGCTGAAATGCCCATAGTGTGAGCACCAGACATCATGTATCAATAATCAGCAAAACAAAGGAGGAATCTGTTCTCAATTGCCTAATTTATTTAAATGGCTGCCTGAAAAATAATAAGTTATCATTATTATTTGAGATGGGTTAAATAATAAGGACACTTAAATTTAAAACTACTAACCCTCTGAGAATGGAGCACTAATACACATTGAGAATTCATGCTATCTACTAATTTGCTAATCATCAGTGGAGGGACCACACTAGAGCTTTGTCAATCTGGGCTGTTAATGTGAGATTACCTCATAAGGGACCATTTTCCTACAATATAAATGCAACAAGATGCTTTAATAAATGTCTTCTGCATTGAAAGAACAGATGACAAGTCAACACAAGATGCCACAGCAAATCTAAGGAACTGAACTGAAGGAATAATTACATATATGCATAATGTGAAAATCTGCAGGATTTAATTTCACAAAGGAATTAGGAGAACAAACATTCAGCTCTGTTGAGATTTTTCTCTGATCAGTTCATTAACGTGGCCCATTATTTTCGGCCTTTAAAACCACACAGAAATTCTACAACAAGATATGTATAATTTAAATGATTGCCATAGATTATGACTACTTTCCCCACTGCCACAACTAATAAATGGTAGCTGAGCATGGCATTTTTCAGGGCAATGCATAGTGATTTCCTTACACACAACGGAAGACAAGTATTTGTTGAATGAAGGTACAGAACACAAATACTCCCCAGGCTCTGAGAATTACCATATCAACACTTTCTTAAATTCATATTATCTGCTAATCTGGGTATATTTAAAGTGAACTTCTGAAATGAAAGACAAAGTAATAATGGACTGGCCCTTATATGTAGCGCTTAAAACTGCAATCTAACAAACTGCTTAATAAAGTCAAGTGCCAATATGAAAGAAGAACATCATGAAGGCCAGTTGATGTCAGAGGAAAATCAAATGCAATATATCAGGTGCTTCCCCTCTGACAGAAATACCCTTGGTTGGACCACACCATCAGCAAGTGAATGAAGGGGCCAGGAAGAAGGAACTTCCAGCCCTAGGAATTAACTGCTAGTGGAACTTACGGGCTGTTTTCTTTGCTGTAACTGTTCTACCAGGTAATCGAAGAATCTTACTATCAATTTATTAACATGTATGTTAGCATTTACTAATCTCTCTATTTGAGCACTGGTGAAATATATATTCAGATGTTAAAATAAACATGCAATACATGTAATAATTATGTATATAGATATGTTCTGATCAATCATTAACATAACATCCATCAATATCTATGTGAGATGCCACAGAATCTGTCTAAACAAAGACAGAAGGTAGGCTTCCATATAGAGAGGCAAGAAAGAAGAGGTACTATACACCATCCAAAGTATTAAACACTTGCAAAAATCCATCTGGACTAATGGAGTTTGACTATCTAAACATAGAGAAAACGTAACTGAACTTGACTTGTGTTTCTGTCATGGAAATATATACTAAGGCCAACTATGCATGTTTGGTGGAAAACAATCTTTATTTGAATCACCTAGAGTTCACTTGTAAAAATGTATATTCTTAAGATCCAGACTTTAAAATCTAGGGTAGGCCCCAGGAATCTGCATTTTAATAAGCTCACCCCAGAGTAACTCTCAAGTATCCTAAAATCTGAAAACCAGTGATAGTGGTTTAAAAAAAGGAAGTTCAAACAAGAGAAGTTTGGAAGAGTTATTTCCTGCACTTTTTAATCCAGACACTAGAAACAAAAGTGAAACTGGAAAGAATAAAACATATAAATAATGCGGAATATGTAACAGTCAATTTCAAAGGCAGTGCAATTAAAATCTGATGACCTCATACGTTAAAGACATACTTCCTCATACTGGAAATCTTAAGCAGAGGAGAAAGGGTGCATTGTCACAAAGTATGACTGGCTCCTGGAAGGGGCCACTAAGGAAGCACGTCCTGGTGTAAACACACAAGTCTTGAAAAATGGTTGGCATTTTCAATTTCATTCTTCATACAATGCAGAGTATGAATATTAACATCAAAGATAGTATCACCTGGGGAAAAAAGTCTAAAAGACATCTTTTTTTTCCAAATAACAACAAAGTAAAGCATCCATAAGAGGAACTTAGTCCACACCGAAAAAGGAAAAATAATAGATCAAAGTATCAATGACTTTACCCTTATAAGTGGGCAAATCCCAACCGGAGTGATCCATAAAAGATTTAACAAGGAACAATTAAAGGAGCTAACTTTAGACTCCTGCAGAGACACAGTTCAAAACACAGTTACTAAAGGCCAAATATATATATATGTGGTGCTCAGATCTCTGCACACTATAAAAGATTTGCCGTTGTTCTCTGTTCTGTCAGGTTAGGGGACAACCATCTATTGACATAAAAGTTCTCAAGATGAAATTGTAACCATTATAGGTGGGTTTTGATAAGATATGTGCATTCTTGAAAACAGACAATTTTTATTTTATTAAAAGAATGAAATTTGTTTTTCAGCAGGAATCTCAAACAGCAGGAACTGGGAGGATTTAAATCCCGTGATGTACACATTCATATAGCTGCAATAGTTTACTCCATCAACTCGACAGCTTATGTCATCTAAAACTTGTACATGTTACCATATAACCCTTTGTTCACATGAGTATTTAAAATAAGTACTGGCATTGATTCCTGGGGCTACTATGCATTTGGGTTGCTGGTGGGGTCTCCAGATGGTATTGAAGTTAGGACCTTTTTGAAAAAATTTCAACTTATGGGTCTAATGTTTGAGTTCAAACATCAATTCCATAAATGCAAGATGGTTAGCAGTTCACCTGAAAAATACCCAGAAGTTTTAGTGAAAACTATGTAACAGGGACCACCAGAATGATGCCGTAGTGCCCATCGACTTTGGGCTGCATGAGAAGCGCTGTGTCCACACCAACGGTGCGAAGACTACCTCTGCAGCGTGCACAGGACACCGACAGCCCGGGCTGCGCTGTGCAGGGAACCTCAGTTTCCTCTATTTGAAAGAAAAGAGTAATAAATCAGAATGCTCAAACACCGTTTAAGAAACTGTTTGATCTGTAGCCTGCAGCAGAAAAGATTGAAGGACTCCAGGTGATTATGTTCAGGTATTTGAAGATCCGTAAATGTAAGTTCCTGCTACAGGGATTTTGCCTGTCTTGTTGACCACCCATGGCCCCATTCCTTGAAAAGGCCTGCCGCGTGACAAATGCTCAGAAAAACTTGTTGAATGAAAAATGAAAAAATAAATGACCTCAGAACATAAAAGAATATACTTGCTCTGTGTGGTGCCAAAAAAATGAAACAGGCACCAGTGGGTAAAAATCTTAGGAACATATGCTTCAGTTAAAGTTTTTAAGAAACCACTTTTTAACAGTTAGAGCTCTCCAAAGATGGAGCAGACTTTGTAAGCGAGTGATCTCCTCCTCACTTTGAGGGGAGAGAGTGGCAGTGGTATTCGTGCAGGAACTGGGTAACCATCTGTCAAGGATGCTACAGCAATGAAAACTCTGTTTACATCATCGAACACCACAAGGGTTTCATTTTTATCCTATCTGCCATTTCTGTGGAGCAAACCTTCTGCTGACATAAAATCACCAAGCTGAAATGAAGGATTTTAAACCATTTTAGGAGTGACTCAACAAAATGTGTTAGAGTGGTTCCAAGACACAGGTACATGAAAACACCTGTGGAGCTTGTCATAAGAACAGATTTCGGAGTCCCACTTAATCTCATTTCTCTACTCCGTGCTATTGTCCTCGCAATTTTCTCTTTTGCAGCATCACCTTCTCCCTCCCTACTGGATTCTTTGCCATCATCATCATACAAACATGTTACTCCCATCTTTAAAAAATGCCTTCGGTTGATCCTGCTTCTCTCATTAACTACCACCAAGATTCTCTTCTTCCTTTTAAAGAAAAACATGTGTTTCCAGCTGCCCTCCTCCACCTGGCTGGTGAAAACACCCACATCAAAGACATCAGTTACCTCCATGTTGCGAAATACATGGTGAATTCTCAGTCCTCATTTGAGTTGATCCTTCAGTAGCATTTGGCACAGATGATCACTCCCTCCCTTCTTGTGAAACAACCCCTCACTTGCCTTCAAAGACACCACACTCGACTGATTTTCTCCTGCCTCCCTAATGACTCTGTCTTCAATTCTTCTCTTAATCCTGATTTCCTAATACCAGAGCATCCAAAAGCTCAATGCGAACCCATTTCTTTTCTTTCTTGTTTTCTCCTCTTCACACTCAGCGATTAATGCTGGGTCATGGCTCTACTTACTATTTATACACTTAGTGCTCCCTACTTTGCGGCTCAGTCCACTCCACTGAACCCCAAACCCTGGCATCTCTGATATTTACCTCTACAGATTCAAACCAAGTTCCTGATCTTCCCCATCAAAGTGATTAACATCCTTGCCATTGTTCAGACAAAATATATGGAGTCATCCTTGACTCTTCTTTTTACACACCACTGTCATGTGGGGACTCGGGTCCCACTCCCCACATAAGAATGCAGGACATGGTGAGGCCAGAAAGGAATACCAGTGGAGTCATAGATAGGGGAGTCACACCACTATATTCTTGTTGGCAGCTGGGTTGGGGACACAGGAAGCAGGAGCCGCATGATCTGCAATCTGCCGTCTGCTTCTTTGCCAACCAACCAACCAACCAGCCACGGCTGTGTTGGTTGGTGGGTTGGTTGGCAGGCAGAAAACTGGATGGTGAATTGCAGCTAGCAAGTGCTTAGCAAGCATGGATGGTGGATTGTGGATCATGTGGATCCTACTTCGTGTGTTTCGCCCGGCCACCAGCCAGACTGGGGTGCAGGAAGACCCCCTGTTGGGGTACTGGCGGATGTTTGCTTTTGTATCTCCAACCCAGCCACCAGTGAGAATATAGTGATATGAGTTCCCTATCTGTGGCTCCGTTGGTGTTCCTTTTTGGCCTCACCATATCCTGCGTTCTTATGTGGGGAGCGGGAGCTGAGACCCTGCATGACACCACCTCTAGACTGGTAAGAGGGGCAGAGACTTAGAACGGGCTCATCCCACACCCGAATGTGACCATTAAAAGTCGGGAGGGATATCGGCTGCAGAGGTCCCTCCTGGAGGAGAGAGGGGTCCCAGCCCCTCCCCAGTCCAGGGTACCAGTGCCAGGGAAAGAAGTCCTCATCATTTCTGGCTTTGAAAACCACAGGAGATTGTAACTGAGTGAGACGGAGGGCAGCTGGAGTCCCAGGTGCTCCTCTAAAAGAGACGGCACATGGATTTACCGAGGGAATGACTGGCTCTGACCTCCAGTGCTGGGGCAACACCTGGAGAGGCGGCAGAGACATACAATGGGGAACTGAGTTGTCTGGCTTGGGACGGGGGCTAAAGGGGCAGCTTACTCCTGAACAGAGGAACTGGCGGAGGACATTGTTTCTTTGTTGAGCCCTCCCCCTTCCCAGCATGCAGACGCCATATCTGAGTCTCCATCTAGCTGGCTAATGCTGTTCATTTGCCACTCCCTGGTGATTTGAGACCCCACCCCAAACAACTTTTGGGCACACCCAAGCTGCTTCCAGTGGCTTTTTCGAACAAACCGCCTTCCATGACTCATGCTGTAGACTTTCCTAGGCGCTCTCAAAGGTTCTCGAAACCCAGACAAGCAGCATCTGACTTGAGTGTTTCCTGGACCTTTGGTTGAGCAGCCCTAAGCTCGGCACTAGCAGCAGCCAGCCTTGGCCTTTCAAGGGGTTCCAAGCACGTCACGGGGAGCAGCCATCTTCAGATTTCTTTGTGACTCCTGCAGGGTGGCCCCATGTAGGGAATGCGCTGCAGCTGAATGTGACCTGCAGTGGGACCCCATCAAGGTGGCCCTGGGGCTGGCGCCCTCAGTGGCCAGCTTCAAAATGAGTTGGAGCATCAATCAGCGGCCTCCAAGGACAATAAACCCAAAGGGCAGACTAAGGAGGCAGCAGAGTCCTGCTGAGCCAGATCCTATTCTGTAGGGTCAGCCCCTGCACCACAACTCCTCCACTATAGTCATGGCCAGTCCTCACAACCAATGAGCTCAAGGGTCAATTCCACCCACTGATGTGCAACAGCAGCCAAGGCTCAACTACAACAGGAGGACACACACAAACCACACAAGGGACACACCTGGAGTGAGCAGCTCAAGTGACCCAGAAGACTGTGCCACTGAGCCCACAGAACACGTAATACATAAGGCCACTCTACTAAGACTGGGAGACATAGCAGCTCTACTGAATACATAGAAACAACTCCAGGAAAGTAACCAAAATGGGGAGACAAACAAACATGTCCCAAATAAAAGAACAGAACAAAGCTCCAGAAAAAATAAACAAATAAATAAAATGGAGACAAGTAATCTACCAGACACAGAGTTCCAAACACAAAGTTCTAGATACAAAACAAGTAAGTCTTGGGGATGTAATACACTGCATAAGAAATATGGTCAATAATACTGTGATAGCGTGGCACAGTGTTAGTTGATTGCTGGATTCATCATGGTGATCACTTTTTAGCATAGGAAATGCAATCAATAATGAGGTAATAACTCTGTATAGTGCCAGGTGGGTACTGTTCAATAACTATGATGCACACCCGAAAGTAATATAATATTGTATGTTAGCTATATTTTAATAAAAACCTTAAAGAACACATAAAAAAAGAAATATAAAATGGTTCAAATGCTGTGGAAAATAATTTGACAATTCTTCAAAAAGTTAAACATAGAATTACTATATAACCCCTCAATTCCACACCCAGGTATATAACCCAAAGAACTGAAAACAGGTGCTCAAAAAATACACGTATGCACATGTTCATACCAGCATTATTCACAATAACCAAAAGGTGAAAACATCCCAAATGAGCATCAGCTAATGAATGGGTAAACAAATAGTCTACAAATTGTAAACAATATATATACATAACAACATACATATGTATATATATATACACACACATACACACAATATATATGTAACAACATATATATGTATATATATATACACACACATACATATAACAAAATGCTATTTAGCTATAAAAAAGGAATGAAGTACTGATACACGTACTATAGTGTGAATGAACCTATAAAACATTAGGCTAAGAGAAAGAAGCCAGTCACAAAGGGTTTGTGAGACAGGAGAAGCGAGGATTTGGGTGAAAATGCTTAATGGATAAGGGGTTTTACTTTGAAGTGATGAAAATTATTGGGAACTAGATTGAGGTTGCGAAATATTAAGGTGTACTAAATTCCTTTTAATGGTTCACTTTAAATTTGTTAATTTTGGTCCAAGCCACTATCTTCTCTCACCTAGATTATCACTAGCCTCCTATCTGTTCTCCTTGTCTCTTCTTACCCTCTTTGGTTTATCTCAACACAACAGCCAGAATGATAGGATTTTGTTGGTCAAATATTTCCTCTCCAGAAATCCCTCCAATAGCTGTTTACCTTTTCGTAGTCAAAGCCACACAACTGGCTTGTTACTGCTCTAACCTCATGTGACTTTATCCCCTACAACTCTGCCCCTTCCTCTCCCCACTCCGGTCATACCAGGCTCCTTCAACATTCCAGACACACTCCGGCCTCGGGACCTTGCACTTGCTTTTTGCTCTATTTTAAATATTCTTCTCCCAGGTATCTGTAGCTCTTGGACCATCTCCAACATCAGTTCTCACTCAAATGTCTCCTACACAATGACACTTCCCCTGACCACCCCATGTAAATTGCAGAACACACTCTCTCCCTATTTCCCTTCTCTGCTTTATTTTTCTCCATAGCATTTATACCATCTAACACTCCATAAACTTTACTTATTTATTGAGTTTACTTTCTGCTTCCTACTAGATGCTTACTAGAAAGACAGAGAGAAGGGGGCCCCCACAGATTTTAAGCCATTCAGGTGTCTGCTTGCTAATGTTTTTATATGTGAACCGACTTATTATTTTATTTTTTAGCACAAACCTGGCTTGTAGTTTATGAGAGAACAGACCTCAGGTACTCAAACTATGAATAACTGCAAAAGGACTTAAAAAAAATGACAACCTAAACTGGCTTATCTTGTTTTGCAGCATTACGTTAAGAAAGCTGAACGTAAAATATATCAAAAGGCATATAAGAAATTCCAAGTGTTAAATAAAGTCTAAATGATTACAATGAAAACAAGAATGAAATTTCTTAATCTTACGTTAATCTTATATATTTAATTGCTGTTTTTAAAAAAAACTGCTACAAGTATTAAATAAGAGTTCTCCACCCCTGAAAATCTACATGGCTGCATTTCATTTGTAATTCCTTAGAACTGATAGTCATCAATATCCAAGAGAACCATCTCAGTGCTTAGTTTTTTTTTCCCCAAAATCAATTGGAAATCAGTAAATTGAAAGTGGCTGGCTGACTTTATAAAAAGGATGTTTATAAACCTGCCTTCCAAATGTTTTAAAACATTTACACATTCAATAACCAAAAAAGATTTATTGAAATAAAAAATAAATTAAAACAAAAAATCGTTTCATAACAAATTAATATAAGCCTCAAATACAGCAGAACTGCCTAAAATATACATAGCTTCCCATTTCAGTAGCACATGTCGCACAAAAATACTCCCATTATTTAAAATAGTAGTGCATTTGTATAGTCCTACTAAACGAATAAAAAAGATTTCAGTACTGTTATCTAAAGATACCATACGACAACTTCCTCCAAGCATGTTAATGCCAACAAGCTTCCATCAGTAAGTAAACTAATCTAAATCAAATTCCGTCTAGTTGAAAATAATCATCATGCACTGCCCCGAGTTGGTGAGTATGAATGGATCACTGAAAATACTCTTGGTAATTGCAGGTTGCTATTTATGTGGACCAGAGTTGGAGAAATTTACTTAGCAAAATGTCTAAGCATGCAGACCACCAATGCAAAACATATGGGAAAATCACTCTTGACATCCACACTAAGAACAGCCTAGATCGTCCGCAATGTCACAGTGTGCTGGTTATTTCATAGTGTCAGATACACTGCTGGTGACAGAATGAAAATTTATGATTGCAGTTATTTTATTTTCAAGTAATGTGCTACCACAAGTGATTTTTCTAGTTCAGTGGAGTGTAAGTTACACATTAAGGACCAAATATTCTTTTCCAAAGTCCAACATTTTTCTGCTTGTAAACAAGTATGCACAAAATACTAATGGTGACAATAATTGAACGATACTTTTTCATTATAGGGGTTTTGACTGCTTTAGAGTCACCAATTCCTAAATATGTCTAGTGACACACAAGTCACGGTGTTAAGTGGGGAATAAAGAAGACCAGTTCTAAGATAAACTTGCCACAAGACACATGGACAGTTAGGCTAGCTCCCGTTACCTCCCACTCTTCCCCGTGATATATACCATAATGAGTGTTTATCATCACTATCATCGGAACTAAATTAGGAATCAGGAAACCTGGGTTCTAATTCCAGATCTGTAACTAACAATCTAAAGCACTGTATAATCATGGCAAAAGTCTATAATCTATGTGAGCTCCAATTTACTTATATGTAAAATGAGGGGGATGCCAATAAATGTTTAAAATTGATCCTAACTTATAAAGACAAACAGAAAAATACCACAGGATAAAAAAGGAATTTTTTTTTATTACTCCTGAAGGAAACAGGAACATGAAAAACATTATAAAATTAAATAGTTGAGGATATAGAAAAGAACATACTTTTGAGCCTTGTAAAGATGAGCCCTCCAAAAATGAAAAAGAAAAAATACTGCCATAGTCGACATTCCTTTTGGCCTAGTAATTCTACTTTTGAACACAAATCCCCAAAGAAAATATCCCCAAAGAAAAATCAAAGTTCTCTAAAAAAGAATCTCCATAGCAGCACTATATGTAAGAGAGAAAAATTGGAAACAACCTGTAAGTACAAAAATAGAGGCACAGTTAAACAAAATCTGGTTTTGCTAACAAAATGGAACAAAGGCCTGTATAGCCATTTTTTAAATACTGAACTATTTTCAAAAGAGTGGGAATAGTCAACATGATATAACACGAAATGTAAAGGTTAATCACAAAACAAAATACGTTTGCACTCCTTATGATTTTACCAAAAAAAAAAAAAAAAAAAAAAAAAAAAAAATCTGATGAAAACCAGAGGAGAAACTGGAATGACAGTTCATTGGGTCCATTTTTTCTATAAAGTCATTGCAATGACAAAGAATAAAAGGAGGATGGGAGAAAGGTATACTCTTTAAACTGTAGTCCGGGTTTTACATTTCATGCTTCTTCCATACAGCTTTTCAAATATGACCAATACTGCCTTACACCTTCATCTAATGCCGAATGTTTTTCAAGCACCTTCACAAAGATTATGTCACTGAACTGTTTGAAAAATAATCAGCATTCGTGGCATCTATAAATCAAAATGTTAAACTCTAGTGCAAGGTCTAGTGTACCAGGGATGTATCCTATGAAACCATACCATACATATTGTTGGACCACTGTCTTCCTCTCCCCAACTGTCACCAATGGGAAATTAAAGGAAGCATCAAGAGTTATCAGTTACAACTTTTACGTAACTCTTGACTCTAAAGTCAACCTTAATATGACAGAACTTGCCATGAGGCAAATGCCTCGGAAACTGCTACATATTTCTTAAGTACAATTACATCTTCCCTTAAACACTAAAAGTCACAGAACCATGACAAAAGTGACCACTCTGGCTGGCCCAGCATTAATATATATAAAGTGAATGGACTTACTGTAGTCCACAGAATTCAGGAACATAATTATGGCATGGTATTTGGGTTCATTATATAGATACACTAAAAACTCCCCCATAAAAAATAAAAATCTAGAATTCTTCTAAGTAACGGAAGAAATATAACAAGTGATAACACTTTTGTGAAAACGAATGTTGATGTTTCACAAAAGCCTGAGTAAGATTTCTTCCTTCAAAAAAAATTTTTGTCTACAAATCAATATTTTGAACTTTATGTTTTAAGCTTTAAGATGCTGGTGTCCTCTAACATAGTCTATGAATGACAAAGAAAAAAAAAGTACTGGAGTATTATGAGAGAAACAGGTTTTTACTTTTTTTCAAGTCTAAAAATTAAAAATGGTAACAACTGAGCATACCTTACAGGTCACATAGGTCCTAGGATACCACATAATAATTCGCAGATTTAAAGAAAATAACACATGGGCAGAACTCCAAGACTTACATTAAGTTTTTAAAAATCTACACTTTCATTTGAATTAAACCTCTATTCTGTCAACCATTACTCACTAGATGAGATAGCAATTCAGTGTTGAGACAGATTGATTTAAAATTTACTATTAAAATACCATGTAATGAGGCAGGGACAGGAAGATGTCTTAAAAAAATCAGCTTCAGAAAGATCACATAGGTAGGAGCAAATCACAATTAGAATAGAAATAAAAATAAAATGATAACCTGCACCAAAGAACCTTAGTAGCTAAGAGGCAATTTACACTTTAAAGTCCTATCTATGGTATTCTTAAGCATTGTACTACTAAGGTTTCTCAGTGCTGCAGAGACACTTCAATTAAGGCTCTGTGGTAGAGCCCTGTGTAAATTAATTAGCCGAGGTTGCACAGATTTTTCTAAAAGCAGCTCTCTCAAACAACCTCAGAGATATGCACCATTTGTGGGGAATTAGAATTTAAATACAACTTACTAATCAATTCTTCTTGCTTTCATATTTCAATGACATTTTGTGTAATGATAAATAAGTCCACGAAAATACTACTAACCAAAATTTTATTTGATTTCAATTAGAGGTAAAGGAGGGGGCTTTCAATTTTGCTTTTGATACTCAAGTTTTATTTCAGATTTTATCTAGACTTACTGGCAAGAGTCTTCTTACGATGACTATAACGAACTTGATCCATATGGAAATAGGAGATGAGTCTATATTTGAAATGCACATATGCTACAACCAAATTAGCTATCTAGTAATTTCTATAAACAATGTCATAACAAAAATACGGATTTCATGCTCCTGCCTTGAAACGTTACCTACTAAATCTGTTCATTATAATTTAGCTAAATGTTCAAGTTTGACATGTTTTATCAAAGATAATATTATAGTAATTTGTTTAATTCAAAATACTAAGAGGATTTTGTTGTAAATAATTTTTAAAACCATCAAAAGCAGAGATGTGATAGTCTTCAAACTAAGTGAAATGTATGCAGAAAAATTATAAAAAATAGTTGTGTTATGGTTTCCCCTGTAAATTAAAAATGAAAGAAATATGAAATTTTCAAGAGATCAGGAGCCTTCCAATACTGTGTATAAGAGACTCCTGAGTTCTGTAATCATAAAATAAGGTCCCTATAGTCTCATTATAGTGATTGTGCAAAATTCATACTTGCTATACCGTACAGTTGATTTAGAGACTTTTTAATGGCTAATTTGTTTTAAGAGCATAGACACTGTATGTACATATATATCTTTTGAGATAGTACCATTGAGAAGAGGCTGTCCTTCATGTACATCCTGGGATAAGACTGCACTGTAAACATCTTCAGGAAATCCAGTCTTGCATAATGCGATTCCACCAGAAGCCTCTACAGATGCCTGCAACACAAGAAAAAAAAAAATGTGTGCAATGATTGCTACCTCCTTCAACCGAGAAACATTCCACTTGACTTAAAGCCTCCTTTTTTTCAACTATCATGTACAAACAACCCCTTTGTTTTCAAATGGTTACAATTAGAATGTAGAGGGCAAAGGGTTAATCTTTTTGATAACTGGAGTAGAAGAAACAAATCCCACTTGTCTCGTCCAGTAAAACCTAAATAATACACATTCTAGGTTCTTCTAAGGACTGAACATTTCCATTAAAATGGTCATTGTGACTGAAGAACTAGCAAGTGGACATGGAGGTGGGGAGAGCCAAGTAGTTTGTAGCTCCATGAATTACCTTCACTAACTTAACTTTTCCAGAAAAAAGTATACATCTTAGTATGTAGATTTTTATATTCTCATCTAATTCTGACTACAAAGTTTGTTTCAGTACATACCCTGTTAATTAGAAAATGAAACTGCAATATACTTACTGCAAGCAAGTATTTCATACCAAGTAAAACCAATCAATCCAAAGTGTGTGTGTATCAGATATATACATACACACATGTATATATGTATGTCTACATGCATACATGTATGCACATGGGTATATACATATATACATATATACATATATATTTACACATATATACATACATACACACATATATACATATATATAATTTGAAGGACAAGGGTTTGTTAAAAATATAAATGAAGATTAATTCAATTTTTTTTCTATACTTAAAACCTAGAAAGTGACTACCTCTTGCCCTCTCCCTCTCTATCATCACATATACAGTTAACTACCTAGAGTGCTTAAAACTCAGTCATACCAAGTGCCATCCACCTATCCCTGATGTTAGTTTCATTACTTCTTCCAGCCCTATTGACATTATAGGACAACTAGGGCTCAGTAGAACTCATGCAGCATTTGCATTAATTATAGGAAACTTTACCCTGCACTGATGGGGATCCAATACAGGAGGAGGAAGAGAGGATAGAGGCTGCGGGAGGGAGGGATTTCTGCAGCTACTGGGCCAGCATTAGGAGCAGTCTGCACTGGTGAAGAGAATCAGAAATTGCAGAGGAGAAAGGGAAGCCCCAGAAACAGAGAAACCTCAGAGCAGTCGTCTGAATGAAGCGATGCAGTGCAAGCTGCACAATGAAAGGGCTACCTGGATGATGCCTGTGAAGTTTTGCAAATACTAAAGTTGCAAAAATCCAGACTACTGATCCAGTATGCTAATCAAATTCTCATCTAACGTTCTGTTCTTCTCACATGTAAGAAAATGAAGAAAAAAATGTAAATCTGAACTTTGTTAAACAGCACACAGTATTTCATCTCAAAAAAATTATTAGGAGCAACAGTGTGATATTAGTTCAGACCCATCAAATGAGCAAAGTTTTAAGTTTGTTACTTGCAAGAAAGGATTCTGAGTATCAAGTCGAGGACACAGAGCAACCAACCCCCTTACACCGGTGTTAGTGGAAGCTGGTACAGTCACCCTGGGGTGCAACTTGGAAAATTCTAGTAAAGACGAATGTGGACATATCCTCCATAGTGGGTGTATTCCTAGGGAAAGTTTCCCATGGGTCTCCAGTCGACACTGCAGCATGGTCGTAACAGCAGGACCTGGAGACTACCAAAACACCCATCAGTACGAGAATGGACTAATAAATTTTCACATAGCCAAAAAAAGGAACATTCGACAGCATTAAAATAGAAGATTTGGAACTACATCTATCCACAGGGTTACATCTCAAAATAAACAAGCAAGAAGTCAGCTTCTTTAACTTCCATGTAAGATTGAAAGAGAAATTTAATCACAAATCAACCTAGGGTTGACGATTATTTTTGGTAAATTCAAAAATCTATTTACGCAATATTCCAAATTCAGACTGGAGACAAAACACATTGCCCTATGAATCTTGCCAGAAAATAAAAAAGCATGATTGATGACTCAATTTTTATGTATAAAGTTTAAATCCAAAAATAATGCAATGTCACTGAATATACAAATGTATATGGTAGTGATAAAACACCAAATTTAGGACAGTGACTATCCCAGAGGAGGCAACATAGGGAAGGCATCAGGAAGCATTGATTATACAGGCAGTTTTGATTTTATTTGCAGTAATTCCTTTCGTTCAACAAGAATCTAAAGCAAACACAGTAAAATGTAAAGATGTACGTAGGCACATGGGTGCAGATTCTATTATTCTCTATATGTTTTGTATGCTCTGTCTATTTCATAATAAAAAAGAGAAAATATTAGGGACTAACTGAGAAGTAAGAAGTTGGGCTTCCAAAACCTCTCAAGTTCGGTACACCAGGCAATATTTAGACACTTGCCAGCTGTACATACCCGGGCACTTATCCTGGTGCTGGCACCAGGGAAGCACTCAACAAGTGAAAGCTATTGCTCTTAGCAAACCAAAACAAATAAAGGGAACTCACCAGTTCACCTTATAAAGTGGACCAATGTGTCTTAAGTCTGTATTCACTGATGGGTCAGGGATCTGCCTCTTCACCTCCAGTCCAGGTTTCTAAAGAGAGAGGCAGTGGCAGGGTTCCAACCCAGTAGGGTAGGTAGGAACAGAGCTTGCAGGGGCAGCAAGCCAGAGGCAAACAATGGGAGGCACAACGTAGTGATCAGTGTTTTCCAAGCTGGGCATTTGGGTTAGGTACACACCCAGTGGTCAATGAACTCAAAAGACTATCGGAAAACTGCAGTCTTTTTTTTTTTTCCCCCCACTTAAAATAAAAAAGAAAAAAACTATTTAAATCGAGATATAATTGCCATATCCTACATCATTATTTTAGTTGAGATATAACTGACATGTAACATTATATAATATATTAGTGTCAGGTGTCAACATTATGATCCGATATTTGTATACATTGTGAAATGATGATCATGATAAGTCTAGTTAATATCCATCACCATACCTAGTAATCTTTTAACTCCACTACTAGTGTCTCGTTTTCCAGTAGATCTGCCTTAAGGTAGGGGAGTAAACAGCAATATACTCCTCATCCAAACCCACAGGAATGGAATTTCAAGGCCACATCACGTCCATCAGGAAAACTGTGAATGTTCATTTCCGAGTAGCTGTCTCCACCTTATTTCAGAAAAGGGAATTTCTGTCCTCAACATGCTACCTTTTACTCAGCCTCTCTGCCTATTTTCCTCAGCTAGGAATGAGCACCAGTCTGCATAGGGTGGCTGTGAGAATTCCTGAAACCAGGTTTGTAAAGCACATCTCTAACAAACACTGGCTGCCAAGATGTAATACCCATGGGAATCAGGTATTACTTTAGGAGATTTTCATATATGTTTTAAACAGCTGAACCTTTCCTAAATTCTTCCTCCCTATGACAAAATGGATCCACAGACTAACATGCTGTTATTAATCTATAGTATTTTCTTAAAAATGGGCTCCATGCAACTATTAAAACATATATTTTCCCTATTAATTATTAATTTCCCCTCTTAATATTCAGTCCAAAATTAACAAAATTAACATGTTGGGGAAAAAAAGCAAAAAACAGGAAGAACTTGACTGAATATCATCTCAAAAGTGGAGACACTGAAAATTTACTTCATGCCAAGCACCGTGCTGGTGCATCACTCTCTCATTTAATGCTCACAGTCACCCTCCAAGGCGGGGTTGGTCTTAGCTCTGAGATGCAGAACTGGTGACATGATCCACCTAGGGAAGCCAATTCCATTTGTGACGCCTCTGGTGACAACAGCTTTTCAGACATTGAAAGTTCTCTAGCTTGAATGTTCTCCAACAATGCCTCTCAATCCAGCATGGATACGGCCCTCAGAGGACATCTGGACACATTTTTGGTTGTCGAAAGTGGGAGTGGGGTGCTACTGGCTTCTAGTGGCAAGAGGCCAGGGATGCTCCCCGCCATCATACCATGCACAAGCTAGCCCCCACACACAGAATTATCTAGCTCAAAATGTCAACAGGGTCAAGGGTGAGATACCCTGTTGATCGCAACCCATGAAAAGGGGGTGTCCACCTTCCCTTTAACACCTCCCACAGGGGGAAATTCACTATCTCTTTAAACAGCTCACTAAACTCTTACTGGAACATCCTCCTTTCCAGAAAAACAAACTCAGCACCTGTGTCTTCCCCCAACATTAACTGGTGACTCTACCAGGCCTAAGATGAGGCTCTGGAAGTTCAAATATGAGAGAGAAGAACCCTCCCCTCAAAGAGTTCTCTGTGGTGCATGGCTGAGTTTGTGAACCACATGCGTTTTCCTAACATGTGAACAATGCAGGGGTCAGTAAACATTTTCTGTAAGAGGGGAAGACAGTAAATGTACGAGGCTTTGCAGGCCACAGAAGCTATTTATTGTAGCCGAGACATAGCAACAACCGTGTCTTTCGATAAATGATTGGATAAAGAAGATGTGGTACATATACATAATGGAATACTACTCTGCCGTAAGAAAAGATGAAATACTGCCATTTGGGACAACATGGTTGGATCTTGAGATGATCATGCTAAGCGAAACAAGTCAGACAGAAAAAGTCAAGAACCATATGATTTCACTGATATGTGGGATATAGAACTGAAAGCAACAAAGGAACAAGGCAAACAAATAAAGAAACAACACTCATAGACACAGACAATAGTTTAGTAGTGGTTAGCAGAGGGTAAGGGGGTTAGGGGGATGGTAGATGAGGGTAAAAGTGATATATAGTGATGGAAGGAGAACTGACTCTGGGTGATGAACACACAATGTGATATATAGATGATGTATTACAGAATTGTACACTTGAAACCTATGTAATTTTACTAACCATTGTCACCCTAATAAATTTTAACTTAAAAAAAAAAGAATCTCTGTTGAAATTATTCAACTAATTTGATGCAGTTCAAAAGCAGTCGTAAACAATTGTAAATGAATGAACATGGTGCTTGCTGTTCATTCTAATAAAACTTTATGAATACATAAATTTGAATTTCATTTAATTCTCAAGTGCCAAAAAATATACTTTTGATTTTTTTTAAAGCATTTAAGCATTTTAAAATATGAAAAACACTCCTGGTCATACAAAAATGGGCATCAGGACTATAGTTTGCAGATCTCTAGAATAGTTTTATATAGCACTGCTATCTCACTTAATTCTCACAGATCCTTAAGTGGGGTGAAATTATCCACATTTTACAAATGAGCGAATAAACAGGTTCTCACTTAGATGGGAATACCCAAAACCGCACATCCAGGAAGAGGAGGAGGCAGGATTCTAACCCTATCGTCTTTCCAAGCAAGTACAATAAATAATTACAATTCTTTTAAGAAACATGTACTAAGTGTCCATTTGCCACTGGAAACAGAACAAGACAGGGCCCCTGCCCTTCAGAAGTTCAAGGCTTAATGTGGGAGCAAAATAAAGAGGTGACTGCAATAGAAAGTGGAGACTGGGAGGTAGAGTATGCACAGGGCATGAGGAGAGCCCAGAGCAGGGATCTGGGGGCCTCCCAAGCAGAGCCCAGAAGTAGCCAGGCCGGGTGGGGGTGGAGGTGGGGAGGTGGCAGAAAGCCATCCCAGGCAGTCACTGCCTGAGCTAGAACAAGGCGGCAAGAAACAGCATACTGCCTGGGGAATTACAATGAGTTCAATGTCACTGGAGTCCAAGAAGCAAGGCAGGGAGTCAAAAGTTGAGGCAAGAGAGTTAACGGGGTTAGATCATAGATGGTTGGGGGCTTGGGGTTATCCTGTTGGCTTGGGGGAGCCAGGCACGAATTTCAAGCACAGGCAGATTATGTTTGATAGAGGATTCTCTGATGTTTCGTGGGAAACGTGTGTGTGTGTGGGGGGGGAGACAAGTGACAGCTGGGAGACAAGTTAGGACACAGACTTGAAGCAGGCAGGGGCTGCAGGAATGAAAAAGGGGCAGCTTGTATCAATAACACAGGCAGTTAAAACTGATAGGGCTCAGTGAGGATGAGGATTCCTGGCAGGAGGAGGGAGGGAGGAAAGGATTCCTTCCTCTTGTTTCCAGCTGAGTGACTGTGGACATAGGTGGCACACACTAAGAAAGATAATCACAAAATTATAACATCAGGAACAAAGTGCTAAAGAAGCAGAAAGAATGGGATGAAACATCTGCCCGTAGAAATCAAAGACTCCATAGCTGAAGTGACATTTAGGCTCTGTCTTTAAAGATGATTAAAACTTTGCCAGGAGAAAGAGGAGGAAGTCGAAAAGGGCATTCATCTCAGGCCAGAGGTACAACATGGACAAAGGTCCTGTTGATTCGTATTGAGCTTCCAGTCAACCCAAACAACCCCGATCTTTTTTTTACCGGGTAACTGTTAAGTCATAGCTTCCAGTATCTTTGCTACTGATTTGGGGCCCCAAGGGGCAGCACATTTACATTTAATCCTACAAGATTTGATATCAATAAATTCATAACTCCATCTAGATTTAGAAATTCCTCCTGACTTTCTGTATCAAGAGAGTCTAATGAGACATACCAATATCTTCATAAAGATTCTACTCAGATACCAAAGACAGGGCATGACACAGGCCCGGACACCACCCTCTACACAGATTCTGGAACCAAAAGTCAGGCTCTTTGAGGGGCAGTCCAAGGAGTGGTCTGGAGCCCAGATTTTCAACATGTCAGACAACCTGAGTTTGAATCCCACCCCATCACTTACTATCTGTGAGATCGCAGAGAAGTTACAGTTCCACTACCTGCACAGAATGTGTAACAAAGACAACACCCACTCTTAGGGCGGGTCTGAGGATTAAACGAGATCATAGGTGTAAAGTACTGATGAGTGTCTGGCACATGGTGATTCAATGTGTTAGTTACTAGTAATAGTAGTATTAATACTATTATGACAATAATGAATACAACTTGTATGTCTGCCGTGCAGCCCATTAATTCCCCAACTCGTTCAGCATAGCAAGACATCTGGGACTTTTGTCTCAAATACGGATTCCTAGATCCCAACCCAAGACTCACTAAAACAGAATCTCCAGACATGTGGTGGATAAATCAGTAGATTTAACAAGTGGCCACACATCCAGCCCACATCTCCATCTCAGAAACCTTTCTGAACTCCAGATTTGACACACTTATCCTTTGCCCTAGGCTTCAGGTCTAATAACTCAGCAACCACAACAAGAAATAAAGAAACCATTATTGTTTCTGCTTGTAACACTTCCATACTGTTTCCTAGTTATTGTGTACATCTGAAAATTGAAATCGCAATCCATCCTTTCATCATTACTGGTTGGAGAATGAGGCCCCAGGTCAGCATGGGGCTATTCTTTTGTTTGAAAACCACTACTCCTTGATTTGTTTTGTTTTTAATTGGGACATTATTCCATGCCAAGGCCTTTAGTAATTCTCCTCTTCACAGCTCTGCGAAGATTATAAGCAGTCAGCAAGTGCTCTCAGCCCGTCAGGATAAAATGCATGCTGGCCAGAGGATCGGAACTCATTTAGTGCCGCTCCGCGCTCTCGCACAATCAGCTCACCTATCTTGAGTTTCAATTTCCTCTTACAAGTATTTGCTCTACTCTTCTCAGGCTAAAGATCGACCTTCTTGTCTAAAAAGGACAGAAGTGTAATAGGAGTTGAGGAGTTCTGCTTGCCTGTTAGTATTAGTCTATCTGTTCCAGTTCTGAACTTACAGCGACATCGCTTTTTGTTCTCGTTAAAATTTTTCCATAGTCAATACTGTGAGCGCTAAAGCCCCGAGCCCACTATTCTTTTAAGTTCCCGTTATCATGATTCTTTTATAGTCACCCCTGGTCATTGGCTCTGCTTTCCAATTTCCTGTAAGTCGCTCCTACCTCCAGACTCTTAAATACGACACGGAAGCCACCATGGACTGACTCTTCAATCTGTGTGCCTCTCCATCTTCTTCCTAATCAAGATCATTTATGATTACACGGTAAAAATGTCACATCTGAAATCAGCCCAAACCTAATGGAATGTCTTCTTTCTGAAGAAGGCTGCCTCACGAAAGCCTAGGCTCTGCTGGTTATCATAAACTCTTAATCAATTGGACGTTCTCCCCGAAGCATCCATCTCTTTTTTTTCCCTTCCAGATATTCTATTCTAGTAACAAAGTACTGGGAGGTAGGTTATCAAATACAGTCAACGGAGCTGAAAATCTCCTTTTCCTTTATGTTTGTTCACCTTATTCTATGTGGAAATGAAGGCAGTAATGTGTTGTCGCAGCTCTGGAGCAAACCTGTTTAGGTTTAGATCCTGTCTCCACTCCCTACTACCTGTGTAACCTTGACAAGCTATATAATTTCAGCAGCACCTCAGCTTCTCCCTCTATAATAATAATAAATAATAATAATAGCATCAGTCTCATAGGATTGCTGTGAAGCATATAAAGGGCTAAACAATAATGCCTGATTCACCACAAGACAAGGGTTAGCTATTATCATGACATTGTTGTTTTTGTTGTGGAGACTTTTCTCTCTGCTATGTGAGTACCTGAGTCAGGAGTTATACTGAAAAGAAATCAAGGTGACGAAAGAGTAAAAAATTCACTCACAAACATGTACAAAGGAAAATAAGTGGAATTCCTTTCATAATGCGTGATTTATGGGGTGGGGTGGGTAATGGTGGTAGAGGAATGGGGACAACTATGATAATACTTATATTATGTGTTTATCTTCCAAATGACATAAGCAAATATATACAATTAATGAAGACATTTTAAAGCGCTTAGTAGGTGACATGGCAATAGAATAATGAAACTGTTCAGACCAACTCCGCATGACTAAGTTGTGGTTTTTTTTTTAAATCCAATTTACAACCATACTTGCCAGATTCTCTACATTCCTCAGAATTCCATCCATGATGTTGGAGGCTGTTAAGAAGATTATTCAAGAGCTGCTGCCACTCTTTAAAGATTTTTCTCTGTGTCAGTCATGCCATTGATGACACTTTGAATTTCCTATCTGTGGAAACATGCTTGAGGTGTGCAGAAGTTTAACCCTGGAATTTGTGATTTCTGTTTTGTCACATACTGTTCTGGAGGGAGAACACAGTGTTTTGAACAGATTTTTTAACTCTTTTGTGTCTTCATGATACAATCCAGACTAGCTTTGGTGCAAAGACTACCTGACAAAGGCCACACATGGTCCCCTGTGGCCCACTTAGTGATTTCCATCTTTGTTTCACTTGTATTATTAGGGTGAGTCCTTGAATAGCTCTAGTATCAATGTATTTATTTTTCTGATTTACATTTCTTTTCATCAGTAACAACTAAGACAATAGTCAAATAACAGCATTGATACTAGTCCAGGAACCTGACAAGTATGCTGCAATTGAACTTCAAGCCAGAACACAGCACCACAATACAACAGTTTGATGGACAAAATTCTGAGTTCTACAAACAAAATGTGGTTTAATGTCACCTTCTCAGGAGTTGAACTTATCAATGCTTAGGACTATAAACATACATCAAGAGGAATCCTTGGAGATCTGTGCAATCCCCTGTGTCCTCAGTCCATGTGACAAGAGACTTCCTTGGCACGAACACTTCCTGGAGTGGAGTCCCAGAAGACGGACCGGAGTTTACCAATAGTGTCCTGGATGTTTAATGTCATGGATTGCAGCACTACACCCGCAGACTGACGTGGTTTGTAAAAGTATGACACTATCATAAGATAGTGACACAGGCAGTTTTGCCTTTAAACTGCCCTTAAAAGTTCCAGATATGTCTAAGGCAATTCCAGTAGAGATAGCCAGTCCTGGTTTAGATTGATTTTGTCCCATCACTTCATTACATTCATCAGAGATTGCAACACGCTTACGTGTAATGTTCAAACTGTCCTCAAATGGTATAGTACTTAGCATCAGACTGTGCTAATAATTATCTTGGGAATTCATTTAACTAAATACACTGAATATAAGAGAATGCTAATATTTCTTGAGTGCTTACCGTGTACCAGGAACTGTGATGCAATGCTTTTCATGAATTGTATCTCAACAATCCTCACAACAACTCTATGAGGTAGGTGCTACCATGTTTCCCCGAAAATAAGACCTACCCAGAAAATAAGCCCCAGTTAAGATTGTCAGCCAGACGGACGCATTTAGTACGTTATAACAATGTTCCAGAAGAAGATGACATCACTGTATTTGAATAAATGCAGATTGATGTACATGAAAAAATAAGACAACCTCTGAAAAGACAGCCTAATGCGTCTTTTGGAGCAAAAAGTAATATAAGACCTGGTCTTATTTTCAGGGAAATATGGTATAAGACCAGGTCTTATTTTCAGGGAAACACGGTAGTGTTAGTCCTATTTTGCGGGCAAGGAAGCAAACGAAAACAAAATGACCCTAGGTCATGTAGATAGCCAAATTAGAGATGGTATTCAAACCAGCACTGAATGTCTTTGGGGACCACCCCTCACTGCTCTATCACCAAAAAAAACAAAACAAAACAAAAAAACCCAAAAAACAAAACCATCCAAAAGCATCCAGATGCACTACCATACACCAAACAGGCTAAGGACTAGAAACTGTTTTATATAAATTAAGACCAAGAGATAAATTTACCTGCTGCCATTGTTAATTTTTCCTAGAATATAATTCTCACATACAATATGTGATATGACATATGTTAATAAAATAATTTCAATGCTTCGGTTCACTGTGCAAAAAAATTTGAGAGAAGATCAGGTCAAACGTTCATAAACATCTTGTTTTTTGTTTTTTTTTTAATTGGGGAATACTGTGTTTCTCCAAGTCATTGTCCTTCAATCTAGTTGTGGAGGGCACAGCTCAGCTCCAAGTACAGTTGCCGTTTTCAATCTTTAGTTGCAGGGGCACAGCCCACCATCCCATGCGGGAATTGAACCAGCAACCTGGTCGTTGAGAGCTCGCGTTCTAACCAACTGAGCCATCCAGCCGCCCCTCTGGAGCCTCAGCGGGAGCTCATTGTCTTCAATCTAGTTGTGGAGGGCACAGCTCACTGGCCCATGTGGGAATCGAACCAGCAACCCTGTTGTTCAGAGCTCGCGCTCTAACCAACTGAGCCATCTGGCCGCACCAACATCTTGTTTTTTAAGTTACCCAAATCAAAGCCCCCTACCACCACCCCAAACTCTTCTAAAAAGTACACATAGAAAATTATCAAGTAAATATCTATCATGGCAACTATATTATTTTTCAGTAGGTGATATTGATGAGGGAATAATTACAGTCTGTGACAGACTCAAATTTGCTATAGTTGACTACCTTGTATTTATACACAATTAGGCCCGTTTCATAAAACCTGAAGCATGGTTTCACTTTTTAAAAATGGTTACAGACCTTTACAGTCCCCATAATTCTGTTTTAACTTGAATAGCTGGCCATAGTGATGATACATCTAATTCTGAGTCTTTGATAAGATAAACCCAACCCAATTATACCATTATTCTTGTGGTAAAATAACATTCACAGCACAGCTTTCAGAGATGTGCTGCAGTGAAAAGAGGGCACTGTCAATAACATCAGAGTTCAAAGCCATTCCTGAACTTGTTCTGGAAACAGCACCCTGTCAAGTCGAGTTCTAATGGGCTAAAAAATAAAGAAGTAAACCTACAAGCCCTGCATGATAACTCAGAGATTACAGAGCTAATATCATCAGTTCCAATTTCAACTCAGGGGTTGAAAACTAACAGTTTTTCTACCCATGGCTATCATGCATGAGTGGTTTAAGTGTAGTATTTGGACAGTTACACTGTGTCACCTGTAGAAGAAGAATGCTTCTTCCCCTCCTAAAGCTTCTTTCCATGTGGAAGGAACACTGCTAACTCCAATACTCCCACCTCTTTCCACTGCACCAATCAGTAATACCCTGAATGGCAGTTGTCAAAGTGTGGTTGGGGACACCTAAAGGTCCCCAAAATCCTTCCAGAAGATCTGAAAAGGTAAAACTATTTTCATAATATAATGTTATTTGCCTTTTCAGTCTCATTCTCTCACAAATGTAAAGTGGAATTTTCCAGAGGCCATGTGATGTGTGATACCTAAACATGGTAAATGCTGAAGCTGATACAGGACACCAACTTGCCTTCAATTAAGCCAGACGTTAAGGACATTTGAAAAAAATATAAAAGCACAATGCTACTCTTCCCACTAATTTCATTTTTGTTTTGGAAAATACAGTTATTATTTATAAAAATTGGTATTTGTGTTACATATGTAATTGGCTTAATATTTTTAAATGAATTAAATAAATATTATATAATTTCCTCGGTTTAATTGCTAATATGCTAACACTGATAGATATTACCCACATTATAAAAGCTCACTGGGGCACTCAATAATTTTTAAGAGAATAAAAGGGTCCTTACACCAAGAAGTTTGTGGATTGCTGCCCTAGAGAGAAGAGGGATAGACTGAACTTAATCTGAAGACTGAATTAGAAAGAACAATCTGGGCAGCTGGTGCCCAGCTCTGTCCCCTACCCCTCCCTTCTGGGAGTCACAGGCCCACAGAAAACAAGCGTGGTGATTTCATTTTCCATGCTGGAGTTTATAGGTCCCCTGCAGCATTTGCGGTGAAGCGGAAGGAGTCCATCACTGCCTGCAACTGAGTGAAAATGTCTGTGGAATTCTGGGGCTCCGTATTAGCAATAGACATGCCCACAGATAGAAGCCACGCCCTCCAGCCCAGCCCTTATCAGAACCTTGGTGATAATTGTCCTTTCCTAACTGTTGACACTTCTGGCTTATATTTCACTCAGCTCAGAAATTGGCTCAGGGAGGAGAGGTGCTATTTATTGGGTCCCTTCAGAGGCTGTGGTATTTTGGTGCACGTTCTGGGGACCTTGCGAAATAAAAAAGGAGTCCAGTGCTGAAGGAGGTACTGGGGCTTCTGGCAGGGGAGAAAGGGTGCTGTACTCC
Source organism: Rhinolophus sinicus (assembly GCF_036562045.2). NCBI lineage: Eukaryota > Metazoa > Chordata > Mammalia > Chiroptera > Rhinolophidae > Rhinolophus > Rhinolophus sinicus. The sequence continues at coordinate 36,394,758 of NC_133758.1, read as the reverse complement.
AGCCCTGCACGTTCTTTAACTTCGGTTTTCAGTCTTGACTATGCAGTGTGGCTGGTTTTTATAGTTGGGCAGGTGGCTTTTAACATCAAGAGGCTTTAGTTCCTAAATCACAGAGTATTTTGATCTCAATGTGTGACCACAACTTATGGTGGTTAGTTATTCTCAAGGAAAGTGGCTGTTTACAGAGGTAGGGCCTGGGACAAAGACAGTGGACCCCAGGAAAGGCTTTAGGCCAAGGACCTCAGCAAAGGGGCAGGACTCACGGTAACCTTAGCCAAATGGTGAACACTTTTGGGGTGAAGGTAGTTGTAAGCTGGCCTTAGTCAAGGTCTGAGGCTGGTCAACACTTCCAGAGGTGCCCAGGGGCCCCAGAGCTAAATAAACAGTGACAGCTAAAGCACAGAAAAGGGGGATTATTTCAACATCTACTGCCTAAAGACGAATGAGCAGAACAATATTTGCTATTTTTAAATGACAGTGAGTTCAAGAGCCCTATCAAGGTTCTCACTTTAAATTATTAATCACAGGCCTATGAGAACAGCCTCAAATTCTGTTCTCTATTCAGAGGGGAAAAAAGGAGCATGTTGGATTTTCATAGTTTGACCACAGGCTCAAGGGTCAGCTTCCACCAAGTGGTCTGGACTGGTTTTTACAAATGGAAGAGAAATCTTCCCTTGGTGACAGCCTGCTTCAGCCAAAGCAATCCCAGAACAAGTGGCATGGAAAGAGCCAATGTGGCACAAGACTGAAAACACCTGCTCCTAAGACAGCATGTCCCCCAGTCACTCACCTGCAAGAGCCCACACTGGGGACAACGCGGGGCTGTCAGTCTCAAGTGGCTCACAGGGAAGGCAAAGTAAAAGTTTGCATGTGCTTGTTACAAATCAAAACTCATCAGGAAGAAGCTCCCAATGGGAGATTAAATTTAGCACTTTGAATTTCCCTGGGGGAGAGGGGATCTATCCTGGCCTTCTGGGTTTTCTCTCAAAAAGCTGGCATTTGAGATGCTGTCACTTAGGTTCAGGTTCAGAAATGTCCAATGGTGGCCATCCCTGTCTTTTTTGAGGTGCCTTTCTAATCCAACAGATTCAATGTCTTTAAATCCTAATTTTCCCTTTGAACTCTGTTTAGTTCAAAGGTCATGGGTTACAGGGCAAGAGGCTTAGCCTGATTAGCATTCAGGAAATGTTACACCATGGAAGGTTTTCTCTGCCCACTGCGAGTCCTCCCCTCAGGTATCACTGGCTCCCTACTTTGGTCTTTGGGATAATCATTTTGCCTGGGATAACTCTTCCAGGATCGGAATGGATTTGCTTTCTAACTTTGTCAGCTGTACGACTACCTGCATGCCCCATTAGCTTTGAGGACTCTAAAAAGTAAAGCCACAGATCTTCTAAGACTTTGTGAGGTTGGGAGCAAGACTGTCCTGACAGAGGCCCATCTCCCACTCAGGCAATCATCATGCTTCTGGATGAGCACACTCTTGATAGTTAAGAACATGGACTCAATGGTTAATCCAAAATCTGGGGAAGGTTTAGTGGAACCCCTATTCCCTACTTGCAGGTAGAGGGAACTACACTAGTAAGACCACTCCTGACCCCTGTTGACCTGTCCAGCAAGTTTGGATGACACAACTGGGCCTACGGAGTCCAGTCCCTCCATTACCTCTCTTTTGTTAGGAGTAAGTCTGCCAATGCAGTGCAAATATCATTATGCTGTAGGTGAATTTACAGTGGCAGGACCACCAGGTAGGAGGCCAGCCCTCATCCAGCATTGTTAAATATGGCGGGGGGGGGGGGATTAAACCCTGAGATCTGACACATTTGAGCCACATTCTCCGATCTTGTCTTTATCAGTAATAAAGGTGGTATTTTAGTTCTCTGTCTGCTGACGTTTTATCGTATTTGTCTGGTACTTAGATGGATAAGAAGCACTATTTATTAGGTCCCTTCAAAGACGCCAAAAATTACCTACAAAGACTCAATATTACTAAATACTCAAAAGCCAGCGCTAAAAGATCAAAAAGAAACTAAGCCAAATAAATCCTTATGACACCAGCAGGCCACAAAGCCACTAGGACGGCTGAATGCTGAGGGTCTGAGGGCAGACAACCGAGATTCTTCAAGTGCTTGGGGAGCTTATGGGCTGGGAACAGAAAGTCACATGTACGTCTAGATTATTGGGTGACTACATTTCTGGGCCAAGCCAGCTTGAGGTAAGGGGAAACAGGGCAATTCACAGAACCGTCAATCACTCATCAGTTACTTGCATCTCTTAAAATCACCGCCCAGGGTTTGTGTGGCCAGTGACAGAAATTGCCTGCTTCCATGGCTTCTGGCTCAATCTGTTAGATATTCCCACTCATAAGGCCAAAGTTTGCTCCCTGAAAACTGGGTCCTTTAAGTGGTCATTCTAAAGTCCAAATCCCCCTTCAGGCTGCAATCCTTTAAAACCTTGAATAGACAGACTTATCTCGCTGCTAAGGCATTCCACCTCCTAATGGTGTGCCTTTGGGTGAATGGTTTATGCCAGGCTTTGTTCAGACTTTCGTAAAATGGATGATGACAAAATGCCTACCTATCTCAGGGAGCCGATGTGAGGATTACATGAGACAATGCAGGTGAAGTGCTTGGTCTGGCACATAGTGAGCACTCAGCAAATATTAGATTTAATCAAATGATTCAGCCTTCAAGAAGACTCACAATCCTTGGAAACACATCATACAAACCATGACTGAAAACATTAGGCAAAGGAATGGGAAATAAACAGTAAAACCAAGTGATAGACAAATTACAAACTTCAGATAAGATACAAACTTTATCCATGCGGGTTCATAGACACCTCGAGAAAGAAAAAAAAAAAAAGGCCAAAGCACATATAAAAACAATCTCTACTGCATTAGTAACCAGGAGCATGCAAATTGATATACAAAAAGATATACTATAATGCAGTCCACCAAACTGTTAGAAATGTTAAAGTTTAACTATATCGTGCACACTAAAATTATGGAAAAATAAAAATATGCAGTTTGGAAAACACTGTTGTATTATTAGCTAGTCAAGATTACCATGCACATAGCTTGCAACCCAGCAATTCTACAATTCTTCTCCTTGGTATGTAGCTCAGAGAAGACCCGCATTCCATCACCTGGGAGCTCGCTAGACATGCAAATTCTCAGACTCCAATACTGATTTCGTGAATCAGAAGCTCAGGGGGTGCAGCCAGGAATATATGCTTAACAAGCTTTCAGGTTCAGGAGAGTCTCATGCAAACTCAAGTTTGGGAAATGCAGCCCTTGAGTATTCCTGGCACTTATGCCCAGGTGGCACGTATAGGAATGTTCATAGCGGCAAAATCCTGTCACACACACAGCCTATCAACAATAAACTGAATTTATAAACTGCACCATCTTCATAGCATGTGATGCCCTAGAGCAGTGAAAATGAATAAACTACTTACAGCTATACAACTCAACTAAATGACATAATACTGAAAAGAAGCAAATGACACACACAAAACACATACACATATGTACACAAATGTATACACTATATATACAGTTGTATATATATATATATATATATATATCCACACATATACATATACATGTATGCATGGTACATTTATACATACACACATATTAGGTTGGTGCAAACATAACTGCGATTCTTGCAATTATTTTTAACCTTTTAAACTGCAATTAGGTTTGCACCAACCTAATATATACATTTATATAAACACATGTATCCCTCTATATGGAATATATACATAGATGGTAAAACTATAAAGAAAAGCAAAAAACAATTATCAGAAAAATAAAAATAGTGGTTACTTCTAGGAGGAAGGGATTGGGAAGAGTACTCGAGTAACTTCCAAGGCACTGGACGTGTTCTATTTCTTATCCTGGCTGGTAGTTACACTGACATAGTTTCGTATACTTGAATTATTGTTTAAGATGTATGATTTATATACGTCTCTATCTACGTGTACCATATTTTACAACAGAAAAAGAGAGTGTTTTTAAAGGTTGAACTTCATACATCCACAAGCTAGAAATGGATATCAATCTTGCCTTAAACTTTTTACCTGCATTGAAATAAATATCAAACCTAGGAACACAGGGTCTGACGTCAGGCTGCTGGTATTTGAATCCTAGTTCCATCACTCAATAAAATAACTGGGCACCTTGATTTAACCTATTTGTGCTTTGGTGTCTTCATACATAAAATGGGTATAATTTTTCTGTAAATTAAATGAATCAATACATGTACTTAAAACAGCACCTGGCACATAGTAATTACTAAAAAATTATGTGCTGCCATTAGAATAGGATGAAACTAAGTTAAAAGCAACACTTCCTACATCTGATTGTCAATAAACCAGCATCTACAAGAACAATTAATCTACCTTCACTCTGTTTTTGCAGATTCTGTGTTGGCATCAACCATTGTAATATTACCCTCAACCCTCTCCTCTCTGTTAGGTCCTCATCATCATATTAAAAGTATTCAGAGACTAAATAACTTACTCTGGTTCCAGGCTACTCTGAACAGACACACACACACATACACACACACACACACACACACACACACACACACACACACACACACACTTCCATACCAGCCCATTAAAGAATTAAATCACAGAAGAGACAGACCTAGAGGACACCACAATAGCTCCTGTTTAATTACCTGTAATTCCCAAATCAAATCTGTTAGAATTTAAGGAGGAAGGTTAACATACATGCCCTTCCAATGTGGCTTCCAAGTGTGGTCTAAGGAACAGTGGTGGTAGCTCATGCAATTTACAAGTAATTCTGCTATAACACTGAATAAAGCCTTGCTTATATCAAGTGCTCAAACATATTTAAATAATTCAATTATCGCTGATTGTTTGTGTAAAGCAATGGTAACGTCTATGCCCCAAAATCTTCAAAGATCTTACATCCTGCTTATTATATGAAAGCACTTTTCTAAGTGATTTACGTATGTATTAACCCACTCCCTCTTCGGTAACAACCTTATGATTGATGCTGTTTATTATTCCTACATTACAAATGGGCCTCTGAGGGATAGAAAAGTCAAATATGGTGTCCAAATTCACACAGCAAGTGTCTGAATCAGGGCACAAATACTGGTCATCTAGTTCCAGGGTCCCCATTTCTAACCATTGTGCACAACACCTCTCTAAGCAACTAAAGCAATAAAATTGGAGCGAGAAAACAAAAACAAAAACATGAGATCTTAAAATCTATAGAAATGTTATACATAATAATGGAAACATTTCAGTTAATAGAAATAGAAATTTTATTTCACAAATGACAGTCACCCGTGTGTCATTCTGCATATGTGTGTTATGTACATAAAATCTGGAGGTGGTGGGATAAAGCAAGACCTCCTATCTCATCCCATCTACAAAAATAAAATTCAGACAAATATCTAAATGTGAAAATATAAACAGATAAATACAATGTGATACAGCATGGGGTTTGAAAAGACTGTGTTTAGAGGTAAATAGTCTCAATTTATATCTTGGTTCACTTACCAAAGAATAGTATTCCAGAAACACATGTTTGACAAATATTTTTAAATATTTGTTTATTTTAATTATGAAGAACCAAGGCTTAGTAAAAAATCAGAATCTTGATCATATCCATTACTTATGCAAATACAAAAAAAAGTAACCTGTTTTCCAAAATGCTTTTATTTTAGGACATAAAATGTTATAAAGGATCTGCAGATGTTATCTACATTTAAATATGCCACTATCCCCCTTTTAAACATAGTTCCACTGGGATGGCCTCAAATAAATGGAAGATCATAAACCTAATCATGAAACCAAATAAACCAAATCATGAAATAACTCAGTTTCATTTACAAGGTACTTAACTATAAATCAATTTGTACATTAAATCAATGGTTATCATATTCTCCTCAAATGTTCTTAGTTATCTGTCAAACAGGAAAGACATAACTGTAAATAAAATTTAATCCTGAAAACACACTATATGTAAACAATTACTTTTATGGTAGAAAAACTATATATAGGGACGAAACACAAGCAAATACAAATTATGTTATCAATAAGCTAAGGCCACACAAAGTGTACAACCTTTGTTAAATATTGTAAAATGAAGTCCACACATGTAAGAACATAAATAAACTGGAGCTGCTTTGGAGCAAACAAATCCTTGGTGGGCCACTACTTGTGGAATTTGATTCCTTAGTCCTTATCAGCATGCATAGACTCCTCCACCTAGAATCTAGATTTACTCAGCAACCATTACAAATTGAGAGAAAAGCTCTCTAGAAAGAAAGATCTTGGGACAAGTATGTACTCAGCATCCTTCATGGCAACCTCTCAGATCTTTAAAAAATCTACACAAACACAAAAGACAACTGACTGTACCCAAAGATACATTGAACCGCCAGAAAAACTAACAGTTTAAAAACTGGCAGTTTGTGGCATTATAACGCCTCAATTTAACCTTTTTTTAATTAAAAATAAATCTGGTTAAGGCCTCATTGAGAAGTGGGCCACTATTAATCTCAGAGAAGGTATTAAGTACCATATCACTGAAAAGATTACAATCTGTTAACACTCAAACTTTCTGCTTGAAGACTTCAAGTCAAAGAGACATTTAATTCTTTGCCTCTATCCTCCTTCTGATAAAAAGAAGCAATAACTTACTGAATTCCAAATGTCTTTGGCTTTTGGCTGAAACAATTATTACCAAATTACCAGAATTACAGAAAAAGGTATCTGAGGAGGAAAACCCACAAAAGGCATTTCCAGGCTTGACATCATAAACGTGCAAGTGACTGTTAGATGCCGTGAAACAATCAGTCTCTTCTTTTCTTTCTAATGTTCTTTTTTTAAAATCCATTTCAACATAATAACTTCCCAGATATGTCTATAGTGTCAACGAGTCTCTCCTAATTTTGTGACTATTAACAAATATATGCCACAAATCTATGGATGATTTTACAAATTGAGTGGAAGATGCCAGACACAAAAGAGAATATAGTGTGTGCGTGACTTCATGAAGTACAAATATAAACAAAGTGATCTATGCTATTAGAAGTTAGGTAAATAATTAGCATTGGGAGGTGGGTTAAAATTGGAAGCGGGTATTCCTGGGAATGCTGGTAATGCTGTGACTTGTTTGGTTGCCGATTCAATAGTATGCTCAATTTATGAACATTCAGAGGGTATCCACTTATATGTTTACTTTCCTGAATGCATTTGATACTTCTATAAACTGTGTGTGACTGTGTGTGTGTGCGTGTGTGTGTAAAATTTAAATTCTGAATTCCCTGCAACACAGGAAGCAGAACATTAGAACCCAATCTTGGAGATATTGGCACCAGACAGACTATTGGGGATGAACACCAAAGGAGCTGCAAAAGGCTAGTATTTGGGCTGTACAAAGCATATTTTTCATTATTTACTAGACCAGAAAGCCATAATAAATGAATCGCAGACTTTGAACTGCTGCGTTAACCATTAACACAACAACAACAACAAAATTAAAGTGTTCAGAGTCTTCAGTTTATTAAAGATTTTGAGATTAGAATTACCATACGACCCAGCACTCCCTCTTCTGGGTATCTACCTAAAAAAATATGATAACATTTATCTGTAAAGTTATATATACCCCTATGTTCATTGCAGCATTATTCACGGTGGCCAAGACATGGAATCAACTGAAATGTCATTTGATAGATGATTGGAAAAAATTGTTGTACATATACAAATGGAATATCACTCAGCATAACAAAAGATGAAACACTGCCATTTGCGACAACATGGACGGATCTTGAAATTATCATGCTAAATGAAATAACTCAGAAAAAGTCCAGAACCATATGACCTCACTCATACGGGAAATATAAAACTGAAAGCAACAAATGGGTAAGACAAACAAACAAGCAAAAACTCATAGACACAGGCAGCCATTCAGTGGTTGCCAGAGGGTAAAAGGGTTAAGGGGGTCAAATATACGAGGTCTGACACTTAAGTCAGTGAACTTATCCTAGAAAAAGTGCTACATACATTATTGTTGCTGAATATCACTACAGTCACCTTCAAAGTACTCCCCTTGGGAAGCTTGGCACCAATACCAGCACCTAGTCCACCCTTTAAAGCAATTTTGCAACTCTTTTTCAGGAATGGCCATCAGAGCTGTCATCATATTACCATTGATGTCCTGAATGTCATCAAAATGACTTCCTTTCAGTATTTTCTTTATCTTTGGGTAAAGAAAGAGGTCATTGGGGGCCAGATCAGGGGAGTAGGGAGGGTGTTCCAATACAGTTATTTGTTTACTGGCTAAAACCTCCCTCACAGACAGTGCCTTGTGAGCTGATGCATTGTCATGATGCAAGAGCCACGAATTGTTGGCAAAAAGTTCAGGTCGTCTAACTTTTTCACAAGGACTTTTCAACACTTCCAAATAGTAAACTTGGTTAACTGTTTGTCCAGTTGGTACAAATTCATAATGAATAATCCCTCTGATATCATTGCAACAAGTTCACAAACTTAATTGTCAGACCTCATCTGGTGACTGATGGACATTTGACTTTGGGTGGTGAACACCCACATGCAATACACTGATGTTGTATTACAGAATTGCACATTTGAAATCGATACATTTTTATTAACCATTGTCACCCCCAATAAATTTAACAAAAAAGATTTATGTTAAGCAGAAGGAATGAATTATATTCCCTTTAAACTTAATAAAATTAATGATTTTTTTAGTAATTTATTTCAGAGTTCACTTAATAGCTCCTCAATCAACTAACAGACATGTTATTGGAGATTATAGTCCAGCCAAGTGTATCCATCCACGAAAATCAGTCAAATTACAAACAAAATAGTTCTAGGCTTTCTCAACAGCAAACAAATCAGTGTCTACTCAGTCACTCCACAAAATATTCACAGGAACCTGTTTGTAGTAGGTCCTTTTGAAATGCGGATATATATACACACACACACACACACACACACACCTATATATGTATATACATATATGTATATTTTAACAGATGCCAAATAATTTCATTTGTGGCAGAAAAAGTAATTCAAACTATTTAAACATGGGAAAGGTGCCATTAAACAATAAAACATTTTAAAACATAGTGATAGAATCTCCTGAATTTCTTTTCACACAAAAGAATGTGGAAAAAAAACAGTTAAAAAAAAGCATAGCCTGAGAGTTTCTATAAACTCTTAGGAAGTATTTAAGTTCCAGAACTCACATAAAAGAATTACTTTTTGAGCACATTATCAGTGTATTTTTTGTTGATCAAGACAATTTGAAGAACATTATAAAACTAACTCTGAATCGTTTCCCTAAGAATTTTTTCTTTCTGTAAGAGAACATATTTTAAACATGAGTGAAAATCCTAACCAACCATTAGATTTTTCCTTCAGATGCCAAAATAAATCAAAATATTTAAGGTCAAGATTAAATAGAGAATGTAATTCAAAAGTTAACTACTTTTTAAAAAAAGTTTATCAACTCCATAGAGAAGAATTGAAATTCCTTTTTAAGGCAACATTCGTTCCTTGAGTATCATATTAAGAGTCCCAGCCTGTTAGAAGGAGAAAACCATGTGCTTTGCAGTCAGGTTCACTTCTACCATGACAGATAGGGTTTTACTGTGGATTCTCATAATATTCAAAATGCCTGAGTTCCAGTTCCACCATTTCTAAAATTAGAAAATAAAACCACCTATTTCCCAGTGTTATAGCAATAATTAACGGAGATAACATATTAGCTTCCCATTGTGAAGTTAAAAATATTTCATTTTAAGGTTTAGTACTACCAGACATTGTTTTTAAAAAATGATTTGAAGAGGTAGCAGCAACTATCTAAAGTTTCAATGGTTTTCCCTGGCATGTGTGTTCTTCGGAGTTATATGAATGAACTATTGAAAATTATGAAAAATAAATTGTGAAATGTCTTAGAAGTACATATGTGCAAAAAAACTGTAAGGGCAATTTTAGAACCCTTACTGAAAGCAGTACCACAGAAGTTCTATATATAATGCAACAGAAGAAAGCTGAAATGAACTCAAAACTTATTTTAATAATGAGGGAAACTGTCACTTCACATTTCCATTTCCAGTTCTAGTAATTTTTGGAATACTAAAGATTCCAAATTATGCTCCTTTAATTAATTTTTTCCTACTTCCTTAATCCACTAAAATATTAATATATTTGAATTGGGGGATGGGGGAATCTGGGTATAAATGTTTTAAATTATAATGAAGTAAATTTTTTAAAAAATTAACAAAGAAGCCAATATTGAAACAAAATATATAGCTGTATACAAGTCTACACTATGGTCAAGTAAAATTGTTTAACATAAAAACCAGTATTAAAATTATAATATACAGAACTACATAAGTACTATTACTCCAGTATTTATTTTTATTATAGTCAGGTATATTTTGTAGAAGAAAATCTATGAACAGATCATGGATCAAGCACCTAAGTTACTCTATAATGAACCTCATATTGCATTTATAATGGCACCTCCTTTTAAATAGCTCAAGCTGTTTTAAAGGCATTATACAACTAATTTTCCCAATGCTTCTTTGAAAAACCCAAGTTAAATAGTTTACTTCATCTAGGCAGTAGACCAGAACATCCTATACTAGATGTTTTTCTGTATCTCAAGTTCTAGACACTAGTAAGGTCCACTTTGGACTACACTTTCACTATCAGAAGAGATGAAAAATTAAACATTCAATCAGTCAAGAGAATGCAAGATATATCACAATGGTTTAACCAACTAGTATAATTTCGGCACAGATAACTCAGTATAGTGTGGTCATTCCATGCTACAACATGGAAACTTACCTATTATTTAACTATCCATTAATTTAGCCAATCTTCCTTGGACCTACTTATAGCTCAGTTTGCTGCTATAGATTGTTCTCAACTCGACTTAAGGATGGTCTAGTGTTAATTTAGGTCATCTTCATCTTCCTTCTATTCTCTTGATAGTCTATTCTTCAGTTACAGCTTCTATCTGTGGTCTTTGTCCAATTTCTCTTCATTCAGAAGCCCTGAAACCCCACTGATTATTTTGGCTGTCCTTCTCTATAGCTCTTCTAGGTGCAAGACTGACAAAAACACTGGATGGTTTAGCAATCATTTTCTTGACCACAAACTAGAACTAAAATGTTTTATTCCACACAGTAGAGGTTCTCAAATCACGCTGCACATTACACCTCAATTTGTCAAATCAGTTCTTATTGATGGGATTTTCAGAAATCAACTAATCCAATCTTTTCGAATCATAAAAAATGCTTCCATACATATCCTCATATATGTATACACAACGTGTTCCTCATGAATACAGACATAGCTGCAGAAAAATAGCCAGAGGAGTACCTGCTCGGTAAAAGGGCTGTAACTTTCATGCTCATCCACATCACTCACTTTGATCATTCTCATGGAGGCTATCTTCTCTCAAAGAAATATAAAAGAATAAAAATAATAATTTGTATTCTTAATTATATTACACTTCCCTTTCTTTAAGCCTAAGTGGCCCTCCTCCACCCCTCAAAAATTTACTTTTAGTGGTAAAAGCAGCACAGCCAATGAAAAAAATTATGTTTAAAAGTCAACATATAAAATACAGAGGACTTCTAGCCTATCATATATGATAAACCACTGTTAATAACCATAAAATCACAGCATACTATTGCATCTGAAAATCCTTGCATTTCAGGTTAAAAATTAGTCATTCAGTCACAAGAGTCACAGAACTGAAAAGTCCCTTAGAGATCAACTAATCCAACCAGGTCCAATATTTTACTACTGACAAAAAGAGGTCAGAGAGTTTAAGAGAACAAAGCACATCTGGACCAGATTAGAACCCCCAACTTCCTGCCCTTGACACTAGCTATTGCCCTTGACCCTATGTAAGGGCAGCTCATTTGCACAGAACAAAATTACAGTACTCTTGATGCCCTAACCACCATAGACTACTCTGCTTATTATTGTATTTGGTGAAGTCATACACACTCCATTCCCTTTTGTGTCTGGCATCTTACATTCAATTTGCAAAACTGTCCATATATTTATGTCATATATGTCTTAACAGTCAAAAAATTAGGACAGACTCACTGACACTATAGAAATATCTGGGAAGTTAAGTATGTTGAAAACTGATTTGCTATTAGAAGTCAAGTAAATAATTAGCATTGGGAGATGGGTTAAAATTGGAAGCGGGTATTCCTGGGAGTGCTGGTAGTGTTTCTGATTTGTTTGGTTGCCGATTCAATAGTATGTTCAATTTACGAACATTCAGCAGGCTACCCACTTATATGTGCACTTTACTGAATGCATTTGATACTTCTATAAACTGTGTGAGTGTGTGTGTGTGTGTGTGTGTGTGTGTAAAATTTAAAATTTGAATTCCCTGCAACATAGGAAGCATAACATTAGAACCCAGTCTTGGAGATACTGGCACCAGGCAGACTCTATTGGGGATGAGTACTAAAGGAGCTGCAAAAGGCTAATATTTGGGCTGTACAAAGCATCTTTTTCATTATTTACTGGACCAGAAAGCCATAATAAATGAACTTCAGACTTTGAACTTCTGTGTTAACCACCTTGCATGACACACACACAGTTATCAATTATCAATTGACACTTCATGCCAAACTGAGATACATGTTGCAGAAGACACATATGTCACACATGTTGATAGCAGTCCTCAACATGTATGATGTGTGAATATATATGCAACCCATTTATATGGGTTGCGTGCAGTAAGTATAGTTGGAAGCTCAGACAAGGAAGTGCACTGAGTACTGAAGAGAGTAACAAGAAATAAAACTGAGCAGTACTTATGTGTAACCTAAATTTTCCTTTTAAAAATTGTAGTACAACATAAACTGTAATCTTTATTTCCAAATCTTTCCAAATTCCCATTTAGTTCCTGAATGCACCTCCTTCTGCATACTTTAAACCCAGCACTTTATATATGTAGAAGATATAGCTCTTACTAAAACATTTATCTGCCAGGCATGAATAGGGTTGTTTAATTAAAATTTATCTACATTTATTTAAATTCACAAAGACTAGCATCTGCTCAAATTAACTGATAGAATTTGCTGGAAAATAAGGACAAAAATAAGTTTTAGTATGAAAAATCAGATATGTGAAGCATAATGATTTGTTGGTAAATTATGTTTCACTTATAGTTCTTAACCCAACTTGGAAATACTTAGGTTCTAAAAGGTGTACTAATGGCAGATGTAAAATACTTGAATAATTACTCATTTGAGTAATGACAAAACCCAAATTTCAAATCTATCACGTTTTTTAAATGGTTGATAAAATTCACCACAAGTCTGCAATGCTTAAACTTGATTACTTTTTGTATTTGAGCCAAAAGAAAAAATTTGAATAATGTTAACTTGGGCAAAACAAGAGTGCATACACTAACACCACATTTCTTAAATAATAGCTCTGATTTTTCTTTAAAATATCACACTCTAACAAGACTACCCCTTGGAAAACAGAATTAGGATTTGAGTTACTTAGGATTTTTTTTAAGGCATTTTAAAGCAAGATTAACTGTTGCTTTAAATCTTGACATTTCCCGATTAATAATCCTAAAGCTTAATGAGGCACAACTGATTTAAGCAGTGAAGATTTTTAATGAAAAAGGAAATTAAGGACAGTTTGGTGCAATACACTGCCACCAAAATAATCTGTTCCAAAATGACTTTAGTCTCTACATGTAAAAATACAAACTATCTAAAAAAGAATTCCCTCTTAAAAAATTTCAGTCCAAAGTTTTAGAAGAAGGTCAAAGCAGACTTTAGTAAACAAATAAAAGTCAAAAAGTGCACTCTGTAAGTAAATTGTGAACTTGCAATTGTGGCCTAAATATATACATCATCTTTTAAAAATGTGCCTATAAAATATTTTAAGATACACAAATTATTATTTTTCAAATCATACCTAGTATGTTTGCAATGCACCATCTATTACTAATGACCACAGGCCACAAGATAAGAAAAGGGCAAAGATAAGGTATAACTATGTCCAAAAAATAGAATAAACTGTGAACACCATGTTAATTCTCCTTTCTTTCACAAGAACTTGTAACAAAGACACATGGAAATCAAATAAACACCAAGACATACATATCTTATACTTAAAATGATTAGCACATCCTAGATTTTCCACATCCTAAAACAAAGCTTCTTTTTATGTTTCATGTGTTGCATGTTAATCTCCTCAAAGTTTATACCTAAACAGATGAAAATCACTTATGGCTCATGCATCTTTTTTCCTATGTCCTCATTCAGGGTTGAATGCAGGATAGATGTGCTAAGATAAGACTATGAACCCAGAATATCTATGAACATTAAGGTGATGTCCTTGATGTGTCGTAACACATACGAGTGTATTTAAATTAGAACAATAGAATTATGCAATCAAAATATGAACTAGGAAAACAAAACAGGTTTCTAATCTACTAATTACTGAGTAGGTAGTAAAAGTAATATTGATTTTGTTTCCCTGATGATAAATCTATTCATAGATTTGAAAGTCACTGTATAATTTAAAAGAAAAGCCTATCACAACTTTGTCATATCCCATGATCAGTGAAATTTAATGCTCGAATTCTACCTTTTTTTAATGAAAAGGACAAAGCTAATACCCTAAATTAAAACGAGGAATGGAGAAAATCTTAAAGCTAAATACCATAATATGCAAAACTGACCAGAATATGTAAATCTAGGTAAAATAATAAGAAAACTAATAATCTCTCAAAGTGGAAAAAAAGGTGTTCAAAGTAAAACAAGGTACACTTCAGTTAACAATTAAAGGCATAAAGTCCTTCTGAATGTTCAATTATTCTTATTTAAAATGGTCTGAAAAAATGAGGTTGCTCTGTATCTACACTAATAACCTATTCATTCTCTTTTCAGAAACTCTTGGCTCCTTAGTCTGTCCTGAAAAAAACTAGACTTTTAATAGCAGATGACTGCAGAGGGGCCATTTTCACCTTGCAGATAGATCTTTGTTGTTCTGGTGTGTAAAGCAGACCATTAGCACAGTCATTTCTAATCTCAATTGTACAATCCACATGGTGCACTAACCCTAAAACTCATGTTGCATAAACTGCTGTGCTTCCACTCCTAATGACCTTGCAAATCATTCAATGTTATTGCTTGACTTGTAGCCATGAATTAGAAGACTGCGAAACAACGTGATGATAAAGTTATAATTTCCCCTTTCCTGAAGGTTCATGAAAGTCAACGCCAACACTGTTTAGAAGAAACTGAGAAAAGAACTTACAATGGAAAAGATAAGCGTAATATTTGACATTTATAAATAGTATTTTAAAAAATACTTAAGGAAAAAAGTAAATGACCTACAAAATCCACACCTGACTTCAAGGTAGGTGACTAAAAAAGGAAATGAGATTACTCCATTGGTAGCACATTTAGTCCCATGGTAATAATGATCATCAAATAAATGTGTCCTTCTGCCCTAACTTCATTGTATTCAATTAAAGCTTACTTTCAGATAAAAAAATTAGTGAACATACCATCACATTCTGAAAATTTATTATGTCCAAAAAAATGTTTTTAGAAGGTATTTTTAATTTATGACGTTCTTTTTTAAAAGAAACTATCTGATGTCCCCAGTACTTATGAGTTTATTTTGTATTCCCCTTAACTTCAAACACTTGAATTAGCACTTTTTTTCCTCTTCCCTTTCAGCCTAACCTCTTTAATAAACCCCATTTTAAAAAGAAAAAAAAAAAACAAAAAACACAATAAATGAAGTGACAGGAGGTGAAAGAATGAGGAGTGTGTGCTCCAAGAATAAAGAGTGGTTTTATAACAGGAGGTACTTTTGTTAGCAAGTGACTGGCAGGTCTCCTCCCCCAAGTTAAAAGAAATTCCATCCACTCCCGAAAACGGCAGAGACCAAAAATGTCTAGTCTAATAGTTCTGAAAGCCCAGAGTCAGGAGAGAGGCAGGAGGGCAGACTGGCCAGTGGGGGAAGGGGAGAAAGACCAGCAGGAGACGAAAGAACAAAAGCAGAAACCCAAGAAATGGAAAAGAAACAACGGGACCCGGGCGGCCAAAGAGCCAGGGGCGAGGAGAGAGCAGGAAAGTGGGAGAGAGCGCGACCTGGGCAAGAGAGCGCAGAGCGGACGGGGCCCGGCTGACGCTCCATGGCGCACCATGGACAGGGCTCGGCGCCGCCAAGCCCACACCCCTCTAGGGGGCGGTGGGAGAAAGCGCTAAGAGACCGTGGGCGCCGGCCCTGTCCCGCCCCTAGTGTCGGTAACCCCCTTCCCTCAAGCCGCAGCGCGCCAGGCCCTGAGCGGTGAAGACCACGGAGGAGGGTGATCCTTACCATCTGTCCCTGCCCTGCCCCGGCCGCCCCCGGCGCAGCCGCACTTCGGAGCTGCGACCGCACTTTTACGAGCTGCCACCGGCTGGCCACCACCCCCAGCCGCCGGTGGTGCTCAAGAGGCCCCTCCGGAGGATTTCCCGGGAGACCCTAGACTGCTATGAGGGCAGACACGCCCCTCTCCGGTTGTTGTTTTGGGACCCCACGGCCTGCGGGGGCAGATTGAGGACCCCCACCAGGCCCCTACCAGGGGACCGCGGCCGAAGCGCTCGGCGTTTCTTCCCGGGACCTAGCTGGCGGCCCGGGCGGGGCCTCGGGGCATCCTCCGAAGGGGCGCCGCGGGAAAGTTGGGTGGTCGGCCGGGCTGGGAAACGGCGGCGCGGAGTGGCTAGGGAGCCTGCGACCTGCCTGGAGCAGGTGCTTCCTGCGGCGGGGAGCCTCCTAGTACGGATTCCATGAGAGACTAGGTGGCATTCTCCCGAAGGTGCGAAAAGTGCGGAGGCTCCGGGTGAAAGCACCCCCGGGGCAAACGCAGGGCAGAGGCAGCCGGACCGAGGAAGAAGAAAAATAGCCGAGTAATGGAACTTCTCCCCCTCGGGGTGGGATAAAGGGGTGTACCGGCAGGAGCTAGGTGCGGAGGCGCAGACCCGCAAGGACTCCAGGAGGCAAGGGGGCGAGGTTTTCTTTCCAGATGGGACCGACACAGCAAACGTGAGGGCAAGAGAACAAGAACAGGAGGCAACTCTGGGCTGGGGTAAGGACAATAGGACAGTGGAGCCCTCTGGCACCGGGAGGCGCGCGGGTGCCAGGGCGGGGTGGGGTGGAGGCAAGTCCCGTAACTAAGACACCAGAGTGAGAAATGCTACTGCAAACTCGCGACCCATCCCCGCAGAAATAAACAACAACAAAAAAACTGGAGCAAAGTGCAATGCGAGGGGCGAAAAGCGTAGAAAACAGGGAAACCCTCCGGTATGCTATCCTACCTCACCGTACTGCTGCCTAGAGATACCTCCCGCGAGCTCTCTCGACCACGAAGGAGGAGCAGAGGGGGCCTGCGAACGGCTTCTTCGCGACTCGCCAAGAGAGGCGTGGGAGATCAGCCGGCCCCGGCAGCCCTGCCCCGGCGACCGGCTGGAGCCTAGTGTCTGCGCAGCTCCCGGCCGCGCGGTGCGGCACCTCCCTTCCCGGGTGCGCAGCCCGGCCCCGCAGCGGCGCGGGGAACAAAGGGACCCGGCGCCGCCCGCCCCACCTCACCCGCGGCCCGGCCCGCGGGGACCGCCGCGTACCTGAAGCAGGGCCGCCAGCAGCGGCAGCAGGGTCCGCGGCGCTCCCACTATCCGGCACATGGAGGCGGAGAGGGGCCGAGCGAGGAGCCGGAGGCGGCAGCAACAGCAGCAGCACCAACAGCGGCGCGGAGAGAGGGCTCCAGGCAGTTTCCACCCCCTTCCCTACCCCTCCCCACCCCACCCCCTTCTCCGCTGCTCTCCTCTCCCCGCCAATGGAGAGAGAGCTGATGAAAAATAGCGGGCCGCGGAGTCCGCGGGACTCGCACCAGGAGTAATAAAACAGACCCAGAGATCAAGGGGCTGGGGAGGGGGCGGGGGGAAGACGAGCGTGCGTGTGTGTGTGTGTGTGTGTGTGTGGGCGGCCGCGGTGGCAGCGCAGGCGGTTCTGCTCTGGCCCAAAGCGCAGCGGAAGCTGGGAGGGATGCAGGCGGCTGCGGCGGGGACCTTGGCCGGTGTAGGATGCGGAGGTGGAAGTGGAGCGGATGGCGCTCCACAGGAGCTCCGCAACGCGAGGTTTCGGGCTCGTGGTTTTGCTTCCTCCGGGTCCCCTCTCCAAGGCCGCTCGCCACGACTAAGACGCTGGGAAGAGCGCCGCGGGGAGGGCGCTCCGTGTCTTGCGCGCTGAGCCCACAAAGGGCAGCAGTCCCGCCGCCCGAAGCTTCCGCTGCGTGGGGGCTAAGGGCCGCTTCTCGGCTCCCCTTTCCCGTCCCCGGGCGAGTTGGAGATTGTTCTCCGGTCTCGGCCGCGTGGGGGTGAAGCTAGAGGCCCGCGTGGCCGCTACCGCTGCGGCTCCGTCCCGCGAAGCAGCTGCCACGGCCGAACCTGCAGCCTGAGCGCCAGCACCCGCCTGCCGGTCCTCGCCCCGCGCCGCTCACTGCGCGCGCCGCCTCACCCCCCACCCCCCCGCCGCAGCTGCCCGCGAACCCCGCTCGGCCTCCAGGAGCGCGACCGGGGCGAGCCAAAGCCACCGCCGCCACCGCTCTCCCCGCGCTTGTCGCACGCGCTGCTCTGCTCCGCGGCCCGCTCCCCTCTCCAATCCCCTCCCGCCGCTGCCGCCGCCCGTCCTCGCCTCCGCCTCCCTCCTCCGCTGTGCCTCCCGCCTGCTTGGTGGCCAATCGGAGGCCACTAAAACTGCGGTGGTAACCGGCCGGATTCACAGCAGCCGCCCGCCCCCGCCCCGCCGAAGCGCCCCGTTTTTGCTGCAGCCCACGGGGGGTCGCCGGAGGGAAGCCTGGGGTTCGCGGAGCACCGCCGCGGCAGGTGGAGAGGCTGTGGGAAATAAAATAACTTGCGCAGGAACTTGATTGGTGGCAGGTTCCTGTTTGGACAGCGATGGGGAATCAGATTAGTAATCGGAAGTAATGCCTCCTTGGTAGCCTAACGCACACTTGTCTTTATGTTTTGTCTTCTTTCGAGGTAGATTATTTTTCTGGGCCGGGCTGGATAGAACAAACTAGTGACGCAGGCAAAGCCTATCCTGGCCTTGGTTGTCTGAGGCGCTTGCCACTAGCCACCTGCGGGCCCGTAGGGCGGAAGCCGCGGTCTCTCTCGGGTGCTCTTTCCTCTCCCACCTTTGTGGATGTACCGGAACAGCCTAAGTTTGTGTTTTTGTTTTCTTTTGTTCCCTCTGGGAGTTTGAGAGTGCGTGTTATTTTATTTGAAAAATCCTGTTTTATATTTCTACTCCTTAGTGGTACAGTTCATATTTTTCAGCAGTTTCAGGGACTTTGACCTCCACCTTACACCACCCCCAACAACGAAAAAAGAAAAGGAAACGTCAGAGGGAAGCAACCTAAAAGCCAGAAGGCAGCGTGAAAATAGGATTATCTAAAAGATAAAAATGACTGATGCAGAGTTCACACCAAGTAAAGGATTTTTATTTCCTCCTTTTAAGGCGACATGAACTTGGAGTGAAAAGAGTGAGAGACTTTACAAGTTTGGGTCACAAGCATTTGTGGAATGGAGAAAGGGGTGAGGAGCAATTGATTTTGGCAAGGTAATAAATTTTTTCCAGAAACTTATTTTCAAGTTTCACAGGTAAAGAATACCCTTTGTATCTAATCATTTCAACACTGGAGGTCGTTGAACTTCGTTGCAGTTAATGAACATAATAACTCTTCTTCTTTGGGTACTGAAGTGTTAACATTATTTGAATTTGAGTTTCAGGATACTGGTCATTTAAGAGCTTGATGAATCTCTAAGTATCAAGTACTAATTTCTTTGACATAAGTGATGCAGCTTTAAATAATGTACTATTTCTGGTTAAGCTTTTAAAGTTAAAATATTCATAGGGAAGCTTATTCAATTTTAATTAAAACATAATATTGTAGGACATTTTTTTTAATGAAACTCAGTTTTCCTGGCTTTTTTCTCGAAAGAATAAGGAAGGTCATGTTAATTAAATACAAAGACCAAAAGCTTGGCTTGTTCTTCCTCTTCCTTCTTTGCTAGATATTGTTGTCACACTATTGCTAATTGGCATAAAAGTTCTTCTTTCAATAGGATATTTGTAAGTTCCATTTTCAAGGAGTCATACATAATAGTAAAACATCAGTAGGATGTTTTAGGATATAATTTGGATATAATTCACGAGGATATAATTTGTTGTACTCCAAGTGGGATTTATAGATCCCATCTCCATGTCTTAAGAATTAAGCTATGATCCTGGACCTGAGGCCATCCTGGTAGTAGCCATTGATGTTTATTACAATTCTCATTAATTTAAAGGTAGAACAGACTCCGGCATGAATAACTGTTACTTGAAGCTTCAGACACCATGCCCCTAATAATTTAAACTCTTATTATAACTTCAAAATCTGCTTTGGAATGCCTGTCAATCAACTAATTCTCTGATTGCAATCGTTTTTGATCATACAGGTAAGCATTTGCTTTTTTTTTTTTTTTTTTTTTTTTTGGTCGAACTTTCATGCCTCTCACTCTTCAGTGGTTGGGAATAGCTTTGGAGTCTTGCCTGGGCTTAACCTGATGACATGGTAGCCCAATTTTGCTCATTAGCCTTTTATCAGTGGAAGGAATAGCCTAGTCTAAACTCATGTTATTGGAAACATTGTGCGTTCATCTGATGTTAATAAAAGTAGATTTAGTGTTGACTTTGGCACCCAACACAGCTTTACCTCCCTTGCACCACATTTAAGATAGTCTTAACAGGGCCACTCATTTCTCTGGGCAAATGGTGAGCAAACTCAGATTTCAGCCTCTGTTCAAAGCATTACCACAATGAAGACTAATTTTCCATCAGCCTGAAGAGCTCCAGGGCTGCAGGGGTCTTGGCAGTGACCCAGAGAAACAACAGGTGATAGAGGAAGAGGGAGGAAGGCAAGAAAAATAATAACAAAAGGCTGGGCTCATACACCAAAAATCAGTCTAATCCCTTAATTCCTGACCTATGGGCTGCTGCTGATTTACTGCAAGACTTGGTCTGCAAATAAACAGTATGTGCACCAAGCATTGTAGACAGACTGAATACATGATGTCTCCTGCACACATAGCCGGTTTTCATACTCGTATGTATGTAATGCCATGATGATTCATTTTTACACATTCATTTCAAAGTAAAATTATAACCTTTGTTCTGGTATGTTTTCTCAAACAGGAGATATTAAATGTACAAATACATCATTTGAATGTTTGTATAAAAGTGTCCTCACTTTGGAAACAAATGCTAAATAGTAGTAGTCTATCTGCAGCAGCACCCCATACACACGCGCTCACACACGCAGCTCCAAGGCAGGAACCACACTTTTTTACTTCTGACACCCAGCTAAGTGTCCTTCCTAAATGTTACACAAACACCTTCTTCCACTCTTTCTCCTCTCCCAATCTCCAGGGCAAGCTAGGATTGTCTCTTCTCCCAAAGGAAGTGTCCCTTACATTGCAAGTTTCTCTCCAATTAGCTTCAGTGCACTAAAACTGATGGCCCTTGGGTAGTGCCAGAGTTACGAGGCTCTGTGTGACCCCCTCATTTTACAAGAACACTTTGGCTTAAAGAGCTGCCCAAAGCTACCAGCTAGGACACAGGCTGTCGACCTAGGTTCTTACCTAGTCTCTTTATGAGATTCTAGGGTATCCCTTTTAACTTTAGAATAGTCAACTACAGTCAACCCTTGAACAACATGAGTTTGAACTGCACTGGTCCACTTATACGTAGATTATTTTTCAATAAATACAGTTGGTCCTTCGTGTCCATGGTTTGAAGTCCGTGAATTCAACCATCTGCAGATAGAAACCCAGTATTTTCGCATTCCAACTTGCACTTTCTCAGTAGTGGATTCCCTACCAGAAGGAAACTACTGTTTTGGATCCATGGTTTATTGCATCTGTGGTTAAGACAGGCCAGTGGTAGACTGGAAAGTTATATGTGGAATTTCAACTATGTAGGGGTCGGTGCCTCAGACCCCCGAGTTGTTCAAGGGCCAACTGTATATGGAAGGAGGAGGTTTAAGAGAAAGAAAAAGAAAATTTAATGACACTGAGGATTTGTCTACTATTTCTCTCAGGTATTTTGGTCTTCAAAGTACAGTAGTCCTCCCTTTATCTGCTAGGGATATGTTCCAAGACGCCCAGTGGATGCCCGAAACCTCAGACAGTACCGAACCCTATATATACTGTTTTTCCCTATGCATACATACCTGCGATAAAGTTCAGTTTATAAATTAGGCACAGTAGGCAATTAACAAAAATAAGAATAAAATAGGACCATTATACCAATATACTGTAATAAAAGTTACGTGAATCTTCCCTTTCTCATAACCAATCTGAAAACCCATCTGACTAGTGGATGGGGAGCATACGCATATACGAGTACAACGTGGATACACTCGACAAAGGGATGAATCACATCACAGGCAAGACAGAGTGGGACAGCTTAAGATTTTGGCACACTAAGAACATGTCACAATTTAAACCTTCTAAATTACTTATTTCTGGAATTTACAATTTAATATTTTCGGACCGTGGTTAACCACGAGTAACTGAAACAGAAATCGAAGCTACAGATAAGCAGGGACTACTGTACGTATGAGACTGGAGACATAACTCTGCTTTTCTTTCTGCTGGTCTCAGTTCTCATGTGCCTTTCTCAGTGTGATCATCTCTTCATATTTCGTGTGATTCTGGCATTTCAAGATCCAGATCTTTTTGTACAACTTGGCTTTTTAAGCACAAGCCAGCCATTCATCTGGAACTCAACCAGAGAAGTCCTGATATGTTGCAATATTAGAGGAAAAACCTGACTTTTTTTAAAAAAACCTACTCTTATTTGGAGATATTATATTTACCTTTGTTCTCTCTCTCTCTCTCTCTCTCTCTCTCTCTCTCTCTCTCTCTGTCTGTCTGTCTCTCTCCTTCTCTCTCTCTCTCTCTCTTTTGTATTTGAAAGTCAAAAAATGTTTTTATGAAAAATATAACCAAGTAAGTAACTGGAAGTACATGTGATCAAGTATGAATCAAGGGTGAGTTTCTGAATATTTCTAAGACTCTTTTTCCTTATGTTCGAAATGTGGAAAATATACTAGTATTTCGTAAGAAAGCCTGATGTGAACACAGTGGAGTACAGTAGAGGCTTAGCACTTTATTTACTTATTTATTTATTAAATATGCTTATTTTTATTGAAGATTTGGAGCAGAGTTACTCAGGAATCTCATTGAGTGCTTCTCTCATTCCCTCCAGTTCTATCTACGATTAAAACAAACAAAAAAAACAAGACTCTTAATCAGAGTTTCATTTAGGAGGCTCAAATGTTACAGAACAGCACAAAATCACTAATGTAGACAGTAATAACTGAGTAATCTACAGACTGACAAAAGTAATAAAAATTTGGTGGCTTTATAAGATGTATGAAAACAAATCTGAGGATATGAAAGTATTCATAGGACACAGTATAGTCAATGTATTGATTTAATATAGGAAAACTAATTCATTTTTTTGCATTATCTCATAAATTGATAAAAGTAAGACCAGGATGAAAGCTCATTTGTGCTTAGAACCTTTCTCATATTAACCTGGCTGTTGTCGTTCCTTGGACCATTTTTTGTCTATGGGTTCCCAGAGTCTAGTTTTCATAGTTCATTTCATGAGACCTGCTCAAAGATCACCTGTGTCTGAGAAAATAAGGTTTTCATGATATTTAAGAAATCTATCCTCTACACTAGAAGCATGGATACATACGGGGTAACAGCAGCCTTTGGGTTACTTAAAAGTCAGAAGGCCTATTTCTCAAGATAAACATATCTTCAGAAAATAAATCAAACTGAAGACTGATAATGTTTAGTTGTGCCAAACTTTTGCCCTCATGTCCTTTTAAAAGCAAATATCTGCCTCTAGAAAGTTCTGAAATACAACTGTCAGTGTTTAGAGGATAGTGAACCATATTTAGTATCTGAACTGATACTGCCTATGCCCTTTCTTCCAGTGAAAACCGAGGCAGTTGGTAAAGTATTTCTTAGGCTCAGGATACCAGTGTTCTCTTTGCAGGTCTATGGCTGGCTGAATAATTTTAAACATGCCACTTAATTTATATACGTGTTTTCTCATCTATTAAACAGAAATAATTCCGTTTTCCTCACAGAAATGCTGAGATGACTAAGAAAATAATATCAGTAAAGTCTATTTCATTCTTTAGAGAGAAATTCTACATAAATATAATACATGGAATTCATTAAGGCTATGGATTTAGTATGAGAGAAATGATTATTTGGTTCCTAAAGTTAAGTCACTTTTAATGATGTGGCACAACCTAAAAGCCACCATGTATTTATTAAATCTTTGTCCTTTTTTTTTCACTTATCCACAAAATTTGAAAATAACATTTATCTTTCCATTACAAAGGCAATACACGTTCAGGCAGATATTTGAGAAAATGATATTCAGTTAAATCATCATAAACACCATAATTATTCATATATGATTCATAGATGATTCCTTATATTGCAGTACTGCCTGAGAATATATAGTCCAAGTTTTCCTTTTAAACAGTGAATATAAAAAAATATCAACAATAGTCCCATTTATTACAGAATTTGTAATGTATGTCACTGGTTCATTCTTTACATAGCTCAGAAGAGCTGAGTGATTATCACAAACAAGCGTTAAGTTTCTGGGAGGTCTATTATTTTGAGTTATTCTTTAGAAAGTTTTTTCAAAAACGTGCTTGCAGGAGATGGGAATAGTCTCACTTCTAAAGTTGTTATGACAGCCAATAATAAACATGTATTTGCATTCCCAAACTAATTTGCACAAGCCATATGAAATTTCAAACTCTTCAAGGCTCACTAGGACATAGGATATTTCCAATGAGGGAAGAGTACTTTTAAGGAGTTTGGTCATCAGGACAATGAGGAAAGGGATGAGCAAAGGTAGGGATAAATGAACACAACTGGACATCAGGAGAAAGGAAGGACTAAACTACCTGAGGTCCTCACTAAGGAGAGAAGGGGCTAATGACGTAGATAGAATGTGAACCATGGTCAAACTACAAGATAGGAACAAGGTCATAATCTTAGTAATTGCTCAAGAAATATTTGTTCAGTTTTAGGAGTGAGTCATGCTAGGAAAAAACACCCAAAAACAAAAAACAAACAGATCATGGAATTTGGACAAGAGCATGGGAACAGCATTTATAGCATCCAGAACAGATAGGAAGGTCCACACAACAGGGCAAATGATAAATAAGAGTTTATGCAGAGCAGTTCAATCTGTGTTCTCCCAGATAGTTTCACATCTCTTGAGAAGGGCAAATCACTGACAGTAAGATAGTTTTACCCTGCGATGCTTGCTGGTGGGGATGTGTGCTGCTATTCTCAGTTCTCAAATTGCTAGCTCAACAAATATTAAAAACCTATTTATGCTTAAAAAATTTCCCTCCTAATTTATTTTTGTGAAGGTGGAAATTATGTAAAATGGCTTGTTGTAGTTCATAGCTTTTTATTTTAGTCAAAAATAAGTACTAACCATATGTTAATGAAATTGTGTAAGGTTTAACTGAAGAAGATACGTTGGCTTCTTAATTTCTTTTTTTGTCATCATTTTCTGGAACTCCTGTTTTTTAGGATGCAGAACTTCTCAGATCAATTATTAATTTTCTTCTCTCTCTCATTTTCCTCCCCCTCCTTTTGTTCTCTCTTTCTCTCTCTTAAATAAAAAAAAATTTTGGACATTTCTTTAGCTTTATCTTCCAGCCCTTTCTTCGAAAATTTGGTCATATTTTTTTATTTCCAAAAGCTTTGGTTGTTCTCTGATTTTTTTTTTTTTTCCATAGAACCGTGTTCTTGTTTCATGGATGTTACAGTATCTCTTATTTCTTTACGTATTCTTTAAAAGTTTTCTTTTGCTCCTGGTATTATGTTGGTTTCCTTTCTGTTGTTTTCTTGCAGTGTTTATTTTTGTCTCTGTCTTTTATGTTAGAGAAATACTTTCTTGGGGAGGGAGATTATGTTTAGTATGTACTTTGGAATTTCACTAATCCTCCCAGTTTTCAATAAGCCACCCTACCCTGCCTCAGCGTTGCTTGGGTCAAGTGAGTTCAGAGCCTGTCTCTAAAACTGTTTTCAAGAACCTTCTTCTCAGAACATCTTCTAACCGCTGCTCTCTCACACTCCCATGAAATGGGTTGTTACTCCCCCACTTACCTCATGGCCATATAGCCTCCTGAGACTACTTTCTGCCCTGTAGAAGTTTATGAAGAATCTTCCTATCTGGGACAGGCCACACTGCACTATGCTGGTGTCTTGACCATATTCATCTCTTGTGGGGAAGATGTTAGGAAAATTCACCTTTATTGGCTAATGTAGCTTCCAAGGCTGATATAGATATCTTCATTGTTTCATGTTGTCTGTTTTTCCCTCATGAGGTGATGGTTAGGTCTCTCATGAGGTGATGGTTAGGTTTCTGTTGTCTGTCTCCCTCATCAGCAAATGAAGTGATGATGTCTATTTCTCCCTCATGAGGTGATGGTTAGGTCTCTCATGAGGTGATGGTTAGGTTTCTGTTGTCTGTCTCCCTCATCAGCAAATGAAGTGATGATGTCTGTTTCTCCCTCATCAGCAGATGAGGTGAAGATATTTCATTTTGTCTGTGTCTCTCTCATCTCATCCCCAGCAGAGGAAATACGAGGTGAGGAAGTAACCAAGTTATATCAGAGTGGCGTGACAGGCACATTGCCAAGCTTTAGATGATCCCAGGCGGGAACAGTAGGCATTGTTTGTCGGGATGAACTGGCCCTTTAGCCATATAAGCAATATCTTTATCACAGTAACTGCTGAACCCTCGCGGAACTGGTCATTCCCTGGGGGGGAGGCAGGAATAAGAAACTTGTCTCAAAGGTACATCTAAAGAGATATATAAGACAGACCTCAGTTGGCAGTTCATTCATCATTCGTCATCATTCTGGCATTGGCATTGGAAACGTGTATGCAGCTTGCAGTATGAAGAGATGCCCTGACTTCCAGCCACGGACCTGGTACGGTCTGGCTGGTTCCTGACCTCTCCAGCATTGTTTCCCCACTGTTTGGTGAGCTTCTTTGGCATAACGTTGTTATTAATGTGTATAGTTTAGTCTGAACTGCCTTTATTGGGAGCTTGAATGCAGCTTGCAGCTTGCAACATGAGGGGACGTCCTGATCTCCAGCCGCAGGCCTGGTGAGATCTGATCAGTTCCCGACCTCTCCAGTGTTGCTTTCCCATGGTTTTGATGAGCTTTTGGCATCTACTGTAATAGTTGCTATTCTATAAAATTTATTACTGTTTTTGGGTTCTCCCTATTAACTTTCTTTGTATATTTAGCCAAGTGATTTTTGATCAATAGTAAATATATATGTGTGTGTGTGTGTATATATATATATATATATATATATATATATATATATATATATATATATTAAAACCTTTTAAGCTTGTGTGTGTGTACTCCTTTGTTTTTCCCGCTTGTCATTACATCTGTCCAGATTTAATCTGTGACTTTTTCCTTGACGAAGGAAAGGAGCCCTAGGTGATTTTTTGGAGGCTAGACGGTTATCTACCTGAGCTGATTATCTCAATCCCAAGGATGAGATTACACATCAGTCTCAACTGAGGCCCATGTACAGGGTAGTGGTTTAGTTCCCATGGCAATCCAGCTCTTCCTGAAGTTGATGAAGGACCCCCGATTCTCCATGTTTTATGAGAAATAGTGTCCCCTCCACAGATTATCTAGTCTCAAATCATTGTTTTAGCCCCTTTAATTTTCAGCTAAAAAAAAAAAAAAAATCTAAATGCTCTAGCTCAATATAATATAATAATAGTTATAAAAAACATTTTTGAGGTTTTACCACATTTTGTTAAAGCAAACCATGGAGGTGTATTCACCCTAATGTGTCCACTTGCATTCACACTAGCTGAAACAATTCAGAATGAAGTACTTCCCCATATAATATGGATAGATTCATGTTTCCAATAGACAATAACAAATATAAACTTACAACATTGGTAATCCAAACATGAAATTTGGAGTAGATGAGATAGAAATACCTCAGTAACTAATACATCTAGTGTAATTATCTTCAACAATGCTTTTTCTGATGTTGTCATATTGTAAGAGTGCCCTCACTTTACCGTATAAGGATTTATAAAGGTTTTGTACTCGTAATGATTTCAAACCTGGAGTTAAAGTGTATCAGCATCCATTTTACAGATGCATAGAAATCATTCACCATTTCACCAGAAGTTTTATTTCTAGATAATCAGTTCAAAGAAATGTATCTCTCCTGCTTAGATTCTTCAGTTTACCTTTCAGTAAAATTGGATAGGCTACCACTTACTAGTAACAACAAATTTATTAACATATGGGAGGAAAAAAAAAAACCCTCTTTTTAATTATAAAGGAAATACTCTTAAAAATATGGTGACTTTTTAAAAGATTGTGTCCAAGCTGGAGAACTTATCTGAGCGTGAGAACAGAATACAAGAAAGACCAATGCTGCAAATCTTTTTCTTTTACATTTAGCTCTACCGAGGACAGGGAGATTTTAGAGCAGCTCCATATAAACTGTAGAGTTTATGGGAAAAGAAGCAATGGGGCAACCGACCGGCTGGCGGGAGGGAGAACCGTGGTGAACATGCGCACTGACACTAGAAAGCTCCAATGAGATTTTTGTACTCCATGTCCCTGGCAAAAGCTAGCAGTGAATAGATGATGAGTTCATGTAGCTCCGGCCTGAAGGGAAACAGGTGCCTTGGCTCTGAATAAGCAGGAAATTCTTCAGGTTGGTCCGCAGAGCCTAGAAAAGTTAACCCAAGACCCTGGCTAAAATCTTAAAGGCGTTTCCTTATGGTACATGTTCTTTTTTTTCTTTCATTTCTTTTGTTTGTTTTTAAGAATCATAAAATCAATCTAGTTGCTTGCATGATGTACACCTTTAAAAAATCCTTTTGCATTCCTCTATAAATCTTGCAGTTCAGGTTACGGACAAGATCTCCTATAATCAATATAGCAAAATCAGATTGTTATTAAAGTTAAAGGAAAAATGTATTTGCTATTTTTAGCTTTCTAAAGTTACTGTTTTTTAAAAAAATTTCATTTAAAAAATCTTCCCTCTCTAGAGTAAAAAACAGGTGTGGTCCTCCAAAATGTTTTTATATTAATCAGTATAATAATATTTTTCCAGAAGTCAAATGTCTTAAATCTTTATGCAAAATTTTGAACATCGAAATATTTTGTATCCTTAGGTACCATTTTCCCAACTTCTGTTTTCACTAAAAAACATTTGCTTTTGACTAGTCTTCTTCACTAACCATTTCTCCAACTTCGTCCTCCTTTGATTCAAAACTCATAGCTAATATAATTTCTTAGCTCTCTGTGACTCATGCTAGTTTTAAAAATCTGTATTCTGAGTCAGTTTACAAAATATTAAAAACGAGCAATCAAGAAAAAAAAACAGGGAGGGAGTAGGTTGGGGAAGAAAGAACAAAAAGATACTAAGTTATCCACGTGTTGACTTATGCTTTGTTTAGACATCTGATCTTAGAAAGGGTGTGGTATGGCCCTGTTTTTTGAACCTGCCATTAGGAGGTGCTCATAGCTTAGAACAAACTCCTCAAATCTGTAAAGCTACTTATCGTTTAATTTTTTATGTTTTGTAGAACTTATTTTTAATTTTAGAAATTTTATTTCACCTGAACTTAAAACTTGTAAAAATTGTCAAGTTGACAGCTCTGAAAGCTGAAGTCATCTAATTAGTCCCCAAAAACAAATGTTTCTGTGGCAATATCACCACAGAACACCAATAGGCTCTCAGACAAACACATCAGGTTAAAAGGAAAACATGTATGTACTTGAGAAGGAACAACCTCCCAACTACTTCTCCTTCAGAAAGACATAGTTGATGATAATTGGTGTAAAGCAGTGGTCTTCAGGAAGTTTTCCCAAGAGCTACCGATATATGTAATTCTGTAAAATAGAATGGTACATTTATTTCCTGAATGTGCCTCCAGGGTAGAGTCTACTTTCCTAAAGCAGTTTCACAGCTCTGTATTACGGACACCATTCAGAATGCTAAGTATCCACTTTGTTTCCACCATTGTTGCTTTTTATTTGCTATAACAGACCCAAACTGGCTACTTAACAAGTTTTTGACATAAGTATGAACATGCATGGAACAAAGAAAACTAAAGGACAAGTAAGAACACCAGGAATGCTTGGTAGGTTTCCATTTCCCCTGAGGCACTGTTTGAAAGAAAGTATTTTAGGCTGGTTTTTTGTACTAGAAATTATTGTTAAGAGGGTATTGTATCCTTACTAAAATTTTAGGATATTGTGCATAAATTACTTAACTGATTTAACAATGACTTCAATGATCTTGTATTAACTATTAAGATCAGTGTGACAATCTTATTGACAAACTTTTCTTACAATTTGGGCATTGAAGGAAACGAATGCACAAAATTTAAAAATTGTACAACTGGTAAAAAAAATCTAATTTAAAAATATACTATTACTTGCAGTTAACTCCCGAACAATAGGAACACTTACCTTAATTTCATATTTTTGCCACCAAACGCATACCTAATCTTAAACCCAGGCATTTTTAGCCTGCCCTGTGTTATGTAGATCACGACACCTACTGGCAGCACAGGATTTTGCACCCTAGTTCCATAAGACACTGAATGAATCCACTGGTTACCTAAGATCATTTCAAATTTATGCTTATATTATGAGTCAACATTAAACTTTACTGGAAAAATATATATCTTGGAGCATGACTATAAGTTTTGGTAGGCTAAATTATGATGTGCTAACAAAGACTCCCTAAAATTCAATGGCTTAAATTAACAAAGGTTTAATTCTTGCACGCACTGCATGTCTATTGCAGATTTTTAGTGATGAAAAGAGCAGTGATGATTCAATTCCACCTCCAACCTCAACTCCAAATCACATTTGATTTTTATTTGAATAGCATTAACTAGCAATTAATTTGGTAATAATATCTGTAAAATATTCAGTCTTCCCACACAAGTCGTTTATGTCTCTCAAAAATATTTATAATGTTCTTGTGTTAAATGTGTGTTTATTAAAAGAGATTGTCAGGATATTATATTTTTATTGCAACGATGAGTGAAAGTTCTTTATATAATTTTATTTCCATATTTGCTGTTACCTGCATTTAAAATATTATTTTTTAATAAATAAATAAATTGTATACATTTTCCATGGGATATCATTGTGGATTTTCTTTAAATGAATCATTGTTCTTTATGT
Organism: Rhinolophus sinicus; assembly: GCF_036562045.2. NCBI lineage: Eukaryota > Metazoa > Chordata > Mammalia > Chiroptera > Rhinolophidae > Rhinolophus > Rhinolophus sinicus. The sequence goes on along the minus strand of NC_133758.1, from coordinate 36,363,308 downwards.
CTTGTATTTATATCTTTTAGCTCTGTTTCATGTCTTCTAGCATTGACCAAAGCCTTCTATTCACTCACGTTTAATACCAGTCTCCTTTGGGTTTAAACACTAAAAAAGTATGATAATGACTATTTTTTTTTTTCATTAGTGTAATTTTTTTAAATTAAAATTTATTGGGATGACAATGGTCAGTAAAATTATATGGGTTTCAAGTGTACAATTCCTTAATATGTTATCTATATATTACATTGTGTGTTCACCACCCAGAGTCAGTTCTTCTGCCATCACCGTATATTTGACCTCGTTTACCTTCATCTTCCACCACCCTTCCCCCTTACCCTCTGGTAACCACTACACCATTGCCTGTGTCTATGAGTTTTTGTTTCTTTATTTGTTTGTCTTGCTCCTTTGTTGCTTTCAGTTTTATATCCCACATATCAGTGAAATCATATGGTTCTCAACTTTTTCTGTGTGATTTATTTTGCTTAGCATAATAATCTCAAGATCCATCCATGTTGTCACAAATGGCACTATTTTATCTTTTCTTATGGCAGAGTAGTATCCCATTGTGTATATATACCACATCTTTTTTATCTAATCATCTATCAAAGGACACTTTTGTTGTTTCCATTTCTTGGCCAACATAAATAAAGCTGCAGTGTACTGCATAGAAGAAAACATAGGTACTAAATTTATGGATCTTGAGTTCAAAGAGGATTTTATGAATTTGACCTCATAGACAAGGAATGTAAAAGCTAAAATAAATGAATGGGACTATATCAAACTAAAAAGCTTCTGCAGAACAAAAGGAACCATCAACAAAATAAAGAGGCAACCAACCACATGGGAGAAAATGTTTGCAAACAAGACCTTCAATAAGGGGCAAATATCAAAAATATATAAGGAACTCATACAACTCAACAACAAAAAAGCAAACAATTCAATTAAAAAATGGGCAGAGGACCTGAAGAGACATATCTACAAAGAGGACATGCACATGGCCAACAGACATATGAAAAGATGCTCAACATCACTAATCATCAGAGAAATGCAAATAAAAACCACAATGAGATATCACCTCACACTGATTAGAATGGCCATCATCAACAAGACAAACAATAACAAGTGTTGGAGAGGCTGTGGAGAAAAAGGAATCCTCATATACTGTTGGTGGGAATGCAGACTGGTGCAGCCTCTCTGAAAGGCAGTGTGGAGGTTCCTCAAAAAATTAAGAATAGAATTACCGTATGACCTAGCAATCCCTCTCCTGGGTATATCCCCCAAAATCTGAAAACATTTATCCATAAAGATATATGTGCTCCAATAATGACTGTTTTTTAATCATGTTTATGACATATTCTTTGCTAATGGTGTTTTCAATTGTGACTGTTAAATTCTTTCAATACCTTGTTGATGATTATGATTTTCTTAATTGACCTAATAATTGAATGTATTATAATAATAAATTATTAACATTAGCTCTTTTTGCATTCCTGAAGTAAATCTTACTTGATGATTTTTTTTATGTAATGTCAAATTCTATTTCTAAGATTTATTTATGATTTTAAAAATTTATATTCACTTGGAGTTATGTTGAAAATTTTTCTTCTGTTGATATTCTTGGTAGAATTTGATATTTTATTTCTAAAAGTACTGTTATGTTTATCACTTATGATTTTATTCAGTATTTGCTAATAATGACATTTGCTTTTAGACTATTTTTTAAATATTTGGATATATTCCTCTATTTTTCATATTTTCTGTTAATTAATTTTGTTACCTAATTCCTCCTTTATTTTAAATTGCTTTGATTTTATTTTTCTAAAATGTAGTTTGTCTGCATTCTTCACAATACATAGAAAAATATTTATACTTATGAATTCACTTTTGTATACAACTTTTGCTTTAACATTTTCATGTATTACTTTTTAATCTCTTTTTTTGGCTCAGTAGTTATTTAGAAAGGTGTGTTTTCATATCCAATGAATGAAACTTATTTTCAGTAACAGAAATATTTATATTTTTCATTCCATTGTTGTTAGTTTTGGTTCCTTTAGGTTGCTGACTTTGCTTTTAGTGTGGTATCAATTTTCTTCTATGTTTCTTGCATATTTTACGTGAAGAAAGTTACTGGTAATGTCAAGAACTGTGAAAGGTTGAGATTTTGCCCTACTTGATAGCTAACAAGTTATTTGTTAGCTTCCCTTGTATGAATATTGGGAAGAAACAGGCGATTCTTGGGTGGGACAGGAAAGATTTAATTACAGCAATAGCAATAGCTAGAATATTATCATTTTTTGTGTCAGTTTCCCAGGCCACAATTTCTACAAGATGAGTTAAAAAGGACCAGGTGACACCTACACTCACAGTGCATATTTAGAGGAGAGGAAGCCTGAGCTTAGGGAAACTGATTCTTTCATAAAAAGCAGTAAACATGCCTATCCATTGTTCCAGAGGGCGACTGTCTTTGTCTTCCAAGACTCTAAGAAAGCCAGCTCTTTGTTTCAGATGGAGACACTATCTCTTTCAAGGTTGTTTTTTATAAAAATATTCTTGGAATGATGGTCTGGAACAATGGAATGAACCTAGTACTTCTGCTTGCGCGATGTGCAGAAATGCATGCAAGACACCCATGGAGAAGATCTCCCATCAAGTGAGTAGAACTGACATATATATATGTATGTATGTATATGTATATATATGTATGTATATGTATATGTATACATATATATATGTCAGTTCTACCTTATCCAAATTCCCTATAATTATTTTTGTCAGCTCAATATAGACATTAATATAAAAATAGAGGTATTTGTTACATCCATCATCTATCTCTCTATCATCTATGTATCATTTTGATGTTTAACAGAATAGAGTATTAGATAGAGATAGATAATAGATAGATAGATAGATAGATAGATAGATAGATAGATAGATAGATAGATGGGGTTGTTTGTTTACAATGTAATTTTCTATGTTTTTAATAATTTTGTTTTATGTGTTTTAAGCTGTGTAGCTTTAGGTACTCCGTCGTATCATTTCTCTTACTGTTTATAAATTTTTTTCAATATATAACAGCCTTGTTTAGTCCCATTTGTGTGAGTTGCCACCTCTGCTGTAACTATTTGTATTATTATTTAGATCTCTCTCTTAAATGTAATAAATCACATGATTACTTTTTATTCAGTATTATACATTTTGCCTTTTTAATATGGGAATTTAAACTATATTCATTAATTTTGTTGGTCTGACAGATAATTTTGATGTCTGTTTTTTTTGTTTGCTTGCTATTTGGCCTCTGCTCTACAGGCTGTTTTGTTTACTTTTATCTTCTCAATGGTTTTAGAAAACAGATTTCCTGTATTTAATTCTTTTAGTGGTTATCTCATCATTATTAAGATATTTTCATAGCTAGTTGTTTATTAATCAAAATAACAACAAAGAGGCTCTTGTTTATTAATTGTGCTTCCTTGATCAATTTCTTTCCCCTTCCCAGTCTTTAATAATTAATCTGACTATTTTTTGTCATCAACATACATACAGATATTCCTCTTTTCAAGAAATTGGATTTTTTAAGCTGCTGCGTTTTTATTACCCTACTAAAGACATTTTTTTTTTCAGTTTTCAGCATTATCTTTATTCTTTATCGTCATATTTTGCAACAGCTATTGGCACACTATGGTCGTCAGTCGAAAGCCAAGATAAATATTTCTAAATTCTCCAGTTTCTTTGTGCTTTGCAGTCAAGATGGAAGTGAACTTAAGGGAATGAAGTTGAACCGTCTGTAAGCAGTAGCCAGAATGAAGAAGGAAAGGGGACTAAGGGTTCCCCTCTGCAGATGCCAAAATTCACGGCATGCTTTTAATAGCCCAGGAATGATCTTTTCTCTTTTCCCCTTATTTAGCGCTTCTATGGAAAGTGATATCTGTTGCTATTCCCTTTCTGTTCCCTTCTTAACCCTTTCTCTTACTTCCTTACATCTCCCCCACTGCTAGCCTCAAACTTCATAGTTTAGTAGGTATATTTTTAAAAGTAACCAAGTGTATGAGAGTACTTGTTTCAGTCTACTCTTGCTGCCATAACAAAATACCATAGACTGGGTGGCTCAAACAACAGAAATTTAATTTTCTCACAGTTCTAGAGTCTGGACCAGATCAAGATTCCAGCATGATTGGGTTCTGGTGAAAGCTCTCTTCCTGGCTTGCTGATGGTCACTTCCAAGCCAGTGACATATGGCCAGTGCTTACATGGCTTTTCCTCAGTGTGTGCGCTTGAAGACACACACACACACAGAGAGAGAGAGAGAGAGAGAGAGAGAGAGAGAGAGAGAGAGAGAGAGGTCTAAAAAGACTTTTATTTCTTAAACATCTTATCTCCAAATACAGTTATATTGGGAGTTAGAGCTTCAAAATATGAATAGTATTGTAACCCTACAGACCTTCATAGAAGTATATTCTATAACCTGGGCCTAAAAGCCCTTCCCCTTTTCCTTAAGTGACAAACTTGCCTTCATCTTTCAATACTAGCTCAAGGTAATCCCCTCAAGAAAGCCTTGACGGAATCCTAGGTGGAGCTACCAACTCTGCTGCTATCTGGTCCTTCCCTGGATAGCTCTTTCTCATCTATTAGTTTTGGACTAGCGCCAATGTACCATAAGCTCTTCAAGTCTAGGGCTGATGTCTTATTTACCTGGGGACTCTTAGTGCCTCGGGCAGTGTCCAGCTCAGAGTAAACCTATAATCAATGTTGGAGGAAATTAAAGCACAAAGACTAGACCATCCATGTTGATTTAAACACCTGGAAATCTTAGAAGAGACAGGAGGAGGAATGGCTAGTGAAGAGGTTGGGAGTGGTACCCTGTAGGAGCAGGGACATGAACCCTGGGTGACAGCTCTGGATCTCGTGCTCAACCACCAGGATGTCTCAGCCTGCTGGCGGGGAAGACACAAATTTGTGCCAGATGATGACAGTCCAAGCCCCTTTCAGAAATAAACATTTTTTGTAAATTAGTAAAAGTTTGCCACAAAGGGTGCTAGTCTGTAGTTTAGCATCTGGGAAATTCTGCTGCGTAGCTAAGTTGCCCGGAGGACATACACTTCATAAAGTGGTAGAAATCAGTATAACAAAACTGTCAGGGATCTACAGGGAATAATATTAATCTCCCCATGCAGTGTTTTTCGTAAAATCTCTTTGCAGTAAAGAGAGCCTTATGGTGATAAGCATGTCCTTTATAGATTAAATGGGGATCGGTGACCCTTAAATTTAGCTAGAAAATAAAATAACAAACTTTTAATTCTAGTATGATCAAAAAGATTTGATCTGCCTTTTAAGAATATAAAGATGGAAGAATTATCACCAGCCTGATTATTTCCACCATTACTTTGCATGCTATACATGTGTATCATAGGAAAGAGGAAAGTTTGGGATCAAATCTTTTAGTTAGACTCTTTTCTCTCTTTCGGACATGCTATACCCAAACTACATTCTCTTTTCTGATTTAAAAATAATGCTAGACCTTTGATCAACAGATTTTTCACAAGATGTTAAACATTTGGGGTGAAAGGAAACATACTTACATTCACTTAGCAGAACTGCTCTTTTAGTTGGTTTTGCATAGATTTATTTTTGAAGCCTGAATCACTTGCTAATTTCCCAATTAGAAGCTCATGTAATTGCCCCATTAGCACCTCTTCTCTTTCTTCTCTGTAATGCTCTCCTATAACCTGGCTTCTGCAGCAACCTCCCTAAACCCTGCCCCATACTTCCAGGGATGTGACACAGGCCACCTTCACCAGGTTTCTACAGTATTACCGGGAAGGCAGTGGATTTGTTGGTGTGTCAGGAAGCTCAAGCACCAGCAATATGAACCCTGGAGATCCTCACTGCGCACGCCCCATCCTGGGTTTCCCTTTCCTAATTGATTCCAGCTCCATTCCTGAACAACATGGGCTTTTTCTCACCAAACGCATGAAGAAGGCTTTACTTTGGCAAGACATACTGTCTTTATTTAATTGACAACTTGAAGACTTAAAGTGTTTTCATGTAAAGTACCATAATCTTTAAAACGTATGCTTTAGTACTCTTATATTTTCGTTTACTGCTATAAATATTTCATCTTGATTTATTTTTTTAAAAGCCGATTACCTAAAAAAGAAACAACCAAAACAACAACAACAAAAAACAACTATCTTTAGCAAAGAGGAAACGTATTTGTCAACATTATAGAGACATTAAAAAAAAAAGACCCGTATTAGTCTGTGATTTGACAAATAAACTTGTATATAAACTGTAATTTATAATTAACATCATCAAAAACATTTTTCTAGTCCTGGTGAATCTACTGAATGTGTTGATTGCCACTTTTAAATTTATGCAAATTCTCTTATTTTAGTACTTTTCACTTGGATCTGATATACTAAATACAAGTGAAGCCTTTTGGGTCAGAAGGCTGCTCTCAGTTCAGGCAGCAATTTAAGCTAGACAATAAATTGGGTTTTGTTGACATAAGAAAAACTGCAATTGTGGTTTTGATTTTGCAAAACAAAACGCCGACTTCTCCAAAAGTTCTTATCACAATATTAGTTCTATGATGCTATTTCCTTATAACACAGCTGAGAAATGATTCTGATAGTTTCCTAAATAGAGGATTAAAAAAAAAAGATTCAGGTTCAGGTAGGTATTCTTTCCTAAAGTGCTATAGTAATGATAAAAGTCTATAGTATTTAGAAATATTTTAAACTATGAATGGATGCCCTGGAAAAATTGCCTACATTGACAATTGAGTTAATTATAGTCATTCTGTTATTCAAAGCTCTATTATTTGGCTGTAAAAACCATTGTAGGTTAAAAATGGACTCACATTAGTTTCTCTATAGGTGTAGTATTTTACATACTTTAAAAAAAGGCTTGATTTTTTTTTAAAAAATGCACTGAATACCAATTCTCTAAGAATGTACACTCAATATGGTTATTCTGTGACATGAAATCCAAGTTGTTGTTTATAATCATTTTAGATACTCTAATATATTTATATCAGATTTGTAAAGCAACTTTGTAAGAATTAGCATGATCACAATAGAAATACATTAAGAGTACACACTTGAATGTGCATTTCCTAAATTATATTTATAAGAGAATGTTAGCAAATCTATGTCTTTAGTTTTCCAGCTCTCTGGGAGACCAGAACGTGGTTATCACAGTGTCGTTCGATTTTAACAGAGATCCTTTCTCTATAACTAATTCAACGCATGGCTATATGGGTAATTTTGAACAAGTGGATCTTTCTCCAACCTGAAAGGCTGCCAGGAGGGAGAGTGAGTGAGAAAAAGAGGGTTTCAAAGGAGTCACAGAGAACCACAAAGTAATCATGAAGCACCACTGTATTGCCACAATCCCCTTACAGAAGTGCATTGAGAGGTGGTGATATAGTACAGACAGGACACATCATTACAATAAAATACTCTATAATACCCAGGACAAAGGTTGGAAATTATTTTGTCATCAAACAGAGCACCCGAAATTATAGAATGTTTTACTATGTCTGCTGTGAGGAATTTTTAAAGGACCGTTATATCTCCCCCATTCTTTCACAAAATTTCACATAGCAGTGAAATATGAAATACAGAAGACTAGAAATGTAAAATAGGAACTGCCATTGTAACCTTATATATCACATTTAATGGGGAAAAAAACCCTTTTAGCTAAAGATTACAGTCTACAATTGTCTAAATTATGATTAGTTTCTCTGAATTTAGATATGACTATTTTATTGAATCCTAAGTGTTGAGATAAATTATTAATGAAGGCTCTGTCTTTCGGCCCTGTGAAATCCTGACAAATGGAATATATTTTGGTTCATATCACAGTACTAGTACTAAAGTAAATGGAAGAAAACTTGATTTTGCAAATATCAATGGAAATACTTTAATAATACTAATAAAAAGTCCCAATGAATTAAAACAATATTATTGAATGTTTAATGTTGCTTTTGAATTTAAGTAGAAAGAAAGTCAAGCATATAATGACTGGGAATATGGCAAGGACTGAATTTTGAGAATAAAGCAGAAAGAAACCTTGTTATAATAGGGACTGATGGGTCATAAGCGGGACTTGTTTCTGAGTCTACACGTAGAGCTTTGGTCTGATGTTGCCTAAATATTCCCTGAGAAAAATAAGAATAGATGCTAGATCCTGGGGTCAGGCGGAGTCCCCAAATGGATGCTACATTTTTAATATGAATCTCCTTATGATGTAAATTAGTATAATGGGAGTAAAGTGATATGTGAGAAATAATTTTTAATACGAGAATCAAGACCAGGTCAAAGATGGTTTGGAATTTGTTCATTTATTTTCAAGCATTGTACCTGTGCATGGAAATACAAATATTAGGTAAAGACTTGTATATAAATTATGTGAAAAGGGGACCTATTGAAGGAGCCCAAGGAGGAAAATGATATGGTAAAAGGAGTATTTTATGAGAATTAGTTAGGTAGCAAAAAGGTTTCCATGTTAAGTGATTAGAATCAGAGAGTACACTTAGGAAACTGTTACCGTGTTTCTAATTCACGGTTGAGGTGTGCTGTGATAATATCTTGAAATTTTAATTAACATGTTTGTTTTTCCACACAGCATTTTTTAAAAAATCATTCCTGACTCTTTTATTTCTTCCATGATCTCATCTAATCCATTTCCACACTTCCTTATGCTTCATCTTCCTCTTTTCAGTAAGAGGTATCATTGATTGTCTTAAGGAGAATTAGGATTTCAAGGCAAAAATGCAAAGAACCAGTCAATGCTAAGGTTTTCTGATATAAAATAGATTTTGAGACTTTTTATGGGCAAGTTAAGGTTTTCAGTAACGAGTGGACATTACTATAGAAAAAAATGGTTTGCATAATGAGCAGGGATCCTTTTACAAATGGTAAGTTTAGAACTCTATGTACCTAACGTGATTTTTTTTTTCTCTCCCAGGAAGCACAGACAACAAAACAAAACAACTTTCTGACTGAGGGGGATAAGAAGAAGCAAGATTTCAAAAAGAGAATAAGTTACGGCTCAGAGGCCTGAGAATTGGGCCTTCCAACCTGCCCTGTCCCAAAATTAATCCCTAAATGAATAAGGAAGACCCAATCTCCAGGGATTTTTGGAGGATTCCAAGGAAGAGATGCACTGTCCAGGTATAGTAGGTAGACCTCCACCCTTTGTGTTGAGAGCACGGAACTAAGCTGTAAAGAAGAAAAGGCTAGAGAAGAGCAAGCAAGAGTATTCCGACCTCTGAGCAGGCATAGAAATCGAGAGGAACACACCTCTTGGCACTCTGGTCAGGTCAGAGGAAGCACAGAGGTAACCCATGGGCCCAGGGGCCATTGCAGTTATGGGTACAGTCAGGTAGGTGCTGCAAAAGCAAACACCAGCAATGATTGTACATCTCATCAGCCACCAAGGTGGCTGGATGCTGATGGCTTTGGACCACTGCTTCTCAAAAGGGAGTGTGTATCAGAATCACCTGGAGGCCTTGTCAAAAACACGGATTCCTGGGCCTCTCATCCGGAGTTTCTGATTTAGTAGGCCCGTGTAAGATGGGACCCAAGGATTTGCATTTCTAACAAGTTTCTGGGTGGCACTGATATTACTGGTTGAGGACTTGACTTTGAAAAGCACTATTCTAGACCCAACCAAAGATGGTATATACACCTCCCCCACCAAACACACACTCAGGATTTAGATGGCCCCTGGAGAGAATGAGAGAAAGAGAAGAGGACACATTCTGATAGCTTAAGAAATCACCCCAATGAGAATGAGTTTACACCCAAAAGTACTAAGTAATCATTAATTTGAGAGGGTGGGCCTTGATATCCACATAAAATGCAGCTCGATGGCTAAATTCAGTTCATTTTTAGAGAGATAAAAGAAATTGACCATTTGCACATCCTAAGTTTTGTTCCTGTGAAAATTAGTATCCAGTCTGCCCGCATGTACTAAACTTTGTACTGAGATTTAAATACAATAGTTAGGACTCCTGGAGACAAAACATTCAGAAAGGATTTTGTTGTTGCTGTTGTTTTTGTTGTTACAGATAATATTTGTTATACAACAGTTTGTTTTTTAACCTACCTAGAAGTAAGATGTTGCTGTAGCCCAGGTCACCATTCTGCAACTCATCCCCTGGGCCTCCTCAGAAAACAGAGGAAATTGGAGCTATGTCTGAGTGGAGAGCCCTTCTGAGAGCTATGAGACGTCAGAACATCTGTATGCTTAGGAACACTGCTCCCACAGTCACCGTTCTCCATCTGGACCCCTACACAAACAGATTTTGCACCCCCTTGCATGGGAGCCTCATGCACCCATGGCAAATAATGATGTTCCGTCTTCAGTGGAGTGGGATCCTCTTCTTTCAAAGGTCCAGCCTAAAATGTAAAAGCCCTTCAGATGGCCTTTGTACATAGGCAGCAGGTAGGGCTTGTCCCTTCAATTGCACCCTGCTTTGACCTAAAATTGGACTGTGGGTGCACCTTTGCTGTTTGCATTTTCCCCTTGCAGACAAGAGCTAGGTCAGTAATTTATAAGTCACCAAGTTGAGTGCACATTTATGACACTTACCTGAAATGAATCTGTGTTACCTAATATTCCCAAGTCCTTCAGCCTCTTGAAGTCAACCGTTCCTTTCATACTCCTATACAATCACATGAGCCTTCTTCCCAAGGAATAGAGGGAACACGCATGTCTTCCCTGGCATTTCTAAGGATTCTTCAGTGGGTGCAGGATACATATGTCTAAATACCTGTTTTCCATCCCTCTTACTCTGAACTTTGAATCACTGCTTTTTTTTTTTTTTTTTTAGCCTATACACAGTTGTTTAATCTGTATACTTAGCAGTCTTCACTCCTCATGCTTTACCCCAGGCACAGACAAAACATCACATAAAAATTTCTAAAAGCACCACTAATATAGTTATCTTTTTTTAATGAGCACTTACTATATGCCAGGTAATGTTTTAGTCCTAGATTCAGCACTTAAAAACAACAACAACAACTAAGTTCACTGCTGTGATTTCTACAATTTATGGAGATTTTCTGAATGTAGGAAGTTTGGGGATGAAGGTTAGCAGGGAAAAACAACTTCCTCTTGCATGTGAGTATCAGATATTTTGATTTCTAATGTACAAAGATTCCCTTTGTGGGAGCCAGCTTACTTCTGAGGACCCAGCGTCATGCCTTGTGGTTGACTCCCAGCCTCACTGTCTCTAGAGGTTTTTGTCCATCATTTCTTTCCTTCCAGTCCCGGGGTTTCTCTGAACTTTGTTTCTTGACATTACAAAAGAAAATGGAAATTTGATTTTAAAAAGATTGAACAGAGTCATTTATTTTACTTTGTCTCATTTTAGTATATTGGACTTTAACTTTCATAACCAAAAGTCCTAGGACAATGTTTATTCAAAGAAAAGAGCCATGTATCTTGGGTTGGATTCATCAGAGGTTAAGAGAAGCCTATGTAGACCACCTTTCCATCTTGGACAATGCAAGATGTCCTTTGTGATGGCAAGTGATCTGTGGATTAGATAATGACAAAAGGGCAGATAGTTGGCCTAGCCCTAGAGTGAAGATGTACTGTTGCCCTACTAGGGGAAATCGGATCTCTTTGCTGTATTTTTTTTTTCCCTAATAACATATTAAAAAAGTATTTGCTTGATCAACAGCTCCATACCTAAATGAGATCAAATAGATGGAAAGAGAACTGACTCTGGGTGGTGATAAATAGATGATGTATTATAGAATTGTGCACCTGAAATCTATTTAACTTTACTAACAATTGTCATCCCAATAAACTTTACTTTTTAAAAATAAAGCTCCATACCAGACTCAATGATGTGTTGATTTACTCCAAAAAAGATCACTTGTGGAAAAGCAGTTACAATAGGAGTTACTTCCTAATTATATTTACAATGGCTCACTTTCTTTCTCTAAGGTCATCTGTTTTCACCCCAGGTCAAATATGAGTAGATCAGTTAAATGGTGGATAGGATAGGAATCCTATATCTGCATACTTCTAGTCTTTTCTGCAGCATTAATTTGTCCCCTCCTTCAATTTATTCTATAATTTGGAAATGGGGAGGCAGTTCCAGGGGTTAATAATCATTCCTTCTTAATATCCCATGACTCAAAGAACCAATGTGGGCATTCTGGCATCGGCATAGAGTTCTCTTTGCCCACTATGCATTCAAAAATTGCAGAGATCACCTTATTTTATATACTGCCCAGACAGACTGGCTGATGACTATAGGTGCCTTGAAGAATCTCTAAGATTCAGAGTTTATTATGTTGGCAGAGACACAGCATACTTTTTCAAAAGACCTTGGCTATACTCTTCATTCCAGCGGCTTCAAATCTGGAAATTGGGTGAAAGGTCATGACTCTCAGTTGTGTCAAAAATCTGATAATGAGACACAGAATGTTTTAAAGTATAAAAATCAAATAGCTAGTAGGCAGAAGCTTCATCTCTGTCCAGTGAACACTATGATCTATTTGTTTCCACCAATGCTTTTTGTGGCTTAAGTCATTTTGATGACTGCTTTAGGCCGCTGCCCGCTTTGGGACTCACGTCCACTTATCTCTGGCCTTCGAACTTAAGCACAGTCACTTGGCTTTTCCACTCTCCAGGATTCCACTATCCTCACTGACCTTAAGAAACCCATTTAAATGGGGTTCCTTTCTATAATCATCCTTGGCCTCACGGGGTGCTGTGGTAGAGGCATATCCTAGGAGCCCATTCAGGTAACATAGTAAGGGGACGAATAGCAGGTCACACTTGATAAATCTACACTAGCATCTCTACCTTTCTTTGTACACCTTCATCTACTTTATACCCTGGAAATGCTCACACTCTTCTTTAGCCTCGGCCACCATGGAGCCCAGGTTTCAATCCTCTGACCAAGTAATCTGATGAGCCACAATGACATACTCAAACATCAAACATCATAATCTGGAAAGTACAATTACATTAATAAATGTGGCTTAATCCAACCTTCTGTTTTTGTCTTCCGGTACTAGAACACTCAGAATCCATTTGTAGCATTTCTCTCCAGGTTTCCACCAGTATAAATTAGCAAAACCTCCCAATTTGGTTGATGGACAAACTATTTCTTCCCACGTCTGACTTTGTACTATCCTCCTATAATCTGAATGTATTATAGTTATGAGTCTGGAAACAATGCAAGATAATGGGGCATATCATATGGAGAATCAGTAACCCCACGCAAGGCAACTGCCTCAAGTGCATCTTTTACATATTTTTCAGACAGAGAAGGAAGGGCTCCTTCTGCTTTCAAGGAAGTTGAGTGGAATTTGGAGGTTCAGATTCATCAGAATCCATCCGAAAGTCCCAACTCTTGCCAACAAGTGCCCTAAATTTCACTTAAGATACCAAGAAGGCTGTGTATTCAATGTGCTTGGTACTTGTACAACATGCATCATTTTGAGTCTGTGTTTCAAAAGCACTGGTCATGTATTTGGCTACAAGAATACAATAAATTTTAGGACGCTCTTTTATTTTCTGAACATGCAGAAAGTTGAAAATTTCAAATACTGAGCTATTCAATTTCTTTTTGTAGAGAGAAGTGGTGCCGTGAGAAGCAGACAGACGTCCCAGAGTCCTCGTCATCATCATTTACAATAGACTGTTGCATTGTTCAGTCTTCCTGTGTCCCAAATCCCGTCTTTCATAGGCTCTTCATCTCATGCAACTACAGCGATAAGTTAATAATTGTTTTAAAATCTTTGAATGTCATGGACTATGGCAGTGAGGTTATTTTATTTTTAATCATAACCAGGCAGACAAGCTATTGCAGATTCTCTTCATTTCTGTTTCTTTTTTATTTATTTATTTATTTATTTTTAATTTTAAAAATTATATATAATCTTGAAGTGATTCCCCCTGATAAGTCCAGTACCCATCTGACATCCAAAATAGTCTTTACAACATTATTGATTATATTGCCCATACTGTATTGTCACATCCCTATGACTATTTTGTGACTACGAATTTGTACTTCCTAATCCCTTCACCTTTGTCACCCATCCCCCTCAAAAAAAAAAGAAAAAGATTCTCTTCATTTTCAAAGTCTGCTTTTTAGGACCACTTTCAGTACCTTTTTTTTTCTCTTTTCTTTTTTCTTAGAAGGTCCTACCTGGACAAGAGCAACCAGTTGGATTATTTCAGCCAGGAGAGAATTTAGTAGAGGGCATTAGATGCTTTCTGAATGGCTTGAATGCCTGGAGAAGTAAAAGTCGTGAAAAGTCACTGTGTACTCTCAGGCTTAGCACTGCCTTACAGAGGGGCAGGAATTTCAGAAGCCATGGGACACTGCTAGTAATTATCATGGTTTCTTACAATACCACGGTAGGTGAATCACTAGGCAACTCCTGGAGGTCACTGCAATATCTCAGATCTACTGAAGAGCTCGTTTCTGCCCATCACTGACATAGGAGCAGTTATATGTATTCTGCTTCCCCTTTTGCACCTTACAAACCTCTCACAAGTGCCTCTCATTGGCAAAATATAACCTGGAATCCAACCGGCAAGGGATTCCGAGAAATGTAAGGGCAAGGCTTCCAGGTACTGACCACAGGGGAGGTCAAGATGGGGAAGTGGTGCTGGGCTATTCAGACATAATGAATGCTTCTGACATAGTGTATGAATTTTATTTTTTTATAACTTCATATAAAAAAAACATATTTATGTCTTTATTTATATGCTATATAGTGCAGGTTAATAAAAAGTTCCTGGTTCAACTTATACAGAACAAGAGCCATGAGCACTTACATGCATCCATTCCAAGGTTGATTTTTGCTAATGTTATTTTGTGATTAGAAAAAAAGGAAAAACAAGCACAGAAAGAATCACATTTTGGCTGACCATAATGAAATAAAAAATAGAATAACGAATAGCAAACAATAACAAAAAGGAAGAGAAATGCAACACAACTAAAGTTTTTTGAAAAATTTAGTTATAGCCATTAAAAAATGAAAATCACACAACAGAATAAACAAAAATATTTGAATGAAAACAACAAATTCATAACATTCCAAATAAAACACTGTTGTTTATAATCCATGAGCTACAGTATCTGTTGGCTGAATAGAACCTAAAGATGGATCAGTTAAGGTCTTTCATGCCTCCGTATTTCCTTCTTCCTTCCCTAGGAAACGTAAAATTGAAATATTTGTATTAATAATAAAATTAGATTTCTTAATGACATTTGTCATGCTTACTAATCTTCCTACTATGTTTGGCTATTTTGACAGTTTATAATTTTTAAAACTGTATGACATCAACTAACACAGAGCCTGGACATACTAGGTACCAAATAAATATTTGTTGAATTAATGAAAAAATACAGACTGTACATTTTAAAGATTATATAAAAAATGGTCAACAGGCATTCTAATGCTCTTAAACAACGAGCTAGAAATCAAGAATGAGGCAGTTAAATTTAGCTGCCATGAGTCAATTCATTGTGTGAACTTGGGGAAATCATTTCAAATCTATGTGCCTTACTAATTTTCCTAATAACAAGCTCTCCTGACTACTTCCCAGAAACACCTGAGGTAATTACTTTGTTCTGAGCTCTTGGGGGAAACATGAGCTACATAATTCAAGATATGTTGATAACAATGCTAGACTCGTACTAGTAAACAAACATGCATGACTTTATGTATTAGTGAGGTTTCATTGTTAACTAAATCCAATTATATCAATGTAAGGAAACATTTAAATTATAACACATTTCAAAAGCTTACATATTAAGTACAGAAGATGGTTCATGTATTCAACAAATCTTTCTTAAATGTCTCTTTCTAGGAAGTTCAGTTGTTTTTGTCTTTAAATTTCGCAGATCTTTATGTCCTGCCCAGACCCAAATTCTACTTAGCGATGTCTCTGTTCTAAAGTCAGCAGCTTTTTTACCCATCAAAGAACACCCTTTTGCTCCCAAGTGCTTTCCTTCTGTTACCTCTCAACCTCATGGCAGTGCTGAGAGGTTCTTAACACAGATCTTTCCTCCTCCTCAAGGGTCTTTAAAATCCTCAATCATTTTTAAAATTTATTAAACAGTTTTATGTTGATTTCCATCATCCCTTTTAAACTTGTATTCATTGAGAAAAGTTCATACCTCCCCAGTTCTCCAATTGAACACTTGGTAGTTCCACGACTTTTCTGAATGGAATTAGAGAAAAGTATCCAAAAGTCCCTCTGAATTACCAAAGTCTGAAATTAAAATATCATATCTCACCTAAAAGTTAAACTTCCAAACTCAAAATTTGCCGTCTGCCTCAGCTGGGTTCTGTTACGGCTGTAACCTGTGAGTGAAAGAGGACAGGGTCAGCATTTTCTATCTCTCCAAGATTCCCCTCTTCCAGCTTTCTAATTTTGATATCAGATCAGTCTGGGTTTGGGCTGGGAAATTCTTACTTCATCCACTCTCCTCTGGCCCACCAGAAAAGAAGGAATCTGGTTTAGCTTCTCTCTGCTAAGGACTGCCCATCCTCTAGGTGGCCCTTTTTTTCTAGGACTGAATATGACCTACCTCTCCAGCTCTTGTTTGACCAAGGGAAATATGGATCCTTTGCACATTGTCCTGCTTTTCCACTGAGGAAGATGCTTTTGCCTGGGCAAGAGTAGACACAATTTACCGTATCCCTCATTAAGGTAAACATATATCAAGATTTCCCAGTGTTCTATTTGAAGCCCCTTTTATGAAGATTGAGATGAGCAGCTAATGACTCCAACCTCTTCCTCAGAAGAAACGGGGCTCATAATACTTGAAGAACTCTCTCCTTTTATGCCCTCTCTGTGACTGAGTTTGAGTTATAGTGCAAGTTTTAATTATTTATTTAAATGTTTACTGAAAATGTGTATCTTCCTCTGGCAGTTTAGAATTTCATATGTTAATTTTGGTACCACAATAAAATTCCAATTGAACATTCTGTTACATTTCTATACACTAGCTCGGAGGGATACTTTTTTTTTTTCTTTCTATTTTTCAGATACATGGTAGACTAAGGAGAGTTTTGAGTGCTCGAAGGAAAGGCTGTTCATGAATCCATCTGTACTTTTGTCCAACAAAATAAAGCCACACATTTCTGTTTGGTTGTCTTTTGGGGATCAGTGAGTCTGTCTAGGACTATTAGAAAATTCTTACACCTTTCCCGTTATCGGACCTGATGTCTGCCCTGATGCCCAAGGTTGGAGGAATGGAAGAAAGCTCCACCCACTGGTTTGGAATTCCAGTGTTGGTGATTGTGACAGCCACCTCAGGGATCCTAAAGAAAGGGAGAACTCCCTGAGCTCCTTTTCTTTGCTCTTCCGGCTTCACCTTTTCCTGTTGGAAAATTGATTAAGCCTGGACCTCCTTGAAATTGAGGAGTGACTGAAGATACAAAATCTTAGGTATTCTATTTATTCTCCGCAGTGAGGTTGAAAAGGAATTAAGCTATCCATTCTCAGTTATTTTTTGGAATGCTCACCTTTTGGCACAAAGATTTTCACTGCTGGTGGGAGAGCAGTGTGCAGAGGAGGTGGGAAGGCCCACTTCCAAACTGACAGTCCTGGCTATTTTAAAAGAATGTATCTAGATCTGCTTAGATATGAAAGGACTTTGTAACAACTTTATGTGATAACCTGAAGCAGACTGTCTGCTTAGGTGACAGAAGCTGAGCAGGCACAAATAGGTAGCTCATTGTGTCCAAATTTTCCAGGGGATGATCAATCAGTGGGTGTATTACTCTAAGGGCACAGTATGTGCTGGGTCAGTAAGTCTTATCTCTTGTCTTGGGAAATAGAAAACATGCCCACTGAATTTAACTAGGTTCTGGATGAACAGATAAGTCCATCTTCCTGCTTCCGTTTAGAGTGTTTTAGGTTGCAACTAATTGGCTTTAATACTAAAGGGGATTTGTTGTGCCCTGTAACTAAAATGTTCAGAGGTAGAGAAGTCGGGGCATGGTCTTGCTTCTCTCTGACACTTTTGGATCTGCCCTGTGCTGTGAACTGCGCATAAATAAAAGGATCACGATCGCTAATTTGGGCTATATGTTTCTTCATTCATGTCCACAGAATAAAATACTTGATTAGACAGACCATTTCATACCACGTGCCCACTCATCCTTTAAGGCTGTGACTGATGAAGGAGACATGCATCACCCTAATTGTTAAAGACTAGTTTGGAGTCCATTCCAAGCAGTGCTCCCAGCCAAACCTCATGGCTACTAACCAGCAGAGAGAAGGGGCAATTGCCTTGCCTGATCATTCCCAATCATGGGGGATATATGTATTTATATACATGTATAAATATGCATATAAATATAAAGTAAGGAATTATACCCTAGATTTCCTCAAATTCTTGAGAATCCTCTCTCAGAAACTCAGATTACCTCCTATTTCAGAGATCCCAAGTAACTGATCTTCATTTTCATATGCACCACGGGGCACAGAGTTCAAATACACTCAAATTTGTCCCAGCAAGGCTTGGACTGGTTTAATTTTCTGTGTGGTTTTATAATATTTCTTACAAAAAGAAATATTGTTCCTTTCAAAAGCGCTGATTATATCAACATGTCGTATTGGATCCAAGAGTCAGAGTTTAATCAAGATGTTATACCAGTTTTATTTATTCACGTCAAATATTTAATTATTATGACAAAAATCCTAAGCAATAGAATCTTTAGGTGATGTTTTTTCCTTATGGTAGTTATTTTAGTTTAACACACTTCTTACAAAGGCTGTGGATATAGCTAGATAGAACCGTTACTTAAACCATAGTGTTTATCAGTACAAGTAATCTATTTTGTTTGGTTTGGATTAATTTGGTTTTAATTAAGTGTGTGTTTTAAACAGGTACCAGAGGTAGTCATTAGACCTAGCATTGATCTGGCTTTATAGAAACAAAATTGCTATTATAATTTCGAAACCTGGTAATATGAGCTTTATTCTAAGAGTTCTAGAAGCTTAAACATATGAGTATTTTCAAGTTTCCAGATATCTATTACTTTTGATGATATAAAATATAATAGTTGAACCTTCCTTTAATGATATAATTGTAAATAAGGCATTTCTTTAAAATTGTCAGGGCTCTTGGGGTTCTCCGTGAAATAACCCTCTTTATTTTCATAAAAACATTTTCTTTGAGAGGCAAATTTGCTTGTTTAATGACACCCCAGAATTTTGTTGTTCTAATTTTTCTAAACTTTGCTTATTGTTCATATTGTCTACATGTCAATTTGATAGTACATATTACTGAAGGAAAAAAAAAAAGAAAAAAATAATAAGTCCACTAGAGCATTTCTAAGTTACAATCGAGTACAACAGAGATCAGAATGAATTGAATGTAGGCAAATGTAATCAGCCACAGTATAGGAAAGCTTAATTTATTATAGCCTTAGGGAGAAACAACATTTAAGTCTAAAGATCATTGTAACTGTAAGAGACATGGAGAACAAATTAAAACAAGCAAATAAATAAAACCCATTTTACAACAGATTATTCCTCAGAAAAACCAATATATTAAAATTTGTGGCTACCAATAGTCCTTTCCCCCTTGCACGTAATACCAACTGTTATCCATGGATCTTGAACTCATTAAATCAATTATAATATCGCACACTCCACTTTTGCTTTCATTTGTGGTATAATCAATGCATTTTTACCAGTATATCTAGAAATTAGCTTCAAATTATTTTGTTCAATGTTCATTGGTTTCATACCTTGGCAGGCTATCATTAGAGAGATATTTGGTGATATCACTGAGGAAAGAAAGGACAATGTGCTCATGAGACTAGAGAGACCCATGTGTATTTAATATTAATATTGACAGTTCACCTGATTGCATGATTTAACAGTCTGCAAATCCTCACTTATTCTACTGAGGGTCTTTTTAGTGACCAGTAGCTATGACAGAAATTGTGGTAAGTGCTACACATAAATGACCTTATTCAACCCTCACAAGAACCCGGATGACCTAATAGGTATTACTCCCATTTTACAGATTAGGCAATTGAAGACTAAAAGATTAAATATTTTTTTTATCTTATGTATATAGCATGGAGCTAGAGTTAAAACCCAAGTATGTTTAATTATAAAATCTATGTGCTTTCTGCAGCACTTTGCTATTTCTTTCTAGTTATATTATTCTTTTAAAGTAGTTTTATCAATTAAATTTTTTTCAGCTTTAATTTATGTCTTGTTATATCATCAGATTTTCATTAATCTCTAATAGATTTGCAAACTAGGCTAAGGTTAAAACCTAGTTGAGAATTAGATCACATAATATTTCATTGAGTGGAATATGCTCATTTGTTCACATTTTAGCATCTTTCAAATCTAGATGGCCTTATAATTGATGATAAGGAAATATTGGTCATGGTTTGATTATGATAGTTTAATTTTTCTTTCTTAGTGGCTTTTAAACTAATGGTGTGTTTTCAATTGACAGTTTCCTAGATTAGATAAAATATGATACTCAGCTCTTCAATGAAGAGAAATTAGGCAAAGCGGGGTAATCCTGATTCATGCTGAGCTCCACTCCATGTCATCACCTAAACAGGGTGCCCAGCTCCACTCCATGCCATCACCTAAGCAGGGCTGGGAGAAAAAGTGCTCTGAAAAAGAGCTGGTGTGGGTTTGGGGAGTTCCACTGACATTGTTTTCCATTTTTCTCCCTCACAGCCTGGTTCTCACAATGGAATTTTTGCTGCTTCTTCAAATTCTCCCATAGATAATTGAAAAATGATATTAATCTTATTATGAGTTTTAGTTATTTATATTCTCTTCCTTCCACCTCTTTTCCAGTCATGTTAACCAAGAGTTCAGTCTTTTTATTATGTGTTCTTTCCATAATTCCTTTAAAATGTAAATAAATGAATTTTTTGGCTATTGTCTCTTTCTCTCTCTCTCTTTCTCTCTCTCATATATATATATATATGATTTTAAGTGATTATTATATAAACTGTCTATTCCTGTTTTTTTTCCTTGTTACTGTCCATTTGTATATAAGGATATCAGAATTTTTTCCATTATGTAAATTCCGAATATTACTGAAGGGTTTAAATTACTGAAACTATTAAAATGGATAGCATTTTGAGTGCTGTGTTAAACACTATCCATTTTAAAACCTCCCCCCCAAACTCTGCTGCCCTCCTTTATCATTTCCAAAAATCTTTCACTAACGCCCCTAGGAGAAATTGATCTTTCCGTCCTCAGAATATCTTCATAGCTTATGTTGTAAAGAAGTCTCTCAGTTTCCTCTTATGTCAAATGGGTAATGGATATTACCAACCTATCTTGCATATAGAATAAATTAGCTAATACATATACAACTTAGAACAAATATCTGGCACCAAATAAGTGCTCAATAAATATTCATTGTTATTAGCTTGGTATATATAATAAACTGCCACTCTGGTCCTTTTTCTGTGTACTTTACAGATTACAAATTCCTAGAAGGCAATGGTGTGTTGTATACATCATTGTATCCCTTTTAATGTCTAAAACTGTGGCTTACATATTCTGAACCCCCCCCCCCCCTTTTTTTTAATTGCTGGGCAAAAATTCCCATTCAGCATCCACCCTAATTGGATTGGTAAGGCTTACCCAGTGCTTGTGGGAACCAAGGTGTGTAGATCTCCCCATGTAAACTTGGTATAACGGGAATCAAATAGGCTTGGGACTCAGACAAACCTGAGTTTAAAATCAGTTGCTTTTTACTTTGATATTGGGAGTCGCTTAAAACTTTCTAAGCCTCAATCTGCTTCTGTAAAAAGTGAGTAATAATTTACCCTATGTGGTTGTGGTGGAAATTAAATTATACAGTGTATGTAAAGACCTAGCACAATGACAGACATTTATTGGGCTTTTCATAAATAGTAACTATTGATTATTATTATTGCTGTTATCTAAAAAAATATTACCTTGAGCAGATTACTTAATACCATTAAATCTCAATTTCTTCATATATAAATAAGGCTAACATTGCATTATTCATATGATTAAAAAGAAGATTAAGTTATATACATAAATTTCCTATCAAAATGTCTTACAGAATAGGTGCTCCATAAATGATTTTTATCCTCCATTCCTCTACTTCCTTTCCCCATCATATTCTTTAATCTAACAAAGGAGCAATTTCCTTATTCTTTCAAAAGAGATATTTCCAAAAGTTCCCCAACTCTTGAGTATGTTGCTCTGTTGTGGAAACTTTAGCAAAATGAAAGCCTAAGGACTTTGTTCTTTAGGTTAGAAAAGTTATGGGAACATTTTGAATAACCTTCACCTATCTCCCATCAACCTTACCACGGAAGATTCTGTAATTTCCCATGGGCATCTCCAGTCTTAGCTTTTCAATGGTACAGAGAGAATTGACCCTTCAGCTCACATAAATAGTATTCCTGAGGAGTCCTAGTCCATTATGTAGTTTCTATATTCATTCCCCAAAGTTTTTTTTTAGACTTGTGGTTTCTTTGTCTGAAAAAAGTGAAAAGATCCTAAATTGAAAACAGAAACAGAGTGATGGACCCCTCTCCCAACCTCCTGGAGAAGAAGCTCTAGGAAAAGGCCTAGATGCTGTGTTTCCATAAAGTTCCCCAAAGAGAAGGCTTGTATAGATCTGCAGACTTGCACTGGGGCAACATTGTTATAAAGGACGACATTTTAGTTTGATGGTGTAATTTGACAGTAAGTCATTATTATTATCTCCTTATTTAAAGGATCAGGATTCAGAGCAAAATCATCATGCTTGACAATTTGACCATGAAGTCATTATCGATACTGACAATCCAATTACAGTTGTGCTTATTTCTTCAGTGATCGGAATCATGGCAATTTCAGAGGCTGTGAAACCACTGAGATACCTACCTATAAATTAAGTGGGGCTAGTAGTAGTCTCCCACATTTAGGAGCAGAGTCGTGGCGTGCCCATTTTAGATTATATGGTAGGATCATTGAAAACTTAATGTTTTACATGCCAGACCTGTCCTAGAGCCACACCGTGTGACACATATATACAGGAAAAAGCTCTAACTAGAACTATAACATGAATGATTTTTTTTCTTCCTGTACTCTGCTTTCAGAAGAAAGCAAAGCAAATGAAATAAACCAGTATCTGGTCAGTTCAGATTCAGAGTTCCATATAGTACAGCTTATTACCTCAATAACAATTCATACTGACCCCAAGGCTCTGCGAAGTCATCAATCATAAAATAAATACTAAATTAGCTTTACTATACTGTACTTAGCAAGGCTGTAGAGTGAGTGGTCTGATGTATTTTGCAAAGATTTTTTTCAGCTACTTAGATTGCAACAAAACAAGTTTTTCTATTCAACCTCTCAGTTATCCAGAAAAATTCTATTCATGGGATGTTAACAGAGGTTCCCTAATCATACAAGTGACTGTTAAAATAGGTCCTGTTGGGATTTTTAATATTACCAATAGGTATAATATTATTAAGAAACATTAAGAAACATGAAGAACACCCAAGATGGGAGCACCTTGAATCATTCATTATGAAGTCTCTAAATCACATTTGGGTTACTGAAAGGAATGTCAAATATCCAACTTCTATATCAGTGCTGCTAATGTCAGGGGAAGAGACATCATTAGAGGAAAAGGTAGCTCCATTCCCCCACGGACCCTTGCAGAGAGAATATAATTAATCACTCCTAACTGTCTTAACTTTGCATTTATAGTTCCTGACTTAAGTGGAATATGCCTACCATTTATCTTCATTACTGGCCAGCAACATTAATAAAAATCAGCTTAAGATCTGAGTGTAGAATCACTTCCTATACATTCCAGTTTAATTTAGGAATGCCTACATTGAGGAGAACATTCTCACTCTCTGTCTTTGAGAAATGAGTTGGTTTTTCAGTAATGCCCAGCTACAGCAATAAACAAAGATGATGCAGATGTGAAGATCCACAGCCAGTTCTTCCATTGATTACCTCCAGACATTAATTTTCAATCTAATTGCTTTGGTTGGCACTTTCACCTCAGTAGTACTTACATATGCCTACAGATCCGTTTGATCATAACTCTTGGGTTTTGAATTATTTAATACCCAATCCGTTTTAGAAATGTTGTCCTTCATACTCTGTCTAGAATTTCTACAAAGGAATAAATATAATGTGATATTTAATAAAATGGATTTTTAAACCACAGATCTCCTTAATAGTTTATCATCTTTGTAGTCCTGAATTGTTTTCTTTTTTCATGAAACAACTGCGTTAGTAAAATCAAAATCACAAAGCACTTCTACATTCCATCTGGGTTTAAAGAGCATTAGAACATATATATAGAAGAGGGTAAAATGAGAAAAATGTATTTGTCTCATGAAAATTATGGCTTTGCAAAAATTTTCTTCATTTTATTTAGCTGTAATCTTGTGATTTTTAAAATTCTTAACAGTTATTTTTAACAGTTTAAAAATAGTCCATACCAGTTTTTTTTGTTTTGTTTTTTTTCACGTAAATGCTCTATTTTACCTTAAACTGAATATATAACACTGGTTATCTCTTTCAGCATTGTGTAGATGTGGTCCTCAGGCTGCTCAGTCTTTGCACTTTAGATATATTAAACAGCATTACCGTCTTAACTGTGCAGATGCCATCCTCTCAGCCTCTTTGTTCTCCCAAACTACTAATGTTGTTTCAATGGCAACATTAAATGTTAGTTTCATGATTTTTCTGTACTTAGGTGTGACAAGACAGCGTATTCATTCAATGTTTTTAAAAACGAAAGCTATGAGGAAATCATATAATCTTAGTCGCTGGATCATTATTATGAATCATTTTAAAATAGCCCTTTCCCTCTTTTCTAATAACTACTTATTTTAATTGAGGTATCAACCATCTTATCAAATATTAACTTATCTTTTCTAGCTAAAATTTTTCTAACTTGTATAAAAATAATACAACTCTGAAAAGTATATATATATATACACACACTTCTAATACATATACTGTATATAAAACCCTATATATGACATGTATAAATACATACATATATACATATATGCATACACAACAAGCCAGATCTAAAAAAAAATTAGATATGCTGAGAAAGTCACATATTTTCAGATCTCTAAGTGAGCATTATTTACACAAATATGACCAGTTCTCACATTTATCAAGGCCAATATAATATTACTAATTACTTCACAGAGAAATTAAATGGAGAATTATCTAAAGAACTTGAATATTTTCAGATAAAAATTGTCTTTTTTCCTGTTGAATCTACTTCAGCCTGAGTTATCCAAATAATTTTTAAACTCTTTTTAGACTCCTCATTCTACCATTCCTCATAGAGAGCCTCATATATTAATCAGTCTGCTTTGATGGTCCTTTGAGAATGGTATCTTAATGTGTGTGTAAGTGCAATAAATAAACTTGACATTTATAGAAATAAAGGAAATGGATATGAATTAAGCTGGAAAATGCAGTCTGTAGCTTCGCAGCCACATGCCTAGCTAAAACATAATGGAAGTTTCAATTGTTAAAAAGAAGAAAGGAAAAAGAGTACTCAGAGACAACAGCTGTGTGCTTCAATTCATGATGATGGTCACCTAATCTGCCTTGTGCATCCTTCTTCCCACAGACAACACATCATCCTTGCCCCAAGTTAGAAAGACCAAAGTCCAATCCACTACACTGCATCCAACTCAAAGTCCAGCATGTCTGAGTGATGTGCCCTGCATTCTAACAGGCTCAGAAGTGGCTCCTATCTATACAATGAGCTATAAAGAAAATCATTTCTCTACCTGCCATGCCATACTCAGTAAAGGATAGTCCCAATAAAATATTTCATTCGGAAGATGGAAGATGGGGAAAACCACAGACGTCACTGTTCCATAACAATAGTGAAGCTCTGCCTGTGAGAAATTGTGAAGACTTTGCTGTGGCCAGGTAGAAGTGGATCCACTCTCTGAGAAACTGCCTTGGTCCTTGTCTCCTATGGCTCTCAGATTTGCCTTTTTAGGAGGTTTGTCTCACTAAGTGTTTGAGGGAATTGGATTGACAAAGAAGAGAAACCACAAGCCTGAGTGGCCAAAGCTTTATGTGGTACTTTATTGACCACCTAAAACAATCCCCCAGCCTTCTTGCCTTCTCTATAAGGAAGCAGGAGGTGAAAGCTATGTAGCCCTAGCAAGGCATACTTTTTTAATGCCAACTTGTCTCCAACATGCAGACTTTCAGTCAAATGCTAGTGAAAAAGCCAGCCTCACTGAGGCTCCTTTGTTTTAGATCATGATTAATTTTGATAATTGACCATTTCGGTACTTGTTTTTTCCTCTTCCCATGCTTTAAATTCACACTCATTTTTTAAATTCACCAATAAAGAGTGATTCTGAGAAAACCTAGGCCTCACCCTTAACCTCAATCAAAGGAAAAACCCAGGCTTCTGTGCCGCTTGGAGTGCCTTGCACTCCAGAGCCTACAAGTAACAAAGTCTTTTTTTTTTCTAAAGTTTCCTAAGGGTTATTGCTGAAGGTTGTTTTGCAATCCCAAGAACCATAAGGGTTGGTCCAATTGTAACATTTGTTTAGAAAAGGGAGACATCAGCATTAAGATCATAAGGCCAAGGTGAGGTCCCCAGGTAGTTCTAGTAGATAGCATTATTATCGATACATTGACACCGGCACAAAACAGTAATGCCTTGTGGTACTACATTCTAATGACAACCACAGCACTACGTAATAGGAATTTTTCAGCTCAGTTATATAATATATGGGACCATGGTGGTAGATAAGATCCATTGCTGCCTGAAACAATATGAAGTACTTAGCTGTTGATATGCCACAACATGGATAAATCTCAAATTGATTATGGTGAGTGAAAGAATCTAGAACAAAAAAGAGTGCTATCATTCTATTTATGTAAAATTCTAGGAGATGCAAACAAATCTATTATAACTGACAAAAGGTAAGTGATGGCGAGGGAGTGACGAGGAGTAGTGGGAGGGTTGGGAGGAATGGATCCCAAAGGATCTGAGGAAACTTTAGGATATGATAGACATATTGATAATTTTGGTTGTGGTGATGGTTTCATGGATGTATAAAACAGACAAAACTTATCAAAGTGTACACTTTAAATATGTGTAGTTTATTGTATGATTTTAATTCCTTGATATGTCTGTTAAAAATTAACAATGCAGAGATGATGTCATAAAAATTATGGCGTGACATGAGCCTTTTGAAATCTCCCCTGGAATTTACAACAAATTGAACAGTTATAACTCCACAACAGACTCCCTGCACAGCAGACAGTCAAGACTAAGTTGTGCATTACTGAAATCATCCAAAGGAGGGCGAATTGCATGAGAGGGGGAGGAGGGAAAGGAGAAGTGCGGAGACCGGGCCTTGGGGGCAAAGGACACAGACCTAGCTCAGTGCTCCAAACTCGCTGCATTCTGGAACTACTGCAGCTGCGGGAGAGGGAAGAACTTGGACTTCTAGGGCTCTGCTTATGACCCACAGGGCTGAGGGGACAGCATATAACACAGCTGAACCCAACGCTCACGGCAGAGACCTGGGAGAAAAGACTGAGGGAAGAAGGCGGAAAATGGTGGTTTAAGCCCTCACTGCTGAGCAGAGAATGGAAGCCTTAGGGACTGAGCCTAGCTGCCCCTTCCCTATCCTCCCAGAGCTTGCCCAGCCCCCACTTTCCCAGTGCTAGAAGAGAAACAGTAGCAGTGTCAGATCAAAAGAACAGAATATTTACAGTTCTGAGAACTGTGGTCTGCAGACACAGACTCACAGCCCAAGTAGTTCTAGCAAAGGGGAGGGAGCTGTGGAAGCAGGACCGGCTGTGGTGGTGGTCGCGGCCATTGCTCTGGGCCACATCTCACAATCCGCCCCATCCCTGTTCCCACCTATCTCAGCGAATCCTTGCAGGAGTAAGCAGAGCTGCTGAAACACAGGGGCTATAAATCTGGTGCAGGAAGAGCTTTGGAACTTCAGAATCTCTCCACATCTCCCCATGGAGGTGGGGCCCTATGACCCAGACAAACTGTTCACAGAGGAGAAGCCCACCTTCCAGGGAATGCCCCCATTGTGTGAGAAGCTGAAATAGTGCAGAGAAAATATACAACTACAGTGTGGAGAGAATAAAAGGCTATAGTCAGAGAGAAAAAACATTCTACCAACACCTACTGAAAAACAAAAGAAAGACCTCTTTCTATCAACCTGTTGCAGAATCCACTCCTGTAGATGTCTAGGAAGAGAATTAATAAATCATTAATTGCCATGAATAACCAAGGTAACAAGACAGCTCAGAAAGAAAATGAAAAGTCTCCAGAAAATGAACTTAAAGACATGGAAATATGTGACTTAAATGAGAGAGAATTCAAGATTGCAGTTCTTAAAAAACTCAACGAGATGCAAGAAAACACAGACAGGAAGTATAATGAACTCAGAAACATAATCAAAGAACAAAATGAATATTTCACCAAAGAGATTGAAATTTAAAAAAAGAACCAAATAGAATTCTGGAGATTAAGAACTCAATAAAATAAATGAAGAGCAACATAGCTAGTTTAGGTAGTAGAGTTGACCAGATGGAGGAAAGAATGAGTAACATTGAAGATAGAAACCTGGAAATGACACAGATGGAAGAAGAAAGAGACTTGAGACTTAAAAGAAATGAAAGAACTCTACAAGAACTTTCTGACTCCATTGGAAAGAGCAATATAAGAACAAATGGGCATACCAGAAGAAGAAGAAAGAGAGAAGGGAACAGAGAGTATATTCAAACAAATAGTCGATGAGAACTTCCCAAACTTGTGGAAAGAACTGGATCCTTGAATTCAAGAAGCAAATAGAACACCTATTTATCTCAACCCCAACAGGACTTCTCCAAGGCACATTGTATTGAAGCTGTCAAAATTAATGACAAAGAAAGAATCCTCAAGGCAGCCAGGGAAAAGAAGACGGTAACCTACAAAGGAAAGCCCATTAGATTATCATCAGATTTTTCAGCAGAAACTCTACAAGCCAGGAGGGAGTGGAAACAAATATTCAAACTATTGAAAGAGAGAAATTATGAGCCAAGAATAATATATCCAGCAAAGATATCCTTTAGATATGAAGGAGGAATAAAGACCTTTCCAGACATACAGAAGCTGAGGGAATTTTCTAATACACGACCTGCACTACAAGAAATACTAAAGGAGGCTGTTCGACCACCATCAACAGGGACAATTTGTGGCAACCAAAACATTAAAAGGGGGAGAGTAAAGGCCTGAACCGTAATATGGGAATGGAGATAGTAGGCATGCTGAAGAAAATGGAATACTTTAAATATCAAACTTTCTTTTACATAAACTTAATGGTATCCACTCAAAAAAGAAAAAAAAAAAAAAAAAAAAAAACACCAAAAAAATCCAGAACTGAAATATATAATGTAATAAAAGAAGAAACAGAGGGAAAAATCATAGAATATCACCACACTGAAATAATAGACAATAACGAAAAGGCAAAGAAACAATGCAGACACAGTCTTACCAGAAATCCAAAGATAGAATGATAGGAAATTTTGATATATCGATAATCACCCTAAATGTAAATGGACTGAACTCACCAATAAAAAGGCACAGAGTAGAAGATTGGATCAAGAAACTAAACCCAACCATATGCTGCCTCCAAGAGACACATCTCAGCTACAAGGACAAACATAGACTCAAAGTGAAAGGTAGAAATTGACACTCCAAGAAAATGGTATCCAGAGAAAACCAGGTGTAATCATACTGATATTAGATGAAACAGACTTCAGGATAAAAAAGGTAACAAGAGACAAGGATGGACATTTCATAATGATAAAGGGGACTATAAAACAAGAAGACATAGCAGTCATCAATATTTATGCCCCCAATCAGGGAGAATTGAAATATGCCAAGAAACTACCAACAGAACTAAAGGGAGGAATTGACCAAAACACAGTTGTACTAGGGGGCCTAAATACCTCATTGACAGCTATGGATAGATCATCCAAACAGAAAATAAATAAAGAAATAACATCCCTAAATGATACATTAGATGAAGTGGACATAATTGACATTTATAGAGCATGTCATCCTAGAACATCAGACTATACATTTTTTTTCTAGTGTACATGGAGCATTCTCAAGGATAGACCATATATTTAGACATAAAACTAACCTTAGCAAATTTAAGAAGATTGAAATCATACCAAGCATATTCTCTGATCACAGGCTTTGAAATTGGATATCAACTGCAAAAAGAAAGCAGGAAAAACCACAAATATGTGGGGATTAAACAACATACTTTTAAAGAATGACTGGGTCAAAGAAGAAATAAGAGGAGAGATCAAAAGATACATAGAAACAAACGAGAATGAAAATACATCTTATCAAAATTTTTGGGATGCAGCAAAAGCAGTTTTAAGAGGGAAATTTATATCATTACAGGCCTATCTCAAGAAACAGGAAAAATCCCAGATAAATAACCTCACATTCCACCTTAAAGAACTAGAAAAAGAAGAACAACTGAAACCCAAGTTCAGCAGAAGAAAGGAAATAACAAAAATCAGAACAGAACTAAATGAAATAGAGAACAAAAAGACAACAGAAAAAAATAATGTGAAAAAGAGCTGGTTCTTTGAAAAGATTAACAAAACTGACAAACCCTTGGCTAGACTCACTAAGATAAAAAGAGAGAAGACACTAATTAACAAAATCAGAAACGAAAACGGGAAAGTTATCACGGACACCACAGAAATACAAACGATCATCCAAGAATACTATGAAGGACTATATGCTACCAAATTCAATAATTTAGAAGAAATGGGCAAGTTCTTAGAAACATGTAGCTTTCCTAGGCTGAATCACGAAGAATTGGAAAATCTAAATAGACTTATCACCAGTAATGAAATTGAATCAGTCATCCAAAACCTTCCCAAAAGTAAAAGTCTGGGACCAGATGGCTTCACCAGTGAATTCTTCCAACCTACAAAGAGGATCTAACACCTGTCCTACTCAAACTCTTCCAAAAAATTGAAGGAGAGACAATCACTCCCTAACTGATTTTATGAGGCCAACATCACCCTGATACCAAAATCTGGTAAGGATAACACAAAAAAGAAAACTACAGAGCAATATCTCTGATGAATACAGATGCAAAATTCCTAAACAAAATTCTAGCAAATCGAATGCAACAATACATCAAAAAGATTATTCATTACAACCAAGGCAGGTTCATCCCAGGGACACAAGGATGGTTCAATATATGCAAATCCATCAATGTGATACATCACATAAACAAAATAAAAGACAAGAATGATATGATTGTATCAATTGATGCAGAAAAGCATTTGACAAGATACAACATCCATTTGTCATTAAAACACTTAATAAAATAGGTATAGAAGGAAAATACCTTTACATAATAAAGGCCATATATGACAAACCCTCAGCTAACAACATAATTGATGGTGAAAAACTGAAGCCCTTTTCTCTACGTTCAGGTCTGTTCCCTATCACCTCTGCTTTTCAACATAGTGTTGGAAGTCCTCGCCAGAGCAATCAGGCAAGAGAAAGAAATAAAAAGCATCTAAACTGGAAATGAAGAAGTTAAATTGCCACTCTTTTCAGATGACATGATGCTATACATAGAAAACCCCAAAGACTCCACCAGAAAGCTATTAGAAACAATCAACAAATAAAGTAAAGTTGCTGGCTGCAAAATCAATGTACAAAAGTCAATTGCATACCTATATACTAACAACGAAATCTCAGAAAAAGAAATACAAAAAAACAATTCCTTTTGCAATTGCAGCCAAAAGAATAAAATACCTAGGAATAAACTTAACCAAGGATGTGAAAGATC
Source organism: Rhinolophus sinicus (assembly GCF_036562045.2). Taxonomy (NCBI): domain Eukaryota; kingdom Metazoa; phylum Chordata; class Mammalia; order Chiroptera; family Rhinolophidae; genus Rhinolophus; species Rhinolophus sinicus. The sequence goes on along the minus strand of NC_133758.1, from coordinate 36,331,437 downwards.
TATATGCTGAAAACTGTAAGACATTTTTAAAAGAAATTGAAGAAGACACAAAGAAATGGAAAGACATTCCGTGCTCATGGATTGGAAGAACAAACATAGTTAAAATGGCGGTATTACCCAAAGCAATATAAAGATTTAATGCAATCCCCATCAAAATCCCAATGGCCTTTTTTAAAGAAATGGAACAAAAAATCATTATATTTGTGTGGAACCACAAAAGACCCTGAACAGCCAAAGCATTCTTAAGAAAAAAGAACAATACTGGAGGTATCACACTCCCTGACTTTAGCTTGTAATACAGGGCAACAATAATCAAAACAGCATGGTATTTGCATGTCGCCAAGCAGCAGCCTACCTGTCTGTTTCCTTGTACCTGCCCCCAAAGAAAGGAGAGTGTGAGAGAGTGATCCTTTCATGGACTTTGTTAAACCTTTGTGTTTGTACCTTATGTCTCCCTGTTTGGCCCCAAAGATGACTGGACAGTCAAAGATGGGTAGGACTTTCCACGTGGAAAGCAACCTACGACAGGCGCAGTCAAGTGGGGACCAACAAGAGAACCTATGGGGTTCATAGAGGTGGGCACAGTCCCCCACCTTCCCCAGGCTGAGAAAAGCCTCTGCCACTGTGGCTGCATTCCTTCCCAACACCTGCAAGGGAAGAGATTCAATGATGTGCTCTCCATCTATTCATATGCATATAGATTTTGTTCCATGGGGAAGTTGAGATTTATGGTGCAGCTGCCTGCAGGCAAGGGTGATTGGCTTGAATCAGTTTTCTATTATAGTGTATGGAATTCACAGATCTTGAGATTGACAAGCTTTATCCCTACCTAAATAATAAAAGCTAATGCGTTGGCCTGATTAGGCACCCCAGCCCAGTTTTTGCGGCTGCCAGTCCCTTGTCCCTCGCACTTAAACTCTATTCATGGCTACTGTCTTTTCTTAACCCTGCGCTGCCCTCCTTGCTCCCCACAACCCTAGTCATGCTGGACGTGACACTGGCAGAAAAACAGACACACAAACCAATGGAATAGAATTGAGAACCCGGAAATAAACCCACATAAATATGGACAGATAATTTTTTACAAAGAAGCAAAAAACATACAATGGAGAAAAGACAGCCTTTTCAATAAATGGTGCTGGGAGAATTGGAAAGCTACGTGCAAAAGAATGAAACTGGACTGCTATCTGTCACCATGTACCAAAATTAATTCAAAATGGATAAAAAACCTAAGCATAAGACCTGAAGCAATAAACTGCATAGAAGAAAACATAGGTACTAAGCTTGTGGACCTTGGTTTCAAAGAGCATTTTACGAATTTGACTCCAAAGGCAAGAGAAGTAGCTGAAATAAATGAACGGGACTATATGAAACTTAAAAGCTTCTGCACAGCAAAAGAAACCATCGACAAAATAAAGAGGCAACCAACTGAATGGGAGAGATTTTTGCAAACAGCACCTCCGATAAGGGGTTAATATCCAGAATATACAAGGAACTCATGCAACTCAACAACAACAAAACAAACAACCCAATTGAAAAATGGGCAGAGGACTTGAAGAGACATTTCTCCAAAGAGGACATACAATTGGCAAATAGACATATGAAAAAATGCTCAACATCACTAATCATCAGAGAAATGCAAATAAAAACCACAATGAGATATCACCTCACCCCAGCCAGAATGGATATCATCAGCAAGACAAATAGTAACAAGTGTTGAAGAGGCTGTGGAGAAAAAGGAACCCTCATACACTGTTGGTGGGAATGCAGATTTGTGCAGCTGCTATGGAAGGCAGTGTGAAGGTTCCTCCAAAAATTAAGAATAGAATTACCATATGACCCAGCAATCCCTCTCCTGGGTATCTACCCAAAAAATCTGAAAACATTTATCCATAAAGACATGTATGCTCCAATGTTCATTGCAGCTTTATTTACGGTGGCCAAGACATGGAAACAACCAAAATATCCTTCAATAGATGAATGGATAAAGAAGTTGTGGTCTGTATACACAATGGAATACTATTCGGCGGTAAGAAAAGATGAAATAGTACCACTTGTGACAACATGGATGGATCTTGAAATTATAATGCTAAGCAAAATAAGTTAGACAGAAAAAAAGTAGAGAAACATATGATTTCACTGATATGTGGTATATAAAACTGAAAACAACAAAAGAATAAGACAAACAAATGAAGGAACAAAAACTCATAGACAGACAATAGTTTAGGGGTTACCAGAGGGTAAAGGGGCAGGGAGACTCTAGAAGAGGCTAAATGGGGTCTAATATATGGTGATGGAAAGAGAACTGACTCTGGTTGGTGAACACACAATGTGAGATATAGATAATGTATTACAAAAGTGTACACCTGAAATCTGTAACTTTACTAATAATTGTCACCTAAATAAACTTTAATTAAAACAAAAAGAAATATATTTTCTCTTACAACCCCCCCAAAAAAAATTAACAATACAAAAATTAAAGTTGTCTTTATTAAGTTCTTATGGTTCATAATCTAAGCAGACCTATGTATGCTAATTTAAATATTAAATTTTAATAAAATTGTAATTAAGAATAGTTTCTTTTTTGTAACTTCTTGTTATAAAGCTTGACCATTGCATTTCTTATAATAATTTTTGCATGCTATCAAACTGAAAATATGTACACAGAGACACACTTTCAAACAGTTTCTGAAAGTACAAAAAGATCCATGCATCACTTAAGATAATTGCTAACTCAAGTGAAAGTATATTTATTCAAAGCTGCCAACTTTACAGAAATCAATTTAAAATAACACTTAATTTTTTTTTCTTTAACAAATAAATATTGCATTTTTCCCATTAGGTTTGGTGTCATTATACAATCTACATTAAATCTTTATATTTTAGGTTAAATCTTTGTAATTCTTAAGCTTGTATGACACAGAATTAATTATTTTGATATCACCTGTTAACTTTAAATCTGAGTTGTTTAATTCTTGTTCCTTAGAAATATTCATTGAAAAATTATATTTTAAAAAATAGTTCAACAGCTTAAGATAATTTTTTTTTTAACAATTTTTTAAAACTTGTATTTATTTAAGTCTGTTTTTCCAGGACCCATCAGCTCCAAGTCACATAGTTGTTTCAATCTAGTTGTGGAGGGAGCAGCTCACTGGCCTACACCGGGATCGAACCAGCAAACCTGTTGTCAAGAGCACTGTGCTCCAACCAACTGAGCCAACCGACTGCCCCAAGATAAATTTTTAAGAGTGTAAACTGCAGCCTTTCCTTCCTTCTTCCCTCCCTCCCTACCTCCCCCACTTTCTTCCTCCCCACTTCACTTCTTTCTTTTTGCTTTCCTTTTTCTATCTTTCCTGTTTTGTCACTCTTTTACAAGTTATTTATTAACCACTTATGTTTCTGAGTTCTGGGGCTATGAGTTGTGAGCCTTAGACTTACTTTTGAGTATTGATTTTTCTTATTAGTGAGAAAAGGAAATGACACACACCTGAAGGTGGTAGTTAATGTAGGAGAAGGGAGCATAATGGAAGATGGATGTCATGGGCTGTTGATACTACTGATGCTTGAGAATGGAGTGTACCCAGACACTACAGTGTCATGGAAGGTTTTGTGGTCTTTGAATGAAGAATGTAGTTCATCATTCCAAGCCAAATAGGGTTATATTTAGAGCAATCATGTACAGTGATTGTATTGAGTTAAAAGAGTAACCACTTTAGTAATTTCCTATCTTCTTTAAATCTTGTTGTTTGTAAAAAATCAAAGGGTCTAATTTGCTATAATTTGATTTCACATAGTAAATCCTTTAGAATAAAAATTAGGTTTACAGCGGCCTTTGTCCTAGGGAAACCACATATCCTGGTTCCCATTGGATTGTCTTACTTCAATCTTCATCCGTTTCTTTTAGTAATCATTTAATAGTTGCATTATCTTGGAAAAATTATTTAAACTCTCTGAGACTTAATTTCCTTATATGTGTAGGGCTACTTTGAGAAATAAATCAAATACCAGATGTACCATAGTGCCTGGCCCATAGCAGTAGCCAAATAAATAAAAATATTACTCCTATTATCATTAAGTACTTTGAATCAGGTGTTTGTTTAGTATACTAGTATACTATATAGTATAGTATATTAGTATACTATATTGTTTGGTATAATTGAACCTCATTTTACACAGTAAACAATATTTTGTGCAAATTATTTTACTTGTTAGGGTCACATATTCCTATTGGATCAATTTTTTATTGTGTTTATCACTTAGTAGTATTCATTATTACAAATTAAATAACTCATTCTCGATTAATTGGCTGACAAAGCTGTTCTTTAAGATGTAGATAATGAGTTATAAGGCTTGGATAATCTTTCTAGATATTTTACTTTCTAGAAGGAGGCATTTGGAAGCCGAGACATTTGGAAGATAAACAAATGTTTCAGCTCTCCTGAGACAAACAGGTGGCAGACTCTCGCTGATTTAACTTTAGCTTCTGTTATCTGATGTGTTGATTTTATAGTTAGAACAGCCATATATTTATGTCTTCTAGAAGACAATCTGAAGTTTCAATGTGCTATCCCATTGTGCCTACTGAGGTAGACTACGATTTCTTACATGACTTGTTACATGTTTGGTTTTGAATGTGATAACAGTATGTTGATACTCTAGCTTTTCTGGCTTCATCAATGCTTCACATTATGACCTTGTTCCTGGATTCAAGGGCTTGACCCTGATATTCTTTGCCTTGAGCCTTGACTTGATTTCCAGTTTCTCCATTCCCTTTGCTCTTGTGAATTTTTCTGAAGTTCATTTATCATTTCTTCCTTTATAATAGTAACTATTTTGGAGATAGGTTTTTTTTGTGTGCATATTTGAAAAATATGCCAAAATATCCTAAAGAAACCTTATGAACTTTCATGAAAACATATGAGAAGGTATATTCAGTGGCTCAAAATAGCCATTTGAATCTCCATGACAGAGTCAATTATTTTGTGAAATGAGGAATTTAATTTCTTGTAAAAATCCATGGAGATTTTTAAGCAGGCAGTCTCACTGAAAAGATGTCATCTCCCACTCTCCTTGAAGTTCTTACGTCATATAATAAAAGCACTATACTTACAAATTCTATCATGGGGGTTAGAAATTAGACCTAGCAATTCTTGCTATAGTGAATTAATGTTTTTAATGATCTAAAAGTACCTACCATTTAGGTCTTAACATCTGTGACTGAATAAGAAACAACTAAATCAGCTCTTGAGTTTTCTTTTTCATTGGCACTTGTGACTGATTTATACAAATGATTGGATGTACAACGTGTCAATATATTGGGCCTGCATCTAGTGTGATATTTCATTTATTCAGTGCCATTGTATACTTTGCACTGAGCTTGCAGCTGAGAATAAAAAGCCACCAGGATAAGACATTGTTCCTAAACTCAGGAGACTCACGTTCCAGATGACAACTAGTTGGCTTGAGCTATTTGGAGAAGCAATCATGTTATTCAATGGGAAAAACCATTATTTAAATTTGTATAACTAGCAGAATAATTATTTGACTAAAATTTTCATTATTCATTTTTAACTGGTTGCCTTGGCAATGTGAACAAATAACCTAAGACAGTTAAAAGCAATTAAAATGTTTGTTTCTGTCCATTCCTTTTCCATCATCCAGATATGCTCAGGCAATTGATAAAGTTATTGAAGCAGTTCAGGTAAGAAATGATAATTGAATGAAATAGAGGGTTAGCAACAAAGATGGAGAAGAGCAGACTACGTTGGAAGAAATGTTGGAAGGAGAGATATTGAAATTTGCTGGTGGATAGGTTATGGGGCTGAGGAAAGTTAATTTTGAGAAGTTTATCCAAAGTGAAATGTTTAGGAGGTAGTTGAATATACAAGTCTTGGCCTCAAGGGGGCGGTGTGGTCTGGAAATGGATAAGTTCTGGTTGAGACACTTTTTCTCTATAAGATTGATTTCCATACTAAACTTAAAGTGAGTTTGTTTTACTATTTGAAGGACATAGGTTAAGCTGTATTTTCAGGTTGATAGGTTGGTGAGGATGGTGCACCTTAGAGTCAGTTTTGAGGCCTAGTTTTGCTGCCTATTTTCTGTGTTACCTTGAAGATTTAATCGCTCTGAATCTTTTGGTGATAAAATATTATATTTGTGAAGATTAAATGAAATAATGAATACAAGCATTTAACATTGTGTTAGGTATATAGTAATCACTTAATAAATAAGATAGTAGTAATGTAATGTGAAAGCAGAAAAGCATGTATGTCTTAAAAAGGGTAATGAATATAAAGAAAAGCACTTATTAATAGTGATTAAAGGGATTGTTTTGCATTAAAAAGTGACAGGAAAATTTTGAAAGACTTAGAAATGGACCAAAAAAAGTTATAATGTTGCAAATAGTAAGATTTCATTCTTTTTTATGGCAGAGTAGTACTCCATTGTATAAATGTACCACAGTTTCTTAATCCAGTTGTCTACTGATGGGCATTTCAGTTGTTTCCATGTCTTGGCTATTGTGAATAGTGCTGCAATAAACATAGGGGTGCATATATTTTTTCAAATTAGTGTTTCAGATTTCTCTGGATGGATACCCAAGAGTGGAATTTCTGGGTCATAAGGTAGTACCATTTTCAATTTTTTTAGAAACCTCCACACTGTTTTTCATAGTGGCTGCACCAATCTGAAACTCCACCAAAAGTGCAGGGTTCCCTTTTCTCCACATCCTCACCGGAGTACAGCATAGGGAATATAGTCAATGGAATTGTAACAGTTATACACGATGTCAGAGGGGTAGTAGACTGGCAAGGGTTATCACTCTGTGAGGGGTGCAAATGTCTAACTATTACATTGTTTTGTACACCTGAAACTAATAAAAAAAAGAAAAAAATCAGTGGAAAAAATAAAGATACAATCTCACATTTTAAACATAATATTTGTGCCTAAATTCAAATTGCTCTATTATATGGATAAGTGCATTGGTTGCTTAATATTTAAAGTCCACATGTCTCAAGTAATTTAGAGAACAATTTGATGACCAAAGAAAGAGAGTAGGAAAGTGATATTTGATTTGGGGGTCTAGGCCCTAAAGTGATTTATCCCAGAATCCCTAAAACATAATTGCAGTGTCATATTACTCTCCCACAACATTTTCGGAGATCTGTATTTAAACCATTAATTTGATGAATCTAAAATGCGTTAGCATTCTGTCTTTTATAGAATTAAATTTTTTATTCGAGTATTAAAACAAAATAAATATATATTTACAGGTATCATTATAAAAGAATAAATCAAGAAGGCATGACTTCCTCATTAATGTTCACAATGAGATATCTCTGAGTTTAGCATTAAAATGAAGGTAGTGTGGAATGTGTAAGAAAATGTAGGAGAGGTTCTTTTCACTTAAAGCCATATCTAGTCTGAAGATTTAATAATATATGTAGCAGAAAATAATAGTTGACATACAATACAATAGAGAATGTAAAAAGTGAGAAGTATGAATATTATAAGTGTACATGTGAGAATGGAATCTGTGTAGGCTGGACTAAGGAGAATGAGAATGATGAATTTTAAAAGAGGCAAGTTCAGGGATATAAACCCAGGCAGGTGACTTAAATGGTGTATGGTATAGAAGGAGGGTAGCAAAATAAATAGTAATAAAAGATACATTGTTTCTGTAACTAAGGGTTCATGCTGTGGAGTAATTGCATATACTCAGGAGGATGCATAGCGCAGTCAGATAAGAAATTGTGAAGAATTTTGACATTATTCGTATTATTCTTAAGCCATTAAATTTTATGGATTTTTTGATAAATTTTATAAGTTTAAAAAGAAATATCATTGGTTATTCTAATATATTTTTGATATATGTTAAAACCTCACTAATTCAGATAATTTGGGGGAGAGTTGAGTCTGTACTAATGAGATACTATGAGTTTATGGATCTGGAGCTTAGAGAAACCAGTTTTCTTTCCTTTCTGTCTGTATGATAACAATAACTACACAATGAATGTGTTGTTAAGCTTCCTGAGACAATTACTATATTCTTAAAGAATGATGTGTAGTAGCTTCACGTAACCTCAGGAAATTTTTTTCCTGACTCATGCTTTCCGAAGAAGAGGCACTTGAAGTGATCAATTCTTTTTAAGTGTTTTCAATTATCATGTAGCTATCTTGTTTTTACTGTTAATTGGAAAAGCAAACCTTTTCCTTAATGTGTGACATCAAAGTGAATTTGTGCTGGATGTTTTCTGTGTGCTTCTCTGTGATACCTGCTGGGGTCCTGCATTCTGGTCCATGCCCCAGGAGGCTGGCCTTTGCGGCCTGCATCTACAGATGCCCTTGTTCTCTGGTTTCTGGTAGGGTTTAGCCAATGGGAAGTACCAACAGGAACTCTGGAAGGTGGGAGCAGGGTGTGTTCAAGCTCCCTAGGGAGTTTATTCCTCAGCTCCCTCTCTGCCACATGTTAATTGTGTCTCTGTACTGAAGGCCACACCTTCTCTTAGAATGTCCACATCCCCTCTGTGTTCCAGGCCTGTTTGCTCCTTTTTGTCTTTAGGTCTGAGAAGTAAAGGCTTTCTGCTATTCCTAATCCAGGGTCCTGCACCATCTCTTGTTGGTTGCTCTTAAAGGGCAACTCTACTGCTCTAAAGAATTCCTTTTAAAAAATGCCACAGTGGCCCTATTTGAGTGTGTCAACTGTTACCTGCTGGAATTTTGACAGATAAAAGAGCTTTCGTTCAAATTCTTATAAAACAGCAAATAAAGTCCAAAATATAATGTTCTGCTGAATATATAAACATATTTCAAATGTGTTTAATAAGATACTTTGTTAAGAATCAATTCATCCAATTCTATTTATTAAGATACAGTTGAGGGGCAGCTGGTTAGCTCAGTTGGTTAAAGTGCAGTGCTGTTAACATCAAGGTTGCCAGTTTGATCCCCACATGGGCCACTGTGAGCTGCAGCCCTCCACAATTAGATTGAAACAACTACTTGACTTGGAGCTAATGGGTCCTGGAAAAATACACTTAAAATAAATGAAAGTTCAAAAAAAATAAAAAAGAAACAGTTGAATGCCTACTCTGTGCTAGGCATTTATATTTTATAGGAATATAAACAGTTTAAGATTCCTTGGTATTTATGTTAATATTGTATTATTAATAATAAACAGTAATGTACTACTAATATTAACATTCATAATATAAATGTACTAATCATATTAATATTAACATTAATAATACATGAGTTTGACATACTCTCAGCTACTTAGAATATATTGGTTTAAGATAGATATAAATTACTATTTAATATATTTTCATCAACAGGCACATATAGAATATTTACTATATGCAAAATCATGGGCTTATAGTTCCTAAAAGTATAATTTCATATATTTCTCATGTTTGAAAGAAAAGCATACTAAATTTCTGGTTCATAGTGTTAGATAATTTTATGTTTTTTATACTTCGTAAAATGTGGGATTCACAATCTATGTAGTAGTGCAGTGTTACTTACATAAGCACTAATTTATACGGTGTAGAATAATGTATAAAAAGAAATGAAAACAAAGATAATAATTAATAAAAAGAACTATAAAATTTAGATTGCACAGGGTCTTAGCTTTCTCTTGTTAAAACATTTGGAAAATGGGTCCTTTTGTGTGGGTGATTTACCTCTTTCAGGGCACTAGAATAGCATGTTAATTACAGCCTCACTGAGTTAAGCTTCAGGAGTTATTTGGGTACATATTATACTCCACACTTGAGCATCATAATATTTCTCCTGATTGAAAGTGACAAATATATTTCAAGACCTTTTCTTTATTAATTTCTCATTTCAGAAATATGCAAAATAAAAACCAACCTTTCAAACGTTTACTACAAATGGCATTTTTTTTTCTATTTTACTTTGAACACGATTGAGGAACAAGAGGTGAAAGTGAAGATTAAACAAAGTATTTATTTTTTAAGATTTCACTAGACCTCTAACATCAGGGCAAACTTAGTTCAATCCTCCATATAAACAATGTGGGTTATTGGCTTCAATGGACATTGGTTACACTTGACTGTCAACTATTAATATACTGATGAGAAGAAAAATACCTCTGTGATTAGTTTAAAGTTAGGCAGTAAGATAAATTACCCCAAACATTCAGTTTCCTGATTATTTCGTTTTCAGGACTTAGCGCTACTTTGGGATAGTACAAAGTAGAGTGAAGTCATAGATTTTGCAAATATCTATTAATGGCACAGTGAGATGTTTGTTTTTCATCATGAAGCCTCAGAATTGGAAAATAACAATGGCACTGAAACTTGGAGATGATGATGATGATGATGAATACGTAGACCTTAATTACAGATGGATTATCGATCATCAAACCAGCTCTCTGTTTTAAGAGAGCTTAGGGGGTGAAGAGGAAAGAACACATGGATTCTCAGATCAAGATTGTCAGTATTTCCTCAGACTGATAAGAAGTGGTTTAGCAAATGATAGGTACATCAGCACTATCCAGCATTCTTATAAGTCTTTTCACCATTGAACTAAATGTAGGCCACGGTTTTCCAAAAACTCTGAACATGAAAGGTTACAGGCCTCATTCTCCACACATACCGATTTAGTATTAAAAACATCATGACAATAAGGGCAGCAGCAGGAAACAAATACAATTAGCAAAGGAAGCCTGGGTAAAACATTTAAACCCACAACGTTTATACATTAGTTCAGTGACTCATTTCAAATTTAGCTTTTCAATTCATCTGTCTCCAGGTGTCCTCTATTTCATATCTAGATCTAATTTTTTTTCATAGAATTATGTGTCACTAAAACAGCTGAGAAAATAAAATTTCACCTTCCCAAATTGTTTGCAGCTTCAAAGAGCATAATACAGTGTTATTTTTATACAGAAAGCTCTGCCTTTTTTACCTTGAAGAGTAATTTTCAGGTTTTTAACATGTTATTACTATTTTGGGTCTTACATAAAACCTATCATTTGAGGAGTTTGAGACATGCCGCCACACTAATTCTTATAACAGTATTTTGAAATCACTATTACTATTATCACTTAATGGAAAAAAACATATGCTTGTGATTTTCTTGAGATTTAATGCTCAATAAATGACCAACTTCTATTGGGTCAGATGATCAGTTATTTATCAAAAATCACATTCTCTCCTCTATTATTCTACCAACTAGAACATGGTAGCTTTTCTTAGACAGGTAGACTAGATAAAGTAAAGTTATAATATCCAAGGTACTGCTTTTTATACCTATTCTGGAATACAATAAAACCAACAAAATTATTTGCCTCTATACGACTAATAACATCAGATTTTTGTTTTGGACCTCCAAAGGGATATGGAAGTCTTCTGAAATACACACACACACACACACACACATATGTATTCAGAATCCTCAGGATTTATTTTTTGTGTAGATTATTGAATTACAAGTTTTTTAAATTCCAGTTCTTACTTTGCATTTCATTACATTTACTCCATCTTTTCAGTCTACATTTCCTTGAAATTCATGAGGCAATATCTTCTGTCTCCTGCTTTTCAACTTTTAAGGCTTCATTATATCATGGAAGTTCTCACATCTTCTCTAGAGATTACTATAAAATAGCAAGAAAGGGGTAGAAAACAATGTGCACCAACCTAGCCAATGTGGTAGATTATACACTTAGGTACAATAAAAATTATTTTTATATTCAAAATTTGGTATTGCTCTTTGCCTTCAATCAAGCAAATACTTTCATAAATATTGTAAAAAAAAAATAGATGTGTTAAAATCCATGTTTCAGCGTATAACTTTATTTTGAAAGGAAAACAGCAATCAGAACTCGCACCTATTAATCACTTTTTACGTTCTAGGTATTATGCTTTTTAAACAATACTCATGATTTCACTTGACTACAGCCTACTTCTACATAATAGGTAGAAGTGTCTCATTTGCAAAATTTGTACCAAAAAATATGTACCTATTTTGCAAATGAGACACTTGTCCAAAGTCACATGGAAGTTAAACAATTTACCTAAGATAATAGAGTAACTGATGGGGAGCAATTCAAAATCCGGTCTAATTCCAAAGACTATGTCCTCTCCACTATTCAATCGAATGGGCATAGTATTTTTAGTACGCAGTTTGTTTAGCATTATTTCAGAACCATATCTATATACGACAATGCTTCTTTCTCCGGAGCTACAAGAGAAGTAGTACAGCATATAATCAAAGAGGAGTAATTTAAAAGGCTAAATTGGGAAACTGGATATTCCAATTTGTTGTTTGAAAAGCTGTAAATCAATTTTAGTCCATCAATCAATAATATGATAGAATCATACAAAAGACATTGAAGACAACAATGGATTTAAACTGGGAAACTGAATTAAACTCTTAAATATGTAAGTCTCTGATTCATGGATTTAATTTTTTTATATGTCTAGAGCCCTTCTACATTTATACTATGAAGCACATTTTTATATGTTGTAACTATGAGAGCATCCCCCAAGAATACATGCAATGAGATAAATCATGGGAGATGACAGGGAAGGGGAAGTGTGAGAGAATATTCTTTTTAGAGATTTTTTTCCCTGTCATTTTTCATTTTTGTAGCATTGTTTTAGTATAACATTCTCTACATAGTTCATATCTTCCAAAATATGTTTGAAATCTGAATGCACCCTACATCTCAAGCTATTGTTTTACTAAAATGGAAAATGAATAGGGATATTTAACAGTGGTGCATGAATTTGGATTTAATAAAGGCCATATGCATAGCTTTGTAGGAGCCATTTCAACCACTGTATATACTTTAAGACTGATAGATTTTTAAAAGGAGATTGCATGAGATTCAAAAGGAAAATATGTTCTTTACAAATATTATTATTCCATCTGGGTCAGTAGAGAGTAAGGTGATTTAATTTTGGAACGTATCTTTAGAGAATGGATAATAAGTCATCAATTTCTGGTTTTAGAAAGTTACTTTTTCTGTATACCACATTTGTTTTTATTTCTAAAATTTACTGGCATCTCTTCCTTTTCCTCATCAAACATTTATTGATCATTAATTTTTTTCATAAGACTATGAAGAAGATTAAGATCTAGTCTCTAATCTGTTGTGATTTGAAATCTGGTAGTAAGGACAGGGCATTTACAATCAAGGTAATCAATAATTAGTGATAATTAGACAATAATAAAGGTACGTATCTTAAGAGCTATAACATGGATGGCAGCTATGTGACTTGAGGCTGTTCCTTCTCTCTTGTGGTCATAGTAGACATTGACAATTAATCATGATACTTTCTGGCTGAAGATTAAATCTTCTTTGGTACTGAATCCTGGCTTGGTGTTACCTGCAAATCAACATTATCATTCGAGATGAAACATCTGTGCTATTCCTGTACTATGGGGATCATACAATGATATGCTAGGAATTCAGAGGAAGAAATGGTTAGAGATATATCTACTGGAGAAGTAAGTTATGAGCTTTCACTTAAAAAGAATGATAAGACATAAACTAATGGAATACGGGACTAGTAGGGCATTCTTGATTATAGAAGAACACAAGGGTCCTTACTTGTGGTGTGTCATGGAATAGTCAGGAAACAATTTGAACTGACAGCATTACAAAGGGTTGCAAGACAAGACAATGCCTAGCTAAGGCGATGGAATTTTACCTTGTTGCCACATACTCTTCTCAGAAAGGGTTCTGTGCCAGAGATCTAGATTTGGGCATCATTGATACAAAATAATAATAATCAGGAATAGGTTACATCACATGGAGATATATGTAGAGTAAGAAAAGAATACCTGCCTTTGAGAGATAGAAAAGAATCCTGCAAAGGAGATCTAGGAGTAGTACCAGGAGAAGAGCCAGTTACAAAGTCTAGAGAGGGCTTCCAGAAGGAAGAGTGGTCATCAGTGTCAAGTGATGCTTAGAGGCCCTAAAGGTGAGGGTTGAGAAGAGTCATTGAATTTCACAGCAAAGCAAGTAATATAATTTTGCTAGAAAAACGGACAGAGTAATTTTGGTGGAATAATGACAATGGAGATGGGAGTGAAGGACAGAAGCCAGACTTCAGAAGCAATTGAAAAATGTACACTATTCTGTTAACAGGATGGATATATGATGGTGACTGGGAAACAAGGGCTTTTGTTTATTTGCTTACTTGATAAACACGAAAGAAGGCTTAGCATATATAAATGATGGTGGAAAGGAGCCAGTAGGGAAAAGGAAGATGAAAATGTGGGGTAATGGATAACTGATAGGGTGAGGTCCCTGAGCAGGTGCAAGGCTTTGGGATCTAGCCCAAAGGTGGATATATAAATAGGAACGGGAAGAATACAGACATAGAGTCTTATAAACTCTTATAAATACACATACTATGTAAAGCTTTGTAACCTCCTAATTTAGATATCTTCTACATATCTCTCCCCAGAGGTCTAGATCTATAGATTCAACTGTCTATGGAAACATGATACTTGATTATCAAAAAAAGTATGTAAAATTCAACATGTAAAATATTTAATTCTTGATCTTTTTCCATTCCCACAAACTAACTCCTTATAAGGGAATAACAGTGTCATGCATTCAGTTGCTCATGGTATAAATCTGTTTGCATTATAATTGACTCTTCAGTCTTCCTCACCAAAACCACATCTAATCAATGACTAGATTCTGTTGTTTCTATTTTATAAATGTCTCTGTACTTGTCTATTTTTCTTTTCCTCACTGTTGGTAACTCAATTTACTCCAACATCATCTCTTCCCTTGATTACTACAAAAACAATGATGGCTTTCTTGCTTCCAATTTTATCAAAATCTTTCCTCCAATTCATTTCCTGGTCCAAGGTCCCTTTCCGGGATAAAGGATCACAATATCAGTAGGGAAAACGAACACCAAGTGGCTCATTGAAAATTTTTAACTTTGAAAGTTCTATTATACTGTTAAGTCTGCTTGATATGGTTTACAAGGTCTTTTACAACCTTACCCATCTTTACTTCTGTTGTCTCATGTCTCAAATCTCCAGTGACTCTCTAGGGGGCATGTTTCTTCACATTCACATGGTCAACCACTGTACGTTCCTTACTGTGGTGAATCTTGAAAATCACTTCCTCTGGTACGTAAGCCTTCTCTGCACTCAGTAGTCCTTTTCAGGGGGCTGTCTTATGGGTCTCTGGTAGTGTCTTAACCTTCTCCTATCATATGTGTGTTTATCACTTACAATGTAGTTTCCTCTTATTTGTTTCCCCAGTGAACTCTAAGAATTTGAGGACAGGATTTGTCATTCATTATTGTATCTACAGTGTCCAGTACATATTTATTCCATAAATATGTATTTAATTAAATCAAATCGGTCAATGATGTGCAGGGTAAATTAGAAGGGGTGGAAAAGTAACTGGACATAGGGATGTCGGGAAGCCATAATTGTTTCATATTCTACTCTGTAGCTTTCATATGCAAATCGAATCAGAATACCTAGAAAAAAGTCAACTTTATTAAATCAAGTTATTGGTGTTATTATTTACCAGGTTTTTCCTCCCGAGATTCTTAACTATTGACTGCAATGATCAGGTGTAGTTCATCCATGTGAAAAATATATAACAATACATGAATGGGTTTTATCTCAGAATCATATTAAGATGATAAAAAAATTAGTTGAGAATGAACTGACACTCAGAGTTGAGAATCATACTTGACCATATAGTAAATCTAAGCATACTTATTTACAATGTATTATACATGAAATACTATATGTTTTTGATATAAATTTCAAATTCTTGTCATGAAAGAACCAATAGTAATACTTGGGCAGGTATGGTAAAAATAACACTTTTTTCTGTACACTTTTCCTTCTCTGGCAAATTCTGATTATCTTTTCCTCTTCCACTCAATACTCATTTTTCCATAAGAGTTTGTGGTAGGATCTCTCTTTCTTGATTTAGAGCCATTTTTACTATTTCCAGAAAATTCTTAATCTTTGCTTATGAGTATTCACTAAGTTCACTTTAAATACCAAATTTTAATCAATGGGAGCTTTTAAGAAGGTATCATCTCTCAATTACACTCTGTAAAATGCTAGCACTAATTGCTTATTATCTTAAAATGGTTTCCTTTTCTGCTGACGTGATTTTTCAGTTCTCTGGGTTTTGCTCCTGGGCCTTTCACTGTTCAGAGGAGAAACAGTTTTATCTTACACATGATTTTTCAGGATGATTAATATTCTGAGAGGAGTCTGAGCTACTTTCCTCATGGTCAGAAATAAGGACTTCTTGCTATATCTCGTTTAACTCCCTTAACTAACTCCTTTCCCTCCTCATTCTCCACCAAGCAGGTTACAAATATCACTGTTTAGTTTTAGCAGTGTGATGTTAATTACACAAGCACAATTCTTGCCTGATCATTTACATTTATAAATAACCTGTATGGCTATATAAGACTAATAATGTATGAATAGGCACAATCTTTTTTTTTTTTTTTAATGAAATTAATTTAGGTTGTTGGAACACAGAAAATTCTAAAAAAGTATATTGGAGGCATGACAAATTTTTCTACATAATCTTTACATGAACTCTCTATAATAATGACCACAAAGCAATAAGAAATTCTGACCACTATCTCTCCTGTTGTCTTCTTGTCTTTTTCATGGTTCTGCACCTTAGGAAAAAAGCATGGATAAGGGACTTACTATTTTTTGATTGATTACCTTTTATGTGCAAGATAGCTATATATATTAGTCAACTTTATTTTTATTTGTTTTTAAAGGGATGCAGTTTCCAAACAGACCTGCTGTCTCCCCATAGTGCTCTGAGGTGGGGCCAGTCCTTCTGAGTCATCCTGAATTGGAGCAAGTGGACCAACATTTACACTCCCACCTCAAGCAGTCACTGTATGTAGACTGCCCCTAGGCAGGGCCTATGGGCCCAGGAAAGGCAGCTCTGTTCAGCTGAGGGCAACTCCAGAGAAAGCAGACAGCTGAGAGCAGTCAGCGGATGGTACTCCAAGCATCTTGGAAATAAGCCCTTCCGTTCCTAAAGAGGGATCTGGAAGGTGACTCACAGCATCCACGATGCCTAGTAAAGCCACTCTAACATGGCCAGCTTTCTGAGTCATTTTGTCCCTGGGTCCACCATCTGTCATCCTAGTCTGGGATTTCTACTTTACCAATTTGCAGAAAAATTTGGATTAAAAACATTTTGTGTAAGTGTTCAGATGTTTGCATATTGGTAAAGACTAACTAGCCAAGTGGTTGACTGATTTTTCAACTTTAAGCTTTAAACTGCATTACATAATATCTATCATATAAAGAGTTCATGGATTCTAGAACTTAGATTTGTATGTTTTAGAGACCACAGATTCTTAAGTTAAACAAACAAACAAACAAACACTATAAATTGAGGGAAATTTCTTCTTGGGAAGTCGCCAGGGTTCCTTAAGGAGGGTGTCCACGTCTTCCTACACTTTTGGTAGGCACACAGCTAGTTCTCAGTGAACACTGGCTGATGAAGCTACCCTCTCCGTATCCCTCATCCAGAATCATCTAAGCTAGTAGCACTACCCCACATATATCCTGGGGACTAAGGATATACTGAAGTCCACACTTACCACCCTTTTACCCAATCCTGAAAGGTCCCATGTATTGAAAAACTTGTCTATATTTGTGCAAGACCATGAATTGTTAGTTGTCCCATCAAGTTATTTCAATTTGGAAATTTGGCTCCCTGCTTTAAACAGTAGGCTGACCATAGTGCCAACGTGCTTCATTTATGAAGATTGTCAGATCCTGCCTGGTTCTGAGCCTCTTTGCCTCATGTCAATTGTTCTTAACCCTACTTATAGGCACAGCATTCCAGGACAAAGCTTAAGGGTACCTATGAAAAATTTAGGGAGCTCGAGCAATTCTTTGTGACTCAAATAACCCAGACCTTGGGCTAGAAATCTAGCTGGATAGGTGACCTTGGCCTCATTTCTGAGACTTAAGTTCCACATTTGCCCTGCGTCTGAGAGCTGGATCCTGTTGTGTTCCCTGTCTCAGAAATGCATGCAGTACCCTGGGATCTGTCCTTTGGAGGGTTTGTGCAGCCTTGCACACTTCCCTGATTCTGCCTGCCTCTTTGGACCTCCCAATGTTGACCTCAACTGGATTTCCCAGAGAAGCTTCCCTTTTCAAGCCATTTAAGTCTCTTTTAAAAAGATTTTTATTAAAATATAGCTAATATGCAATATTATTAATATAATAACATATATTTCAGGTGTACATCATAGCTATTCAGCAGTGCTCACCTGGCACTATACAGAGTTATTACCCCATTATTAATTATATTCCCTATGCTGAAGAAGTGATCACCATGATAAGTCCAGCAACCATCTGACACTGTGCCATGCTATCACAATATTATTAACTATATTAATTATATTAACTATATTTCTTATGCTGTGTATCTTATCCCCAAGACTTACGTGTTTTATATCTGGAATTTTATCTGGAATTTTAAACCTGTTACACTTTTTACCTTTCCTATTATTGATTATATGCCCTATGCTTTACATCCCATGACTGTTTTATAACTACCAATTTGCATTTCTTAATCCTGCCACCTTTTTTACCCTTCTCCCAATACCCCTCCCATCTATCACCCCGATAGATCTAGTACCCATCTGATGCCATACATAGTTATTACAATATTATTGACTATATTCCCTATCCCCTACCCTACATCCCCATGACTACTGTGTAACACCCAATTTGTACTTCTTAACCCTTTCCCCTTTACACTGAGCCTCAAACCGCCTCCGATCTGGCAACCAACAAAATATTCTCTCTATGAGTTTCTTTCTGTTTGTTTGTTTATTTTGTTCTTTAGATTCCACTTCTAAGTGAAATCATATGACATTTGTCTTTCGCTGTCTGACTTACTACATTCAGCACAACACCCTCTATGTCCATCCACGTTGTCGCAGATGGCAAGATTTCGGTCATTTTTGTGGCTGAGTAATATTCCACTGTATATATATACCACCTTTTCTTTATCCATTTATCCATTCAGGGACACCCAGATTGTCTTCATATCTTGGCTTATGTAAATAATGCTGCAATGAACATATGGATGAGCATGTGCCCTTGAAGTAGCATTTTGGCTTTGTTCAGATAAATACCAGAAGTGGGGTTACTAGGTCCTTTTTTGTCTCTTTTTATAGTCTTTGTTTTAAAGTCTATTTTGTCTAGTGTAAGTATTGCTACCACAGGTTTTTTCATTTGTCTGTTTGTTTCAATTTTCATGAAATATGTTTTTCTAACCCTTTAGTTTCAGTCTGTGTGTCTTTTGACCTGAAGTGAGTCTTTTGTAAGCAGTATATGTAGGGTCCTATTTTCTTATCGATTCAGCTGCCCTATCTTTTGATTGGAGCATTTAATCCATTTCTATTGAAAGTGATTTTTGATAGGTATGTAGTTACTGCCATTTTATTATTCATATATTTAATTTTGTGTGTGTGTGTGTGTTGAATAAGTCCCTCTAAGATTCCTTGTAATATTGGTTTGGTGGTGATGAACTCCTTTAGCTTTTTCTTGTCTGGGAAGCTCTTTATCTGTCCTTTGAATCTAAATGATAGCTTTGTAGATATCACGTATTTTGTGCCAGTTCCTTCTGGCCTGCAGAGTTTCTGTTGAGAAATCAGCTGTTAGTTTTATGGGAGCTCCCTTGTAGGTAGCTCCCTACCTACAAGCAGAAACTGCTTTTCTCTTGCTGCTTTTAAGATTCTTTCTTTGTATTTAACCTTTGGCGTTTTAATTATGGTGTGTCTTGGTGTTGGCCTGTTTGAATTCACCTTGTTTGGGACTCTCTGTGCTTCCTTGGGCTTGTATGTCTATTTCGTTCACCAGGTTAGGGAAGTTTTCTGTCATTATTTCTTCAAATACATTTTCAATTCCTTGCTCTCTCTCTTTTCCTTCTGGTACCCCTATAATGCGAATGTGGGTATGCTTGAGGTTGTCCCAGAGGCAGCTTATACTTTCCTCAAATTTTTGGATTTTTTTTCTTTTTGCATTCTGATTGGGTGTTTTATGTTACCTTATCTTCTATATTGCTGGTTTGATTTTCTGCTTCATTTAATCTACTATTGATGCCCTATAATGTATTCTTCATTTCCATTATTGTATTTTTTATTTCTGACTGGTTCTTAATTATGTTTTCTATCTCCATTTTTATGTTTCCTACCTCTTTGTTGAGGTTCTCCCTGAGATCATTGAGCACCCTTACAACCAATATTTGGAACTCTGCATCTGGTAGATTATTTGTCTCCATTTTGTTTAGTTCTTTACTGGAGTTTTGTTCTGTTCTTTTATTTGGGAGATGTTTCTTGTCTCCCCATTTTGACTGTCTCCTTCTGTTTGTTTCTACATATTAGGTAGGATTACATTGTCTCCCAGTCTTAGTAGAGTGGCCATATGTAGTAGATGTGCTGTGGTGCTCAGTGGCGCAATCTTCCTGGTCACTTGAAGCATGTACTCCAGCTGTGTTTCTTATGTGGATTGTGTGTACCTTACTCTTGTAGTTGAGGCTTGGTTGCTATTTCCACATTATTGGAAGGGATTGACCCTTGGGCTCATTGGTTGTGAGAATTGGCCTTAAATACAGTGAAGAGTTGTGGTACAGGGCCTCACCCTACAGAGAAGGATCTGCCTCAGCAGAGCTGTGGTCCTTGCCCACTCTGCCCCTTGGATGTGTCATCCTTAGAGGTGGCTGTGTGATACTCCAGCTCGCTTTGAACCTCACCTCTGGGGGTGACAGCCCCAGGGCTACCTGAGAGGAGACCCACTGCAGGTCAAGTTCCGCCACAGCTCATATCTCACCTGGGGCCTCCCAGCAGTAGCCACAAAGAAATTGCCAGATGGCCAGCCCCCTCCATGTCGTGCTTGGAAGTACCTTGAGAAGCCAAGCCGTGAACCAAGGCTGGCTGCTGGAAGTGCTGAGCTTCAGGCTGCTGAGGCAGAGGTACAGGACATGCTCAAGCCAGATGCTGCTTGTCTGGTTCTGCAAACATTTGAGAGACCCTAGAAAAGTCTGCAGCATGAGACAAGGCAGGTGGTTTGTATGAAAAATCCACTGAGAACAGCTTGGGTGTGCCTGAAAATTGGGTCTCGAATCACCAGGGCATGGAGAATGAAGGGCATAAGCCAACTTGATTGACTCAGATATGGTGGCCATCTGTGTCTGCACGTTGGGAAAGGGGAGGGCTCAAGAAAGAAACAATGGCCTTGTGGGGACAGAGCCAGGAGTGCAGTTTCCAGGCTCTCGGCTCACCTGGAAAGGTGCTGACTCAGGTAGTAAATGGCCATCAACTGTGATTGGATGGCCATCAGCTGTGGCTAGTTGCCGGCAGCTGTAACCAGTGAGCTATTGGCCACTAATATAACTGCTGTGGCTATGCTAGCAGCAAAATGGGAGCTAGCAAGAAGATGGTGGCTGAGCTAGCAAGCGCAGATTGCAGTTAGCATGGTGGGTTGCAGATTGTGTGGATCCTGCTTCCTGTGTCTCCGGCCCAGCCGCCAGTAAGAATATAGTAGTATGACTCCCCTATCTATGACTCCGTGGGTCTTCCTTTTTGGCCTCACCATGTCCTGCATTCTTATGTGGGGAGCAGGACTAGAGACTCCACATGCCACCCTGCATGACAGGCCTCCAACAGCTCTGCCATCCAGGAGAAAGCTGCCCCTCCCACCATTGTCCTGAAGCCATACAACTTGATTCGTCCTTGTATGTCCCTGCTGCCTCTCAAGCTGCTGTCCCAGCTCTGGAGCTCAGAGGCAATGATTCTGTTGGTGAGTAAGTCCATGCATAGTCCCTTTAAGAGGAGCTCCTGGCAATCCAGCCACCCTCCATCTCACTCAGTCACAATCTCTGCTAGTTTTCACAACCAGAAATTATGAGGACTTGTCTCCCCAGCACTGGAACCCTGAGCTGGGGAGGGGCTGGGACCCCTCATTTCTCCAGGGAGACCTCTGAAGCCGAGATATCCCTCCCAATTTTTAATGGTCACATGCAGCCTGTTCTGCCCCTTCTATCAGCCTCAAGGTGGCTTTTTCTGCAACTTCTTAATTGTAGGGCTTTGGTTCAGCAAGATTTTAGGTGATTCTCAATGATGCTTGTTTTGTAATTTAGTTGTAATTTTGATGTGGTCATGAGAAAAGGTAAGCACTGTGTTTACCTACTGCCTCATTTTGACCGGAAATCCCTAGTCATCTCATTTTTAACTCTTAAAAAAGTAATAATATTCAAAAGTCCATAATGAGTATTTATTAAAGATCTTTTAGCATGGTCAGTGAGACAAGCGTAATCTTTGCCCTCCCAGAGAAAATAATTAGTCAGGGAAAAAAGATACCATGTTTCCTTGAAAATAAGACCTAGCCAGACAATCAGCTCTAATGCATCTTTTGGAGCAAAAATTAATATAAGACCCAGTATGATATGATATGATATGATATGATATGATATGATATGATATGATATGACATGATACAATATGATATGATATTATAACGACCTGTTCTTATATTATAGTAAAATAAGACCGGGTCTTATATTAATGTTTGCTCCAAAAGACGCATTAGAGCTGATTGTCCAGCTAGGTCTTATTTTTGGGAAAATACGGTAGTTGTTTTCTAAGTGGATATAGCAATGTGTAATGAAGCTCAAGATGTTAGTAAACAATGAACAAACAAAAAAACAAAGCAAAAATAAATCCAAAATCATGTTTTTGACCCTAAAAAAAACTTCAAGAATTATACTTGTAATAGTTGGGTGAATCGAAGTCAGGAGAGGTTGTTGTGGTTACAGAGTACACTGAACTTCATGTTGCAGCAGTGGGCAATGTGTGTGAAGACCAGGTAGTGCCAGGTGAGTCATAGGAGAGGTGCCTAAGGTCTTGGTGCCAGAAAAGTAGAGGTAGGGCTTGAATCCAGACCTATCTTATCCCAAGCCTGAACTTTTTCATGATATCACATTGAATCTATATATTAGATGACAGATATTTAAGAGAGGAGTTCAGCACCATAGACATGAAAATACTTTGAAAACTTTCTGGAAATTTCTTGTATACAACTTTGTAGAAAAACAGGGATGAAACTGTGAAGTATCGAATATTCATCTTCAGTATCCCATTCTTCTTTTTCTATCTCCTTCCCAGTTTTCTTCCTACCTCCTCTGTGTTGCTTTACCAGCTCATGGTCCAAGTATCTCATGGTTCCAGATACTATCTATATAGAAATTAGAAAATTAAGTTATTCACTAATTACAATTTGCCTGCTAAAAGAAACTTCATTGTCTAATCATTTCAAGTGGTACATTCTAAACTATCCAAAGAAACATGTCAGTGGGGCAACCAGATGACATTTTCTGTGCAACCCAAACCAATAATTACAAAAGTTCAGATGGAGGGGAGAGCAGCACTGGGCTAGAGATTTTAAAAAAATATGAGTGTTATTACACAAACCGTCAAATTTCCCTCAGATTCCAATGTTTAGGAAGAAATCTTATTTGCCTTTGCTTAAACCAGAAATTCGTGCTAACAGAAATGCCTTGATGCAGTGCTTGAGAAATGACTTAGGCTCAGAGGTAGCCCTGAGATTGATTCTGGAATCTTCTTACTCTGTACTCTATATGTATATATAAAAGTATTAATATTTGCCTAATTTTGGATGTGGGTTGGGGAAACTGGAAGAGATTAGATAGAGGATCCAGATGTTCTCTCTTGAACTATTTGTTAAAATTTGGCTTGGATCAGTAATTATAAAATGAACTTAATAATAGGTTCTGTGCCTCATGTTAATTGCTGGTCATGTTAATCCATTTTCTGGTGGTCAGGAAATCTCATCCCTACTTTCAAAACAATTAATAACAATTAACAACCCTTCAGTCAAATCTACATTCAGTTCTTAAATCAGTCAATCCAGTCCCTGCTACCAATGCATGCTTGATTATTGCTCATACAGTATTTATTTTAAAGTTCTAATAAGGAGGATTTGAATTTTTAGTAATGGCCATTTGACACTCTTTTTCATGCTAAATTTTCACTAATAGGGATGTTTCTGACAAAGATATGTGTTTTAATCAATCATAATGTTGTGGCTGTCATTACTGAGTAAAATATATGTCAGTTGTCTCTCCTTTACCATACTTTATACGAGGTCAAACAATTAAGTTCGCGAAGTCATCCTAGAAAAAGTGCTACATAACTCATTGCTGAATAGCACTATGGTCACCTTTGAAGTACTCCCCTTGGGAAGCTATGCACTGATGCCAGCACCTAGTCCACCTTTCAAAGCCATTTTGGAACTCTTTTTCTGGAATGGCCATCAGAGCTGTCATTGTATTACCCTTGATATCCTGAATGTTATCAAAATGTCTTTCTTTCAATATTTCCTTTATCTTCAGGTAAAGAAAGACATCATTGGGGGCCAGGTCAGGTGAGTAGGGAAGGTGTTCCAGTACAGTTATTTGTTTACTGACTAAAAAGTTCCTCACAGACAGTGCCGTGTGAGCTGGTACATTGTTGTGATGCAAGAGACATGATTTTTCTCGGAAAATTTCAGGTTTTTTTCATCTAACTTTTTCATGCAGCCTTTTTAGTGCTTCCAAACAGTAAACTTGGTTAACTGTTTCTCCAGTTGGTACAAATTCATAATGAATAATCCCTCTGATATCAAAAAAGGTTAGCATCATCATTGAAACAAGTTTGTGAACCTAATTGTCAGACCTCGTAACTAGGGGCAAATTTACCCTGCTACACATAGAAGGGGATTATAATCATTTCAACATTTCCAGCAAAATATTCATAGATGTTACTAAAAACGTGGTATGAGGCCAAATAACTGGAAAATGCTGAGTTTTTACAAAAATTTCTCAGCTCTAAAACTTTTAAACACTTTTAATATGCTAATATAAGTTTTGGGCTTCTAAGAGGGAATTGTGGGATGCTGAGTTCTTGAAACCTGTTTGACTATAGAAATCCTTTTCAACAGAACATCTTATTAGAATACACTTTGAAGAGTGCTGGATTAAGCGTCCACTCAGCCTACTTCCAGTCACTTTAATATTTAAGGCTGACCTTCCAGAGTGCTGAGCTGATTTCTGTATGCCTTAGTTGCTTGTAAAACAGTTTTAAAAGTATTTTATTCTTTAAAATGTTTCTTCTCTCTGAAGGTATTTAAGATCTGGGTCCTTGGTAAAATTGTGAAATTGGCCATATTTGCCTTTGGTATGTTCTCACCATTCTTTAAAATGTGTTTCTCTGTCTTCGTTAAGTTTCTTTGTTTTCCAGAAGCTTGTTCCTTAATATCCATGTTCTTATTCTTGCTTTAAAATGTCCAGAGTCACCCACTTACACCCTTTCTTGGTATAGCTTTTCATTGAGGCACATCACACAGGACATAAATGTCCATTCTCTACCATCACAATGTGCTCTGCTGCATTTATTTCATCAGAGCCCAGCCCTCAGGTACAAGGTGTGATCAAACAATATGGGCGAATGTTTAAATAAAAAAATATATATATTACCTTAAAAGACACATTGCCATTAATCCCCCTCAAAATACTTCCCCTTGCTTCAAATACACTTATCCCACTGTTCTTGCCACTTTTTGAAGCAGTTTTGGAAGTCCTCTTTCATGAGTGTCTTTAATTGCGCTGTTGTGGCTGCCTCTATGTCCTGAATCATTTTGACTTTGGGGAAGAGCCAGAAGTCCCATGATGTCAGATCTGGTGAATAAGGTGGATGAGGGACACACCGCAATCCTTTTATTTGACAGAAATTGCCATACACCAGAAGTGATGTGTGACATGGAGTGTTGTCATGATGGAGGATGATTTATGGCACACTTTAAAAAACACACCTCTCAACCGTAGCTCACACCCTACTGACTGCACCAAACAAGTTGAAACTTGTCATACACTGTTACGAAGGTTCAACATGCCACTTCCCATACTGAAGATCCCTGCCTTTTTTTTTTCCCCCTCAGATGGTACTCGGTAGCAGCATTCATTGTTTTTTTGTGATCTTAGCAGTTCCTGTGGAAAAAATCATGAATTGGAATACATTTTATTTTATTTTTATTTTTTATTTTTTTTAAGGAAGGTGCATCTCACAGTGGACCATATGGGGATCAAACCAGCCATCTTGGTGTTATTAGCACCACGCTTTAACCAACTGAACTAACCAGCTACCCCCATCATCTGACACATTTTGATGCAAATAGGTGTCATTTCAAATTACAGCAATAGCATTCATACTCTAAACTCATCCTGAGTTTAACATAGCCAGAACGAACTCTAAATTGTATCTGAAAAGATTTTTCTTTAAGTTCTTCCTGTGAAAACAGTATCATCAAATAATTCCGTATCTTTTCTGCTTATCTCCCCCCTCCCTTTTTCTCATATTGTCGGTAAGATATGAGCATAAAGTATAATAAATATCTTACATGTGTAAATTGCTTTGCATTCATATTACTTCAATTAATCCTTACCATAAAGGAGATGAGGCAGGCATTAATGTCTTGCTATGACACTAACCTGTAGCAGTTCTTTGATTTCCAAAAGTCAGAATGGCAGAGACTCTTAATTGGCCCCCAATATCCAGTTTCCCTTCTATACAAATAGAATTGTTGTTATCTTGGTATGTGGCTGCCCCGTTAATTGCTGTGCTTTCCAGATTTCCTTACTGGCTAAGTATAGTCATATGATTGAAGTTCTGGCCAATGGAAAGAAAATAGACATGACAAGTTCAATTTCTTAGTCTTATCTTACAATGAAGGGATGCCTTTTTCTCCTCTTTTTTCTCCTTTCTTGATGACTGGAATGCAAAATTGCCACCTTGGACTACATGGGTAAGGGAAAAACCCCAGGGATGTCAGAACAAAAATATGGAAGGACACTCAGATCTGTGTGACCACAATTACTACCACATCAGCTCAGATTTTATGTGTGAAGACATAAACTTTTGTCTTTTAAGACATTATCACTTTGCGCCTCATTTATAGCTGCTAAGCCTATATCATATCTGTAATGGTAACTGAACAGAAGAGGCATTTTTAATGAATCAATTATTTGTTATGATGCCTTATACATACAGTTCATCTTTGTATAGTGGTTAATATCATATCAACCTGGGAACTCTCCACATATAGGAGACGTACTTTGTCATAAACTGCCTTGTATAGTACGGTTTTACTTTCATGTTAATTGAAAACAATATTATAAATATTATTTTTATGTTTTTCATATGAAGTAAAATAGTGAGGGACCTTACTGACATATCTCTATTCTGTAGTCTCTCAAAAATATATATTTTTAGACTTTTTCTTCATGCTCATTTATTACACTTCTCTCAGAATCTAATATTTAGGACAAAAGGTGTGCTTATGCTAGTACTCATTTTGTCTTACTCTTTAATGTTTACAGTGCCTACTCTCTGGTGTGAAAAGTAGTAGTAAGAATTTATTGGACTTTTCCCCCTCAGCACAGAACAAGGAGTGACCAAACATGACTATTTGGGCAGGATTATTGTGAAATGAGTATCCAGCATCACACTGCCAACAATTTACTGGAAGATTTAACTTGGATAATAAAAATTGAATTTCTGTGGGCTTATAGCAGTCACGTATTGGAAAATATTTTTACTTATCTTAAATAATCTTAAAGTCTCAAAGTTTCTCTGGAAACAGAAGCAATATTTTTGCTAATTTAAATACTTTAAAACGTTTTTACTGGGTAAAAACGTGTTTGACTGCTTATTTCTTTGGCTTTGCAAGTGTCATTTAGATTTGTGCTGTGCTTTGGAAGTAAACTCAGTCATAGAAAACATGTTTTTATTTTGGTTCAGTAAGACAATATTCTTTCTTCAGTTATAAATGTAAGATTTTTATAAATAAATGAGTGGATGCATATGTCTTGGATGCTTATTTTTCTTAAATCTACAGATATCAGTATGGTGTTAAAAAACATACAATTTTTTTCAGGAAAAGACAAGTTCTTTCTTGCCTTTGTTTACTTCCAGGCTTTCAATAAGCAAGGCTTTTCAGTGCAAGCTAGCTTCTTTAGGGCAGCACAGTGGACACTGTCATGGGACAGAAGAGCTGCACTGTAAGCAAGACTTCCTGGACTGTGTTTCTGGAAGTTATATAGTTTCAACAAAGCCTAGGCTGTCTCATTTGGACAGATTGTGATAAATTCCATTTTAACTCAATGATATGACCAAATAAACTCGATAAGAGATAACTATAAAGTTTATTAATTCTTTGCAACACTATTAAATGATGAATAAAGAAGTTAATTCTCTTGCTTGATCCATCAAAATTGCTCACAGAATTTGAGAACAAATACAAATAACATTTTTCAAGTGCTGCTACATCCTGAACAGGAAAAACATTGTTCCTAAATATATTTTAAATATTGCATTTTAAAAAATTAATACATATGTTTTATATCACCATCAATAAAGTGGAAAATTTGTGTGTGATAAAATGCCACTGACTTTTCCTTTCTTTCCAAACCTTAAGTGCTATTCTCTAAAGGCAAACTCTTTTACTGTATGTTGTTTTGTTTTTGTTTCCTCTAACTTTGGATAATATAGTTATTTACTTATTTCTTGAATAAAATTTGAACAATATTTATTGACTCTATAATATGAAAGATGAGTATTTTTTTCATGTTCTCTCTTCTCTACTCCCAAATCTTAATATTTGTGTCATTATTTTTAGTCATATGGGATAAGTTTAAATAATATACATACATATATTTCTAGTTCCTGATTTGATCAACTTTGATAGAATCTTTTAGGTCTTCATTTGTTAAGTGAAAATATTATATCTTAATATTTTGCTCTACCTTTCTAATTTGTCTCCCTCCCCCCATCTTTTAATCCCATCTTCTGTCAGTTGCACTTTTTTACTTTTTAGTAAATGTCAATATCATTAATATTTACATTATATACTTAACCACAAGCAGGTACTGAGGGCTTCCTCCATAGATAATAAGGCCACTTAAGTACCTATAACCAGCATATAATGACCATGAAAATATTGTTGGGTGTGGAGTTAGGTAGTTGCTGAGATTACATTTCCTTCTCTCTAAGTATAGTGCTGTTGAAGGCAAATGTTGTCTCTAATGATGTTAAATAGAGTCTCTTTTCTTATGTTCTACCAATTGCTTGAAATCATGCCCCATTTCAGTTGGCTTCGTAATTGTACCATTAAATATTTTTGTTATTGTTTTCCCTTACATTTCTGTTATTCTTTCACAGTTTACCTTTATCACAAGCTCAATATTTTTAAATTCTTTATTATATACTTTATTCTTTTAAGCGGCCTTCTTCTCCCTAATCAATGATGACTTTTGTAGACTACATCCATCCTTCTGTCCTCCTGCTTCAATACCACAGCACCAAAATTATCTTGGAAATGTCCTTAATTTTATTGGTTGGATCTCTATCTCTGTCTCTGTCTCTCTGTCTCTTTCTGTCTTTCTCTCTCTCTGTCTCTTACTTTTCTATTATTTGTTGTAGCAAACTCTTAAGTTGTTATCTGAAGTATTTTACATAAAAGATGTACTTTTTGAACATGTCAGAAATTGCCTTCATTGTGTCTTTACAGTTAATTGGTATTTGGGCTTATTATAGAATTCTAGATCTTTGAGAGCATTATTTCCTTGGTTTTCAATAACTGGTGTTGCCACGGAAAAGCCAGATGCTAGTTAGCTGGTTTGTTCAATTTCTCTTTGGAACATTTTAGGATCTTCTTTTTCTCCTTGATGACATGACATGTCTAGATGTGGATCTGTTATTTTCTTTGCACTTGTTGTTCAGTAAGTTTTTTTTTTTCCTTTTCATTCTGAAGACATGTATCCTTCCAGTCTCAGAAAATTTTCATTTATTATTTTGTTTGCTATTTTGTTTTCCTCCATTACTCTCTTCTTTCCCTCTGGAATTCCTGTGAATGCAATATTGGACTTTCTGGCTTTGAAGGACTTTCTGGTTTTGTTCTGAAAGTATTGGACCTGAGATCAGTCTCTAGTACCTGAGTGTGACCCTTGTCCAATAGCCAAGAAGAAAATGGGAACCTCAGTCTTACAACCACAGGATCTGAATTCTGCCAACAACCAGAATGAGCTTGGAAGAGGATCTGAAGTTCAGATGAGATTGTACTTTGGCTGAAACCTTGATTTCAGACTTATGAGATCCTGAGCAGGAGAAATCAGATATACAATGCCTGGACTTCTGATATAAGAAACTGTAAGATAATAAATGGGCATTGTTTTAAGTCATAAGTTTGTAGTAATTAGTTTCTCAGCAATGGGAAACTAATACACTTTGTATTTTTGCTCTTTATTCTGGAAGATTTATTAGATGCTATTTTCCAGTCTTTCTGAAGTTTATTTTTCTTAAGAAATAGTTTTTTTTAAATCTTGAAAAGCTCCTCTTGTGCTATGTGTTTTCTCTTTCACAGCACTCATGTTTTGTTTTAAGGATGCGATTCTTTTATAATCACTCTGAGAATGCTGGAGTTGTTTTAAAGTTCTCTCAATACCCTTATTATCTCTCCTTTTCACGGGTCAGTTTGATATTTTTCTTTCATGTAGTTAAGTTTCCTAATATGTCTGGTAGTGTTTGTTTCCCACACTTTCAAAAGGAGTGCTAATGAGGGTTTATTTAATTTAATTTTGTTTTGTTTTGTTTTGCTGTAGAAGTGTCTTTTCTAGTACTTCTTGAAGGTCTCTTCAAGATCTCTCTCTTGAGTTAGAATTCTGAATGGGAATCCCATGTATGTGTGTGGGGGGGGCACTAAAGGCTGAGTGGTGGACTCACTCTGCCTTTAGATTGGGGTTACTGTGAGCCAACCCTCTTGCTGTTGGAATTAAAATTGGCTGAATGAGAACTCTACTCTGGAGCATCTCTATTCACACGAGCTTTTCCAAAACTGTTCAATTCTGTTAGAGATTATCTTCTATTTTTAAAGCCTGGATTTAAGTGACAGATGCTTGTGTTTTACATAGGGTTGGAAATGAATTGGATGGTGCTGAGGATGGCTAGTGGTACTATTGCCCCATACACAAACTTCAGTTATCCATCTTTGGTTCTCTTCCCTTCCCTTCCCTTCCCTTCCCTTCCCTTCCCTTCCCTTCCCTTCCCTTCCCTTCCCTTCCCTTCCCTTCCCTTCCCTTCTCTTCTCCTCCCTTCCTTCTTCCCTCCCTTCCTCCCACTCCATCATCCCTTTTTTCCTTCCTTCCTTCCTTCCTTCCTTCCTTCCTTCCTTCCTTCCTTCCTTCCTTCCTTCCCTCCCTCGCCTCCCTCCCTCCCTCCCTCCCTCCCTTCCTCCCTCCCTCCTGGTCATCAGGTCATTGCACAATTGAAGCGTGGCTTTCTTTTTGCATAGCTTTCTCTTGCTTTATTTTACTTTACTTTTTGCCATTCATTCCTTAAACCACTTTTGTTTCTTCCTTTCATAGATATACTAATATATTTGATCAATTTGTATATATCTACTCTTGTAAACTATGTTTTTTGTAATTAATTTATACTTATTATATTGTTCTATAGATATATTTTTCACTCAATATGCTGTTTTTTAGATCATATATATGTATATGTATATACATATATATGTAATATGTATATATATACATACATACATATATATGTATATATACACATACACATGTATGTCAGTTTCTACATACAAAAATCTCCTCATACAGAATTTAGGCTTGGAATTGTAGACAAAGAAGCATACCACAGAGGAGATAGCTACTGCCTAAAATGGAGACCACACAGTCTAAATAGAGCTGAGAGGTAAAGCAAAAGTAAATCCTAAAAACCCAACTTGAGACCTGGATACAGCTAGGCTTAGTGAGATCTACAACTAGACCATTCAGTTTTTTGAACTAACACATTCTCCTTTTGCTTAAGACAGTTGGATTGGATTTTTGTCATGAACACTTGAAGAGTACTGGCAAAACATGTTCTAAACCACATATAATACAAACATAAAGGAACCAAATGTACCACTGGGTTTAAATGATATATAATATATTGTTGGTTTACCTTAGCTACTAAGTAAAAATGATCACCCCATATTGCCTACCTTTTATCTTATGATTTATATAGTTCTTGGAAAGCACTGACCTATTGTTAAATAATTTAAAATTATTTTAAGCTATATTGTCAAATACGTGTGCATGTGTTTATGTTCTACAATCTTGTTAAGGGACTAAAAGTGTTTCTCATTTATGGTCATCTTCTTAATCCACAGCAAAGATTGAGTTTTTGTATATAGTCATTTAACATATTATTGTTCTTCAAAATATGATGGGTACTCTAAACAAAATGACCATGTAACAATCTTTAAGTCAAAGTTAATCTTTGATTTTATTTGTGTATATCTCTGCAAGGAACATCTGTGATCATTAAGAAGAAGAAGATAGTGATGCTTTAGTAAAGGTCATTC
Organism: Rhinolophus sinicus; assembly: GCF_036562045.2. Lineage (NCBI taxonomy): Eukaryota > Metazoa > Chordata > Mammalia > Chiroptera > Rhinolophidae > Rhinolophus > Rhinolophus sinicus. Next base: position 36,298,944 of record NC_133758.1, on the reverse strand, counting down.
TTTCCATCAAGTCAGTACTGCATTTATTCTCTATACAGGGTATCCTATGTAATTATACGCTTTGTCTTTCAGAAAGCAAAGAAGACGGGTACTGGTCACCTGCCATCTCTGGAAATTTTCACTATATTTTGAATGTTGGTTTTATCTCTTTTTACCTTTATCATTTTTAAATTAATATTGTTTTATTTGTTTTTTTCCAGATTTTCTCAATACTTGTATCACATCATATCCTAGCGTATTTATATATTTATAGTGGGGGGGTTTTGTCTCTTTATAGAGATTGTCACTCTACATTTAGGGATAGACTTACCCACATATATTGCTACTTATTTCTAATATATAATTTTTAAATGTGCTTACTTTGATTATGCAAAATAACTCCAGATTATGTCTGTATACATTATGGCAGATTTAATATTAGTATTTAATATAATTGTAGTTTATTCATTATCTTGGGTCTTGTATACAGTGTCTTTTCATAGTGTCATGTTAATATTTTTCAATTTCTGTGCTCTGTTGTAAAAGTATATGATATTCTGAAATAACCTGTTTTCTGAGATGTCTACAGCCAGGATTGGCTAGTAACTAACTCTGAAAAACCTATTACATATTCCTTCTTGCACAGCTCCAGGGAGGGGCAGGGATGTGGTAGGTCACAACATTCACTGAACCTTATCATGCCTTGTTTTCCTATTTTTTTCCCCACTTGTCCTTAATCCTCATTAAGGAAGGATTTCATCTCATACTGAAATTGACACTCCATAGGAAGTGTCAGAAACTGACAAAACATCATAGCCTGCTTGGTAATAAAAATTAAATAATTGATGTTATTCATTTTCTTATGCAACCTAATTATTTTGGGGAAGCTTTGGGCGAAAGCATGCCAGTTTCTTAAATTTTCATGGCTAAATGTTAAATACTACTTTGAAATGATACACTATGTTTAGTGTTTTTGCTAAAAAAGGGGGACATATACTATAGTTTGAATTCATGTTACTGTTCTTCTGATTAGATATAGATTTGTGCTTACTATTATTTGGGTTTCCTGTTTATCTTTTAGAAAAGTTACAATTCAGAATGACCCAGAGTAAGATAGGTAACATAATGGATAAGAATAGACTGAGTGATGCTTGGATTTAATCAGAATCTGCTACTTGATTCTTTCATTACTTGCTCTTTTAGCATCATGCACATTTTCTTTATCAGCATCAGGTGGAGCTCTCCAACAGGTGAAAACAACAGTGCTGTTGCCATTTGGCTCTCTGCTGGAAGCATTGGGGCCCGTTAGCCACCATTTTATGAGTTCATAATTTTTTTGTTATTTTACCTATTATTTCTTTTGCCTGAAAAGTACCCATTCCTCCTTTTCACTGAGTTGAAATCCCAGTCATATCTGAGGTCATGTTAATGTGCATCTTTTCTATAAAGACCTGTCTTACCTTTGAAGCACATATTGATCTCATATTCATTGAATCCTTACAGTCAAAAATCAGCAGTTTAGTACTAATTTTTTCTGAATTGTTCATTGATTCTTGACTCAGATACCATAAGTTCCAGAAAGATATGGAAGTGACTCTTTACTTCTGCTAGCACCTGGCAAAAACTAAGCACATAGTAGGTTCTTTTTTAAACACAGATTTTTATTAAAATGTAGTTAGCATGCAATATTATATTAGTTTCAGGTATACACCATAGTTATTCAACATTTATATACTGAAAGAAGTGATCACCATGATAAGTACAATTTAAATGATCTCCCTGACTTGTCTAGTACCCACCTGGCACTATACATAGTTATTACTATACATATTATTGACTTCCTTATGCTTTATTTTACATCTCTGTGACTATTTTGTAACTAAAAATTTGTATGTCATCATCCCTTCATCTTTTTCAACCTGCTCCCCAAACCCTCTTCCATATATCACACTGATAAATCTAGTATCCATCTGACGCCATACATAGTTATTACAATAATATTGATAATATTCCTTATGCTATACTCTACAACCCATGAATACTATGTGACAACCAAATTGTACTTCTTAATCCCTTCCACTTTTTCACCCATCCTTTAACTCCCCTGCCATCTGGCAACCATCAAAATGTTCTCTGGGTCTATGAGTTTCTTTCTATTTTGTTTGTTTGTTTATTTTGTTCTTTGGATCACACATATAAGTGAAATCACATTGCATCTGTCTTTCTCTGTCTGACATACTTCACTCAGTACAGTACCCTCCAGGTCCATCCATGCCTGTGCAGATGACAAGAATCTATTCCCTTTCATGGCTCAGCAATATTCCATTGTATACAGGTAACACCTCCTCTTTATCAATTTATCCATCCACGGACACCTAGGCTGTTTCCATATATTGGCCATTGTAAACAATGCTTCAGTGAACGTATGGATACACACATCCCCTCAAAGTAGTGTTTTGGGTTTCTTCAGATAAATCCCCAGTAGTGAGGTTACTGAGTCCTTCTTTGTCTCTTGTTATAACCATTGTTTTAAAGTCTATTTTGTCTGGTATAAGTATTGCTACCCCAGCGTTTTTGTTGTTGTTGTTTACATTTTCATGAAATATTTTTTCTCATCTCTTTACTTTCAGTCTGTGTGTGTCTTTCGATCTGAAGTGAGTTTCTTGTAGGTAGCATATGTAAGGGTCTTATTTTCTGATCTATTCGGCCACCCTATCTTTTGATTAAACCATTTAATCCATTTGCATTTAAAGTAATTGTTGATAGATATGCAGTTATTGCTAGTATATATATAGATAATGCAGTTATATATATATATGCTCCGCCCCCCTTTGTCTTAAAGAAATCTCTGTAAGATTCCTTATAGTACTGATTTGGTGGTGATGAACTCCTTTACCTTTTTCTTGTCTGGGAAGCTATCTGTTCTTCGATTCTAAATGGTAGTTTTTGCCAGGCAGAGTAATCTTGGTTGTAGGTCGTTGCTTTTCATTACTTTGAATACTTTATGCCAGTCACTTCTGTTCTGCAAAGTTTGTGTTGAGAAATTAGCTGAGTCTTATGGGAACTCCCTTGGAAGTAACTAACTGCCTTTCTCTTGCTGCTTTAAAGATTATTTATTTGTCTTTAACCCATGACATTTTCATTATGATATGTCTTGCTTTGGGCCTCTCTGTGTTCATCTTTAGGACTCTCTGTGCTTCCTGGGCTTGTATGTCTATTTCCTTTGCCAGGTTAGGGAAGTTTTCTGTCATTATTTCTTCAAATAGTTTTCAATTCCTTTTTCTCTCTCTTCTCCTGGGGTACCACTATGATTCAAATGTTGGTAGACTTGTAGTTCTCCCAGAGACCTCTTAAACTACCCTCACTTTTTTTTTTTTCTGTTCTGTTTAGGTGTGTTTTTCTACCCTTCTGCTTCATCTGATCTGTTGGTTCCGTCTAATGTAATCTTCATTTTCAGTTATTGCATTCTTTATTTCTGATTGGTTCTTTTTTACAACCTTTTTCTCCATCTATATGTTTCCTATCTCTTTCTTGAAGTTTTCCCTGAGATCACTAAGCATCCTTATAACTATTATTTTGAACTTAGCATCTGGAAGATTGCTTGTCTCTGTTTTGTTTATTTCTTTTCTGGAGTTTGTTCTATTGTTTCATTTGAGAAATGTTTTGTTGTTTCCTCATTTTGACTCTCTCCATGTGTTCTATGTATTATGTAGGTCTGCTATGTCTTCCAGTCTTAGTAGAGTGTCCTTATGCAGTAGGTGTCCTGTGGGGCCCCTGGCGCAGTCTCCCTGGTCACCAGAGCCAGGTACTCCAGCTGTGTCCAATGTGTGGAGTGTGTATGCCCTTTTGTTGTAGTTGAGTCTCGGTTGCTGTTTATACATCAATGGGAGTGACTGTCCATTGGGCTGATTTGTTGTAAGGACTGGTCATAACTACAGTGGAGGAGTTGTGGAGCAGGAGCTGACCCTACAGAGCAGGATTTGCTTTAGCAGGGTTCTGGTGCCTGCTCTGTGTGTCCTTTGGTGGTATCATCCTTGGAGATGACCAGGTGATGCTCCAGCTGGGCCCAAAGCTGGCCACCAGGCATGTTATCCCCAGGGCCTCCTAGGATGGGACCTGTTGCAGGCCAAGTTGAGCCACAGCCTATGCCCTGTTCAGGGCCACCTGATATAAGTCACGAAGCAATGTGCAGAAATCTACCTTTCATGCTGGGCTTGTAGATGCCTCGAGAGGCCAAGCTATAAACGAAGGCCAGGTGCTGCTAGTATCAGGTGTATGTGATACACCAAAGCAAATTTCTGCTTTTTTGAGTTTTGTGAAGCTTTGAGAGATTTTTAGGAACGTCTGCAGTATGAATCAAGACAGTCTCTTTGTATGGAAAAGCCACTGGAAGCAGCTTGGGTGGATCAGAAAGTTGGGTGGGGTTTGGTCTCAGGGAATCACTAGGACAGCGTGAACAAATAGTGATAGCCATGTTGATGGAGGCTCCAGTATGGCAGCTGCCTATATCTGCATGCTGGGAGGAGGAACAGCTGAACAAAGAAACAATGGTTTCTGCCAGCTCCTCAGTCCTGGAGAAAGTTCCCCCTCCAGCCTTTACTCTGAAGCCAGCCAATTCAGTTCCTCCCCATATGTCCCTGGTGCCTTTCCAGCTGCTGCCCCAATACAGGAGCTCAGAGCAGGTGAGTCCATCAGTGAGTAAGTTTGTATGTGGGCCCTTTAAAAGGAGCACCTAGGACTGCAGCCCCCCTCATCTCGCTCAGCTACAATCTCCGCTGGTTTTCACAGCCAGAAGTTATGGGGACTTTTCTCCTCGGTGCTGAAACCCTGGGCTGGGGAGCCTCGTGTGTGGCTGGGACCCCTTGATCCTTCAGGGAGGGACCTCCAGAGCTGAGATATTTCTCCCAATTTGTAATGTTCCCACCCAGTTGTGGGACTATCCTGTTCCTTGTCTCTGCCCCTCCTACCAGTCTCGAGGTGGCTTCTTCTTATGTCATTGTAGGGCCTCAATACAGCTAGACTTCAGGTGATTCTCAATGATGGTTGTTCTGTAGTTTAGTGTAATTTTGTTGCAGTTGTGAGAGGCAGTAAGCACAGCATTTACCTACTCTACCATCTTGACTGGAAATCAGTAGGTTCTTAATATATATTGATCTCTTAGAATTTTAAACCATTTTTGTAAATACATAACACTATAAAGGAACTAATCATCTGTCAGTTCCCTCTGTTCCAATGAAGAGAAAATATTGGGTTCAGAGAAAACTCTAATGTTTAATGACCTTAGAAATGTTAGGGTCAACAGAAGTTATTCTAAGTTTTAGTTAATTATGTTAGCTGAGTTTTATAATTGATTTGTAACACTATTAATTACATAGTATATAAGAAAAATTACACTGCTGTGTTAGTACAACATACAAATATCTAGCCAAATAATTTTAGTCAAATCACAATTAAAGTTCTTCAGCTCTTGTTTCTCTTTCGATAACAAAACTGTGTGCATTTTATTTTCTCTTTTAATGTATTTTTCTAGGAGACAGCCAATTGTTATGTTACATCTTTAGTTCGTGCATTAAAAATGACTGGTATAACTATTACCCACTGTGAAATTTAGTTTGTATTGCTTAGAAGTTTGAAAAGACTGTACCTATTTATTAAACTTGAATAACTGCTATTGGTTACTTAAATTAACTTATTGTTGATAATCATGTCCATAATTTAGAGTTAGTGTTTCATTACAGTATCTTTCAAAATAATGTTGGTGTGGAAAGTTAGCAATGTACTAGGGTAATTAAATTAAAGTATTTATATTAAAGTTTGAAAATATTTATGTTATATAAACATTAGTTTAGGCAGAATGGAACATGACCCATACTAGAATTATCATGTCTGCAAGTGTTTTATTTACTTGAACATTCTTTAAAAGGTAATTTCAATCAAAGTGGTTCTCCCAAGCATAATTTGAAATATTTGAAGTTATATCAATAACAGCTGATAGCCTGATATAGAAGGATAACTAGTATATCACTAATATGCTATTCTTAATATAACAGCTATTACATTTATGAAGTCTAATCAAGTAAGTAGCTAGACGGATTAGACAGGAAAATGAAGTAATGACATCTATGGAAGTCTCTCAAATAAGCTAATCCATGAATCTCATTAAGATATCTTTTCTTGATAGAATGTTGGGAGCAAGGGCAGGCTTGGATGCATTGCAGTTAATCCATTAAAGACAAGCAAATAGAAAAAAATGATGTATTCCTTAGGTTGGCCGTTGGGCGTCCTAGACAAAGCATAGCTACAGGAAGCTATCTGGCATATCTTTTCTCAACCTCCCTATAGCTACACAGGGTTTACATTGAGAATAAGGCAAAGACAGCCTTACAGTACAGAAATTACAAACACAGATAAAGATTCATAAAAATTACAACTAAGAGAACACACTATTTTAGCAGCATAATACTTTTGGAAGGAGGTGAGAAATTGATTGAAGATAGTCCTCCTGACAGTTATTTTTATTTAGTTTATCCCTCATCTTACGTACAGGCTTTGGACAAAATTCATTTTGACATGTTTAAGAGCACTAGGATATAAAACACTGACTGTAGCATTTATTGCTTGGACAAGTCAACAAACTATGGCACTTTTCACTGTTCCTCATTGCTTAAGTAAATTGTAGTGTAGTTGATAAAATAATAACTCAGCATAGGGATATTTCTCTGAAGGATATATCATCTCAAGTTGAACACTTCTGCCACTGTGCATTTTTATTGCAATTTTGAAAAATAATATTGTCAGGAAAAAAATGGATACATAATATATTTCATATATATGTGTATATATATATATGTATTTTATATGTACACATATGCATGCATATACATACATACATATGCCTCTCAGGAGAATTATTTTTCAATATGTTCTTTGAGAACAATTATTTTTTAAGTCAGTTTATTAAAGTATAATTGACATACAAAAATCTGTACATATTTAATGTGTATAATTTGGTGAGTTTGCAAATAAGTATACATCCATGAAACCATCACCAGACTATGCCATAAACACATCCATCAGCTCCAAAAGTTTCCTCCTGACCTCTATTTTATTATTATTGTTATTATTGTTTGTGTGATAACACAATATAAAATCCACCCTCTTGGAAACATTTAAAATATACAACAGTTTTGTTAACTGTAGGAACTGTGCTATACAGTGGATCTCTAGGACTTGTATAATCCAAACTTTGTACCCTTGGATAATACCTCCCTATTTCTCCCTCCTCACAGCCTCAGGCAACCACCATTCTGCTCTCTGCCTCTATGGGTTTGACTATTTTAGATTCCTCGTATAAGTGATATCATTTTTCCTTCTATGTCTAGCTTATTTCACATAGTATAATGTCTCCTTGTTGTGAAAGACAGGATTTCCTTCTCCTTTAAAGCTGGTGTGTGTGTGTGTGTGTGTGTGTGTGTGTATCCATTCATCCATCAATGGGCAGTTAGGTTGCTTCTATGTGTTAGCTATTGTGAATAATGCTGCAGTGAACATGGGAGAGCAGATACCTCTTTGAGAACCTGATTTCAATTTCTTTGGCTACATACCTAAAAGAGGGACTGCTGGATCATATAGCAGTTCTATTTCTAATTTTTTGAGGAATCTCCATATTATTTTCCTTAGTGGCTGCACCAATTTACATTTACATTAACAGTGCTGAAGTGATCTCTTTTCTACACATCCTTTTCAATACTTGCTTGCTTTTTTCTTTTTTTTTGGTAATAACCATCCTAACTGGTGTGAGGTAATACCTTACTGTAGCTTTGATTTGCATTTTCCTAGCAATTAATGAATTAAGCATCTTGTCATGTGTCTATCAGCCATTTGTATATCTTCTTTGGGGAAATGTCAATTCCATTCCTTTGCCAATTTTTAAGTCAGGTTATTATTATTATTTTTATTTGCTATTGAGCTATGGGAATTCCTTATGTATTTTGTATATTAATCCTTTATCAGATACGGTTTACAAATATCTTCTCCCATTCTGGAGATGGACTTTTCATTTTATTAATTGTTTCCTTTGTGTGTAGGAGCTTTTCAGTTCCATGTAGTCCCACTGGATTATTTTTGCTTTAGTTGTCTGTGCTTTCGGTATCATATCTAAGAAATCTTGCCAAAACCAATGTAAAGAAAGTTAGCCCTGTTTTCTTCTGGGAATTTTATGGATTCAGGTCTTATCTCTAAATCTTTAACTCATTTTGAGTTTTGTTGTTGTTGTTTGTTTGTTTTTTTGTAAAATAATGTTTCACTTTCACTTTTTTGCATTTGGTTTTCTAGTTTCTCAGCACTATCTATTGAAGAACCTGGCCTTTCCCCATTGTGTATTATTGGCACCCCTGTAAAAGATCAGTAGACTAAATAGGCAAAGGAGTATTTCTGGGCTCTCTATTCTGTTGTGTTGGTCTATATCTCTATATTTATGCCAATGCCATATTATTTTGATTACTTTACCTTTGTAATATAATTTGAAATCAGGAAATGTGATGCCTACAGTTTTTTTTTCTTCTTATTCAATATTTCTTTGGCTATTTAGAGTCTTCTGTGGTTCCATATGAATTTGAGGATTACTTTTTCTATTTATTTAAAAAATACCATTAAGATTTTGATAGGGATTGCACTGAATCTGTAGATCAGTTTTGGTAGTATGGACATTTTAACGGTTTTTAAGGTCATGAACATGGGATGTCTTTCCATTTATATTTCTACTTTAATTTCTTTTATCAATGTTTTATAGTTTTCAGTATATACATCTTTCACTTCTTAAGGTTTTTCCTAAGTGCTTTATTCTTTTTTTGAGCCATTGTAAACTATTTTAATAATTTTTAGAAAGATTGTTGCTTCATAGAAATTCAAATTCTTTTTAATTTAGATTTTATATCCTGCTAAATTCATTTATTAATTCTAAGTGGTGTGTGTGTGTGTGTGTGTGTGTGTGTGTGTGTGTGTGTGTAATCTTTAGGATATACTATATAAATAAGATCATGTTACCTGTAAATAAATATGTTTTTACATCTTCCTTTCTATATGGGTGCCTTTTATTTCTTTTTCTGGCCTAATTGTTCTGGCTAGGACTTCTAATACTACGAGGTCTGACAATTACATTTGTGAACTTGCCACCACGCGCTTACACTGGCAGCACTGTACAAACAGTTCAGGGAGGTTTCATAATCTTAGTATATCAGTGTCTCACAGCTGTGTTCATGTCAACGTGTGATGGTGTCTTGTTGAGTGGAGTGCATTATTGTTGCTGTGTGTTTTTGTGTGTTGTCACGAGAATGTCTGAGCTTCTATTAGAGCAAAAAATAAACATTAAATTTCTTGTTAAACGTGGCAAAAGTGGAAGTGAAATCAGGGACATGTTAGTCCAAGTTTATGGGGATAATTCTATGAAGAAAATGGCAGTGTACAAATGGATTAAGCGTTTTTCTGAGTGATGAGAACGCTTCACTGATGAAGAGAGGTCAGGGCGGCCAGTAACAAGCAGAATTGATGAAAACATTGCAAAACGTCGACGAATTGTGTGTCAAAATCATCAGCTGACTGTGAGAAGCATAGCAGACCAAGTAAACATTGATAGAGAAACAGGAAAATCTTAACTGAAAATCTTGTTATGAGAAAGGTGTGTGCTAATATTGTACTGAAGGAGCACACATAAAGAAAAGCAAAGGAGAGTTGAAGTTTGCCAAGACCTTTTGGAGAGGCAAGACAATGTTTTGGCCATCTTATCAGTGGTAATGAAACATGGGTGTACGAATACAACCCTGAAACAAAGCCTCAAAGTGCACAATGGAAGTCAGCCATTTTTCCACAACCAAAAATGTCTGTCAGTCCAAAATCAAGAGTCAAAACAATGTTGCTAAACTTTTTTATATCAGAGGGATTATTCATTATTAATTTGTACCATTATGAGTTAACCAAGTTTACTATTTGGAAGTCATGAGAAGGCTGCATGAAAAAGTTAGATGAAAATGACCTGAAGTTTTCACCAACAATTCGTGGCTCTTATATCACAACAATGCACCAGCTAACAGGGCACTGTCTGAGGGAGTTTTTAGCCAGTAAACAAATAACTGTTTTAGAAAACCCTCCCCACTCACCTGATCTGGTCCCCAATTACTTCTTTCTTTACCTGAAGATAAAGGAAATATTGAAAGGAAGACATTTTGATGACATTCAGGACCTCAAGGGTAATATAGTGACAGCTGTGATGGCCATTCCAGAAAAAGAGCTCCAAAATCGCTTTGAAGGGTGGACTAGGAACTGATGTTGGTGCATAGTTGGGGAGTACTTGGAAGGTGACCATAGTGATATTCAGGAATGAGGTATGCAGCACTTTTTCTAGGATGAGTGTGTGAATTTAATTATCAGAACTTAATTGAATAGAAGTGGCAGGATTGGGTATCTTTGCCTTGTTGCAGATATTAGACAAATATCACCTCCAGTTTTTTACAACTGAGTGTAATGTTATCTGTGGGTTTTTCATATCGGGCTTTTATTATGTAGTGTTATGTTCATTCAGAATCTTGTTCCAGATATTAGAGAAATATCACCTCCAGTTTTTCACAACTGAGTATAATGTTATCTGTGGGTTTTTCATATCTGGCTTTTATTATGTAGTGTTATGTTCATTCAGAATCTACCATGTTTCCCTGAAAATAAGACCTAGCCAGACAATAAGCTCTAATGCATCTTTTGGAGCAAAAATTAACATAAGACCTAGTCTTATTTTAATATAAGACTGGGTATAATATAATATAATATAATATAATATAATATAATATAATATAATAATACCCGGTCTTATATTAATTTTTGCTTCAAAAGACACAGTAGAGCTGATAGTCTGGCTAGGTCTTATATTTGGGGAAACATGATAAATTTTGGGGAACTTTATCAGCGGTGAATTTTGTCAAATGCTTTTCTGTATCTATTGAGATACTCATGATTTTTATCCTTCAGTTTGTTAACATGTTTCATCACATTGATGTATTTGCATATGTTAAAATTTCTTTACATTCTTGGAATAAATTCCTCTTGCTCATGGTGTATGATCCTTTTCATGTGCTATTGAATTTGGTTTACTAATATTTTGTTGAGGATTCTTGTATCCATATTTATCAGGGATATTGATCTGTATTTTTCTTGTGGTATCTCTGTCTGGTTTGTTATTAGTGTGATGAAAGCCTCATAAAATTGAGTTTGGAAGTGTTTTCTATTCTATTTTCTGGAAGATGTTACAAATAATTGGTATTAATTCTTCTTTAAATGGTTAGTAGAATTTACCAGTGAAAACCTTTATCCTGGTCTTTTTCTTCTTTTTTTCTGGGAAGTGTGTGATTACTGATTCAATTTCCTTATTTGTTATAGGTCTGTTCAGGCTTTCTTTTTCTTCTTGATTCAGTCTTGGTAGGTTGTATGTTTTCAGGAATTTATTAAATTCTTATAGGTTGTCCAAATCGTTGGTGTATAATTTTTCACAATAGTTCCTTATAAAACTATTTTTAATTTCTGTAATATTTGTTGTAATTTATTCTTATTTTTCTGATTTTATTTGTCTTCGCTCATTTTTTTGGTTAATCTAGCAAAGAGTTTGTTGATTTTATATTTAAAAAAACTCTTACTTTCATTGACTTTTTTGTATTGTTTTCCTATTCTCATTCATTTATTTATACTTCAGTCTTTACTATTTTCTTTCTTCTGCTAACATTAGGCTTAGTTTGTTCTTTTTTTTCCCTAATTTCTTGATGTGTAAAGTTAGGTTGTTTATTTGATATATATATATATATATATATATATATATATATATATATATATATATATATATATATATATAAGATTTGGTGTATTGTACTTTTATTTTCATTTGTCTCAAGATGTTTGTAATTCTCCTTTGATTTCTTCTTTGGCCCAATGGTTATTGAAAGATGTGTTGTTTTATTTTGCTGTATTTGTGAGTTTTTCTGTTTCCTTCTTTAAAATTAATTTCTAGTTTCATTTCATCTTGAGTTATAATTTTTAAAATTTGCTAAGATTTGTTTTGTGATATAACTATGGTTTATCCTGGAGAATGCACCATGTGGGGTTCATAATAATATGTATTCTGCTGTTGTTGGATGGAATGTTCTGCATGTATCTGTTGGTCTATTTGTTGAAATATAGTTCAAATCCAATGTTTCCTTATTGATTTATTGTCTGGATGATCTTAGCATTGATGAAAGTGGGATATGATGAAAGTGAAAGTCCTTTTACTGCTATTGTATCACTGTCTATTTGGATCCAATATTGGGTGCATATAATTTACAATTATTATATACTCTTAACGAATTGACCACTTTATCACTATATGACCTTTTTTATCTCTTGTTACAGTTTTCTTTCTTTCTTTTCTTTCTTTTTATTTTTTACTTAAAGTCTATTTTGTCTGATATAAAGAGAGCTTTCTTTTTGCATGGAAATCTTTTTCCATCTCTACTTGCAGCTTATGTATGTCCTCAACACTGAAGTGAGTCTCATGTAGGCAGCATATAGTTGGGTCTCATTGTTTTGTTTTGTTTTGTTTTAAATCCATTGAGCCACTGTATGCCTTTTCAGGAGAATTTAATTCATTTACATTTAAAGTAATTATTGATAGGTAAGGATTAAATAATGTCATCATATTGTTTTCTGTTTTGTAGTTTCTTTGTTTCTTTCTTCCTTTCTTGCTGTGTTCCTTTGTGAATTAATAATTGCAAGTGGTGTTATGCTTTCATATCTTTTTTTATGTTGTGTGTATCTATTATAGGGTTTTTTTTGTGATGACTATGATACTACATAAAATATTTTATAGATGTAGCAGTTCATTTTAAACTGAAGAATTAATTTTGATTGCTTACAAAAATCTACCCTTTACTTACACCCCCAATTTTGTTTTTGATGTCACAATTTAGCTCTTTTTATATTGTGCATCAACAATTATTATATCTATAGATATTTTTAATGCTTCTGTCCCTTAACCTTCATACTAGAGTTAAGTGATCAATACATGACTATATTACAGTATTAGAATATTCTGAATTTGACTACATGCTTACTTTCACCAATGTATTTTATATTTTCAATGTGTTTTTATGTTATTATTTAGTGTCCTTTCATTTCAGCGTGAAGAACTCCTTTCAGCATTCTTGTAAGACAGGTTTAGTGGTGATGAACTCCCTTAACTTTGGTTTGTCTGGGAAAAAATCTTTATATTTCCTTTATTTCTGAAGGAGGACTTTGCCAAATATTCTTAGTTGATAGTTTTTTGTTGTTTATTTTTTGTTCAGCAGTTTGAATATATTATCCCAGTATTTTCTGGCCTGTAAGATTTCTGGTGAGAAATCTTAGCCTTTTGGGTGTTCCCTTATAAGTGATAAGCTTCTTTGCTCTTGTTGCTTTTAAAATTTTCCTTGATATTTGGCAGTTCTATGATAATGTGTCTTGGAGAAGGTATCCTTCAGTTGAATTTGTTTCAGAACATATAAGCTTCATGAATTTAGATGTCCAAACCTCTCTCCAGATTTCAGAATTTTTCAGCTATTCTTTTGTTAAATAAGCTTTCTGCCCCTTTCTCCCTATCTTTTCCTGGGACTCCAAAAATGTATAGATTGTTTATTTTCGTGGTATCTTATAAGTCTCATAAACTCTCTCCTTTCTTTCTTTCTTTCTTTCTTTCTTTCTTTCTTTCTTTCTTTCTTTCTTTCTTCCTTCCTTCCTTCCTTCCTTCCTTCCTTCCTTCCTTCCTTCCTTCCTTCCTTCCTTTCTTTCTTTCTTTCTTTCTTTCTTTCTTGTCCAATTAAAAAAAGTACTAAAGTTATTGGGGTGACATTGGTTGTTAAAATTATGTAAGTTTCAAGTGTATAATTCTATAATACATCATGTACATATTGCATTGTGTGTTCACCACCCAAATATATTCTTCATCATCATATATTTGACCCCCTTTACTCTCTTCTATCACTGCCCAAGCCCTCTTACCCTCTGATAACTACTAAAATGTTGTCTGTGTCTATGAGTTTTTGTCTGTTTGTTTGTCCTGTTCATATGTTGCTTTCAGTTTTATATCCCACATATGACTGAAATCATATGGTTCTTGACTTTTTCTGTCTGACTTATTTTACTTAGGATGGTAATCTCAAGATCTATCTATGTTGTCACAATTGGCAGTATTTCTTCTTTTCTTATGAGTGAATAATATTCCATTGTATATATATACCTCATCTTCTATATCCAATCATCTGTTGAAGACACTCAGTTGTTTCCATGTCTTGGCCACTATGAATAATGCTGCAATGAACATAGAGGTAAATATGTCTTTATGGATAAATGTTTTCAGACTTTTTGGGTAGATACCAAGAAGAGGGATTGCTGTGTTATATGGTAATTCTATTCTTAATTTTTGGAGGAAACTCCATACTATTTTCCATAGTGGCTGTACCAATTTGCATTCCTACCATCAATATATGAGGATTTCTTTTTTCCCACAACCTCTCCAACAATTGTGTTTACTCGTCTTGTTGACAATAGCCATTCCAACAGGTGTGAGGTGGTATTTCATTGTGGTTTTGATTTACAGTTTTCTAATAGCTAATGAAATTGAGCATATTTTCATATATCTATTGGCCATTTGTATGTCTTCTTGGGAGAAGAGTCTGTTCATGTCCTCTGTCATTTTTTAATTGGATTGTTTGTTTTTTTGTCGTTGTTGTTGAGTTGTATGGGTTCTTTATATATTTTGGATATTGGCCCCTTATCAGAAGATCAGAGGTGTTGTTTGCAAATATCTTCTCCCATTTGGTTAGTTGCCTCTTTGTTTCATTGAGGGTTTCTTCTGTTCTGCAGAAGCTTGTTAGTTTGATATAGTCCCATTCATTTATATTTGCTTCTACTTCCCTTGACTTGTGGTCAAATTCATAAAATCCTCTCTAAACCTAAGGTCCATAAGTTTAGTATCTATGTTTTCTTCTATGCAATGTATTGTGTCAGGTCTTATATTTAGGTTTTTGATCTATTTTACAGTTAATTTTAATATATGGTGACAAATAGTAGTCTAATTTCATTCTTTTGCACATGGCTTTCCAATTTTCTCAGAACCATTTATTGAAGAGGTTTTCTTTTCTTCATTGTATGATTTTGGCTCCTTTGACAAAAAATTATCTACGTATGTGGGTTTATGTCTGCATTCTCAATTCTATTCCATTGGTCTGTGTCACTATGTTTCTGCCAATATCATTACTGTCACTTTGTAGTATAAATTCAAGTCAGGGAGTGTGATATCTGTGGCCTCATTCTTTTTTCTCAGAATTGCTTTGGCTATTTGGGGTCTTTTGTTATTCCATACAAATCTGATGATTTTTTTGTTCTATTTCTTTTAAAAAATGTCATTGAGGTTTTGATAGGGATTACATTAAATCTGTATATTGCTTTGGGTAATCTAGCAATTTTAACTGTGTTGATTCTTCCAATCCATGAACATGGAACATCTTTCCATTTCTATGTGTCTTCTTCAATTTCATCTAAGAATGTCTTATAGTTTTCAGTGTATAGGTCTTTCACATCTTTTGTTAAGTTTATTCTGAGGTATTTTATTCTTTTTGTTGTAATTGCAAAAGGAATTTTTTTTATTGTTCCTTTCTTTTTCTGAGATGTTATTGTTAGTATATACTGTGTTTCCCCGAAAATAAGACCTAGCAAAAATTAATGTAAGACTTGGTCTTATTTTAACATAAGACTGGGGATAATATAATATAATATAATATAATATAATATAATATAATAAATATAAAATACCAGGTCTTATATTAATTTTTGCTCCAAAAGACACATTAGAGCTGATAGTCCAGCTAGGTCTTATTTTTTTGGGAAACACGGTAGGAACACAGTGGATTTTTGTACATTGATTTTGTATCCTGTGACTTTACTGTATTTGTTTATTGTTTCTAATAGTTTTTTGGTGGAGTCTTTAGGGTTTTCTATATAAAGAATCATGTCATCTGCAGAAAGTGACAATTTAATTCCTTCATTCCCACTTTGGATGCTTTTTATTTCTTTCTCTTGTCTTATTGCTCTGTCTAGAACTTCCAACACTATGTTTAATAACAGTGGTGAGATGGGGCATCCCTCTCTTGTTCCTGTTCATAGAGGAAAAACTTTCAGTTTTTCACCATAGAGTATGCTATTAGCTGAGGGTTTGTCATATATGGCATTTATTATGTTGAAGTACTTTCCTTCGATTCCCATTTTATTAAGTGTTTTAATCATAAATGGATGTTGTACCTTGTCAAATGCTTTTTCTGCATCTATTCATATGATCATATGATTTTAATCCATTATTTTGTTTATGTGGTGTATCACATTGATCGATTCTCATATGTTGACCCATCCTTGTGCCCCTGGAGTGAACCCCACTTGATTGTGATATATAATCATTTGAATGTATTGTTACATTCAATTTACAAGTATTTTGTTTAGGATTTTTGCATCTGTATTCATCAGAAATATTGGTCTGTAGTTTTCTTTTTTGTGTGTGTTATTCTTAGGTTTTGGTATCAGGGTAATGTTACCCTCATAAAGTGAGTTAGGAAGTTTTGCCTCTTCTTCAATTTTTTGAAAGAGCTTGAGAAAGACAGGTATTAAATTATATTGGAATATTTGGTAGAATTCACTAGTGAAACCATCTGATCCTGGATTTTTGCTTTTGGGGAAATTTTAGGTGACTGTTTCAATTTCCTTACTGTTGGTTAGTCTATTTAGATTTTCCAGTTCTTCATGATTCCATCAAGGAAGGTTATATATTTCTAAGAACTTGTCCATTTTTTCTAGGTTATTGAATTTGGTGGCATATAGTCTTTCATAGTATTCTTCTTTTTATTTTTAACAGAGAAAGCATGTGTGGTTTATTCCAGGCATCGAAGCAAATCTGCCTAACATTCAAGACTCTCAGTGTCTCCATGTCTTTCATGTCCTGGAGTGTTTTAAAGATTACAGACCTTTCATTTTAGGATGACCTCACCCTGGTCTACCAAATGTTCTCTCATGACTAAATTCACACCATTTCATAGTATTCTTGTATGATCCTTTGTATTTCTGTGGTATCATAAATTCTTCTCTTTCATATCTGATTTTTTAAATTGTATCTTTATTTTCATTAGTGAGTCTAGACAGGGAGTTGTCAATTTTATTAATGTTTCCAGAGAACCAGCTGTTTGTTGCATTAATTTTTTCTATTGTCTTTTTGTTCTCTATTTCATTTAATTTGCTCTATTTTTTATTAAATCCGTCCTTCTGCTGACTTTGGGTTTCATTTGTTCTTCTTTTTCTAATACTTTAAGATGTAATGTTAAGTTGTTTACTTGGAATTTTCCAATATGTTATATTTTCATTCTCATTTGTTTCTATGTATCTTTTGATCTCTGCTGTTTCATTTTTGACCCAGTTGTTATGTAGTAGCATGCTATTTAATCTCCATTTATTTGTGGTTTTTCCAACTTTCTTTTTGCAGTTGATGTTTAATTTCAAAGCATTGTGGTTGGAGAATGTGCTTGGTGTGGTTTAAATCTTCTTAAATTTGTTGAGGGTAGTTTTGTGTCCCAAGACATGGTCTATTCTTGAAAATGTTCCATGTGCACTTTCGATAGGTTTGGGAAGTTCTCATTGACTTTGAATAGGCTATCTGTGCCCTTCTCCCTCTTTACTCCTTCGGATACACCCATTATTCTTATGTTGCTCTTTCTTTTTTTACTCTTTTTTTAAAAAATTTTATTTTATTAAATTTATTGGGGTGACAATTGTTAGTAAAATTACATAGATTTCAGGTGTACAATTCTGTATTACATCATCTATAAATCCCATTGTGTGTTCATCACCCAGAGTCAGTTCTCCTTCCATCACCATATATTCGATCCCCCTTACCCTCATCTCCCACCCCCCACTCCCCACCCCCCTTACCCTCTGGCAACCACTAAACTATTGTCTGTGTCTATGAGTTTCTGTTTCTCATTTGTTTGTCTTGTTCTTTTGTTGTTTTTGGTTTATATACCACATATCAGTGAAATCATATGGTTCTCTGCTTTTTCTGTCTGACTGATTTCGCTCAGCATTACTCTCTCAAGATCCATCCATGTTGTCACAAATGTTCCTAATGTTGCTCTTTCTGATGGAGTCAAATAATTCTCATAGAGTTTTATCCATTTCTTTTAGCTCTCAAGTCTCTCTACTTCCATCTGCATCATTTCCAGATTTCTATCTTTGATATCATTAATTCTTTCCTCTGTCTGGTTTGCTCTGCTTCTTAAGCTTGTTATTTCATTCTTCATCTCTTTTATTAGTTTTTTACCTCTAGAATTTCTATATGGTTCTTTTGAGGATTTCAGTCTCTTTGGTAAAGTATTCATTTTGTTCATTAATTTTACTTCTGAGTTCATTAAACTGCTTATCTGAGTTTTCTTGCAACTTGTTGAGTTTTTATTTTGAACTGCAATCTTGAATTTTCTGTCATTTAATTCACATGTTTCCATGTCATTATTTTCTGTAGATTTTCATTTTCTTTCTGGACTATCCTGTTACTTTGGTTGTTCACGGTCTTTGATGGATTATTCCTCCTCCTGGGCATTGATGGGGTTGAGCTCTGCAGCAGATTGATATGAATAGGTTTTCCTTTTATTTTTCAGTAAGTGGTGCTGGAGTGTTTTATTTTTCTCTTGCCCTGTTTCAGCTTCTGGAGGTGGGAGATTCCCTGGGGAAGTGGGCATCTCCTCTTTGACCATGTTGCCTTGGTCTCAGGGCACTACTCCTGTGAAAGAATGTGGTGAGTTGTGGGTTCTGTGTCCCTGAATTCCCAGTGTGGCCCCTTTAGCCAGATGCAATGCTGTGCTGCCTGAGATGTTACAGATACCCCTGCTGGGATCAGCTGCAAAGGGTAGGGGTAGGGTGGGCTGCGACAGGTAGCTGGTGTATTTGTGGTTTTATTCTCCTCTCCATAATGGCAACTGCCAGACCTAAACTGTCTGGCCTGTTATCTCCACCCTTGTCACTGGGATTGACCTGTGTGTGTCTGCCCCTCAAGAACTGTCGCTAGTTCTCAAGGCTATAGATACTCTGTTCTTCAATCTGACACTCACTGCTACAGTTTTTTTCTGGGGCCTGCTGCTAACACTGGGAACTTGTGGGGGAGGTGAACTCTCGGAGGGGAGAGGCAGCCATGCTCCATGGCTTTATTTGCTGCCTGGCAGCGAGGGCTGCTAGATCATAGCTATCACACCTTTCTATTTGGTCTCTGCCCTGCGGTCTCTGCCCCATCACTGGGTTCAGCCATACTGTATGCTGATCACTCAGGCAGGAAAGCTTGGGGACACAGAGTGTACCTGCAGTGTGAATCCTCCCCTCTCCTTGGAACAACAGGGAGCTCCAGGCTGTGTCCACACACCCGTCTCTGCTCTTCTCCCTTCCCTCCTCCCCTGTTTGCCCTGATTTGCCCACTTTAAGATATTTCAATGTGCAGATCTCTCAGACATGCTTGTGTGTGTTGTACAGGGAATCCTTTTTTGAGTTATATATGTTCAACTTGTTTTAACTCCAATGGAAGAGATTAAAGGGATCCTTCATGCCACCATGCTTCTGATGTCACTTTTATTTCTTTAATTAATTAACTTACTTTTTGCTTCTCTGATTGGACATTTTCAAACGATATGTCTTTGAGTTCACTGATTCTTTCTTCCATGTGGTTCAGCCTACTGTTGAACTGTATCAAATTCTGAAGTTCAGTCTATGTATTCTTCAGCTCCAAAATTTCTCTTTCACTCTTTTTATGTTTCCTATCTCTTTGTGGAACTTCTCATTTTGTTGTTGTATTGTTTTCTTGATTTTATTAAATTGCCTATGTGCGTTCTCTTATAAATCTCTGAGTATCTTTAGAAAAATTATTTTGAATTCTTTGTCAGGGAATTTGCATATATCTGTTTCTTTTGGGTCAATTACTGGATTTACTTTGTTCCTTTGAAGATGTTCCATCCCTGATTCTTCATGATCCCTGTAGCCAGACATAGCAGTCTGCACGGTTGAAGAAGCAGTCACCTCCTCCAGACTTCATGGGGAATTCAGTAATAAAGACCTTTACCTGAGGGTGAGGGCATGCTAAAACATGTTGTAACCTAACCCCAGGTGTAGTGGTGCAGGATACCAAGTGTGGGATGTGTGATGGCTTGGGGTCTGGTTGACACGATGTCTTGTTGGCCATGGTCATTGGAGTTCATAACATTGGAAACTACATGATCCTTGCTGAGAACTTAATTTGTTCACAGTGGTTGCTGAGGCTGTTCAGGTCCTCAGTGTTGCCTCTAGGTCCAGAAGTTAGGGACCAGGACATGTGATGGTGGTGACTGGATCTGGCAGTGCATACATTTGGCTGTGAAGGCTGACTACATGTGCATATGTACTTGCATGGGCTGGCTGCAGACACACACATAGTGGTGAAGGCCAGGGCCTGCAACAGAAGCTGTGGCCAACTGTGAGCCCACGATCAGCTGTATGGACCCTGGCTTTTTATGTGCACTCTGTGGCTACAGTCTTTTGCTCACAGGTGTGTGAAAAGAAGACAGTGAGAGGTGAGCCCAGTGGTGTATGCCAATGACAGGAGTTAGGGCCTGATCTGGGCCCACAAGAACCTTTGGGGACCATGGCTGTCCTTGTGACTCAAACAGCTGTAAAGGCTCACCATTGGTGTGTGCACAGCAGTGGAGGCCCATGATGGGAATTGAGCCAGTGGCATGCAGGTGCACAGCTGTGGGAGTTAGCTACAAACATGCATGTCTAAGGTGATGGTTGTCACCTGCTGGGGGTCTAGGCTGCTATCTTTCTTGTGAACAGCCTCAGAGGCCAGGGATGGCTGCTAGTGTGGATATTGGGATTCAGGTGGTTTGGGGGTAAGAGAGCAGAGAGGACCTCAAGTGACTGCAAATGTGATACCCTGTGGTGCAAAACCTCAGTGGTACTATATGCAGAGGGTCTATGGTTACTGTGCTGGCTGTTGATTTTTTCAGTGGCAAAAGCTGCTAGGTTTCTTTGTGGAGCAGGCCACTGGGAAATATATTTGCTTCCACTGCATGGCTGATACAGGTATCTCCTGTCCTTCTTCCTTCTTCCAATCTCCATCTAGATGTCTCAGCTTTCCCAGTCTTTGAGTGAGGTGAAACTAAAGCTGGTTTTCTACCCTTTTTGTGCAGACATTCTCAGGCTTTTTGTGTTTTTGAAGCTTCTTATGTGGACTTCTGAGCTTTCCCAGAAGTATTTTCGTTCATGGAAATTGTGTAATTGTTGATCTTTGTGTATGTGTGTGTGTGGGGGAGTGGGAGATGGGGAGATGAGAGGGATGGAGACTGATGTCTCCTGCTCTGCCATATTGATGATGTCACTCCACGATTTCATTCCATTGTGGTTGGCAAAGATAGGTGAGATGATTTCCATCTTCTTAATGTGTTAAAACTTATTTTGTGCTTTACCATGTCATCCATCCTGGAGAATGTTCTATGTGTGTTTGAGAAAATGTGTATTCTTCTGCTGTCCTATATATGTCTGTTAGGTACATTTGGTCTACATGTTGTTCAAGTCTGCTGTTTCATTATTAATTTTCTTTTAAGAGATCTGTCCACTATTTAAATTGGAATATTGAAATAGCCATGTATTATTGTATGCTGTCTTTCTCCCTTCAGATCTGTCAATGTTTGCTTCATATATTTAGGTGCTGTTATGTTTGGTGCATATATATTTATAATTGATATATTTTTCTGTTGAATTGATATTTTTATAATTATGTAATGACTTTCTTTGTCTCTTGTGACCATTTTTCACTTAAAATCTGTAGTGTCTGATGCTTGTACAGCCATCCTTATTCTCTTTTGGTTACCATTAAATGAAATGTATTTTTCATCCTTTACATTCAGCTGATTTGTGTCCTAAAATCTAAAGTGAGTCTCCAATATAGAGCATATCACAGGATCTATTTTTAAATCCATTGAACTTCTCTGTATCTTTTGATTAGTGATTTTAATCTTTTTAGATTTAAAGTAATTATCTACTATTGCAAATTTGATACTTTTTTTTGTTTTGTCATTATTTTGTTCCTCTCTTTTTCTCTAGCTATCTTTCTTAGTGACTGTTTTTAGTGATCTCCATTGATTCTTTTCTCTTTATCATTTTTGTATCTACTGTAGGTTTTTCCTGAGTTAGCATGAGACTTACATGAAATTTCTTGTAGTTATAACAGTCCTTTTTAAGATGGTAACAAGTTAACTTGACTAGCATATAAAAACTGTATACCTTTACTCCCGATTCCCCACTTGATGTTATTGATGTCAGCATTTACTGCTTTTAATATTGTGTATTATTTAGCAAACTTTTGTAGTTATAGTTGTTCTTGATACTTAATATTTTAACTTTTATAATAGGGTTAAAAGTGATTTACATACCACCATTACAATATTACATTACTCTGTTTTTGTCTATACAATTACTTTACTTGTTAGATTTTTTTCACATGCATTCATTTGCTGTTTAACATTCTTTCATTTCAGCTTGCAGAGTTATCTTTAACATTTCTTGTAAGCCTTGGTGTCTGATCTGTGGGTGGGCTCATTCTCTCATCCATGGGAGAATGTGCAAGCAAGGGTACTTCTCCTAGC
This sequence comes from Rhinolophus sinicus, assembly GCF_036562045.2. Classification (NCBI taxonomy): domain Eukaryota; kingdom Metazoa; phylum Chordata; class Mammalia; order Chiroptera; family Rhinolophidae; genus Rhinolophus; species Rhinolophus sinicus. Next base: position 36,276,220 of record NC_133758.1, on the reverse strand, counting down.
ACTGTGCTATGCTGAGTTGAGGGAGGGCTAATGTGGGTAAAGTAAAACTTTCTTCTTACCCTGTCCAATGCATATTTTCTTGTTTCTGTGCTTTACCAGGGTACTGTCACCTCTCAATTAGATCCAGGAGCTCTCATAAAGACATTTTCACCTATAGATATTTGTTAAATTGGTGTTTCTGTGACGTATTTTGCCATTTTGCTGATGTTACTCCCCTGAGGACAACTATTTTTAAGGGTTCTTATGTTTATTCTCAGTGTACAGAAAAGAACAATATAATAATGATTTTTCTAATAATGATGATGCAAATAATTTTGCATCAAAATTAATCTAACAAAAACCCTGTCAATTATCTCATCATTTACTATATTGTATTGAATTTACTTACTTCTTTCCTTTATCCTCATTTGGCGGCAGGAACTGTGTTTTACTGAAAACAACAAGAGAAATAATGAAATATTACACACAAGGGAATAATGATCCAATTAATGGTTAAATTTGTATTAGAAATCATGAAGTCTTGAAGATCATTTGTTTATATTTGCTTTTTTTTCTCTTTACTTATAAACCATATGATTTTTTAAAGTTAAAATTATTACTTCGTCTTCTAAAGTTTATTATATATGTGGATGTAATACATTTATATCAACTGTAAAATAAAGAATGGTGGGGCCATATGGTACTATAAAGTTGTAAGATTTGTATGTATAACATGAAGTGGGACAATATTAATGAAAAGTAGACTGGGAAAAGTTAAGGATATATATTGCAATCATTAGGACTGTACTAAAAGACAATTTTTAAAGAGATACCTAAAAAGTCAATAGGGAAATTAGAATAGAATTCTAAAAAAGCTATTCAAGTAAATAAAAAAGGCATTAAAGGGGAAACTGAAAAAGAAGAAACAGAAGAGACAAATAGAAAAGCAATAATACAATTATATATACAAACCCAGCTATGTAAATAATTACATTAAGTATTAATGATTTAAACACTCCAATTAAAGGCAGAAATTGTCAGAATCAATAAAATAAGATCAAAATCTAAAAATATGCTACATGGAAGTCATCCACTTAAAATATAAAAACAGTGTGGCTGGTAGGCAGGCAGACTCTGAGGTACTCCATGATCCCTGTCTCCTGCTTTTTTTTTTATGCCCTCATGTAATCTGTTCCCCTTGGGTATAGGTAGGGCCTATAACTTGGTTCAAAGCAGTGGAATATGGCAAAAGTAACTAGATGAATATTATATGTACACTATCACTGTATATACGATTTTAACGTCCATCTTTTTAAGAGAATCTATCTTGATGGCTTTGAAAAAGGCTGCTATCACGTTGTGAGCATCCATAGGGAAAGAACAATATCGTAGAGACCTCAGGACAGCCTCTGGCCTACAGCCACCAAGAAACTGAGACCCTCAGTCCTATAGACTGAAAAGAAATGAGTTGTGCCCCAAATCACATGAGCTTGGGATGAGATCCTTCCCCAGTGGAGCTTCTGATGAGGACTCAGCACTTGCTGACACCCTATCGCAGACTTGCAGAGGACCCACCTAAACTATGCCTAGACACTCACCTCAAAGAAAGTGGGAGATGATAAATCTGTGCTCTTTTACGCTGCTGAATTTGTGATAGGAATATTGTGCAGTAATAGATAACCAATCCAGCTTTTGATATTTGAAAGTGAGCCTATTAGTTTTCTAGGGCTACAGTAAGAAAGTATAGTGCTGAGGGGCTTAAACCACAGAAAGTGTTCATCTCACAGTTATGGACGTTACAAGCCCAAGATCAAGGTGTCAGTAGGGTGGTTCTTTTTGAAGACTGTGAAGAAGAATTTGTTCCTTGCTTCTCTTCTAGCTTCTAGTGGACTACTGGCAATCTTTGGCTTGTAGATGCATCAACCTGATTTAAGTTTTCATCTTCATATAGTGTTCTCTCTGCGTGCCTGTATATCTCTTTGTCCAAATTTTACTTTTTTTATAGGGAGCGTCATAATAGATTAGAGCCCACCCTAATGATCTCATCTTAACTTGATTATCTGCAAAGGCCTTATTTCCAAATAAGGTCACATTTACAAGTACTGGAGGCTAGGACTTCAATGTTTTTTGGGGAACATGAGTCAACTCATAACTATGGTTATGTTGTTACAATGTCTAAAACTGTGGAAGTGGATTTAGATCCTAGCAGTGGGGAGACTAGAAGGATTTTGATAAAGAAAGCTTAAATTTCCTTGAACCCTTAGTAGAAATCTAGACTTTGAGCACACTTCTAGTGAGGGCTTCAAAGGAAGTAAGGAACCTGTTTTTAGAAACTTGTGGAATTGGGAATCCATGTTACTTAGTGGCCAAAAGCTGAGTAAAATTTCACCTCTAGTTACGTGAAAAGAAAACATGAAAGTAATAAAATTACTTATTTAAATAAGGACATATCCAAATGAAGCAATGAAGGTACTGATTGTTCTTCTTGCTGCTTGTAATAAAATGTGAGAAGAGAGAAAGAAATTGAAGGAAGACTTGTTAAGCAAAGAAGAACCAGGACTAGATTAAAAAAATATATATTAGTCTCGTAAGATGGCAAAAGTCTATACAATTAATTATGTTTCTGAGCAGAATCAGCAGAGATACTCTTTTTTTTAACTGCAGGGAATGTATAAGCTTGAAATTACTGAGACCTGCCACATGGAGAGAACCTATCCATAAAATAAGACAACATAATCAGAACAGAAGTGCAAGATAAACAGTGGATCAATGATAAAATAGTTAAATCCCTGAATCTGGCAGAATCACTCTATCTTATCATTTGTTAATCAACAAATGCATTTCATTTGTTTAAACTACTGTGAGCTCTTCTTTTGTAATGTAAAAATTAAGATTGGGATAACTAGAATTAAACAAAAAGAAACAAGAAGATTAATGAAAATCATAACAAAAACCAAAAGATACAGAATAAGCTGTGTGTACGTATGTGTGTAGGCTGAATTAAAAAAAAGAAGAAAAAAGAATGGTATAGTGCTGAACACATATCATAATTTAAAAATTTTTGTCCAGCAAAATACAGTAAGAATAGAGTAATTATAACTAAAACTAACATGCAATTCTCTTCTGAGAGTAAAGAGGAGATAAGTAATTAGAGAAAGTTCCAGTAATATTATCAATATCCTCCAATTCTGAACAAGAGCCCAAAACATGTATGGACCATAACAGGATTGGGACTGCAATACCTGACTGGTAGGTTTTTGCCTACCAGTATTCTAATATTACTGCAGTACTACTGGAAGATACAAGTCATTTCTCATTTTCTCTTTACACAATGTTTGTCTTTCTTAGTCTTGAATATTGGCATTAATCATTTCTATTGTAAATTAATGATTCTGACCTGGGGTGGGAGGACTGGGTAGGCTCTAGAAGAAAGAATGACTTTTCCTTAACGTAATCGAAAAAAAGAGGCAATATGGAACTGGACATGCTGAAGAAGAGGCAGTAACTCGAGGCTTGCAATGAATATTGAATGTCTTAGGATTCTCCAATCAATCTGAATTAACTTCTTGGCAATTTCTCCTTCCTAAAGACAAACTTAACTTTTGAAAATAACTTTTTTTCCCTCTAAAAATTACATGACAGTTGGTAATACCTCCAGTGATAGGTCAGTTGTACATGGTTATCAGAAGCTGACCCAGCTATGGCTAGGCCATTGCCAAGTACAGCACACAGTGCCAACACCTGGTCCAGCCTGTGCAGACAAAGTTTTAGTTCTGAATTTTTATTTCTGTGTATGGATTTTTAGTTCTATGCATGCATACAGGGAGATCTCATTAATTGCTTGATTTCATATGAGGAAGCTTTAATGAAAATCATTCCTTTGTAGTATTATAATGGAAGATCTTACAGTGTTCAACATACAGTATCTCCTTCCCTGTATCTCCAGCCCCTAGGAATAATTTAAATCTACTAGATTGCCCCTCTTTAAAGAAATAGAGATTGGCTATGAAAATAGATGTAGAGCACAAAAATAACAAATTATCATATGGGATTCAATACGTGTTTATAAAATGTTAGTTTTATTTAAAATGTTAGATTTATTGTTCAGAAAGAAAATTTCAAAAGCCTGTAACAACCCATTTTAGTCTAGTGTCTTTAACAAAACCCTGATTTTCTGTCGTGTTATTTCTAAGAAATATTATTGTTCAGCTTGCTATTCTGTGAAAGATTTGCAATATTTTTTTATTTAATATCTTGCTGCTGTTTTATTCTAAAACTGTGGCTTCTTTTTTAACTTAATAAAGAAAATTAGAGGAGAAAAAAGCACAAGGAAAATCATTATCCTCGGTTGGAGCTAATATTATCATTGCTATTCAAAGCCAGGAAGTAATCAGATGTTAGCTTGCAGCCAGGGAAACCGTTTTATTTATAATGGGTAGAAACAAAACCCAAAGGCAGGTGATGCATTAGGACCTGAAAGAAGCACAAGGGGAAAAAAATAGGATCATTCTTACTAGTTGATTTTCACTTTTACTTGAAACATTTGAAATATTGTACTTCTAAATTATAGCAGATAGATACACAGTTATATTATAGGCCATCGATCAATCAGTATATTGATAAAGCATGTCAAGATTCCCAGTCTGATAAAATATTATCCTATTTGTGCTGTGGTAAATGTTGGATTTTATTTTGCCAAAATTAGAGTATTTACAGCTTCTAAAAGAAACTTTACCTTGTTCATTCAATACATATTCATTGAGTGCATAATATATTTTGGGCAATTTTCTGTATGCTAAATATGCAGTAGTGAATAAAATAGAAAAACCCACTGTGCTAATTGAGCCTAATGTTCCATAATGTTCCCAAATACAACCAATTTGCTAAATAGTTTAGGTCTCAGTTAAAAAGTGTTTAGGGCATTGTATCTCACTCTTTGGCTCAAAATCAATTATTCTTGCAGTTGCTCTAAATTGTTAAGCAAATTGTGGCCTAGATTTTGATCAGTTATTAATTTGAATCTTTGAACGGGTTAGGGACTTTTTATCTGAATCTTTTGCTATGTTTTTGTTAATGTTTCCTCTACTCTTTACTTCTTTCTTCCTGGACTCACTACTTGATCATTTGAGTCCTAAGCCTCATTCATTCTTTCATAGCCACATGTTTCAGTCCTATTTTCATGAAATACATTTCTTTCAGAAAGAAAATATATAGTGTTATACATCAAATCAAAAAATGCAATTCTATTCCCATATTACAGATGAAAAACCTGAGACTTATTTGTTAAGTAGTTTGAGGTAGGTCTTGTGGATAAGAAGAAAAATCATTAGAATGTAGACTCCAGTCTTTTTGGCATTAAATTCTGGGCCCTATCTCTTATACCTCTATTGTGGTTGAAGTGCACATATATTCTTGGGGTGACTTTCTACTCCTGATTTCTAAACTTTCTAAATATCCCCATTTGGTTGCTTGCAAATTTTCAAAATGAGGGGGTTTAGTTTACAGAAACAAAACCAAATCTGAAAATATATATATAAGATCTACATGAGGAATGTACTCTAATGAAAGTCTAATGAAAGAAATCAAAGAACTCAATAAATGGAGAGGTATTACATTTCATGGACAGGAAGACTCAATATTATCAAGATGTTAGTTCTTCCCAACTTGATCTATAGATTCAGTGTAATTCCAATCAAAATCCCAGCAAATTAATTTGTGGCTATTGATAAAATAATTATAAAGTTTACATGGAGAGGCAAAAGACTCAGAATAGCCAACTCAATATTGGACAAAAAGAACAAAGTTGGAGGATTGATGCTATGCGACCTCAAGACTTACTATAAAGTTACAGCAATCAAGACAGTGTGGTATTGGCAAAATAATAGGTGAATATATCAAAGGAACCAAGTAGAGAGCCTGGAAACAGACCCACGTAAGAATAGTCAACCAATCTTTGACAAAGGGACAAAGGCAACACAATGGTGGAAAGATAGCCTTTTCAGTAAATGGTGTTGGAATAAGTGGACATCCACATGCAAAAATATAAATAAATAAACTAGACACAATTCTTACACTTTTGACAAAAACTAACTCAAAATGAATCACAGACCTAAACGTAATACGAAAAACTATAAAACTCCTGGAGGAAAGCATAGGAAAAAATCTAGACAATTTTGGAACTGGTGATGACTTTCTATATACAACACCAAAGGCAGGATGCATAAAAGAAATAATTGATAAGCTGGACTTCATTAACATTAAAAATGTCTGACACGTGAAAGACAATGTCAAGAGAATTAGCAGACAAGCCACAAATGAGGAAATATTTTCAAAAGACACATGTATAAAGGACTTATCCAATATATATTAAGAACTCTTAAAACTGAACAATAAGAAAACAACTTGAAAAGTAAGCCAAAAGCCTGAACAAACACTTCACAAAGTAAACATTTCATAAAATACACATGGCAAATAATATAAAATAGATGAAATAATAATATATAGGAATAATATGAAAATATGCTCAGCATCATATTGTCATTAGAGATTTGCAAATTAAAATAACAAGGAGATACCACTACATACCTACAAGAATGGTAGAAATCCAAAACACTGACAACAAATGTTGGCAAGGATGTAGAGCAATGAAAACTCTCACTCATTGCTGGTGGGAACACAAAATGGTGCAGCCACTTTGGAAAGTTTGGCAGTTTCTTACAAAACTGAACATATTTTTACTATACAATCTAACAGTCACTCTTGTTATTTACTCAAATGAATTGAAACTTATGTATGCACAAAAACCTGCACGTGGATGTTTATAGCTGCTTTATTTATCATTGCCAAAACTTGGAAGAAATCAAGATGTCTTTCAGTAGGTGAACATATAAACTGTGGTACATCCTGCCAATGGAATATTATCCAACACTGAAAAAAAAAAGAGCTATAAAGCTATGAGAGACATGGAAGAACCTTAAATGCAGACTACTAAGTGAAAGAAGGCAATCTGAAAAGGCTAAATAAAGTATGTTTCAGATATACCATGTTTCCCCCAAAATATGACTTAGCCAGACCATCAGCTCTAATGAGTCTTTTGGAGCAAAAATTAATATAAGACCTGGTATTTATTATATTATATTATATTATATTATATTATATTATATTATATTATATTATATTATATTATATTATTATTTTATATTATATCATACCAGGTTTTATATTATATTAAAATAAGACCGGGTCTTATATTACTTTTTGCTCCAAAAGACACGTTAGAGCTGATGGTCTGGCTAGGTCTTATTTTTGGTGAAACACAGTATAACATTTTGGAAAAGGCAAAGCTATGGAGACAGTACAAAGACCCATGGATACCTGTGTCTGGGGAGGGGGTAGGAAGAATAGAGAATAGAGGATTTTTAAGGGAGTGAAACTATTAAGTCTGGTGCTGCAATTGTGGATACACGGCACTATACGTTTTTCAAAACCCATAGGTTGTACAATATTAACAATGAGCCCTAATGTCAACTATAGACTTTGAATGATAATGACGTGTCAGTGTAGGTTAATTGATTGTAACAACTGTTCCACTTTGGTGAGGGGTGCTGATATGACATAGGTTGTGTAGTGTGGGGGTCAGGAGTTATATGCGAATTCTGTAGTTTCTCCTCAGTTTTGCTGTGAGCTTGAAACTGCTCTAAAAATAAATTCTATTAAAAGACAAAACAATAATATGGTATTTAAAAAAAACAACACTGTAATATAAAATAATCTCCAAGAGATATTTTTCAACAAAAACAGTATAGAAAACAAAAAACAAAAACCCAATGCATATTGGTCTATATTTTACCCTCTTTCCTAGAAAATTATGTTGTCATTTCAGCATTTTAATGTGTGATCTCAACTGAGATTAAACAAAGATTTCGCATCTATTTTAAGAAATTATTAAACCAGTATGCACTTGACTTAAAAAATGTCAAGGGTGATGTAAATGCCTGCATCAAAGATATATCCAAACTACTATAGAATACTTATAATGGTTAAAAGAAAGCCATAATGGATAGATGACAAAAGTGTAGAGAAAGAAAAAAATCTATAATAAAGGTATGTGTTGTCATAATATAGAAGTTTGCTTATATTTGGAGGCTAGTGAGAAAAATATAGTGGTAGCTTACATATGTGACAGGAAAAAATATATCAGTTCCTTTATATGAATTAAGTATTGACAAAAAGTATTTCGAAATTGTTTCATTAAATGGTCCAAACAGTGCAAACATTTCTTTTTGTTTAAACTTTTCCATTGTACCTTTTTTGGCCACCTTTACTGGGAAACAATTGAGATATACCATTGTGTAAATTTAAGGTATACAACATGTTGATCTGATACACTTGTATAATGCAATATGATTACCATTATCGTGTGAGCTAACACCTCCATCACATCATATAATTACCACTGTGAGAGCCTTTAAGATGCTCTCTCTTAGCAACTTTCAGGTATGTAATGCAGTTTTGTTAACTATAATCACAATGCTGTGCATTAGATCCCTAGAAGTTACTCATCTTCTAACTGGGACATTATACTTTAACCAACATCTCTCCATTTCCTCAGCCCCTGGTAATCTCCATTCTACTGTGTTTCTACAAGTTTGGCTTTTCAGATTCCAGGTATCATACATTATTTGTTTTTGTTTATCTGACTTATTTCACTTATTATAATGCTCTCAAAGTCCATTATGTCATTGTAAATGGCAGGATGTCCTTCTTTCTCATGGATGAAATACACACACACACACACACACACACACACACACTAGTTCTGACAATTAAGTTCGCAAACTTGCTGCAACAATGTTGGTAACCTTTTTTATATCAGAGGGATTATTCATCATGAATTTATACCGACTGGACAAGCAGTTAACCAAGTTTACTATTTGGAAGCACTGTAAAGGCTGTGTGGAAAATGTTAGACGACCTGAGCTTTTCGAAGAACAATTCATAGCTCTTGCATCACGACAATGCACCAGCTCACACGGCACTGTCTGTGAGGGAGTTTTTCACCAGTAAACAAAAAACTGTTGGAACACCCTCCCTACTCACCTGATCTGGCCCCCGATGACTTCTTTCTTTACCCGAAGATAAAGGAAATATTGAAAGGAAGACATTTGGATGACATTCAGGACATCAAGGGTAATATGATGACAGCTCTGATGGCCATTCCAGAAAAAGAGTTCCAAAATTGCTTTGAAGGGTGGACTAGATGCTGGCATTGGTGCATAACTTCCCAAGGGAAGTACTTAGAAGGTGACCTTAGTGATATTCAGCAATGAGGTATGTAGCACTTTGTCTAGGATGAGTTCTGAAACTTAATTGTCTCACCTCTTGTGTATGTGTGTGTGTGTTTGTATGTGTGTTTGTGTACACATACTCACCGGGGGTGCTAAAAATGTATACAAGTGGACACTTTGGTCAACGTTGCTCAAGCAGTAGTTTGCTGTAATCAGAAGTATCTGGATGCTGGTGGTAACTACGTTGAGCACCTCTTGTAATTGCAGAAGTCAAACGTGACTTGTATTCATCTTTTGTTATCGGTATATATTGAGTATTTTAATAGTTTTCCTTTCTTAAAATCTGTACACATATATTTGACACCATATATATATATATATATATATATATATATATATATATATATGACACCTTTATCTGTTCATCCATTAAGAGACACTTTGCCTGTTTCCACAGCTTGGCTATTGTGAATAATGCTGCAGTAAACGTGTGCCAATGTCTCTTCAATATCCTATTTTCATTTCCTTTGTATGTATATCCAGCAGTGGGATTACTAGATCATATGGTAGTTCTACTTTTAATTTTTTGAATAATTTGTTTCTCATAGTGGCTGTATCAATTTACATTCTCATCAACTGAGTTCAAACATTTCTTATCAATTGAGATAAAATTGTTGTGCAAGTTGAAGAGGCAGTTAACTTAGGGCAATTATTGTGACTTTCAATGGAAATGTGCCTCAGAGAGCCAGTAGCCTTTCAAACAATTTCTGAGAGTCAAAGATAGTGATGACACTAGCACAGCTACATTTTACTATATTTTGTTGTCTGAATAACCTATTTATGTGTATTGTGATATATACAGTGGAGTAGAAGAGACCAGATCTCTCCAGAGAGCTTTGCTGAATGTCAAAGTTCTACTGAAATTGGTCTCTGTCTCATTATTCCTCAAACCCACCATGGATCACAAGAATTGTTTCTTTCACATCAGTGATAAGAAAGCCCTGACACAAAGAGTTTGAGTAAACTACTCAAGGCCACACAATAAACAAGCAGTGGAATCAGTTTGAGGCCAGTTCCATCTGACTCCAGTTATCTCAAGTTTACAAGTTATAGAAGATCTACAAATTGAAGAGTATTAGCATCTAAGCGGTAGTCACAATACAAATATAATGCAATGCTTTTCACAAATTACCCAAGAACATCTAAGGGAGTGATTATCAAACTGTTCTATGGATTCCTGCGGTTTCAATGATGAACCTTCCAACTAACAATAAAGAATTCAACTTCTGGAGTAAGCAGTTCATCTTTTCATATGTGGCATGCTGGGTGCTTTTCAACAATTGTATTTGAAAAAGAAATGAATTCCACTACACATCATTTTAAAACCACTGGTCTAGTTTGCAGGAGGAAATTTGACATTTCAAAGTAAAAAAAAAAAGCAGAAAAAAGGAAAAAAACAACTATTGGATTAAACAGGGGAAGAAAGCTTCCTGAGTAGAACTTATATAATATTCAAAGTTCACTTCTAACACACAATGCCAAAAGAAGTACTTAAAATGGGCCAGAATTGAGAACAAGGAAATACCATTGCTAAGTTGCAAGGAGTCTCTGACTGTGGGCATTGTACTCAGACAATGTTTTCCATTTTAGTAAGGATAATAACTACTACAGATATCAGCAGTTATGTGTTTGGAAAACATTACAAAAGTGACTTTGACAAAGTGAAAGGGAATAGTGTGTCCAGGAGAAGTGCTGCAAGCCAAGAGAAGTAGAGTCCAAGAGAATTATATGATTAAACCTGGCTGAAGTACTTTGACAGAGCTAATCTAAAAAGACAATCTAATAGGGCCAGCTAAGTACTTCTTGCTTATCCTTTCTCTGGGACTTAAGGACATTTTGAATTTTCATCTATGTGACATGTGAGCTTCTGCTGGTCAGCGCTAGTTTGCATTCCAGATAATATATCACTTACATATTTTAGTTTGTAGATGAATTAACTGGTGATTAAATCGGTTCTGGAAGATTATGGATGAAGGCATTGTACACCCTCTGCAGTATGTATATTTGTTAAAGCCATTATTGTTTAGAGGTAATAGAATAAAATGTACTTTGCAGGTCAAAATTTCTAACCCAACACAATATTTGTGTTGTATACCTAAGAATGAGAAAATTGCCAGGCTGGTTATTTTTTATATCACATTTAATTTTGTGTTTTGTGGCTAGTTATTATAATAATGATTTACATTTCCAAATAGACTTAAAAAAAATAACAACAGGTTGCTATAGCAAATCACAAAATATGATTTAGTTTATTCCTGATGAATTGTGGGCCTCTCAAGTTTTCAGATAATGTCTCATTTATCTTTGCCATGATCCTAGCACCATCCCTGGCACACAGTAGTAACTCAATAATTTTTCTGAAATATATCAGCAATATATAGACACATGTATCAGCCTTTCATAAATCTAGCGAGTGGAGATAAAGCCCATCAAAACGGTATCAGTTAATTAGGTTGATGACCTTGTATAAATGGATTGTAGTTGGAAATATAAAGGCAGAATGTGCTTTGGAGTTAGACATTTCTTAGGTTAATATTCTTGTTCTGCTGTTTAATATTGGGCTAATTCATCTTGAAACTTTAGGTTTTTTTCACCCATATAATAGGATAAAATAAGGCCAGCCTCATAGGGTTACTAGAATAATAAGAACTATATTATAATAGTATACATAAAACAGTGCCAGTCCTTTGGTTAATTAGAGTTTAAGAAAATCAGTGGTTATACCCTCAAAAGGCTGGTGTAGGAGATTTTTGGCTTAAATATGTTTGCAAATTTATCCTACATAATTGTGTGACTCAACTCTTTTTGCATCACACCGTCCCTGAAGCCAATTTCACACTTTGTAAAGCTCTCCTTAAACCCAAAAGAATATTTAAAAACCCAAAAAGGACAATTGATATTGTACTTATGTTTTCAGGAGAAGATGAAGAATCATACAGCAGACTGCACAGTATAATTTGAAAAACAACAACAAAAAATCCAAAACAACAATATCCCTTTAACCATTCTGTTTTCTCCAGCTTTCTTCTACCTAGGAGAGCTTCCTTATTCTCCTTTATATTTTTCCCTCTACTCCAAATTCTTTAGCTTCTTTAGTCAAGTTTTCTTCAGCCACAAATATGTTCCAAAATCATGTCAGCTCAACAGCATGCAGAAAAAGAACGCTAAGTGAAGTAAACTAGACCATCTACTGCTCTTCAAGAGAATCCTCAAGGAATGGTAGTGGTGAAGGTGTCAGGAGGAAGGAGTCTTCACCCTTTTGTACAAACAGATGCTTTCTAAAAGGTAAACACAGACAGAGACTGGTAGTTGACTTCCAGAACCAAATCTCCCCTTTCTCCTTCATGGCAAAGCACAGCTTGCACAACACTGTGCAGTGGCTCTACTTTTAATAAGAGCACCCCTGAGGGATAGTTGGGTCCATGGGTGCCCAGTCAAAGATCACCTTACCCAGCCTGTGTTATAGCAGTTGTGGCCTTGAGACTAAGGGCAGTCCAGTGGGAGGCTCATGGAATGAACATGGGAAATATTGATCAGAAAAAGAATAGAGGCAAAGAAAGAGATCAATTGTTGTCATAAAATAAGAGAATTTATCATCTAGACCTTGAAGAGAGACTTAGATCTCACAGGAAGAGTGATACCAAAGCAAGAGGAGAAAGAGCTAGAACTGTAGAATGGTTTGCTTTGCTTTGACATCAGAATGAGGAAAGTCTACATCATAGTAGTGATCTCACCAAGCTGAGTTAAGTTTCGGGCAGTCCTGCACCAGGGATGCCTCACGCAGCGCAACACAAGCCCTGCCTTATTCTAATGATATGATAATGAGAAAACATATATGCAAATAAAACCTATAGTCATGAAAAATTGGACCTCATAGTTCTAAGTTTGTTCTATCTTTGATGAAGTTCTGGGAGGAATTTGTGCCTCAAAGAGTCGAGATCAAGGAAAGAACGTTATTTGACTTCTGTATATAAGATTTCAATCTTGAGCTTATAGTTTGGGAAAACTTCTGGGTCCTGCTGGTCTGGTCAGGTCAGGGGAGATAGAAACCAATGTAGCTTTATTAGTTGTATTTGTCAGTATTGCTGCTTGGAAGAAAACTCAGGAACCAGAAACCCAGGGCTGAGCAAAAGCAGAGCCTTTTCATGTCCTGTGAAGATGGGTCTGGGGGTCAAGGCAATCTAAGTTCCTCCTCCATGGATGTGTTCCCTGGGATCCCTGGGTATCCACCACCTCTGAGGGGTGGGTTGGGGAAAAGGACCACCAGGACTTAACAACTGGCAGGATTCACCCTTGTGTGGGCAAGCCAAACACAATCAAAATGCTTCTAACTTCATTCTGTATTAGTCAGAGTAGCATTACATGTGGAAACAGATACACCCAATATGTCAGTGGTTTATCACAAGTTAATTTTGCATTCATGTGAAGTCCTGTTGGAAATGGTGTGTACTGTGGGAAAGGTTGGGGGATGGATGAAGCAGGGTGGCTATGGGCTCTGCAATCAGATTGCCTGGGTTCAAATTTTTACTCACCATAGACTCATACTGTGACCTCAATCTTTCTACACTTTGATTGTCTAACCTGTAAAAGACATTTTACATTATAATGTCAAGAAAATATAAGTTAAATAGCCATGGGATAATAATAATATATAGTTCATAGAAATGTGAATATTAAATGAGATAATTCCTGGAAAGGACTTACTACTGTAACTGACACATAATAAACACTCAACACGTTAGCTATTATAATTTTATTAGAATAGATAATTACATTTTTAACCTTTTTCTATGATGTCAATATTTCTATACTTTTATTATCTATTACTGAACTCTAATTATAGGTAGGAATTACTCTATTATAAACTAAAAAATGTCCAGGAATAAATTTTTAGCAACTTGTACATTTATGCCTTCTGTGACAGTCCTTTATTTCCTTCCTACTTCCCTAATCAGTGACACACAGTGTGAAGATTCTCTTAGGGAAAATAGAGAAGGCAACATTAATTAGCAATACAATTATTTAACACTTCACCTTCTTTCTATGAAGCAGGAATCCTCCTCATTCCTCATACTGGAAGCTATAATTTCCTTTTCTCTTGATGTTGATCTTAATGATACTTCACTAGTGGGTGCATGTTCAGGGGTAAGGATAAACTATTATTCAATTTAATTTGACAAATATTTATTAAGACTACGCGTCAAGTACTATTCTAAAAACACATCAGTGAACAAAACAAAGATTCCTGTCTTAGTGGAGCTTATATTCTAGAAAGGGGAGGTGCCCAGTAACAAGCAATATAATGTAAAAAATAAGTAAATTATGTAACATGCTAGCAGATGATATCTGCAAAGGAATGAAACAAACATAGAATAAGGTAAACAGGATGTGGAACAAAGGATGGGAGTTGGTTCCAATTTCACCTATATTGTTTAGTTTGGGCCTCACTGAGATGACAATAGTTGAGTGAAGACTTGAAGAAGGTATGAGAGTTACCCAGCCAGGTCACTGATGGAAAAGGCTTCTTGATGGAGATAATGGTTTGTGCAAAGGCCCAAAGCAGAGCACATGCCTGGCTTCCTTACAAGGTTATTATAGGGGTTAAAAAAGAACCAGGTCATTGAAGGCCTGGTGGCAAACCTGGAGATGTGCTACCTGGTTCGTTCTTCAAGAAAGAACTTGCTGCCCAATGTGGAGAGAATGGTCAGCAGGCAAACTTGAGCTGTCTGCTCTTTCAGGGTTGGCTTCTGCTAGAGAGTTGAGTGGGCCAACATCACATCCGTCTCAGGTTATCCTGTATCCAGCTGTTGAGTGGTATAAAAGCCCATCCCCTTCAGCTCAAAGAGGGCACAATGGTGGGCTCCCTAACAGGTTGGCTGAGGCTTTGTAGAGCTTGCATCCCAGTTCATCATTTCCCTCTGTCTAGCTTGCTTCCCCCACTTCCTTTCACAGGTTTTGATCTTCCAGAGAACCCAATCTATGACAATATTGAATTAATGTTGTTATAATTCGTTGCAACATGAATTAGCTCTAAAATTTTATATGCATTTCTCCTGGGTATTTTCTAGAACTGAAATTGCTGAATATATGCAGAGTAGACAGGACCAAACAGTTTTCTGAAGTCATTGCATCAATTTCCACTCAGTGTATGAGAATTCTGCTTGCTTTGCACTCTTGCTAACACTGAAGAGCATCTTTTTTCTTTTTCTTTCAATTTTAGCTATTCTGGTGGGGGGTGTACTGGTGTTAATTTGTATTCCCTGAAGATGAATGAAGTTAAGTATTTTAATATGCTTATTGACCATTTATACCCTCTTTCATAAAGTTTCCCTTAAACTTTTTTGTCCATTTTTTTTTGGTCAGGTTTGTTGACTTTTTTTCAATGTTTTCAGGAGTTATTACATATTCTGGATATAAATCCTCTATTTAATATATGGGTTAGAAACATCTTCCACTTTATGGTTGGTTTGTTTTATTTCTTCCTTCATGGTGTCTCTTAGCTGAATACAAGTTCTGAATCTTAATATAGTATTATACAATGTAACATTCTAAATGGCTTTTATGGTTTTATGTTTCATTTACTATATCTTTTATTATGTTAATATGATCAACTATTATTCTATATTTCCTTCTAAAAACTTTAACATTTTGCTTTTCACATTGATATCTGTAATCCATTTGGAATTGGTATGGCATTAAGTAGGGGTCATGACAATTAAATATGCATATCCAACTGATTTATGGATTTATCAATTTTTCCTTTTAATTCTATTGATGTTTGCTTTGCATATTTTGAAGCTGTGTTATTGGGAGAATATGGATTTAAGATTCTTCTTGTTGGACTGACTTTTAAGCATTTGAAATATCCTTTTATTTTTGATGTCTAACAATGCTTCTTGCCTTAAAGCCTACTTTGATATTACTGTATCTAAAACAGCTTTTTCATTGTTGTGAGGTTTTGTATATTTTATCTTTCAATATTTTACTGTACTTTTTCTTGTTGATATATTTAAATTGTTCCTCTTGAAAAGAAGCATGTAATGAATATTGGAGCACGTGTGTCTTTATGTATAAATGTTTTCAGATTTTTTGGGTAGATACCCAGGAGAGGGATTGCTGGGTCATATAGTAATTCTATTCGTAATTTTTTGAGGAACTTCCATACTGCCTTCCATAGCAGCTGCACCAATCTGCATTCCCACCAACAGAGTATGAGGGTTCCTTTTTCTCCACAGCCTCTGCAACACTTGTTACTATATGTCTTGTTGATGATAGCCATTCTGACTGGGGTGAGGTGATATCTCATTGTGGTTTTGATTTGCATTTCTCTGATGATTATTGATGTTGAGCATTTTTTCATATGTCTATTTGCCATTTGTATGTCTTCTTTGGAGAAATGCCTCTTCAGGTCCTCTGCCCATTTTTCAATTGGGTTGTTTGTTTTTTTGTTGTTGAGTTGCATGAGTTTCTTGTATATTTTGGATATTAGCCCCTTATCAGAGGCACTGTTTGCAAAAATCTTCTCCCATTCAGTTGGTTGCCTCTTTATTTTGTCGATGGTTTCTTTTGCTGTGGAGAAGCTTTTAAGTTTCCTATAGTCCCATTCGTTATTTTAGCTTTTACTTCCCTTGTCTTTGGAGTCAAATTCATTAAATGCTCTTTGAACCCAAGGTCCATAAGTTTAGTACCTAGGTTTTCTTCTATGCAGTTTATTGTGTCAGGTCTTATGCTTAAGTCTTTGATCCATTTTGAATCAATTTTGGTACATGGTGACAGATAGCAGTCCAGTTTCATTCTTTTGCATGTGGCTATCCAATTCTCCCAGCACCATTTATTGAAGAGGCTGTCTTGTCTCCATTGTGTGTTTTTTGCTTCTTTGTCAAAATTATCTGTCCATATTTATGTGGTTTTATTTCTGGGTTCTCAATTCTATTCCATTGGTCTATGTGTCTGTTTTTCTGCCAATACCATGCTGTTTTGATTATTGTAGCCCTGTAGTACAAGCTAAAGTCAGGGAGTGTGATACCTCCAGTATTGTTCTTTTTTCTTAAGATTGCTTTGGCTATTCAGGGTCTTTTGTGTTTCCAAACAAATCTGATGATTTTTTGTCCTATTTCTTTAAAAAATGCCATTGGGATTTTGATGGGGATTGCACTAAATCTGTATATTGCTTTGGATAATATGGCCATTTTAACTATGTTGATTCTTCCAATCCATGAACACGGAATGTCTTTCCATTTCTTTGTGTCTTCTTCAATTTCTTTCAAAAATGTCTTATAGTTTTCAGCATATAGGTCCTTCACATCCTTGGTTAAGTTTATTCCTAGGTATTTTATTCTTTTTGCTGCAATTGCAAAAGGAATTGGTTTTTGTATTTCTTTTTCTGAGATTTCATTGTTAGTATGTAGGAATGCAATGGACTTCTGTACATTGATTTTGTAGCCAGCAACTTTAGTGTATTTGTTGATTGTTTCTAATAGCTTTTTGGTGGTCTTTAGGGTTTTCTATATATAGCATCATGTCATCTGCAAAGAGTGATAATTTAACTTCTTCATTCCCAATTTGGATGCCTTTTATTTCTTTCTCTTGCCTGATTGCTCTGGCAAGGACTTCCAACACTAGGTTGAAAAGCAGAGGTGATAGGGGACAGCCCTGTCGTGTTCCTGAACGTAGAGCAAAGGGATTCAGTTTTTCACCATTAATTATGAGATTAGCTGAGGGCTTGTCATATATGGCCTTTATTATGTTAAGGTATTTTCTTTCTATATCTATTTTATTAAGTGTTTTAATCATAAATGGATGTTGTATCTTGTCAAATGCTTTTTCTGCATCAATTGATATAATCATATGATTTTTGTCCTTTATTTTGTTTATGTGATGTATCACATTGATGGATTTGTGGATGTTGAACCATCCTTGTGCCCCGGGGATGAACCCCACTTGGTCGTGGTGAACAATCTTTTTAGTGCATTGTTGTATTCAATTTGCTAGAATTTTGTTTAGGATTTTTGTATCTGTATTCATCAGACGTATTGGTCTGTAGTTTTCTTTTTTTTGAGTTGTCCTTACCAGATTTTGGTATCAGGGTAATGTTGGCCTCATAAGATGTGTTAGGGAGTACTGTCTCTTCTTCAATTTTTTGGAAAAGTTTGAGCAGAATTGGTATTAGATCCTCTTTGAAGGTTTGGTAGAATTCACCAGTGAAGCCATCTGGTCCCGGACTTTTGCTTTTGGGAAGGTTTTGGATGACTGATTCAATTTCCTTACTGGTAATCGGTCTGTTTAGATTTTCCAGTTCTTCATGTTTCAGCTTAGGAAGGCTATATGTTTCTAAGAACTTGTCCATTTCTTCTAGGTTATTGAATTTGGAGGCATATAGTCCTTCATAGTATTCTTGGATGATCCTTTGTATTTCTGTGGTGTCCGTGAAAACTTCCCGTTTTTCATTTCTGATTTTGTTAATTAGTGTCTTCTCTCTTTTTATCTTAGTGAGTCTAGCCAAGGGTTTATCAACAGCTTAGTTTACTGTGGCCAAGACATGGAAACAACCAAAATGTCCTTCGATAGATGAATGGATAAAGAAGTTGTGGTATGTATACACAATTGAATACTATTCGGCGGTCAGAATAGATGATATAGGAACATTTGTGACAACATGGATGGATCTTGAGAGTGTAATGCTGAGCGAAATAAGTCAGACAGAAAAAGCAGAGAACCATGTGATTTCACTGATATGTGGTATATAAACCAAAAACAACAAAAGAACACGACAAACAAATGAGAAACAAAAACTCATAGACACAGATAATAGTTTAGTGGTTACCAGAGGGTAAGAGGGGTGGGGGGTGGGAGATGAGTGTAAGGGGGATCAAATATATGGTGATGGAAGGAGAACTGACTCTGGGTGGTGAACACACAATGTGATTTATAGATGATGTAATACAGAATTGTACACCTGAAATCTATGTAATTTCACTAATAATTGTCACCCCAATAAATTTAAAAAAAAGATAAAAAAAAGCAAAAGAAGCATGTAGTTCTTTTTATTCAGCCTGACAATCTTTAATTAAATAATAAAGTTTAATACTAGAGTATTAAGCTCATATACAGTTAATGCAATAAAGATACAGTATATCATCTTATTAATTTTTACTCTTTAGTCCATGTCTTTTATAATCCCCTTTCCCCTTTTTTCTTGGCCTTCTTTTGTTTAATCAAAACATTTAAAATGTATTTGTTATTTTGTATATTTTTTCCTTCCATCAACTTATTAGATAGATATTCTAAATTTTTACTTCTATGTATTTTATGATTACCTGGAGACTTCAGTATGCATTTTTGTCATATTACAGACCAATACCAATTTTTATTTTTAAGTTTCCCCAGATAGTTCTAAAACATAATTATGTTTAACTCCCTCACATCACTTGCATTATTTTGTCACATAATGTCACATAAAAGTATTGTTAGTTCTAGAAGTCATTGCAGATATTGTTTTTTGAAGTCAATATTTCATCATCTTTAGTCACATATTTGCCCTTTCTGGATCACTTCATTTGTGCTTGCATTTTTTGTGTGTGTGCGTGTGTGTGTGTAGGAAAATTTTCTTTCTTTTGAAGAATCTCCTTTTTAATTGTCTTTTGGCAATTAAGTCTCTCACTTAAAAATTCTAAAGCATATTTTTTTCATCGGTGGGTGTATAGTTCTAGGGTTAGTACATTTGTTTTCTTTTAACACACAGATGTCATTCCATTATCTTCTCTTTAAAGACATTTTTATTGTTGGAAGTTGATTAATGTTGAAAGTAACCAGTCAGTCTTATTATTGTCCTTCAAATGTTGTTTTCTGTTTTAAAGATTTTTCTCTTTGACTTAAGTGCTTAGCAGTTTTATGAAGGTGAGCCTATTGTGTTTTCTTTGAATTTATCCTACTTGGAGTTTGCTGAAGTTTACGGTTCTCTAAGTTTATCACTTATATCTGATTTAAAAAAAATTCTTGGCTATTATTTCTACAATAATTGTTCTACCCAATTCCTTCCTCATTTCTTTCTTATACTCTAATTTCATAAATAGTATATATTTTTTAGTTTGTGCAGTACGTCCTATAGACTCTCTTCTATTATTGTTGTTTTCTCCCTGTTTCAGTTTTGATATTTTCATTTGTTTAGGGTTTACTCATTTTGTGTTCAGCTGTGTCTGAAATGCTATTGAACCTATCTATTGAGTTCTTAATATTACATATATTTAGTTATGAAATGTCTGTTGTTAATTTTTAAATAAATTCTCATTCTGTCTCATCATTCTTCATCTTTCATTCTTTTTCCATCATTTCCTCTACTTTCTTGAACTCTGAAGTTATTCTTTTCAACTTGTTCAAGTATTGGACAATATGTGGGTCTGCTTCTATAATATGATTTTTCTTAAAGGTCTTATGGTGTTATCCCTTAGAATGTCAGTGCTTTGGGTCACTGAAAAACAAGACTAAATGATCCTTGTAAAGTTACACTGGCTCTTAAATGTTTTATTCTTCACAACTCAATAAGTACTTCCTGGTTCAAGTTATTGTACATCTATCTTTTAAGACACTGCCAGGGACTAATGGTACTAGAGAAACGTAGGGCATGATCCTGGCCTTAGTAGAGATTGATCAAATTAACAAGAGAAAACAGCATACATAAAATAATTGTAGGATAATTATGTGTTAAATTGTGTGATAGTAATGATAAAGATAACAGTTCAGGGAAAAGAGGCATTCATTTATGTGGGCTGCAGTGACAGCAGCAATTACATTAGTAATCTAGAGGAAAAACCCGATTCTTACATACTATCTGGCAATATAACTTATGTAGAACTTTACTGAGAGTAAATTGCTCTTTCTTTTGTCCAGAATAGATCTTTTATTATCATATTGGAACAGTTGCTGATAACATTAGGATCTTCAACATTCTAATGCATATTTCTGATTTTTAGACTTCTAATGTTGATGTTAAAATTAAATTCATATGGGGGCTCCAGGCTCCCTTAGTTTAATCTTTTTCCATGTCTGTCACTAGCTCTTTTTCTTTATGTGTCTGCTTTTTCAGAACTGGAACGTGATTAAATTAATTGGTTTAAAAATATACTGTGTGTCATGCTGTGAATATTGAGTTTAAATACAATTGTAGTAGGTTGCACTAATTAATTAATTGGGTTTTATTTTACAAGCTTAGATTTAAGGATGCTTGAACATAATATGTAAATTTATGCAGAATTTGCAAATCACTATTTTGATTTAAGCATCCTGTCTCATAGGAAAAAGATATTGACTATAAAAAGTATGATGTAAGCTGGATTTTCTATAACCTATTGGTTGATTTATTAATCTTATGGTTGATTTATCCCCAAAGCAGTTCAAAATTTGGGCTGGATTGGTTAAGGTTAATGTGTAAAATGGGATGACTTAGAAACCTAGAAAATTCAAAGTTAATTTATTTCAAAATTTATATAACTCAAATGTCTAAAGGTAGGACAAAAAATATTGATTGAAATTAAAGCTTTTTGGAGTGGCTTTAAAGAACTTGTTTATACCTTAACTGATAGTTCCTCTTTTATTAGTGTGTCCTGGGGTTATCTCAATTGTATTCATTCACTCAGCCAGAATTTAATAAGCTACCATAGTATATCTTGTACTTGTGGTAAGATTGGAGATATGTGGAATAACAGAATGCAATGCTTTTTGTTCAGGGTCTCAAAACTTGGGCATTATACATGTACACATGCTTAATTATAATGTATTGTGATAACGTTAATACATCCCAGGGTTGCTGACAGTCTGGCTTGAAGTGATATTCTATAAATGCCTAGAAATTCTGTTAGTAATCAAAAGTGAAACCATTACTTGATTAACTAAGAATTCATTCAGCGTTAGGTAACAGGTAACCCAATTATTGTAGTTTAAATAAATAGGAGTTTATTTTGCTAACACTATAGAAAATCCTAAAGTAGTGGTCACTGGCATTATTTAAGTGGTTCAATGAATAGTTAACTCCGTAATTAGTCAGTGCTTAAGAATCTAAGTTTTTCTTGGCTGCTCTAGTCTCAGCCGTCAATTTTGCTACAAGGCAGAAAAAATGAAGGAAGGGAAAAGGGTTGTTTCTCCAACAACTTTATATTTTTACTCTGGAATGGAGGCCCTTCTATTCTCTTGGTTAGACTTCCCATTACACCTATTTGTTAGACTCAGAATACATGTTCAAGTTTAAAGCCATCACAAGCCAAGAGAAATGTTAGTGTAGAGACTGATTATTAGGTCATACTTTGTGACTTGTTGGTATAGCTACTCTCTCAGATCAAGATCTCCCTCCACCTGATATCTGAACTTTTTTTAATCAGAGAAAAAGAGGGGCACTAATGGCTTTTATATAAGGAATGACTATGCCATGATTTCACCTCCCAAAGAATATTAACAGAAATAGCTTCGTTACCCACAGCAATAATTTTTAAGACCTCCTTTCCTCATATATTCTGTTCTACAACTTCCTGAGAGTCACATAGGAACTCCAAGGTCTTTCTCTTTATTCTATGATTCCCATCAAAACCCAACTCTCTCTTTGCTGAAAACTAGTGCTGCTTTCTTGGCAATTGTCCAAATTCCATCCCTCTTTTTTAAAAATATTTTTATCAAAATATAGCTAACATACAATATTATATTAGTTTCAGATGTACACCATAGAATATTAAACATTTATATACCTAAAGAAGTGATCACCATGGTAAATCCAGCAACCATCTGACATTATATCACAGTATTAAAATATTATTGATTATATTCTCTATGCTGGATATTACATCCCAAATAAGGATATTACATGACTTATTTGTTTTATACCTGGACATTTGAACCTCTTATTCCCCTTCACCATTTTCCCCCGCTTTTTAAAATTTTCAATTACAATTGATCTTCAATATTATTTTATATTAATTTCAGTTGTACAGCATAATGGTTAGACATTTATGTAATTTAAAAAGTGATCCCCCTGACTAGTCTAGTACCCACCGGGCACTATACATAGTTATTACCCTATTGTTGACTAAATTACCCATGCTTTTATAGCTCCATGACTATGTTGTAACTTTTTCATCCCTTCACCTTTTGTACTTCATCCCTTCACCATTTCCACCCTGCCCCTTTCTCCCCTCTCATCTGTCACCCCAATAATACTAGCATCCATCTATATAATAACTATATAATATAGCACCCATCTATATAATAACTAGACACCACACATAGTTATTACAATATTATTGACTATATTCCATATGCTATACCCTACATCCCTAGGATTACTTAGTAACAACTAATTTGTACTTCTTAATCCCTTCCCTTTTTCATGTGCCCCCATCCCCACTCCCATTTGGCAACCATCAAAATATTATTTGTATCTATAAGTTTGTTTCTGTTTTGTTTGTTTATTTTGTTCTTTAGATTCCACATATACGTAAATTAACATTGCATCTGTCTTTCATGTCCGACATAATGCATTCAGCACAATACCCTCCAGGTCCATCCAAGCCCTGCAGATAGTAAGAACCCACAACCCACAACTGCAGATGGTAAGAATGTATTCTCTTCCATGGCTGAGCAATATTCCGTTATATATATATATATATATATATAGCACCTGATCTTTATCCATTCATCCATAAATGGACAGCAAGGCTGCCTCCAAATCTTGGCCATTGTAAGCAATGCTGTAATGAACATATGGATGCACATATCCTCTCAAAGTAATGTTTTGGGTTTCTTTGGATAAATAGTCAAAAGTGGGATTTGTGGGTCCTTCTTTGTCTCTTATAGCCTTTGCTTTAAAGTCCATTTCCTGTGGTATAGTATGGCTACTCCAGCTTTATTTGTACTTTTTATGAAACATTTTTTCCTATCACTTTACTTTCAGTCTATGTGTGTGTGTGTATGTGTATTGGAAAATAACTCGGTCATAAGAAAAAATGAAATCTTACTATTTGCGACAACATGGATGGACCTAGAGGGTATTATGCTAAGTGGAATATGTCAGACTGAGAAAGACAAATATCATATGAGTCAGAAAGACGAATATCATATGATCTCATATATATGTGGAATCTAAAGAACAAAATAAATGAACAAACAAAACATAAATAGACTCATAGATACAGAGAACAAACTGATAGTTACCCGAGGAGAAAAGGGTTGGGGAGCTGAGTACAAAAGGTGAAGGGATTAAGAAATACAAATTGGTAGTCACAAAGTAGTCATGGGACTATGAAGTACAGCATAGAGAATATAGTCAATAGTGTTTCAATAAGGATGTATAGTGCCAAGGGTGTATTAGACTAATCTGGGTTATCACTACATATGTTATATAAATGTCTAACGACTATGCTGTACACATGAAACTAATGTAAAATAATATTGAATGTCAACTGTTACTGAAAAAAATTAAAAAGAATGAACCAAAAAGGAATACTTATATATAAATAATTTTCTTGTTACATGATAAATTTTGCAACAGATGTTCAAATATACATTAATTAATCAGCACAGAGAATAAAATGATACATTGAGAGAATGGGTGACTGATTCTTCTGTAGTTAAGAAACAGAATAAAATCCAAGGGATATGGCAGGAAGAAAGGTAAGGTTCAGTCAAGACAAGAATAAAATTATGGGGCAAAATACCGTAGAATAATTTGCACACCACTTTCCAATAAAAATTTGTTTTTCCTTCATTCTGTACTTTATCTTTAATTTCAACCACTCAATCATTCCAACCATATTTTCTGATTAATATAACAATACTTAATCTATAAATCTTTCTCACTACAAAGGAAAAAAAAAAAAGAAAAGATTAGATTTCACAAGCTTTCTCTTTTCATTTCACTTCTCCTTATACCAGAGATTAAAAAAAGAAATTATTGGGGAACAGTGTGTTCCTCCAGGGCCCATCAAGCTCCAAGTCATTGTCCTTCAATCTAGTTGTGGAGGACACAACTCACTGGCCCATGTGGGAATTGAATCAGTAACCCTCTTGTTCAGAGCTCGCGCTCTAACAAATTGAGCCATCCGGCTGCCCTACCAGAGATCTTTTAATGAGCTCTTTTTACATCAAAGGACTTTGTAGGAAAAGGCAGAATAATTACATAATTTGCCTGTGTTTTCTACATCCCACACTTTAAAATATACCCCCTCTTAATTAATGAAACACAATTAAATCTGGATCTATGATGGCATGATGCCTTCTTGGCTACCAGGTTTAAACATTCCAGTTAAGGTTCAAATTTTGTAGAAATTTCTGAATGAATTTCATTAGAATCTGACTTCAATGATTTCTAAGTTGACAATACTGGGAGCCTTTAACTAGGACTTAATTTATTCATGCATGTCGTCATCAGATAAGTATGGAAGAGTTCTAAGAAAGATACTGGATTTGTTGGACTCTATAGAGTGACAGCAGAAGACTTTTTCCCCATATCCCATTCCAG
The DNA here is from genome assembly GCF_036562045.2 of Rhinolophus sinicus. Lineage (NCBI taxonomy): Eukaryota > Metazoa > Chordata > Mammalia > Chiroptera > Rhinolophidae > Rhinolophus > Rhinolophus sinicus. The sequence goes on along the minus strand of NC_133758.1, from coordinate 36,250,396 downwards.
CCACATTTATACACTAGAGATTTCCTACACCATGGATGATATGTCAGAAGTTCCCATAGATTTTTCTAGCAACATTGGGATTTTTTTAAAAACCTCTATTCATGTTCTGAACCAAGAACAACATCCTTCCAGTAATCAATGTGTTTAGTTCAGTGTCATGATTGGAACTGAATTCTGAACTAATTAAATTTTCTCTCTTTCCTCAGCTTGCCTTTAGACTTGGAAACCTTTAATGTTTGCTTGCATGGTTCCTGGTGCTTCCAAAGCTGAGTTGAAGGTAAGAGGGACAAAGGGCATATTCTTGCCTTGAGACTAATTTTGCCATTGGGATTCCCCCCAAGATTTCTTTGATGAGTAGCTCCAATTAAAAGTCCCCAATGTGACTCCAAATCTCTCCTCTGGTTTGCTGCATATGACATCCTACCTCCTCAGCCTACCTTACACAGACTTACGTTATGGGAATGTCCAAGGCCCTCCAAAATTCCACTTAGATTTTGGAATAAAAACTCATATATATCCTCGTCCTGCCATCTATGAAAGTGCAGTTTGCTTCTAGAACAGGCCTCTAATTCTCTCCTCTTTAGCCAGGCAGGTGATAGTGGCAGTAGATCATCTGTTTTGTAATGCATCTCTTTTCTCTTGAGGTGAAGGTAAAGCATCTCCATCACTCCCTGACAGCCATTCAACAACTCATGCCAAAGAACTGATTCTCTCCTGGAGGAGGCTGGAGGATATGAATACATTGAGGAGAGCTGCATATATGAGGGGTTTGATCAAATTTCCTAAGCACGTTTTGCATGAGAGGCCTGGAAGTGTGCACAGGAACATTGCAGCTCTTGACACTTACTGTTTGGGTCTAAGTATTCAAGGTGTCAGACAAATCTGAAACAGGGTGAATTTCATTTTGGCAACCTATTTTTTTGTGTCTATAGCCTAGGCACTATGTGAGAGATATGACTTGAGTGAGCCTCAACTTTTGCTTTTTAGGAGTCTGTGTTTTAGGTGGTTGAGTCAGACATCTAAACAGATAATAAAAAATATAAATTAGAAAGAACTGAGTAGTGGGATATTGGACATTTCTTCAGTACCATATCTTCTTGACCCCATTTCTTACTTTGGCCACTGTGGCATCAACCAGCTCTGTGGAGTCTTTGAGCAGCTTGGTGCAGGTGCAATCTGGCAGTGCCCCACTGGGAACCACACTACATACCTGTCCTAATTTCTGTGATGCTCTAAGAAACCTGCTTGATACAAAGCCATGCTCAATAGGAGGGGCAGTAAATCCTGTGAGGCTATCTGTGACCAATGGGATATGAGGGCCAATGGATAAACACTATGTTTCTCCTTCCTGTGGGACACAGTCGATGAGACACTTCAGGGGCCTCATGGCCTAAGCATTCTGACCCTTACATGGGTCTACTGTCCTTCCAGCCTTATTCCCCGGATGCTCACATAAAGCACATAAAATTGAGCATTTGTCTCAGGCTGTGATGTCAGGGAAACTGAGGCTGAGACAAGTAGAGATAAATAGAGAGTGGAGGAGGAACAACTAACTTTAGAAAGTAACATATTACTTGAAAGTAAATAAAATTGTATGATCAATAATGTTTTTGTACAGGTTCACTAATGGGTTAATGTGTAGTTCTGGAAATAATGTACACAGGACTAGCCCACATAATTTATGAAGCCAGTAAAAAGGAAAAATATGGGGACCCTTTTACAAGAATTATTAAAATTCCAAAATGGTTACACCAGAGCATTAAACCAAGAATGGGTTTTTTTTAAATGCGAAGCTCTGTGCAATTACACTGGTCACACACTCATGAAACCAGCCCTGAATGCCTTACATGTGTTTTCATTACAGTGCCCAATTCCAACGCATTCAGAACGAGTAAAACATGTGTCGGTATCTGCTTTTTATTGCTCTACTCAATCTGACTGCATTGTACTTTTAGCAACCCCCTTCTTCCTGCCCTGACTGGGCTGTGGATCACTTTTATACAGACTGTGGCAGTGCATTATTTAAAGGAGCTCAGAATCCCTGCCCTGCTCAGTGGCCAGAAACTTCTGCTGTTGTTTTTCTTTCTAAGATCACTACCTTTTAAATTTATCTTTTGAATGTCTGCTAAATACACATCTGTAGGTGAGGTACAACGGACAAAAAAGTTTCTGCACTCAAGGAGCTTACAGAGTGGTAAAGAAAACAGATAAGTAATCAGAGGATTATAAAAAGTATTAGGTTAGTGCCAAAGTAATTGTTTTTGCAATTATTTTTAACCTTTTACACCACAATTACTTTTGCACAAACCTAATATTTGTGGAGATGTATGTATAGGCGAACTACCTGAGCTAATGGCTAACTGAAAGGGGGAGGTGTGAACAGGAAGGGGATCTTCCTGGAGGTCCTTCTGACTATGTTTGAAGGTTAATTGGGAATTATTCATCCTGTGAAGAGAGAATTTTGGGGCAGAACCATCAGTGCATGCAATGACAAAGCCATGAAGATGGGAGTTGAAATAAATTTGTAGAATTCATTAAGGCTCTACTGGTGGTGATAGGAATAGAATGTCAGCTAGGATATACATTGGGTACATAGATATCATGATAAAAAAAAACTCAACTTTATTCCATACTCAATAGAAATTTATGCTGGGAAGTGACAGCATCAAATTTGTATTTTGAAAGACTATTTTAGTGGAAATGAAGAGAATGTGTTGGAAGAATAGGATAGGAGCAAGAGAAACTAGTGATGTACTGAAATAGACAAGGTGAAAACATGATAAAAAATAAACACACAAACGAAACCCAAACAAAGGCAGTGATAGTGTTGGTGGAAGGTGTATAGATTTGGAAACTCTTAAGGAGGTAGACTGGGTATGGAGTGTATTCATGTCTGGGTTCTCTTGAACCAGAGCTTGAAACAGGGCATCAGGTACTCATGTTTCATTAAGACAAGTGCTCTTCAAGCAAGATAGACAGGGGAAAACCCAACAAAGACATGGTCTCATGTGAAGTTGAGGCTTAACCTGGTCCTCTAAAGAAGGACTCTTGTACATAAACTGCACTATAGCATTGAGGCAAGAGAGATTGCTTTTCCCCCTGTAGCTGTCAGTATTTGCCCATGAGCCCCCCTGGAATAGCTAAGTTCCCCATGAGATGGCTCCCCTCAAGTAAGGACAATTTTCCAGAAAAAGATGGCAGCTATGAACTGCAGTGGCCAATAGTCCCTGCAGCTTGGGGATATAGTCCCCGAGCTTGAGAATGTGCTCACTGTTCCTACAAGGGATTTGGCACATGGTGTTTACTACAACTATGTTGATCATGACTTCTAGAGTTCTGTCTTGGATAACTGAATCGATGTTGTGCCATTCCTTCAGATGAGAAAGGAGAAAGTTGGGGAGGGGAAAGTTCAATTTTATATATGGTGTAATATATAGGTCTGGGGTCATCCAGTGGGCATATTTAATTAGTACTGGGCTATATGGGTCTGGGAAGGAAGATACAGATTTCAGAGTTAAGGGTGGGCAGTTAATAATTGAGGTCATGGGTAAAATTACTTTGGGGGATTATATGTAGTAAAAATGAAGAGGGCCAAAGAGAGAAGGTGGGGGAAACCCAACATTAATGTATAAGGAAGGAAAAGAGCAGCCTCCAAAGGAGAATGAAAAGAAATAACCCTTGGGAGAGTCAAGAAATGGTGTTACAGAAACAGAGAGGGGAGTTTCAAGAAGATTGGAAGAATCAACAGAACAATGTCTTGTGAAAAATCAAGTAAAATGAGAATTATAATGCATTTTTTTAAATTCACAAAACAACAGATTCTTTCTCTTCTTATCAGCACAATCTGTACAATGCTGATTTATTTCTTTGGCTTCTATTTGTTTGTATACTGATGAGAATATGGTAGAAGGAGAATTGTTTTGTGTTCATCCTCACAACTTCTCCTTCATGTATATCATTTCATCATACCCTTTAGGCTCATGTTCCCTTGTAATATCAGTGCTGTGAACCATCTCCAAAGGCTGTATTTTTTGACCAAATAATTTCTACTGGCAGAACCAGAGCCCCTCTCCAGAAATTGAGTCATCTGGCTACCAATAAATGACTTTTTTACTTGTCACAAATTCCTTTTTCTTAGATCCATCCTGATGTCATTGATCAGTTGTCACTTGTCAACTATCAATAAATTTTTGATCTGATTGTTTGGACATCAGGAAACAAATTAAACTATCTCTCTTGGTTGATTTTCTGTTTTACACTTCATTCAAACTGTGACTCATAAAGACTAAATCTGCTCTCATGCTCCAGGATCTCAATCCCTTTTGGCCCTTTGCCTTTTTCTTGCATATTATATGAGGTCTACAGGTATATCAGCATCTAATCTCAGCAACAAAATTGTACTTAGGGTCTAAATTTTTCTACATATATACTGTCTGCCCCATTCTTTGTTAGGAATTCACACTTCTAGCCCCAAAATGCTCAAGTAATTTCATAGAATCTTCTTTAAAAAGTTCTTATTGATGATTGATTTATAGGTCTATGTTTTTATCTTTGTAAATTAAGGCAATAAAGATATATAGTTAGAATACTTGGTACTGTGCTGTATCTTACTTGTGATGCGTCAGGAAATACTGATTTATCACTGTATGTGGTTAATAGTTTGCTAACCCTGGATAAAAGAAATTTTATATAATCTGTATAATTTTATTGGAGAGAAAAAATATATAATCAGAATGCTTAAATCTCAAAATAATATAGAACAAATCATCATCAAATTAGTAGTACATGTAATAACTGTAATTAGAATTCAAACTAGCAATAAATACTCCCAGGTTTCTAGAGTGGGGAAAGCACCCATCATTGATTAGAGGTTAGTGTCAAAAATTTACTTATGCCTTACAAAGAAACTCCACATGACCTTTTCTTAGCCAGTCTATTCACCTTAGATGAGGGCATTCGTTGATTGTGGCAAAGAAAACAAACCCAAGGTTAATAATATTGGTATTGAGGTTTTAATTAGGTTACAGTGGTTTAATCTCTGTTTTGTCATTTTCCAGTCTGGCAACAGCATGTAGGAAATAGTGTTTTTCTTCACTAGAACTAGTGACCCAAGGTGTTATTGTGATCAGAAAAGTCTTGTTTTGTAGAGGAAAAATGCATTTCACAACCTGTGAATACATTTACTTAGTAGAGTTTTTTGTGTTTGTTTGTTTTTTCTGATAGAATTCTATAATATCAACTTACTTACTAGTATGTAGCTTCTTCTACTGTCTAGTGGGGAATCAGCAAATAAATGATAACTTACATTGTTGAAAAGTTTCACTACTATTAATAACATTTGTAGTGAATAAGTACTTAACTAGTTCACTTGCCACCGTTCTTTTAGTAGATTTCATTGGTTATTTGATACACGAAGAACTTTTGGAAAGATGTGTGGAAAACAGAAATATGTTATATACAGAAATGTAACACTGTTTTATAACATTGTCCAATCTCTGCTTGATTGGAAATGCAAAATTCATAAATATTAAAGAGTAACAAACAATAAAAGATGACATGTTTAGGCAGTGCAACTGATTTTCATTAATTCTCCTCCCATCAAAAAAAAGTAGTCTGGATATTTATAGCCATGCTTTGTGTAAGTTTGTGAGAATTCAGAGGTCAGTTGGGTTTGCAGTGGGAAGGTAAATTTTCCTGAGTGAAGTGATCTAAGAAGATAACCACATTTGGATAGGGGGATGATAGAGGATGCGTCATTTTAAGCTAAGGAAGCCACATCATCAAAGATACTCTGTGGACGTGAGCAAAATATGTATAGAAAAATGGGGGGATGTGATTAGATTCTCAGGAAGGAGTTCATGGTAGGAAAACCGATTTGGAAAGGCCATGGGCCACGTAGATTGATTCATGGGTCTATGTTTTTATATCTTACGTATAGAGAGGTATTGGGAGTTAGTGAGCACTAGTTAAATTGCCCTACTAAAATGTTATTTTCAGAAGAAGAGTTTAGGCCATCTAATCTGATTGCAAAGATGTAGGCTGGGGCAGCAATCTTCAAAACGAGGTATGAGTATCCTTGGGTTTCCATGGAGATCTTTCAAGGGCATGGGGATTGATATCCAAATCTTCAAATTTCATTTTTATCTTTTTCTAAAACTGATCTGTGTTTGAGATATTATACTGGTTCTCAACTCCTACTTCTCCTTTCACCAGGAACCTCTTTCCACTTTGAAAAGGGACAGTTATCCTCTCACAAATCCAGAGTCTCATTCTGGAGTACTGTTCTGGGGTGGATAAACTTCCTTCATATCAAAAATGAATCAATTCAAAATGTTCTTGTTGATGCTAAGAAAGTGAGATCCCCTAATGAAGGAACTGGTAATAAATTCTTTACAAGACAAGTGGTTTCCAATGCATTTCTTTCAACCAAAAAGAAGAACCTAACCAGGTTGATTGATTGATCATTAATTTTGATTTTGATAAGCTGTGATTTTTTTACATAAAACTTTGTAACATCACTAAATAATCGAGTGATGTTACTACAGGGAAGAAAAAAGACTTTGATCTCTAATATTTATTTGAACAAGGCTGCTGAATGCTTACTTCCACATATAAATAAAAAGAACAGAATTGATGCAGAACTCTGTCTTATTCTGTTAGGTTGGTGCACAGGTAATTTAAGATTTTGCAATTATTTTTAACCTTTTAAACCACAATTACTTTTGCACCAGCCTAATAGAAATAATGAATATGTGTTCACAGATACATGAACTGTTTGAAAAGTTCATCTCTCTTACAAAGACATGTATTTCTGATAATACTTTCTACAGTACATTTACTAATTATCAAAGCATCAAATGTATTAATGTTGTATTTACATAATGCATAATGCATTTGTTGCATATGTTACATAATGACTAATTCTATACTAATTATCAAAATATTAATGTAATTAAAATATTTAAAGTATTACGTTCCTAGAAAGTCGAAATATATGGATGAGTTACCAATATAAGATTTCCTGATAATGCTTTCTACTGTACATTTACTAATTATCAAAGCATCAAAACATATTATATAAAGATGAAATTCTGCAGTCAAATGGAATGGAAATGTGAATTCAAAGGGAAAAGGAGTGATATACAAAGCAGTGTGGTCATGTATTTTTTAAAAATGGATCTTTGAGGGTATCAAATTGCTATGGTTATTTTCCATTGGACATATTTAAATAAGCTAGGTAACTGTGTTCTTTAAGCAGTCAACATTTACCATATGCCAGAAATTACATCCTTTACAACTATTTGAAGATGTTGAAAGTTTTAGATGTCAACTTAAAGATGTGAGAGGGTTGTATACGCTTTCAAAATTATTTTTGGAAGTATGTAAGCAAAATATTTGAAGGTGGTTTATCCTAAGAAATACTTTTGCATATTATGCACATTGTTTTTACTTAGATTTATGTTTTCCATTATTAAAAATAATGAAGTTTTCTAAAAATGCCCATGTTCACTTTTTTTTGCAAGATTTAGGAAATATCAGTTATTGTACTGAGTGACAAGAGAGGAAGGGGGCTGATGGAGCTGGATTTTGCTGAATCCCCCTCAGTCCACCTATTGGAGAATAAAAGCCATGAGGATGGCAGAAAAAAAGAGAGGGAGTGGAGTCAGGCACACCCAGGCACTGTAAGACTATTTCTGTTTTTATCATTTGGCAATTTCAATTTACTGTCCTTTTCAGTTATTTGTCATTCAATGGCTATGTATTTTATTTCTTAACCTAAATGCTTTGCCTTTTGAGAGTCTGGTCTTTGTCTCATATTCTTTTTCACTGTTCCTAAACAGCTACTAAAGTCTCTGGCACACAATAGTACACAACATATCTTCATTTAAATTCATAGATTTAAAATGAATACCTTGATTTTAAACAAACAAGTTGAGGATAATAAATATATTGTTAAAAAGAGAGAGGCATAGTATGGAGAGCTTATTTTGGTAAACAGTTGACCCTTGAACAACATGGGTTTTAACTGCATGGGTCCACTTACACACAGATTTTTTTTCAATAAATGTACAATTGGCCCTCTGGTCCTCTAAATCTATGGATTTCACATCTGTAGATTCAACCAACCACAGATTGAATGAAAAAATGCTCAACATCACTAATCATCAGAGAAATGCAAATAAAAACCGTAATGATATATCACCTCACCCCAGTTAGAATGGTTATCATCAACAAGACAAATAATAACAAGTGTTGGAGAGGCTGTGGAGAAAAAGAAACCCTCATACATTGTTGATGGGAATGCAGATTGGTGCAGCCACTATGGTAGGCAGTGTGGAGGTTCCTCAAAAAACTAAGAATAGAATTGCCATATGACCCAGCAACCCCTTTCCTGGGTATATACCCACAAAATCTGAAAACATTTATCCATAAGGCTATATGCACTCCAATGTTCATTGCAGCTTTATTTATGGTGGCCAAGACATGGAAACAACCAAAGAGTCTTTCGATAGATGAATGGATAAAGAAGTTGTGGTATATATACACAATGGAATACTATTTGATCATAAGAAAAGATGAAATAGTACCACTTGCGACAACATGGGTGGATCTTAAGATCATAATGCTAAGCAAAATAAGTCAGACAGAAAAAGTAGAGAACCATGTGATTTCACTGATATGTGGTACATAAAACTGAAAACAACAAAAGAACGAGACAAACAAATGAAGAAACAAAAACTCATAGACAAAAGTTTAGTGGTTCGCAGAGCTTAAGGGGGGAGGGGAGTTCTAGAAGAGGGTAAATGGGGTCTAATATATGGTGATGGAAGGAGAACTGACTCTGGGTGGTGAAAACACAGTGTGAGATAAAGATGATGTATAACAGAATTGTACACTTGAAATCTATGTAACTTTACTAACAATTGTCACCCCAATAGACTTTAATCTAAACAAAGAAAAAGAAAGACAAAAAAAAAGGGAGGGAGGGAGGGAGAGAGAGAGAGAGAGAGAGAGAGAGAGAGAGAGAGAGAGAGAGAGAGAGAGAAAGAAAGGAAAAGAAAGAAAGAAAAGCAAAATTTTCCATCTATGGTTGGGAATCGGCAGATTTAGAGGACAGACTGTATGCCTTAATCTACACCATTTTTTTGCGAGGGACTTGAATATCCATAGATTTTGATATCTGCGGGGATACCAATATCCTGCAGACACCAAAAATCCAATCTCCCATGGATACCAAGGAACGACTGAGTGTTGGGGGAAGTCAAAATGTCTACGCAGATTTTCGACTCTGGGGAGGTGGCATTTCTAATACCCATGGTTGTTCAAAGGTCAACTCTATTGAATTTGAGATGAGTGTGATATTGAGGCTGCTTCTGGCACATAAACACTTCTCAGTAAATTGAAAAAGGTGCCTCCTCTGAGTGAATCCCTTATGAGTCAATGAATTACCCCTTTAGATGAAGAAAAAAGTACCCTTTCTTCAGGTACATGCAGCTGCATGTCAAGGCTTGAGTTTAACAAAAAAAGTCACCTCCTTCCCCTGCTTGATCAAGTGTCTTTGTACAATGCAGTGACAGTACAGCTGCGTTTACACCTCTGCTTGACACAGGAAATTGATAGCTAACCCAATTTATTTATATACATTTGCTTTTTTGAAAATCAGAAAACTTTATTCTGGCAAGAAAGATATGTTAAGATGTACTCTAGTTCTAGAAAGAATTGTGTGTAAGGGTGTGTAACTTTTGCATTTAACTTGAGAGTAATCTCTACTTGACAAGCTAGCGAACTTCACGGACATGTCTGCCTCCAAATAGGCACAGTATATGTTTTATCACCTTGCCACAAACTCTTCCTTCCCTTTTCTCTTACTAGGCCTAAAATTCACAATATCAGAACAAATTAGTTTGTATTTGACAAATGCTGGAGTATTACCTGTGGAATGACATGATTAAACAGCACATATTTTTATCAGGAAAAGAAGGAAGATATCATGAATTAGTTTATTTATCTGTAAAGGGTTTATTTTTAAGGCGTTTGATTCTGAGCAATGGAGAAAAAACATTCATTCATTTATCTGTTCTCTCAGCCAGCAAACTATAGTTCATATTTTAGGCATTGTTATTGGTGTCAGAAGAAAACAAGCAAAAATTTTCTCTCTCCTGAAGGCACTCAATAAAGTGAAAGATAAAGACATTTACTAAAAATGCAATATTTGTATGTCTTTCACAGAGGTATATGCAAAGCACTGTAGCATGAAGTAAAATATAGGAAGCGCCAATTCTGCTAGATGAGGAAGGTTTCACTAACAAAACATTATTTGAGTTTGTTATGGACTGAATGTTTGTGTCCCCCTCAAATTCATATGTTGAAGCCCTAACTTACAATGTGATGGTATTTGAAGGTGGGGCACTTGGGAGCTAATTAGGGTTAGATTATGTCATGAGGGCTCCAGTGGCCATATAAGAAGAGAAAGACAGATCTCTCTCCATGTGCATTCACTGAGGAAAGGCCATGTGAAGACATAGTGAAGAGGTGGCCATCTGTAAGCCAGGAAGAGAGACTTTCCCATATCCTGACCAGGCTGGCATCCTGATTTTAGACATCCAGCCTCTAGAACTGAGAGAAAATAAATGTCTGTTGTTTAATCTACCCAGTCTGTGATATTTTGTTATAGCAGCCGGAGCTAAGACCGAGTTGAATTTGAAGAACATATATGAATTTTCTCATAGATCGTGCACTGGATATCTTCCATTTGATCATGTATATCTCTTTTCTACTCTTCTCTGTATTGCCCGCTCTTCCACAAAAACTGAGCCTGTATGACTGGCATGTGTCCCCTGTGCTCTAACTTCCCATTGGTGAGCCCTCGGAGGAGAGGTGAGGGAGAGCCGTGAGTGAGGTTGTGGCATGTATTCCACAGGCCTTCCTCTGGCAGGTTTACCTCTGACTGCCTGTCTCTTAATTAAAGGTGACTGCTTTCCTCAGGGTGGCTGGTCTCCATGGTGTGCTCCTTCTGCATTCCAGTCCTGGCTCCCATATCTGTCTCTTCAGATCTAGGAGTGATAACCCTCCCCAAGCCTATTGCTCGTCCCAGGGAACTGCATTATTGCTTTTGGTATATCTACACCCTGCCCGCATGTTTGAAAATAGTCACTTTATAAGCCCTACTCAAAGCATACTAATTTGAGTGCACCATTTGTTGCCTGCTGGGACCCTGACTGATAAAGACTGTGAATTGTATGAGGCCGTATCAGGCTAATTCACCCAATAAATGTTAGCTATTTTCAATATTACATAGTGATAATATTTTGAAATTTTTTCTTCCACTATGCCTGTTACCATTTTACTATTCCCAATTAGAGCAGGTAGACTGCTGATTTCACTGCCTTATCAAAGGTTTGTCACAGCCATAAGCAGAGAAAGAACATCTAGAGCGAATTGACTCCAAAGGACCTAAAGCTTAGGAAAGATTCCCTTGAGTCAGACTAGGTAAAGTTGAGAAAGAGGATATATGGAGTCTCAGCAGGGGGATCCTTCAGAAGGGTCATTGCACCTTGTCCCCAACTCCCACCACCAAAAGTGATAGTATGCCTCGGTAGGAGAGGGTGGACAGAACTTCTGCAGAGGCCCAGGGACATCTATGTACAGACAGGATTATGTTCAAGGAAATGACAGGCCCCGGAAAAGAAACCACTTTCTGAGGAATCGAGACAGAAATATCAGAGTGTCTCACAGTTTTAGAATGAGACAGAAGTAGCAGAATGAATACTTGAGGGCCAAGAAGGGCATGGAAATAGGAAGAAGAGTTCCCAGGACTGCCTGATGGATGACCAAAATCTCGGGGAAGACAGTACAGTTATCAGGAATGCAAGTATGGTAACCATCACTGGTCAGCGGCCCCTCCCCACCACCGGGGTGCTATGTGAGGGACTCAGAACTTAGATACAGCCCCAAGGCGGTGGTAAAAGGGAGGTGGGTACATGAGTGGATTGATAGTAAGTTTTCACTTCCCAGAAAAATGGACCTCAAAATAGAAAATTAATTTTAGTTCTTATGAAATCAGTTTCATTTCTTGCATGCCCAAGATTGTGGGCACTATGTTGTACTGGCTACATATTATTACTATTACCAATGAAGTGAACAGAGATGGAGAGTCCTCCAGCCAGAGGTAAACTGTATGTTCTAAGGAGAAGAGGTCTGAGAGAACGTAACCCCGTCAGGGAACTTCCGGTGTGTGGACTTGGCTGGGGGAGAAGTAGAAGGAGAGGGTAGAGCTGAAAGTAGGGGACCATGTTATGAATAACAAAAACCATTTCCCTAGTGATTTCTGCATGGGAGGCCCTCTGCTAGCCACTATAAATTATTGCATTTAATGCTCCTGAGAAGCCTCATTTTATCTATCTATCTATCTATCTATCTATCTATCTATCTATCTATCTATCTATCTATTTATATTTATTTATATTTATTTAATTAGGGTGACTTTGGTTTTAAAATTACATAGGCTTCAAGTGTACATTTTTACAATACATCATTTATATATTGCATTGTGTGGTCACCACCCAGAGTCAGTTCTCTTTCCATCACCATATATTTAACCCCCTTTTTCCTCTTCTACTGAAAAACCTTATTTTAAAGAGAGAAATTGAAGTACAGGAGTTGGGTAACTGCCTAAGTCACACAGCTAGTGAGTGGTGGAGCCGGGCTGCAAGCCCAGAGCGTGCAATTCTCACCCCAAGCTCTTGGCCCCTGACTAAATTTACCTTTTCAGGAAAGAGCATGCAAGCATGCCCCAGGCTTGGATTTTAAATAGACAAAGGAGAAAAGATTTACAAAGTTGGTGGTATCATGAGTTTTATTTTTTTATAAAATAACATTCTGTTAGAAGTGTGGGGAAAAATAGTGGCGATGCAGGACTGGAGGCAGAACGACGAATCTAGCGGCTTTTTAATGGCCAGGTGAGTAGTGCCAGGTCATGAAGGGTCATGAATTAAGGGACTTACAAAGGTAATAGACAGTGCATGGCAACCAAGGTGACGTTGGGACGAGTAGTGGCTAGAGATAAAGATAAAAGCTCTTCTCTAGTTTCCGGCATGCATCCTTGCAGGGGACATAGCTTTGTACTTGTTTGTTAATATAATACCAATTACCATAAAAAAGTGTGTAATCTATATTATGACAGTTATAAAGGAGACAGCATTTGCCTCTCTAGGCTTCAAGGAAGAGGTGACCTTTGAGCTGGAACTTGGAGAATGGGTAGTATTGGGACTTGAAAGGGGTGAACAAGGAGACAGGAGAAATAAAGGGGAGGGTGAGATATATTGGTCAAAGATATATTTCCTAATGTGTTAAGTAAGTTTTATTGAAACATACTTTGCACCACATGTACCTATTTATAGTTTATTGATACTTCTTTAAATATAAACTATGATAAGTTTTGTCAAGAAATAGTACATATTAAAAAAAAACACGTATTGGAAAAAGTAAAAAAGGGATTGCCTGTTGTGGCTTTGCTGGTTCATATAACAGTAGTTAATAAATTTCCATTTATTTCATCATTGTGACTCCAAACTTCCAATGCATACCTAAAACCATGCTGGAACCATGCTTCTTCCTAGAGGGAGAATAAACTTAACTAGGAATTACAATACATACCTTTGGTGCCCTTGGATATCTATAGATCCAGGGAGGTGTTGCAGAATGAATCTGATTGTGGGCATGGGAATTCTATTTGTTCCTGTAATACCAGCAAAGTAATAGGTGTCACATTTGCTACCTTTTATGACTCGAAGACTCTGTTACTCACTTTACATACATTATTTCTGACCCTCTCAACATCCTTGAAAATTAGGTATTATTCCCATTTTACAGAGGAGAAAATTGAAGCTCAGCGAGATCTTTACTTGTTAGTACGCATTGAAGTTGGAATTCAACCCAGATATTCCCAAATCAAATCTGGTCTGTTTCTTCTGTGTTCCATTGTATCTGTCAGTAAGCTGCTGCATACATTCACTGTGCTGAAATAGGGATAGATTTGTCACACAAAAAATGGGAATCTGAAATTATTTTATGATTCTGTAATATTTTCTGGTTTCAAAAAAAGAACATTCTGTAGATGAATGAAGCCCATGTATTCTTTTCATAGTTCCCTTTCCTAAGGCAGGAGACTATGTATCTGGTAAAACAAGAAAAAATAATTTAAAAAACATGGAGACGAATAGGAGCACAGTGGCAATGCAGCCGATTTGCCTACGTAGATCTGATCTGAACTGTTTCAGTTAATGGATTTAGCGCCAAGCTTTCATTTTGAACTTGATGCTATGCTACATGCAAGAAGCTGTGTTTCTTCCTATTTATTTAGGTTTCCAAAAGTAGAATATATGGTTATTTTAGAAATTGACAGAATTTCCATAGCATCCATGATGAACATTCTCCAAGGAGCAGAGATAAAAAATATATGCTTTTAGCAGATTTTGAGCCTTCATTTTGTCTTAGCTTCCAAATTCCATAATCTGACCAAGCAGTTCTGAATTCTAGGCTCTATTTTTGAGTTTTGACTCTCATCTGGAAGTCATTTGTTCTAATCTACAAAGGAACATATTTCAAACATAATTTTGATTCAATGTATAATTTTGGGTCTAGCTTGTAAAACTTTATTAAAGCTTGAACAATACAGTATTGAATTGTGCTCTCTCAAAAAAATAGGTATAGGTTGAATACTTTTTATTTATCATAAAACTGTTGCTGCAGATGGCATTTTATAGCAGTGACAAAGGGAGCTAATTAGTTATATTTTTGATAACTTTGTCCTACGATCCCAGTAACATTTCTTGTGTGACAGGGGCTGCTTCAGGTATACTCTTGGTCTGTAACATTCAATTTCTTGGCCCACCCCAAGAAGAAGCCAGAAGGGAGTGAGCATTAGCTTCTATTGGGAGATAGAGGGTCTGGCCAGGTGACCTGAGATCTTAACTAGAGCTGAAGGAGCATAAAACCTTTCTTCTCAATTCCTTTTCCACTCACATTTAAGTAAATTTTACACATCAAATGATTTTATATGTATATGCATGTATACATATATATATACACACACACACACATATATATATATACATTCATGTATATATATATATGAATGTATATCCATCATGTGGTATTGCTTCATTTGGGGTCACTTTGCCTAACATGTTAAGTAAGCCTTTAAAAAAAAAAAATAGAACAGAGCAAGAAGCCCCCACACTTTCCACCAAATTTATTTTACAAAATATCCATAACATTCCTGTTGCACATTTTATTTCAAGTTTGATGATCCTCAAATTTTTGACTGATATTCTCCTGCAACCATTTTTTCATCAATAGGACTCATGTCTTATGTGAACAGCAATAATAAAAAGATGAGCAGACATATGCACATGCCTGCTGTGTCCTATGCCTGTACTGAAACTGCTGAGCAGACTGGAAGTCAAACTTGTAAATAGTAGACCTTCAGAATACCTGACTTGGATGGAAGTGAGTAGCAGAGCCAGGAGAAAATGACTCATGTATCTTCACAAAGCTATTGGGATACTTTAAGTAGGCAAATTCGTGATCTTCAGGGGCAAGTTCTTTGTATTTAAAAATCCACTTGAGCACGTAGTATGTTTAAACTGAACAGGGAAATTCTTGCAAAGCTGTTTATCTGTGCTGCTTGGGGAAACAATGAAGTTTAAAAAAGTTCTCTTTGCTACTTCAACCCCTTTGGTATTTTCTTTTCAAAATACCCATGCAAATTTTTGAAATCTGTTTGATAGTAAGAATACATTAATTTTTCATATGGTACACAAGAAATAAAGCACATATCTCCTAGTAAACATCAATAGAAATTGCTTCATTTGTTATGCAATAATGAGAAAGGGCCTTAGACTGTCTAAAATATGTCTGTCCAATGTAACCTGACATGAGAGTGATCAATAAAAATGGGTTTAAACGATCAGGGTGCAGTTTTCGTGTTAAAAAAATTGGCAATAGCAACTATTTCCTGATAATAGACACAATTTATCGTTCTTAAAATGACAACTAGACACCATTACAGGGCAAAGGGGATTCAGCAAATCTTCTTTAAAATTTGCTGCTGTTACAGAATAGTTTTTCGACCGGGGGGGAGGAATATATATATATATATATATATATATATATATATATATATATATATATTGCTCAGGTGGAATTAATGTCATGGTCTGTGGGATACACATATTAATTAGGGTTGGAATTAGAGTGTGGTCATAATAATGGATTAATTTGAATTAAAAGCTTTAATTTAATAAGTAAATGTCTGGGACTGAATGGCAACAAGTATATATTTGACTCTGACCTTGAATTGAGCTTTGATGTCAAATAAAGAAACAAAAAAAGCATGATAGAGAAGTAGAGGCAACTGGAGAGTCAGATGAAGATTTGGAGAATGGAGAGAAGGCGCAGAGCCCATAGAGTACATCTGTAGAACTCAAGGTGGATATACAAACATGGCCAGAGATTAAAAAAAAAAAAAAAGGGGAGGGGTGTACATTTTTACTCCCTTTGGTTTCCCTTTCTTCTTTCTATTTTTCCTTTTCTTGAATCAGTTAATATTCTTTTCACTGTCTCTGTTGTGGTGGCCTGAGAGGCTGATAGAATTTGCCTGCCTGAAACTATTGATGCATAATACATTATATGGAATAATATTCTCACTGTCCTTTGAGCCTTGGGTTTCATTATCACTGGAGTACTTTGATAGCATTAAACTCTTGATAGACATTGAGGAACTCTACACTCACTGCACATGCTTGTATTTATCTGTCTGCATATTTGTAGAAGTAGCTAAGCTCCCAACTCCTAACAAAAGCAAAGTCCTATAAAATCAAGCTATATTTTTTTTCTGTTTAAATGTTATGTCTAGCTACATTTAAAACTAAATATGTGTAATTATATAGCAAAAATGGAAATTTTGAATTATATAAGCCAAATCACAAATATATATCACCCTTTATTCTATTCACAAAAGTGAGGGTATGTATTCTTCAAAGAATAATACTATCAGCAAAATTTTTCTGCTGAATGCATAACGTTTTTCTACTAATGGTGGGGCAAAGTCCTTTCCATGAGAAGCTGATTACCTACAATACTGTAGTCGATTAGCAAATATCAAAATGTTAGAAAAGAGACTTCACAGTGAATTAATCCAATTGTATAAAAATGACAGGAGAGGAATTCAGAGATGGTCATGAATTGGAAAAATGCAAAGTCAACAGTAAGAAATCAGTAAATCAAACTAAATTAATGATAAAATAATTTAAATGAGCAAAAATCAGGTCATCAAAATTGTGTCGTGTTTTATTATGGTGAATAAAAATAAACTTTTCCATCACATACGTCATGAATTCATTAAAGGAACATGCTTTAAAATCTTTGATTATGCTGATGGCTTTGAGTTCATCTACCTACTCTTTTGTATGTTCCTTTTAAAAAATTCTGCATATATTTTCATGCTGATTAGCTTGGGTATGGGTTGCAGTTATAGTTAAGGAATAAAGTGAGGGAAATTTACTCAAAGGACAGAAACTCTGTCCTTGGCCCACAGTAAACTAGATACTTTATTTATCACAGTTGGTGATAGGATTAAATTATCAGAAACCAAAACCCAGTTTTGAGGTTCTGGATCCTACCTTCTAGGAAGCCATAAATAACTAAAATAAGTAGTTTAAATTAAAAAAAAGAGAAATTAAAAATATCAATTATGAATGAATCCTCTTACCCATTCCCCCCCCCCATTTTATTGTGTGTGTTTTCACAATTTTGTCAATATTTTTTATTGAGGATATGGGATGTTTGAGGTAGAGAGTCCTGAAGTAAAGAATTAATATTTGCTCCTGGATTTCATAACCAAAGCTTTTTAGAGAGCTTTATGGATGCTTATATGGATGCTAACAATTTTCTCTTCTGCATTTTCATTCAAAGTGATCAAACATCAGATAGTCTAATCAGGAATAAACCATACAGGAATGGGATAAGCATTTATTGTACAGTATTACATGCTTTTGAACATGCATTTAAAAAAATCCTACCTAGTGTGATCCTTCATCCTACTCTATTGAAAGAGAGTCTGCCATTACCTACCCATGGGTCAATCACCGAATTGAGGACTTTAGCCTTGTTTTTATAGAATCCTTAGTAGGAATCGAAATGTCAATAATATAATTTTTGTAGAAACATGCATTTATGAGAATGGACTTGTTTGTGAAAATCAATTCTAAAGTCAGAATCTCTATAAATATTTCAGACCCAGACTCAAGATACTTAATATCACCAACATCGGAGAGTATCCTTAGCAGATGAGCTCTGAGTACCCTCAGAGGTAAGTCCTAATGTGAAATAAAATAATGCTTCTCAAAAAGTTGATGTGCATACAGAGTCACACATAGATTTGGATTCAGTTGGTCTGGGGAGGGGCCATAATTCTTTATTCCTGACAAGTTCCTAGGTGAATCTGACGCTGCAAATCTGAGTTCTGCACTTCATATGACAAAGGAATAAGGGCATTACAGTTTGACTATCCTAACGGTGAGAAGCAGATGAAGAATCCAAATTCACTTATAACTGGTTTTAGAATATCCTTTTGTACTTACCTTATTATGAGTTTGTATTACATTTTAAAATTTTAGAACATTTTAATTGAAGCATTCGAAGGAACAACTGCAAAGATTTGGGAAACCCCAGAATGTGGCAATAATTCCCTAATATCATCCTCCTGATTACTGCATTTTTTAATTTTTTTAGAAGCAATATAATCAATTTACATGCTGGTTCTTGACAATGTAAAATTGCTTTGTTTTTCTCTTGGAATCGTGTCTGTGTGGTTTCCTTGTTAGTATGCATTTAAGTTCCCATCTTAGGAAAGGGTTATGTTGGATCGTGTGTACTTTATATGTTTTTTGTTTGTTTTTTTTAATGGCCAGACTCTTTTTTTTTTTTTTTTTTTTTTTTAAGATTTTATTGGGGCAAGGGAACAGCACTTTATTGGGGAACAGTGTGTACTTCCAGGACTTAATTTCCAAGTCAAGTTGTTGTCTTTTCAGTCTTAGTTGTGGAGGGCGCAGCTCAGCTCCAGGTCCAGTTGCCATTGCTAGTTGCAGGGGGCACAGCCCACCATCCCTTGCGGGAGTCGAACCGGCAACCTTGTGGTTGAGAGCCCACGTTCCAACCAACTGAGTCATTCAGGAGGCAGCTCAGCTCAAGGTGCCGTGTTTAATCTTAGTTGCAGGGTGTGGAGCCCACCATCCCTTGTGGGACTCGAGGAATTGAATTGGCAGCCTTGTGGTTGAGAGCCCACTGGCCCATGTGGGAATCGAACCGGCAGCCTTCGGAGTTAGGAGCATGGAGCTCCAACCACCTGAGCCACCTGGCCGGCCCCCTTTATATGTTTTTTAATTGAAGTAATGTTAAAGATGATAGATGGATTGCCAAGGCAACACATAAACATTATTTTGTCTATTTAATATTGGACTATATAAAAAAGAGTCCAGGCTCTGAGAGTAAGGAGTTTTGTAGAAGAAGAGCAGGAGGAGGAGGAAAAAAGAGGAAGAAAATGGGAGGTTGCTGCTCTCCTGGGTACAAAGCTGAACTTGGATGAAATTTTGAAATGACAAAATATGCATTTGGCACTGCATCATTTTCAAATATTCACCTAACTTTTCATTTTAGGCCTTTCCCCACGATCCCCAATGTTCCATGTGTTCAAATGACCTAAACTCTTATCAAAATAGGTGCTGCACAGGGCCCCGTGTAAGGTACACAGATTATGCTGTGCACACCTCTAGGGGACAACATTTCCTAGAATTCAGCAACATGCATTAGAATTGCTTGGAGAACTTCCTCTCTTCCTTCTGAATCAAAAGTTCCCTAAATAGTTACAGCCCCCCACCCATCCACACATCATCACATATAGTTATTGTTGCAGTTATAAGGCAAGCTCTATAGGTAATAGAGATTTGGGGGCAGAAGCAACCATTTTTGTGTGTGGATGATTTGTAAATCATGCGATGTGTGGTTTCACGGTATTTTTCCAGGGTATTAAAACACGGTGGGCAAGGGAGTAGCACTTCCCTTGTTTCATATATATCTATGTCTGATTCCTTCCCATGGAACCAGTCAATAAAATATTTGATGAAATTAGCTGTATAATGTGGCTAATAACAGTTTTATGTTTCTTTTTTCTTTCTTTCTTGGGTGGGGGAGGCTGTTTGTTGGTATGAGTTTAGATTTACTATGTAAAATATGCTCACAGTTAATTGAGGTTGATTTATGGTTATAATCTTAAATCGTAGAGAAAGGACAGGCCTGAGGTTGAGATGAAAAATCACAGACCTTAAAATTCTAACTTTGATAGTGGCTAGGACTCCACACAGATATTCTTCTTTTAGTCTTTATTCATTTCCGCTTCCCACTCTTCATTTGTGAAACTGTGAAGTAATAACTATGGTGCAACAGTGTTCTCTGGGAGTAATCAATGTTTTCCCAAGATGAAAAATAGTTTGTATGTGGAATGAACAGTATTATTTTAGTTTTAACCACGTGCTCTGCATAAAATAGGTCATTAGGCAAAAGTTGTGTTTTGTTTTTTTTAATTCAGAAGAGAAATATGATAAGATGCAGTAAAAATGCACTATGTGACAGATGTAAAGGACATAATGAGATAAGAAGTTGAATATCTGCTATAGTAATACACCTCCAACATTGAAAAACCAGCATGAAGTTTCGGTGTTCATTTTTATGAGAACAGATCTTTCTAGTTCTTGGAGAGGGAGGATGAGGACTACCCCCCAAAATCATGCATTGTAGACTCTTTAGAAGGAATTCCAGAGGGGGAAGAAAAGACAATGTTAAGGTGAAAGAGCCCAGTTCATTCCCAAAGTCCTTGTCAAGCTTTTAGGATCCCTGAATCCACCAGTTCATTTGATCGTAAGTTGTGGCTTAGTTCTGAGAAAAGCCTCAGAGCTCCTGGAGGGAAGAGGCTGATGCTCCCTTCACACTTCTACATAGATCGATGCATAATACACATGGTCCTTTAAAATCTAGAGTGATCTATTAAGGAAAAATGTAAAACAGGGAATATTTGCTTCAAAATCTCCTTGAAATACACTCCCAGTAGCTCTGGGGAAAATTAGGGGATTGGATTTAAGGGAGGGAATTTGACTAAAAACACATTAATGATTTTACCAGGCTTGGTCTGTACAATACATGTGACTATTTAAATGAAAATTAATTATGATTAAAATACAGTTTCTCAATCATTCTGGCATATTTCAAGTGCTCAATAGCCACATGTGGCTAATGGCTACTGTATCAAATATATAGATAAGTAACATCTACCATTGTAGAAAGGTCTACTGGTCATCACTGGACTAGACATTTTTGGGCCAAATCTCTCATAATGAAAGGCCTTTTTGCACCTGAACAGGACTTGGTGTCCATACTTCCTTCTTTTTATAAGATCATGTTATGAGTGCGTCTATAGATCCCTCACTGATCACTTGTTGTTGTGTTTTTTTTTTAAATCACCTTGAATGTGATATAGTGAAATACAGAAAGTTTTCCTTGATTGGATGAAATACAGAGTTGGAATTTGTACTGAGTTATGGAATCCATGCTCTTTCTTTTACTGGATTATTGAAATTTAATGAAATTTAATCACCCAAGCTCCAAATTTTAGGAATCTCCATGGTCAGCAGTAAGGATCTTCATTTGAAATGGGGGTCCCAAACACTAGACAGCTTGTAGTAATAGGGGTTCCTCTAATAAATCTATCAGCCATGCAGGCAATAAAGCAAGCAAATACTGAACCACAAGTATGTGTAGCAATGTTTGGACACAGTGCAGGTGAAAGACAAGATTTGGTCTTTATTCTAAAGGTGCTCATATGAGTCTGAGGAGCAGTTACATGTAGTGGGGAAAAAAACCTACAACAAACCAAAAGTCCCCCAGGGAACTGGGTTACACATAAAACTTAAATTGTGCTCTTGTGCTTTGGTTTGGGAAGGAAAAGACTATTTGCCCCAAACTTCAGGGCTCCTCTCTTGGTGTGGTTGATGGCAACCACTCGAAGGAGAACCAGGTGGAATTTGAAGGTGGATATGCCAGAAGGCCTGAACTTAGGTGGAAGGTAGAGATAAAGGATGAATGATAACAGATTTTGACAGACTTTTTTTTTTTAAACACAAATTCTTTCTTGAGGCAGTTGTTGACAGCACTCGGGTGCTGGATCTGGCTGTAGTATAAGATATTTTTATCTTTTCCATTTATAGAAACACTGAAAGACGTTTTTCCCATTGACTACAAGTCTTTGCTCACATTCTTCAGGCTTCTAGATAACTAAAAAGAGAACCAATCAACTCACTTTCTAACTTCAGATCAAATGAGAGGAAATTAATAGCATTCAGTTGGAGAATGAGAGGTTCCAAAATCATATAGTTTTCTGTTTTGCTGAAAAATAGATGCCTGTATAGAATTACCACCATTCTGGCATTTATGAAGAAATAACAAAACAACGTAGAGCCTATTAAGAGATTTAGTAACAAAACGAAAGGACAAGTAATACATACATAATAAATAAATGTATATTTTATTATAGTTTTAGTCAGTGTAAATTTTTGAACCAAATCAAATTTTATAAAATATTATATACATTACAATATGGAAAAGAGATGACATGAGATGATAGAGATGAAAAATATGTGGGCCAAGACATAAAGTAACATAAACATTGTTAGGTACAGTAAAGATGTTATAAAATTTATTAAAAAGTGAAAATAAAAATTTTACCTGTTGTAGAAAAAGTAAATAGCAAGATGGACATGGAAGAAGATCAACAATTACATAAAATGTTAACTTAGCACATTGCCTAGTATGTAAAGGGAAGGATAAAAGGTAAAAAAAAAAAAAAAATAGAAAGATGATAAGTATAAAAAACAACAACTAAACATGGAAACTTGAAGAAGAATCAGAACAAATGACTTAGAAGAAATTTGCAAAATATTATGAGAAAATATTCAAACTGAAGAATAAATTTACTCTGTGAACTCAAATGACTCACGAGTTATCAAATTTAACTAAAAGGAACTGAGTATTATTAGCACATTCTGATGAAAGTCTGGACATTGAAAAATGAAAAAGAAACCTACAAGCACTAGGATGTAGAAAAATGTTAAATACAATGAAAGAAACCTACCTGGATTTCAAACTTTTCCACAGCTGTTAAGAAAAAACAATAGAGCAACATCTATAACAGGACTTCCCAACATTTTTGCAACATGGCAGGAAGAGGAAACAAAATGTCATATGTT
Organism: Rhinolophus sinicus; assembly: GCF_036562045.2. Taxonomy (NCBI): domain Eukaryota; kingdom Metazoa; phylum Chordata; class Mammalia; order Chiroptera; family Rhinolophidae; genus Rhinolophus; species Rhinolophus sinicus. The sequence continues at coordinate 36,227,039 of NC_133758.1, read as the reverse complement.
AAGTTCTCATGGCTGTTTGTAGCCAGGTGACTAGGATGGAGTTCCACTGCCAAGATGTTTGCTCAGCTACCCTCAGGCTGAGGGGATTCCCACTCTTGTCATCATTCCTAAAACCCATTCTGGACCCACCAGGTTGAAAGATATGTTATAAGGGATTTTAAGGGGAAATTTTGTGATATAATAGCTCTGCACAATGTCAAGTTCCCATTTATGTTATGAAAAGGAAAGGGAAACACTAAAAAAAGCTAGCATTCATTCTACTCTAATAACAAACAACTATTGAACGCTTTAAAGTCATATTCAAGTTAAGTGAGGGAAAAGGAAATACATATTTTAACAAAGATTTGTATATGGTGCTAAGACTAAAACTGATGGCAAATTGCAAAATTATTATGACAGAATTATAATAAAATAGGGTGAAAATTATAATCAAGGATTAAATACATATTATAGCAAAATAAGAAAGCACAGAAGGGTAGAAGTGGAATAAAAAAGTTTCGTCATTTTCTCATTCTACATTGAAGACATCAAGGATATGTTCTTAAATTATTCATATTCATGATTAGGGGCATTGAAGTTCAATATTTTAAAAAATGCAAATTTAACAATTATTTTTAAAACAGGACATTTACCTTTAAAATCACAAGGAAAATATTGAAGTATAATATTAAGAAGAAGAATAAATAGAAAGCATAAAACTGGATTAGAGAAGACCAGACATATTAATCATGAAAATAAATTTAAATACTTTGAGATTTTCTATTACTAGGCAACTCTTAGACTGTGGGCAAATATCAAAAGACGGATGTCATGACAGGACAATTTTGGTATTAAAAAGCTCAACATCTATTCAGAAGAAAGAGGGAACTTTAACACACATCATATAAATCATATACATAAACACATATATATATATACATATATATGTATATATATGTATATATATATAATATATGTTTGAGAATAAGAAAAACTGAAAAGAGAAATTAACATAAAAACTAGATGCAAGGAAAATAAAAACTAAGCCAAAGGTAATAGAATGAAAGAATTAATGAAAAATAAAGGCAAGAATTAATGAAATTGTCCTGAATCATAAAAATGAAAGCTGATTCTTGGAAAAGACTAGATTCAACTTTGGCAAGTCTGATTCAGCTAAATACAGAATACATCTACTTAAAATTAGAAAATGGAGAAGTTTTATTTATAACTATTGAATGATTAAAATACTCCAAAATAATGGATAAATTGTGTGTCAAAAAATGGAAAAATCAGAAAAAAATGGATGTTTTTCTAGGAATTATATATAGGAGTTGAAAATATGATGTGTAAATAAACAAAAGTACTAGAAGATAATGCAATCATTTTTCAAAATAACGGGATCAAATTTCTTCAAAAAAGCACCAATCCTAAAAACCATAAAAAATGACTGGCAAGTTTGACCTCATAAATAATTACAAACTTTTGTTAAAAAGGAAATGTCATCAATAAAGTAAATTTAAAAATAATGAAGAAGAGAAAACATAAACAGATAATGGTTAACTATGTATAGATATAAAGAGCAGTAGCTGGATTAAAAGGAAAAATGAAGTAATTAAATAGGAAAATGGATAATGGATATGAACAGGCAACTTATTATTAAAGATAAAAAAGATTGATAAACATGAAAATTATTACTCTTGTAAATGAAAAATGATGAAGATTGATAAAATTTGAAGTAGTTGGTAAGAGCTAGTAGTTGGTAAACAAACTGTTGATATCATATAAATTGGTGAAGACTTTGAAAACTGGAAACAATTTACATGAGGATATTATTGAATTTTTGTGTGTGTGTATTTACAAGTATATATATATATATATATGTATATGTATATAGATAGGTCTCATATATATGAATTTGTGGAAAGTAGAATGGAAGGATTTCCTCTGAGTAAAAGAGTAGGGGTTGGGGTAGGTGTAAATTAGGCTTTCATGTGACATTTGACGTTTTTCTGATTTGTTTTGTTCTTTTAAGAAGGAGAAATATAATTTATTACTTATCTGAATAAAAATATAACTTCTTGCAAAAGAATGAGTGGAGGTGATTAGTATTCTAAAGGCACAGAGAAATCATCTCAAGTATACCCCGATGGGTATTTTGGTTATGAAACAGGTAGCTGTGGAATATTCTATATTGATTAAACTAAATTGGTTAGCACAGCAACAGAAATTTTAGGGCTGTCTCATGATGACTTGAAAGAGCCTAAGGGCTGTGGAACATTTCCCAAGTCATTAAAACTCTTTGTACATTTAATTTAAAATTACTACCTAATATTAGGTAATATTTCCCTATCATTCAATTTTAAGTTTTTACAATTTGCCTTTTAAAATACTCCAGCCATGAAGGGTTATTTTGTATGTATATTTGTTTTCACAGCTACTCGTGCTTTAGATTGGAGGACTATAGCCTATAAGCATTTTTATACCTCTTGATGTATATTACCACATAGCTTTCCAGTAAGATTGTGACAATTTTCCATTTCATCAGAAGTATAAAACAGTGCTTATTTCATCCCCAATTATGAGACAAACACAAACAGCAACAAGAATATCTTTAACTTGTGATATTTGGTATTTTTTTTAACATTGTAAATATAAGACCCGGTCTTATTTTAATACTTTGAATTCATGTGAATTTCCCTAAAATTAGTAGCCTTTTCTTGCATAACCATAATGCTGTTAGCTCATGTAATACATTTAACACTATTTCTTTGGGGTACTGGGTATTCTCTGCCCCTTCATGTTTGTTCTTAGTCCTTCTCTACCCTGCTCCTGATGGCTGTAAATTCACCTCCATAAATGGGAGCCCTTTGGCTCCCATTTGTGGAGGAAGTACTTTTGGAGGGCAGAACAGTGAGGCTCAGGTATATATTCCCCATGTCTCTCCTGTGGGGCTGCCTGGCTGTTCTCTACCTAAGATAATATAGCTCTCTCAGGGTGGTTCTGCCTTACAGTTATGGGTCTTGTTGGATTCTGGAGTCCACTCCATCCTTGTGCCCTTTTTAACCTAAAGGTGATAAGTGTTCCCCACTGTTGCCAGCCCTGGGGTGCATTGCTATTCCTTGTTTTTATCTCTTAACTCTGCCCATAACTTTATAAATCTATCTGTTCACTATTATATCTAATGACTCTTTTTTGATTGTACCATCTTTTTTACCCTATAAGAATCTTGACTGATATGATTGGTTTCATCTATTATCCAGTCTAGAGAGAAATATTCCTCATTGTTTAAAAATGCTTTTGTTTTGGTTTGATTTTAAAAGTTATTTTGTATAATTCAGGATCCAAACAACACTGTATGTATTATATCTGACTGTCATTTGGCTCACAAATGTCTTTAAGCATAATTTATACCCTTTGCCTATCTTTTTTTCTCCTTATCATTGTGTTGTTGTAAAAACAAATTTAGTTGTCCTGAGAAATGGCCCACATCTTAGATTTTCACCATGTGATTGTCATCAACTTAATCTGTAGTTAAATTGATTTGTTTAAATGTATTTATAGCTTTTAAGATTGACTTTTACTTTGTTATCTAATTTGTTTATTTTATTATTAAATACATGAAACACATGCTCCTAAAATTAATATTATATATCAATCACTTTCAGTGAACTCGTTTCCCTCTGTGTCTTCGCCACTAGGTCCCCTGTCTTTCTGTATAGATTTTTAAAATTTGTTTTTGGTTTCCCTTTCCATTGATTCCCTCCCCCCAGCTTTCTGATCATCATTTATTAAAAGTCCACCCTTTCTCTTCTGATATGATATGAATATCATTTAATATATTTGCAAATGTACTTGGGAGTATTTTGGACTTCCTATTCTTTTTCCACTGGTTCATGTGTTATCACATTTTACAATTACAATAACATGACGACATATAGTAGGGAAAGCTACTTTATGTCATGATATTTTAAAAATTATTTTTTAGATATCCTGTCTTAGTTGTTTTCTCCACATTAATTTTTAAAATCTAATTGTTTGTTTCCAGAAAAAACACCTGTGGATGTTTGTAGTGATTTAGAGATATGTCCACCAATTTTTCCATAGTCCTCCTCTCAAAAGGTAGAACTTAATCCTCCTTCCTTTGAGTATTGGCTGGACTTAATGATTGACTTGTAGTGATTAAAATATGACAGAAGTGATGGGATACCACAGCAGATTATGCTGCTTTCTGAGCTACGTGTTCAGGCAGGGCCAGAGCTTTGCAGTTGGGTGGGGCCTCATGCTGTACTACCGTGTTTCCCCGAAAATCAGACCTAGCCGGACAATCAGCTCTAATGCTTCTTTTGGAACAAAAATTAATATAAGACCGGTCTTATTTTACTATAATATAAAACCTAGTCTTTTAATATAATTAATATAATATAATAATATAATATAATATAATATAATATAATATAATATAATATAATATAATATAATACAATATAAAATACTGGGTCTTATTAATTTTTGCTCCAAAAGACGTATTAGAGCTGATTGTCTGGCTAGGTCTGATTTTTGGGGAAACACGATATATAATGAGGAGGAGCTGCAGGCTGTGTGCTGGAGTTGAGTGGGGCCATACGCTGGGCTCTGGGCTTCACTTTTGGTCAAGGTTGCTCTCCAGGCTCCCTGATAGGACCTGGCCATAAGGCATGCTCCACGATAAGGTGTGTATATTAATTTTTGCTCCCTGGGTGCAGAGCAGGGCTATTGGCTGGGCTCCCTGGCCAATTTGAAGGCTGAGTTCTGTGGCTTCCTGGGAGTTACTGTTTGGGCTCCCTGATGAGATGGAGCTGAGGGTATGCCCAGCAGTTGGCAAGGCTGTTGGCTTTGCTCTCTGCCTGAGTGGGGCTTTAGGATGCTCAGGTTCTCTGCCCAGGCTTGAGGACTATGCTTAGCAGTTTTCTTGAAAAATCTTTTAATTTCTTTTTTCATTTCTGTTTAAATTTTTATAGATTTTATTTTCATTCTGTGTTGGCTTTTGTACATTGTGGTATACATTCACCCTGTATTTCTTGTACTTCAGATTTTACTTCTAATTTTTTTCTTGAGATCTCTTAGTTTTATATCCTCTTGATGTCTTCATATAATTTCTCCTCTTCTCTATTAAGATGTGTGCTATTTTCAAAGCTATAATTGCTTCCTTAATTTTCTTAATATATTTTAGCTCATTTTCATTTGCTTTGTTGACAAATTTTTCTAGTGTGTTCTTTATTGACATGTCATGATGTTAATTTTAATAGTTTTCCTTTTAATGACTGTGTATGGTTTACGCCATATTGCCCCCACTACCCCCAATATTTCAATGTTGTGGATTTTCTTAGGCTATTAGGAAGATATTTGTCACGCGGGGAGTCAGGCGGGGTCTCAGCTCCCACTCCCCACACAAGAACACAGGATATGGTGAGGCCAAAAAGGAACACCCACGGAGCCATAGGTAGGGGAGTCATACCACTATAGTCTCACTGGAGGCTGGATTCACACAACGTGCGACCTACTGTCCGCTTTTCTGCCAACTGACCTACTCTCCTCTTGGTCTTCCTCAGACTCACGCACAAATTGCTCCACTGCACTTTGGAGAGCTTTGGCGGGCACCGTACCCTGCTCGCTGCGCCATTTGTCATGCAGGGAGTCATGCGGGGTCTCTGGTCCCACTCCCCACATAAGAAGGCAGGACATGGTGAAGCCAAAAAGGAACACCCACGGAGCCATGGATAGGGGAGTCATACCACTATAGTCTTGCTGGCAGCTGGGTTGGAGACACAGGAAGCAGAAGCCACACGATCTGCAACCTGCCATCCTCTTTTCTACCAGCCAACCAACCCCACTTGCTAACTGCAATCCGCGCTTGCTAGCTCAGCCACCATCTTCTTGCTAGCCCCCATTTTTTCTGCTAGCATAGACACGGCAGTTATATTAGTGGCCAAAGGCTCATTGGTTACAGCTGACGGCCAACTAGCCACAGCTGATGGCCATCCAATCACAGTTGATGGCCATTTACTACCTGAGCCAGCACCTTTCCACGTGAGGCTGAGAGCCTGGAAACTGCACTCTTGGCTCTGTCCCCACAATGTTCTTATGGAGAGCTCCTTGGATTGAGAATTTTCTTGCTGTTGTTACGTGAAATGCTCAAAATATGGCCTCAGTGTAGTTGCTTTTTTGTCTTTGATAGGAACAAATCATAAATATTTTGCTTTCAGCTATATGCTTCAGCCCTCAGCTATATAGGCTTTGCATTCCAAGGTTGTGTTATCAGATTTAGCCTCAAAATTTTGCCTTTGTACCACTTTCCAGGATTTACTTCCTTTCAGTGTCTCCACCCTATATCTGAAGCTTCTCTCTCTCTCTTTATACTCAGTGCTCATGTTCCTCTCACCTTAGCATCTATTTCCAGTAGTGTTCTTGAGAGGAAGGCTTTGCAGTCTTTAAAATAATTTTTTGCCCTGTATTTCTCAAGAGCTTACCCTAATGAAGCTCTGTTTGATCTTCTCACATTCGTAGGCCAAATTTGCTTTCTGTGAAACTTGTATCTTGTAAAGACATTGAGACTGTTCCCAGATCCTTTAGTCTTGGCTAACCCAGGGTTATCTCATTTTGACTGTGATTATTTGGGAGTAACATTTGGTTTCCATGGCTTGTAGGGTAAATGGGTATCACTCGTTTACTCCTCCATGCTCCAACCACATAGTTGTTTTTCTATGCAGGGCACACAGCTGTTTGGCCACAGTCACACCTGTTGTGAAGGTCATGGGGATTCCTTGTCCCTAGTTTTGTTGAGGATGTTGTTTATAGTTTTGTTTTGTTTTTCTTCTTTAACGTTCATGGTTTATTATTTAGGAGGATTTAGAGAGTATTTAAAAAACTTACGCTGCTGTCATCATCATATTGCCAGGATTGGTTTATTTGATATTAAGAGGCTTAAACTTTGGTTTATGCAGTAAAATTTTGTTTTCTGTTATGTAACCCTATATTTGCAATTTGCTTGAGACTGGTATTGTGATTTAATCACTTTTCTTTCCATGGCAGCTGGCATGGTATCTGAAATATCGTGTGTGCTTAGTACAAGTTTATGAAAAAAAATTTTTTTCCAGTACGTCTTTGCTATCACCCTTGTTTTAAATGGATTGAAGACAGTAATTTAGTCAATCTCTTTATTTGAACTAGAATGACAGGTTACCAAGATACTCTAATTTTGGTGTCCATGAATGTACACCTATCAGACCTCCTGCTGAAGGAACTTAATTGGGAGCTGACCTTCTGAATTTCCTCCCCTACTCACCCCTCCACCCCGCACTCCATTATATTTGACCTGCGACTGTACTTCCTGGGTTGCTCCCTGTCCATGACTAAGTGTAGTAGGCCCCTTCCTGTGAGGTACAGGACTCCTCTAATTGGTGACTTTGACTCGAGTCCCCGTCAACTTGACTGAAACCTTCTTGGAACTAATATGTTGCAGTTGGAGACTCCTTCAACCCAATCATCTTCCCTTTCTTTCTTTCTCCTTTCATAGGTGTCAGGCCTGTATCTTGCTCTCTCCCCCAGTAAATCTCTTGCACACCTGATCCCATCTTCTCAGCATATTTGCATTAACACAGAATGCCCACTAGCAGGTTTTTTTTCTCTTCAAGTACTTAGATAAGTCAACACAAATCTACAACAGTGTACATTTGATGCATAAATTGGTATTTGACTTAGATCCATTATTATCTGGTTTGCAGCTCATACCAGATAATTATAGAGTAAAAACTGTAGAAAGATAACATCTGTGTCTAAATCATCCCTGAGGCCAGTGTGTTCCTTTGATGGAAATATTAGTACAAAAGCAGGAAATGTCAATACACCCATCTGGTCAAATACTATTGCTGTGGTTCAGTGATTTCTCAGGCTACTTGAAGGTAGAATTGAAAAGGCATAAGCTTTAGAATAAGAAAGATGAGTTCACAGGAAATTATGTACACAGCAGAAATCTCAAGGCTTCATGGAGTGACCAATAAAATAATTCATTCATTTGTTTAAATATATTTTTCCACATCTTAGGAAACCGTTTGATCTAGTTGGAAATATAATGACCCCATATGATAGGCCTTCTTATAAATTCTCAATGAAATTACATAGTTGATGGTAAAGAGAATAATGACATTGACAATAACTGAGAACTACAGCAAAAATTCTTGTAGGTAGATTGTTACTTTTCTGATATGTCAAATAAGAAAACAGTCTTTAAATTCATAATAAATATATATATATTTAATTTCACATTTGCTTTACTTGGCATTACTTATTTTAAAAACTACAAATAAGAATAATTCATTAGAATCCATTAATTTTACAAATCCAAACTTTTGAAAGTATAAAAATAAGCCCCAGGGAATATGAACTTCCTAATGGCCTTTCTCCTTTTGAACCTCAGTCTCAGATGGCTTCTCATTTTTGGAGTGAAGGTGAACATTGGATGTGATGGAGCTAATATGATACGAAGAAGCTAATTATAGACCCTAGGTGAGACTATCAAATTATAGAGCAACCATATACTTAGGGTACAATTGTGTTTGTAGGCCTGTGAAGTTTGAAAATATCTCTGCAGTGAGTTGGATATGGAACACTGTGCACTGGAACACACCTCTGCACAGGGAAACATTGACCTACCCACTGTAGGGAGTGATCAGAGTTGTATTGCCAGATACTGTCAGGCTCAGCTGAATGAACACCCTCTTTTTCCAGGAGTAGTGTTATTGAGGTGATTTCAACTCAGGCAACAACTGAGCAAGAGTTCAATAAAAGGAGAAAACCCAGTTTATTTTCTCACTCAAAGTGGATCTCTATATCCAGGTTTTATCTGCTTAGTTTTCAGAAATAAGCCATGTTACTCTTTGTATAAGAAGCACCTATAGAAAGTGGGAGTGGGTGGAATACTGACATTTAAAAGAAAAAAAGGAGATGTGGCCAAATGTTTTGTTAAACACAGAGTGCTTGATAGGTTTAAAGATTCTGGCAATCAACAATCTCTCCTTCCACAGTTAGCAGTCATTGTCTTTTTGCTCCCCCAGATGCTTATAACCATCTTAATCAAATTGGAATATATTGGTCATGCATTCTCTCATTGGGTCTCATTCAATAACATGTCTCTTATCTGTTAGTTGTCCCAAATTCTATCCAGTTTTCCATTACTTTTCACTGTATGTTATTTCCATTATCCACTTCTGTTTGATTACTGTTATTTCTGCTCTGATTGTAATTTTTTCTGCTGATGAAATTAACCTTTTACTCCAAACAGTCTGTGTCCCAGTGGCAACCCATCAGCTCTTTCTATTTCTTCAGTTGTTTGTTTTTTTTTTGTATTTTTCCTCCTACCTTGTGAAGCCCACAGAATTTCTGTTTACAAATGAAATCCTATTCGGTTGCATGATTTAAACTATTATAAAATTGTGACTATAATTTGGACATCATGCATGAGGGGAATATCTATATTTTGTACAGTCTAGGTTATACTGCAGTGCAATGATAGGAAATGAGAGCTAATTTGGCAGAGTTTAGAATAGTGAAGCAAAGCTACAAAATTCTACTGTTGCTGGTGAAAATAGGTATTCCCTCCCTTTATTAAAATGATGCTCTTTTTTTCTTTTGATATAGATGGAAATGGAAATGCCTATAGCAACCTCCCTTTCCTCTCACCCCTTCAGCATTTAAATATCCCATGCTACTGTAATGGATGACAAAGCCTGTTCCTGGGCATAGAGGAAAGAATTTCAAATTATGAATAGGTTTATTTTCTCCTAAATATCTGCCTCTCCAACATGTTAAATAGATACCTATCATTCTTCATGATGCTCATATCTGGTATTCATCTTTAAAACACAAATCATTTTGCTATAGTTTTCTTAGAGAGAAGTAGAAAAAAATGACACATGAGATAATACCCTAGATTACTTTTTGGTGTAGCAGGAGCCAGCATGCTGTTTGAATTTTGGCTGCAATATGGTAAAGTCTGCTTGTTTTCAATTATTCAAACCCATTTATGTTTTTTTATGCCAAGTTGGATAGGTTTATATTTCTATTTTTCCTATTTTGAATGAGGCCCTTCAGATGAATTATACCATGCCTAGGCTACTGCAAGGGAAGGCAGCTTCCAAAGCCTTGTAAGGAGTTCATATACTTCAAAGCAAGGATGTCTCCTGTAACTTAACTATATAACCCTCCCCGTAGGCCTCTTGGCTTGCAGTAGCCCATGCTGAGTGCTCTCACCCAAGGATGCCACAGTCAGTAGATTTTCTTTTAGAACGAAGACTATATTACCTAAAGCAAGTTTCATTTCAAAGAAGTAATTTCATGGATCACAATCTGTTAACTGACAAAGCATAAATAAATAAATAAATAAATAAATAAATAAATAAATAAATAAATAAATAAAGCAAAAAGCCAAAAAAAAGAAAAAAGAAATCAGGCATTGATTAGTTGTTTTAAACCCTGGCTGGCTGAACCTACCTATACAGCTGTTCTGTGTGTATTCACAGCGCCAGCCAGGATGTGTGCTAATCCACATTTGTTATTTATTTATTTTTACCCTGAAGCACTAGCACTGATTGCAACAATTGAGTGACTTGGTTGGAAGGGTGAACTGTGAAATAACGAAGTCTGTGTCTGACTGGTCATGTGGATAATACCGCATAGCACCAGCCAGCTCCTGCCTATGGCTATGTCCGCCGAGCTATCCAGAAACATTTTTGCTCTCATTGATTTTTTTTTTTTTTTTTTTAATTTCTATGAAACCAGAATTGGGACCCAGCAGGTTTGGAATGATGCCAGCATCCTGTTGAGTCAGAAGAAAAGACTGAGAATAGGAAGTATATTGACCCAATTTATTGGACAAAGTGTGATAGAGGTGACAGAACAAGCTACCGAGGTGTTTGCTCTGTGTAAGCTTTTTAGAACAAGAGCTTTGGGACAATGAACTACAAATGGAACTGGTGGTCAGGGTTGAAGGAAGTGCTGTTCAATTTCTTTTGATAGAACAGCTCCTTTTGATTGCTGGGCAGAATAGAATCTTCTCATTCTCTGTTAATGTTTTGATTCTATTAATTGCTAATGCCTATTTGAAATAATGAAATTTCTAGCTGTTGTTCTTGAATGAAATGACGTCAGGAAACAAAATTAATTGGTGTGTTCTTCCTTTGTGTACATAAGAGATACACATAAAAATTAAATGAAAGACCTTAGAATATACTCTCTTGTTTACAAAATATATTAAAATGTGCCTTAAAATAGTATAATATAAAAGACTTAAGCTATATAATCTGTCTTGTAAAGGGCTTTGTAAATAAACACATTTCATGACATATTAAATAGATGTAGCACAAAGTTTTATTTTGTTTCCAGATCCATCTCCATACTACCTACCCACACAGCTAATATGTAAGTTCAAGAATCCGTAGTGACTTCCCTGGAAAAGCTCCTGTAATGACATTTGACCAGAACATTCCTGATGAGCAAACCTTCTGCATGCACACTGAGATCTCAGAGAAAAGCATGGATATACAGCAAATATATGGGGAGTGTTTAGATAAGAAAATAGTAATCATGTAAAACCAGAATGTGTTTACAAAACACAAGTCATGTGTTTACCTTTTTATTATAGATAATGGGGCAGATAAATTCAATCCCAGCTGGGCAGAGTATTTGATCTGATGTTTCAAGATAGCCTTTTGAGCAAAAAGTACATAAAGATATTAAGGAAAAAGTAGCTGGTTAAATTATCATAGCCGGATAGTGCTGATAAATGGATTAAGATACTAGAGGGTACATATAAAGGTGTATAATTCAGAATGTTTTTTATTGTTCTAACTCAGTTACATATTTTTAGTGATAAATTCAATGCTTATCAATTTTTTGGGTGATTCATAGCTAATATGTTCGATTAAAATTAGTGTTTTTAGAAAGATCTCTATAAGGAAAGGTTTGATCAAAATTAGTAAGATTAAATTAGCAGAGGTGATGTAAAGTTTTGCATTTAGAGGAAAAAAATAGTTGAGTGAGGACAAGATTGAAGAGGTCTGGCATAGTGGTTGTAGTATATGTGAAGAAGTCCTACAGGTTTTATCTAAATAGAAGGTTAATGTAAACTATGTATGAGGTGTAATCAAACAATATGGTGAATGTTTAAATAAAAAAAGATTATTACAGTAGAAGACATACTGCCATTAATCCCCTTCAACATACTCCCCCTCACTTCGAAACACTTATCCTATCGTTCTCGCCACTTTCTGAAGCAGTTCTGGAAGTCCTCCTTCGTGAGTGTCTTTAGCTGTGCTGTGGTGGCTGCCTGGATAGCTTAAATCATTTTGACTTTGAGGAAGAGCCAGGAGTCTCACGGTGCCAGATTCCGTGAATAAGGTAGATGAGGACATACGGTAATGTTTTTATTTGATAGAAACTGTCATACCAGAAGCGATGTGTGACACAGAGTGTTGTCATGATAGAGGATGATTTATGGCACACGTTAAAACACACCGTCTCTCAACTGTAGCTCACACCTGACTGATTGCACCAAACAAGCTGAAACTTGTCACACACTGTTACTAAGTTTCGATGTGCCACTTCCCATGTTGAAAATCCCTGCCTCTCCGTTGGATGGCACTTGACAGCAGCATTCACCGTATTTTGTGATCACAACTGGAAAGGCTCTGTGTCACACATCGCTTCTGGTATGGCAATTTCTGTCCAATAAAAACATTACGGTGTGTCCTCATTCACTTTATTCACCAGATCTACCGGTAGCACCATGTGACTTCTGGCTCATCCCCAGAGTCAAAATGACCATGAAAGGTAAATGTTTTGAATCTATTAAGGACATTGAGCCAGCCACGATGGTGCAACTAAAGACACTTACAAAAGAGGACTTCCAGAACTGTTTCAGAAAGTGGCAAGGATGATGGGAAAAGTGTGTCGAAGTGAGGGGGAATATTTTAAGGGGGATTAATGGAAATGTGTCTTACTATAATAAATTTTTAAAATTTAAACATTCACCATATTGTTTGATCACACCTCGAATGGTGTGTTTGCTACAAAGGCCAATGCAAATCACAGGAGTGGGTGAACAGCTAAAGGGAGGTAAGCATCCACTTAATGCTCAACTACACATACATGGAATATGGTGTCAAATCCTTTTTGTCACAGTCAAAGGGTCCCAGGTAAGTTAGAAATTATTTCAAGTTATGCAAAGTAAATTATGAGAATTTATGAGAATGTAAGTCTTTCACTCCTTATTTGCTCATTTAATACTAATGATGTTTTCTAGTATCTACTATCACCAACCTCAGTGTGAAGTCTACTTTTGTAAGCCTTGCTTTACTTAATCACCATCACAACAGTCCTTTGACATGTAGTTCTTATATTCATTATCATTTCACAGATGAGGAAACTGAGGCTTTGCATGGTCAAATGACTTACTCAAAGTCACCAAGTTACTAAATGGCAAAGCTGTAAATTTTTATCTGACTCCAATGCCCCTTTCTTTAACCACAGTGCAATGTATCAAAAATAATGTAACTTACTTCCCTTGTTACTTTAGAGTAAAATGCAGGGCTGTACTTTCAAGGTGCAATATTCTCTGCCCCCTACCTATCTTTCTAGATGATTCCTTGCTACATCCTTCAATCCATCTAATGCTCCAGCTAAGCTAGTTGAATATTCTGCTCCGTCTCAGCCCCTATCCTTTGATCTTGCTCTTTGCTCAATCTGGTATTGTCTCTTTCTTTGGCACTCCTGCTCAACTCCAACTTAAATGTGACTTTCTTCATGGGACCTCCTGATTCCTTAAAAGAAATGAAATAATCCCTGCTCTAAACTTCCAGAGTTTTTTGTTGTTGTTTTTTTTAAACATGCTTATGCAACTAATACTCTTCCTTTGATACTCATTTCTGTACATCTTTTAACTCTGATAAATACTAAGTTCACTGACAACAAGGGCTGATCCCTTGGCCTTGTTTCTCAGAGGATTCAGTTTAGGCTTAGGTCTCACACCGATTAGTGGTGCAATAAATATTTCTTAAATGAAAGAATAATATGGATGAATGTAGTGGGTGGCCTGGGGAGAGAACAGTCTCAGAAATAGCACAAGATTCAGTTGGATGGGATACCTATTGAAATACAGGTTGGCATCTAAAAAGTTGATCTGAAATCTGATAAATGTGGGATCAGGACATTATTCAATGTTTGGTAGTCTAGTGGAATTGTCTTTTAATAAAATAAAATTTTCTTTCATCTCGCCCATTATAACTGGGCTTCTTTTGAAGCAGTTTACATCAGATTGGAGAAGTCTAGAATTGAGAGTATAGGTGTCAATTCTTGTGATTGTCCTTGTCTTAGAAAGCATAAATCAGCAGATGTGGCAAGGTTGGAGGAAGTGACAGGTTTCTAGGTGTAAGCATGATGAGACATGAGTATAGAAACCAAATCTGAAACTTGGCTACTACAACAAGTGGAAAAGATGCCTTTCGCACATGACAGATCAAGTTGGAAGAAGAAAACAAGATTGATGGTATCTAACCAGGCATAGGGTTTTCATATATTCTCAGTATAACATTGGGTAAGATCATAGGATTGGGGAGCAATCCTGTCTGGGCTTGATTCCTAGCTCTGCCTCTTCCTAATTACGTATGTGACCTTGGACAACATACCTAATTTCTCTGAAGTTTATTTTACTTGCTTGTAAAATGAGAAAAAATAATTTGTACTAATTTCATAGGGTTATCATAAGGAGTAAACAAGTTAATGTATGTAAATTACCCAGAACAGTGCCGTGTATGTAAGAGCCACATAACTGTTAGCTATTGTATTAGTATTTATCTACATATTTTGAATGAAATATTTTTGGTAGTAAATAGTGAAACTCACTTTTTTTAGTGTATTGTAGCTTGGTTGGTTATTAGCATTGTGACTTCAAACAAGTCACCAAAACTCTGGCTCAGTTTTTTCACCTATAAAATGGGCATATAAACTTCCATGGTAACCCTTGGTATTGTCTTAGGAATGAAAGCAAGATAATACTTGGAGACTTATTTTGTAATCTAAACAATAGTACAGGACTTTAAAAGGTTCAGTCATTCAGCAGATAGCTCTTGAGACCTTTGAATGGATTCAGACTGCAGAAGAGAGGCAGTGAAATGATGTGATGTCCCTAGAAGAGGTTAGGGGGCAGTTTCCTGGTGGTCTGTCAAGGCTGTCTCTAGTAGCGTGACCCCAATTTGGCCTTCCACCTTCCATATATTGTCAGCTCGTATACAGGGAATCAATTTCTTTAAACCAAAACACACATTATCAGAGCTCCTGAGACTAATTCACAAAACCAGAATGCCAATGCTTTACTTCATAATGAGAAAAAACAACTGCCATGCAGGCTGAAATAAGCAAGCGGGTAAGCCTGCTCCACTTTATCCTCATCAGCACAACTACGTAGTAGAAAGCCAAACTGCAGTTAAGAGATTTTTAGATGAATCAAGAACTCGAATCACAGGAAATAGAAATTTGACTGTTGACCTAATGCAGTGAAGATATCCTGATGCATCCATCTTCACAATAATGCCAGCACTGCAAAGGGGCTCCAACACTTGGAAACTGAGGGCAGGCTGCCTCTTCCTGGGTGTGTTCTGGAATTGGTGCTTACAATGCTCACTTCAGTGACTTCTTGTTTTTGCTGACACGGCTGACTAATCTTTTCCTCTGAAGGATGCTTAACAAGTGAGCTAAGAGAAAACAGAAAGAAACGATCTGTGGTTAATATGTCGTTTCCCAAGTACTTGGTCCTTAGGAAAGAGATGCCAACATTGTAGAACTAAAGGTAAATTGTCCTTATTCTCGTTTTCCTCCCCATGAGAAAATTCACTTGGAGGAGAGTTAAGCAAGGGCCATGCAAGAGGGATACGAGTGAGTGACGTTAGTGCTGGGAGTGGAGGAGTTCTAAGAGTCTTCTGCTCTGGACCCTGAGCGGACAGACAATCGGGTGGCAATGTTAGGTGTGTTGGGTACTTGGGATGTGCTCCCACGCTGCTTCTTAAGGGGTTAGTGGGTCTCTGCCGGTGGGTGTGACACAGGGATGCCACTGGCCTGATAATTCACAGCTGAGACTTTGAGACTGTTGATGACAAAAATCTCTGTCCAGGCGTAGGATGGGAACAGAAAACTGCCCTGCAGGCTCAGACAGTATCAACACTGTCCTAAAGTACACTGGAGAGCTCGCGCACCTGAATGTTTTGGTCTATCGAAAACCCCTGGGACTCTGGCATAATATCAGAGAGGTGGAGAGATCCCCTCCCCCACATCAAATTACTAGTAATGAATTTTCAGACAACCAGATATGAGCATGGAGGCTCAGAATCAACAGATCTGATTTTGCAAACTAAAAAGATATATTCATTTCTATACTTGATGAAATTAAATCTTCGTGTAAGAGGGCAACACTTGTCTTATTTCCCAATTCTTTGAATAAACCTTCTTATAGAATACATGTACTGAAAATACAGAAGGAAAATTTGCAGTCTTGCCATCCAAAAAACACTGTTTTTTGGGGAAGACATACAAATAGATATGTCACTGAGTCATGATGATACTATTGTTAAATGTCATTGCCAAAATTAAGTGTAGGGTATATAGGACAATTTCCTATTCTAGAGCTGCATAAGAAGAGGGAGGGACATGTCAGTGAACACCCCCTGAGAAGATGTCCTCACCCTTACTGATGGCAGGAAGCAGGTCATGAATATGCTCCTGAAAGAGACTACATGTGACCTTTCTCAAAGAAAGAAGGGGAAATGGTTTACTAGGAAAAGGAATTTGCATGTACAGATTCTGTTGGGTTTGAGGCAGTGCAAATAATTTGGAAATGTCTAATTTGAATGAATAAAATCTCTGCAAATATGTATGAAAATGACATTCACTCAGATATTTATTATAGGGACTTTTTTTTTTCAATTTTCTGGAGATCCATTCATATTCTGTCATCCAGGAAACCAGCTGACCAAAGGTAGACGATTTTGAGATAGCTGGCTGGTATTATGGATCCTGTTTTGGATTAGCAAACTGTCTATGGTTATTTGGCTACTTTGGAGAGTTGAACCTAAAATACTGTTTTCTTAGCAAAGCACTAAATATCTGAGCCAATCAAGCCAAATCACATTCAGGATATAATTTACTTACCTATTAGAATGTAGTGAAATAATATTTTATAATCATTATTCATTAATCCAGTGCTTTTCCTCCCTTTAGTGTTCTATCTGTTGCAAGAGCTTCTGCAGCCTAAAAATATTAAACAGTCAAGTAATGCAGAACCGGAAAATTAAATTTGATGCTTCTGGGTTCTGTTGTGGTACATTTCTTGTTCTTTTATGATGGTGTTTTGAGATGATTATTATTTTACTTCTTTAACAGTACTTATTTTCTCACTTATTCAAATTTTATACTGCTGATAAACTAAAGGTTTAAGTAAAAGCTTGAGGGGTAGGCGTTGAAAATTGCAGAAGTTAGTGAAGGTGAAATGACCCACTTAGAAATAGTCAGGAAGGGGATGCAGGCACAAAGGAACTAATGCGAAGCAAAGGTACAATATTTGATAAGGTCTTTTGTTGTACAGTTTGCTTTCAGATGATCAGATATTTGAAAACATTATATTTAAAAGCTGGTAAGAAGAACACAAGGGTGAAAATTAAACTGTGGCATATATGAGTATATGTCATAGACTATTAGAAGGTCCAGAAAAAGCTGGGAAATACTTTTTCAAAAAGCTAAGGAAAAAAAAAAAGATGCATTTAAAGTCTGTTTAGAACAAGAAAAAGAGCTTATATTTTATCTTCTTAGTCAAGAAGTCCATGATTTCACATCTTGGTGTGCATAAAAGCTGGTTTCTGTTGCCAAAGTGGCTCTCGCTCTAACATCTCACCAAAACCCAGCCTCGTATTCTCTCTGGTTCCTTTTGTTCTCCTCCTACTGGTACTCAGTTAAAAAAAAAAATAAAAATGAAAACCTATCTCAAAGACTGAATTCGGGGCAATTAGAGGTATGAAATCCGAGAATTCTTTGCAACTGGTGCATCAGGTATGAGACACAGACTACCCTGAAGTAACTGTGGACGCATGTGGAGCAGTGTGGGCTAGAGATGTGAAGAGGGGAATAAAACAGGAGGGGAGTCACCGTCCTCAGCCATTCTTGGACAAAGATTTCTCTAGTTATCCAGGGAGAAAGCAAGTCTGCACAATCATATGTGAATATGTGAAGTGGGTTTTTGTTTTTGGTTTTGTTTTTGGTTTCAATTTTAGTACTTTTGCATGCAATTCATTTCTATAAATAGTAGACTGGTTCATTTAAAGTTAATTCAATAGAAATGGTGTTTCCTTCTGGGTGTTCTATGGTGTTTCCATCAGGGTGTTTTATGATCTATGGTATTTTCCTTAGAGTGGTACAAATTTGGGGCATGTTGAATTAAATAAAATTATATAAATGTGTGTGTGTGTGTGTGTGTGTGTGTGTGTGTGTGTGTGTGTTTTAGGGATTTAAATGTATTAATGGGAGTCTTTCCTAAATGTATTTCTTCACAAAAGCTGTACCATATATTCCTTTTGACTAGGGTTCAATGGAACTCACTTTGAGAAACGTAGGTAAATGTACAACATTTAAATCAAAAGTTCCTAAAAAAATTGTTAATATCTTAATAATGACATGTAATAAGGGAGAATTCCAAATATACACAGTATTGCTTAATTCTTTAACAAATGTCATAGATTTCATAAGAAATGAAAATGAAAAATAAAATGTAAAATGTTATTTCTTGGAACTATTGACTGTGAAATAACTTGGCTTCACTTTCAGCCAAAAGGAGAGAGTTGTTTATTGAGTTAAGAAAGTGTTTGAAGAAAATATGATTCCTTTTATTATTTAGAGAGATGTAAATTACACGAAGAAACAAGTTTTCTTATTCGATTTAAATATCACATTGTACTCCTGCTAAGTCATTCCAGTAACTGGTGTCTATTATAAATGAAGTGCCACAGTCCTTTGTGGCCTGGAAAATTCTGAGAAAAATAGTCTGTAATACTGTTCCCAGTGTGATGCTTTACTAAAGTAGTTCACAGACTCAGGGAGACAGACATATACACAATGCACAAGTAAACAAACAGACTCTCTCTCACACACACACATACAAACATGCACTTATTTTCAGACATATTTTTAAATTTGCTAAATAAATTGTGCATTAGACAGAATGGGGACATTACATTTCATTTAACGCCTCCTTCTTTTTACTTTTTTTTTTTTTTTTGACTTTATGAAACCCCAAAAGACTCTCTTAGGTGACATTGTACATTATGAGAAGGATCTGAATGGCGTGGACTCCACTAATTTCTTGGTCAGTGGTTCGGCCTCCAGAGTGAATAAGTCACCACATGTACCCTCTTCACAGAGTTGTACCTGAAAGAGGCTCTCTTCCAGGTCTGGATATGCAAATCTGTAGTAGACTCTGTCTGATTTCAAATGTTACTTACAATTTCATATGGTATTGATAATAATGGGATATTAAGTTACCTAATGTATTATGATTTGATCTAGATTTCATCCCTTTTCATCTATTTATTATTGGTGGTACTCTGTTAGGATTCTAAACAAATTTCTCTCTTTACCTTTGAGAAAATCTTTTATTATTTGTTGAGCATTGACCACTATTCTTGGCTTTCATGGAAGAACCATCAACAATACCCTGGTTTGTGGAGTGTGTTTGCAGAAACCACCTTTGATAATGTCAGAAATGACGTCATTACCATTTTGGGAAGAGTGTGTTTTTCATGAAATTATGTTTCTTCTATACAGGATTGATAATGTCAGAAAGCAAATATTTGTCAAAGACAAGACTTTTAAAAACTAAAAATTTTATGATCGTTGAATGTATTTTTAAAAAGCAGACATTTTAGAAGTCTCATTAAGGCAGTTTCAGCTTTGTTTAGTATCAATTTTTAAAGTAATTGGTAATGCCCTTTCAGAAAGAGAAACAAAGTATGCACTCTTTAATATGATTCATCACTTTCTAGAGAAGGCGATATAAATGTACAGTTGTTTTTTATTTTTTTGAGTATCTCATAATTGTAATTTACACATACAAATCCCATAGGCATATGTCACCAACAGATGGTATTTATTTAAAAGCCACATGCAATCTTGGATGATAAGTGTCATTCTGCTTGAAGGCAAATAAATTGATTAGATGACCTTTCAAGGTCATTTACTTAAAATTTTCAAGAATATGATTCAGAACGGTCCCACTGTTTTAAATGTATTTATTTTACATATACGTACAAGTCAAATATGTTAGGTTGCAAGTGACATACAACATGAATTAAAGTAATAAAGAAAAGTGCAAGGTATTGGCTCACTTATAAAAGGGTGTGGTCCAGGTTGTAATTAGAGGTAGCTGGATTCAAAGACTGGAATGAGTCAAGTCTCCTTTCCCTCTTTCTTTTCTGCTTCTCTCTGTGGGTTGCTTGTTCTCTCTTAAGCAGACAGATTTCCACATGGCAGGGAATATGGATCCAGAAATTGGTATTTCAGTCACCAAAGGGAAAAGAAGTCCTCACAGCCATCTCTGTTTAGGAACCCTGGGCAAGATTTTTATTTGCACAAGTAGGGCCTGGGAGCAATCAGTGTAGCCAGCAGTTTAAGTATCAAGATTGGCTTCCTTGGGTCATGGGTCTTTCACTTAGCCATGACTCCGTTTACACCAGGATTGACAAAAACAAGGAGATTCCTGGGATCCTGAGACTGCTCCACCCCAACCTCCAAACCAATAACTTCATTCCAAAAGGTCAAGAGACAGTTTCAAGAAGATTGCAAATAAAACTGAATGTTCACTTTTTTTCTCCTATGAGTCTGTATCAGGATCAATTTTTTCAGCAGTGCGCATCCCTGTTCCCAGTCTTCAGGACAAATCCAAATCCCTAAGATATACGAGGTCACCTTCATGTACCTCCTTTTGGCTCTGGACATCTTCTAATCTGATATAATCTTTCACAGCTCCCTGATTACCGTCTTTCCTCCCCGTCGCTGCCTATGCACACATTATGTATAGGCAGGTTCTGTTATCAGCAAAATTGTATATCATCTTTAATAACCTTTAACATCTCTAAACTGTTCTTTTTCTTCTGTTTTGATTGAAAGCTGACCATCACTTGAGGATGTTGGATTCCTCCACAGCCTTTCAACTTTTTTTTCCTCCCATATCCCATTTGACACAATGCCTAGAGATGGTGTAAGTGTCCTTTTTTCCTTTCATTGCCATTTCAAGATCATTTAGCCTTTCATTCCCCTAAAACCCTAGCTTTCTGAATTGTAAGATAATACAGTATACAATCCATTTCCCTTCCTGGTTACTGTATCTAACAACTGCCTGGTAACTCTGCCTTATTCATTGATAATTTTAACAATCTTGCATTTTTTTTTTTTTTTTTTTTGACCACCACAGTTCTACCTTTCTTTTGATGACTTCAGCATTATGTGGACGACTAAATCAACACTGTGGATTTTCACATCTTTGAGCTTCTCACTTCCAATGGTCACTTTTTCAACACCAACTCAGACGCTCAATCCTCAGGAGGGCTGGTGGGAGGCAGAGCATGGGAAGATCTTAGCACATTGTAGTGGTGCAATTGCTAAAGATTTTCATTCTCGATGAACTAGGATGAGATACCCATAGGAGGAAATGCATCAGCAGGCAATGTCTCAGGTGCTTTAGAAGTTTGAGAGAGATGGTAACTATAATGATTATGACATTTGATTGTTTTTCCTGGGGAAATTGATCCATTTGATAAAGAAAATTAATAGCTAAGTGACAAAACCAGAGGACCACCTGGGAAGTATATGAAGAAACTCCAATATCCTGTAGCCAGAGGGTAGGAGAAAGGACCAGGCCCAGGACCTAATTATAAAAACAACACAACTCCTGAGAAATTCGAGTTCTCAGCTTGGCAAGTCTTATGCCAAAGTCAAGACCCTAGTTGGAATAAATGGAACCCTGATGCTTTGGATTTAGACATCTGGATTGATGTACTTGAAAACATTGAAACCCAAGATTTTCATGAAACATCTGGACTTGCAGAAGTGGTTCACAATGCCTTATAAGAGGGTAGCATTCCCACTTGCTTGCTTTCATCATCTTTCCTGGTCTCCACTTTAAGGATATATCCCCACCTTTTTTTTTTTTTTTCCATTAAAACAGTAACTAGAATGAAATCATAGCATGGACTGGACAGAGAGATAAAATACTGAGGCTGCAAAGGGAGGAAAAGTGCTATGCCAATAAAAAGCTGAAGGACATAGCCAAAATATACTGGCAGGGGTCTGGATATATGTATGGGATTGGATCATGAGAATACTAAATCATGAGGGTTATTATAGAAGATTGGATAAGGAAGAGTTTGTGGATGTGAAAGCACCTTCCTATACTTAATATTTAATTACATGGCAAGGACCCTGGAACTAACATGTTGCTAGTTTGGTTGTTGAAATCTTAGAGAAATTAATGTCCACCCTACCTATTACAGATATACCAGAATTGCTGTAGAAGATGGTAGAAGGCTCAAAAAGCTCAAATAAGTAAGGTTAGAAATCTCTCCTGATGATCACATTCAAAGGGAGAGTACATACCTGTCTGCCACCATCATCAAAAGAAATGCACTAGTACAAGGGGGGCGCCCACACCATCAAGAACCTGAGTGGCAGATGTCTTCTGCAAGCCAGGCCGGAGAGAAGGGGAAGGTGTTCCAGAACCGGGCTCACTGATACCAAAGAGAATTATAAGATCTCAAAATAACAGAGGCCAATTTCCAACACATAACTATCAGAAGCAAGGTGTATTCCCTATAAATAGATTTTGGGAGGGGAAATTTAGGGCAGAAGGTTTATTTCCTCGCTAATTATCCATCCACTTTGTGTTATAAGCTACTTGATGGCAGAGAATTGTCTGCTTCCTTCACTTGTATAACTTCAGTACAGAAAATATTGCTGGATTCATTAGAAACTTCCCACAAATATTTGGAAATGAGGTTCCTAAAAAGATGAAAGTAGGGAGATATCGATGGCGCTGATGCTGGAGTCCATGTGAGATTTTTAACTACTCAACTTTGTAATTTCCTTGATATGTTTAAAAATGTTTGGCTAAAAAATGACGGTGGGATTTTAAAAATAGATTTATAAATTATAACCCTTAATAAAAGCATCTGTTCTAATGTTAAGGTGTGAAAATATTTAGTTAAATTAAGCTTCTTGTAAGGTCTGTATTGAAAGCATGGTTCCTGAACAGATTGCCTGAAGAAAATCTATCTCCATGCTGGTTAAGCACAGCCGTGGGGAGTCACTTTGTGAGATTGGAGAATGGTGATGATGTTCATTGTTGTTCCACTTAAGAAAGAAAAGAAAGCCTTGAAAATTAGGACAGAAAGTGTTGAGATATGTGGATAAATTTCCTAGTAAAAATGTGTAGGGAAATTTAAACCAGTATTTCTCACACTATGCTCTTGACCAACATGAATTTTGTGAGTGGTTAATACATGTTCTATGTTCAAAGAGTTCATAGTTATATCTAAGTTTGAGAAATGCTGCCCCAAGTTTAATGTTAGGTACAAACATGTATTAATTTTATGTTAGGTAAAGATATGTATTAACCATTTAACCTTTAGAAAAGATTATGACCTTCAAAGAAGCTTGTATTTCCAATGGGTAGCATGATTTCTCATGACTCATGATTTTGTAAAAGATTTAGTGAAAAGAAAATCTAAAATTACAATTAAGAAGAACTATGACTAAATATAAAGTCAGCTAATTTAACCTAGATTTTTTTTTTAGATTTCTTTATATCTCACTTAAATAATTTTCAATAATAGAAGTGATTAGTGTTTCTGATAGTTCCTAGGTTCTGTTCTAAGCACTATAGGAGGTGTTTCTCTACAGAAGGATCTTATACTGTGCTAAGTTTGTAGTGGTTTTATCTTTGTGTTATTAAGATGATCAAGAAAAGCATCATTTATAATGTTTATTATTTTATGTGCTCATTTAGAAAATAGTATAAAATATTGCTAATTTTTGGGTATTTTCATTTTTAATTAATTAATTAATTAATTAATTAATTACTGTTTTTAAGAAAATGGTGGCATTTCTATATAAATCAGTGGATGAAGAAGATATTTAGAGAGGACACTATGATTGTATTCACAACCTAGAATCACACCATGTTAGCACTTTCTTGGATGTGTAAGTAAATCTTACTACTCATAGCGTGTGTTTAAAGTTCACCTTGAATTGCTTCTTTGGATTGAGTGGATTTTGCTATGGGCCCCACCTTATAAAACAAGGGTTTACCCTAAACTTCTCAGAGTAGAACAAAGTATAGGGTAGCACTGCAGAGACCATATGACTAGTACGTAGGCAACCAGAAGCAACTGTAAGAAAAATTTCAGAAAAGACCAAGCTGGTATTATCTATATAATATTTGGTATTAAAAAAGTAAAAAATGTTATCCTGTGTTTGTCAGTAAAACTTGCTTGTGATACTCAGTGTCTCTCACACACCCCTTTGTATGAAATTTATTATATCAGACTACATTTCATCAGGCCTTTGTTTTGATTGCCCAGGGACACTTTTTGAGAATTCACTTAGCTGCTTGACTCCAGCTACCTTGGTAAGAATGGTAAATTAGTATATTTTAAGCGCTGTGAACCTAAGAGTGAAGCACTGAAACTGACGGGACTGTTAAACATCTTTCACAGCCTCTTGGTGGACAGTACAATTCAGCCCATGAAGATGACACTTGGCCCAAGGCTGACAGCATATCTGTTGTCACCCTGCTCATTGGAAGTCTGGTGCATCTCCCGAGTTAGGAAAAAGGTGGTCCCTAAAAGTGGTTAGAGTCCAGTACACTAGTGGGGACCATTTGCTTGGAGGCAAGCCATCTCACTTTTTAAGTCTCTATAAGCTATTCTAATGTTTTATTTGTTTTTTGTTGTTGTTGTTGTTTGCTAGTGACATTAAACCAATTCCAACTGGTTTGGTAAGATTATTCAAGTGTCTCCAAACCTGGGAAGAGGAATGGGGCTAGATATTTGAAGCTATCAAATATTATTCTAATATCCTTGTCTTGCTGTGCTGTTTGATTCATTCTTCCCTCTCATCAGAAATCTCTTTCCTCTTCTTATTTAGCCAGTGACATCAGTGTTCAATAGTTCCCTTACTTTTCATCACTTAAAAGAGGGACCCAAGGAAGCATTGAGTTCTTCAGTTCCATTTGCAAAATTTTTAACCAATTTCTCATATTGGCCATTCCAGATTCAAGTGCCTATGTCTGAATTAATGAACTGAGTGTAGGGTCACAAAATGTAGGCAAGATATTGTAGAGATCATAACATGCATATGTAAGTGCCTGAATTGAATTCCAAGAGGTGAGTGTGAAGGAGACAAAACAATTGGTATCCACCGAAACTTGCTCTTTAAAGACATGTTCTCACCATGTTCTTTAAAGACAAGTCACCGCATTTTTCTTTCCTTCCTTCCTTCCTTCCTTCCTTCCTTCCTTCCTTCCTTCCTTCCTTCCTTCCTTCTTTCTTTCTTTCTTCTTTTTATGAAAAGTAATAGCTGCCCCAACCAGGGACAGGTTATATAAAGAGTATAATAACCTTTCATGGGAATTAATTTTCACTTTCTCCATCATGTTTAGAGTGACTACATCTCTGGAAAGAAAATGTTTCCATTTGACTGAATATAGGAGCTAACAATGGAGAGCAATTGCAGCAAACAGAGCAACCAAAGAAACACATATTAAGACAACAAAAAGATGCAAGCCATATCTATTCATTCCTGCACTTATCAGGTGGCGCAAAAGTAATTTTGGTTTAAAAGGTTGAAAATAATTGCAAAAACTACAATTACTTTTGTACCGACCTGTAGAAACAACTCTATCATGCCTACAGTTAGTGATAAGCAAAGTTTGTATTTCAGCGATGAATGGTCCCCAAAGAAGACCAGTATTTATAAACACAGAGCAGTATCCAGTAATTTAGAAATTAGCCACATGATTAAACATTTTACTCTGTATTTTGGGCAAGAGGAACTGGAAGTTGTTATAAATTCCTTCACTGTATTCCTTATATTTGTACAGTAGGCATATAAAGTGTATATGGTTCTCAGAAGATTGTGGGTTAAACTCTTCCCGAGATTTTATTTTGCAATAGTCACAATGTGACCATTTTAAGAACCCACTTTAGGTACTACTACAGATTTATACCTAAACTATCTGAATCAGACTGACTATAAAGTTCAAGAGTCTGGAGCCATCTGTGTAAATCCAGGAAAGATGCTCGCTTTCAGAACTATGGCATAGAAAAGTTTATTTTTATTTGGGAATGCTATAATCTAGACTAAATTAGACAGCTTTTTGGTTTTATTGTGAGAGTGGCTAGAGAAAGTTTTTACACAGAGAAGTGATTTCGGGTAAGTTTTTGTTGTTTTTTAAAAAAATATTTTTATTAAAAATACAGCTACCATACAATATTATATTAGTTTCAGGTGTATGCCATATTGATTCAACACTTATATACCTTAAGAAGTGATCACCATGATGAATCCAGCAACCATCTGACACTGTACCACGCTATCACAATATTATTGACTGTATTCCCCATGCTGTACATTACATCCCCATGACTTATTTGTTTTATACCTGAAATTTTGTACCTCTTATTCCCCTTCACCTTTTCCTGACTTTTTAAATTTTTCAATTACAGTTGACATTCAATAGTATTTCATATTAATTTCAGGGGTATATCACAGTGGTTAGACATATAATCTAAGAAATGATCCCCCTGATTACTCTAGGACTGACCTGGCACTATTCATAGTTATTTCCATATCATTGATTATATTCCCTATGCTTTACTTCACATCCTCATGATTATTTTATAACTAACAATTTGTACTTTTCTTAAAAAAATTTTATTGGGGAATATTAGGGAACAGTGTGTTTTTCCAGGACTCACCAGCTCCAGGTCAAATCATTGTTTTTCAATCTAGTTGTGGATTGAAACACCACAACTAGCAAAGCTCACTGGCCCATGTGGGAATTGAACCAGCAACCTTGGTGTTATGAACACTGTGCTCCAACCACTGAGCCAACTGGCCTCCCCAATTTGTACTTCTTAATCTGTTTACCTTTTTCACCTGCCCCCAACTTTCTCCCATCTATCACCCCAACAAATCTAGTACCCATCTGCACCATACATAGTTATTACAATATTATTGGCTATATTCCTTATGCCTACATCTCCATGATTACTTTGTAATAACAAATTTGTACTTAATCCCTTCCCGTTTTCAGACCCACACACTCAACACCCCTCCCATCTGGCAACCATCAAAATGTTCTCTGTATCTATGAATTTGTTTCTGTTTTGTTTGTTAATTTTGTTCTTGGATTCCACAAATAAGCAAAATTACATTGCATCTGTCTTTCTCTGTCTGACATACTCAACTCAGCACAATACCCTCCAGGTCCATCCTGCTAAACCTGAAGGCACATGAGAGAGGCCATGCCGTGAACTGAGGTTAGCTGCCACCAGTACGGGGCCTGGGATAGCTGTGCAAAAAGCCAGAGTACATGGAGGCCTGCTGTCACCTGTTGGCTCCCTTAATGTTCAGCCACTGATAAAGCCTGGGGTGGTACACAAGTTGGGTGAGACAGAGTCTCAATGAGTCAGCAGGAAGGAACAGCAGAACTCACCAGGCCAATCAGATTCAGATTTGGCCTGTGGGGGTGGGCTCAACACAGGAAAGATGGCGTCTGACTACCAGCTACACGAGAGAAGGACCTCATACAGGGAAAATGCCGACTATCCTCCAGTCCTCCCTTCGCAGCCACACACCTCAGTCTGCCTTCCCAACCCCATATTTTAACACCTCCTGAGACACTGTCCATCCACTGGAGCCCAAGGTGAGTACCTGGGAACGAGTAAATCTGTGCTCAGGCCGTTTAAGAGGATGTTTGGGTTTCCCGCAGCCTTCAGTCCCACCCAGATGGTTGGAATCTCCACTGTTTTTCACAGGCAGATGTAGGGGCTCCTTTTTTCAGCACCAGTACTCCAGGCTGGTGAGCCTGGTGTGGGGAGCTTGGGTCCCTTGTTCTTCTGGAAGGAACCTTTGTGACCGAGATATCCCTCCTGATTCTCAACTGCCACAGGGAGGTTTGGGCCCCATTCTACATCATTGTTCCTCCTACCAGTCTCCATGTGGCTCCTTCTTTCTATTTTTAGTCATGGGACTTCTTTTGGCTAGACTTCACATGGTTTTCCAGGTTGATTGCTCTATAATTTAGTTGTAATTTCAATGTGTTCATGAAGTATGCAGGCACAGTGTTTATCTACTTCACCATCTGGAATCTCTCTTAGGTAAGTTTAGATGGAATGCCTGTCCATCATAGCCATGTAGAGCATTGTGATCTCAATGATAAAATTATGAGTATAATCTTGGACAAAGATAATTATATGCATTACAAGTTTTCTTTGAACTTCTGTACTTTGGTTTTACTAAAATTGGGTAACATGTAAAGGCCACTTAAGTGTACTGAGGTTATGGACAAATAATAACTTGCCTATGCTTTAATCTACATTTTTCTTCAGAGTGTGGTCACTTGGCAAAACAGACATACAAGTAAGTATAAGAGCACATAATAATATAAACCCATATTCCAACTTTGAAGGTTAATCATTTGTATAGAATAGAGGATAAAATTATGTCTGAAAGAAAGCCAGTTGTTTCCCACATAAATCTAGGGGACAAGTGTCCAGCTTCCATTCAAGTCACTAGTACTGAGATAAGACCCACCTACTCTCTTTGGAGGGTCTGCCTAAAATACTTTCTCCATATTCACTTAGCTCTTCACCAAGAGAAACCAATTTTTCATTCTACTGAACACTAAAACATGTAAGAAGACTTATGTAACAACAACAACAATATATATGTCAATGAGAAACAAACATATTAGAAGTTCTCTCTCTCTCTCTCTCTCACTCTCTCTCTCTCTCTTTAACAAGGGTAGGCATAAATTTTTAAATTTAATTCCATTTCATCCTTTTTCATCCAACCTTTCTGTCAATTTCTCCAACAATGCCTGTCTATGCTTTTATTATCAGAGCAAAAGGTATTTGGGTTAAAGCTTTTGTAATGTATTTGATTCCTATGACTCTGGGTCAAATCAGCTTTAAGAGAATGTGGTTAAAAAATTACTTTGGTTCCTAAAGATGTAGCATCCTTTGTATCTCAAACTATCTACTTTCTCAATGTTAGATGCAAACTTTTCCTCACAGGCAACTGAAGTCCAATTGTAGGTCTATTTTGACATCTTATATCTACATATTTTCTCTTTCTGCATCCATTCTTTAGGAGGAATGTCTTGCACAGGTTATTGTGTCCTACCTTCACTCCCCTTCTTTGCATTTCATACTTTAAAGCAGGCGTGTCCAAACTTTTTTCAATGTTTTTCACCAAGGGCCATATACGGTAAAATACACAAACAGCCGGGCCACTCACTCGAGGTGAAGTACGTATTGCCTCACCTGGTCTATTTAAGTAAACCAAATATATTTTTGGAATTTGCTGGGGGCCAACAAAAAATGGATTGTGGGCCGCAGTTGGCCCGCGGGCCGCAGTTTGGACACTCCTGCTCTAAATACTCCAGAAATTCCAGAAAGCATCCTCTATCACCTTCCCATCTCTGTCTTTCCAGTGGTATTATTTGAGATTCTGTATGACCAATCAGGTCAACAGTAGTCAGAGGTTGTTATTCTTGGATGTATTTTGCTGTCTTTTTAAAATAAAAGAACATATATTTTTAATACACGTTCTCAATCTACATTGTTATGTTGAATTTTCCCCACAAGAGCATACAGACTTTTAACCTGAGAGTCTCTTGTATCATTCCCCAAAATATTGTATTAAACATTTTGGATATTTAAATGTTTACAGTCTTTGTGTAAAGGATTACTTCAGGTTAAAATAATTTAGACCAGAGAGTATGATTGCCTTCAAGATATGAAGATTGTACCTAATGCCAGGGGAAACTATAGTACTGTAAAAGCATACTCTGTAGTTACTTTATGGATCAAAGTGCAAAATGCGTAGTTTGTACCTTATTATTCTTTGAACTCTAGCCTTTTTCATTTAAAACAGATTTGGTTTCCTTTTTCTTAGGTTGGCATTTTGGCAGAATCTTGCATTAGAAACAGTGATCTCTATGGAGATATAGATTACAGTTCATTTAAAAATATGTTTGCTGTTGACATTCTTTTGGCTTAAAGTGGTGCCACATTTAGTGGAAGTTTAGTGTTACAGAGGTTGCTTAAAATAAGTTGGACAAGGGAAAAATGGTACCATAAATATTATAACAAAGAAATTTTTTCAAATATTAATGTATTTTAATTGTTGACTAGAGAGGTAGAAGAAATTTGGGATTTTAGAATGATAGTTGTTATTCCTCTAACAACGGCTAGACCACTCTGCAGATTTAAATCAGGATGGGTCTGGCACAGAGTTTGCAGAATGTCCTATCAAATCTAAGGATTGTTTTGGTGATGTGGAAGATCCTTGAATGGAAATCAATAGTGTTAGAAACTTCCAGAGCATTTTTGACTCTTCAAAATAAAGATTATTTTGTTTATTAAGTTTATTCTTACACCTCCTGAATATTCCTCTCCCTACTTTAAATGGATGAAAATTTCCCTTGTGGAGAGAGATTTCCACAAATGTCCTTTTTAAGGATATCTGTGAACAAGAACTATTCCATGACTACCTAACTGTAGAGAGACCATTTTCAAGAATGTTCTAGCATTAATGAGCCCAAAGTAAATACATATGAAGTCTCTTTTCCATGAATAATCTTCAATTATCATTAGAAACTTCAATCTTTACTGGAGTATTTGGAAAGTATACAATGATTAAAGTTTCTTTTTAAAAAGTTTAAAAATTCATAACTTTCACCATCATAAATTACTTTAATCTTCATCTCAGGTTTGTTTAAATGAAATTGACATTTGATAGGCAATGATTTTTCTGCTCAAATGGATGTAGTGTGATTACTTGACCAGCACTGTAGAAAGAATTCAAGTATTGGATAGAATTGATAGTCTCTAGGTTATCATCAAAACCTGATATCCTGTTAGCGTATGATTGAGGCCACAAGGTTGTCAATATCAAACACATTCATTGCTTCCTTAAATCTGCAGTCGGAAACCAAAGCGAGAATTTTAAGTCACAAAGACATCACTGATAGCATGTGGGAAATTTTCAAAGATGTGCCAGGGGATTTAAGGAACATTACTTCCATTAATCTTGCTAGAAGTCTCATGACTAAATCCCTATGCATTGCTTTTAAGATTTGCCCAAAAATGTCTCGGCATACAAAGTATGGACAAGTTATTCATTACAGCTTTTACTATACAGCATTCTGAAACTGTTTCTAAGTAATTTAGCACTGAGTTTCTTCTTCTATAAAAGATTGTAAAATACTTTCTGCCTAAATGAAAGATTTGCTTTTTGATAACATGAACTTTTATAAAGAGTGAAAGCTAGTTTCTACACTGAGCTTGACTGAAAGGAAAATAGTAGTAAAGTTAAAAGAAACTATAGAAGGCCTATTGGTTTTTGCACCACAAAAATGATACAAGCTTAGAAATTATTATTGCTTAGAATATATATATATATATATATAAATATATATATATAAATATATATATATTTATATTTATATATATATATAAATATATATAATATATATAAATATATATAATATATATAAACATATATATATAAAATTCAGAACATATATGTATATATATGTGTGTGTGTGTGTGTATATATATATATATATATATATATATATATATATATATTCAGAATATGTTTATATAGTCTCTATTATCTATTTATGTATAAATTAGATGCTGGAAATACCAAGATTGATAAGACAGAGAGTAGTTCATAGTTGAGTTGAGATAGAAACACAGTACAGCAGAGAAATGTCACAGGGAAAAAGAAACCTGGGAAAGAATAAGATTCGAGGCATACAGAGTCATCTGAGCATTTGAAATACAGAGCTGGCTGGGCAGTATGTGAAATAAAACTAAAATGTTATAAACTCAGATTTAGAGGGCTTTGTAATGCAATAATAATTTGCCCTCCATTTTGTAGGTCTGAGATGACAATCAAATCAAGAACTGAGAGAGATAATTTAGGAGATCTCATGAAGGCTTGCCATGAGGAGACTTTGAAAGCAGGCAGATCAGTAAGAAGGCTATTTCACAGAGCAAGTAGAGAAGATATAAATATGAACAAAGGAATTGCCAATGATGATGCAGAGAAAGAAATAGATTGAAGGAACTGATTGGGTGGGTACGATATTACATATTTGAAAGTTGCTAAGAGAGTTAATCTTAAAAGTTCTCATAACAAGAAAAAATTCTCTATGATGATATATGTTAATTAGACTTATTGTGGTGATCATTTTGCAATATATACAAATATTGAATCATTTTGTTGTTTACCTGAAACTAATATAATGTTGTATGTCAATTAGAACTTAATAAAAAATGAATAAACATATGTAAATGGAAAAAAGAAGAAAAATAGAAACAGCACAGGTTGATGGAAAGATGTTACTGGAAAGGAAGAGGGACCTGCGAGCAGTATACTGGGGAGTTCAGTGGAGAGAGAAAACCCTTAGGCAAAGGAGAACTTTGATATTTCAGTTGGTTCAATCTTTAAGAAATTGTTCTCTCTCTCTCTCTCTCTCTCTCTCTCTCTCTCTCTCTCTCTCTCTCTCTCAACACTCCCCATAGAGTCATGCACAGGATGATTTGAGTATAATAACTGCTCAGAATGCTGCCTGTATCACACAGGATAGGTTAGTTACTGCTACAGAAACATACTCCCTCTCCACAAATCATTGTTTTAATAAAATAAACTTTATTTCTTGTTCTCCTTCATATGTTTTGTGGGTTGGCAGAGGCATTCATAGCATTTATTCATGGACCCAGAGTGACAAAGTACCCCCTTCATGAGAAATATTCCTAATCACCACTGTGGGGGAAAGGGGACATCGAACATCACACATGGGCTCTTGCAACTTCCTCACAGAAGTGATGTATGTTACTCCTGCTCACAGTCCCTTAGCCAAGCTGACTTCGAGTGGTCAGGGAAGGGTAACCCTGCAAGGCGTTTGGAAGTGGAACCAGAACTTTTGTGAACATTTGTAATGATTACAATACTACACTAATGGCTTAAAAGGGAACTGTGAGATTTAAAGGGAATGGATGAAGGAGCAAAATGGGTTGAATTATTTACATTATCCAATGCTGTTAGGCTTAAAATGTATATACTATTGAAATTATCTTATAGGAACACTGGTGAAAGGGAGTTCTTCATAATTGTTTCTGAATACTTCTCCTAAAATGAAGCAGTTAGCCTTCTCTTAGGTTTTTTCTACCTAATTTTCCTCATCACCTTCAATGCTTGACTTCTATTTTGTGGTCCATGGTGACTGTTCCAGCTGGAGCCATTGCCTTGGAATACCAGTAGCAGGGCACTCCTACAAATTTTACCACCACTTCTGGATATATTGCCTGAGCCAGAATTGAGATACTCACAAGTAAGTCTGGTTGATATGGACTTTAACTTTGGGTGCCTTTTTGCTCCATTAACATTTGAGGGTTCCATTTCTGAAAAAGAAGAGGAGAACTGGTATCATTTGAATATCCATTTTACATATTTCACCATGCCTGTTGGGAGGGTCCTCCTTTTTGATTTGGCATTTCCTCCTGTTTTTAGCAATTCTTAGCATGGACAGGAATTAGAAACTCCATGCTCCACATCAGAAAAGTAATGAGTCACTCAGAATGCATGTATTTTGGAGCTAGAATGTCTTCTCTATTCAGAGTGGAATAGCACTTTGAGAAAACATGAGCAGAAGCATTGGTTTTGGTGTGTTTTATGCCCACTTACTATCTCACCTAATTCACAGCTCATGGTGGGATGTGATAGCAGGCTTGGAAAGTTTTGGTCAATATTTTCAGTTAGTTATGAGTTTAACAGTTCCCTGAACAGAACTGGTCCCTACGTGGAGTTCCTGTTACAGAACTTCAAAGAAAGTGAGTTCTACATAGTGGTAGAGATTCATTATTTTTGCTTTAGTCACATTATGGGAGCTATAAGATGGAACAGAATTCACTGCTAAAAAGGAGAAGAGATTAAATGCTGTGGAACTTCAATAGAAAGAGAGATTGGTCTGTGCACTTGACCCAGAATTGGATCTAACACAGATTTCAGAAAACAGTAGAGATCTTTTACTTTATGCTTTCGGTTTTCATTTATTCTTTGTTAGATCCTTTCCACTTCATACACCAGGTATTGAATTTACATTATTATTGTGTTGGTAGTAGTAACACAAATTTAAATTGTAGGAGAATGTATTATTCAAGAAGCAAATGAGCTAATCCTTGCCAAATGTTGCATCCAGCACAACACGAGCAGTGAGAGAATGAGAAGGAGTGGTGAAGAGATAAGAAAGAAAGAGAAGTCAAGAGATTTATGCACTAGGGGCCAAGGGTCTCACAGCCTCAAAGGACTGAGAGCCCCGAATAGGGCTACCTTGTGGCTTTCATTGATGTTCACACAAGGAAGTAACACTGTTTTCTCTAAGGTCTGTGAATTTCATACATTATACTAGGAAACTGATTCAAACCAATCACCCTTGCCTGCAAGCAGCCAGAACCGAAAGTCCAAGGATATCTTAGTAATTGTTGTATGTACCTCCCCAAGGGACAAAACCTTTATGCTGAAACTTACTGATATGAATAGATGGAGAACTGATGTTATCACATCATTGAATTTCTTCCCAAGCAGGTTGTGGGAAGGAATATAGCCACAGAGGCAGAAGGTCTCCTTAGCTGGAGAAGGTGGGGGTCTATGCCCACCTCTATCAACCCTGTGAGTTCTGCTGATGGCCCCTATGTGACTGTGCCTATCTTAGGTTGTTCCTCCCTTGAGGAATCTTACCTGTCATTGACTAACCAGCCATTCTTTGGGGCCAAACAGGGAGACATAAGGTGTCAGCACAAAGGTGAAGCAAAGTCCCTGAAAGGATCAGTTTCACTGACTCTCCTTTCTTTAGGGGCAGGTACGAGGGGACAGACGGATAGGCTGCTGCATGACAACAGCCAAAGATGCATGAATTAAACCTCTAGTAGCTCAGGGCTTGATGGAACTCTTAGTCAGGGGATGTAAGAGGGTGGTTAGTAAACTGTGTTGACTGAGCTTCCTGAGAATTTAGGGTTCCCCTTCTGTTGTTGTTTTGTACTTGAAGATAGAATAATGATGGCAAAACAGAAAGGAACATCTAAAGCTGAAGATTTTACACTTAATTAAGAATTGGATCATAGTCTGATTGAAATCATAAGAGTAAAAAATGTATATAAATTAGTTCTGAGTATAGGGGAAAAAAAGCAAAAATGAACACTGTCCTTATTTTGAAATTAATATTTCAATTCATTCCCTGATGCCATTTTAAAACCTGCTACAATATTATAAATCTTTTTGTGTATTAAAGAAAATTTATTTTTCTCTAAAGTTTGTTCAAGTTTTCACTATTATATATTATATGGTAAAATTCAATACTGAATATTTTTTTGTATTCCTCACCAACTCAATTTTTTTTAATGATTTCACAGCTTTTTCATATCAACAACTACATCTGGATATTAATGGCCCTTATTGCTGACAAACAAAAATAAATTAAGAAAAGATATTACAACAACTTGACCCTGGACCTGATACACTACCATTTATTTTTAAGTCACTCTAAAAAAAATTATGTGACACTGTCTATATCACAAAAAATCATTTGAAAATAAGGCTTTATTATAGGCTGTCAAACCAGTTCTTAAAGTTCAAGGACATATAGCCTTAGCATAGTTATTTTTTCACAATTTAGGTTGGTTTTATATTAAGTGGAGATGCATTAATAAAGGATATCTATTGTTAATGCCAAATCTTATCTTTTTCCTTTATACAGAAGAGAGGCAAAGCAATCTATTACTTTATATAGTTGTTAGTAGAGGGAAAACAGATCAATCATATTACAGTATCAGTTTGTAAGAAGTCTCTTGACAAGAAATTTTGCACCACAAATTGATAGCACCTTGTATATAGTAGATTATAATCTCCAGTGATGGAAGCATGAATAAAATTGAATAATATTCAAAGGATGTTACATTGCAGATGATATCAAGTGCCCTATTCTGCATCCACATTTTCAGCACTCTACTTTAGGAATATGATTTATTTAGGTATATGTACCTGTTAGCAACAGGCTGGGACAGCAAATTGCCCAACTGATTCTGAAAGCAAATACTAGCAAGTGGAAAGAGTATGGATGAAAACTTTTATTCAGTTATGAGAACAAACTATTACATATCCTTGGTAAGACTGCTTTCTGTATGTGTTTGCATGTATGTATGTGAGTTTAAATGTTGTTAATGGCATTTTAAATAAACCTCAAAGTAAGTTAAAAGACAACGTTTCAAAAGGGTCCTGAACTATAAGATGCAGTTACTTTAGTATCAACATTTTCCCAGATTTTGTATAAGCAGAGGAATTACTGGCTCTTAATAAGAATGAATTTCTTCCCTCTTTTTTTCTTTATTTTGAATTAATTGTTTTTGGCTTGCCAGAATCACAGTGCACATCATAAAGAATGGAAGGGCTTGCCATGTACCATGTTTTCTCCACTGTATTAACTGAACTATAAATGAGATTTTGGTCAATAAAGTAAAACATGCTGCCCAGTGCACACAAAGGAAAGCACAAGAGAGATTCAAATGCTGAGTAATCTGGGCACAATTTAAAGTCCCTCCCATAAATAAATTCAAATAGAGTGTGTACTCCTTGATCTAGTCCCTTAAGCCATTTTACAAAGTCTAAGGCACACAGAAAACATAAATTTCAAGAACTTGATGTGTTTTTCTTCCCCGAAACATTGTTGGTACTTTCCAACACTGCTTTTGACATAATTCGTCATGATTTCAATATCCGTATAGATTATTCCTCTAGTACCGCGAATGCCCAATACTTTGAGCCTCTTCTCCTCTTATATTCTGTTCAACAACTTCCTTCAGCCCCTCACACTCATCATCATCCCCTAGGTTTTAGCATTCCCAGTAAATGTGACTCTGTAATTCTACTTTTGAATGTCCCACATTCAAACTATCACATCCTATTTTTCTAGCTCACTTCCTCTAGTGCACTTACTTCAATAATCTTTCTTTTTTTTTCCTCATTGGGACTTAAAATACATTGATTTTTTTCACTTGTCTTCACTCTCTTCATGTCCTCATTCCTGTCTTCCCAGATTAAATACTGTGGTCAGTCATAATCACTACTTTTTGTATATGTTCGACTTCCTTGGCCTTCTCTCATTTCCTCATATTCACCCCAATCCTGGCTAAATCCCATTCTCTGCTTACGAGTATTTTGGGGCAGTTTCCGCCATGTCTCAATGTGTCTGAAGGAAAAGACATGCCTTGGCTGACTAATCTCACTTGAAATTCTTGATCGCTGGCACAGGTGGAATTATGGAATCAGGAAGCACATTATCAGCTCCTTGTCCATTCCTCCTTCCTCTTTCCAAGGCAACTGGTGCACAATTCTCATCTCCTCAAACCCCAAACACTTTCTTCCCTTTTCTCCTTCTCAACTGATAACCTTTCCGACTTCACTGAGAGAATAGTGCTCCATCAACACTTTACCTCCTTCCCATTTGATTGTCACTTCTCAGTTGGACTACCTGATAACTTCATGCTCCCTGAAACGCTTTCTTCACTTGACTTCCAAGAAAGTGCACTCCCCTGTTTTTCTGTGGGTCTCACTGGCATCTTCTCTTCAGTTACCCACCAAGGGAGGTTACCCACCTCCCAGTCTCTTAACATTGGAATATCTAGGGCTCATTCCATGTACCTCTTTTCTTTTCTTCTTTCATTCATTCCTTTGTTAATGTCTTCCAATCTCATGGCTATAAACACCAACTCCTATGTTTATTGTTGTAATCTGGATATTTCCAGAACTTCAGGATCTGTATCTGCTTGCTTACATTGATTTTTCCTTTGACTATAGATAGGTATGCCATGTTCAAAACTAAACATTTGACCTCAGCTCCCCTGCCCAACATACAAGCATGCTCTTGCCCCCCATGTTCCCCATTTTAGTAATGGCAAACCTATCCATTCAATCTTTTATGTCAAAATCTTTGTAGTCATTTTTGAGTCTTCTTTTGCTGACACATCCCAGATCCAATCTGTCAGCAAAATGATTGCCAGTTCTACCTTCAAAACATATCCAAACAGTAATCACTTATTCCTAGTACCATTGCTTTGACCCTGGTCCACTCTGCTCTCATGATGCCTGTATTATTTCAATAACCTTCTGCTTTTGCCTTTGCCAACCCTTTCCCCACTTTCAGTCTATACTCACCATAGCAACCAGAGAATACATGTAAAATATATATTTAAAAAAACACACAAACTTTTTAAAACCCTGGAATGGCTTCCTAACTCACTCAAACAAAAACCCAAATTTGTTACGATGGCCAATAACCTCGATTTAATGTGCCTCCCATTTTCTCCCTCCACTCTCCCCATCATCCATTCTGCTCCAGTCATATCAGCGTCCTTACTGCTCCTGTAATACACAGGCATGTGACTGCCTCAGGGTTATTACAGCCTCTTGAGATTCCTTCTGCCTAGAAAGTTCATTCCCTCACTTCTCGTACATCTTTCCTCAAAGATCAGTGAAGCTCACTCTGAGCAATTTGGAGCCTTCAATATACTTCCTGACTTTTATTCTTCCTATTTTCTCCCAAACACCTACACTTTCTAATATACATGTATGTACACACACAAACACAGACACATATGTTTTATTTATATATTTGTTTGTTTGTTTATTTATATATTTTTTCAGCTTCCCCCTTAGAATGCAAGTTCCATGAGGACTGGGGATTTTATTTTTTTTTGTATATGGGTTTGTTTCTACTGCTCTATTGCCAGCACCTAGGGCAATACCTACTATATAATAAGGTGTTCAATAATATATATTTATTGAATTAATTCATTAGTTCAATGCTAATGTTAGTTTGCATATAATTTTAGGAAAAATGATACTGTATATATTATAGCTCTTTTGGAATAAAGTGTGTTTGACTGTATCATTCTAGGTCTGTGTCATCCAAATGTGGAGATTCATGTTAAATGTTTAGGGCCACCTTGTTGATGGCAAAGAATAACTTCTGTGTTGTCTATATCTTTGGAAAAAGAAACTCCTGTACTCTATTTAATGTCTGTGCTGTTTTTGTTCTTGTTCTGCAGCATTTTTATAGAACAATGTTTCTCGTCAGAAACCTACTAACCAATATCTCTTTAATTGGACTTTCTTCCCTTCACCAAGGAGGAATTAAATGCCCCAGTTCAAGCTGGAGGCAGCTCTGGGACTAGGATTCAGAACCTCTTCCTATTTATTTTTTAGCTGCTCTGATTGTAATGTTTTCTCCATTAAATTTAAGGAAAATATAGATCTATTCAGCGGAAACTGAAGGCAGACACAGATATCCATTTTTTGGGGAAGTGATTGGGTGATGGTGTTACATTCCTATCTGGATGTGGGGTGGAGATAACATGATTCTGATACATCAAATCCTGGTCAGCAGTAACAGACCAAGACTTTTTATTATACAAACTAAACAGAACCTATGAAAAGAGTGAAAACTTTTCCTTACATCATCTGTCTCGCTGTGACACTTTCCTTACAATTTGCTCTCCTTTTGTTCACAGAATTTTCTTCATTGTCCCTGCTGTTATCCTCATCCTCACTTCTGGACTGGTCGTGTTTGTGCACATTAGCTCTGAATCAGCCTGTCACGCTAAAGCTGTCTCTTTTCTATTTTTCATCTTGGAAGGTCTTGGTGCCTGGGGCACCGTTTGCTGGAGGGCTTAACACATCTCCAGCTCGCTTTCAGAGGTATAAAAGATGCTCTCTTGGGTATTTATGTCTTCCAAATGGCTTTATTCCTCATATTGCCCCACACTCAAAAAAAAAAAAAAAAAATCCTGAAATATTTAGATTCCTTATCTCCAGACTAGAAAAATGGAGAAATCCTTTAGTCTTTCAGTGCTCGGTTAGCTGCTGTCATTTGATTCCCACCTGTTTTTATTCTGTCTCCCCGCAGCTCTTAGAGCTAGCACTGAATACTATAATACTTTTCTGTTTTTATGCTAAAAAAGGTTCCTGTCTTATCTCTGCTTCTGCTGAGCTCTATACGCTTTCTCATTCTTCCTTCTTTGTTACATTTGATTTAGGACACTCATCTTTGCTACCTAAATTGCTACCAGTGTAGACTTACTGGAAGCCCAAATCCTATTCCTTGTAGCACCAGCCGACTGTCTCATGGGAGCCCTCCACATTGTACAGCTTCATTTATTTTATGCAGGATAAAATAAAGTCACATAATCTTTCATTAAAGTAATTCACCAGGATTATTTAATTCCACCCCACACCTCCCTTCAGCATCCTAATGCTTAGGACAGCCTTTTCCACCCTGGGTCTTAGCCATAGAGTTCCCAACACCCCCAGGGACTTCCTGCTAAGTATGTCATATGGTACCTCTGGCTAACAGACATACTCTACCTGTCTGCTTCCTTCATTTTTTTTCCGTTTAAACTATTAGGTTTTTAAATTCATTCCACTATGAAAACATTTTCACCTGCAAAGGTGACAATTAGCTGATTTGTGCTAATAAAAGGAAGCCACTGGGAGATAGATTCTTGCACCCAAGGCCCTGAAGACCTCCTTGAGTAACATACATGTTTCCCCCGAAAATAAGACCTAGCCCAACAATCAGTTCTAATGCGTATTTTGAGCAAAAATTAATATAAAACCGGGTATATTATATTATATTATATTATACCTGGTTTTATTCATATAAAATCCAGTCTTATATTAATATAAGACTGGGTCTTATATTAAAATAAGACTGAGTCTTATATTAATTTTTGCTCCAAAAGATACATTAGAGCTGATTGTCTGGTTAGGTCTTATTTTCAGGGAAACATGGTATGCATTTTACCAGAAATCTTTTAGTCACAATGCCTCACTTTTGTTGTTAAAATTAAAAGTGTAGCTAATAGTAAAAGTAATAATTTTTAGTATATACTGAGCACTTTCTAACTGCCAAGCTCTCTGCTAAATGCTTTACATCCTTAAAAAACAAAAAAAAACAAAACAAAAAAAGTCCTTCACAATTACTCTAGAGAGATAACAACCATTCTAAACCTCATTTTACTAATGAAAACTGAGATTAAGGCAATTAAATATCTTGCCCAAGGTCACACAGCAAGTTTTACATAACATATCCTTTAATCCTCACAATTACCCGTTGGCTGGTGAGTGAATTTAAATAATTTTCCATGTGTCACAATACCAGTCAGTAGCAGATTTGACACTCAAAGTCAATCTTCTGACTTAAGATCTTTGGATTCTTCTATAATATCTCTGTCTTTATTACAGCATACTAATCTTGTAGAAAATACTAAGGCACTTTGAAATTTGTTTAAACTATGAGAAGATTGTG
This sequence comes from Rhinolophus sinicus, assembly GCF_036562045.2. NCBI lineage: Eukaryota > Metazoa > Chordata > Mammalia > Chiroptera > Rhinolophidae > Rhinolophus > Rhinolophus sinicus. The sequence continues at coordinate 36,185,284 of NC_133758.1, read as the reverse complement.
CCAGTTGTCTGCTCCTACAATAATGCTAGGTAACACTCACCCACAAATCTTCAGTGACACACACAATAAATGTTTATTTGGCTCATGAGTCTGAGGGGTTTAGCTGACCTGGCTGTGCTGGTTCACTTGTCTGCAGTCAGCTGTGGGTCATCCAGCAGCTCTGCTCATCCTGGCTGGACTAGCTCATGTGTCTGGAGATGGACTGGCTGCTGGCAGATCTAGATTGTCTCATCTGGAATGACTGCAGCGACTCTCATTATACCCAGCAGACTAGACTGGAAAGGTCCTAATGGAAATCTTAGAGGAGCAGAAAAGCACAGTCATGCAAACACTTATCGACCCTCTGCTTGTGTTACATTTGCTGAAACCCACTGGTCAAACCAAGTTACATGGCTAAACTCAAAGAGTAGGAGAGCCCTACTGGGGCAAACTACCACAAAGGTCTAGCAAATTTTAAGCAGATATAGAAAAGGAACCCAATATTGTTCTGCAGCTCTCTCCTCAAGCAATTTATACTCTAAAAAAGTAACATTTTATTTGCTATATTGTTACAGCTTTAATATAACGTATTGCCTAGTGCATCCAATCTCTAGGAGCCAACATTTACTAAAAAATGAATGTGTGATCTTTGGTGGCAAAAATGTATTCATGCTCTTAATTATGAACAATAAAATGCACATCAAATCTGAATAGTGAGAAAGCAATGCTGCCTGAATTTGTAATTCTCTTTTAAATACAGTGTTGGCCCAACTCACCCAGTGTCTAGTGATTTTATGGTTTAGAAGTTTGTTTTCTTGAAGTTGATGCAGCTGTTCTCTTTGAGTGAAGGTCCATGGGGAAAGACAGATAAACGCATAAAGCTTCTGGAAGCCATCCAACATCCCTCAAAATCAGCCATCAGCTTAATGTCTGGGTCAAAAGTATAACAAAGTTAGTCTTGGTAATTGTTCATGAGTTTTCAGAGAGACTCATTATCAACACTCACAACCTAGTTTCAGTCCAGTGGAGGCTAAATTCTAAGTAGAATCAAAATGCACGAGAATTTAAAACTCAGCCTGGAGAATTGATGCTTACAACTGGTTATAAATAAGGCCTTTGTAAGAGCATTTAACATTGTTTTATTTCTTTGATTTACCAAACCACAAAGGCTTTCAAAACCACTCAGTCTTTTTTGGTAAAGCACAGGCATGTATCAGTAAATCCAGCACATACAGGTGAAGTGCTCTGAAATTATATAAAATTATCAGGTCTGCTGTGTAATCACTTGCACATATCATTAGTTCTAAAAACTTTTATTTCCCCACAACAATATCATGGATTCCCACTTGTCACATCCTTTCTTTGTATCCTTGTTTCTATAAATTTCTTCTTTCCTCTATAGTTTTCCACATCACTTAAGTGATATTTTTCCAATGAGCATTATGTCAATATCTAAACTTTAGATATATGTGGGTAGGTGGAGGAGGACCAGGGAAAGGGAACAGCAAGGCATCTTGGGAAGGAAAATTCATCTTCCCCTCTACTCACTCACATTGTTTGTCATGTGCGCCCTTATAGACCTCTCATTACTACGAATTTCAAACAATACTTTTTTTAAATGAGTGGTTACAAATTTTTACCATGTACTTTTCTCTTTTACCTATATTTTAGCTTACCATCACCATTTCTTTAGACTAGAACTAGAGGAGATAGAGACAGAGGACACAGGAGTCAAGAGCTTAGGTCTATTTTGTAGAAAGAAGCCACGGAGATTGGTGATACCTCCTCATTTTCTAAAATAGACAAATGGAGGGATGGAAATATCATTTACTGAGATTAGAAAAAAACACAAGAGGGGTGGGTTTTGGAGAGAATATCTAATGTCCAGTTTAAGATATGTTAGACTTCAAAATAATTCACAATCATTCAAATGGAAATGTCCAAAAGGGAGATTAGATACTAAGGTCTGGAGCCTAGACATGACTTCTTATCACTACAGTGGCATATCTAGCTGGAGGGATTTTTTTAACATCCCCCTTTTTCATATGACCAAATTATTTTTCAGTATTAATTCTGATATAAGACAGATAAAAAATACAGAAAAAATACAGAGAAACTTATTTTTTATTGAGAATGTCTGTGTATTCAATAAAAATAGTTAAATATTCCAGCACACAAAAATGAAAAGTAATGGAAAAATTCTTTTTACTTACATTAGTGTATCTTTTGAAAAAAAAGGAATACATTATACCTACCTATTGTTTTTTTACCGTAATGGATAATGGCATCATTGCATTTTCTGTTCTATAAATTTGTCAATGATTTTATGAAAATATGTAGTTTTGTCATGTATTTTCTGTTCAATAAATAGAAAATTTGCCACTATCCCTTCCTTCCTAGATAACTGAAGAATACTTTTTTAAAAATTTATCTCAATTTCACAAGTTTCTTTCACATGAAGCAAAAGATATACAAAGAAAACCTTAAATATAATAGTAATTTTGGAGTAGATCATAAAATCCCATTTCACAGTGAATTCCAGAAATTACAATAGGTTCATGTCTTTCTTCAGTTTGAATCTAGTGGTTTTGAATCATTTCTGCAGTTGAAAAACTTCAAGCACCAATAAAAATGGCAGGTAGTCAAACAGAATGATAGAACGGAAATAACTCAAATCATATTTCTTTATCTTTATAATTACTGTGCTATCACTGGTTATTTGCAATCTACTAATCAAAAGCAGAAACATGTAGTACCATTGAATTTGAAGAGGATGCACAAGGCACGGTCAGACTATTTTTAACCTTTTTGAAACTTAATTCAACAAGCTTTTTTTGCTTTTTTTATTTTTTATTTTTTTTGAGGGAGGAATATTTTACCACATATTATCCTATGATATTATTTACAATTTTCAGCAAATGGGGATGATAAAAACCAGACTGTCTTTTAGTCTGCTATGTTATTATTTTAAATTATCTGTAGGCAATGCATCTTTTTATTGCCTACATTGGGGTGAGCTCCTCTGCTGTCCCTCTTTTGGTGTGTCATTGTGTTGCTAATACAAATTTAGGAGTTGACAAACTACAGACGATATTTAAACTCTTGGGTGTGATAGAAATTTTTCAAGGGAAAGTTTTTAGTAAGAACAAAAAAGTTTTTAGTGAGAACAAAATCATGAGGATCTCCTAGTTTAGTAGTAAGATAGAGAAGGAGACCATAAAAGAATGACTGGGGAAATAAAAGAAATATCAAAGAAAGTGATATCACTGAAACCAAGAACATAGTATATTTCAAGAATATAGAAGTGATCATCCTGTGAGATGTAGCCAAAAAATCAAATAGAACTGTTAAAAAAGTAACCATGAATTTGCCAACACAGAGGCAATTGGTGACTTTAGGAAGAGACGTTTCATGAAAATATTGGAAGTTAAAATGAGTTTAAGTATAAACAAATTGTAGGCTATGGTTGGATACCTAGAATTGCCAATGAATTAATTAACAAATTGGAAAATAATGAAAACAGACAACTCTTATTTATCTAATAAGATAGTCACATAGAAAATCAACATACAAAATTCCCAGCTTTGTCATGCAAACAGTGCTAATTTAAGAAATACAATTTAAAAGAACTATTAACAACTATGTAACACATAGATATAAACATAGCAAGAAATATACAATACATGTGTAAAGAGATATATAAAACTTGACCAAGGGCCATAAAAAGATGATTAGAACAAATGGGACACATATCATATTCTTGGATGGGAAAGCATAATGTCATAAAGTGCTCAAGTCTCTTCCAATTAATCTGAGTTCAAAGAAATCTAACTCCAACTCCTAACAGGACTTTTTTTCTTTTTCTAATGAAGTGATTGTGAAATACATCTGGAATATAAAATATGGAAAATAGCCATCACATAGTTGAAACATACAATCATGAGGGACATGCCACCACAAGATACCAACTTATACTACAAAGCCACTGTAATAGCAAATAGGGTTTATTTGCACCGGAATAATAAAATTGACCAGTGGAAAATAATCAAAGTTCTGTGAAGATACTTGATGTATCTATGAAAAGGTAATGGATGATTAAGTGAGTACTTCAAATCAGTGCTGAAAGGAAGGGGTAACCGACACCACTGGAGCACTGCCTTGCATCTTCTGGGCCTGACCTCCCATTCCAGCCCTGCCCTGGTGTATGGTTCTGCACAGGTTTTCAGCTGCTTGCTATCAGCTCCTTATTGCAATTTTGTGCTGAGCATCTCTTGCTTCTGCCCTGGGGCTTCTCTGGTAATCTGATAATCTCATGTGAGTGCACTTGACTCTGATTCATACCAAAGAGGGATGAAAGCTAATGAATAAATGCTTCTCTCTTTCAAGACTGGAATGAATGATTGAGGTACCTGTTGCAAGGCACCGCCGAGTATTCTCCATTGAGTACCTAGTCACCTGAAGCTGCGGCATACTAAATAATACTTGAATTGACTTTCAGTCCACGACTGTTGATACCCCATCCCTCACTCCTGCTCCTTCTGAACGCACTCTCATAAAATAGATAACTCTGTCCCAGGCTCTGCTTTTGGGAAAAACTCATACTAAATCAGATGGACTTTGTAATAAATGGTGTTGAGAACCTGCAATAGAAAAAGGAATAAAGACAAAGCTCTACATGTAAACAAATTCCATAAAGTTAAAAAGTTAAATGTAACGATATCTACCCCCACCCCCACAAAAAGAAGTAGTCGAAAATACTATGAAAGTGGAGGTTCTCTCTTCCATTTCTACTTTCTCCTCTGTATTGTTCAGCCTCTCTGTCAATGTGATTTCATTTGTTCTATCATCCAAATATTTGTCTGAATACTATGTCTGCTAAAGTTCCCTTCTTATTTGCAGTGTTTTTTACAGGTTTATTTTCTTTTGTGTATCTTTCATTGCGATTAGATTTTAGGTGGACAGTGGAAATAAATGCATGCATTTAGTCACACACAATATTCTCAGTTTTTCATTAGTTGTATCTCTTGTTAACACCATCAAGCTGTATTAAAAGGTCTAATTTGAGAGTATCTGACAAGTAGAATTGCATCAAACTATGACGATATTTATTCATTAATTAAGCTATTCTCAGTTGTCCAGTTGAGACACAAATGTCACCTGATGTTGCACTGTCTTTATCTCAGCATTTCAGAGCTTGAAGGTCCTGTGAGAACTCTGAGTCCCTGGACATCCAGTATATGGCTCACTGACCAGTTAGCCTGTGACCAGTTTGCTGTGACGTCCCTGAGAGTCTTTCCATTTTTAAAAATTACATGAAGTAGCATTCACGTGCTACGAGGCAAGCAGTTTCTAACCATCTACCTATATTGACCATTTAAAATTGTCTATTGAGAAATGAATTAAATAGTAAGTATTACATATTATGTGGTTTAATTTAATTTACTGGAATTTTATAATGAATTTATGAAAAACTAAGTAAGCATGCAAAAATCTCCATATGCATTTGCTGATGTTTTAATTGTATGTATCATGTCTATTCTAAGGATACATACTGTAGACTTATAATTATATAAGTTAATATGGACTACCTTTACACAGATACCTGTTCAAATGGCTCACCGTTAAATATATGTTCCTAATACCCAAAAACCCTCATTTAAAATGTGTCACCAAAAACAACAAAAGAAGACAAACAAATGAGAAACAGAAACTCATAGACACAGACAATAGTTTAGTGGTTGCCAGAGGGTAAGGGGGGTGGGGGGTGGGAGATGAGGGTAAGGGGGATCGAATATATGGTGATGGAAGGAGAACTGACTCTGGGTGATGAACACACAATGGGATTTATAGATGATGTAATACAGAATTGTACACCTGAAATCTATGTAATTTTACTAACAATTGTCACCCCAATAAATTTAATTAAAAAAAATAAATAAATAAATAAAAATAAAAAATAAAAATGTGTCAACATTGTGGTCTTGAGAGCAAAAGATTTTCTCAAGATCTTACTTGTAGGCCAATTCTAAATCCTCATTTTCTAATTCAGAAAGATCAATCAGAAAATGTTATTTTTTTGCTTTATCCATTAATAGATGATTTTTAGTGTCAAGCGAGTGACATTTAACTAAATAGGGAAAGGCATAGAACAATTTAGGCTACATGATTTTTTAAAAATTAATTTTGAAATAATTATGGATTCAAAAGAAGTTGCAAGAATAGTACAGAGGAGTCCTCCGTACCCTTTATCCAGTTTCCTCCACTGACTACTTCTTACATAACTATAGTACAATATCAAAACCAGAAAAATGACATTAACACATTGTGTATTTATGGTTCTATGTCATTTTATCAGCAGTGCCGATCTGTGTAATAACTTCTGCAATCAAGGTAGAGAACTATTTCCTCACCACAAAGATCTCCTTTGTGTTACTCTTTTACACTCAACATTTTCTTCCCCCTGCCATCTTCCCTTACCCATCTCTAATCCTGGCATCCACTTATTTGTTATCCATAGCCATAATTTTATCATTTTTAAAATGTTGTTTAAATGAAATCATACAAGATGTGATCTTTTGATACTGGCTTTTAAATGCAACATAATGCACTTGAGAGCCATCCAAGTTATTGCATATATCTGTAGTTCTTTTTATTTATTTTTTGTTGCTTCGTATGATTCGTATTTTTATTTCACGGTATGGCTGTATCACCATTTGCTTACCCATCCACCCATTGAAGGACATTTTGGTTTTCAAGTTTTGGCTATTGCAAATAAAGCTACTATGACCAGTCATGAGCACATTTTATATGAGTGTAAGTTTTCATTTGTCTGGGATAAACGCCCAGGAGTGAGATTACTGTGTTATATGGTAAGTATATGTTTATTATTTTAAAAGGGACTTCCTATTTTCCATTTCTACAAGCAATATATGAGAAATGCTGTTTCCCAGAATCCTTGCCAGCATTTGGTATTATCACTATTTTTTATTTTAGCTGTTCTTATAAGCGTGTAGTCATATCTCCTTGTAGTCATATATCATAGTTAATTTGCATTTCCCTGATGGCTAGTGCTGTTGAACATTTTTTCATGTGCTCATGGATACTCTTCTGGGAAATGTCTTTTATATCTTTAGTGCATTTTCTAATTGGATTGTTTGTTTGTTTGTTTTTATTGTTGAGATTTGAGAGTCCCTTATCAATTCTAGATATGAATCCTTCATCAGATATGTAGTTTATAAGTATTTTCTCTCAGTTTGTCATTTGTCACAAACTACACCTTTCTTTTAACAGTCTTTACAAAGCAAAAGATGTTAATTTTGATATTGTCCAATTTACTAATATTTCCTTCTATGGATCACACTTTTGGTGTAAAGTCTAAGAATTCTTCACCAAGTCCTATATCCTGAAAATTTTCTCCTATACTTTTTTCCTGCAAACCTTTATAGTTTTACATTTAATATTTAAATCTATGATCCATTTGGGTTAATTTTTATATAAGGTGTGAGTTTTTGATTGAAACTTATATTTTTGGCTATGACTATTAAACTCCTCTATTCCCATTTGTTAAAAAGAATATCCTTCCTCCATTGAATTGTTTTGTACTTTATTAAAAAAATTGGTTGATTGCACATATTGGATTATTTCTGGGTTTTCTATCATGTTCCATTAATCATATGTCTATTCCTCTGCTAATACTACACAGTCATAATTAATATACTTAAGTAATAAGTCTAGAAATTGGGTGGACCAATTCTAACCACTTTAGTTTTCTTTTTCAATTTTTTTTTAGCTATTTTAGTTCTTTGCTTTTTAATATAAATTTTAGAGTGATCTTGCACATATCTAAAATGAAATATTGCTGAGATTTTGATATGGTAAACGTGTATATCTATTTGGGGAGAATTGACATATTGACTATGTTGAGTCTTCAAGTCTACAAATATTCTATGTCTTTCCTTTTATTTATTTTTTATATCAAACATTTCATTTTTTTTGTTTTTCTAAAGATTTTTACCAAAATATAGCTAACACACAACATATTATATTATATTATATTATATTATATTATATTATATTATATTATATTAGGTGTACATCATAGTTATTCAACAGTACCCACCTGGCACTATACTGAGCTATTAGCACATTATTGATTATGTTCCCTGTGCTAAAGACGTGATCACCATGATAAGCCCAGCAACTATCTGACACTGTCCCATGCTATCATAATATTATTGATTATATTTCTATACTGTATATAATACATTCCCATGACTTATTTGTTTTATATCTAGAATTTTGAACCTGTTATTCTTTTTTTCTTTCTCTCCATTTTAATTTTTCAGTTAGAGTTGACATTCAATATTCTTTCCATTTATTTGAATCTTCTGTGATTTCATTCATTAAAATTTTATAGTTTTCAGCATATAAGTCATGTACATGTTTTGTTAGATTTCTCTCTCTCTCTCTCTCTCTCTCTCTCTTTTGAGCTATTGTAAATGGTACTTTTTTGGTTTCCATGTGTTCATTGCTTGTAAATAGACACAATTGATATTTGTATGTTTATGTTGTAAATTAACACGTGATATTTCTAATTTTACTTGTTAGTTAAGTTTTGTGTAAGTCTCATGGTAACCACAAAACAAAAACTTAAAGTGGATACATGAAAGATGAAGAATCAAACATATCACCATTAACAATCATCAAATCACAAATGAAGAGGAAAAAAAGGGGAAAAAGAGAAAAGTAAAGACATAACGAGTAAACCATTAAGAAGATGACAATAGTTAGTTTTTTCAATGATTAATTACTTTAAATTTAAATGTATTAAAATCCCCAATTAAAAGACATAGAGTAGATGAATGGATAAAAACAAGTCCCAATTATATGCTGCTTACAAGATACTGATTTCAGCCTTAACGACACACATAAGCTAAAAGTGAGGGATAGAAAAAGATATCCCATGATATAAAAATAGAAATAAAAAACACTGGCAGGGATAACCATACTTATATTAGACAAAATAGACTTTAAGTTTAAAACTGCAACAAGAGACCAAGATGGTTATTACATAATGGTAACAGGGTCAATTTATCAAGAGGACATAACAATTTTAAATATATATGCACACAGCATTGGAGCATCTAAATATATTAAGCAAATATTAACACATCTGAAGTGAGAAATAGATAGTAATACAATACTAAAAAGGGACTTCAGTATCAACTTTCAGTAATAAATAGATCATCCAGATAGAAAATCAATAAGGAAACATTAGGCTTCAATTATACTTTAGATAAATGAACTTAATAGACATACTGTGTTTCCCTGAAAATAAGACCTAGCCGGACCATCAGCTCTAATGCGTCTTTTGGAGCAAAATTAATATAAGACCTGGTCTTATTTTAATATAATATAAGACCGGGTTTTTATAATATAAAGTAATATAATATATTATAATATAATACAATATAATATGATATAATACCTGGTCTTATGTTAATTTTTGTTCCAAAAGACACGTTAGAGCTGATGGTCCGGCTAGGCCTTATTTTCAGGGAAACATTGTATACAGAACATTTCATTCAACAGCAGCAGAATACAAATTCTTCTCAAGCCCATGTGGAATGTTCTCCAGGATAGATCATATGTTGTTTACAAACCTGAAACTTATATATATATATATATATATATATATATATATATATATATATGGGAAAAAAACAAAGATACAAGAGGGGGCATTGAAAAGCTGACCCACATTTTTTATGCATTAAACCAAGAATTAAGACATTATAAAAAAATTATCTTGAAACAAATTAAAGTGAAAACACAGCATATTAAAACCTAGGGAAATTTCCAGTCAAGAAGGCAGAGTAGGTAAACGCTGTGCTTGCCTCCTCTCATAACCACATCAAAATTACAACTAAACTACAGGACAACCATCATGACAAATCACCAGAATTCTAGTTGAACAAAAGGCCTACAACTGAGGACATACAGAAGAAACTACCTTGAGACTGGTAGGAGGTGCAGAAATGTGGAACATGGTGCACCTACAACCGCATGTGACCATTAAAAATTGGGAGGGATGTCTTGGCTTAGGAGCTCTCACTCCCAGGAGGAATGATATGTCCAGCCCCACACCAGGCCCTCCAGCCCAGGGTTCCAGATTTAGGGAAAGAAGTCCCCATAACTTCTGGCTGTGAAACCCAAAGGAGATAGTGGCTGGATGAGACAGAGGGTAGTCAGAGTCCTAGGAGCTTCTCTCAAAGGGCTGGTACATGGACTTACTTGCTGACAGACTCACTTGCTCTACGCTTCAGTGCTGGGGCAGCAGCTCGACAGGTGCCAGGAACACATGAGGAGAAACTGAGTTGTCTGGCTTTAGGGCAAGAGTTGGAGGAGCAGCATTCTGTCAGACAGAAGTGCTGGCAGAATCCATTGTTTTATTTGTTTGTTTGTTTGTTTGTTTGTTTTTGAGCCATGCAAATGCATGTGGGTGCCATAAATGAGTATCCATCATTCAGGCTAACTCATTTTGTCTGCCCTGATGATTCCCTCAGACCCTGCCCCCAAAATTTGCAGGCCCACTCAAGCTGCTTCGAGTGGCTTTTCCACACAAATAGTCTGTCTTGGTTTATGATGTGAACTTTCCTAAAATCTCTCAAAGGTTCACGAAACTCAAACAAGCAGTATTTGGCTGCAGCATGCCCTGTATCTCATGCTGAGCAGCCCCAAGCCCAGCACTAGTGGCAGCTGGCCTCAGTTCATAGGTTGGCCTCTGGAGGCACCGCCAAGCACAACACGGGTGATGACCATCTGTGGGTTGCTTTGTGGCTCATGCCAAGTGATGCTACGCAGGGCACTGGCTGTGGCTGAACTTGGCCTGTGGTGGGCTCCCTCCTACAAGGCCTCAGGAATGGCATGCCTGGTGGCCAGCTTCAAACCAAGCCCGAGCATCACCTGGCCACCTCCAAGGACTACATATGCAAAAGGCAGACTGGGCAGGCACAAGAGCCCTGCTAAATTGAATATTGCTCTGTAGGGTCAGCCCCTGCACCACAACTTTGCCACTATAGTCACAGTCAGTCTTCACTACCAATAAATCCGAGGGTCAATCCCTCAAATTGATGTACAAACACAGCCAAAACTCAACTACAACAGGAGGGCACACACAACTCATAAGAAACCACACCTGGAGCACCCAGCTCAGGTGGTGCTGGTGGAGCACCAGGGAGACTGCCCCACTGGTCCCCACAGGAGACCTACTACATAAGGCCATTCTACTAAGTCTAGAAGAAACAGCAGCCCTGCCTAACACATGGTGCTGGTGGAGTATCAGGGAGACTTCGCCACTGGTCCCCACAGGAGACCTACTACATAAGGCTATTCTACTAAGTCCAGAAGAAATAGCAGCCCTGCCTAATACATAGAAACACACACAGGAAGGCAGTGCAAATGGGGAGACAAAGAAACATGTCCCAAATAAAAGAGAAGAAAGATCCAGAAAAAGAACTAAAAATGGAGACAAGCAATCTACCAGACACAGAGTTCAAAACACTGGTTATAAAGATCCTCAGGGACCTCAGGAAGTACTCCAACAAAGAGATAGGAAACATAAAATGGAGATAGAAAACAAAAATGAACCAATGATAAATAAAGGACACAATAAGTGAAATGAAGAATACATCAGAGGGAATAAACAGTAGATTAGATGAAGCAGAGGACTGAATAGGGTCCAAGATAAGGTAGCAGAAAACACCCAAAGAGAAAAAAAAAAAAAAGCAAATAATGAGAGTTTAAGGGGCCTCTGGGACAACATCAAGTGTATCAACATTCGCATCATAAGATTACCAGAAGGAGAAGACAGAGAGCAAAGAATGAAAACCTATTTGAAGAAATAGTGATGAAAAACTTTCCTAACCTAGCAAAGGAAATACATATGTAATACCAGGAAGCGCAGACAAGAGAAATCTAAAGAGGTCCATACCAAGACACATCATAATTAAACTGCCGAAGGTTAAAGACAAAGAAAGAATCCTAAATGAAGCAAGAGAAAAGCAGTTAGTTACTTTAAGGGACCACCCATAAGACTGTCGGCTGATTTCTCAACAGAAACTTTGCAGGCCAGAAGGGATTGGCTAGAAATATTCAAAGTGATGAAAATCAAGGACCTATAAACAAGGTTACCATACCCAGCAAAGCTATCATTTAGAATCAAAGGACAGATAAAAGCTTCCCAGACAAGAAAAAGCTAAAGTTCATCACCACCAAACTACTATTACGAGGAATGTTAGAAGGATGTCTTTAAAACTAAAAAAATAAAAGATCAAAAATAAGAATAACAAAATGACAATAACTACATATTTGTCAACAATTATTAATACTTTAAATATAAATGGATTAAACACTCTAATCAAAAAACAAAGTGGCTAAATACATAAGAAAGGAAGACCCTTATATATACTGCCTACAAGAGATGCACTTCAGATCAAAAGACACACAGATTGAAAGTAAAGGGATCAAAAAAGGTATTTGACAAAAATTGAAACAAGCCAAAAAGCTAGGATAGCAATATGGAAACCAGACAAAACATGCTTTTAAACAAAGGCTATAACAAGAGACAAAGAAGGACCCAGTAATATCGCTCCTGGATATTTATTCAAAGAAACCCCAAACATTATTTCAAGGAGATATGTGCATCCATATGTTCATCGCAGCATTGTTTATAATGGCCAGGGTGTGGAAGCAGCCTGGGTGTCCATCGCTGGCAGAATGGATAAAGAGTAGGAGGTACATATATACAAGGGAATATTGCTCGGCCATGGAAGGGAATGGGTTCTTGCCATCTGTGGCCGCTTGGATAGACCTGGAGGGTATTGTGCTGAATGGAGTATGTCAGACAGTGAAAGACAGATGCAATGTAATTTCACTTATATGTGGAATCTAAAGAAGAAAATAAACAAACAGAACAGAAACAGACTCAGATACAAAAGACATTTTGAGGATTTCCAGATGGGAGGGGCATTGTGGGGCAGAGTGAAAAAGGTGTTTAAGAGATTAAGAGATTAAGAAGTACAAATTGGTAGTTACAAGACAGTCATAGGGATGTAAATTCAAGCATAGGGAATATAGTCAATAATACAATAATAAATATGTATAGTGTTAGGTGGGTACTGGACTAGTCAGGGAATCACTTCTTAAATTATATAAATGCCTAACCACTATGCTGTACACCTAAAATTAATATAAAATAATATTGAATGTCAACTGTAATTTAAAAATTTAAAAACAGGGTGTAAAATTTAAAGAGAAATAAGAGGTTCAAATTTCCAGGGTATGAAACAAATAAGTCATGGGATATAATATACAGTATAGGAAATATAGTCAATAATATTGTGATAGTGTGGTACTGTGTCAGACAGTTGCTGGACTTATGGTGATTACTTCTTTAGGTATATAAATGAGGAATCACTATGGTGCACACCTGACACTAACATACTATTGTATGTTAGCTATATTTTAATAAAAACCTTAACAAAATAAAATCCATGTGATGCATCAAAAGGAGATCTAAGAGGAAAGTTTATGGAATAAACACCAACATTAAGAAAAAAAGAAAAATCTCCCATAAACAACCTAACTTTACACCTCAGGAAACTATAGAAAGAAAAGCAAAGTAAGCCCAAAATTAACAGAAGGAAGAACATTACATACATCAGAGCAGATGTTCACTTATGAGATAAATAAGTTCTGGAGATCTAATATACAGCACGGTGACTATAATTAACAATAGTGTATTTTATACTTGAAATTTGCTGTGATAGTTTAAATATTCTCACTACCCCAAAATATAGTAAGTATGTGAGTTGATACATGTGCTAATACTTGATCATGGTAATCATTTCACAATGTACATGCTTAATAAATCATCATGTTATACACTTTAAACATATACAATTTTATTCATCAATTATACTCAATAAATCTGTCAAAACCTTTTTGAAAACGAAAAATATTAAAATTCTATTGGATTCTTCTTTATGTCTTTTATTTCTTTACTGAGAATTTCTATTTTCCATGTGTTTCAAACATATTTGTAATTGATTGTCAAAGCATTTTACGATGGCAGCTTTACAAACCTTACTAGGTAATCTGCATGTGCTATATGTTGACTGGTTTTTCTCATCCAGATTGTGATTTTCCTGGTTCTTAGTACTGGAAGCAATTTTGGACTGAAACCTGGACATTTGGAGAGTTATACTGTGTGACTGGCTCTATGATAGCAGACTTTCTGGCATTGCTCCAAAGGGAAACAGTGATATCATCTCCTTACTACCACAAGGATGTGGAGGTCCATGTTCCTCACTTAGCCTCCATTTGTAACCCGGAGAAGCAAATCTGCTCACTATTGCTGAGAACATGTGGTTTTTCAATGTCTTCACTAGGTCCCTGCTGATATCACACTGGTTGACAGGTGTATGGAGGCCTTGTTTTTGCTTTCCGTGTAGCCTTCCATTATCCTGGTGGGGTTGGAGGGGACAGTGGCCTCTTTAGCTGGGTGGTAATAAAAATCCAGACTCTCCATTAGTTCTCTGATTCCACTCCAGCATGCAGGGGGAATGGGCACCTCGTGATCAACAGAGGAGAGTAGAAGTCCAGGTTATCCATGTGGTCCCCACTGACATCTGGGGGTTGGTACTTCACTGCTGCCTGGGGGTAATGAAGGTCCCAGCTCTGTACTTGGACTTGGCTGACACCGCCCTGGCAGAGGAGATATGGTGCTTAATTATAACCTGTTGAAGTAGAGGTCTAGTCTAGTCTGGTTTAGGTGGGATGGAAAAGTTTTTCTATGGTATTTGATTGAAATAGAGCAGTTATTATCTAATAGTTTTCTGTCATATTAAGCTGCCCCATTCCTGGTCCTTCAAATAGAAAGAGAGAGCTTTCTTTGGACTCTTTTGTCTTTGCTTGTTAGCATTTGTTCCCAGTTGTCCATTTCTCCGGCACCGAATCTTGGACACATGAGGCAAAAAGAACTGAGAGCACTCACTGCTATGCTGTTCTTTGAGTCCACAAGTTCTTAGCTGGTCTGCCTTTTTTCCTTCACTTTTCAGTCTTCTCATGTCTATTTGATATATAATGTCCAAGGATTTTAACTGTATTTAGAAGAAAGCAGAAGTCTTACAAGATTTATTTGAATTATTAACAATGCAAAACATAACAGGAAAACAATAGTCGTCTCTGTCCTTAAAATTGAAACGTTATTTCACTGTTTGCTACCACTGTTGCCCATATAATTACAAAGAGAAGGCAACATAAGTGAGCAGAAGCCAAACTGAAATATTCAACATTTTTGTTTAAAATTATTAACAGCCTATAACAGGTATTTTTTTTATGGATCGAGCCAATAGGAATTCCCAACCCCTTCTTACTGGTTAGAAATGTAGATACTTTTATTGCTAAGTTCTGGCTAATGTGACATAAGTATTGATGGGATCTTCTAGAAAGGCTTTAGTTTTTCTCAATAATAGAGGCCAGATATAGCCTGTTCTACCTGTTTTCCCTTTTCTTTTTCTCTCTGATAGGATGGGATGGCTGAAGATGCCATCTTGAAACCTCAAGGAAAGGTCAATAGATTACAGAGAGTTCATACCTTATATCAACAATTGGCAAGTTTTTTTTTTTTTTTTTTTGCCTGTAAAGTCCCAGCTAATGAATATTTTAGGTTTTGCAGGCTATGCCATCTCTGTCACAAATGCTCAGTTCTGCTGTACTGTTGTGAAAGCATCCATACAGAATGCTTGAGTGAATTAGAGCGGCTCTGGTCCAGTGAAACTTGACTTACTAAAATAGATGATGAGTCAAATTTGGCCAGTGGATGCAGTTTGCCTATCATTTCTGTCATCCAGCAGTGAACCAATGTCAGCAGCAGTGTAAGTCTAGAATCCTTGTTATGGAAAAACGTAAGGTGGATTTACTTAATTCATTGTAGTTGGGTTTCTTACTTGTAGCAGCACACATGACTGATCCAAAGCCTATATGAAGTATATTTAAATTTCTCACTAGAGTTCTTGTGAAGATAAAAAAAGAATGTTGAAATTCCCAGCACAGAAAATTAAAGGCAAGTTTTCCAAAGAATTGCATTAAACAAATGCAGGCATTTTCCGCTTAAAAATAGCAGCACCATTTCACAGGAACAATAAGGAAAGATATTTTGTCCTCATTTGTCTGTCTTTCCGTGTACCAAGTAATCTAAGTAATTTACAAAACTGGACAACTATAATTTTAGAGTGTGGATACTCTTGTGATGGCCAGAGCTCTCTCTGTGTCTGCTCTCTCCTACCCAGAATCACACAGACACAAAACTCCTACATCCAGTGAAAAATGACAACTTCCAGAAAGCAATGGGACAGCAAGTGAAGTGATGATGCTGGTTTCTGGAGGAAGGCTTACTGTTTGCCTTTTCCATTTTGAGGATGGGTTGTGTCTAAATGCACTTAGCTCTAATCAGAGGCATTAACATAACTTTATCAAACCCTTGAGATACAGCTTTACATTGATCAAGATAGCATACATATTTTTGAGAGTCTAAAAATAGTCAACATTGGGAAGTATACAGTAAGATTGTCATATTACTTTTAGAAGTTTAAACTGGCATCATTTAAAAAAACAACAACTTGGTAATATATAATCAAAATTTTGAAGGAGTTTATATGCTTGAGTTCATTTATTCTGCTTTTAGGAAACTCTCATGTAGAAATAATCACTGTGTAAAAGGTTTTATGTATAAAGAATTCACTGTAATAAGATTTTCAATATTAAAAATTAGAACTCTAAATATTCAGCAATAGAAAATTTGTTAAATGAAATATGAGATATGCATGTAAAGGAATATCTTGAAACCATCCAAAAAATACGGCAACAAAGGGAATACCTAAAGTATGATGTTAAATGAAAAAAAACAGAACATAGACCTCTGGTAGGAAAATGTTCTGATTTGCTTTAAATTTTTTTGGCACTTTTGCTCTAACTTTTGTTCTAATGTGAGATTATTTTCAAACTCTCTCTCTCTATCTATTTCTCTACATATTTTTCATAGGTACCTATGCATCTATCTACGTAGAAAAAAGAGAAGAAATAATTACAGCCGTGTGTTAGCAGTGTTTATCGTTGGGGTTACACATAATTTTTCTTTCTTATAATTTTTGTTTTAATTTCATGTAATGAACAGACGTAGGACAATAATGTTAAATTAAATGAGAATCATGACTTAAAAAGAGAATCTACACATATGCCAAAATGTAGCTTGTTAGCCATTAACAAATATACAGTCCATTTGTATGTCTCTATATATTTATAATCATCTTTATTCACAAAGAACAAGTTCTTAACTTCGTACTCTGTTACCTTAGAATTTTTCTCTTAATTCAACATCTCTCTTCTCTCCAGTTTTAAGGTCAAAGGGAGGGGAGTGAGAAAAACTTCTTCTTGATATAACTTTCTCTCAATCAAGTTTTAAAAATATTCCAATATCCTCCATAATAGACTCACTCTTCAGAATCACACATACTAAAGTGTTAATTCACAGTCTTGCTCATTACTTTCCCCCCAGATAATTTCCATGAATAGGTCCATAGAAAGGGAGTTAAAACCTAACTTTCAATGGATAGGATTTAAAAACCTTAGACCTGAAGTCTTTGGAAGGGATTCATTCATTCATTCATTCATTCATTCATTCATTAAACTATGTTTTTTAACTTGAATTTCTTTATGTGACGGTGGAGGATAATATAAAGATAAAACAAATATGTTCTCCTATTGTAGTATATGTATACTCTAGAACTAGAGAAAGATACAAGGTTACACAATTAAGTTCGCGAACTCATCCTAGAAAAAGTGTTACATACCTCATTGCTGAATATCACTATGGTCACCTTTGAAGTACTCCCCTTGGGAAGCTATGCACCGACACCAGCACCTAGACTATTTTTCAAAGCAATTTTGGAACTCTTTTTCTGGAATGGCCATTGGAGCTGTTGTTGTATCCTGAATGTTATCAAATATCTTTCTCTCAATATTTCCTTTATTTTCAGAAAAAGAAAGACATCATTGGGAGCCAGATCAGGTGAGTAGGGAGGGTGTTCCAGTACAGTTATTTGTTTATTGGCTAAAATTTCACTCACAGACAGTGCCATGTGAACTGATGCATTGTCGTGATGCAAGAACCATTAATTGTTGAGGAAAAGTTCAGGTCATCTAACTTTTTCATGCAGCCTTTTCAGCACTTGGTTAACTGTTTGTCCAGTTGGCACAAATTCATAATGAATAAATCTCTTTTATATCAAAAGAGTTAGCAACATCATTGCAATAATTTCGCAAACTTAATTGTCAGACCTCGTATGCTAATAAGTAACCAGAATACAATTAAACAATGAAATACGTAGCAGAAGAGGAATAATAAAATGCTACAAGGCCCCTTACACCATATATAAAAATTAACTCAAAATGGATCAAAGTATAAATGTAAGACTTAAAACTCTAAAACTCTTAGAAGAAAATACAGGGCAAAAGCTTCAAGACATTAGATTTACAATGATTTCTTGGATAGGACACTAAAGGCACAGGCAACAAAAGAGAAAAATAGATTTGATTTCATGAACATTAAAATAATTATGTATCTCCAAAGACAAAGGAAGTAAAAGCTAAAATAAATGAATGCGACTACATCAAACTTAAAAGCTTCTGCACAGCAAAAGAAACCATCGACAAAATAATGAGGTAACCAACTGAATGGGAGAAGATTTTTGCAAACAGTGCCTCTGATAAGGTGCTAATATCCAAAATATACAAGGAGCTCATGCAACTCAACAACAACAAAACAAACAACCCAATTGAAAAATGGGCAGAGGGGAGTGACGTCATAGCAATGGCGGCAGCGGGGCGCACTTTTTGAGTTCTCCGTCGGATCTTATCAGAAACGGGAAGCTTATAACCCATCAAAGGACTCTCTGCTCATCACGCAGAACAGCGAAGAGACTCGCGCAGGGATTTCTTGCAGGTGGGGAAAAATTGGGCGAGCAGGGGAAGAAGGAAGGGAGCGGAGCGGAGACACGCCGCACCTGCGGCGGCGGTGGGGACGCGGGTTGGGATCGCGGTCCACACCTGTGGCGGTAGAAATTCGGCCCCCACCCTCGGGTTGTGGAAATCTGCTCCGCACCTGTGCCTGTGAAATTCCAGCCCACACCCACGGCTACAGATACGCAGGATATCCCAGGACGGAGGAGAGCCCGGAAGCCACGAGGTGGGCGTCCCACAGCGGACCTCTCCCGCTGCAGGGGCAGCATATCCAGCATTAACTTCAGCTAATAACCTCAGTTGGTCCTTGGGCGGACAAGGAACACAGACTCCGTGCCTGGGCACCTTCCCCGCTCTTCTGACCCTACCCCGCCTTTCTAGAGACTTGATCTAGCCCCTGCACTAAGGAGCAGCGGCAGATTACAGAGGCGCCTTGGAGCCCGGCTCCGGGAAGACAGGCGGGCCCAGGGAGGAGGCTAGGAGCTGGGAATCTTCCGCCCCAGCCACCACCTTTTCTGGCCTGGGAAGAGTGTTAAGACAGCGGGGCTGGGAAAAGACCCTCCTTCCATCCCCAGCCCCCACCCTTTCTAGCCAGCCTAGAGCGGGCAAACACATCCCCAGCTGCAGAGACGCAGGGGTTCCCAGGAAAAGAGAGAACACAAAAGCCAAGTGCGGACTCTACTTTGCGTCCCACAGCAGACCTCTCCCTCCCGCAGAGGGAGGATATCTAGCATTTGAGACTATTAAACTCCATACCTGGGCCCCTCCCCGCTCTTCCAATCCTACCCCACCCTTCCAGAGACTTAAACTGGCTCCTGATCTGAAGAGCAGTGTCAGATTACAGAGGAGCCTTGGGGTTTGGGCTAAGGGAAGACTGGCCGCTGGCTTTGGTCCAGGGAAGAGGCTGAGAAGAGTGTGGTTTGCCCTGGACTAGGAGACAGAAGACTCATCCACCCCAGATACCACCGTTTCTGGCCTGTGGGTGGGGTGTGACACAGCTGGGCTAGAAGACCCTCTTTCCATCCCCAGCCCCCACCCTTTCTGGCTGGCACTCCCAGGGATCAGCAGTAAGTGGTATATACAGCACTCAGCTTTCAGCAGCTGAGGAATTCCCTGACTGGCTCACACACACACAGGGAAGAGGTGCCCTAAGACTCAGGAGAGCTGGACACAGGGCTGGTGGTGCTATTCTCGGTGTGCATATGTGCCGGCAAGGGCAGAAACTGCACTGACTTTGTAAAACCTACTGTCCAGACCCCTCAGCCCCACGCATCTAAAGCTGCAGCCTCAGAGTCACTCTGGGCATCAGGTGACCGGCTCTACCTGCACAATACGCAGGGGATTACTTGGTGGGCTTAAGCCACAACTGGCGCTGTTTTTTTTTTTTTTTTTTTTTTCTTTTTTTCCTTTTCTTTCTGTTTTGATTTGTCTTTATATTTTTGACATCTTTGCCTGTGTCGAGTGGGGATTCTGTGCTACAGCAGAGAACAACTTGGAGATTATTTGGTGGGCTTAAGCCACAACTGGCGCTGTGTTTTTTGTTTGTTTGTTTGTTTTTGTTCTGTGTTGATTTGTCTTTATATTTTTGACATCTTTGCCTGTGTCGAGTGAGGACTCTGTGCTACAGCAGAGAACAACCTGGAGATTACTTGGTGGGCTTAAGCCACAACTGGCGCTGTTTTTTTTTTTTTTTTTTTTTTTTGTTCTGTTTTGATTTGTCTTTATATTTTTGACATCTTTGCCTGTGTCGAGTGGGGATTCTGTGCTACAGCAGAGAACAACTTGGAGATTATTTGGTGGGCTTAAGCCACAACTGGCGCTGTGTTTTTTGTTTGTTTGTTTGTTTTTGTTCTGTGTTGATTTGTCTTTATATTTTTGACATCTTTGCCTGTGTCGAGTGGGGATTCTGTGCTACAGCAGAGAACAACTTGGAGATTACCTGGTGGGCTTAAGCCACAACTGGCGCTGTCTTTTTTGACATCTTTGCCTGTGTCGGGGATTCTGCACAACTGGCGCTTTTGACATCTTTGCCTGTGTTTTTGTTCTGTTTTGATTTGTCTTTATATTTTTGACATCTTTGCCTGTGTCGAGTGGGGACTCTGTGCTATAGCTGAGAACAACCTGGAGATTACTTGGTGGGCTTAAGCCACAACTTTTTGTTCTGTTTTGATTTGTCTTTATATTTACATGTGAATGTATTTGACTTTTTCCTTGCTGTTATTGTTGTGCTTGGGGATTTGCTTTGTTCTGTAATTGCCCTACCAGTGCCCAGCTTAAGAGGCACAAGATTCAACATACCCAGCGGCCAACTCCAGACCAAGCCAGAGTACTACCGGGTTTGACCTACAAGTGACACACTCAGAGGGGATTCTTTACAGGCACATAGAGGCCAAAGGGCAAACCACATCTAAGCGGTCAATCCTCACGCAGCAGAATACCCTGCGTGGGCAAAGCCAAGTCTCACAACTAGTCAGCCTAGGAGTTAACTCCACCTACTCACAAGCGAAAAGCAATTAAGGATCTTCTTTAACAGGACAATATACACAACACAAGAGTCACTTTTAGAGCACACGCAGGGGAGAAGAACGAAGTAGTGCAAGTCAAATATAAAGGACATTTATTATATACTAATCCAGCAAGAACTAAGAACTCCAGGGCACCTATCTAATACATCAAAGCAAACACAGAGAGTCAGCCAGAATGAGGAAACAAAGAAACATATCCCAAATAAAAGAACAGAAGAAACCTTCAGAAATGGAACTAAATGAAGCAGAGGTAACCAAACTGTCAGAGACAGAGTTCAGAATACTGATGATAAGAATGTTTAAGGAACTTAGAGAGGACATCAAGAAGGATGTAGAAATCATAACGAACAACCAGTTAGAACTAAAGAACACAGTTACCGAAATAAAGAACTCACTTGAAGGAATTAACAGCAGGTTAGATGAAGCAGAGGATCGAATCAGCGACTTAGAAGACAAGTTAGCAGAGATCACCCAAACAGAACAACAGAAAGAAAAAGGCTAAAAAAACAATGAAATTGGTTTAAGAGACCTATGGAATAACATCAAGCGCAACAACATGCGCATCATAGGAATACCAGAAGGTGAAGAGAAGAAACAAGGGATTGAGAACATATTTGAAGTAATAATGTCTGAAAATTTCCCTAACCTGATGAAGGAAACCAACATACAAGTCCAGGAAGTGCAGAGAGTTCCAACCAGGATAAACCCAAACAGGTCCACTCCAAGACACATTATAGCTAAAATGGCAAAGATTAAAGACAAAGAGAGAATCCTAAAAGCAGCAAGAGAAAGACAGAGGGTTACATACAAGGGAACTCCCATAAGACTATCAAATGACTTTTCTGCAGAAACATTGAAGGCCAGGAGGGAGTGGCAGGAGATACTCAAAGTGATGGAAAACAAAGGCCTACAACCTAGGTTGCTTTATCCAGCAAGGCTATCATTAAAAATTGACGGAGAGATAAAGAGCTTCCCAGAAAAGAATAAGCTAAAGGAATTCATTACCACCAAGCCAGCATTGCAAGAAATACTAAAAGGACTTCTGTAAATAGAAGAAAGACGAAAACAATATCCACAAATTTAAAAATGGCAATAACTATGTACTTATCAATAATCACTTTAAATGTAAATGGTTTAAATGCTCCAATCAAGAGACATAGGGTGGCTGAATGGATAAGAAAGCAAGACCCTTGTATATGCTGTATACAAGAGACTCACCTCAGATCAAAAGACACACACAGGCTAAAAGTGAAGGGTTGGAGTAAGATATTCCATGCAAATGGAAATGAGAAAAAGCTGGAGTTGCAATACTTATCTCTGACAAAATAGACTTTAAAATGAAGAAAATATTAAAAGACAAAGATGGACACTATATAATAATAAAGGGATCAATTCGACAAGAGGATATAACCCTAGTAAACATCTATGCACCCAACATAGGAGCACCTAAATATATAAAACAGATATTGACTGACATAAAGATGGAGATCAACAGTAACACTATCATAGTAGGGGACTTCAACACACCTCTGACAACAAGGGACAGGTCTTCCAGACAGAAAATCAATACGGAAACAACAGCCTTAAATGACACATTGGACCACTTGGATTTAACCGATATTTTCAGAGCATTCCACCCCAATGCTGCAGAATACACGTTCTTCTCAAGCGCACATGGAACATTCTCCAAGATAGACCATATGTTAGGCCACAAAGCAAGTCTGGATAAATTTAAGAAAATTGAAATCATACCAATTGTCTTCTCTGACCACAGTGCTATGAAATTAGAAATGAACTACAGGAAAAAGACTGGAAGACACACAAATTCATGGAGGCTGAATAATATGTTACTAAACAATGAATGGGTCAAACAGGAGATCAAGGAAGAAATCAAAAGATATCTCGAGACAAACGAAAATGAAAATACAACGACCCAAAATCTATGGGATGCAGCGAAAGCAGTCCTAAGAGGGAAGTTCATAGCACTGCAGGCCTACCTAAAGAAACAAGAAACATCACTAATCAACAGTTTATCTTCACACTTAAGGGATCTGGAAAAAGAACAACAAAATAAGCCCAAAGGGAGTACAAGGAAGGAGATAATAAAGATCAGATTAGAAATAAATGAAATAGAAACCAGAAAAACAATACAAAAGATCAATGAATCCAAGAGTTGGTTCTTAGAGAAGATAAACAAAATTGACAAACCTTTAGCCAGACTCATTAAAAAAAAGAGAGAGAGGACCCAAATTAATAAAATCAGTAATGAAAGAGGAGAAGTGACAACAGACACTGCAGAGATACAAAAAATCCTAAGAAATTTCTATGAGCAACTGTATGCCAACAAATTTGACAACCTGGAAGAAATGGACAATTTCCTAGATGCATACAACCTCCCAAGGCTAACTCAAGAGGAGACAGAAAACCTGAATAGACTGATTACCACCAAGGAAATTGAATCAGTAATCAACAATCTCCCAACAAACAAAAGCCCTGGACCAGATGGCTTTACAGGTGAATTTTACAGAGCGTTCCAAAAAGAATTGTCACCTATTCTCCTCAAACTCTTCCAAAAAATCCAGAGGGAGGCAAGACTCCCAAACACTTTTTACGAAGCCACTATCACCCTGATCCCAAAATCAGACAAAGACACCACAAAAAAAGAAAACTACAGGCCGATATCGCTAATGAACATAGATGCAAAAATCCTCAACAAAATACTAGCAAACAGAATTCAGCAATATATTAAAAAGATTATACACCATGATCAAGTGGGATTCATCCCTGGTATGCAAGGGTGGTTCAACATCCGCAAATCAATTAATGTGATACACCACATTAACAAAATGAAAAATAAAAATCATATGATCATATCAATTGACGCAGAAAAAGCATTTGATAAAATTCAGCAGCCATTCATGATAAAAACCCTTAAGAAAGTGGGAATAGAGGGATCATATCTCAACATAATAAAGGCCATATATGATAGACCCACAGCTAACATCATACTCAATGGGGAAAAACTAAAACCATTCCCTTAAAATCAGGAACAAGGCAAGGCTGCCCACTTTCTCCACTTCTATTCAACATAGTGCTGGAAGTTCTAGCCACAGCAATCAGACAAGAAAAAGAAATAAAAGGCATCCAAATCGGTAAGGAGGAAGTAAAACTGTCATTATATGCAGATGATATGATACTATATTTAGAGAACCCTAAAGACTCCACCAAGAAACTATTAGAGCTGATAGATGAATTTAGTAAAGTAGCAGGATACAAAATTAATATTCAGAAATCAGTTGCATTTGTATATACCAATAATAAAACATCAGAAGGAGAAATTAAAAAGCAATTCCATTTACAATTGCTCCAAAGACTATAAAATACCTGGGAATAAATTTAACCAAAGAAGTAAAAGATCTGTACTCAGAAAATTATAAGACACTGAAGAAAGAAATGAAAGAAGATACAAATAGATGGAAACACATACCATGTTCATGGATAGGAAGAATTAATATAGTTAAAATGTCCATACTGCCTAAGGCAATATATATATTCAACGCAATTCCTATCAAACTACCAACGACATTTTTCACAGAAATAGAACATATAATCCTAAAATTTATATGGGATAACAAAAGACCCCGGATATCTTCAACAATCTTGAGAAATAAGAACAAAGTGGGAGGTATAACAATACCTGACTTCAAATTATACTACAAGGCTACAGTAATCAAAACAGCATGGTACTGGCATAAAAACAGACCCATAGATCAATGGAACAGAATAGAGAGTCCAGAAATAAATCCATGCCTATATGGCCACTTAATCTATGACAATGGAAGCAAGAATGTACGGTGGGGTAAAGACAGTCTATTCAATAAATGGTGCTGGGAAACTTGGACAGACACATGCAAAAAGATGAAGCTGGATCACCTCCTTACACCACATACAAAAATAAATTCAAAATGGCTTAAAGATTTAAATGTAAGATCTGAAACCATAAAATTCCTAGAAGAAAATATAGGAAGAAACTTCACAGACATTACCCGGAGTAAGATTTTTACTGATATATCTCGAGGGAAGTAAGAGGAAAAATAAACATGTGGGATTACATCAAACTAAAAAGCTTTTTCACAGCAAAGGAAACCATCAATAAAACAAAAAGGGATCCTACTGATTGGGAAAAGATATTTGCCAATGATATATCTGATAAGGGGTTAATATCACAAATTTATAAAAACTCACTCAACTCAACTCCAAAAAAACAAACAACCCAATTAAAAAATGGGCAGAGGACATGAAGAGACATTTTTCTAAAAAGGACACACAGATGGCAAACAGACATATGAAGAAATGTTCAACCTCACTAACCATTAGAGAAATGCAAATAAAAACCACAATGAGATACCACCTCACCCCAGTCAGGATGGCTATCATCAATAAATCAACAAACAACAAGTGCTGGCGTGGATGCGGAGAAAAGGGAACGCTGGTGCACTGTTGGTGGGAATGCAGATTGGTGCAGCCACTATGGAAAACAGTTTGGAGATATCTCAAAAATCTGAAAATGGAACTACCTTATGATCCAGCAATCCCACTCCTAGGTATCTATCCGGAGAAATCCAAAACTCCAATTCAAAAATCTTTATGCACTCCTATGTTTATTGCAGCACTATATACAATAGCCAAGACCTGGAAACAACCGAAATGCCCATCAGTAGATGACTGGATTAAGAAACTGTGGTACATTTATACAATGGAGTATTACGCAGCCATAAAGAAGAAAGAAATCTTACCATTTGCAACAACATGGATGGACCTAGAGAACATTATGTTAAGTGAAATAAGTCAGAAAGAGAAAGACAAATACCATATGATCTCACTTATATGTGGAATCTAAAGAAAAGAATAAGTGAATGAACTAATCAGAAACAGTTTTGGAAAAATGGAGGAAAAACTGAGGGTTGCTAGATGGGCAGGGGGGTGGGGATAAGGGGAAGGTGAGAGGTTTTGGGAACGTACAGAGGGATAGTGGATGGGGGGAGGGGGGTTCACACAGTGTGAGGGATATAAATGATAAATGTCTAAGTTTTGCTTTGTCTTGTGCACCTGAAACTAATTAATAAAAAAAAAAAAAAAGAAAAATGGGCAGAGGACCTGAAGAGACATTTCTCCAAAGAGGACATAGAAATGGCAAATAGACATATGAAAAAAATGCTCAACATCACTAATCATCAGAGAAATGCAAATGAAAACCACAATGAGCTATCACGTCACCCCAGTTAGAATGGCTATCATCAATAAGACAAATAGTAACAAGTGTTGGAGAGGCTGTGGAGAAAAAGGAACCTTCATACACTGTTGGTGGGAATGCAGATTGGTGCAGCTGCTATGGAAGGCAGTGTGGAGGTTCCTCAAAAAATTATGAGTAGAATTACCGTATGACCCAGCAATCCCTCTCCTGGGTATCTACCCCGAAAATCTGAAAACATTTATACATAAAGACACGTGTGCTCCAATGTTCATTGCAGCTTTATTTATGGTTGCCAAGACATGGAAATAACCAAAATGTCCTTCGATAGATGAATGGATAAAGAAGTTGTGGTATGTATACACAATGGAATACTATTCGGCGGTAAGAAAAGATGATATAGGAACATTTGTGACAACATAGATGGATCTCGAGATTATAATGCTAAGTGAAGTAAGTCAGACAGAAAAAGCAGAGAACCATATGATTTCACTGATATGTGGTATATAAACCAAAAGCAACAAAAGAACAAGACAAACAAATGAGAAACAGAAACTCATAGACACAGACAATAGTTTAGTGGTTACCAGAGGGTAAGGGGGGTGGGGGTAGTAGATGAGGGTAAAGGGGAACAAATATATGGTGATGGAAGGAGAACTGACTCTGGGTGGTGAACACACAATGGGATTTATAGATGATGTAATACAGAATTGTACATCTGAAATCTATGTAACTTTACTAACAATTGTCACCCCAATAAACTTTAATTAAAAAAAAAAAATACGTGTCAGGTGAGAGTCCATCTTGCTTCTGCCCCAAACAGACTCTCACATCCAAGTCACTAGTTTGCCAAGAACCCTGAGCAGATCATCACTTACCATGCTATCCCAGGTGACATTTTCTGCTACTACCACAGTGGCCCCCTCTCTGAAGAATGCAGCCCTCCTTGGTCCAAGGGTATTGCAGACAACAAAGTTCTTTCACGCTGGGTAGCCATGTCTTGGCCTTATACCACCTCTTTCTGAATATGATGGGAAAGGTTGTCATGTGCTGATTTCTGAGGAATCCCTCCAGTTCCTTTCTCCTAAAACTGATGTAATGGGATCCTATGTGCTTAGAACTGGGCTTATCTTATATTTTCTATCCAAAGCCATATATGTGAGACCATCTCTGACATATCAACAATAAAGCTGATTGTCTATGTAATTAAAAATTATGGTGCCTGTATTGGGGAATTTGCTGACAAATTCAATGATCAAAAAATTACCCAGTTAGAAGAGGTGGAATGGGCTGCCATCAAATACATCCAGGATCCAATTGATCTGAAGAAGTCACAGTAGGCACTGATCCAAAAGCGCCATTACCTTTTTGATGTCTGGAGGAATAAGATTGATATGGACTTGGAGGTTACTTACCAGGAATGGCTGCATAAAATATACAGGAGGTAAAGAATTGCCTGGACTTTCATATGTCTGTGCAGAATATGATGCGTTGAAAGGAACAAGAGCACAGGATAAACTGGATGGATAAGCACATGGTACAGAGAAGGAAAAGGAGACAGTTGCCAGGTGCCTTGTAGATCTAAAGCTGCTTGCAAAGAAAGCTCAAGCACAGCCTGTAAATGCATCTATGTCAATTGAGACAGCTAGAAACAGTTGACTGACTAAATGAAAACTAGTTTATGTGACAAAACTAGTTTATCTTTTTTGTATTGTTGTCTATTGAAGTTACAGTTTATCCCACCTAAAAACACAAAAATTGAGTTTCATACAGTGAGAGAATTAAAGTAAGCTATTGGCCACTGGAAAAAAATAACGGGGGTGCCAAAAACTGTATACACATGGCTTGTATTTATGTTTAGTTATTGATATATATTATTACAATTTTAATACAGTTTTTTCCTTTCTTAAAATGTGTATACATTTTTTTGGCACTCTCTGTATATGCTTCAAAAGAAGGTATCAACAGAGTTAAAAAGACAACCCACAGAATGAGAGAAAATATTTGCATATTATATACTTGATAACAGATTAATATCCAGAATATATAAAGAACTCCTAAAATTCAACAATAACTGACCAATTCAAAAAGAGCAATGGACTTTAAAAGACATTTCTCTAAAAAAGATACACATATGTTAGCAAGCACATGAAAAGGTGCTTAGCATTAGGGAAATATAAGTCAAAAAACTACAATGAGATTCTACCTCACACGCTTTAAGATGGCTACTATCAAAAAAATGGACAATAACTGTTGGAGATGGTGTAAAGGAATTGAAACCCTTGTGAACTATTGGTGGGAATGTAAAGTGGATCAGCCACTGTGGAAAACAGTATGGCACTTCCTCAAAAAATTAAAAATAGAGTTACCATATGATCCAGCAATTTCATTTCTGAGTATATACTTACAAAAATTGAAAGAAGTTCCTCAAAAAAATATCTGTACACCCATGTTCATAGCAGCATTATTCACAATAGCTAAAATGTAGAAGCAAACAAGTTCCATCAATGGATAAGTGTATAAACAAAATATGACATATACATACAATAGACTGTCATTCAGCCTTAAAAATGAAGGAAATTCTGACATATGCTACAATATGGATGAAGCTTGAGGGCATGGCGAAGTGAAATAAGCCAGGCACAAAACGACTAGTCATGTATGATTCTACTTATGTGAAGTACTTATTCAAAATCAAAAAGTAGAACAGTAGTGCCAGGGGCAGGGGGAAGAAAGGAATGGGGAGTTATTGTTGAGCGGGAATAGAGTTTCAGTTTTGCAAGATGAAAAATGTTCTGAATAGGTTGGTAGTGATACTTACACATTATAAATGAATTTAACACAGCTAAGCTTTGCAGTTAAAAATGGTTAAGCTAGTTGAATTTTAAGTTATGTATATTTTACCACAAAAAAGAAGAAAAGAAATGTTATAAGGCCTTCAGAGAAAGAACTAAATGAATATATGTTCAAAACTGTATAATACAAATGAATAAAATAGTCCATTTTAGGAGAAATTAAAGATATTACCAGGCTCTAAGAAAAGGTATGCAATTTCAATACCGTAACATAAAACCTTCTGAAAAAGTAGATTGTAGTAGCTCAGAGAGGCATTTTCTAATGTAAGTGTCAAGACAGATAACAGGGCTTCTGCTTACTTTTTCTCACACACCACAATCTTCAACTCTATTTACCTCCTTCCCCAAATAATAGCAAAATAAAATATCTGGCTAAAATGTGAGAGTATGCAATAGTTATATTTTTAATCAATAATTTATTTGTTAGCATCAATTGTATATAAAGATAAAAGAAGGAGCAGAACAGGATTACTAGCAATATGGAAATATAGATGGAACCAATTGAACTTGCTGATATTGGACAGTGTTTGACCTACACGAGGGGCAAGTTCACATGGTTTATTTAATAGATATTTGACAACTAGAAAACATGGAATTCTAAAAAGATCTCTAAATGAGGTGCTTGTCTTTATTATATAAAGTGTGTTCACTTAACAGAATCTAATTTTTTAAAAAACTGTTGATGTATAACTGGAGCTCTACATTCATAATATCTGTATCCAAAGAACTTTTGTACTTGTCTTTAATTGGAGAGGCTGCAGTCTGTCATATAACTTTAACATGTGTAATATCCCTTAAATTCTTCAGACATTTTTAGGCACAACATAGTTAATGACTACTAAAACTAGTTTGGCTCTTTGATGAGTCTGGACATTTTAATTCCTATTATGGCACAACACGTTCATCTGACAGGCTTATAACTTTGCTGGTAACATTTTAATAAAATGCTTATTTCTGTGTTTTGTTGTTATTCAGCCTGGCCCAGCTCTTGGAAAACTGTAGAGTGTAAGAATCTGGTTTCAATTTCCTTCCATTTTGATTGTACCATAGCACAATGTTTTATGCTGCACATACATGTATGCATTTGGATACAGGGACGACACATTGGGGAAATGTCAATTGGTTTGCCGTTCTTGGTATATATAACAATACAACTTAATATAAATACTTAATGTATCTTACTGGTTTTGGTGATGGATTGAGTTGTACCATGGTGCCACAATTCTTGATCTTTGTAATTTGTTTGATTCTTTGGATCATTTAATTTTGTTAGGCGGGGGTGTTTTACTTCTTAATGACAAAAAGAGAGCACACTCTTTTCTAACAGCTGTTCCTTCTATGTATCCTCTCTCCACCTCTCTCCTCTGTAACAGTTGAAGCATTAAATCTAATCTTTGTATCTGAAGGGAGATTTTCCTTATATTTATCTAGGGGCTGCCTTTGTCTTCCTAATTTTTCAATTATGTGCAGTCAGAACTGGTTAATCTGAATTAGCATGCAAACTCCATTTAGAACTAAATAGAAATCAGTATAGCAAGTCAGAAAAAGAGTGAATAGCTGAATCATTTTCATTACTGCACAAAGAGAAATATTCTTCTCTGTAACAGCGCATTTGTTGTACATCCTTCCTTACTCTAACCCAAGATTTTTGAAGCTCAGCACTGTTGACGCTTTGCACCCGATAATTCCTGATTGTGGCCACTGCCCCATGCCTTGTGGAATGTTTAGCAATATCCCTGCCTCAGATGCCAGGAGCACCCTACACCCCAGTCATGGCCATCAAAACTGTCTTCTGACATTGTCAAATGTTCCCTGGGGAACTGACCAAAATTGTTTCAAGTTGAGAACCGCTGCTGTAACAACTCTAAAACCTTAATTTCGCTATAGCAGCCAGGACAAATAAAGCACTGATGTACATAGGTGTTCAAAAGTCAGTTAAAATTGACTGTTACAGCTAGTAAAAGGATGCAAAATGTTGCACAGAGCTGTACTTGGCAACTGGTAAGAGGCTTGAAGGAATCTCAGTCTGGTGTCGTATAGATCAGAAGGCACCTTGCTTACATGTTAGCACCTAATGAATACTATACACTCAGATGACAGCCAGTTAAAGGGGCTTATATTGAATACTCATCAAGTACAACTAGAACTTTAATTTTAATACATAGATGTGCTCTTTACTAACAACCTATATCTGGATTTTTAAGTAGTTGTCTATTGATACACAGGCATTAAGCCTAAGATATTTCAGTCATTAAAACTATTATTTATTACAACCACAATGTGCTATGATAGGTGTGAGGAGAAGTACAAGAATGCACACATCACCTATCCACAGCCGTGGCTCCTCCAGCCCTAGACTCAGACCAAACCCTTTACCCTGGAGCCTGTATCTCAGTCTACTCCACAGGGGTGACCTTACCAAAGCTGAAGGGCAACACATTGCCTGCTCCTTTTAGCTATTTATATCCCAACCTACAGGAAAGATGTACACATATGTATATGTATGTCTGTATCTATATCTGTATGATGTGTGTGTGGTTGGTATATATTTAGATGACAACATAAACAGATTTCCTCCAAAATAAAAGTGAACAGAACAAAAATTATTAACTCTTCTCTCTTAGGTAGGGTGAATTGTGAGGGAAATTTTGTTTATATTGAGCAGGATGGGAATATAAATGATAAAATAAGAGAAGGGATATAATGGTACATAGGAGACAATTCATAATAAAGAACTGCATGGAAGAGGGTTGATGAGACACAACGAGCCAGGCGGTGTGAGGCAAAAGATTGGAGGTATTTAGAGGGAGGGATTGCTGCTGAGAATTGTGAAATTTTGAATTTTTAAGAAATCAATGTGACTTAAGAGGAAATGTCAATACAATTACTAATAATGTCAAATATTTAATAGTCAGAAAACGATTAGTAAGAAGTCACTATCAACATTGGTGTGGTAGTTTCACCTACTAGTTCAGTTATTTCAGCCCCTTCATAGGGACTCTCAACAGCCTGCAAAAAAAAAAAAAAAAGAAAAGAAAAATATGGGAACAAGTAGAAAATTTGCCTCCAGAACTGGTACTTAAACCTCCCTTTGTTTCATTTGAGCCCATAGCTTCTTACGCTTACTGTCCCTGCATATCTTTTGGCTTTGGATACTTACCTTGGGCTCCAGGTCTGACAAAACATTTAACTGAACATGTTTTTTCAGTCCTTTACCTCAGATATGAGGAATTCTGATAATTCTGAAGAAAATAATACTCCTCTTTCACTCTGACTTAGGAAACTGAGGTTACTAGGAACAAACTTTTCCTCCTTTTTCTTCTGGGAGAAAGAGCTATTTTAGATACAGTTATTCAAAACTTGGTCTACAGGCTGCAGAAAACATTAGAAGTCCTTAAAACTTTAAAATTAATGCTATGTTTCCCATAAACTCACATGTAGTAGTCAAGATTCTTTCGGCTTTAAGTGACGGAAATGGAACTGAAACTAGTCTAAGTAGAATAAACAAATAACCAAAAAAAAAAAAAAAAGGAAAAAAGGTACAGTTCATGGGAGGGCTCATGTAACTGAATTAAAAACGCATTGGTAGATGGCTTCAGGCACTAGTAGATATAGAGGTTTATAATATTTTCAAGACCTGCTCTCTCTTTTTCTCTTTCTGTTTCTTAGATGTAATCTTTTTAAATAGCAAAACATAGCCATTGTCATAGCTAGTAAGGATTTAAATCTTACTAGCTTACTAAATTTTATGCACCAAAAAGGACTCTTGATTAAAAAACAGAAGGTAAATGCATAACTTATGCAAAGAAGAAAAAATAAATTTATGGAAAGAATATGCAGTAGTCTGCTAGATGAACGGGCAGCCTAGGAAACTGGCCTGGATAAACAGCATAAATTTCAGAGGCTAAAAATCCCAGATCACAGCACAGGAAGTCTCATGAGATGCTGAAGCCACCGCTAGTCACTCCCTACTACTGCCGATCACTGCTAGCACTGGGAAATAAAGAACTGGTTCAAAGTAACCGTAGTTCTCCAAACTACACCCACAAAAGTCTCAAAGTATTCCTGGACAGTGGCATCAGATTGGAGTAAGCTAGCTCCTACGCCTGTGTCTTAACTGCCCAAGAGTATTTAGGAGGTGTTATTTCCCCTTTAATTGTCATAAGTGGATACTGACTTTAAACAAAGTCCATTCAATGAGGATTCCATCAAAATAGAAAATATTTTCAAATGCTGTGTGGCAAAAGCTGACAAATACCCAGTAAAGCATACCCTTTTAGTGAAGAGGAAGAGAAAATAGATTTGAGTATTTAAATACATACATAGCAGACCAGGGAAGGAAGGAAATATGTGTAGGAGTTACAGACCTTGTTTCTTAACTATTTTTAGAGGCTGGAAATTGCTATTTATAAGTTCTCTTCTATAATATACTTCATGTCTCCTTTTACTTCAACTAATGACTCAGCGGTTTGGAGTTAAGTTCTTTACCCACAGGGGTTACATAGACCATAGTTTCTGGTGTATGTCAGTCCTTGGAGTACTTACTTGTATGGAGTTGACACAGCTTTCTATCACGGTTATTCCTTAAAGCAACACAAGTATGAGGAGTTGTCCCAAGGAATCTCTTGATTTCATCCATACATCTTTCCTCTTCCATTGTAAAGTTGCCATATTTGTTTTCCATCTGATTGTCAATAAACCTAACCCTAACAGCAATGTAATTTCCTTGTTGCCTTTTTTTTTCAGTGAAATAACAGATCCAGTCTCACCTTCTAATTCAAGGCAACCACTGGTGAGCAGTGTTCTCCCCAATCTAGAGCTTTTATTAAGTCCTTTATATGTCATTTCATTATTCTGTAAGACCAGCTAATTATGTATGATTTTCATGTAAAATCAATGAATTTTTGGACCATCAGTGCAGTTATTTATTTGTTTCTATGCAATGATTTTCTGGTCATAAATAATGCTGTTAGCATAAAATGATGGCATAGAAAACAAACTATGAGACTACCACTGATATGGCTTGCAGAATGATAACATCCAAATCAGAATCAGTTTCTATTCTAGGAATGACAAATTGCTTCCCCCTAAGGTGGAAGGCATTAAAAGCAATGAGCTTGTCTCCAGGTACTGTTTGTTCTTGACAGGGGGTTCAAGTGTGGTCACTGCTGCTGTGTATTAGGTTCTCACTGGGGTGGTAGACAGATCAGCTTATGTGACAGGATTTACATGTTGTTGAACCAACTCCTGCCAACATATTTCTATGAGCTTCTTGGCAGTTGTTCAACTAATTTATATCTGCTTAAGCTAGCTGATGTAAGTCTCTGTGGTTTACTATCAAGAATCCTGAGTGTCTTGGGCATTTGGTTCCCAGAATGAAGTAAAAGAATATCTCTCTTGTTATCTATGAAGGGAGACAGGTGCTTGCTTTCCAATGATTCCCATACAATGGGGGATTGTTCCAAAACAGGAAGGGTGTTCAGATGGTTGGAAGCCATATTTGTTTCCTATGGCTGCTATGACCAATTATGACAAATCTGCTGCCTTAAAACAACATAAGTTTATTATTTTACAGTTTGGTGGTCAGAAGTCCAAAATCAATTTCACTGGGCTAAAGTCAAGATATTAGTAGTGCTGGTTTTTCTCTGGAAGCTTTGAGGGGATAATTCATTTATTTTACTTGTCTAGTTTGTAGTGATTGCTGGTATACCTTGGCTCGCGGCCCGTTTCTCCATCTTAAAGCACATCACTCCAAACTCTGTTTCCTTTGTCATGTGACTTTCTTTGTGCCTCCCTCTCATAAAGACACTTATTGCAATTAGAACCCAACTGGATAATCCAGGATAATATCCCCATCTCAAGATTCTTAATGTAATCATATTTGCAAAGTTCCTTTCCTGTAAAGTAACACTCATCGGTTCCAAGGACTAGAACCTAAATATCTTTGGGGCCATTATTCAGCTTTCTACAGAAACCGATTCTACTCCAAGGCAAAAACAAAACAAAACACAAAATAAAACAAATAAAAAAGCCGAATCCCAAGAAGAACTTTGAATGTCTTGAGTCACAAATCTCTCTCTGAATCTAGGGGTAGATGGAAGATGGTCTCATCCAGTTCACATTCTCATAGAATTAATCTTCTTGGGAAATGGCTAAAATTTATGAAGCATTTAATATGTGCCTATTACACTAAGACTTTGCTTGTATTATGTCATTTATTACTCATTATTATCTTACAAGTAAGGAACAATAATTATCTACATTTTATAGATGAGAAAACTGACGAATAGAGAGGTAAATAACTGGTAACAAAGATACAGAGAACTGGGACATGAATCTAGGCGTTTTTATTCTGAAACTTGCATATTTAACCATGAAGTGATGCTAGGGTAAAAATGAAGGACAGGCAAAATGGAAAGATCTCCACTACTGTCCATGAGCATGCTATCATTCTATTGTCACAGGTTGAGTTCTCCTGAAACAGATACTGAGATGGAATTTGGGAAATAAGATGTTGATTAGGGATCAGCATCTGTGAAAATAGGGGGAGGGGAGCAGAATTGGGCAGAAGGAGAAGTCAAATTCTGATAAAGATTTAACAAAGCCTTGGTCAACTCAGTAAGGATCTGGAGCAAATTCTGCACATCAGATGGTCCTGCATTATCCTGAAATACCGTGTTTCCCTGAAAATAAGATGTAACCGGAAAATAAGCCCTAGCATGACTTTTCAGGAGGACATACCCTGAACATAAGCCCTAATGAGTCTTTTGGAGCAAAACTTAATATAAGACCCGGTCTTATTTTCTGGGAAACATGGTAGCTGGACCTTAATACCCTCACCTCATTCAGTCACTGATGTGGGCTTTTCTGAGAAGGATATGACCTCAGGCAAAGTGACTCTTAGCAGGTGAGGCAGACACTCAAGAGAGCCAAAGGTTGTCTGCTGAAATAAATTCTTATAGCTGGACAGAGAGTCCTTTCTTAGAGGAAGATCTGGAGTGGGGCACATCTCTTTGTCTACCATACCTACTATTTAGATCAGTTTACAACCTTGTCCATATATTAGGATAATGTGGGGAATTTTTGAAAAATACCAGTGCTAGGGTCGTATCCTTCTCTAACTAAATCTAAATCTCTAAGTTATGGCATAACATCAGCATTTTAATAGAATCCCTAGGATTCTATTGTGTAACCAGGATTGAGAATCATTAATAGAGAACAAGCCTAAGGACATAGGTTATTTTTTGGAACTTCCAAAATAAGGGAAAAAATTATCATTAAAAGCCACTGGGTTGTTGAGAAATTCATTTGTAATAAGGTATCTATAAACACACATTTTAATTAGTTTTTTTATAACTAGTTTTTATATTCACAGACATAAATAGAAACCTGTACAACATATACACAAATGATCATATAGCTTTATATAATTTTTGCTTAAGTATTTCCCTAAACCTGCTTGTATGGTATTGAAAGAAGATCATTTTTATCCCTTTGGTCTTTAAATAACTCTCTATGAAAAACTTAGTTGTTCAGCACCATAGAATCTTAGATGGATGAATTTCCAATTATCTATTTATAAATGAAATTCTGACCTCACTGCTGGAAAGGCCATGCCTAGTATGATCTCTCAGCCATATGGCTGAGAAAATGAAGTGGTAAGTTTATTCTTCTGAGATATATGTTGATGCCTCAGCTAATTAGTCTTTTCCAAATTTATGTCACTGTTCTTAAAAGACATGATACAGAGAAAAATCTATGGTATTTAGTTAATAATATACCAACTTATTTTGAAATGAAGCCAGGTAAATCAACTGGTAATCTTAATTAGGAGACAAATGAGTAAACCCTTATAATTCGGAATTATACAGAATAATCACTGTTGTTTTCACTTGAACTGGGATGCTTTCATAGCAAAGATTTAATTTATTTACAATTGTAATAATTATTTTAATTTTTAAAAAATCCTAATTATATTTTACTGGAGTGTGCAGCTCTGCTCCTATATTTCCTGTGTCTTGCGGTCTAGATCACTTTTATCTGTACTTAAAGATGTAACTCTAACTCAGATTTAGGAACCAATTCTGACTCAAAGATCTATGTGACAATGAAAGACCTAGCCAGTAAATTGCTGGTTTGGCATTGCTAACCTTGGTAGATAACATGCCTCCTCTCTTTGAACCCTTAACTCTGTGTCCATAGCCTAATACCAGACCAGATGCCAAGAGCTTACGCGGATTTGCTGTGACTGCCTGACACTTGAATCTTTGTAACAATCAGCCAATTCCCTATTTGGAGTAAGACTATTGAATCTTGGTCTTGGCACTGACTTGTGGTAAATAGATTGTTGTTTTTCTTGTCTTTCTGTTTTCTGACAAATTAATATTTTGAGTTTGAGGATGTGTTTTCACACTCCTATTTCTAAATGTCTATCCATGTCCTATATAACATTTTCTTATACTCAGACTTGGACCATCTTACTACGTCTTTTTGAACTCCTCAGTTTTTACAAGTACTATGTACTTTCCCAATTGTTAAGATTCGTTATCTTAATGTAACTTAAGACTTTAAACATCACTCTCTGTTGGCCCAGAATTTTACTTAGATATTATATATAAGTAGCAGATTGTAAATCACAAAATTATTATTTCAAAAAATATTACTATACATAGAATGGTTAACCCAATATATAATATAATATGAATGATTGGTAAAGCACAAAATGATTTTAAAAAAGAGCTCAGGGTCATTATGTTCTAAAGTATAATGTGAGTTTCTAGAAGATTGCTATTGCTAAATCATGAAGTATGGAACAGTAATCACTTACTGCTCATAACTAGTAGGTTGTTGGAAACAGAGGTAAAATATCTAATATAATTTGTATGGATAAACATCTTTCAAAGTTCTGTGCTTATTTTTTATTATTATTTTTTATAATTGGAAAGGTTTTTTTTCATTTTATGAATTTTTATCATTTTTTACAGTTTTTAAAAGATATTTATTACAATATATGATAGTTAAGTTTGTGAACTTGTTGCAATGATGGCCACAGAAGCAGAGTACAGGATCAGTAGGTGTAAGGAGATTATAATCTACATAGTAACTAAATATACACAAATAAAGAGATGGAAGTGGTAGAGAGAGTTCTGAATTGAAAGCCAAGAGACCTGACTCTTTGTTTCAAATACATCAATAACTGACCAGGGCAGTCCATCTCTTTGTACCTCTGTTTCCTCATTTATAAAACAAAGGTGTTATTAATTATGGTGAGGGGCTTCCAGCTGTGGCTTACATTTGTATTTAGTTTCACCTTATATTTATATGGTGCATTATGGTCTACAATGACTGTTTATTCATTTACCAAGTATGTAAGTTACTTAATAGTTATTAAGTGCTTACCATTTGTTATTTCCCTCCCTTGGACAAAAGCACAAATGTAACTAAGGTAAGTCCTTATCGATGGGACACTAACTACCAAGTAGGGGGAACATACAAGCTCTGACAATTAAGTTCGAGAACTTGTTGCAACGATGTTGCTACCCCTTTTTTAATATCAGAGGGATTATTCATTATAAATTTGTACCAACTGGACAAACAGTTAACCAAATTTACTATTTGGAAGTGCTGAAAAGGCTGTGTGAAAAAGTTAGACGACCTGAACTTTCCGCCAACAATTCATGGCTCTTGCATCACAACAATGCATCAGCTCACACAGCACTGTCTGTGGGGGAATTTTTAGCCAGTAAACAAATAACTGTATTGGAACACCCTCCCTACTCACCTGAACTGGCTCCCAATGACTTCTTTCTTTACCCAAAGATAAACAAAATATTGAAAGGAAGATATTTGGATGACATTCAGGACATCAAGGGTAATATGATGACAGCTCTGATGGCCATTCCAGAAAAAGAGTTCCAAAATTGCTTTGAAGGGTGGATTAGGCGGTGGCATTGGTGCATAGCTTCCCAAGGGGAGTACTTCGAAGGTAACTGTAGTGATATTCAGCAATGAGGTATGTAGCACTTTTTCTAGTATGAGTTCATGAACTTAATTGTTAGAACTTGTGTGTGTGTGTGTGTGTGTGTGTGTGTGTATAGCTATATGTATATATATGCATACATGGATAATCTTGCATGTATGTATCTATGTATCCATGTATCTATGCATCCAACTATGTATGTATGTATGTATGTATGTATGTATCTATTAATATCTATTATCTATCTATTATGTATTGCATACTGCAGAAAGACCACAGGAACACATCTGTAGTTAAGGTTGTGTTTATTGGTGCTTCTTACAATAAGAGAGACCATCTAACATGGGGAACAAGTAGAGGGGTGTTAGGAAGGGCTTGTTACAGGACTAAACCTTGTGTTAGGATTTTGAGTGTCTAGTGAAGCTTTGAATTGGGGTTCTCAGAAACTGGGGACATTCTTAATTTGTTATCTTAATAAATTTAATCTGGGAAGCACGAGGGACAGAATGAGACTAAAACTCTATTTGGTAAGGAAACAGCAGTCACTGATGTTAGCTAGGAGAATGCCACAGTTAATCATTTTTGTGGTTTGTTTTTTCTGCGCTTGTCTGTTTTATCTGTGTTCAGACATTGTCATGTAGTGGTCCTGTGTTTGTCTTGCTCCATCATAGTCACAGAGAAGTCTTTTCAGATCTTGGTGTTCTATGAAATGGATTATATTCATTAGGAGAAGCCATGGTCTAGCTGTGGGTGCCAAACCAGCTCCCAGCTGTCAGGACTTCTTTTTTTTTTTTTCTTTCTCTAAATATAGGTACATGTATTTGTAACCATATTTAGGACTATTTATTACATTATTGTCATGCTTTATTTTTATTGGTATTTATAATGATATTGGCATCAAGTTGGGCTATTTTAAATGTTGAGAGAAAATTAGAAAAGAGAAATTGGTTTAATATGTAAATAATTTAATAGCATCAATGATTGCTAAATTGTGTCTTTGTGTACTTTACAAACAAGGGTATCTTTGTTGTTTGAACACAGAAGAACGATGGGAAACTGCATCTTCAGAAATCATACAGTGACATATAGACATGAAAATTTAAAAAGACTGGGCTTTATGGGCTTTAACTTTTTTTAAGAAGTAATTTACTTGCGTGTACATCATTCACTGCATTGCCCTAATGTTCTTCACATCAATTGTACTGGTTTGGTAGTTTTCATTTAATTTGTAAATATTTTAGTTTTATATTTGGGTAAGAACTCAAACTAGTTTAATAATAAGAGGTACTTAAACTAGTTTAATTAAAAATAATTAATTAACATTGTGTCTATGAGAATTTTTTCCTTTTAAATATTTCTAAAATCATTTTATTAGACCAGCAGATGACTTGTTGTCACCTCAATACACCTGTGCTTCCTATTTTATGTGTTTTCCTGTGTTTTTGTGCTTTTTTTTTTTTTTAATTCTACTTGAGTGGGCCTTCCTTTCATTTCTATCTCTTGAAATTCTACACATCCTTCAAGGACCAACTCAAATGTCACCTGTTTTTTTCTCATTAGTTTAGTAGAACTTGAACTCTTCCTTCTCTGTGCTCTTATCACATCTTTATAGTAAAGGCAAAGCTCTGTCCATTTGTTCTGTTGAGCTCTATTTATGTGGGTAGCAGTCTGCTAACTTGTAAGCTCCTTGAGGGTAAGAAGCTCTATATTAATTATTACCTTCCCCATATTGTTTCATGTAAGTGTTGGCATATATAACTCACTAAATAAACATGATTTGGCATAAAATTCAGACCATTCAATATTTCAAAACTACTAGGATTTTAGGAAAAGTTGCAGATGTCAGAGTATTAATTTTGAAATGAAAAAGATCAAGGTGATTTAATAAACATCGAAAAATATAATGAGATAAAGGAAAATCTGCTCTTTATTTGAAATAATGGTAAGAACTATTTTTGTTATAGCAAATACATTACATGTTGACTATATGTC
Source organism: Rhinolophus sinicus (assembly GCF_036562045.2). Lineage (NCBI taxonomy): Eukaryota > Metazoa > Chordata > Mammalia > Chiroptera > Rhinolophidae > Rhinolophus > Rhinolophus sinicus. The sequence continues at coordinate 36,143,623 of NC_133758.1, read as the reverse complement.
AGACATTTTGTGAGCACTCAATTTGTAAAAACTTGTTTAATTTTCATATGACCCCTATGAAGTAGGTATAATTATTATTTCCATTTTACAGATGAGAAAACTGAGGCATGATGAAGTTAAATACATCGTCCATAGTCACATAGTTACTAAGTAGTGGAGTGAGTTTCCAGACCTACATTTTGCTCCACAGTCAACTGCATAATTAAATTGTAAAAATACAAATTCTATTTAGATATAAGTTTACATTCAAATGTCAAAGATGTCAGGTTCTGGAAATGATTTTTAGGGTACATTGTAACCTTTGCTAAGGTGCCTGGAAGTAGATGAGCAGGAATATTCTTATTCACAGCCACGTTTTTAAGAGTACCCATGTTTTATAGGTTCCTTAAAATTAAGACATTTAATGTTTCTACATATTTCCTACATGACTATTTTAGAAAAATAATGATAACATTCAATTAAAATGAATGTGCAAAGAATATTCTGTGAAGTAAGTATGAAAGCCCAAAATGCTTAATGCTGTCACAGAGTTAGAGGTCATGATTAGTCCCTATCAGTTCATAAAGGAGTTCCCTTTGATGGAATTTTATAACACTATTTCTAGTTATGTGGCAATCCTATCTATTCACATAACAATCTAAAGCTTTGTTATAATCATTTGCGACAAATATACTGGACCCGAAAATTTACGGTTTATTTCCCCCCACATCCAACACAGATGACTAACTTTTAAGAAGCCTGAAATTGTATTAGACACTTCAGTTATTCAATGACAAAAATGTTCCAAGAAAGATGATAAAGGCCTTTTTCATGTTTGACCTGTGACTCAATTTTGCTCATTTTAAAAAATAATTTGTTTCCATGTTATGTTCAATAAATTGCAGATGAGTCATATTCATCAAAATAAGCTTAACTGGCATGTAATAGGGAATCCGGCCAGAACATTTTTGAGATGCCCAAATCAAGAGCAAGTGAAATTCATGGAATGCTCCTCTTCTGTACCAAATCACACATGAATGCATAAATTCACTAAAGACTGAAAAACAGAAATATGATTAGAGAAATCTGAGTTTTCCAGGGACATAGCAATAACTGGCTCACACTCACAAGAAGAACAGATAACTAATGGATAATTTAAAGGACCAATAAATATAAGTGATTTCTCTAGAAATTAGGCCAATTCCAATTTACATAGTGTGGCTGTTAGAGTTGAAAGCTAGTTCTAGTCATAATCTAAATGATATTCAAATCTAGTGTCCTCAATAAGCATTAAAGTAAAATATTAGCCTTCACCTGTTATAAAACTATAAGGATTGGCTTTGTTATTGATTCTTTTCCCTGTAGCTTTGCATCTAAATTAGGAATCATCACAAATATTTAAGAATATTCCTCAAATTTTAAATAGCTATCTTTAAATGAACATTAGGGGCAGGAAAAATGAGAGCTAATAAAGTTACTTCCTCAATGCCTTGTGGTTAATTGTTTGAAATATGATCCAGAACTCAAGCCTCCTGATATACTGGATGGGGTTACTGCTACCACATTCTGTGTATGCCATCTAATTTACAGACAAAAGATGAAATCTCAGTTAAGTAATGTAATGTTTAAATTGAGTGAGCATTTCAGTTTAGGATAACAGATTCAGTACTTTTTCACTTCTGATCCATTTTAGAGCCCACTAAAATAACATTATATATACACGAAGGTCAGAAATTAAGTTCACAAACTTTCCACTGTGCACTTACACAGTCGAAAGTTCACGAACATAATTGTCTGACCATTGTGTGTGTGTGTGTGTGTGTGTGTGTGTGTGTGTGTGTTAAACACAATGAAGAGAATAGTAAGAGGCTGCTACCAGAGATGGGATATTTCAACACAGTTTTAGAAGTTAGAAAGTTCTTGGGAGAGTATTGATGGAGAAAACACAGCAGAGAATATCACAGCCAGAATATTTTAGGGAAAGCTATAGTAGCAATGAGACTGACCTGCTGTTAGAAGAAGCATGGAGCAAGCTTTAGGAAATGGTTGTAGTAGAGAAAGATTTTTTTAAAATGAGTTGAAAATAAAGGAATTAATTGAAGTTCTTTATATAGAAATATTGGTTCCTCTATATTCCAGGGATTTACCAGGCATCCCACCAACAAACAATGACACTTTATCTAAATATAATTTGGGTAAGACTTAAACTTACGGAATGGTTATTATACCCAGAGTAGTGCTGCCATCTGAAGGTCCACACATCTGATAAATGGAAGCCTGCTGGTGAGATGTCAGACAAACCTTCCAGAAATGTTTACCATGCAGAATAAAGGATAAGAAGGGCACCTATCATTTCACCTAGTAGCAGAGGATGCTTACGTTCTCAGTTTTTATTCTTAAATATTGGGGAACCAACAATAACACGTTGCAATATGGTTTTTCCATGAAGCCGATCCTGAGATAGAGTATCATGAAGAAGTTCATGTGGAGTGCTCTTGGGATCAACATCTGTAGGGCAGAAAAAGGTAGCAGGATTGGATAAAGGGAGAACTGTGGCTGTGACACAGTTAAAACAAGGACACAGCTGACCCTGCAGGGAATTTTGAAGCTTGGATAATCCTTCCAAGGTTCTGGATCAAGGACTCCGTGTCTCTATGTTCCACTGTTCATTAGATGTTGCATGTGAGCTGTCCCAGGAAAAGCACATGACCTTTGGCTAAGAATAACACCCAGCAAAGGCAGGTCAAGCAGTGACCGTCAGCTGAGAGTGGTCAGCGGACAGCCATTCCAGCAGCTGGAAGAATAAACCCTTCAATCTTGACAGGGATATCTGAATGGCACACCATAGCATACTCCAAAATCACAGATGTGAGAGAAAAGGTCAGTATGAAAGAGAAAAAAATTAAATAAAATGAAAACTACTAACCTGGCATTAAGAAGAAGAAGGAGGAGGAGGACGAGGAGGAGGAAGAGGAGGAGGAGGAGGAGGAGGAGGAGGAGAAGAAGAAGAAGAAGAAGAAGAAGAAGAAGAAGAAGAAGAAGAAGAAGAAGAAGAAGAAAAAGAATTTGTGAAATAGAAGGAGTAAAAAGCCAAACTCTAACATTGTCTAAGAGATGCAAAAGACCATTATATCAATAAAGCTAGTATCGGATAGCTGTAAAAGCTACATTAAAACAAGAAAAAGTTGTTATATATTAAAAAGTAATGTGAAAATGTATATAAAAATCCAGTTAAAAATTACGAAACAAGTTCAGCAAATGTTTAAGGATGTAGAGAAACAAACAAGAGGCCAAAAACAGGTAAATAGGTGAACAGCCACTGTAACAATAATTAAAAGGAGTAGAGAAAGAGAGAACAGATAAAATGGAAAAAAAATCAGGAAAATAACAGAAGATTTTCTTCATAGAAAGGCACATTATTCACTTTGAAGGGCCTCTTGATACTCTAAAAAGTCTCTTCAGGGTGGTTCAGGGAGTGGGACATTGGATTCATAGAGACATAAAATCCTAGTACACTGAATGTTTAGTAGCTATTAATAATGTAGACTGTTTATCCGAGTTTAGATTGCACAGTCAATTTAAAACTAAGCACAGAAAGTTTGATTAAAGTTTCAGAATGGGAAGTAAATGTTAAAAACCTCAATAATGTAAAAATTAGAGCATAGCTGACTAAGGTGGGATGCATGTCTGCTGTTGGATATGAGCTGAAAGAGTCTAAAGGAAGGACAGGAAGAATAATCACATTTTACATGATCTTATACAGATGGGAGTGTCAAGTTTGCAGTCATTTTTACCCTAATTATAAAATAAGTTAGCCTCTTACTATTTCACAGATGCTGGCAGAAAACCCAAGACTCCTGGATCAGAGACAAAGAACGTTTTACTCCCAGTACAGCAAGCAGTGAGTGGGACGTTTGGGTCGATTTTCCTTTCCTCCCTAGTACCACATAGATGGATCTAACAGGATGCTGGGCACACAGTGGGTTTGCATCACAGGCGAGGGACACTGAGCTTGGTGAATCCATATATTTTATAGGAGGCATAAAGCAAAACTGCTCTTTGCTCCAAAGGGAGACATTAACTCATCCCTCAAGGTTGCTCTGGTAAAGAGCAGTCAGGGCCTTGCCTTCTCGGCAGAACAAACAGAAATGTAGGATGAAATGTAGGAAGACTCTCTCACAACAGGGAATCAAGACACTAACTGAAGTTAAAAAACAAAACAGAAAAACAGAAAATAAAAGTATAACCCTATCAGTTAAAATTCCAAATGGGAACAATAGAATCACCAAAATTCATAATGTAACTCTCAAACAGTGGGAGGATGAAATCAAATGTAATAAATCCCAGTCTTTCATAACTGAAAATTAATAAATATGGTCTCAAGTTAACAAATCTGGAAAACATAATAAAAATGTATTATTTAGAGAAGAGGAGGCAGCCATCTACAAGAACTGAAAATATAAATGTTTAAGAGATTTATTTTAGAGTGAAGTTGAAGATGTCAGAGAAAGGGTAGTTTTGGTCCTGTTGTACTATTTAAGCTCTTAATATGACCATGGCTGTGTGTGTATATCTGTGTGAGTGAGTGTGTGTGTGTGTGTGTGTGTGTGTGTGTGTATGTGTGTGCACACGCATGCATGTGTTTTCTTGAATGTTATACGTGATATACTTTTCAAGTAATTATGGTAAATAATACTAGAAAAACCATCTTCCATCAATTACAAGAGAAAACTAAACATGTCAATTACCAAAGTCAGAACATTCAAGATGTTAAAATTAACAAAATAAAGTAGTAGTTTAGAAAAGAGTCAAGTTTTATATTCAGTTAGCTGAGACTCCCTACTTCCATTCAAATTAGGAAACAATAAAAAATATCGATTTAGCAAGTATTTCTTCAGTGTCTGCATGCTAGACAACATTTTTGGTGACAAAAATGCAAGCTAAATCTTCCAATAATGGAATTTCAAGGTTAATAGAGAAAAAAAGGCATATAAACCAATAATTATAATACATCATGTCATTTTCAATATCTAACTTTTTTATGATTATCTAGTTGTATTTTAATTTAAACATCATTTTATAATATGAAGTTTAAAATGCAGTCCCAAATCACTTTCTTCTTTCCATAAGAAAGAAGTATAAAATGTTCCAATGCTAAATTTGGCTTTATACAGCTTCGGTTATTAAGAAACTGGGTAGAAAATTGCTTGGGAAAAAATAAATGTCTGCTCATTTACATTTTCTTAACTTCTTTTTTGTCTCCTTTCACTCCAGATAAACAGAAAAATTAATTCTCAGACATTCCTAAAGCTCTTCTGGGCTCTAAATTACATCAAGTTGGAAGTTTCTTCCTCATTACACTACTTCTTCCCTGCTGGCATTGTCTCTTGTCTCTGTCACTTGTCTATAGCATGTGCTGTTTGTCTTCCCAATTAAATTGAAAATCCCTTATGTTTATCATTCAGCAAATTAAAAAAAAAATCTTGGATTTAAAATGCTAATTTGCATAAAAGTATGTGTGAATACTATTAAGCAACATTGCCATATTTAATGAATATTTCAACAATCGGAAATAGGAAGCTTATTAAACAGCAGCAATTTTACAAAATTATATTACAACATGGTCAGGCTATTATTATCTATTAGATTACATATTTAAATGCAGTAAAAATATTTCTGTATAATTGTGCATTAGAAATTCTATTATTAGAGGAGAAGCTAGTGAGATTGTTTGGTGGTCACATAATTCATTAATTGAAATCAATGCAAGTATCTCCTTACTGTATATGACTATACCAGACATTTCCAGTACTATCTAAAATTCATGTAACTAATATAAAAATAATTGTGGAACATGACCATATTAAGTACATGTTAAGTAAATAAGGGCAGGATATAAATTATATTCACATTATGACTGTGACTGTGTAAAATATATATTGATGTATATAAACAAATACCGAGACTACATAAAATGAAGAATTGCATTTCATAGCATTGATTAGTGACTTTCTTTAGATTTACTAAACTTTCGATAATACTGTTATATTGTCTTTCTAAATAAAATTTACGTGCTTGTTGCAGAGCACTGAATTGTGTGATCCTTTCGGGGGGAAATAAATCAATTCCTCACTCTCTCTCTCTTTTTGTTTTCTCTCTCTAGTCAATCAAAAGATAGAAAGGCTATACGTTAGAAGAAATGTTTCTTCTAATTATGGAGAATTCATGTGGTAGAAATTTTTAGCTTATGGACAGTTCCACATCTTTGTGGCTAAAAGTTAAAAATTATAAAGTGCAACAAACTTTAATCTGTTTTAGCCAGCCTCCATTATGGTCCCTAAAGAGCTCGCTTGCTGATATGTACACCCTTGTGTAGTCCTCTCCCATATTGAACCAGAGGTGGCCAGTGTGACCAATAGAACACAGTGAATGTTATACTGTGTACCTTCTGAGGCAAGATCACAAAAGGCATTATAGCTTCTGCCTTGTTCTCTTGTTCTTACGTTCTGAGAAAAGCCAGTAACCATACTGTTGGGTCGTTGGAATTAATCCCGGGTCGTTCCCAAAAGGGGAAGGGATTCATAGACAGCCTGAAATGAGGAGAACAACGAGAAATTTTTATTAAAGTCAGGAGGTAGGAAGCTAATGGCAGTGTCTCGGGGAGACAGGTGCCCCGGGTAGGAAGGAGAGAAACACTGGCACAGAGGTTGCTGGGACAGAGTCTTGGAATAGACAACTGCACCTAACTTTTTCTTATGTAGGAAAGGGTAGGTAAATTTCCTCACAGCAGGAGATGTGACGTATAGACTGAGGTCACTTGATTGACATATGTTGGTTCTATAACTAGTTTCTTTTGTGCATGCTTTTACCCAGAATGCATATAAAAAACCCCACAGTGGGTGGGGCAAAGCCTTAATGTTAATTTTATTTTAATTGTATGATAATGAGACTAGAGTTCAAATAATGGACAGGTTGCATCAGTTTGCGCAGGTGTCAAAACCAGATTACTCCGGTTAGTGTCTTATGTCCCCTTTTTAAGAGTGTTTGGACGTCTTGATTTATTTCTCGGGGATGAGCCTGGGCACTTCCTGGGGAGGGGATGCAGGTCTGGGCAGTCCTCTTCGGGCACACTTTTATTAACCCTTTCGTGCCTAATCACGTACTATCAAGACTGTCAAACAACCGTGTGAAAGAGCCCAAGAGGATAGAAACTGAGGTCCCAGGCCAACAACCAGCATCAGCTTGCTGCCTGTGTGAGTGAGCCACCTACGTAGGAAGCAAATTCTGTAGTTTCACTACCTCAGATGACTACCTCAGATAACTGTAGCCAGTACCAATTTGATTTCAATTTCATGAGACACATTGGCCAGAACCTCCCAGCTGAATTCCTGGCTCACAGAACCCATGAGAGATTTAAAAAAAAAAGAAAAGAAAAAAAAAAAAAGATCTTTGTTGTTTTAAACCACTAAGGTTTAGGGCAATTTGACCCAAAATATAACTAAAATATAATCCATGATCTTTCTCTTATTTAGAAGCTGTTAGGAGCTCTGTGCTGCTTTTCAGATGCACCTGAAATGAGTTGCCATATATGTGACCAATAGAATAGACCTCTTCTAAAACAGGAGGGGAATTGTTAGATACGATTTGTTTGAGCTGGCCCTGGGATGCCCACCATGATAACTTTTCTTATCACTGATCACCTGAGGCAATAAATGTCAATTTCATCCTTTATTATTATTTGTTCCAGAATTGTTCATTCTGAAATTACAGGGAAAGAAATTTGAATGTATCCGTATAACAGAAAGGTAGCACACAAACCACTAGCCATTTTAGGACTCACTCTAAATGTTTCGTAATTGAATAAATCAAATGCTTTCTCATAGCCATTGTGTTTACTCAAGGCTTTAGTTTTTTTTTTTCTGTATAGATAACGAGAAAGTTATTTTCTTTTTGTCATTTAGAAGCATGATGCCTCAATTATTGTCTATGTTTATGAGTTTTTGTTCCTTCATTTGTTTGTCTTGTTCTTTTGTTGTTTTCAGTTCTATATATCACATATTAGTGAAATCATATGGTTCTCTACTTTTTCTATCTGACTTACTTCGCTTAGCGTGATAATCTCAAGATCCATCCATGTTGTCACAAATGGTACTATTTCATCTTTTCTTACCACAGAATAGTATTCCATTGTGTATATATACCACAACTTAGTTATCTATTCATCTATCAAAGGACATTTTGGTAGTTTCCATGTCTCGGCCACCGTAAATAAAGCTGCAATGAACATTGGAGCACACGTGTCTTAATGGATAAATGTTTGCAGATTTTTTGGGTAGATACCCAGGAGAGGGGTTGCTGGGTCATATGGTAATTCTATTCTTAATTTTTTGAGGACCCTCCACAAAAATTTGCCTTCCATAGCGGCTGCACCAATCTGCATTCCCACCAAAAGTGCATGAGGGTTCCTTTTTCTCCACAGCCTCTCCAACACTTGTTACTATTTGTCTTGTTGATGATAGCCACTCTAACTGGGGTGAGGTGATATCTCATAGTGGTTTTTATTTGCATTTCTCTGTTGAGCATTTTTTCATAGGTCTATTTGCCATTGGTATGTCCTCTTTAAAGAAATGTCTCTTCAGGTCTTCTGCCCATTTTTCAATTGGGTTGTTTGCTTTTTTGTTGTTGAGTTGTATGAGTTCCTTGTATATTTTGGATATTAGCCCCTTATTGGAGGCTCTGTTTGAAAAAGTCTTCTCCCATTCAGTTGGTTGCCTCTTTATTTTGTCAATGGTTTCTTTTGCTGTCCAAAAGCTTTCAAGTTTGATATAGTCCCATTCATTTATTTTAGCTTTTATTTTCCTTGCTTTTGGAGTCAAATTCATAAAATGCTCTTTGAACCCAAGGTCCATAAGTTTAGTACCTTTGTTTTCTTCTATGCAGTTTATTGTTTCAGGTCTTATGCTTAGGTCTTTGATCCATTTTGAATTAATTTTGGTACATGATGACAGATAGCAGTCCCGTTTCATTCTTTTGCACATGGCTTTCCAATTCTCCCAGCACCATTTATTGAAGAGGCTATCTTTTCACCGTAATTTTCTAGAATGAATACAGGCATCTCCCTCTTTCTGAAAGTTCACGTTAGGCCATTACTCTTTTTAAAAAACGAAAACATTAGTACCTGTTTTCACTAACCGAGAGAAATCCAAATATTTCAGTTTATGAAAAAAGCTTTTACAGTATTAAAGTAGATCTTTTGTAAAAGCGAAGTGGTGTTGGGCAAACTTTTGGAAATTGGGTGATACTCTTAGCTTTACACCATTTAGGCTTAGGAAAAGTTCAAAGAAACTCTTCACTTTTGGGTAGTGACTGAAACCTGTATTGAAAATGAATAATTATGAGAAAGTAATGTTAAAAAGAAAGACTAATAATTTATAAAATTATGACATTTTAGTGTTATTTATACTGATGCAATCTAGCTACCTGAAAAATATAATTTGGAGGTATAGGTTCAAGAGGCAGATTTCACAGTTTGAGTTTATTAATGTCAAAGCTGTGGATTCAACTGAACTGAAGTTATAGAAAATGTAACTTTAAAGATACGTGATCTAGCTATATAACCTTAGAAACTAAAAGTGAGATGACACATTTTAATGTTTACACCAAATAGAAAGCATAAACGGAAGCAGAAAGCTACCTGAACTTTTTTTGTTGATGCTGTGTGACTGATATCAAGGAGGACTTGGGATCTTTTTATTATCTAAGGCCTGTTTGTCTGTCAACTTTTCAGGAGCAAACTGACAATCATTGCCTCTGAAATATATTTTCTACGTTGTCCCCAGCTCCATTCAAATTCATTGTTTTATTTCACATTTGTTGGCGAAGGTATGCTCTGTAGCATTCATCAATATCTTTCCTATGCCAAAACCAAAGGGGAAAACCAACAGCTAAACGACAAGGCATTCTGGCATGTAAGTACATATTTGAAAATTACACAAATAATGATTGTAACTTTAGGCAGCTCAGCATTCAAGTTCAGAAATTGATGGTGCTTTTAATCCAACTTCAATCTGCTGCAGTGGCGTTGACTGACATTTCCACTGTCCTCACCATGTACTTCTGATAGTGTAGCTAATATTATAATAATATTTGAATTCCATGATCATAATTAACATGCCAACCACTTTGTGGAACTTTAGCATACACACAGTCTAAACCAACATTCCTGCTTCCATATGCTAAATTAGATACACTTTCCATATGGGATTCTTAAAAAATGCTTGATAAATTTAGGTTTTCAACAATTCCAAATCTTTAGAAGTCTTTGAGATGACAAAACGGCATTGTATTCCTGACTGTCCTTGATGCTATTTGACTTTGTTTTTCTCCTCTGTGTATTGCCATCTGGTCACTCAAACAGATTGCCTGTGCTCCAAAGTTTTATGACTTCTCTGTGAAAGCAGCTCCTCCAGATTTTTCATCCTGTAGGAAGCTGCTCCTCCTGCACACTTTCACTAAAGAGTTTAAAGGTCATACTTCAAATGTCGATTTGAGCCAGGACAATCAGTATCTTGAACAGACATCACAACACCCACTTCACTCTTCTGCACCCTTCCCTTTTACTCCTTACCAGAGACTCCCCAATCAATCCCATTTTCTCTTTTTCCTTCAGCAAAAAGTTCCCAAGCAAATTGATGCTTTGGACATCTACATCCTCTGTTTCATCAGATATTATGAGCTATGTCTGAATCTGAGTTTATGTTCAACTTGAGAGCTTACATTTCACAGAATTGAAAGCCACATTAATGTCAGAGGGGTTTCTTTTCTTATTTTTCTTTGCTAGCATGTGATTAATTGGAAATCATTTCCACATCTTTTATTTGACAATGCCATAGAGGTGAGTTAGAAATAGGACAAATCACACTGCGGATCCTCTGGTCTTGGTCTTGTTTAATAATTAATATTGAATAAAATAAACCAGGGAAAACGACCCATAAAACTACAGGCAACCTGTAGCCTAGTAGGTAGGTTTATGTTGAAGGGCATAAGACGGATGTTGACACGCTGCCATTCCCAACACATATATCATATTGGGAATTAAGTTCTAGATTTTTGGATTAGAACAACTTTATAAATTATTGAAATCTTCTCATGTAATAGATTATGAAAATAAGGGTCAGAAAGTGGTTCTATCCCCTAAGTCAGAATCCAGTTTTCTCTCTTCCACGAGCTGTGTAACAAATACTTTTATTTTAAATAAATGTCTGTTAAGTGCTTAGCTAATGTTGAACACTTCTAAGTGCTCTCCTTACATTTATTACCCTCATTTTGATATCCCTGTCCTTAGATATTAACTCTGTTGTTATATGTATAATAGGTTTATTGGTTTGCATGCAGGTTGGGATGTTGTAACACTTAGACAAAATCTATATCTATATCTATATTATATCTATACCTATACCTATATCTATCTATCTATCTATCTATCTATCTATCTATCTATCTATCTATCTATCTGAATATTTTATTTTCCTCACACAGGTTAGTGATATAGAGTTGAGAAGTTATGTTTGACCTGATTTTTCAGTGACCAAATTTCCTTTCATCTTATTGTTCTTCCATTTGCTAAAGTACGGGTTAAACTGGGTTGTGCCATGTCCATGTTCTAGTTCTGGTAAAGAAGGAAAAAAAATAGTAGTGAGCAAGCAATGTCTTCTTTAGAGGAAAAGAGAAAGTTGTACGCATTATTCTGCTCAAATTATATTGGTTAGAACCTAGATATATGGTCACAACCAGCTACAAGGGAGGATAGGAAATTCAGTCTCTAGCTGAATCTACAGGATGAATGACTAAACTATGTTACCGTGGAAGAAGGCGAGGTATGCCATCAGGGGAAATCAGACTTTTCATAGCATTTATATTAAAATGAGTACTTTGGCTAAGACCCTATGTGGGGACAGAGCCCCAGAGAGCAGTTTCCAGGCTCTCGGCCTCACATAGAAAGGTGCTGGCTCAGGTAGTAGATGGTCATCGGCTATGACTAGTTGGCCATCAGCTGTTGCTGGTTAGCCATTATCCACTGATATAACTGCCATGGCTAAGCTAGCAAAGTGTCTGGCATGGCGGAGTATGGATTATGAGTTGCAGAGAGGTGGATTGCAGCTAGCAAGTGAAGTTGGTTGGCAGAGAAGTGGACAGTGGGTTGCGGGTCGTGTGGCTCCTGCCTCCTGTGTCTCCAAACCAGCCGCCAGTGAAACTATAGTGGTATGACTCCCCTACCTATGGCTCTATGGGTGTTCCTTTTTGGCCTCACCATAACCTGCATTCATAACCTGGGGAGTAGGATCTGAGACCCTGCATGACATCCCGCATGACACCCTGAAGTTATAGATAACTTTGTTATCTATGATCCATGAGTTGTGAAACAAGCTGACCTGTAAAATATACATATTGCAGATAGCCAAAGCTCTTTAGCGGCCTCCTGAAGTTCTCACTCATATTGAAGGTATAGGAGTTTATGTGTTAGTAATTAAAGAAGGATTTGTGAAGACTATTTCTTTTAAGACATCTGAACATTGTGAGGACTATTTATTGTAAGACATCTGAGTTGTGAAATTCTAAGAGGAAAGATACGTATTTCTGGGCTAGCTACTGACCCCAAGCCTCGTGAAATGGACTTTAAGGAGATTAGAGAGTTTCACACTTCTCCAGTATTGTTTTGGAAAATATAGTGGATTTTCCCCTAAAGCATCCAAATACTAAAGATTGCTTTGCACACTGTGGGTTTGTCCAATCAAAACAAAACAAAAAAGTGTTTCTTATAGATTAAAGGTGATCGACACCTAAGAAAAGCCCAGGTGTGATTGATTGTCCTAGGTTCTAGGCAATAAATAGGGTTGCCTAAATGACTGAAAGCCTTCAGCTGTGAGATGCTGAATGTTTACCAGATTAAGAGGGGCTGAGGAAGGAATAGGTAACCAGTCAGAACACAGCTGCCTTAACATGAGTCAAAGGGATATTGAAATTCTGTGTTTCTACCCAAAGATCTCCAAAAAATCCTGCTCATAAAACAGAGCTGAGTTTATTAAATTTATTGCAGCAAGGAAGGACATCTCCTTGACAAAGTCTCAAAAAGGGAAAGTTGGAGAAGGGTATAAACAGGGTTTAGAGTTGGGCTGGGTGATTTTCATGCAGCAGCTACCTGGGATTGGGCAGATATAATAGCTGTGGACTGGAGAGCAGAGCAAGCAGAGGATCATAAAGTAAATCTTGATGTTGAAAACTGTGTATTGGAATAGTCTTGAAGTGCAAGCTGTTACTTTGATAAGTAATCTCTTTCAATTGGTTTATCTTCCTGGGGACAAGTACTGTATGAAACAAACAGCTAAATAATTTTTTGCTTTGTCTGTTTATTTTTCACATACAGACAGGAAATGTGTTTCAGCTCTCAGAAAGTATGTGTAAGAGATAGGCAGAAATGGGGTTAAACCCAGAGAACCCACTAAACTCACAAAAAAGTGTGAGTGCCAAATTGGAAACATTTTACCAATTTCTGAGAGCAGTGACAGTAGGTCACCATGAAAGTAACACTTAAGTGTGACTTGGCCTTTCCATCCATTCTAATCCAACTTCATCGACCTCTAACCATCACTCTTGCCACTTCCCCCTACCTCTATGGTCCGCTTGAAAGACAAGAACCTACCCTTGAGCTCTTAGGGAAGGACAAGTCTAACACAAGTACTGAAAAGACAAGGCGCCCATGACTGTGACCTCTTCTTCTGCTGCAGGCTTCCTGATTAGCCCAGGCTCACATCCTATCCAGAGATAGAAGAACAACTTCAATAGGGATATTGAGAGACAAAAAAAAAAAAAAAAAAAAAAAAAAAGAAAACAAAAACAAAAAACAAAACAAAAACAAACAGAAAAACAGGTACTTCATGATTCCATCCAGGATATCTGCTCGTTCAATGTATGCAATAGTTATATATGGCTCTGATTGGATTGAGATTTTGTTTTTGTGTACCTTCCTTACTAGATCCTTAAGCCATCATGTCTTGCAGACCTGTGTTTATAGAGAAAAGATAAGTAGCTGCAAATAAAGGGGAGACTTATTGAATACTTCTCACTTGGCCATGTAAGCTAGCTGTCAGTGTCAGTTGTTTTTTCTTTTGCTGCCTCCCTGAGATACTATTCATATTCTCTACAGCATCATAGAGCTGCCCTAAATCAGAAGAACTATTTCAGTTTGATGAATCCTAGGAAAATCTGTGTTTATAACTCACTCTACATCTAGGGTTTTTGCTATCAAATAAAATAGACTTCTTAATTTACTGTTCTTAATGTTGCCAAATCACAGTCACTAAATATCCAGTGTGTGTGTGTGTATAAATAGATGATACAGAGATGTATAGAGCCTCACACTGGTTCACGTAAGTAATGTATAGTGACGGCTCTACATTTTTAACTTTACAAATGCTTTCCCATGCTGAATATTTGAGAACCATATTGAAAAGCTATCTAGACAGGTCAAATCTAGGCAATATCTATCAACCTAATGTGTTCCAGGTTGAAGAGAGTTTCCAAATGGAAAAGACACTGAAATCCAGATATAGAGATTATTTTACCCATCAATGACATTGTACAACTCTGGGAAAGCACCTCATTCTCTAGTTTACTTTTTGGATTTATAACATGGAGAATAATTACTGCCTACCAGTACAAAATTTGAACGCTGTAAGGGAAGATTACCTTCTTAATGTTGTTGGGTGTGTTTTTTTCTTCCCTAGGAAAAAAGAGCTGGGGTTTGGGGCTTTTTTCCCTCCTATTTTGATAAATTTTCTTCAGAATCAATCTATTAATTTTGTGATGTGCTCCTCTTAGAGTTATAGAAAATGGATAAGAACATTTTATGGAATGACTGACTAAAGAAACTAATCAAATATTTCTTGATTTCTACTACATTTTTGTTAGCACTAATGTCATGCTCTTTTAACCTTCTGTGGTTAAATCATTCATTGAGGTCGGAGATAATTTTTAGTCCCTGGGTATTTTTCTTTCCCTTAACCTTAAGTATGAGATTGAGCTCTAGACTGGGCTAAATGGTAAGAGATATTTGTATTCCCAAAGGAGGGCAGTCAGAAAGAACAGACAATATCCCCTACATTACTCAAATTTAAGTTTGCAGTAATATTTTCTGGAGACAGAGCAGAAAGGATACAAGCCATGCTATGAGGTAAAGCAGAGTTTGAATCCAGTTTAGCCAATGATTACTTATGTGAATTTAAACCTTCATGTTCTCCATCTAGAAATTTGGGATAATAATGCTTACCTGGTAGTCTTGTGAAAATTAAATGTGAAAGTGAATGTGAAGGAGTGTTTCTCCCTCTGAGCTCAGAGGTACACAGCAAATGATCCCTCTCTTTTTTTCTTTCCTTACCAGAACAATTGATTTTCCTTTCAGTTGACTAATCAGCCTAATTGAAATTATTTAATTATAGGATTTATAATCTTACATACTTCTTACTGTTCATTTCACCTCTCTTTTTTACTCCTAGTAGTAATTTGTCTCACAAAAAAGTTTATAAATCCCTTGTTAAACTTTAGGAATAATTAAAAAGTACAAATTACTTCAGGTGCTTTTACAAAGTGTAGTGTGTGTGTGTGTGTGTGTGTGTGTGTGTTAGATTAGTTCATATATTTAAGCCAGAAGCAGGTAACCTTGCTGGAGAGGAGACAAAAGGAAAAATTACTGAGAAAGACTGCTACTTGTATCCTTCGGCTACGTGTCATTGTTTATCATGATGGCAAATGGGGATACTCTCATTCAGTCAGCTCCTGTTTGCAAACATCTTATAATATAAAATATGAAAAAGAGTTATGTTACATACGGGTGGCAAAACAAACAAAGCAAGAGGTGTCATACCTTTATATTTCAAATTTGAGAAATTTAATTATAGGACACATATTTCTTTTCCTGTTTCAAAGCTTATGTAAGTTCCTTACAGGCTAGTTTGAGAAATGACTGATCATTGTTTTTTTAATGTGACCATGTGAAAAGGGTTTTGATTGGCCCTGAGGTGCAGCAGGTAAGAACACTGTGGCCCAACCTGGGCTGGGCCTGTCACTCCTTCTCAAGTATATCGGGCTTTTTGAGATAAGAAGCTTGGAATTATTAGTCTCCCCTCCCCCATTCTCTTGAGAAGGGAGAAGGGCTGAAAATAGAGTTAATGATCTATCATGTGTATGTGATGAAGCCGCCATAAAATCTTTGTTTATGTTAAAAACAAAAAAGGAAATTTTGATTTTGTTAGACATTAAATTAGTTTATAATTATGTAATGTGTGGTCAACACTGATATGATTAGGATTCATACCAATATAATTGTGAAGGCATGTTATTACTTATTTGCTAGCCTGAACATCTTGACAACAATTACTAGAAAATTCTGTCCATTTCATAGCATTTTTTAAAGCATCCTTGTTAAGGTTCTTGAATTTGATACAGCATAAAGATAATTTTTAAAAAGCACTTAAGAATAATGGATTTCAAGATATGGAACACATTACTAAATTAGTTTATTCAGTGTATATTTATGGAACATCTGTGATGTTGTAGGCACTGGCTTGAACATGGGTAGATTGCCAGATAAAATACAGGATGTTCAGTTAAATCTGAATTTCAAGTGAACAGTGAATAATTTTTTACCATAGTTGTGTCCCATGCAGGATGAGATGGAGCCCATCAGAACCATTTTCACTGGGTAATATTGAAGGGAGTAATTAGCCATTTTTCCAATGTAGACCATAAGGAACTTGTAAAAGCTTTGGAGAAGTAAAAGAAAAATGTGTGCCCTATAATGATTGCTCATTCTGAAAACCCTAGGTATGGGTATGTAGTGATTAACACAACATGTATTATGTCTACCCTCAGATTGCAGTTGGTGGCCAGATAAAGAAGTATAAAACTACAAAAATAAAATACATAATTACAAATTGTGGTGATAAGAATCAGGTAGTAAAAGGCATATTGGAGTATCAGGTATTCTTAGAAAGCGAGCAACATGTACAAAGTCCAAAAGTCAAGATGGATATTGGAATAGCCAAGGAACTGAAAAAGGAGGTCACTATGCCTGGAGCCCCGAGGACATAGATGAGAGTTGAGAAGATGATTCTGAAGATATCTCAAGGGCCATGTAATACACATCTTTAGACATCATTAAGGCCTTTGATCTTTGTCTTAAAATTGATGGATTCACTCAGAAGGAAGAAACAGTCAGTTACAAATGTGATTCATGCATAATAGGATGAATTGTGATTCAAGCACAATTAGGTGGGGAACAACAATTAGCTTTTTGTCCATATAAAAGATTATGGAAATTTGCATTGAGGAAGTAAAACTGGATATGGAGAAAAGTGTAAAGATAAAATAAATATCTAGGAATCAAGATAGAGAGGATGTAGGAATTGATCGTGAAAGATGAAGAAAAAGAAGGAAATAAGAATGATTCTGAGGTTTCTAACTGGAACAGAAAAATGCAGAAGGATAGAGGTGGAGAAAATGTGTGGGAGCATCAGAGCGTGGTTTTGGATGTATTAAGCTTTATACTCCCCAAGAGTTATGCACATAAATAGCAAGCAGTCAGATATATGAGACTATTGTTCAGAAGAAACATATGGATCAAAATTTTTAGCACATACCTGATTTTCAAAACTGTTTATTTATTTATACATTATGAAATAATTGAAGTTGGTAGGTTAATCACATCACCAATCAGTTAGGTGAACAAAGTTTTAATCTAACACATGCGTATTTTTTGTCAAAAACTATAAGTAACATATCAAATCCATGATTCCTTGGATAATTTTGTTATGCATGAGGACATTTTACCTTCATAGACCAAAGAATTTACTTTTGTGCTCAGGCATCCCCTAGTGTTCAGAACTAAGTCTTCTACACAACCGTTGAAAGCATGGAAGATGTACATGGTATGGGTTTTATGTATTTAATGCCAGTATGTGAGTTCCTTTCAGCAATATGGTGAATAGTCACTTACTAGTTTTTGAAAATCCTTTAGCAGTCAATTAAAATAATTTTATCCCTTAATTAAATTATTTCATGGAAGTAAACATCTATCCTTTATGGTGTAAGCCAAGGAAGCTCTTACCCCTTATACAATATTAGAATATTTAAAAGATGAATTCATGAAAGAATGAAAATATCAGCTGCATTAAGGAGTTGACTATTAAATCTCTCTAATGTCTTTCAGTCTTGTGAAGAGCTTGGCAGCTGGTCAATCACTATTTTGTCAAATTAATGTTCACTGGCCTTATCATGGAAAAGTCCTCAATTCTCTATTTCAGTGTCTATAAGGACTTCCAGACGAACTTATGTGAATATCATTCTTACAAGAACAATGATCTAAACTTGGAGTCAGAATCTATATATCATGTTCGTGCTCAGTTGGGTATTTTTCATTTCGGTTGAAGAGCACATCCAAATTATGAATAATGAATAATAAAACATGAAAATATTTGAATATAATGTAGAAAGATTTAAAATACTAGAGATGTGGTCTTTATACATTTCCCCTAATCAAATATCATAAGCATTTCTTTCAAAACAAGCAGTTTGTCAGATATTATCAAATAACTTGACTCATTTAGAACAAAAACATGTGTTAGGAAGAGCTTCAGGTGGTTTCTTGAAAAAAGACCTTAACATGAAATCTGATAAAGGTAGTACAAAGACACAAATTATAGCTTAGTCTTACTCATAAATGTAGATGCAAAAATTCTAAATTAAATATTTTCAAGGAGAATCTAGCAGTTTATCAAGATTATGACCAAGTAGGACTTATTTCTGAAATTCGATTTTTTTAAAAATCAATGTAATTCACTTCAATCAAAGTATTTCAAGAGAAAATTATATAATCATTACACAAATGGTAATAAGAGCATTTAATGACAATCAGCAATCGTTCTTATCAAACACTCTAAGAAAAATGAGAAAAGAAATAAAATATACAAAAAGATTTCCATAGCAAACAGTGTTCTAAAATGCTGGTAAAGTGATTCCATTAAAGCCTGAAAGAGAATATGGATGCTTTGACTAATATTATTCAACATTGTTGAATTTAGGAAAAATGATAAATGAAAGATCAATATAAAAAATCAAGAGCTTTCTCTATATTAGCAGTAACTAATAACAGAAAGGGGTACTATTTCACTCACAATAACAATGAACGCTATAAGCTATTTATAAATAGATTTGAAAAGAATGGTGCCTTATAAATATGAAGAGAGGTTATCGTATTTTATTAAAGTACACAAAATAAAACAATAATAGCAAACACATTGTGTTCCTTATGGGCCAGGCTTTGCACTTATTATTTGATACTCATAGATTCCTATGAAGCAGATAATATTATTATTTCTATTTTAAAGAACAAGAAATAAAAATTCAAAGAGGCAGCATAACTTTCCCAGGGTCACGCAGATAAAAAGTGTCAGAGCCAGGAATTGAAGCCAGGTGGTCTGGTCCAAGATTCATGCCCTTAACCATTAAGCAACACTGCTTCTGTCTGGCCCAAGAGGACATATATCTCAAACGGGAAGTCTTAACAGTATGATAATATTAATTCTTAAATTCACATATAAATGTAATGTCTCTTGAATACGATGACTTAATAACATAACAGATCAATTCTCAAAATTTATACATAAATGTAATGTATAAAAATCTCTGGAAGGGGGCATGCTGGATAAAAGGATTGCAGATTCACATGGAAGAAAAAAATATTTGAGAGCCAATTAAAGGTTTTTGTTTTGTTTTAAGAAATGATGAAGATACCTGACTTAGCAGATACTAAAACTTTGCTTATAAGGACACACACAAGCTTCCTGCTAACTTTCTAGAACTAGAAAAATAATTCTCCATTAACTAGTGCAACATAGATAGAATGGACTTTTTAAAATGTGTTATTTAGGTATTAGGCTGCTGGGTTTGTCAGATTCTTATTCCAAGTTATATCAAGGGCAGAAGTACCAGTATAATATTTCTAGAAAACTGTATATCTTGAAAACACAACTCAAAGAAAACTGTTTGAACATCGCTTGTGTTAGTTAACAAAACCCATGTACATATCCAGAGAAAGGTGAAGTCTTGTTCAAAACTGCCTCTGGCCTATGTAATGTGGACTCATAATGAGGGTCTTTCAAATCTGTATTCATCGACCCTGCAGTGTGGACACCTGATTAGTGTACTTCAAATGTTAACTAAAAGCCCCTAGTGTGTAGATTAAATCAACACATATTCACCTCATGCTGTCTACATTTAAGTATTTTCAAGCAAGTCAGAGACAATGAGACTAGACAGTTATTGTAAGAAATTGTGAGAAATGAGAGAAATAATCAACAGGTTCACTTTACATCTGTTTTATAATGAGTTGTCAAGTTGATTAGCTAAGTAGTGAGTTGATTAGTTAATTAAAATATTCATATATGTCTGTAAAATTCTAGTATAAGGTAACATTACAGTTTGATCTGGTATGAGCTACCAATATATCCCCTCAAGAATGTTGTTGAAAACATCTAGGCAACTAGTGAGCTACCTTAGAATTGGTTATATATTTGGTGCTTTGGTTGAGTCCTCATGTGCCTCCAAATTATGCACTGATTATCTTATTACCCTGGTCACAATGTCATAGGTTGAGTTTGCTAGGATATAGACTGAGACAGAGATTAGCATGCAGGGCATTTATTAAGACTTACTCTTGGGACCAACATTTACAGAAGGGAAGAGAAGAGTGCAGAATTTGTTAGTGGGAGAAGTGGAACGTGAGCCGATCCCATAGCAAGTTTAGGAGCTAAGATGGCCCCACAGTTGTCTTGAGTTGGCTGCCTCATGAAGGAGATGAGACTTTGATCAACACTTTTTCTTCAACTGAGGCAGTCCCCAAAGAGAGCTGACAGCTGAGGAGTGTCTTCTAGTAGCAGTCCCAGCAGCTGGGAATCTGAATGGTGGTGCAGAGGTCACCACATATACGCTGATCTAAATAAACTTTTGTTGATATTAGGGTTGGGTACTAACTCCAGACTACTATCAATCTCTGTTTATAGTTCCCTAACGTTTAGACTTGAAGGCAGAGATTCAACGTGAAGCATGAGCATAAACTCTAGAAGTGTTCCTATGTGAAAAGGAAGATATCCACCCTGGTTCTGGTGTATATTTCCATCATTTTTGAAAATTTACTTTTGGATCCTTCCTTAGCTAGCCTAGGGATTTGTTCTTTATGGCAAGTTGGAGAGAGTCCTTTGACAAAATATCACAACTTCTAGTCTGGTTAGTCTCTGCCGAATTCCCCCAGTGTGCCCGTTTCACTGCCCAGAAACTTGTGATGATTATTTCTTTTCAGAAAGAGTAGGTAAACTGCTAACAGCCACATTCCAGAGATATTCCATTTCTCTGGAATTTTGCTGTTAGCAGTTTAAACCATGCTAGATATAAACTCACTTTACAATTACAGTATTAATATGAGTATATAATGGTGTTTTTTTTGTTGTTTTTTTTTTTTTGTTTTTTTTTTTTTTGCTTTCAAATCTTGGCCAGTAAGAATGTAAAAAGAATTCTTTCTGAAGGTTATAGATTTTCCAAGGCCATTGGTTAACCAGCCCAAAATAAACTTTCCAAATGACCTCTGCCATATGATTTTGAAGTTTGGTTTTACTAAAATCTCAGGATTTTTTTTGTATGTGTCCAAGAGCTGGGAAGCTACAGATGAATATGACCCAGGAGTAGAATAGCCAGGTAATATACACGATATCCAGTTAAATTTGAATTTCAAATAAACTTTATTTATTATTTATTTATTTATTTATTTATTTATTTATTTATTTATTTATAGTGTAAGAATGTCCCACACAATATTTGGGACATACTTATATTAAAAAAAAAATGTTTATCTTATACTCAAATTCTGTGCTTCTGTATTTTTATTTACAAAATCTGGCAACACTACTCAGATGTCTTTCTTCTACAAGGCAGTACCTTGCACTTGAACCTGGCTTCTGTCTTTGTAATTCTCTCCAAATTATACCTTGTTCTGTACTCATAACATACAGAGTGCGTGTCAGCAAGATGTTGGCCTCTGTGATTTGGATTCTGTCTAAATTTCCAGCCCATTTTTAGCAACTTGTTATCTGAGACCATAATCCTCCCCATGACCTCCCTTGTCAACTTTCGTAAAATATGTGGCTATCAAAAAGGCTTTGTATAAATGACTTTCTTTTGGCAGTAAGTAAAAATGTAAGATTTTGTGTTTGTCCTGACCAGGTTAAACTGCAAACAGCCCTTGAAGGTATTGTAGTCAAAAGCACTAGGAAACCTGAGGGTCTAAATCACCAGTCAGTGATGGCAATCTTGGTGAGGATTTGGATTTTGCTAGGCCACTGACTTCCGGTACTCTGTAAACCAAAAGGTAGGTAGGGTCTCCATTGACTCTCTGGTTAAATTTTAGGACAATACATAATCAATGAATGGGTGCATACTAATGACTGTCATCTTGCCAGCCACCCCTAAATCTTCCAACATTATGTAGATTACTAGTGAGATCAAGGAACCTCTAATATTTTATCAGCAAGGAGCCCTGTGATGGAACTAAATAGCTGATTGTAGATGAAGTTGGAAAATTACCTAGATTGTGATTTAGTCATCAAACTACATTTTAAAACATTTTCCCTTAGATAAACAGTGATACAGTTTATGGACTGTGAAAATATTTTTCATTGCAAGTAATTTAAAATGTAAAATAAAAAAGAAAGCTATTTGTAAATATTTTTAAATGAAATATGCATTTCAAATTGTTAGCATAATGGCCAAAAAAATCAGGGAATGTTTCATAGGTATTTTATATATACATATAAAATTTGTTTTTATCTTGTCTCTGTATTATCTATCATCTATCTATCTCTATCTAATTACCTATATTTACTTAGAAAAAATTGTTAAAAGGAAAACAGCTAAGAACTATCCTGGATTCATGGGAAATTTATATTTGTATTTTCTTCTCTATGATTATATCTATTTTCTAACTTTTCTAGAATAAGCTAATATTAGTTGTCAAATTATGAGAAGATAATTAATATTTATCAGACTAAGACTAATAAGTTTATTTCTATTAACAGCATTTTGTATTCTAACATTGTTATGCTATTATTCAACGTCATCAAAAATATTTGTTCAACCAACATTCATTCTCTCATTCAGGCATCCAATAAAGAGGTTTCAATGTCAATTACATGCAAGCATACTGCTAGGTAAGGTTGGTATAGAGATGAGAAGGATGTGATTCCTATTGTCAATGACGTCACAGTCCAGAAAAAGTCATTTAAAGAGTAAAACAATCATACCACATGAGAGTCAACATTTCCACAGAATTAGATAAATATAAAAGAGGAATCAACCAAGCTTACCTGGAGGAACTGGGGAGGTTTCTAGAAGGATGAGACAGTAAAGTAAGGCCTCCTATCAGGAAGGTGGACATTTTAGGAAGAAATATCTATGTTTTTAAGGCTTAGATATTAGTAGTTTATGTACTCAATGTTCTATTGGACAGTTAGGCATTTCCTATACTTCACTATTATAAATATCATGATGAATACCCTAGAAACTAAATCTTTGAGCACATCTATGCTTACTTTTAGGTGGAAGAAGTGTTCTAGAAAAAAAAAAGCAAGGTTAATTGCTTCTAAATAGTCTTAAGTCTTCAGATACAATTTGCCAACTACAATTCAAATGATTATATTGATTTACAGTTCTGTCTACCCATCTACAGGGAGTGAAAACAAAACAAAATACGGCATAAAATTCAAATAGAGAATAAAATAAAATAAGTGAAAAAAAATTAATAGGACTAAATTAATAGCATAGCATTAATTTAAAATAGATGAAAATCATGAAAAAGAAAGTGGACAAAGCAGATATACAAATGTATTGAATGACAAAACAAAATAAACGTCTAAAAGAGCTAACCGAAAAATAAAAAGAAAAAGATTATACCAGTTCCTTAACTTTTAGGTTTTATGCAGGCTATGATTCTGGTCACTTGTTCTTTTTTATGACCTAGCTCCTACATATTTTTTACATTTAAGACTATTTTATTGTTAAAGCAGTTTTAAATTCCTAGCAAAATTAAAAGAAAGATACAAATTTCCCATACCCCCTTCTGCCCCACAGAGTGGTACACTAGAGTGGTATATTTGTTAGAATTGATGAACTTACATTGACATATTACAATCACCCAAAGTCCATAGTTTATATTACAGTTCACATTTGGTATTATACATTCTATGTGTTTGGACACGTGTATGATGACATATATCCATCATTACAGTATCATGCAGAGTATAGTATCACTGCCCTAAAAATCCGAAGTTCGGCCTATACATTGTTTATTAAGGATGCTTTTGACTCTGAAATCCTGCAAAACTATACCTTGAGTCATGAATTGTTGCCCCCCACCTCAAATATTTGACTATAAATTTATAAGTAATTTTAAGGATCCTCATTTTCTGCTTAAATTTTTTCCTAATTGTGATTTCACGTACAAGATCTTCCATTTATTATGCCTTATTTCAACCCGGACTCTCTTTGCTTGGTCTAATATAATAAGTAGCACAACAGATCAAAACAGGAGAGTGTAATCATTATGATGATGAACTTTGATCATAGACCTGAGTTTGAGTCCAAATTATGCCACTTACAAATTATGTGGCTTTGGCTAAGCTACCTAAACTATCTGTTGTAAATAAGACATAATCTTAATACCTACCACACTTATTTGTTATAAGGAGTACATTAGGTAATGTATGTTAAGCAGTGCTTCACGTATATGTTTGATAAATATTAGCAATTGCTATTACCTACCAGGTTTGCCAAACCCATAATAGAATGTCTTTGCCTTCCCATCACTTCCCATTCCCACATCAAGAACATTAGCCCTTTTTGGTCACTGTAATTAAAGCATTATTGCTGTTACCATGTCAATTTCTTGAACAGCTTATCCAAATTACTTCCTCTTCAAGCCTCCAAATTCTATTTAATCAGCGGATTAAGTTTCTCTTTGTTTTACAGAAAATAAAGGCTGGCTAGTGTGAATTTCCTTATTTATTCTGATTTTTGCTTTAAGACAGGTCAAGTAAGAGACTTAAGAAATGAGCTTTCATAATTTTGCAATTCAATTTTGATATATAATTATTTTTATAAAGCAAAAGCAGCATTCATTTTTGTTTAGACTCACTCAGAAAATAATAGCCAATGATGAAGAAAGATATCTTCTCAAGGTGAGTCTTTAGAGTAACTACAAAAGATACAAAGATCAACTTTTACTATTGGCATACAGTATAGTCAGGCTAGCCTGACACAAGAAGTGAAAAATGGTCCCTTATTCTGTTGTGTTTTGAGGGGTGATAAAAACACACCACTTTACTGAAAATAATTATTTGCAAAAAGGCAATCCAACCTTGCCTGGTTTGTGCCAAAATGATACTGGAGCCTACTTGAAGGAGCTCCTGCTGGCTTGCAGTGGGATACTTTGAGAATGAAAATAACTTTGGCTGCTTAAAATACTTTGCATACATATATAAAAAATCATGATGAGAAGGTAAGAGAGAGACACATAAAACAATACTCGTTGGACTTTTGGAAGTTGTACCAACTCATTACTCAGAAGATTGATGATAAGAGGTGCAAGGAAGGAAAAAGTTTTATTCAACTCTCTTGGGGTTCCTGGCTGAGTCTGAAAATTAAACTGACAAAAGAGATTAACAAGAGAAAAGCATATAAGTTTATCCAGTATAAGTTTGACATTACATGGGAGTCTTCAGAATGAAATGAAGACCTGAAGAAACAGTTAAACCTGAATATTTTTATGCTAGGTGTGATTAAGAAATATGTATATGTATAGGCGTTATAGAAATATGACAGGTTAAGGAGTATGAGTTAAGTGTGGTAAACTAGGTGAAACTTAGCAAGGCCTGTTAGGATTCTCTTGGCATCCCTTTCCTTCAAAGATAATGCTGCTCCTTTCCTCTGGGGTAAAGGG
Source organism: Rhinolophus sinicus (assembly GCF_036562045.2). NCBI lineage: Eukaryota > Metazoa > Chordata > Mammalia > Chiroptera > Rhinolophidae > Rhinolophus > Rhinolophus sinicus. The sequence goes on along the minus strand of NC_133758.1, from coordinate 36,117,549 downwards.
TGGCGGGGAGGGTTACCTCTCATGTGAGGGTTTTATGTCCTGTTTCAGGGTCAAAAAGTAGGGTGTTGTGGGGACAAGGTCATAGTAACTACCTGCTTCTGCAGTTTTCTTAGACTCTTTTAGCTGAAAATATTCACTATGCCAAGTTTCCATATTTTGGGGTAGTGTGTCCTGAACCCCATCAGTGGGAAATCCTTAAGCATTTATCCTGCATTTTCTGTATGAAAAATATTTCAAGGGGCAGCGCTAGTTTTAGTGTATGAAGCAAAGTCCTACACAGAAAAATCCCATCTAATAATAGTAGAAGGAATGATATAGGATGAGAAAAATCACCATTTTTTAAATCTTAATGAAATAATTAACCTATTCAATGGTGGCTATCATTGGGTAGTGAAGAAAATTGGTGAAAGTTGATGAGGTACTCTTCACATTGGGCGACAACTTTGCTTCCCAAATCACCAATGTGCTTTTCTTAAAAGGAGGTTTTGAATAAACCTCAGGCTTTCTTCAGTTTGTTCCTATCTATATTGCATCCTATATTACTTGATCAGAGTTTCTCTTTAGTCCCCGAATCTACAAAGGTTCCCCCCCCCTTTTTTTTTTTTTTTTTTTGTCATTTTAGTTAGTAGGAAAGGAACATGGATGAAAATAGGAGTCTGATACATGTTTAAGTCAAAATCCTACGTGGAAGTAAATTTAATCTTTAATTAATTAAATTTTTTTTTAAAGCTAGCAATCACCTTAAATATACTCTTTTAATTCTGAATTGCACGTATACAATATGTATATCTATAATATTTTTTATTTTACTTATATTTCCAAACAAACAGCATTCTTTGAGTCATAGCATGGTTTGTAACCTAGAAATCAAAATAAAGAAGTTGCATTACGCTTACTCTCTTATTACTCGAAAATACAAAATAAATAGATAAAAGCTATAAGAAGACTGTCTACAGATTTTTGCCCCACCATGGCAGTATTTGTTAAAATAGTCTTAAATGCTGTTTATTTCCCCTGTTAGTTTCTCACAACTAATTCTGTTAGTTAAGCTAACTTACCTTCAGCATATAGAATCATGCATTAATAGTTGGCTCAACTCTTTTAAGGAATTCCGTAGAAAGTCTCTCTGAGCATAGACATCTCGAAAGATTTGCTTAAGAATAGAAGGTCCCCGTGTGTACCCTGAGAGTCTCACTCAGTACAGTCTAGCCATGGCCTTATAGCAATGATAGTTCTTTTTCGCCAAAGGGACAATCACTCCATTAACTTTGAATTGAAGCTTTTAGAGATAATTATGGCTTAGAGCAAATAAAACTCTTTGAGAGAGCTTCTGGGATAACTGGGCAATCTCTGACACAACACATGGGTTCTTGCTTAGGGAATAACCAAGCTGAAGGCAGGTGAAACCATGTATGGTTTATGGGTTTATGCTTTGAGAGTGGGTCTCAAGTTAACTACTTTTTGAGAAAACTAAAATCTTATTGGTATTTGACAGGAAAAGCAACCAACCCCGCCCCCAAAGAAATCCCTACATGCTTTAAAATCTACCATATAACTGTAAAATAAATTGAATAAATAAAAAGCAAACCATGCTTCCCTTCGCATGAATGCATTCCACATTTTACTGATCGACGTGCAGTGCTGGATATCCAGGATATTCCTTACCAGTACAAACACTGCTGCATATACCTTGGAGTGGTAAATTATACCTTGGAGTGGTATAAATTTGCATATCCCAAATTTATACCCTAGGCCACTCCAAGGTATATGCAGCACTGCTGGGTCATAAGTCCAGCATGTATTTATGTAGACCACATGCCAACTTGCTCTCTGGTGTGGCTGCCCCAGTCTACACTTCCAGAGCAGGGCGCCTTCTATAGCTGCTAATTCCTACCCTCACTTGACATTTTTCATTTTTCTAACATTTTTCCAGTGACATCTTGTTGTCTTAATTTTCTTGAGTATTGTGGACTCCCTTCATGTGATGGTAAGTTCTGAGGAGTTTTGTTTCTGAAAAGTGCATGTTTCTATCCTTTTGTTGAATAATTACGCTGGAATATGATACCAAATTCTTGCTTGCAAAGAAGTGGTAGTGGGCATTTTTAAAGACTGTTTTCTCAACTTGTGGTATCTCTCTTTTCTATCGACATCTGAGATATTCTTATATAACCTAGTTTGTAAAAGTTCTTTTTCAGAGGAATATCAAGTTGAAAGAAGAGATTGTATGAGCACAGAAAGTGCTTCAGGCATATCTTCCCCTGGAAAAAATAACGAAAAATGAAAGGGAATATGTAAGTTAGGGTCCCATTAAAGGTGATGAAGCCAGGGGAGAGTAAAAGTATTTTAACTATATTGGGTCAGCCCTAGAATGCCTAGCAGGTTGAATGACTTGTGCTATCATATAAATAGGATTAAGTATGAAAGTCCAAGGAAAAATGTATTCTTTTTCCATAGCTAACCCACGCATATCAACTTTTAAAAGTTTTTTGGTTTTTTTTGAGTTTGCCATTAAGTGAGAAATGACTTTTAGAATGGTTGAAAAGAGCTTCAAAATAACTAAAATGTATCTCAGCATCCTAGATGGAAGCAAAAGAAACTATCTTTCTGGTCCAGTGAATAATCTACTGACCAAGAAAGGAAATTTATCCACTGTATTCCTTTGATCTATCAATTGTCTTACATGAATTCTTTCTGAATATCCGTACATTCACCAAGCCTTGAATTTTACAACCCTAGGTGTTTTCAAATTTGACTTGTCTTCTCTACTTGTGCCACTTTTGCTCCAGTCCAGGATCCTATCATCCCTTGCCTGAAATAGCTCCTGCTTTGGCTTCCCAAACCTGTCCCCAGTCCTGCTTCCCTAAAAATAATAAAATAAATAAATAAATAATAATTCCACAGTGGTGTCACTGGGATGCAGCTAGAATGCAAACATGTTACTTTCTTCTCAAAACTTGTTTAATGATTGTTCTCAGCAAAAGGCACAGATATGCTCAAATGGTAGACCTTCCAAGACATCATTCCCTTCCACCTGTCCACCGTACTTCTCCGCACTTGCGTGGCTTAGCTGGTTATAGCTCCCTAGAAACACCAGGCTGCCTCTTTCTCTTTAGTTGTCTATGGTCACTCTGCTCTCTCTGCCTGGCCGGCCCTCCCCCCTCCTCTTAGCTTCTCTGGAACAATCCTATTCGCTCCACCAGGCTCAGGTCTGGGGCGGTCAGCTGTTGGTCCTTCTTCCCACTCATGCGAGCTAAGTATCCTAGGGTACACCCAAAGCACCCATGAAAATGTCAGTTCCTGGATTTAGCAGATTATGTTTGAACTTTCTCTTTATGTCTATCTGAGGCTCCAGTGTAAGTGTTCTTCTGCAAGGGAAATGTGATTTATTTATCTTTAGGTAGATACTGAAAATTTTATTATAAGGCAGGCAGTGGAATTCCTTTGAGGAAGACAGTGGTTTTGGATTAATAAGATACCTTAATGGTTGAGAGGATTTTAAGAACAAAAATATCTAATATTAAATTTTACATCTTTTATTGTACTGACCACTAATATGATTGCCTTCTGGTGTGTTAGATCTTCAGTAAAGCACACTGTTAACATAGTCTCAAGCTAGTAAACTTTGTGAAATAAATTTCTTAGAGTCTGTTCATAGCAACATTGTATGGAAAAACAGATATACCCAAAGGTGGGAAAATACAGAGAAAATAAAAAGAATTCACTGGAAGCAGAAACTGGTTGTCCTGGAGAAACATAAGCTCTAAAAATTTCAAGAAATATATAGAGTATTTATTAGATTTCCTATTGTAGGTAATTTGATGTTGTAGCCAATTTTGGCTTAAAAGGTAAAGGAAAGGAGGGTAAACTAGAAGACATAGACAAATTAATATTTCATAATATGAGAAAGTAAAATGCTAAATAAAATATAGCAGAAAACAAAACAGCATAGGTAGGATGTCCTTTTCTGTATCAAAATAGTTTACATACATGAATAAAGAAAGAATATAACAAAATATTAATAGTTTCTCAGGCTGCTACATTTTATTTATGTTTTTATGCTTTTCTATAGTTGCCATATTTAATAAAATGACTACTGCTTTTTATCAGGTACATTTTTTGAGCAAAAAATTTAAAAATGATACTATTATTGATGGTTTTACACTAAAAAATCATATATCAAGAGCCAGTTGTTGATGTTTGCCACCTATATATTTTCACTTGGAAAAATGTTTTTGCCCAATCTAAATGGTACTGGGTGAAGTTTAGGGAGTGTGTGCCGCTCTACTTCTCCCAAATTCTCCTTTGACATTTGCTGAAATCCCACTTGAGGCCAATTAGAAGAAGAATATCTTTGATGCCATTCTCAGCTCTACTTTTGAAATCTATCTCCTTTATTTCCAAGCCCCTGGAAATGCCTTAAGCTTCCATGCTGGGTTCTCTGATTTCATTCCTGGCTGTCCAGTGGCATTTCTTGTTCTCCATTACAATGGCTTTCCTCCTATTTGCCTCTAGTGAAAACATTATTTAATCAGTGACTTATTTCCTCAGTCTCTTATACTCCTTTTGGAGATAAGGTAATTTGGAAAAATAAATCCTTCATAAGTGTTACTTCTCTTTAAGTCATCTTTTTATAGAGTTATCTTCTACCTCACTATCTCCACATTGACTCATTGCTGTGTTGATTTTGCCTAAGAAATATCTCTCAAACCTGTGAACTATTCCCTTGGGCATGGCCTGCAGGGCCTCATTATTGTTTGTTTTATCTCTTCCAAGGATCTGCTAGCTGGTCTCCATTTCTTTTCATGTTCTCTCCCATTTTTGTTTCCCTAACAGCCCCTAGAATTTTCTTTATGCAATATAGATAGGATTATCACATCCCCTTTCTTAAAAAAAAAGAAGAAAGAAAGAAAAAAAGGCAACTTTGATGATACAGTGGCATGTTCAGAAATATTATATTGCTGTAGAATATACTTCAAATCTCTCAGCATAGCACATAAGACTTTTTTGATTCAATCCAGGTGGACTTCACTATCAGCTTTTGCCGTTCCTTTCACTCCCTAATACTCCCTAGACATTTTGTTTTCTCAAACTACAGTACGTGCTTTCCATATGCTATTTCCTCCGCCAAGTATTACTCACTGATGCATCTACCGAATAATTCCTGTCCATTCTTTAAAACCTAGGCCATTTAATCTATTCCATGTGTGTTTTTCTCTCCCTCATTCCTAGCTCTCTCTGTCATGCCTACCTAGCACTCTCCCCTTTATCTATGATGCTACCTAAAACATTGCAGTGTAATTATTTACTAATATATCTGTCTTACCATTATTTCCTGAGGTCACTGAAGATCTATATATCTTGTCATCTTGGTAGTTACAGAGCCAGAATATAGTATTTTCTAAATAAATGGTTGGGAGATGAGATACTATAAATGAAAATTGAGTTGAAGTGTGGAATTGTTTAGGAAGCATCTTCTCAGAGTAATCTAATGTGACAATACAATTCCTTTTTCCCTAGCATTTAAGAATATGATAGTAGGGAGGATTTGCTGGAAGGAAGCTCTCCTTTTGGGATGCTTGCTTATTCTGTAAACATATTCAGTTGCTTCCCCTCACGCTCTGATACTGAGTTTTCCCTGAGGATTTGGCCCTGAGCTTTAGCAAACTTTTTCTGTAAAGTACCAAATAGTAAGTATTTCAGGCTTTGCTGGCTATCACAACTACTCAACTCTGCTGTGGTGGCTAGGAAAACGTCAAAGACAGCATGTAAATGAATGTCTGATCCTATTGTAATGACACTGTTCATAAAAATAGGGAGTCGGCCAGATTGGGACCGTGGGCTGTAGTTTACTGAACTTTAGTCTAGATTGAGGGTTTAGGTTAACATAGCTAGACCCCTGGCCCAGATAATGGTGAGTTTAGCCTTAATACATCTGCCAAGGTGTGAAGTAGCACTGAGCTGTGATATTCCAGGCTTTTTGTGACAAGTGGTACATATGACATCAGACAATTAAGTTCATGAACTCATCCTAGAAAAAGTGCTACATATCTCTTTGCTGAATATCACTACGGTCACCTTTGAAGTACTCCCCTTGGGAAGCTATGCACCAACGCCAGTGCAAATCAGAGATGGTGCTCTGAAATCCTCTGTATCATATTGCCACTTCTGAAATAAGTTCTAAACTACCCCACTGTCTCCAGCAAGAGATGCCCTGCCTTTCAGAAGCCACGCTTGCAACCGCTCCTCCCAGGGGGCATGGGACTAAGTACAGACTAGATTTCTCAAGCACTGCTTTGGAATCCTTGCTTGGAGAAGTTGTTTGTTGTTGCAGATCTCCGCAGCCATCACAGCACAGGTGGCCACAGCAGCAGGTTTGCTCCTTCACCCCAAGCTATTTGACAGTGTGCTCTTCTTCTTCCTACTCCTGTCACCTCACAGGGAGAACCATTTGAAGGATTTCTGGAAGAATATATAGGGATGATTCCTAATACATGTGCACACACACACGTATATGTATTAAGTACTTCAGAGGCATGCAATATTTCAAATTACATTTTAAAAAGTCTTTTGTTTCATGAAATACAGACCATGCCTTTTGTGATGCTTCACTCATAGTATGTTCTCCACACTATAGCGAGTGACCCAAACAACTATTTATTTTAAGATTAACAGTGATGCCCTTAGTAACCGGCAAGAAATGACATATTATTAAGAAGAGCAAAAGTAGTAATTTGAGGTGCAGAAGAAACAATATTATTTGTTTACACTTCTTACGATCAAATTCAATCATGAGGAGAGGGTGTATCATGAACAGTTTTAGTAGCATTTTTTATGCATTCGTGCAGAGATCAATTAGTCATTGTAGAACCCAACAGAGAGGTGATCAAACTTCTGTTTCTCTGGCCTTCTTATTTCCATGGTGCTCCTGATTATTTGTGTCCAGTTTTCATTGCCCTCTCTTGCCTCTGAGGAGGAAGTACTTTTTAAAAAGTGCTCTCCTTGTGCATCACCTTTCCTGTCATCTTGCTTCATGATTCTGCTCTCGCCATGGTGAGTGAGCACCTTCTGAAGCAGCACCTGCCGGGAAACAACTGTTTTTGGAGATCTCAATGTGACATCCAGAAAACAGATGAGCTGAAGAAAGACTGTCATTTTACTTGGTAAGACAAGTTCAAGGTAGCCCGTAAAATTTTGTAAGAGACCTAAGCCAAAGTACGTGAATTAGGAACTCTTCTGTTTTTAAAATTCTATTTCTTTTATTATTCTGTCATACTTTGGGCTCTTTTCCACATATACGTGTTAAATTAAAAATTCTAAATCTATAAAACTCCCAAGACATCCTCAAAATTGTGAATAATTTATATATATATATATATATATATATATATATATATATATATATCCTGTGCTGCAGTTATCTTCAAGATGCCAGTTATTTTCCAGTAAATGTTAATTTGAGGAGGGCAGATTCTCGATAGTATGGTCAGATTACTTGCTGTGGGAAAACTTCCCTAGCAGGCAAAATTAACATTGGCTGTTGTTTGCTCTAAGGAAGTATAATGATTATATTCTGGAAATTTATTGTATTAGTGGTTCCATTCTAATGCTATAATTGGAGCATGTGATTTTTCTTTAATTGGAGGCAGTGCACTTAAATCATCAAAAGAAACATTCTTGAATTTTTACAGGAATTTTTTAAAAGTGAGAAACAGGACCCCAGTTTTAGTCAATATTTTTATGTGCTCACCCACATATGATCAAGGTGTAATATCTTGCTTAAATGAACAACTGATTAATCTTGACAATAAGAATGTCACTAGAATGCATTTAATACAGTGTTGATTTTTCACTCTGTAAACATCAGATGTTTTTTAGTTTTCTGCAACATATGTGTTAACTTGCACAATTATACAATAAAGGTTTACACTTATATTTTAAAAATAATTTAAAAACATCTTTTTCTAAAATGCTTTGAGAGTAGCATAGCAGGAAGCATTACATTAAGTTTACAAATGAGGATACTAAAACAAGAAATGTAATTTGTGTATATGTAATTTGTGTCTGTGTGAGGAACAGAAACCAGTGCTACTGACTTCGGATGCAGAGGTCAATAATCTACTTTCAGTCAGGAACAGGAATTTGAATTGCTGAAACAATTTGTCAGTAATGGAGATATACCCTGTAGTAATGCTTCATTTCCATCAACAGAAAAATGAAATAGAAAATAGGAAATTTGCAAGTATCTCTTGTTGCTGAGCTGTCATCCTTCCTTAGCAGGCATATGTTTACTCGGGTAGGGTTTGTCGTGAGTGTCTGAATCTCCTGGGGGATTGGCTGAGTCCTTTTTGTCTTTGATTTGTAAACATTTCAAGAGCAATAGGGAGGTCAGTTTACTGCTCTGAAATCAAAACCATCTAGAAGATCAGCAATTAAGCAAAATTCTCCTGGGAATAATTGAAATGATTGACTTTCCAATCTTACCATTCAAATTATAAAGATTGTTTTGATTATTATTTTACTCATATAATTGTTACAAGACAGTAAGAACAGAGTAAGTATTGCGTGTGCATATATATTAAAGGATATGAGGGAAGGGAAAATGAGTAGAGTTCGCATTCTGAGATTTGTTGTACCTTCCTTGTTTTGAAAAAAATGATATTGTATTTCCTTTCAATAAGATATTTTTCCAGCTGGATACTAAAAATTAATTACCAAAATTATATGAGTAGAAAAGAAAACCATAGTAATAATTTTTATGTAATCATAAATGAAAACTGAAACAGAGAATTCCAGAAAATTCCAAGCTCACTAATGCAGTCAGTAATGAAATTGGTGGGGGATGGGAAACCCTCAGGATTTCTGTCTCTTAATTCACTCTCACCCAGAAGCAAAATTCATTTCCTGAAACATTAACAAGAATGCTCACTGGGTCCTAAATATCAACCTCACAAAACAAATAAAACTCAGAAATTTGCAGACAGATACAGAAAATCAGTTTGGCCTAGAAAAGTTCTCCAGGAAAAAAAAACAATCAGAAGGGAAATGGTGCCTTGGTTTGGGAGGCTGATAGCAGAAAGGGAAATAGTATTGTATTATATTACCTGAAGCACTAGGGAAGCCTGAGTGAAGGAAAATGATGACCATTTGGGTTTGATTTTAACAGTCTGTTGCCATATGAGAACATGGGATTCTGTGATTGATTCCCTCAGAATAAAAGGGGGGAAAAATAAATTCTTGGTTCTGAAGTGTGGAGCCACTGGATTTTTAACACTTCTTCTCAGGGCTGCTCAGCTAAGGGGTTAGCCTCAGCCTGGTTGTATACTGTATTTCTCCTTGCAACAAAGTTCACAGTCATTAACAAATACTGGAGAATTAAGGGTCTTGCATTTAGGCTGCAAAGCCAGTTTCCACATCCACTTTAAACATTTCCAACTACTCAGAATATTGTTTACTTCTTCTAAGTAGCATTTGCTACTTCTTCTAAGTAAGAATATGAAAATGCCATTGGAGAAAATAGGAAATGTGAAAGAGCTCCAGTCCGTACCTCTTCCAGTGTGACTGCTCATATCTGAAAATACATAAAAAGAACTGATTTTGCTTGAGAATGACTTAGTCATTTTTAGCTGCTTCTGTTTTTCGGTGGAGTGTTAGAGATACTGTCTTCACTTTCTATTATGTGATGGGGCAGCTCAGAGTTCAGAGGAGCCTGTTCTAGCTGGTTCACTGCCAAGGATGCATTTGGACAAGTTCTGAGGTTTCCAGCCCTTTGGGCCTATTACTGAAGAAAAAGATCCTTCTTTTTTTTTTTTTTTTTTTTGTTCAAAGTCTTATGGATGCCCTTGGATATACTTCAGATAAGCACAAGCCAAATCTAAGGAACTTTTGAAATTTGCTTGTTAGTCCACTCAAAGAAAGAAGAAAAAAAGGCAATTTCCATATGAAATTTTGTACCATTTTGCAGCCATGTTATACTGAAAATTTTATGCCTAGCACATTTCAAGCTGTCAATCTTTGTGAGTGACTCCCTGAAAAGATCTTAGTAGTTGTGCCCCAGAAATGGGTGGAGTATGTGGACTTTACCCCTTGTAATGAAAGCCCATTGTAAGAGGACCTTTCATAACATAATTTAAAAGCCTTTTAAAGCCCAGCACCTCCACTGCTAATTGCTAGGCAAGGCATTACCATCAGAGGCTCAGACTTCTCTTTAAAAGGTTTTTAAATGATGGTGTGAGGAAATAAAAGCTTCTCATTTGAAAGCTTTTTCAAATGTGCTCTTCTTCCTGATGCTAGAAGCAGCAGTCTGGACTTTGCACATAATGAGGCTGAATGGCTAGTGAGTGTCTGATGCTAGAGGAAGGAACAATGAATAAGGGCTAAAGTGAATGGGGCTTTCGTTCTGCATTGTGTGTAGCTTGCATTAAAGTGAAAAAGAGGACTTCTGGATATAGCACTAAGACCAGAAAGCAGAGGTCAGCGTTTTCCTTTCTTCCTTGTTCTCTTACTCCAAACAATTGGGGGACTGAAGAGAGGACAGATGATCCCATGATCTCTGAAGGAAAATGCAATATATAACACTACAGTAAAAAAAAAAGCACTCAATAGTAGGGGAAATTATTTGTGCACCTATTCTAATCATTTGAATGATATAACATTACAAATTTTTTATAGAATAATCTTTTTTATCATACAGTTTTTGTTATTAGTTTTAGTTTTTTTTAAATTAAGAATTCAAATAACAGCTAAAGGATTGGGGTAATGGAATAGTCATCACACTAAATTAACCATCTAAAGTTTCAAATAGTTCCAAATATCTTTATTGTTATCATTTACTCATGATAATCACCATTCATGAACACAAACTCCTCTTTTTAATAAACATTGTTCCCCAACATACTCTAAGTTTTTTGTTTGGTCTGGCACCACCTATTATCTTGTATTTTGGTTTGAATCACTCAACATAGAGAAGTGAAGGGTGGTCCATCACAGGCAAGAAAGTCGTAATGTTCGTGTAAGTTACGGTAACTCAGTCTAATACCATCTACTAAACATCAGAATTTCTTGTTCCATGAGAAAAGGGCACACACTCCTACACAGTGAGGCACATAAAAGTGCTCAAGGGAGACTGTTGTGTCATTGGAATTAACCCCTGGTCATTAGCAAAAGGTGAAAAGAATTCACAGACTCAGCTTGAAATGAGGAGAGCAAGAAAGTAAGTGTATTCAAGAAGAAAGAAGGCAGCCTAGATGTTGCCAGGGCAGAGGACTGCATCTAACTTTAGGTAGGCTTTTTCTTATGTAGGAAAGTGTAGGTAAATTTCCTTACAGTAGGAGATGTGACGTATAAACTGAGGTCATTTGATTGACATATGTTGGTTATATAACTATTTTCTTTCTGCACATGCTCTTACCCAGAATGCATCTAGAAAAACCCATGAAGGGGGGCCAAGTCTTAATGTTCATTCCATTCTAATTGAATTATAATTAGGCTAGAGTTCAACTAACGGGCAGTTTGTACATGTGTGAAGAATCAGTTAAAACCAGTTGGGTCTTATCTCCTCTTTTTATGAGGGTTTAGACATCTTAGATTTATTCCTAAGGGATGAGTCTGAGCAGTTCCCGGGGAGGGGATGCAAGCCTGGGCAGTCCCCCTTCAGGTTCACTTTTATTAACCTTTTTCTGCCTCATCAGAGACCAGAGGTAAACTGTACCCATTTAGGGGCACTGTCTGAATGGAGGGAACGCTGTTGTTTTGAGTCTTATTAAAATCGTTTCTCTATCAGGAGATTCAAGATTACTCTGCTGTAGATGAATCTGATTTTTAAAGACTAAGTGATCCTGCTATGCTAGTCCAGTTGGTGACCTCACTTTAAAAATCAAAGGCAGATCTGCTTCCATTTCTTGTTCAAGTCTGGCTATTCTGACTGTCCCGGATCACTGTTTCCAGCATTCAAAGAGAAGGTTAGAAGCCTCTGTCATGCAGGAAGGAGATGTGTAAATTTGGGAAATCACAGTATAATCAATTTGGTGTAAGCCTTTTGTATTTTCTCATTGACTTGATAAGATACCATCTTCTCAGTTAAATGAGCATGATTAAATTCTTTAGCCACCTCTGGTAAAGTCGAAAGTAACTCTACATTTTCTTTAGTCTATTGGAGATTATAAAATAGAACTGATTTTTCCTATCCACATACCATGTTTCCCCAAAAATAAGACCTAGCTGGACCATCAGCTCTAATGCATCTTTTGGAGCAAAAATTAATGTAACACTGGTCTTATATTATATTATGTGCTATGGAAGGCAGTGTGGAGGTTCCTCAAAAAATTACGAATAGAATTACCATATGATCCAACAATCCCTTTCCTGGGTATCTACCCCAAAAATCTGAAAACATTTATACATAAAGACACATATGCTTCAGTGTTCATTGCAGCTTTATTTACGGTGGCCAAGACATGGAAACAACGAAAATGTCCTTCGATAGATGAATGGATAAAGAAGTTGTGGTATATATACACAATGGAATACTATTCGGTGGTAAGAAAAGATGAAATAGGACCATTTGTGACAACATGGATGGATTTTGAGAGTATAATGCTAAGTGAAGTAAGTCAGACAGAAAAAACAAAGAACCATGTGATTTCACTGATATGTGGTATATAAACCAAAAGCAACAAAAGAACAAGACAAACAAATGAGAAACAAAAACTCATAGACACAGACAATAGTTTAGTGGTTTCCAGAGGGTAAGGGGGGAAGGGAGCTGGTAGAAAAGGGTAAAGGGGATCAAATATATGGTGATGGAAGGAGAACTGACTCTGGGTGGTGAACACACAATGGGATTTATAGATGATGTAATACAGAATTGTACACCTGAAATCTGTGTAACTTTACTAACAATTGTCACCCCAATAAACTTTAATTTAAAAATAAATTAAAAATAATAAAAATATATATATTATGTTAGATAAGATATTATAGTAAAATAAGACCGGGTCTTATATTAATTTTTGCTCCAAAAGACTCATTAGAGTTGATGGTCTGGCTAGATCTTATTTTTGGGGAAAGCATAGTATATCCTCTCTATCTTATTTTTATCACTGTAGATTGATGAAGAAGTTGGATTTACAGGCAATGTCTGCTGTATAGTCACTGCTGTTAATGTTACAGAAAACTGTGCCCCCAAAAAATCAGTGTACAGAAAGAAACAGCAAACACCTTGAAAGGCATTTCTAGATATGGAACTATTGTGTGAGTGGAATAAAACATTCTTTGTCTTGTCCACTCATCTTCCTCTGTTTTCGTCTTAGTATGGCGGAATACGTTCTTAGAAATGAGTTGCTTACTCTGGCATGCCCTTCAGATTATCATGGGGCACTTCAACAAACAGAGAGTTTAGAGAAAAAAAATGTTTGATTTTGTTACTAGCTGTTTGGCCCTAGGAAATATACTTGAGCTCCTCCTCAATCTGCACATATTTAAAATGAAAATAACAATCTACACCTTGAAGTTTTGCTGTATCAAATTAAGATAATGTACATAAAATATCTAGTACCTGTAGCAGGCCTTGAAAATATAATAGGTTCCTCTGTGTTATTGTTTTCATAGCTCTTCACAGACTTAATCAAATAAACATGATCATATAAGAATACAACCCCAAAATATGCTTTGATATCTGGAAGAGTAAATAACAAACTGAAAACAGTGATGTCCTCTGAGATGTGGCCTTGGGGTGTATCATTAGAGGGCAGAGGGTATCTGCTCTGTCTAATATTCCAATTTTCTACAATGAGAATGCAGGTAAGTATCATTTGTGTAGAAAAGCATACAATAAAAAAGTGTTATCACAGAAATATATCATATAATTTTAACTCCAAAGAACTAGATCATTAGAGAAGATTTCCTCTGATCTATACTTCTATTTGCTAAAAGGTGAGCAGCTGGGAATGCACTGGCCAAATATACAAGTGATTCTAGGACTACTGCTTTTCTTTAGTATGAATTGCAAATTTCCATTACTTCATAAATTGTGGATGCTGTCATAATGCACATATAACTACTGTTCATCTACCATAGAAATAAATTATTTTGAAATTATGTAATATTTCAGTGACATTGTTGGTTAAAATGTAGTTTTTAATGATAAGCCTATCATAAGAATGTTTTAAGAAAATAAGCAAGTGAAAGGACAAAACATTGACCTTTTTCACACTGGCTATTATTTCTTTATGTTTAAATTGAAGTAAAATCTATATAACAAAATTTACACATAAGTATTTTTTAATTTACTATATGAATAATTTTTAAGTATAGAACTAAGTGGCATTAATTACATTCACCCATTAGTGGTGATTGCAACCATCGCCACTATTTCTAAAGCTTTTTCTTCACCCCATGCAGAAACACTTGTAACCATTAAGCACTAACTCACTATTTGCCATCCCCTCAGCCTGTCACTACCTAAGCTTTCTCTCTATGAATTGGCCCTTTTAGATGTTTCATATAAGTGGAACCATACAATATTTGTCCTGTTGTATATGCCACGGACTAGGAACCAAAACACAGAAGTTTATTTCTTACAGCTCTGGAAGCTACAAGTCCAAGATCAGGATGCCAGTGGGCTTGATTTCTGGTGAGGCCTCTCCTCTCAGCTGGCCGAGGGCAATTTTTCATTGTGCCCTCACATGGCCTTTTTGTGTGTGTGCATAGTTAGAGGGGGAGAGGGGAAGGGGAGAGAGAGAAAGAAAAAGAGAGAAAGGTGTTAGGACTTCAATACATGAATTTTGGGGGAAAATACATAACAGGAAAATAAGGAAAAAAATTTTGTTTTTGACCAGACTGGTTTTTCTTAGCTACTTTGTTAGAAATTTATCAACAGGAATATAAAATTAAATGCACTCTCTTTTTTTTTTTCATTGCCAATAATATGCAAAACAGACACTCATAACTATTACTTTATTTTGGACTTTAATTCTCTTATACAATTCTTGTCTCACACCTCTCCCTTCTGAGGTAAATCTTACTCCAGGCTCTCTGAGTTGTGCACTGGTAATTTTGAGCATCATTATTTGAGATTATGTTTTCTTTATTTTTTATGTTAAAAAAGATTGACAAATTAATGTCATTTTCTTCTCCTTTTCATTTATTCCTCAAAAGCACTCTCCTTTAAATATACATAATTGTACTCCTCTCTATCATTAATCCTGCTATCCGTGCATCCGTATGTCCATCCATTCATTCATCCAGCATTGCCACATAGGATTGTATATTGCAAAAACAAAACAAAACAAACAAAACAAAACAAAAACAAAAGTCACCCCTCGTAAAGAAGTAAGGGATGCTGTAACTCAGATCAAATACCATAGCAAGTTCTCAGCTAGACCTAAGAGGAGGAAGAAGGTCATTTTTCTTCCTCTGTATGTTTTCTTCTTCTGTATGTTTAAAATTTCCCTTTAGGGCCTAGGAAAATAGAGTTCCAGAAGGAAAAATCTTAAAAAGAAAAAGATAGAAATGAAGGTGTTTTTCTTTTTCAATTTATAAGGAAAAAAATTGAGATTATAAAGGATAGTATCAAACTGATTGTACATCTTAGAATTTTATGTCCAAAACAGTATTAATCTTTATAAGGGTTTTACCAATTTATTAATATTATTTATGTTTCTAATTGTTTATTTGTTAGTACTCCTTGAGATAAGTGGTCACACGTTTGCAATAAAAAACTTTCCCCATTCTATGTCATGTCTATTGACCTGACTGCTTGCCCAATGGCCAGAATACATGCAGGGTCAGAATTTAGACTCTATCTTCTTAGAACCTAAGTCCCAGGAGCCAATCTTAAGAAAAGAAGCGACGTTGAACAAGCATTCATTACGGTAACAGCGGTGTGGAAGCCAAAATGTCATTCCCAGGGTATAGGGCACAGTCTCTGTCCTTTAATTATAATGTATTGGTCTTTATGACACGGGAGATATTATTTCCATTCAGAAAGCTTTATATTATGTTAATATTTTTGAAACAGTTTCTCATGTCATATTTTCTTTTATTGTTTTATTGGCAAACATTATATTCTGCCAGTGTGAAGCTTTATTGTTATCTAGAGAAAACTGCTTCATTTGAATATTCTCCATGAATTCAAAAATCACGTTGAACAAACTCCTACAACGAACATCTCTTTAGGGGTACTGTATAGGATTTTAAAAGAAAACTATGTGTTTGATTTGCCATTTCTAATTAAACAGAATATTCTGATGTTGCACATCATTAAAGGTATAATACAGATTGTGCTACTTTCTAAATGAGCTTCAACGAATACAGTCTGTGGGATCACAGGTGGAGATGGTCCTTTCCAGCAGTTTCCTTATGAAAGGGGAAAGGGCATGTACATGGACTCATTACCTATAATCTGATGAATTCGGACAAGTGAATTTTCTCCAGTTCACTTCAGAGCTGATTGATTTTATCTGCATGGCTTTAGTGCCATATCTGAGCATTAGGCCTCTTTAAAAAATGATGGGAGATAATAAGTGATTTAGAAATTTGTTTTGCTGAAACAAACTAAAGGCAGAAGAACATATGATGAGATATATTTTTAATTGCTTTTCAAGAATGTTAAATGTTGTTGTTGTTTTTTTGCTTATTTTTATATTTACTGTTCTCTATCAAGTATACTAAAGAGTCTTCTCAGAAAAAACACAGCACTTTGCATAATATCACATGACTAATTTTATGGGCAATATATATTGGTATATGTAAACAACATTTTTGCGCTAGATGTCTTATAACTTTCCTTATGATTTGTTTATGTCTTCAAATGATATAAATTACATTTTCTTTCCTCTTCTCTTAAATTAAGAGATTGAACCCATTAAAAGTTCCAATTGTTTTTCAATTATAATTTTTGTTTGTTTTAATCAGCATGAATTTGGAGGTAATTTGGTTGTTTCACGTTAAAGCTAGCTTAAACACAGGAGGAATCTGAATGCCCAAGCTTAAAATTTTAACTTTTTAACAGCAGCCTTCTCAGTTTCATTAAATTTGACGACCTATAGCATGTAGAGCATGTGTTGATGGACTGGCACATTGGGACTTTCAATTTAAGTGAGGTGCTGTGGCAAGTGATTTCTCTGCTTAGATTCATGTCACAAAATGTCTTGGAGTTCTGATCTTTTCTCCTATGAGCAGGCATGAATTATATCAGATGCAATACTGAACATGAAATAATGGCTAAAATCAACTTTTACTGTACATAATTAGTCATATACACATAAGAGATTAATGCAAGGCTAAATTTTCCATTCCCCTAGGTCACTCTTACAGGCCATCTTCTTTCTCCTGGAGACCGGTTAGATTATGCCCTGCACATCTACCTTTGCAAATTCATTACTAAAGGAAAGGAAGCATAGCATAATATTTTCTGATGCCTCTTTATTTGTCCTTCTGCTTGTTGCTGCTTTGTAGTGTCCTTTAGTTTCCAGGAATTCAAAATTGTTTGTTATCAGAAATGATGAAGAAAAAAGATGTCATCTGTATTTGTTAGCTCCGGGTAATTGCTGTCCCTTTTAATGAAAAATGGGCACATATAAAAAAGGGACAGAATGAAGCAACACTTTTCTAGAGTTCAAACTCTATGGTAGATGATATTTCTATATCTGAGTGTCCCAAATGTTTTGGCTATGAGCAAAATTTTGCGAGGAGGGATTGTGGCATGCAGTCAAAAGATAACCTAAGCACCTGAATCAATACTAACTTGGCTACTTATACAAATAAAATCTATTACTAACATTTGTATTAAAACATGGTACAGTGTAATTCAGAGGATGCCACCTGGGTCAGAGACCTCTTCCTTACTTTTCATCTCTTGACTAATCACATTAAGATAATCTTTTCTAGTTGAGAAGATTTGCACTCTCCCTCTTCTGCCTGGCTTGGGCAACTGCAACAGCTGCCAAACAGGGTTGATCTATAAATCACAACTGTTAGGCCTTAGTCATACCTCAGCTAACAAGTACTATGGGCTCCACATTGACTGTCAGCCAACTAGGTATTATAATTTGGGCAAGGTTTCACATCCCACTTTCTGCTGAAGAGATATGAGAGATGAGAACGAGAAAACAAAACAGAGAGAAGTATCCAGACATTGAAACAGTACTTGAGATTTCTATGACAGCATACTAAAACCATTCAACTAGAAGGAGATTTTCCTCACAAACTTCTAATGTTTGCACTTCACAGGCTGGAAAACCAGATTACATTCAACCCCACTGTGAACATCAGGTATCCTGAGGTGTTTACCTTTGGCTACAGTTGGTGTTCTGAGTTGACTATCTGTATGTTCTGCCAGCCCATTAAAGCGAATACTGAAGGAACAGTCAGCAACAGAAAGCTGAACAAAGCACCTCACATTGGAAAATGTTGAAATCATTTTTTTTTTTGTAGCAACATAAATAAATACACTTGTAAAAGTGAACGACAGCTATATTAAAATGTTTTAAGACCTTCCTTCCTTCCTCCCTCCCTTCCTTTTTTCTCCCTTGTGTCTCTTCAGGAATTCTAAGCCCATGTGCTACCCAGGTACATTGGTATTCTGACGTCACGGACAGCTTGGGCACTTTCTTGATGAGGCCTCACTATATTTCCCCTTTCCCATGTGTGGACGTGTGCTCTCTGTGACCCTTCACCAGCTTCTCGTCTGACGTTCTGGGCTGTCTTCTGGTTTTCCAAGATAAAGTTAACTGACTCCTCTCCTGCTGGAGGGAGACACTTAGGTTCTCCCAAAACAGTGTGAGAACATTCGGTTTAAAGTTGCAGCAGAACTTGAAAGTGGGGAGAAAAAAATTCCTTCTTTTGAAATATGTTCTGTTTTATAATGGGCTGCTTCGACATACTTTTTTTTTTTTTTTTTTTTTTTTTTAACAGTACTTGATTGGGGAACAGTGTGTACTTTCAAGACTTTTTTTTTTTTTCCAAGTCAGTTGTTGTCCTTTCAATCTTAGTTGTGGAGGGCACAGCTCAGCTCTAGGTCCAGTTGCTATTGTTAGTTGCAGGGGGTGGAGCCCACCATCCCTTGCGGGAGTTGAACCAGCAACCTTGTGGTTGAGAGTGCACTGGCCCATGTGGGAATCAAACTGGCAGTCTTTGGAGTTAGGACCACGGAACTCCAACCACCTAAGCCACCAGGTGGGCCCCTTGGCATACTTCTTGAAAGGGAGGTTTAATAGTTGCCATGACCTTTTAGTTCTTCATTCTTTTTTTAGGGTTCCCACCTTGGCTAGGAACCTTTTATTAAGGTACTTTGCAAAAGACGTGCATACCATGTCTACAGGCCTCTCACACATTTTCCAGCTGATGTGTGTTGCTTCTCTTGGCACTTCCTTTCTTTAATCATCTCTGGCACTGGCTGCCTCTTGTTCTGTACTGCTACCAGAAATAGCCCACTCAACAGCTGGTCTCTGAGAAACATGACTGCTGAGGAACTTGCAATGTGACATCTATCCTGCAGGTAGGAGACATCATTTTGGCAGCTTCTAGTTGTACAGGAGTGGGTTAGGTTACACTGTAAAACTACACTTGATCTGAAGCCCAAATAACTGAAATTGGCCCTCAGAACACTATAGAGAACAATTTCTGAGCTCTTCTTGACCCCCAGGAAGTGTTGAGGAACATTATAATTCACCTATAAAAGTTGCTATGGACTGTGGTGAAAATGAAATCAAGCTAAGAAATTCAATTTCTTTTTTTTCTGATCTCCTGACAAGCAACAGAGTCTTCAAGATGAATGTTTGTTTTTTGGGAAGTGGAGGTGAAAATTTTTGTTTTTTAATCTTTTGTCTTTAATTATTACGTTGCGGTATAACTCTATGGATCTGCCAAATTCAGCTGCTTTTCAAAAGCGATTTAGGCAATGATATTTCTCAAAAAGAGTATCAAAAAGCTTTCAGGTTTTTCCTCTTTAAAACAAACCAGTTATTTTTCATTCTTGTCTGTTTCAGACTGTGCTTCCTTTATGGTATTAAGTCTATCAGTTATTGTGCAAGATGGTGCACAGCTACCGTGAAAAGTGACTAATAAAAACTTTCAATTTCCAAATGGACTGCTTTACAAAAAGAAAGCAGTGGAATGCGTCACTGCCCTCTAGAAATCGTATGTAGAGGAAAATCTAACCATATGTTAAACAGAGCTGCTATTTGCTTAACCAGTCTCCAAAAGGAAGAAAAAAAAAAAAAGAGTAAATCAGCCACCATGATCAACGTCACTCTAATTATCACCACCATTATTTCCGAAATTACTCACAACACTGCACCAGAATGGTTCTTTAACCCCATTTCTGGTTAGCACCTGCTAGAAGTTTGACTTTGTTGTTGGGATTTTTGCCTCTAATTACATGAATTGCTAAGATGTCTTAGCAATGACCAGTTTTTTTAAAAAAAAATATCATCGGAAAATGAGAAACAAAGTTCCTTTCAGATTTCATTTCCAGCTCAGAAGTAGGAGAAAATGTCTCATTATTCTAGTGTGCTGCATTCTCTGGTCTAAAAACAAGAGTCTCAAGCAATGGCCAGTGCTGTGTAGTACAGAGTGAATTTTAAATGTTGCTACTCTCACGGATACCCAGAGGACCCAGTCAAGGCCCAGCAGGAGTCTGCTTGGCACTGAATGTTGGACAATAAAATTGCACACAGTCTTAACTGAACCCAGGGCAGTTTTCAGGCCACTGGGATGTGTCCTGGTTGTTTTTAAAGCTTATAATTTGCAGTAAGAGGAATTTTAGTGTTTTCTGGCTCAGTTTAATTACCAAATTGATGTGGGAAATACAAATGAGGATACCAGTATAAGGAGGAAAATATCTTTCAGAATAACAACTGGAATTGCATTGAAGTCTGCAACTTTTGATTTTAACAATAGATGTTTGTCAGCTTCAGTATAGTAGTATTGCCAGAGGGAGAAAATACATGAAACTCCCATGATGAGAAAACCCCCCAGCAAAACAAGTTCAAAATAAAGAGCCACTGACCCTACTGACAAAGGCTCTCACTGCAGAAACTCTCTAGCAGGCATGGAATGTCAGGCTGGAGTGGAAAAGTCACATCAGGCAATATGGGAAGCTGTTTGTTTCTGTACTCATTTATTTATGACTTCTTCCTAGTATGTCCTCTATATGACTTAACCATGAAAAATAAACTTTCGACCACACAGATAAGACATCGTATTGGTCAAACAGCAATAAAATAGAAATTTGATATTAAATGTGCACTGTATCTATATGAGACCAAAGGAAATTATCATTTCCATGAAAATCTGTATAAAATCAGTTACATGGCATATGTAGTCCTAAATAAAAAAATACTAAAAAAGATGGCTATTTTAATACCACATTGATACAGTCCTGAGAGAAATTTAACATTCTCTGAGACAGCTTTCTATTGTCCTTCATTTAGATTTTGATGGAAATTTATGTTGGTGAGAAAAATATCATTATCTGTTGCAGGAAAATGGTTGCCAGGCTTTAACTTAATGTTATGAAGGGTTCTAAGAAGGAATCAAAATAGTCAGAGAGTGAGTGGTTTTAATAAGCGTGAGTGCAGTTAAGGAAAATTTTGCAGGCTGAATAAAATTTCTGCATGCTTAATGATTTTAGAAGGCTCTTTACAAGGTTGACATAGATAGCTAAAATTATCTGTCCCTTACCACATTGAGGACTGAAAAATGAATTCACTTTCTTAATTGGGTGAACAGTTTATATTCAGAATTTTTAAAAGGACTTGCTTCATTTTTTTTTAATTTTAGATAAAAAAAACTAGTGTTCTCTGCTCTGTTATTATGTGAGTTACAAAATCAAGTAATATCTATTTCAAGCTGTTCCTGCTTGTTTCCTCCTTCCTTTTGTGTATCACCTGCCAAGTAGATGTTTTAAAAATAAAAGAAAATACAGTGAAATAAACTTCTCAAATATAGAACACAGTTAAAACCCCTCTCCACACACCCGAACCCCCCTTTTTTAGTCTAAAAATCTCTTGCACCTGTCAACCCCATTTTAAGGTGAATAGCTATTTATACTGTCAATTGTGAATTTTAAGGTGGGGAAACATCCGCTTAGTGTGGAAAGGGATGACCAAGGTGTAAAGAAGAGATGTCTCCTAATTAAACATATTTAGAAATATATCTAGCTGTGAATAGGATAACCATTTTTAGGGAAAATATAGACTTATTAAGAACAATCTGTGGTGAAATCAAGTAATAGATATTTAAGAACAAGATTTTAGATCTCTTCAGTGAAATCTGCACTGAAGTCATCTATTGAAACAACTCAATTAACCATAAAAAGAGCATTTCTCCTCTAACATTATCCTCTCATATACATGTTCTCAGAAGACTAATTTCAAATCATTTTGCTAGGAATTGTGCTGTCTTGGAGAAATATTTCCTCCAAGGATTCTTCTACAAAGTATTTTCTCTCTACATGCCAAAGCACAGGTGGAATAGATAAATGTTTTACATAAAATTTAAAGTCGGCCAAGGAAAGGCATTTTGGGGAAAACATCTAATTTGGAAATTTATGAGTATAAATGTTAAAGTTATTCTAATAAGATTGAAATATGAAAAAAGAAAGAAAAAATGAAAATGTTGTAGTAGACTTTTTTAGTTCTTATAATTCTTTTGATCTGCTGCTAGTTTTCTGGATGAATAATCACCATTATCATAAAATACTTATGACTGTACTTAACCTACAGTTGACTGTGCCATTCTTTATTATCCTTTTGGATGGCTATATAATAGTTTATTGCTGTACCGTAATTTGTTTACCCAATCCTTGATGTAGAGTTGCTTCCAATTATTCACAATTATAAGCACTATTGTGAAAAATGCAGCAAAGAACACTGCCCTAGAATTCATAATTTTTGAGTTCTAACTAGTTTATGGGGATGTGACATTAGGCAACACACTTAATCTCCATAATTACTTCACTTTCCAAATAAAAACAATGATCCTTGCCTTTGCCAGTTTGTGGTGAAGATCAAGCATGCAGTTGTATGTGACTATCCTTTAAAAATTATAATTTCAGATAAAAATATATTTGTCTCTATAACAAATCTCTAAGATGATCCATGTAGGATGAGGCTTATTGTGTGAGAATAGGATTCTGTGGACATGTGCCTTTAAGTTGCAATGAATTGTAAGGTTCTCTGCTCACTCAAAATTAGAATCACTCAGGAACAGTAACTGACTAATGTTAGAACTCAATTGAGGGTAAAACCAGGTTGCTTACCTTCACTGATTATGGTTTTATCCTAGAGCCAGCAGTAATTTGGAGGATAAGAACTTAAAAGATAACAGCATCTTATGTATACATGTCGCCTTGCTGTTTACAATGTATTTTCATATACATTATCCCAATCACTTTTATTAGCCTTGTGCAGAAAATTGTGGGTAATATGCTAACGACATATAAAGGAACTACGGCTCAGAGAAAAAAAATGTATACTAGTTTGTAAAGCTAAAGAGTATTAGCTATGAAGCTTGAACCCAAGATTTTTATTTTTTTATTCTGGGCTACCACACGGAACAGATAAACTCTAAAGTGATGTATGATGTAATGAGTAAATCTTGACATTTTTCTAAGTTACTTTTATGAGACAGAGTGCATTGTTGCTACAGCACACTCAATCCTCAACACAAATGCAGACCCACATGCACATACACACGTAGTCCTCTTCCCTTTAGGTAATTTAATAAATCAGAATTTTCAATTTTTGTATCTTTAGAATACACATGCAGAAACATACACATAAATATACTCACTCACTTTAATTTAGGTCTCCAATAAATTTTAAAAAAGTCAATTATCCTATCTCTTCAATTTAGGGTGTTAAATGGTCATTGCTGTTTTAATTTGTTTTTATTAAATTACTAATAATAAAAATATTTCCATAAATCATTAGTGAGTTATTTTTTTGGGGGAAACTCACTTCTTTATAGCCTATATTAGTTGACTACTGTGTAACAAATTACTCCCAAATGTAACTCCCAAATCTTTATTATCTCAGAGTTTCTATGGATCAAATTTCTAGGAACAGATTATGTTGGTGCTTTAGCTCAAGGTCTCTCATAAGGTGACAGTCAAATTTTTATTATAATCTAATATAAAGACTTAACTGTGATCCACACCCAAACTCACCCTTGGTATATGTGCCTCTTCACAGAGTTGCCTTATCACGTAGTAGTTAGCTTCCTCAAGGATGAGTTAGAAAGTGGTTAAGATGGAAGCCATTGTCTTTTTCTAATCTGTTTTGGAAGTGACAACTATCACTTTTGCTTTGTTTTATTCATTAGAAAGGAGTCATTAAGTACAGTCTGTACTTGGGGAGAGAATGATACAAGGGCATGACTAATAGAATATGGAATTATTGAGAGCCATGTCCTTTAATAATTTTTATTTTTATTGGCATGGATGATGTATTTATGTATTAAACTCCTTATATATTATGTCTATCTACCCTTATAAAATATGTTGCATTTTTTTTACATTGAAAGATACCTTTTAGATTTTCTTTCTTTTTCTTTTCTTCCATTTCTCTCACCTTTCCTCCTTCCTTTCCTTCCTTCCTTCCTTCCTTCCTTCCTTCCTTCCTTCCTTCCTTCCTTCCTTCCTTCCTTCCTTCCTTCCTAGCTATTGTGAGGTCAACTATTTCTAATGGTGCGTCAGAGACTCAAATTTTAATTCATGCATCAATCTTGTAGTATAAGTTGATTTTTATAAGAACAAAATTAAAATAATGTTGTTGAAATTATTTCCACTAACAAAAGATTTTGATAGTTCCTGTGGCTTATTACTGAAACCTAATATATAATACAGACCCAGTGGTTGTTACAACTAACTTATCTTCACAACTGTATTTGTTAAATTTATAAGAATTGTTAAATTCTGTTCCACTTTTATTTCTAGTAATTAACATAGTCTGGGAATGAAGCAGGGGGACATTTGGAAGCTTCTACCACATGAAGGGAAGAACTGTCAGGTGAAAAGAAAGAACAAGATTGTATTTTCTCTGTAAAAATTAAGTTGAGATCAATGGTTGGCATTAAAATTTTTCAGTTAACTCTTTAAATAGCTTTATGAATATGTAAATGATTTTAAAATGGAATGGGATTCCTTTTAAAAAAGAATATTTCTTAATATAGGTTTTCAGGTAACAAGGAGATCTATATATCAGTGAAGCTATAGAAAGTGAATCTTGATTGGGATGAGAGATTGAAGAAGGTAATGACCATAATCTCATATAAATTAACACAAATCTAATTTCTAACATTTGAAGTCTTGGCAGGCTGCAGGCAAGCTTCATGCAGGGAAGACTTCCATGATTTTCTTCACTTCATAACCAGGAAATCATTTTTACAGAGGGTGAGACTAATATCGTTTTAAACATATCAGCTCAAATTCTCATTTTCTTCTTCTGTAAAATGGAGGAAATGACATTTATTTAAAATGTTTAAAAATATTACATGAATTAAAAATTTCTCAAATTTCTTACAAATTTCCAGGACCAGAGTGAACCTGTGTGGATATTCTGACTGGACCAGATAAAGTACATGTTCAGAGCAGCCAGAAACATGCAGTCAAAAGGAAGAACCTGGCATGCATTTTCTTCATAAGGCACATCCTGGTCTTCTTGTGCTTAGGAACACTAGACAGCACTTCAGCCCTGTGTTTGGGGGCCATCTTAAATAGCAAAATCACTAGCAAAAAATACAAAAATGTGAAAAACTCGACACTAAATAAGCAGCCCAAAGGATATTTGTTTACAGTGTGAGAGCTGAAACAAAGAGGCAGAGTGTCACTTTGTTCACCTGTATCTGGGAATGTGCACATCAGATGACTCTGTTTCTCGCCACTCTTTACGTGTCCTCCAATGAAAACAAATGCACTGCATTGATTTTAGGTTTATTAATAAGTTTTAGTAGGTGAATTTGCAAATATAAAATTGATGAATAATGTAGATTAGACTATGTCTTCTAAGTGTTATACAGGGAAAAGTATAGGTGGAAGAAACAGTGTATTTTTCAACATTGATGAGACTGGATTATTTTACAAGAATGTTGGCAAATGAATTTATATAATGCAAATGGCATTTTGGTTGACTAAAAATGTGACCAGAGGCTCATAGGAACCTAACTCTGTTCCCCTTAGAGCAATATGCCAGTGTTTACTAATTCACTGTTTGCAGTGACTTTATAGAATGTAACTACCATGAATAATAGTCCACTATAGTCACCAAGACAACAACGATGATAATATTGGATTTTTTAGTAGAGCTTTCTTTGTACTAATAGGGCTAAACATTTCACAAACATTACTTAACAACAGACAACTGAGGAATCCTTATTATTTCTACTTTATGGAGTGTAAAATTGTAATTCAGAAAATTTAATGATCTAAAGTAAACAGAGTGCTGGGTTTGGAATACAGGGCTCTCTGAATCTGAAGCCAGTAATCTGTCTTCTACTCTACAGGGCCCAACTTTAATAATAAAGTTGATTAAGTATGAATTATTGTCAGGCCTACTTGTAAAGTCAATGAAACCATCAGATTCTGACTGTCACAATTCGTCAGCATAAACATATCAATTAGAGGACATTTTTCTTGTTAAACAAATCCATGCCACTGGCAATTGCTACCAAAAGACTTAATCCAGTACACTCCCTCCTCTTCCTCCTATACTCATTTACTTCCTCATTCCATCACTGTTTTATGAGCTATACAATGGGTATTGTTATGTTATATTACAGAACATTTCATTTATTTAGACATGTCATAAGATCTGTTGATTTTGATTCTTCTACTTTACATAAATGATTATATTCATGAAAAATACAATCGCATTTTTACTGTAATACTGATTTGGGAATTGCATAGTTATGGGAATGGAAGTTTTCAGACTAGAGTTAGATTTGCTCTACCATTTCTAACCCCTTACTATTTCAACAATGGCTAATAGCATGATATTTAACAGTGTGAAATTTTCAGATAAGACAAAGCACATATTTTTTAAACTTTTGAGAAATTAAAAGGGACAGAAATACGATTTTAGAGAAATGTTGCACAGTGGTAAATATATGTATCACACTTCTTGAAAGTAGATGACATTTCCTTGAGTTTTATGTAGGTGACTGGAGGGATAGGCAAGAGATAACTTAGGAACGTGGCTCCAGGAAATGAAGGGGAGATAAGGCCCTCTCCCTTCATAGAATGGTCCATTCTATAATATGCCACCCAGGGCTTGTATCAGTGAGTTCTTTGCCATTGCATTTTTTCTTAGAAAGTTCACCAGAATCTTATGTAATTTCTACTGTGATGAAATTATAAGTATTGTTCTGCAGCCTTTCATTGTGAAAATGTTTGTAAAAGCACCAAAACTCATATTCATTATTCTATAGCACATCACAGCATAATCTTCTTGGGGGTGTTCTACAAATGAGGATTTTAATCATTCAATGGAAAAGTTCATGAATATATGGGAGGTAGTGTGAGTGAGGAGTGTAAGAGAGATAGTACTGAGCAAAATCACCTGCCTCCCCCAGGTTCTTGCCTCAGTTTGCCCTACTTGCCAAGTAATATAGAACATGGATCTGTTTGTATAGTGTCTTTGAATATCTTACAGATGGATTTCCAGTTGCTGTTACCTAGATATTCATTGTAGATGTAAGTTAAGATATTACAACAACATAAGGTGCTACTTGTAGATTCATAAAATATTACTGTTGAAAATGACTAGAATAACTAGACTACACCTCAGTTTCACCTGGAATTGTGCTCCATTTTTTCATTCATTTAAGTATATGTTACAATTCTTGATACTTAAAAGTATTTTCTATGTGTATTTAATTGAACAATAAGAAGTTATATGAGCTCTTCACTGAAGAAAATTACTTTTTGAAATTTCCCACTACTATTGTTGGAACACTCAAAAGCATCTCAATGTATTGGGAAAATACTAAAATAAACTTTTAAGAGAAACGATTTTTTTAAAAAAATTATTTGGGTGACAATTGTTAGTAAAATTACATAGATTTCAGGTGTACAATTCTGTATTACATCATCTATAAATCCCACTGTGTGTTCACCACCCAGAGTCAGTTCTCCTTCCATCACCATATATTTGATCCCCCTTACCCTCATCTCCCACCTCCCACCCCCCTTACCCTCTGGTAACCACTAAACTATTGTCTGTGTCTATGAGTTTCTGTTTCTCATTTGTTTGTCTTGTTTTGTTGTTTTTGGTTTATATACCACACATCAGTGAAATCACATGGTTCTCTGCTTTTTCTGTCTGACTTATTTCGCTCAGCATTACACTCTCAAGATCCATCCATGTTGTCACAAATGTTCCTATATCATCTTTTCTTACTGCTGAATAGTATTCCATTGTGCATATATACCACAACTTCTTTATCCATTCATCTATCAAAGGACATTTTGGTTGTTTCCATGTCTTGGCCACCGTAAACAAAGCTGCAATGAACATTGGAGCACATGTGTCTTTACGTATAAATGTTTTCAGATTTTTGGGGTAGATACCCAGGAGAGGGATTGCTGGGTCATATGGTAATTCTATTCGTAATTTTTTGAGGAACCTCCACACTGCTTTCCATAATGGCTGCACCAGTCTGCATTCCCACCAACAGTGTATGTGGGTTCCTTTTTCTCTACAGCCCTCCAACACTTGTTACTATTTGTGTTGTTGATGATAGCCATTCTGACTGGTGTGAGGTGATATCTCATTGTGGTTTTTATTTGCAGAGAAATGATATTTTTTAAATTACATGCATATAATTATAAAAATATGAGAATTGTAAAAAAAAAGACTAAAAAGTTCAAAGATGAATGTAAAGAAATCATGAAAATTTTACTATCCAGATAAAGGCAAAATTAATATTTATAAAAAAAATTATATCTCTCTTTTACTTCATTGTGTGTCTATGTTGTGTGGTATACTCCATCAATACAGATAAGTTGGAAAATTGCCTATCTAGTCTTTTTTTGTGTTGGCATTCTTCTACAAGGTCTGACAATTACGTTCACAAACTCATCCTAGAAAAAGTGCTATATACCTCATTGCTGAATATCACTACAGTCACCTTCAAAGTACTCCCCTAGGGAAGCCATGCACTGATGCCAGTGCCTAGTCCACCCTTCAAAGCAACTTTGGAACTCTTTCTGGAATGATCATCAGAGCTGTTGTTGTATTATCCATGATGTCCTGAATGCCATCAAAATGTCTCTCTTTCAATATTTCCTTTATCTTCAGGTAAAGAAAGAAGTCATTGGGAGCCCGATCAGGATTAGTAGGGAGGGTGTTCCAATACAGTGATTTGTTTACTGGCTAAAATCTCCCTCACAGACAGTGCCATATGAGCTGGTGCATTGTTGTGATGCAAGAGCCATGAATTGTTGGCAAAAAGTTCAGGTCGCTTTCATCTAACTTTTTCATGCAGCTTTTTCAGCACTTCCAAATAGTAAACTTGGTTAACTGTTTGTCTGATTGGTACAAATTCATAATGGATAATCCTTCTGATAGCAAAAAGGTTAGCAACATCGATGCAACAAGTTCATGAACTTAATTGTCAGAACTCATATGTTAAAAAATATAGTTGATGTGAAAGATGAATTGGAATAGAGATACCATAGAAAATGAAATATACTTTGTAATTTTGATTAAGAGGTAGAGGAATAGAAAACAATTGAAACTGAGATATTCAAGTAGATGAAATAATTGGGAAGTTAATTTTTTAGTGTCTAATTTTTATGCCAATAATATAGTGAACTAGACTTCTATCTAAATTCATTTTTTGTGATATGATGCAGCATGTAGCTTTGAATAAATTGCCACAAATACAGAATAGCCAATATGTAATGAATGAAAAAAATTTTGTCTGAAGGACTGCCCAAAGTTACAAATATTTTCACAGTGTTAGCTGCAGAATGATGATTAATGCCCAAATATACACTTCCATTTTAGTTTATGTTTGTTTGCAGTTTTTTTAGACTTTCAGTTTTTTATACATATGATCATTTTGTCTATAGCTTTGTAGAAGTAAAAGAGCTTTAAAAATGAAAACAACAATCAAACCTTCGCCTAAGAAAATTGTAATATCATCTTAGAGCATTTTTGATAGTTTGCAAATACGTTGGCAATATTTTCTAGGTTGACAAAATCACCAGGACTCGAGACACTTAAAAAAATATTATGGCCATAAAATTCTTAGAGTGTATTTGATATGAATAATGAATTATATTTTTAATTGTTAAGCATTATCACAGTTTAAAAGTAGGCAGCATGTCTATCTCAGAATAGATATCCTTATAACATTTTTCTTAAATGTCAAGAAGCAAAATAGAGAATTATGAACTATGGCAAATGCATATTTATTTTTTATCTATAAGGCAAAGTTAACATTTATGGAGCTACAAGATTTTATTATTCTAAACACAGAGCAGAAGGAGTATTCATGAAGAGTGCTGAAAATGCTAGATAAGCTTTTGGTGAGTGGCAGTGCCAAAGCTAGCTATACTTAAATTATCTTGTATGCTTCCTTATTATTTTGCCTTGTTATAACTAAAGGGGAAGTCTATTAACCAAGAAGAAAATTCAGACCAAATAATCAATTACTTTTCTTTCTATATTCATCATGATGTCTACCCTTTTATGTTTAGCATGAGGTTGTAATATAAATCACTTGAACATTTAAAGATACTTTACCTTAAATAAAATTAGATATCGGTTATTGGCAGTCACAAATATGTGAAATAAAGGACATATACTACAATCACTTTCCTCTTACCAAATACATTATTCACTCTGCCACTGCTGTGCTAGCCCCGAGTTATTCTGGAGATAGGCTTACCAGCTGGGCTTTATTACACCAATTAGAAAGGTGACCTTTTACACTAACCAGGGGCTTTAGTACTTTTTTCAATCTGAAAATTATAAACTGCATATGTAAAACATTTCAAATGAACAAAGAAGTCAAATAAATAACATTTTAGGAAGTAAATCTACAAAGTTTTACAGCATATTTCCATTTCATCATATATAAATTGTATTGATTTCATGGAACTAGACACAAAATATTAGTCATACTAAATTCCAATGTCAGTACTGTTATATTTCTCTTATCAAGTTACAATTGCTTTGACTTTCTGAAAAAGATAGAATGATGCAATCAATCACTTGACAAAAACACTATTGTGCATACAGAGTCACTTTTTCATTCAGAAGTATGTGAATGCCTCTAGCATTATGTTCTAAAGGAACTATTTAAGTTATTAACTATTCGTTAATAAGATCACTTAGAATGTTATGCTTTGGAAATATAGATATTTGGCATCTTTTGTTATTCTCTAGAGAACTATTGCTTTCAAATCCATCCGCCTGAACATAATTGTCAAAGTATAACAAAACATATTTACAGTATAGCATAGTTGATTAGAAATAAGCTTTGGGGTTAGTTCTACTCTTAAAACATGTGTAACCTTGATTAAATTGCTTAATCTCCTTACCTCCAGTTTCATTATTTTATAATAGAGTTGATACCAATATCATAGAGCTTTTATTGGAATTAGTATGAAATAATTTTTGTAAAATGCTTAACCCTAACAGATACATAATGAGTACTCAATAAGTACTTGTTGAATGGATGCATGGATAAGTGTCCTTGTCAGATTGCATATCAAATCACTTTTTATTGCAAGGAAAAAGGAAAATGAATTTATTTCTCTCCAGGTCATCTTTATTAATTTGACTATAATTATTTACTGGCTGAAATATTTTCAATCATGAATTTTACCAAATACATTTACAATTCTAAGCTCTAGTTATAGTCCCACAATCTCTAAACTACAGAGAAAAATGCAAAATTTAAGGGAGAAGACAGTGTAAAGGTGTATCACTGAAACTGTACCATCTTCATATTTCTCAAAATGCTCACCATAGAAGAATGGATATATACACCATGTTTCCCCCAAAATAAGACTGGGTCTTATATTAATTTTTACTCCAAAAGATGCATTAGGGTTTATGTTCAGGGGATGTCATCCTGAAAAATTCTAGGGCTTATTTTTCGGTTAGATCTTATTTTCAGGGAAACACGGTATATATATATATCTCCATTCTTCTATGGATATATATATATATATATATATATATATATATATATATATACATCTCCATTCATATATATATATATATATATATATATCCATTCTTCTATGGATATATATACATATACATATATATATATATATATATACATGTATATGTATACACATTCTTCTATGGTGAGCATTTTAGTATATATTTACATATATACTAAATATATATGTAAATAAATTACATATATATAAAATTTATGAGTAAAAATCTGCATTTAGAGGTAAGTTCTAGAAGAGAGAAAATGGAAGGACTTCTCTGAAGTCTGAGTTTAGAGTTCAAAGTCCCGTGTTTTCTTATCAATTGAATTATATCTTAGTTCTATGATTTTGGAAAACTCAAGTTTTTCTGAGACTCATTTCCCACATTAATCAAGCATATAGAACGATAAATTAAATAACAACTTAAAAGAGCTTGGTGAACCAGAAAGCACTGGTCCATCTATAGTGTCGGGCTGTCATCTACTATTGCCAGGAGGGCATGCACCCATGTTCGTTGTGATTTCCAGATCAGAAGCCTAGCGAACTTGTAAGAGGCTGTTATGATCAGCTTTTTCTTCCCACTCTCCACGCTTACATCATGGTTTCAGAAACTTTCCCCATATAACGTTGATATAATGGTACTTGTGAGATCTTGAAGGGTGAGGCATCATCAGTCAGCCTACCTACACCAATTTATTCTGACCGTTTCTTATAATAAATCGTTGCTGACAATTTATCTTCAGGTGATTTCACCATTATTCCACATTTTCTGTTTGTATATTACTATTTTTACCAGTTATGTTGACCTAGATCTTAAGCTTAAGCCTACAGCATCTGCAAAAAAAAAAATTAATATGATCTATTCATTACATCTCCATTAGGACTTCGCTGGAATTTCCTTTCTTAATACTAATAAATCCTCTGCTACTTCTATATTCTCATACATTTTTGTTTTTTTGATTAATATACAATAATGTAGTTTGTTACATATCTGTCTGCTGATTAGACTACGAGTTCTTTCATGGGAAGGACTATAATATTTTTTAAAAAGTTAATTCTTAAAAATTTTTCTATGTCTATAGCAATCAACACAATGCTAAAATAAATGTCTATTTAATTGAAAGGAAAAGTTAAAAAAGAAAAATAGAGCTAGAAAATAAGTAACATAATTTTCACAACAAATATATGCTCATTAAAAAAAGTTAGAAAATATATTAAAAGAAAGAAGAAAAATCAACCTAGTAATACCGCAGTCAAAAACACAACTATTGGCAATAATAAGATACCATTTTAGAATGACTATCTTGATAAAAATTAAAGACTGGCAGTATTAACTACTGATAAAGATAAAATATACAGCTTATGGGAGTGTAAATTTTGTTCATTAACTTTTGGCAATATATAGAAAATTTATATATTCTATGATCCTACAATTCTTCACTAGGTATCCTAGAAATCTCTAGTACAAAGTATTCAAGAAGGCACATGAAAGTATATTTATTGCAGTATTATTTGAAAGGAAAGAAAATAGAAAACAATCCATATGTTTTATCAGAAAGAGAATGGATAATTCAGGGAATACTATACAGCAGAGAAATGAATGAATTGACTCTAAATGCATGAATATAGATACATCTCAAAAACATTTGAGTGCAAAGAACAAATTGCAGGACAATTCCTTTGTTCATATCATTTACATACATTCAAATTTACACTCATACTACATTATGCTATATGTAGTTTATGTATCTATACCCTGGGGGGTGCCAAAAACGTATATACATGACTTGTATTCATCTTTTATTATCGATATATATTATTACAATTTTAATACATTTATTTTTTCCTTTCTTAAAATGTGTATATATATTTTTTGGCACCCTCTGTATATAGTAAGATTTTAAAAACATAGACTGAAATAAAAAAACAAAATTAAAGACATACTCCTAGGGAGGTGGAAATGGGGAAGTATAGAGAGGAAGAAAGATGGGACTTGGGAGGAGAAGAAGTGATACTTCAAATTTATATATAGATTATAGTAAAAACAAAAAAAGCATGTTAGTATGTTGCTTTTACATGCCCACACATGTAGCTTAAACTTTAAAACAAGTTTTTAATTTTATTTTTTACTTTTGAAATTATAGTTTATATTCAATATTATTTTATATCACTTTCAGGTATACAGTATAGTGGTTAGACATTTATACAATTTATGAAGAGATACCCTGATTAGTGTAAAACCCACCTGGCACTATGTATATTTATTACAATATGATTGACTATATTCTCTACGCTGTATTCTACATCCCTGCAACCACCTCTCAATCACCAATTTCTACTTCCCAATCCCTCCACCATTTTCACCCAGCTCCCCAACTCCTCTCTGATCTGGTAGCCCACAGCTTGTTCTCTGTATCTGTGAGTCAGTTTCTGTTTTTTCGTTTGTTTGTTTATTTATTTTGTTCTTTAGAGTCCACATATAAGTGAGATCATATGGCATTTGTCTTTGTTTCACTTCTTTCGCTTAGCCTAATATCTTCTAGGTCATCCATGTTGTCACAAATGGTAATATTTCATTTTTTTTTAAATTTGCTGAATAACATTCCATCGTACTCCATTGTACCACCTCTTCTTTATTCAATCATCTACTGATGGGCACTTAAATTGCTTTTATATCTTAGCTATTGTAAATAACACTGCAGGAACATAGAGGTGCATATATCTTTTTGAATTAATGTTCTGGATTTCTTTGGATAAATACCTAGGAGTGGAATTACCAAGTCATAAGGTAGTTCTATTTTTAATTTTTGGAGGAAAATACTGTTTTCAATAGTGGCTGCACCAGTTTGCAATTGCACCAACAGTGAACGAAGGTTCCCTTTTCTCCACATCCTCACCAACACTTATTTTTTTTTTATTGGTGTTAACCATTCTGACAATTATAAGGTGATAATCTCATTGTGGCTTTAATTTGCATTTCTCTAATGATTAGGGATGTTGAGCATCTTTTCTCATGTCTATTGGCTGTGCGTGTGTGTCCTCTTTGGATAAATATTTTTTTTGGGTCCTCTTCCCATTTTATTAATTGGATTGTTTGTATTTGGGGGGCTGAGTGGTGTGATTTTTTTAGTGAATTTTGCATATTAACCCCTTACCAGATGTATCATTGGCAAATATCTTTTCCCATTCAGTAGAATGTCTTTTCATTTGTTAATGGTTGCCTTTATTGTGCAATAATTTTTAGTTTGTTGTAGTCCCATTTGCTTATTTTTTCTTTTGTTCCCTTTGCCCAAGGAGATATATTATTAAAAAATATATCACTGAGAGCAATATCAGACAGTTTACTGCCTATGTTTTCTTCTAGGAGTTCTATGGTTTCAGGTCTTATGTTTAAGTCTTTAATCCATTTTGAGTTTATTCTTGCATATAGTGTAAGGTGGTCCAGTTTAATTGCTTTTGCATATGTCTGTCCAGCTTTCTCAACACCGTTTATTGAATAGACTGTCTTTACCCATTGGATATTCTTGCCTCCTTTGTCATAGATTAAATGACCATATAAATGTAGGTTTATTTCTGAGCACTCTATTCTATTCCATTGATCCTTGTGTCTGTTTTTGTGCCAGTGCCACACTGTTTTGATTACTATGCCCTTGTAGTTTAGTTTGATATCAGGTAGCGTGATACCTCCAGCTTTGTTCTTTCTCAAGATTGCTGTGGCTATTCGGAGTCTTTTATGGTTCCATCAAAATTTTAGGACTATTTGTTTCAGTTCTGTGAAAAATGCCATTGCTATTTTGAGAGTGATTGCAATGAATCTATAGATTGCTTTGAGTAGTATAGACATTTTAACAATGCTAATCCTTCCTATCCAAGGGCACAGTATGTGCTTCCATTTATTTGCATCTTCTTCATTTTCTTTCTTTAATGTATTATAGTTTTCTGAGTATAGGTCTTTTATTTCCTTGATTAAATTTATTCCTAAGTATTTTATTTTTTGATGTGATTGTAAATGAGATTGTTTTCTTAATTTCTCTTTCATTAGTTCATTATTGATGTATAAAACTACAAGTTTCTGAATATTAATTTTGTATCCTGCTACTTTATTCAATTTATCAGTTCTAATAGTTTTTTTGTGGTGTCTTTGGTTTTCTCTCTGTATAGTATCATATCATCTAAAAGTAATGAGTTTTATTTCTTTCTTTCCAATTTGGATGCCTTTTATTTCTTTTTCTTGTCTGATTGCTCTGACTAGGACTTCCAATACTCTGCTGAATAAAAGTGGTAAATGTGGATATCCTTGTCTTGTTCCCGAGTTTAAGGAAAATGCTTTCAGCTTTTTCCCATTGAGTATGATGTTAACAGTGGGCTTGTCATATGACCTTCATTATGTTGAGGTATGTACCCTCTATTCCCATATTTATCATAAATGAATGCTGGGTTTTGTCAAATGTGGTTTTTTTTTTCTGTATCTATTGATATGATCATATAATTTTTATCTTTCATTTTGTTTATGTGGTATATCACAATAATTGATTTGTAGATATTGAAAAAATCTTGCATTCCAGGAATAAATCCCACTTGATCATGGTGTATAATCTTTTAAATGTATTGTTGAAATTGATTTGCTAATATTTTGTTGAGGATTTATCAATCTATATTCATCATGAATATGAGCCTATAATTTTCTTTTTTTTTTTTTTTTTTGTAATGTCTTTGTCTAGTTTTGGAATAAAAGTAAGAGTGGCCTCATAAAATGAAATTGAAAACCTTTCCTACTCTTGAATTTTTAAAAATAGTTTGCAAAACATAGGAGTTAATTCTTTGGATATTTGCTAAAATTTATCTGTGAAGATATATGGTCCAGAACCTTTCTTTGTTGGCAGTTTTTGATTACTGATTCTATTTCCTTAGTAGTAATCATTTGGTTCAGATTTTCTTTCTTTTTTATTCAGTCTTGGGAGATTGTAAGCTTCTAGGAATTTATCCATTTCTTCCAAGTTGTCCAGTTTGTTGGCATAATTGCTCATAGCATTTTTTAAAGTAATCTTTTGTATTTCTGTGGTGTCAGTTGTCACTTGTCTTTCATTTCTGATTTTGTTTACTTGGTTCATCTCTCTTTTTTTCTTCATGAGTCTGGTTAAGAGTTTATCAATTTTATTTATCTTTTCAAAGAACCAGATCTTGGTTTCATGGATCTTTTGTAATCTTTTGTATGTTTTGTTGTTGTTTAGCTTCTATTTTGTTTAGTTCTGCTCTGATTATTATAAGTTCCTTCCTTCTACTCACTTTGGACTTTGTTTTCTGTTTTTTCTTGTTCCTTTAGTGTAAGTTTAGATTATTTATTTGAGACTTTTCTTGTTTCTTTAAGTAAGCCTGTATTGCTATGAATTTTTATCTTAGGACTGCTTTCATTGTGTCCCATAGATTTTGGGTCATTGTCTTTTATTTTAATTTGTCTCAAGATGTCTTTTGAGTTCTTCCCTGGTCTCATTGTTAACCCATTTATTGTGTCCTTGAATGTTATTTAGCCTCCATGAGTTTGTGTGTTGCTCAGTTTTTGTTTTGTTTTGTTTTTGTTTTTGTTTTGTTTTTTTGTTGTTGTTGTAATTCATTTCTCATTTCATATCATGGTGGTCAGAGAAGATGCGTGATATGACTTCAATCTTCTTAAATTTATTGAGACTTGTTTTGTGGTTTAACATGTGGTCTATCTTGGAAAATGTTCCATGTGCAATTGAAAAGAATGTATATTCTGCTGTTTTGGAGTAAAATGCTCTAAAAATATCAATTAAATCTGTGTGGTCTAGAGTGTCATTGAAGGCCACTATTTCCTTGTTTATTTTCTGTCTGAAAGATCTGTCCATTGTTGTCATTGGAGTGTTAAAGCCCCCTAGTACGATTGTGTTCCTGTAGATCTCTCTTTATGTTGGTCAATATTTGCTTTATATATTTAGATGCTCCTATGTTGGGTGCATAACTGTTTACTAGGGTTTTGTCCTCTTGTTACATTGAACCCTTTATCATTATGTAATGTCCTTCCCTGTCTCTTATTATAACTTTGCTTTAAAACATATTTGGTCTGATATAAGTATTGCTACTTCAGTTTTTAAGAAATTTCTATTTGCATAAAATATCTTTTTTAATCCTTTTACTTTCAGTCTATGTGTGTTTTTGAGTAAGATGGGTCTGTTGTAGATAGCATATCTATGTGTCTCATTTTGTTATCCATTCAGCTACCCCATGTCTTTTGATTGTGGTATTTAACACAGTTACATTTAAAGTGATTATTGATAGGCACAGTTATTGCCATTTTATTATTCATATTTATGTGTTTTCCCCTTCATATTCTTAAAGAAGTCACTTTAACATTTCTTGTAATAGTGGCTTGGTGGTGATGGATTCCTTTAGCTTTTCCTCATCTGGGAAGCACTTTATCTGTCCTTCAATTTTAAATGATAGCCATCTTGGGTAGAGTAGTTTTGGTTGTAGGTCTTTGCTTTTCATCACTTTGAATATTTCCTGCCAATCCTTTGGGCCTGCAAAGTTTCTGTTGAGGAATCAGCTGACAGTATTATGGGAGTTCCCTTGTAATTAACTAGTTGCCTTTCATTTGCTGCTTTTTAGGATTTTCTCTTTGTCTTTAACTTTTGTCATTTTAATTATGATGTGTCTTGGTGTGGGCCTCTTTGGGTTCATCTTGTTTGGAACTCGGTGTTTCCTGGACTTGTATGTCTATTTCCTTTGCCAGGTTAGGGAAATTTTCCATCATTATTTCTTCAAATAGCTTCTCAATACCTTGCTCTGTCTCTTCTTCTTCTGGTACTACTACAATGCAAATGTTGTCTGAGAGGTCTCTTAAACTATTCTCATTTTTTAAATTTCTTTTTTATTTTTGTTGTTTTGTTTAGGTATTTTCTGCTGCCTTGTCCTCCAATTTGCTGATTTCATATTTTGCTTCATCTAATCTTCTGTAAATTCCTTGTAGTGTATTCTTCATTTCAGTTATTGTATTCTTTAAACTGGTTCTTTTTTATGGTTTCTATGTCATTTTTTTGTAAAGCTTAACATCTCTTTGTTGAAGTTCTCATTAAGTTCCTTGAGCATCCTATAATCAATGTTTTGAACTCTGTCTCTGGTAAGTTGGTTGCTTCCATTTCACTTAGTTCTTTTTTGGAGTTTTCTCATATTCTTTTGTTTGGGACATGTTTCTTTGTTTCTTCATTTTGGCTGCCTTTCTGTGTTTGTTTCTAGGTATTAGGTAGATCTCCTATGTCTCTCACTCTTTGCTGGATAGCCTTATGTAGTAGATGTCCTGTATGGCCCAGTGGTACAGTCTTCCTGATCATCTTCACTCTGTGCTCCAGGAATATTCCTTGCATGGGGTTGGGTGTGCCCTCCTATTGTAGTTGAACTTTGATAGCTTTTGGCACATCCGTAGTCAGGATTGACTTTCAGGCTGACTGGTAAGGATTGGCCATGCCCACAGCATATGAGCTGCTATGTGGGGGCTGATCTCACAGAGGGGGATTTGCCTGAGTGGTCTCATGTGCCTGTTGAGACCAGCATTTGGGAGTGCCATTTGTGGGGATAAACGGGTACTGCTCTGTTGTGATCTGAAGCTGGCCTCTGGGTGTGCTCCTTCTGGGGCCTCTTGGGAGGGGCTTCTATGCAGGCCAATGTCACCTACTGCCTGTGACTGGCCTGGGGCTACATGGTAAGAACTACAAAGCTATCCACTGTTGGTCACTGCCTGTGCTGGACCTAGTAGTATGTGGGAGAGGTCATTCTGAGAACCAAGGCTGTCTGCCACCAGTACCAGGCTTGGAGAAGCTTAACAAAGGCTATAGGTACCCCAAGACCTCAGAACACGAGTTGGCAGCCTATAAGATCAG
This sequence comes from Rhinolophus sinicus, assembly GCF_036562045.2. Classification (NCBI taxonomy): domain Eukaryota; kingdom Metazoa; phylum Chordata; class Mammalia; order Chiroptera; family Rhinolophidae; genus Rhinolophus; species Rhinolophus sinicus. The sequence goes on along the minus strand of NC_133758.1, from coordinate 36,077,478 downwards.
CTTCTGAAAGATCCTCGAGTGGTACAAGAGTTGGGTGGGGCAGTGTCCCAGGTAATCACAAGGGGGACGTATGTTCATCAGGTCAAGATTCAGGTTTGGTGCCAGTGCTGAGCTTTGGGCCCTTTGTAAAGTCTCAGAGAACACTGAGGCCAGCTACCACCTGACTTGGTCCAAGACCCTAAGAGTTGTCAAAGAAAGACATAGCCTGGGTTGAGGCTGGTTGCCTGTCCACTGAAAGTTCCTCTGTCGATGCTATGTGAGTTGTGCAGGGCAGTGCCCAGGGAGTAACCCAGGTGGAGTGAACAGATTTCACCAGGCCAATGCAGTTTCAGATTTGGCCATATAAGTAAGGGTTTAATACAGGAAAGATGGTGCCCATCTTTAGGCTACAAGGGAGGAGAGGTCAACTCATGGATAATAGTGGCTGTCCTCTAGCCCTTGCCCTGAAGCCACAGAACTTAGTCTTTCCCTGTAAACCTCTGGTTCTTCTCGTATAACTGTCCCTCTGCTGGAATCCAGGGTGAGTGCTTGTGTGTGAGTGAGTCTGTGCACGGGCCCTTTAAGAGTATGTTTATGTTTCCAGGAGCCTTCTGTCTCCCTCAGAGAGGCAGAATCCTTGCTGATTTTCAGTCAGATGGGGGGACTCCTCTTCTTGGCACTGGAACCCTGGGCTGAGGATCCCAGTGTGGGGCTGGGACCCCTCGCTTTTCAACAGCCACTTCCGCCACTGAAATATCCCTCCAGATGCTCATCTAACACATGTGGGTATGGGCCAGCACGTCTCATATCTCAATCCCTCCTACCAGTCTTGACGTGGCCTCTTCCTATATCCTTATTTGTAGTTCTATTCAGTAGTTTTCAGATGGTTCTCATGGTTGATTGTTCTGTAATTTAGTTGTAATCCTAATGTGATCATGGGAGGTGGCAAACACAATGATTTCCCACTCCACCATCTTGCCTGGAACCCCAACAGTAATTATTTTTATTTATTCAGGTCTTAGCATATACATCATTATTGTATCTGAGTTACATGTAATTTGAAAGCTCTCCAATGGCAATTACATTGTGTGGCATCTAGAATGTATTGGAAACATATGTTGGATACCTACTTGATGGTATGCAGTTTTTAAAATTCTGGACCAGAATGAGAGCCAGTGTCTAATTTTGAGCAATCTAAAAAAGGAATCAAGGCAATTCATATTGACTACAATCTAGAAAATGTCTCAGCTTTTATTAACAAATTGAATTCTATGTATATTTTTTGTGAAACTTGCCACAGTCACATCTTTAAAAATACATATATTATCCAAGAAAGAAAAAGATTAAGAATAAATACACACACCATTTAAATAATATAAATAAGGAAGTATATACATAATCATTTAATAGTACCCTCTGAAGACGTTACTTTCTAAAATGGATCCAGAATGGCCAGCATTACAATTCACATTCTCCAGCAAAATATTTCACTTGGTCCTGCTATTCCAAAGCCTTTCTAGATATCAATGAAATATATATATATATATATATATATATATATATATATATATATATATATATATATATATGATGATATATTCAACTTCTACTTACCCATAAAACAGTGAATCAATTTCTGCAGGGTCTTGAATATTTACTGATGTTTCTGAAGTTGAATGAGAACTAGTTGAATGTGTCTCCACATTTTTCTTGTGGAAAAATTATAGTCCATGTTGTGTTTCCTGTTTATAATGAGCTCTGGGGGAAGGGGAAAAAAGGCTATAGATTATGTAGGTATTCAAGTGCAGTTTACAACTAAGAACTGAAGCAAAAAGGAGAATAAATGCAAATTTTACCACTTTCTATAATAGTCAAGGAATGGTAGATGATGCAAGTTCATAGCATCTATTTTTGGAAAATGCATAGTCTTTTAATTGCACAAACAGACAATTCCTTAGAATTTGGAATTGAATACACTGTGCTTTCGCATCATAATAGCTTCTCAACTCAAATGGGAAAAAAAAACACACTGGGGATTTTGTATGGCATGGTCAGTATGGTTGTTCAACTTTACATGTAGATAAAAATACATCAGAATCTACAAAAAACATATATAGATTCAGGGGTGGTGCTGCCCTTCCTCCTGTGCTAGTTTTTCAATTACCCACAAGAGTTGGAGGATATAGGCCCTGAGGAGGGGTTGATCTATTAGGGAAAGAGAAAAAAAACAAAAACAAAAACAAAAAACGAACAAACAAACATGGGACATATTTTTCAAATTTGAACTTATATTTAAGGATTTTTTTTTGGGGGGGGCACTGACAATGAAAAACAACATGTGAAAAAAAATGGACCATAAAAAGAATTTTGAAGCAGTAGAAACAAAGTCAGTCAAACTCTGGGCTTTGCCAAATCTGACAGGTAAACAATTGGCAGAGACTCGAGGGGAATTTAGACAATAATAGAAACAGTAATGGCAAGGGCCACCTGCTTGTTTTAAGAGATTAACTATTGTTATGCCCTTGGCTCTCTGCAGTGGAATCTTGTATCCCCAGGCAGGAGGCAGAACACACTGTGGTGTTGGTCTTGGGATTTCATGCCAAATCAGAATCATCCCTACTTTCCATTGAGGGAAGACAGAATGTGCAGCCAAATAGCTGAGGTGTCATGACAGTTTTTTAGAGGTTGAACTTTCCTTCAGGCAGTATATATTGTATTCACCCAATTTCAGTTAAAAAAAAAAAAAAAGAAAAGAACAACAAAAACACGGCTTAACAGGCAAAGAATCAGAACCGTGCTTGTTCCTTCAACCCTCCTTTATTTTATTCTTTTGTACATCCTCCTTTATTTTGTTCTTTTGTACACAGACTGTTGTTCAAGGTGTAGAGTATAACCCTTTCAAAATAACCCTAGAGATTATAAAGGAGGCAGAGAAGGTATTGGATACATATAATCATTATTAGCTCTAGGAAAGTAGCTGTTTGCAAATGTAAAATTCACACAATTGTACAAAGAGTAATTAGATGTTAATGTCCCTTAGTACCTACTGAGGAGATATTTCATGGCATAGCACAGGAATTGTCACAGACTCCTCGTTTCTGCAATGGCCTATCCCTTTCAGCTCAGACTTAAATCCAAAAGTGACTTTCCATGCTAAAAGTTGCTTAAAATATCCCTCTGATCCTCACAGCAGCACCACATGCGGGTCTCTCATTGAAAAGAATGCAGGTAGAGAGTGCTTAGATTAGGGAAAGTGTCTGATTATCTACGCAGTGCTTTTGGATAATAAGAAAATCAGGTAAGTAGGATGAAGTTTATTGGTGGAAAGCAAAGGCTTCCATAACAGCCTGAACTGAGGAGGGCTGGTCCCTAATAATTGTTGTTTGAATGCACAGGTAGATGGGTTGCCTCCAGTTAATAGTAAGAGTGCTAAATAAGAATTCTTCACAGAAAGAGTGTAAAATGGGACTGCAAAAGAGGACCCAGAATAGATCAAAAGTATTTTCTCAGCTACACTGGTTTAATGTTGTTAAGAACTTCTTGATAAGAAGAAATTGTAGGTTAATATCAGGACCCATGATATCAATTTCATACTTCTTTACTGTAATGGTGTATGATAAAATGTACATATAGTTGTCCTCATAAAAAAGGGTTTAAATATATACAGCCAATCTTGAACTTAAAGGACATCTACAGGAACGGTGATATGTTCAATTGGCTTTTTAAAGCAAGATTTTCGTGTAGTTCTGTCTAAGTGGACTTTGAGTTTGTATATAACATAGAGCTGTATATTTTATAACTAACAGATAAGAACTACCATTTGAATAATTTTGAATACAATTAAGTAAATAAAGCAGACATGGGAAAATGTTAAATAGTGATTTTCTGTGGATAGATTATCTATGGTAAATAGTGATGAAAGGTTTATTGTCAGCATTAAGTACACACTCATACACACACACACACACACACAAAGCAAATTCGAGGTTTGCTTTATTGTCATCTTTCATTTTTGAGGGCACACATTGCATCATCATTTGCTTATTTAAATGTTACTTTACATCTTTCCTCTTCTTCTAGAGGTCTCAGGATGCTGAAGGCACTACCCATCTTTTTAATATGAAAACAGTGTAAGAAGTGGGAAAAGTAATGCTTTTGAGGTTCAATAAGCTTCAAAATATGGCATTTAAAGTTTCATGCAGATTATTAAAATATTAAAGATTTTGAGATTCTATAAAATTAACTAATATAATACTGTTAGTTACCCTTTCCCAAGTGCCCATTATGTTCCAGACACTTGCAGAGTCCCTTATATTTTTTGCCTCTAGTCCTAATATTAGCCCTACCGGGCGTATATTATTATCCACATTTGTTAGAGGAAAACACACTCATGCTCAGTTAAACTAAGATTTTGCTCAAGATATCTCAGCCCATAAGGAGCATAAGCGTTACCTCAAAATAAATTTTCCCAGCTCCCTGTGGAAAGATCTACATCAGCACCATCCAAAAGCAACATAATACAAGTTACATAAGCAATTAAAAAATTTCTGGTAACCATATTTTAAAAAGTAAAGGGAAATCAGTGAAATTAATTTTCAGAATACTTTTTACTTAATCCAGTATATCCCAAAATTATCATGTCAACATGCAATCAATATAAAACATTATTTGTGAGATATGTTACATTTCTTGTTCTTACTAAGTCTTGGCACTCTGGTGGGTATTTGATACTTACAGCATAGCTCAGTTGGTTCTAGCCCCATTTCAAGTGCTCAAAAGCCACCAATAGTTAGTGGCTACTGTACTGGCACTACAGATCTACATGGTTCAAAAGTAAAGTTATGGTGCAACATAAGATACAAAGTGCAAGGTCTAGTTGATCCCTGGCTCTACCACTTAACATCTGAAGTATACGAGGCAATAGCTTAGCCTTAATCTTTCCTCACAAGCATAAACATGGGGTAATATTACTTACCTCATAGAGTTGGGAGAGAGAAACTAGGTATCTGATGGGCAAGATTTGGCAGATTACCTGACACATAGGAGGCATCAAAAACAAAAAGGTCCACTCTCCTCTTTTTCCCTCTTTTGCTTATGGTCCATATTCCTATAAAATTGTCCTTTGGAGCACAAAACCTTAACCACCAAAATTTCTCAAGAAAGGCTTTAGAGCCATGTTTAACCTCATGAATTATATATTTCAGTCTGAGTTTATGCTGTCCACCTATAATTAATTTATTGTCCATTTATTTATTTATAGTTCATTTTAAAGGTTCTGATTGATAGAATGTAAGTCATTCCTTGGAACCCCTGTGTTTTCGCTCTGAAATCACAACTCTATCTTATTTTCAGAAGTAACTGTAACCCTACATATTTTTGCTTGGTTTCATTTTATTTTATTTCCTTGGTTTCATTTTTAAACACATATGAATGTATCTTTATATTATATATCATTTAGTTTTGTCTGTTTTTATACTTCTTATAAATAGAAGCATACCATAGGCATTCTCCTGTAATTTTGCCAAATGTAATTTTTGTAAGATGGAAGTGATTCACTTTCACTATATTGTACACCATTCAACTATTTTAAAATTATTTATTTTTCGGTGTGGGACTTTATGTTGTTTATAGTTTATTTCTTGGCATAACAAATAATGCTTCTAGAAACATTTTTTGTCAGTGTCTCCATTTATATCTGTATACATATTTATATATACATACGTGTTTACATACACACAAGTTTTCTAAGGATATATTTCTTGAATGGAATTGCTGGATTTTTTAATACACACATTTTTAGCTGTACTAGATAACACCAAATTTTGTTCTAAGTATACTAATTTATATTCCCATAGAGCAATAATACTTAAAAGACTTTGTATTGTCCTAAGATACATAGAGTAATAGAACAGAAAGTCCAGAAACTAATCTATGTGAACATAGGAACTTGATTTATGAAAGTGATGGCCTTTCAGATAAAAAAAAAAAAAAAAAAAAAAAAAAAAAAAGGTGCAGGATAATTGGTTAGCCATAGAGAGAAAAGACCAAACTGAATCCCAAGACCTACTTTATCCCAAAGCCACATATCATTTCTAGGTGGATTTGCGTTTTAAATGTGGAAAGCAAAAGGATTAAATTTTAGAAGACCATATAGGAAAACCTGTTACCTCAAGCCACAATGCTTCTTAATGAAGACCAAAAAATAAATAAATAAATAAAAAAAAGAAAAGTGTAAAGAAAATAAACATACATAGTCTACTACATGCTTTATTCACCAAGGGACACAAAAAGAGAAATAAAACAGAAAAACCAGAAAGTAGAAAAAGAAATCCATTTATTAAAAAAAAAAAAGACTGAAAATTACAAGTTGGCCAAATAACAATAAGGCATAAATGGATAAATTAGAAGGTAATTAAACTCTTATTACCTAGCAGAAGACATCAAACTTTTTTGTAAATGACCAGATAGTAAATACTTGAATAAATATTTGTGGGCCATATGTGATTTCTGTCACATATTCTTTTCTATTTTATAATTTTACAAATATATTTGTACATATATATTTTAACAAATCTTGAAAAACATAAAAATTATTCTTAGCTCATTGGCAGTACAAAAACAGACCATAGGCCAGATTTGTCCCACGGGCTGTAGTTTGCTGCCTCTGTGTACCTACCACTCAATTCCATCACACGTACAACTGCTGTATTTACAGCAGGAGTACATGTAAGAATACTAAAACCTAAAAACATTGAATTCATGTGGACACATAATTATACTGTGGAACTATAAGTGTCTCCAGATTTCTTATCCAGCGACCATACTTTACCACAGAGAAATTTAAGGCTCAGACTCGCCCAGAGCTAGTCGCCAAAGGAGATTGGGGAGGAGGGATAGTCTAGCTCTTCCCCTGCTCCATGCTGTCACTTTTGGACAGCACCAAAGTCCTCCGGTTGGTGTAACTCGGTAGCTCATCTTGGGCCTGACTTCACAATTCATGAAGTAAGTTATGTTGTTGTTAGACAGGACATGGCTTGTTTGCTAGCTTCTTGGAATGGAGAAGAGAGTAGCTCATTAGAGGTATAATAACATTCCTTTTTATTAAACCTGTTTTTCAAAACAGCTCATCAAATGAGCAATTTTATCAATAGTCTTTTCCAAGATGGACCACTTTAAAAGGAGACAGGAACCAGCCTCGTAACTGATTTATCCCCAAAAGTTTCACTGGGAGCAATGAGTCCCATCAGCACCTTCTTTCTAAATTAAAGACAGAGACACTGTAGGGGAAACTGCTGTCTTTCCATATGTTCTTGTTCTCTTTAAATAAAATTCCCCTGAGAGCTCTCTCCCAAGCTCTTAACCTCAAAGCAGACTTTCTAGAAACTTTTAGTTCAAGCAAAATTCAGTGTTATAGAACTTTTATTTATTCTCAGTAGATATGGGAAAGGTTAGCAAGTATTATTGACCTGAAGTATAATAATGTCCCTCAAGGCTAACCTTTAAATCTTTATGTGCTCAGTAATTCAAGCTATTCAGAGCATCTTTCTCTGTCTTTAGGAATATTATAACATTCCATAAAGCTATAATAAAAAGGAATAGTGGAAAAGGGCAAAGGGAAATTACCTCTTCTTACATGATGGCTCTGTAGGGTATTCACATACTAAGTTTACTCAAATGAGCGTCTTCTGCAGTCTGCAAAGAGTCTCCTAAAAGAAATATTGCAGAATATTAACCTGAAATATTAAATTCTTTTATTAATCCAAAAATCAAGTTACCCCTTTATTAAAAATATAAATTAGCATTGTAACGTGACTAAGATAAATTACTTCTATACTGTCATTATTGTTTATGAGAACATAAGGGATAATTCCAAAATGACAGCCTACTAATGTGTTGTTTTCACTAGTTTTTTCATAGGGCAAATAATTATATTCTTTGAATTACTTACATCATAAATTATAGTTATTAAATGATGCTAACTTGCTAATTCTAAGTCCTTAAGATAACTGAGATGCATTAAATTTTGGCCTAGTGGATTAAGTTTTAAGTCATTATTACTTCAATATTTTCTAACCCGAACATGAATTCTAGGCTGGAAAAAAAATTGCTTATTCCTCATGGAAGTTCCTACATAAACAACGGAACCTTGCTGAAAGCAACATACGTGGTCAGACAATTAAATTCACGAACTTTCCACTGTGTGCTTACACGGTGGAAAGTTCGCAAACTTAATTACCCAGATTTTGTATATCAGAAAACTGTACTGATAATACTGAAGTTAATAAAACTACATTAATAATGATAAGGTTCATATTTATTTAAGTCTTCAGATTATCAGGCAATTTTTATAAGTCCATTAGCAGCATTCTCACCATTGTGGTAGCCAATGAATAATTAGGATTAGAATCTTTTTGTTACATACACAGTAGTAGTTATAGTTCTGGGATTGATGTCTTTATAGATAATATCAGGATTGAGCTGGCATCATGGCTCACTTAATACGACATTTAATGACAGAATGGGGGCATAACATAGATACATTCATAGATACAGCAGATGTTTCAAAAATAGGATAAAAGTGAGAAAACTAGGAAAGAAGGAATCTTTTGTAATTTGATAAAGAGAATGTATTTTTAGAAATATTAGCCACATATAGAACTAATGGGAAAACATTAGAAGCCTTCTCATTAACTTGAAGGAAAAGACACAAGTGCTGTCTGATAATTTCATTCAGCATTGTTCTAGAAGGCTTAGGCAGCAAAATAAGTAAAAGGAGAAGTATATGAATTTAAAAGAAAAATGCAAAATTGTCTTTACATGCAGATGACATGATAGTATATGAATGATCCAAGATAATAAGATAATGAGGACATATATGACAGTGCAACAAAAGTTAACATAACACTAAAAGTTTAGGATACCTAGGGATAAATCTAGTAATAAATGTGCAAACTCCTTTTGAAGAAAATTACAAAGCAGTTTTCCAAAACATTAAGGAAGATCTAAATAAACCATGAGATAAATAATGTTGATGGATAAGAAAACTCAGTACTATAAAGATATCCAGTTTCCAAAGTTAATTTATAAATTCAACAGGTTTGCAATCAACATCGGAACTAGTTGTTTTATAAATTCTACAAGCCGACTCTAAATTTCCTATGTAAGAACAAATGGACAGCTAATTAAAATTGAAGAATAAAGCTAGGGGATTTACCCTACCAGATATTAAGATGCATTAAAAAGTGAATCTAATTAAGAAAATATGGTATTGATGCAGGGACACATGTAGATTAAACAAACAGATTAGAGAGATCAGAAAATGACAAGTGACATACCCATATCAATGGAAACTTTAAATGTAAGAGAGACACTTAAATATTGGTGGAAAAATATTGAATACTTAATAAATCATGCTGGGTCAGCATCCTTCACAAAAACAAATTCTAGGTGCATTAAAGATCCACATGTGAAAATCCAAATGTTAAAAAGCCTAACACGTCTAAAGAAAATGACAAAGTAGTTGCAAAAAAACTTCAGGTTTTTTGAAAACTGAACAGGTAATAATATGTTTTGCGTATCATCTATACTCATCCTTACTTAATAATGAGGAAAATGCAAGTTAAAACACTAATTATATCTCTGAGACTGTTTCTGATTAGTTTGGTCATTTATTCTATTCTTTAGATTCCACATATAGGTGAGATCATGCAGAATATGTCTTTCTCTGCCTGACTTATTTCACTTTGCATAATGTTCTCTAGGTCCATTCATATCATTGCAAATGGTAAGATTTCATTCTTCTTTACTGCCAAGTAGTACTCCATTGTATAAATGTACCACAGTTTCTTAATCCAGTTGTCAACCAATGGGCATTTCTCAGTTGTTTCCATGTCTTGGTTATTGTGAATAGTGCTGCAATAAACAGAGAGGTGCATAAATATTATTGAGTTAGTGCTTTGGATTTCTCTGGATAGATACCTAAGAGTGGAATTGGTGGGTCATAAGGTAGTTCCATTTCCAGGTTTTTGAGATGCCTCCATACTGGTTTCTATAGTAGATGCACCAGTCTACAATCCCAGCAGCAGTGAACAAGGGATCCCTTTTCTCCACATCCTTGCCAGCACTTGTTTGTTGATTTATTGATGATAGCCATTCTGACTGGAATGAGGTGGTATTTCATTGTGGTTTTTATTTACATTTCTCTGATGATTAGTGAGGCTTAGAATTTTTTCATATGTCTGTTTGCCATCTGTATGTTCTCTTTAGAAAAATATCTCTTCATGTCCTCTGCCCACTTTTTAATTGGGTTGTTTGTTTTTATGATGTTGAGTTGAATGAGTTTTTAAATAAATTCTGTATATTAACCCCTTATCAGATGTGTTACTAGAAGGGAGGGGGTTGGGGATGAGGGAGAAAGTGAGGGGATTAGAAGGCAAAATCAGTAACAAAATTGCCACTGGGATACGAAAGACAGTTTGGGGAATATAATCAATAATGTTGTGAAGATTTTGTAGGCTATCCAAGGGACACTTGTCTTATTAGGGAGACCACTTCAGGGATGGTGTAGGTGCCTGACCACTGTAGTGTACACCTGCAGCTGAAACTGAATAACAATGAATGTCAACTATAATTATATATATATGTAGTCACAGGATGTAGAGTACAGCATAGGGAATAGAGTCAGTAGAACTGTAACAGCTATATATGACGTCAGAGGAGTAGTAGATTGGGGAAGGGGGGTTATCACTTCGTGAGGGGTATAAATGTCTAACTATTACATTGTTTTGTACATCTGAAACTAATAAAAAACACACACATATTAATTAAATACCATTTTCCATTCACCAGGCAAATAGAGTGTAGCAAATTTTGCTGAAGAATGCTCATATGTTACCTTTGTAGTACAAATTCTAACATCTACTCAGGGGAGCAAATTGTCAGTGTCTATTAGATTTCAAGGTGTATAGAGCCGACCTGTGGTTTTTGTACCCATGGATTAAACCTAATGAGGATCTCAAATATTCAAAAAAAAAAAGTTGCTGACATGTATGATGTAGTTAGACCTAGGACTGTTGTGTCTATACTGAACATATACAGAATTTTTTTCCTTGTCATTATTCTGTAAACAATGCAGTGTAACAACTATTTACATAGCACTTACAATGAATTACGTATTAATATTGTAAGTAATGTAGGGATAATTTAAAGTATACAGGAGGATATGCATAGGTCATATGCAAATACTTCATCATTTCATATAAGGTACTTGAGGATCTATGAATTTTGGTACTCAGGGTGCTCCTGGAACAAACCTCCCGTGGATACTGAGGGATGACTGTACATTCTTCATCCCAGGGATTCCATTTCCAGGTATATAATTTCTCGAGGACATGTGTTCAAAGAAAAAGGTAAACAAATAAGATAATCTTTATTGTTGCATTATTTATAATGTTGATTAAAAACAGGGAGGTACAAAATTATATGTCAAATATATTAACAAAAATAAAATACATTTTCATGGGTAGCTACATGTTTTATCTACTACTTTGGACCAAAATATCATTCTGTAAATACCCAAAAAATATTTTTTGCATGATTTTTCAGTAATAGGAGTACAACAAAAGCAAGGGAACTGCTGCTATAAAATGTAAGAGAAACTTTTTCATGGGGAGGGAGGAAATAGCATGAATTAAGGAGGGTTATCATGGGGCTTGAATTATACCTGTAATATTTTATAACAAAAAATCTGAAGCGATTGACAAAATGTTAAGATCAGATGAAACTCATGGGTCTGTTTAAATATATTTATTTTTTATTCTCTATGACTTTTCTGAATATTTGAAAGTTTCTTAAAATTAAAGTTTATTGGGGTGACAATTTTTAGTAAAGTTACATAGGTTTCAGGTGTACAAGTCTGTAATACATCATCTATATATCACATTGTGTGTTCACCACCCTGAATCTGTTCTCTTTCCATCAACATATATTTGATGCGATTTTAAAAAATTAAAATAACGTAAATGTCTAGGCTCAGAGTTAGAAAATATTATATTTAGATTATCTAAATGTTAGCTATACACTCCCTGTTTTTAATTCCTCTTCCTTCTTGGTGTAAATTCAATGGTCTCATTCATCTTATTTTATACTCATTATATTTAAGATTATGATGGATTTGAAATTTGAAGGATATTTCAGGATATTATGAGATATCTACTTCCAATTTTACAACAGATTTGAGGATATAGAGGAGATAATTTTAAATAGTATTTTGACAGATTTTTCTATCTCCTCGATTTAAGTCAAAAGCTTAACATGTTCTTTATTATCTTGACTCCATGATATTTTGAATTATCTACTAGAAGAAGAGAGACTAAGTGACAATCTAGAAGCAGTAATTGATTGAAAAACTAAAATGATAATGCAGCTACCAGTGTTGTCAGATCCAGAGAGATTCTATTTGGGGCATATCAATTGTGTGTTTAATTGTAGTTTCCAGAGAGTTTTTTCAGGGCTTTAAAGTGTACATTTACCAGAAGGGATAGACATGAAATGCGTCTATGGAAAAAAGATAATGTCTTAGGAAAGTAGATAATATTTTAGGAAAAACGTCTTAGAAAAACAGCATACAATGGAGTTTAGCCCATGGGTACCTTAAATAAAAGCCTACACTTTTAGTCAAAAGGACGCACACACATTGCAACATTTCACCAAATAAAAGAATGTACATAATGTAATTTACAAAATTTAAGAGACAAAACGCATGAAGAGCATGAGATATAAATATATACAATCAATATTTGCATTATGAAATTTAACCATGTCTGCATTTGGCAACCATTTGAAAGACTGAGTAGTTGTAACCTTGCCAAATAATAAGAAAGACATTGATTATTATCTTAAGAGCATGGCTTAACAAATATTCTCTTGGTTACTCCTAAGGACCCATATCCCTTTTAGGTAAGCAACTTTATCTTAAAGTACTGAATCTTTGATCATTTAAATAATTGAATCTAACCCCTGTCTTCACTTGTATGTCACATGCAAACATATACCCGTAAGGTATTTTCCCAACCATTTAGTCCATTAATAGCTATAACAAGAAATTGGGAAAAATGGTAATACAAACTTAGTGGTGGATTTTCAGCTGGAAGAATAAGTACAACTATTTGCTCTGGATAAGCAGAAATTTCATTGTTCAGTCTTTGGTGATTTTTCCCTGGATTTCTTTCTGTAGTTTTTAAAATCATATTTGTACAGGACATTTTGCACAAATGTAAAGAATAACTGATTCAAAAACTGCATGCCAAAGTAAGTCAAATATCTTTTCCATCATGGTTAACATAAACTCCTCAATCCTTCTAGAGGAGGGAACAACGTTTTCCTACATTGTATGCTACACTGCTTACCCCTACAACCATACAATTGTTTCTGTTCATTCCTGTTCATTCCTTCTTTCATTTATTTTAAGCAAAAATAAAACATTGAGATTCTCCATCTATGCCAAGCAGTGTGCCAGATATTTGAGATTAGGTAAATACTTCATCAAGTCATTTTTTTCAACACATATATTTTGTGTGATTTAATTCAGCAGGCCACAAGAGATAACATGGTCCATGAAAGAGACATGTTCTGTGCTGACATGAAACTTGCCCAATAGATGGTCACTACTGATTAAAATTTACTCTCTCTTTAAAAGTTTATAGTCTAATGGCGTCTCACTTTCAGGTAACAAAATCATCTATAGTATAACCTGAATTTTCCTGAAGAGAGGATGCACAGAAATCATCTAAGAGTTGTATTGCAGATATCTTAGGAGCATATTATCTCTAATTTATCAACCTTTTTTAGACATCAAATTTTCATATGTATTTGTCCTGTATGGGCCTCCCCAAAATATGGACTGCCAGCTCCAGGGAAAATCAGAGAGTCCTGGAGTGATCATGTTGATAGGACTAATATAGTGTATCTCTAGAGTTATGTTAATTTGCTCCTTTCTCAATTCTAACCAACTTCTCTCTTTGTCCCCAAAGCATTTTCAGTTATATGCATTATATTTCTGCAAAACTTGTGTATGTTTTGGAAATCAACAGAAAATATTGGGTTGTCAGCTGGAAAATCCAGGAGGTAATTCCTCTTAATTCAGTATACCTCGAGGGTTATTTTATTACAAGCAAGAAAGTCTATCTCTGGTTTTCTAGCCAAAAAAAAAAAAAAAAAAAAAAAATATTGCAAGAGGAGAGCATATTACAGAGTAAAAATAATAATTAAAGAACATTTTGCACATCTCAGAAATTATAATAAAATTTAGAAGCCTAAAACAACAGCCATTTTATTTGTTCATGATTCTATGGACCAGTAATTTGGACTGTGCTCAAATTATTTAAATTCCTTGCTAATTATATGCCAAAAGTCACACTAATGGTCTATCAGCCACAAATATTTAACAATCTGATGACAACTTGATTAGGTTCTTCTTTAATTTAATTGAAAGTGAGGATTGGAAACAACCCAACATGGAAAAGGTTGTATTAGGTATTTGTTATCATCATTCATTTTTTAAAATTTATTTTAAGATTTTTACTAAAATATAGCTAACATACAATATTATATTAGTTTCATGTATACACCACAGTTATTAAACATTTATATACCTAAATAAGTTATCACTATGATAAGTCCAGCAACAATTTGACACTGTGCCATGTGTCACAATATTATTGACTATATTCCCCATGCTGTACATTACATCCCCATGACTTATTTGTTTTATACCTGGAAATGTGGACCTCTTATTCTCCTTCACCTTTTTCCCTCTTTTTAAATTTTTTCAATTACAGTTCACATTCAATATTATTTTATATTGATTTCATGTGTACAACATAGTTGGTAGACATTGATATAATTTAAGAAATGATCCCCCTGACTAGTCTCATACTCGCCTGGCACTATACATAGTTATTACCATATTATTGACTATATTCCCTGTGCTTTACGTGCCCATGACTATTTTGTAACTACCTATTTGTATTTCTTAAGCCCTTCATTTTTTTCACCCTGCCTCTAACCCCTATCTATCACCCCAACAAATCTAGTACACATCTGACACCATACATAGTTATTACAATATTATTGACTATATTCCTTATGCTATACCCTACATCCCCATGATTACTGTGTAACAATTAATTTGTACTTCTTAATCTCTCCCCCTTTTTCACTCACCCCCTACTCTTCTCCCATTTGGCAACCATCAATATGTTTTTTGTATCTGTGAGTTTGTTTCTGTTTGTTTATTTTGTTCTTTAGATTCCATGTATAAACAAAATTACTTTGCATCTGTCTTTCTCTGTCTTACAAGTAAACTCCACTCAGCACAGTACCCTGTATCTATCCATCTCACTGCAGATGACAAGAGCCTATTCCCTTCCATGGCTGAGCAATACGTGTATTCCATTGTATATGTGTACCACCTTCTCTTTATCCATTCTTCCACTGACAGACACCAAGGCTACCTCCACATCTTGGCCTTTCTAAACAATGCTGCAACGAACATATGGATGCACACATGCCCACGAAGTAGCATTTGGGTTTCTTTAGGTAAATACACTGAAGTGGGGTTACTGGCTCCTTCTTTGTCTCTTGCTACTGCCTTTGTTTTAAAGTCTATTTTGTCTGGTATAAGTATTGATACTCCAGATTTTTGTTTTGTTTTGTTTTCATTTTCATGAAATATCTTTTTCCATTCTTTTACTTTTCATTTGTGTGTGTGTGTCTCAATCTGAAGTGGTTCTCTTGTAGGCAAAATATGTAAGGGTTTTTTTTTTTTATTGTTGTTTGTTTGTTTGTTTGTTTGTGTTTTTCCTTATCCAGTCAGCTCTCTTATGTCTTTGAAGTGGAGCATTTAATCCATTTAGATTGAAAGTAATTGTTGATAGATATATAGCTATTGTCATTTTATTATTTATAATTTCGACCTTTTTTTTTTTTCCCCCCATCATAAAGAAGTCCCTTTAAGATACCTAGTAATACTGGTTTGGTGGTGATGAACTCCTTTAGCTTTTTCTTGTCTGGGAAGCTCTTTATCTGTCCTTCAATTCTAAATGATATCTTTGCTGGGTATGGGATTCTTGGTTGTAGACCCTTTCTTTTCATCACAATTAATATTTCATGTCAATCTCTTTTGGCTTGCAAAGTTTCTGCTGAGAAATGAACTGACAATCTTATGGGAGCTCCCTTAAAATTTCCTAGTTGCCTTTCTCTTGCTGCTTTTAGGATTTCTCTTTGTCTTTAACAATTGTCTTTCTAATATAATGTGTCTTACTGTGGGCCTATTTGGGTTTCAGTTGTTTGGAACTCTCTGTACTTCCTGGACTTATATGTCTATTTCCTTCACCAGGTTAGGACAGTTTTCAGTCATTTTTCCTTCAGATATGTTCTCAATCCCTTGTTCTCTTCTCCTTCTGGTACCCCTATGATGTGAATATTGTTATGCCTGATGTTGTCCCAGAGGTCTCTTAAACTCTCCTCATTTTTTTTGGATTTTTGTTGTTGTTGTTCTGTGGGTGTTTTCTGCTACTTTGTCTTCCAAATCACTGATTTAATCCTCTGCTTCATCTAGTCTGCTGGTGATTTCTTCAGTGCATTCTTTAATTCAGTAATTACATTTTTCACTTCTGACTTTTTTTTTTTTTATGACTTCCTGTCCTTTTTAATGCTTGCTCTCTCTTTGCTGAAGGTCTCACTAAGTTCCTTGAGCATCCTTATAACCATTGTTTTGAACTCTGTGCCTGGTATGTTGCTTACCTCCATTTTGTTTAGTTCTGTTTCTGGAATTTTCTGCTCTTCTTTCATTTGGGATATGTTTCTCTATTTTCTCATTTTGGTTGCCTCTCTGTTTGTTTCTATGTATTAGGCAGGTCTGCTTTATCTCCCAGTCTTGGCCTGTGGGGCTCAGTGGCCCAACCTCCCAAGTCACCTGCTTTGGGTGTCCCCTCATGTGGGTTGTATGTGCCCTCCTGTTACGGTTGAGTCTTGATTGCTACATCAGTGGGTGGGATTGACACTCAGACTGATTGGTTTTGAGGGTTGGCTATATCCACAGCTTACAGGCTGCAGTGTGGGGGGGCTTACCTCACTGAGTGGGATTGCCCCAGCAAGCTCTGGTGCCTGTTGAGACCACCCTTTGGGTGTGCTGCTTGTGGGGCTAATTG
Source organism: Rhinolophus sinicus (assembly GCF_036562045.2). Classification (NCBI taxonomy): domain Eukaryota; kingdom Metazoa; phylum Chordata; class Mammalia; order Chiroptera; family Rhinolophidae; genus Rhinolophus; species Rhinolophus sinicus. Next base: position 36,060,289 of record NC_133758.1, on the reverse strand, counting down.
GGTGGTGCTTGGCCAACACAGTGGTCTGAAGCCAACGTCCAAGTATGTTGGTTCTGGGGCCTCTTGTGAGGGACTCTGTTGCAGGCCCAGGTCAGCCACTGCTTGTGAACAACCAGGGACTGCCTGGTAGGAGCTATAAAGTGACCCATGGTTGTTCACTGCTTGTGTTACTCTGGAGGGATGTGGGAGAGGTCACGCTGTGAACTGAGGATGGCTGCCACCAGTACCAGGCCTGGGGTAGCTCAGCAAAAAGCCAAGACACCCTGAAGCCTCCTGCCACTTGCCAACTCTCTTAAGGTTCAGCCTGATAAAGTCTCATGTGATATATGAGGTGGGTGAGGTAGAATTTCAGGGAGTCTCTGGAGTGGGAAGACTGTGGTCTTCAGGTTAATGTAGACTCTGGTTTGGTGCCAGTGCTGACACTGGAACTACTCAGCAAAAGTCTCAGAGCACACCGAGATTAGCTGTCCTCTGAAGTCTTCAATGATATTTCAAGAAAAAGTGTGATGCAGGTGGGACTGGCTGCTTTCAGAGAAAGTGCCTCTGGTGGTGGGAGAGATAGGTGGGGCAAAGTTTCAGGGAGTCAACAGGGTGGGGCAGCAGAGCTCACCAGGCCAATCAGATTCAGATTTGGCCTGTCAGGGCAGGCTCAACACAGGAAAGATGGCGTCTGCCTGCCAGCTGCACGGGAGGAAGACCTCACACAGGGGAAAATGGTGACTCTCCTCCAGTCCTCTGAAGCCATACACCTTAGTCTACCCTCCATATGCTTCTGATGCCCCCTGAGTTACTGCCTCTTCACTGGAGCCTGCAAGTGAGAGAGATTGTGCATGGGATGTTTAAGAGGATATCTGGGTTTCCTGCAGTCTTCCATCCCACATGGATGGTCGGAATCTCCACTTTTTCACAGCCAAATGTTGTGGGGGCTCCTCTTCCCAGAACTGGTACTCTGTGCTGGGGAGGGTGGTGGGGGGCTTGGGTCTCTCAATCCTCAAGGGGGAACCTCTGTGGCTGAGATATCCCTCCCAGTTCTGAACTGCCACACAGAGGTTTTGGGCCAGCCCATTTCATGTCTCCACCCCTCCTACTAGTGTGGAAGTGGCTTCTTTATAGTCTTAACCATAAAACTTTTGTTCAGCCAGATTTCAGATGGCTCTTGAGGTTGATTGTTCTACAATTTAGTTATAATTTTAATGTGTTTACAGAAGGAAGCAAGTACAGTGTTTATCTACTTCACGATCTTATATCTTTCCCATTCACTTTTTCTTTTGACTTTTCTTGTCTGAGGTCACTTATGTGGCTGCAGTTAAGTGGTAGGTAGATTGAGTAAAGGATGGTCTCAATCACATATCTTGTGTTGGCAGTGTCTGTCAGCTGGGCCTCTCTTTGCGTATAGTTTCTCATCAAGGAGAGTTGCCTGTGTTTCTTCGCATGGCAACAACATTTCAAAATAGTGAAAGTGGATGCTGCAAAGTTCTGTGATTACCAGCTTTATAAGTTGTACATCACATTTCAGGTACATTCTATTGGTCAAAATAAGTCACAGGCCGGCCCAGATTTAAAGGGTTGAGGAATAGCCACTTCTTACTGGGAGAGGTTGCAAATGATTGATGGTTTTTCTTAGTCTATCATAACACCTCAGTATCAAGAACAACAGAGTGTTGCCTTACGAAACTGTTGAGAGCAGTTACCTCCAACCATTACCAATTATAGGGAGAGGTTGCTTGTTTGGCTTGGGACACATACCTGTGCTTGGCTGAGGCGAGCTGTTTTCCTTGATTGGCAGTGACCAAAAGATTACAGTTAGTGTGTGAGGACTAATTCCTCAAAGCAACGTTAGGGGCTCATTACTAAGTGGAGGCCGCATGAACATCAGGTAGACAAAGACAATGAAGGCCTTTCTACTGAGGGACCTTGGAAAAATAATTTACCTTTCTGGGGTCTAAGCTGGGCTTCCTCTTTTGTAAATCAAGAATGATAAGTAGAATGCTCACATAGGTTTCTTAAAGTGCTATGATTTTATTATTCTGATTGTTTTCTGTACCCACTCTGCCTCTCCATTTTACATCACCAATTGCTTCAGAGAGCCAGAGACTATATGCTCCCCTTGAATATCATGGCAAAATAGAAAGTTTGGGTTTGGGTTTAAAAAAAAAAATCAAGATCTGCATTAGGTTGTAAGTTCTACGAATGCAGGAAATGTACCTTGTTCATCTTGAAATCCCCATGTTTTGATGTCTAAGGAGCTCACTAAATATTAATTTAATGTTGGAAGAGTCAACTAGTTATCGAATCTTCAGGAATATTTTATCATTTATGGACCTGAGTTTTATTTTATATGTGTGATTTAATTCAGCACTGTACCAACTATATTCTTTCCTAAATTGATATTATCCTACACCCTTTTCACAATTTCTTATCCCAAATTTATAACATAAAAGCATATTTTTTATCTATCCTTCATCTTTCCATGATGCATTGCTCTTGGTACCAATTCCTTTGGGATACCAAATGAAGGGTAGTAATGAAGTTAAAAAAAAATAGATAAATGACTCTAATGAACAGCTAACACACACATTTCCAATTTAGATTGTTCATAGTTCTTAACTTTCAACTAATAGAAAAAAACCTAAGCATTTTGTCATCTGATAGATTATTAAATAATAATTATGGCTGGTAGAACTTTGGCATGATTTTTAGTATATATCTAGCTAGAAAGTAAAATAATTTACCAATTTTTTCCTTGTAATTTTTACCTTGTAATTTTTTACCTTGTAATAATTTACCTTGTAATTTTTAGACACGTATGTTGATTAAGTTCCTTATTTCTTATTAAAATCAAGGAATTACATTGTATTACGTCTGGAAAGAGGCTGGAGGCAACCCCCATCTATTTCAGTTCTTAATGATCCTTAGAAGTTATAGGAAATTATCTGGTTAGTTCCATTAGCTAATGTGAAGAAGAAGAATTCCTGGGGGTAGTAGCCTCGTGGTTACCCAAGTTGAGAGATGGCATGCCCAACTCCAAGTGGGCAATGGGGTATTATGACTGGCATAGGCAATGGGAGAGGGTTTCCATTCTGAGGGAGATCCTTGATAAAGTATGGTGTCTAAGGGAATTGAATAGCATTTGGAGAACAGCAAGACCACTACCTACACATAGAGTAGGACCAGCTACATAATTTATGGGGCCCAGTAAAAATGAAAATATAGGGCCTTTTGTTTAAGAATTGAGGATGTCAAGATGATAACAGCAAAATATTTAATTACGTGGAAATCTTTTCCAAATCTCAGGGTCTTGTGCAACTGCACAGGTCACATTTCCATGAAACTGCTCCTGTCACAGACCTCCACATCAGCAGAAGCAACCAGTATGGGATTAAAATTTGCCAGAAGCAGAGTTAGGCCAGGGACATGTGTCTTTCAGCAAGTGTCCATGCTTGAGTAAGTGCATCTCTGCTGCTTCTGTCTATCCCTTCTCCTATTCTCCAACACTGGAAGAACTACTGCCCAGGAGAGGAAAGGAGGAAGAATTTTCTCAGAAACAAACTTGTCTCCTTTCTTATTTACCAAGAAATGGGGATCAGTGTATTAGCCTGTGTTGTAGGAAAGAGGAAATGAGCTTGAATATTCTTTGAAGGAGAGGCTTTTATTAAATTAATTTCTGAAATAAATATAATGACATATTTTTATAGGGCATAAAATAAAACAAATGACATTTTTTCATGTTTTAGAATGTTAAATGCAATATCTTCCTGAAGCATAATTTAAAAAGAAATGTATTAAATAAACATAACTGAGTCTTATGTATTAAAGTGTAGCTATGATAGTAATGATAGTAACTGAAAATGTATGACATCTGGCAAAAATTTAATTAACAGACCCACTAATTAATGGGAAAGGGGAATTTGATGCAGGAAAGTTCAGCTGAACCACAGGAAGAAATAATATAGTTTCGTATATATGAACCAAAAGATTGAATCTCCTCAATAAAATACCTAAGTACACTTATGGCTATGCTGGAGGTAGAGTAAGAAAACCCAAAGTACAATAAGAAGACAGAGAAAAGAGAGATGACCTGATTTGGAGGTTATCAGAAAAACTACAGAAAAGAATGTTTACATTGGGGAGATTTCAACAGGCAGGGTCAATGAGATCAGATTTCATTTAAATTCAATCATAAAATGGTAATCAGCCAAAAGGATTTTATTTTTTAAAATCAATGTCTAAAGTCAAAGTTATAGAAGGTAAAAAAAATATCATCTTTAGAATGCAATTTAGAGCTTGCATATTTTGTGCTTCTTCATAAAAAACACAGATTGAAGGTGAGAGCAGGATGTTTTCTTTTGTGTTTCATGCTAGCCTGTGATGTGACAACAGACTAAGAGACTGAAGATCAGAGACCAGTTCAAAAGGCTTTCAGATTGACTTCCTGAATGTGGAAACACAGCCCAGTGTCTAAGCAGGGAATGAAAGACAGAAGCCGAACAGACAATATTTGGAAATGAAAATGCTGGTGCCTTTAGGGGAGAGCAATTGAGCATAACTGTGGAAATGCCATAATAGAATTATGCTGGTAATTTCCCCTTGCTGCACATATAAATTATGCAGAGAATATTGGATTGGTAGCTTCATTGTAGTGAAACTGCCTATCCACTTCCATTCCCTGGCAGAGGTGAGAGCAGAGCTGGGGGGAATCAGAAAGCAAGTGATAAAGGAACAAGAGATTTTTAAAAAAATTGTGTGTGTTGCAAAGGATACTGGAAAACTCTAAAATCTAAGCATGCAACCTAAAATCCAGCATTTCATTTAACGTAGGAATTGGGCTACCATGTTGGCAGGTATACTAAAAAGCAACTTAAATAATTATTAACTTCAGCTAATTCCTTGGTCCACAACAAAATTAACAATTCTTAGCTGATGTTTTCTTTGCAAGCACTGAAAAGATTTACTTATGTCTATTTTCTTTCTTCAAATTTTTTTCCAGCAGTGCACTAGAAAGGCAATAATGTATAGCACATTGGCAAATAAATATCTTTGAGACTTACATGGCCCCTTGACAGTAGCTGTGACATATGTTTTTCGTGTTTTAGAACGATAAATGCAGTACCTTCTTGGAGCATAATTTTTAAAAAAGACAGATTGGGAATGCAAAATGTCCAGAAGGTTGTTTGTCGGAGGTTACTGCTAGGTTCTTAAATTTTACCCAAATATGATGTGGTTCATGCTCTCCACTTGCCCTTAGTTATGTGTTATATATTGAGATAGTTACATTATAAATACTTCACAGAAGAGATTATTATTTGCTGAAAAGTGATCAGTTATTTTAGAATATTTATTAAACGACTATTTATAATGCAATATTCTTTATTAGCAGTATCCAATAGAAATAATAATGAGAGCCACCAACACAAGACATTTGTTGCATAGGTCAGAAGTCTAGTACGGCAGGCTTCACTAGGCAAAAAATCCAGATGTTGACAAGTCTGTATTCCTTTCTGAAGACTCTAGAGGAGACCCTGTGTCCTTTCTTTTCAACTTCTAGAGACTACCCACATTTCTTGTCTCATGGCTCCCTTCCATCTTCACAACCAGCTATGAGTATGATGGGTTGATCTTTCTCACATTGAATCACTTCAAACTTCTCTTCTGTCTCCCTCTTCTACACTTAAGGATGCTTGTAATTACATTGGGTCCACCCAGATGACCCGTAATAATCTCCCTATTTTTAGATCAGCTAATTAGCAAATTTAATTCCATCTGCAATACTAACTCCCCTTTGCCATATTTACAGGCTCTGGGGATTAGGGCATAAACATATTTTATGGGCATTATTCGGCCTACCACAAATAGTATATACTTCATAACATTGCTTGAGGATTAAAGGAAGCATTTTGGAAAGCACTTTGAAGAGTATCTGTGCATAGTAATACTGGTAGTATTATGATAAGTATAGAGGACAAATACTGAAAGGAGGAAAATGTGATGGGACACTGCAGCTATCCAAATTAGGAAACAGGGTGCATTTAGTGTGAATGTCTAAGCAACAAAATGATAATGTTTTAAGTTCTGAGAATGTCAAATCTAGGGTATCATGTTCAATCACGGTCATTACACTACAAAGGGACATTTATAAACAAGAATTAACCCAAGCAAGAATGACAAGGGTGGTGGGTCAACCTGAAGCTACCTTATGTAGGATGCAATATAGAGGGGTACTTCAGATTAGGTAGTGCTGACATCATGGATGTGTGACCTGTGCAGTTACACAGAAGGGCTGAGGGAAGAGATTCATGCTAGGTTTAAAGCTTTGCTGTAGCCATCTTGTAATGTTACATAACTTCATCTTTAAATTGGTGATTTGTTGGAGTCTGGTGGCAATAGAGCATGTGAGTGAGTAGAGAAAATACATACAATACAAAGTGTGACAATTAAGTTCACGAACTTGTAGCAACAATGTTGCTAACAACTTTTTGGTATCAGAGGGATTATTACTTTGTACCAACTGGATAAACAATTAACCAAGTTTACCATTTGGAAATGCTGAAAGGCTGCATGAAAAAGTTAGATGACCTGAACTTTTCACCAACAATTCATGGCTCTTGCATCACGACAATGCACCATCTCACACGGCAGTGCCTATGAGGGAGTTTTTAGCCAGTAAACAGATAACTGTATTGGAACACCCTCCCTACTCACCTGATCTGGCCCCCAATGACTTCTTTCTTTACCTGAAGATAAAGGAACTATTGAAAGGAAGACATTTTGATGGCATTCAGGATAGCAAGGGTAATATGATGACAGCTCTGATGGTCATTCCAGAAAGAGTTCCAAAATTGCTTTGAAGGATGGACTAGGCACTGACATCAGTGCATAGCTTCCCAAGGGGAGTACTTCAATGGTGACCATGGTGATATTCAGCGATGAGGTATATAGCACTTTTTCTAGGATGAGTTCATGAACTTAATTGTCTGACCTCATATACATGTCTGCTATTCATTTCCGTGCCTTTCCCACATAGCATTCATAAGTCCACATAAGCACAGAATTCTGGTGTGCCCAAGGTGTGTGAAAGTACCATCAGACATAACGTGAGTATAAGGTAAGCGTGTTACTTATGTCTGCAACTGAGTAAATCTGGGTGATGACAGCCAAGAGAGGCCACACTTTCCATTTGAACCAGAACTTTTTTCAAGCACAGAATGAAGGTAATGACTCTAAGACACATGAAGGATAAAGGGACTCCATCATATCCTTTCTTATTGGTATCACTTGCTGTGTATTAGTTAAACACGCTGAAATAATGATGTAGAAGGGAAGAAAAGAAAAGGCAACCCACAGTTTCTTTTTCTTTCATTACTTCCTTACTCACCCATAATTCGAAGGTAAAGATTGTTGGTAAAATATCTGTGTCTATCAAGAAGTAAAATAAAATGTTGAGTTGGTTTTGTGCAGCATTTCTGCTGTTCTGGTAAGAACGTATAACCTATGAAATACGAATTATGTAATGTCAATGATCATACATATGAGTTAAATGCTCTTATGTTTGCATTTAAAACTAACTGTAAAGTATAAAAATGAATGGTAATAGTCATGTAATCATGCACAATTTAATTTTGTCTTTTTTAGAATAACATATAATAGCAAATAAAAAAAATCACAAGATGTGAAAGAGGCCATGGAAGAATGAAAAACCCTTTACATTTTTGTACCTTTGACAGAAGTGTTTCTTGTATTTTGAACAAGTAGCCCTGCATTTTCATTTTACACTGGGCTCTGCAAATTATGTAGCCAGCCACGCATGAGAGCTCTGGAGTTATATTGCATTTGAGAATTCCAGGCCCCCCTCCTTCTAGTTATGTAACCGGAGATAAATTATTTAAACTCTTTGTACCTTAGCTTTTCTCATATGGGAAATGGAGACTTGATAGGGTTTTAATACAAAAGAACTTAGTTAATCCATGTATTGCACTTAGAATAGTATCTGTCTCACACCAGCAGATGTAAGCTACACAATAGTAGAGTCTTTGTCTACTTTGTCCAAGCATCTAAAATCATGTCTGATGCGTATTAGGAGGTCAATAAATAATCTTTGAAAGAACGATTGTACCCAACAATCTACATCATTGGTTCCTAAAATCTAGCCAGGCTAGCAGTACAATTTATATTAAATATGGATTTTGGGGGCCCCCATTTCCCTAAGCTCTTGATTGACTATTTTTTGTGTAGAGCCCAGAAATACACATTTTAAAAAGCTCCCTAGGTAATTGTCATGGATTACAGGTTGGGGGAGGGGGAAACATTGTACTTTTAATGTACTTGCACATATCCATGTTTTTCCTTATCGTATTCTCTCTGCCTGTTTTTCTCATTTACATTCTTTGTATGGTGAAATTATAGATGTTCTTCGGTGCCAAGTTCCCATCATCCATGACCTAGGACAATAAAATGCATAATTCACTTTCGTATTTTATTCTGGATGTTGGTGTGAGTACTAAATGTTATAAACTATTAGAAGTCTGGGTATATGTTGTATACATATTTTAGACCCCAAGGACCTAACACACAAAAGTATCTCAAATGGTTACTGAATAAGTGATTACTTGCTGGCTTTACTGCCCTGGAGAAGATACAATGGAGTGATATTGAAGGCAAGACTCAACAACTGAGATGAAGACATGCAGACCTCCCCATTTGAAAGAAAAGCTCAGATAGCTTCTATATTACAACAATATGTATACCTGAAGACACCAAACCTGATATAGGGGTTTTTAGGGTGTAGACATGTAATATGTAGTCATGTATTATGTTAGAGGCATTTGACTACAATTGCTGCCTCCTTTCAAAAAAAACTTGCATTAACTACTGGGCATGCCTATCAAAGAGAAATGAAGGAAGGGTAAGAAAAGAGAGGGTGGGTTAATTTTGCCAAAACTTTGAAGCCCAAAATACTCATATTAGAAAAAAAATAGGTTAGGAGGTAGGTTTAAACCTTTGAGGAAAGTTGTCTCAAGGATAATAATGTTTTAATTTCTATATAATTCTCTGATTCAGACTCAGCTAGAACAAATGTGATTCTCTCTTATGAATTAAGAACTTTTTGTTTTATAACAATACAAAATTTTAATATGATTCTTACCATGGGAGCATGGTAAGGAGCTATCTGCATGATATTATGTGAGGGATGAGGTTCAACTGTTCCCCCAACATATGTGACATCTCCATTATAGATTACCATAAAATCTATCAACAGAAATCGTATCTTGGGATTAAGCTCCAAAACCTCTATCAATTATACCTCTATTTAACTTGAGGTATCATTAACTTTTAGTGAGAATTAGTTAATTAACAGAACCTGATAAATCCCTTTGAAACTCTCCCATCTGCCATTGTAGATTAGGAGAGAGTGAAAGGCACTGGTTGCCCGTGAAGACTGTTGAGTAGAGTGGAAGATCCAGAAATGAGACAGTACTACAGATAAACTATGTCTCCCTCATAGTCATACTTGGCCTAGGACTTGTAGATTTGTCCAAATAGACTTAGTGAAATAGACAAATGTGGGATATGACTGCCTTTATGGCCTCTTGCACCTATGCTATTTGAGACATTTTAACAGTAAAAAGGGAGAGTAGAAGATAACATAAATCTCAGTGGGGCTTTCCTTGTGTATGCTCTTGTGTTGACAAAGAGAAAGGTTGTCAAAGGGAATGCTTTTCTTTTGACCAAATGTCACTATTACTTAAACAGACCATGAACAGCACAACACAGCTGGGGAGACATCGTTTCCTAGTGATCGAGCCATATAATAAGAAGCAAGGTCTCTACAGACCTGTCCAAATTCACTAAACAAAGAAAGATTTCATAGACACTATTGAATACAATACTAGAAGACTTCATGTAGCCACTAAAAGAATGTCTTTTACAGGCATAGTACAGGGAAAAACAAAACAAAACAAAACAAAAAAACATGAGTTTTCTAATCTAATATAGAGCTTCTGGGACTGAGGATGATTGTGTATTATCACTGAAGAAAAAAAACATATTATCTTTTATGAATTTAGAGAGTGTAGACTCCACTCCCCCTCTCCAAAATCCAACCCCTGGTTGTATAGCAAATAAATCAATGTGATATTTCCAGAAAAAGAATGGACAGAAATCAGGCCCCTGGGGTACTTGGTCTAGCTCTGCCATGCTAGCCTTGGGTAAACCATATGATCTTTTAGTCTCTCACTTTTCTTACCTGAAAATTCAGAGGAAGGATCTTGTCCTATTTAATTTACAGGATTGATTAAGAATTAGATGAGATTCTGTATGTGAAAAAGCTAAAAAAAGAAATAAAGCATTATACAACGGCAAGGTCAGCAAATATTAAAATATATGCATATAGCTTCTAGGATTAATTACTCTGATGCCTAATTTCAAAGGACAGAAAGTACTTAGTGATGTGCTAACAACTTTCTCCCCTATTTTGTCTAAAATGGCATCTTTTAAAAAATTTTGGTTAACTGTTAATTCAGTCAAAACTGCTGAAGGCGTTATAAAGAAATGTGGCCTAAGAAATACATCCCCGTGGCTTAAAACTGGAAAGCATATTGACTCGTGTCACATGATAACAGTGCTATGGCATATGGTTATTTATATTCATTCTAACTCCTGATAGAAATCTTGTGTTTGGGAAGAACAATTTGTTATGAATTTACTAAGCCCCATGTCTGACTTTTAGTAAAAAACTGCATTTGAATTAACCATCAAGTTATTTGGCACAGAGAGAACAAATGATCACCATTATGAATTGGAAGAGCTAGTTTAGATCTCAGATGTCGGAGATAAATGACAAATCCATTAGAGGTCGGAGGGCTTAAGGCATCAATTCTGTAATGACTAAATTCTGAGAGTTTTACTTTTACATGAACGTATGAGGTGGCAACTGCTAGTCTTGTTAAACCTGGTTGCTTAGAGACAGCTGACTGATTAGAAGATAGTTGCTGTCCACATCTATAATTATTGTGATTACTATTACTGTGGTAGCCCTCAGTGGGATCCTGAAAATGGTAATACAGTGTGCCACTTCACAAACTTAGGCCTATAAAAGCTCAACATATATCTCAGTAAAAAAGATTTATAATGTCCCTTCCTTGCCATTTCAATGGGCTCATTTAAAGAATAACACAATTATTTGCTCTCAGTTTATATAGTTGCTGCCTTTCAATTCCATTATGAAATAGAATCAGAGGTTATTACCAAAGATGAGGGGAGGGAAACAAAACCCTTCTGAGAAAAGATTATGAGATTGATCCTGCCCGGGTCTCAATCTCATAATTGAGTAAATGGCAACTTAAAAAAAAATCCCAGGGAGAGAAACACTGAGGCATTTTATTCCACTTGTGATCATATTACTGAGTAATAAATAGCATGGAAATAGATTACATTTTCATTTATTTATGCTGAAGCTTAGGACAGATTCACCAAAATTGGCACTGTGAGGATACAATCTGTGTTGGTTTAAAGCAGGGGTTTAATCATATCTATGTCGTTCCTCAGACAAATGAAATCATAGCAAATAAAGACGCTACACCTGCATCGTGTTGTTACATAGACACTTGCACATACACATACAAATAATCTTTGTAACCAAGAGCCACACAAACTGGTGCAGTAATTACAGTGGAGGAGAAAACAGTACATAGTCAACTGTGTAGAGAATGTAATACAAACCAGATGTCTCATGTTTTCCAGTTATCACAGCATACATTACCAGCACAACACCCCCATAGTTCCACCTAAGTTGTTTTTCTCTAAGGTTTATTTCTAAGAAGATAGAGGCAGCACACAGTATTTGACACTGGTTATATAGATACAGATATATAAATTGTGTACAGATGCCATTGCCCAATTCTGCACTGTTCATTTTATAATTTTGTTTTGTTAAAGTAAGTTGTCCCCAGATTTATATATATATATATATATATATATATATATTCATTTTTAGAACCTTTATTTCACTCAAGACACTCTCCAACATATAGTGGATTCTTGGGCAGTTGCAAGAGCTATGCATAGGATCTATTAAAGGGACTGTAATATGGTTTTATAGGTGTCAATTGTCCCATTGAACACTATCTCATTTCTTATGCTGACACCTGTCCCTCAGTGCATCCTATATATGCAGTGGGATTGCAGAATAATAGATTACTAAAAGGATTTTGAAGGACTCATCTGAAAGTCTACATAATTAAATGCTATGCTTCACAGACCAATATAAAAGTGTTTTGGGCTGCTCTAGGGATGGAGGTGGATTTATACTAAACCATTTATTTTCTGCATGATTCTCTACCTGTTGATTTGAAATGCCCCTTCAGGTAACAAACAGGTAAGTCTTTAGCAAGAAAGAGTTCCCAGTACCTCTCATATTTTATAACTGATGTATTGGATTTTTTTTCCCCTTGCGTTTTGATTCCGGATCTTTTCCTGTTCTTCCCCTGAAAACTTCTTGCCCTTATGTTATTGCAGTGGTTTCCTTTAGTTTGCCCTATGGATATGATACTTTGTCTCATAGTTTTGATTTACAGTCATCCTCTGAAAACCTAGAACTACAAAAGCATGACCTCTAAGACCTTCTTTTACACGGGACCATGAAACTTGTGCTCCTGGTAGGCTCAGCCCAGTCCCTGGACAAAGAGGATCAAACCTCTCACTTTTGATGCTCCTCCTGTGATCAGATGAAAGCAATAGCAAATTGCTGGCTTGGTTAGGTGAATACCTACCAGCTAGGAAAGATAGCAATGGTAGTTGAGTCTGTGGTTGTACTATCATGGGGTTCTGAGCAGCTAAGTGAGTCACAAGAACTAACCGTGTCTAGATTAGTACATATATAAAATAATTGTAATTAAAGTGTAAATATGGGTTGAGTGTAGAAAGATAAGAGTTGACCAGAGCCATGGTACCTTCTGACACTTTTGTTCCCTCATAAAATGGGGTTATCAACTCCAGAAGTGACCTAAGGAGAACATTTTCCTCATTTTTCCCAAACGCAATATAATTAAACGAGAAAAAAATTCCAAAAGCACACAGCTTTTCCAGATTCCTAAAAGCAATTTAAAAATGTTTAAGATGTATAGTAAGACAATGCATGACCGTTATAGAAAAAGATGATTTCTCAAAAGTAAAGAGAAACATAAAAATAACCCATCATCCCAATATGCAGAAGGTAACAGTGAACCATTTGGTGTTTAGTCTTTAACTTGTTTGATATCTAGCTATCCAGGTACCTGATAGAATTTGAAGAAAAACTTCTTAAGATAGTAAAAAACAATTTGGAAATAAATACTTCTATATAACACCAATTTTATTTTTCCCATATAAAAATGCCATTTTTCCCCCCACTTAATAGTCCCCTCAATTTAAGGTTTGAATTCTCAGGTTGTAATTAATAAACTGTGTTGATTATTTCAATACTAAATTATTAACATCAGTTATTCAGAATTCTAATTGCCAAAAAAGTGAACAATGTATTAATCATAAAATCCAAAAGTAACTTTAATTTGATATTGCTATTGATATCAACACAATAGCTTTTTCTATTACAATTGTTTGTCTGAATAATTTTCTTCTCTTCTGGGGCTGTCAGATTGTGATTCTTAATGACAATATTAATATGCCTCTGAGTAACAATCAGAATTTATAATGCTCTTAAAATACTTAGAATCATCTAAGTATGTTGGATCTGTCAACATTGATAATTACATTTTCTTTGAATGTTACATGTTTTTCTCATTTTATCAATGTCTTTATTAATATACATTTCAGCTATTAAATTAATGTAATGAACTTCTTTATTATCCATGAAGGTTATAAAATAATAAAAAACTTTCCTCAACATATCAATTTTAACATATCTTATAAACATCAACTAAGTTGAATTCATCTCTATTAATTAAAATTGTTCTGCATACATGAACTGAAAATGATCACAAAATGATACTTGTCAAGTTATTTTAATTACCCAATATATAATTTATTTGTGTTATAGCTCATGAAGAGAAATCACATCAATAATAAAAATAACAAAATTAAGGAATGTTTTCTTTGGGTAAAATATAGTCTTTTTCTTTGAATATTTATCACTTGTTATGGATATGTAGATGGCATCTAAGTAATTCAGCATATTGTTGTCAAGTAACACATCGGACATTTTTCTTTCTGAAGGTTCCTAGGATGCAGAGAATGGGCACAAGTGTCTGGGTTAGAAGCCACTGTGCACTGAGCCAGCCAGCTTGTGTATTCAATTTCTGGCAAGTTCCCTGACATAAAACAATAACCTGGTAGCTGTCATTTCTCCATTAACATGCCATTCCTTTTAATACTGATGACTGTAGGTCATTTTGCTAATTAAAATGTAAAAACCCTCATTTTAATCTCTTAGCACTAAAGAACTTAGTGTGAGATTGGCAAAATATCGGCCATTCATTATACTCCCTATAATGAGAGAAGAAGCTCTGAAAGCTTAGTGGATCCAAACTTAGTCTTCTTTCCCTTTTTCTGAGCATTGGGCCAGATGTCCCTTGCTTCTTTAAAGCAGAATGTTTCCTCCTCATCAGCATTGGTTTAACACTCAGCTAGTTAAACCAAAGTGAGTGAGTGACCATCACAAAGGTGTGATTCCTTCAAACATGCGTAAGTGTAAAATGAATCCCGATTGCCCACTGGGTGATCTTTCCTGTATACGCAGTCAGACAATTAAGTTCGTGAACTTGTTGCAATGATGTTGCTAACCATTTTTGATATCAGAGGGATTATTCATTATGAATTTGCACCCAATGGACAAACAATTAACCAAGTTTACTATTTGGAAGCTAAAAAGGCTGCATGAAAAAGTCAGACAAAAATGGCCTGAACTTTTCGCCAACATCATGGCTCTTGCATCACGACAATACACCAGCTCACACAGCACTGTCTGTGAGGGAGTTTTTAGCCAGTAAACAAATCATTGTTTCGGAACACCCTCCCTACTCACCTGATCTAGCCCCCAGTGACTTCTTTTTTACCCAAAGTAAAGGAAATATTGAAAGGATGACATTTGGATGACATTCAGGACATCAAGTGTAATATGACAACAGCTCTGATGGCCATTCCAGAAAAAGAGTTCGAAAATTGCTTTGAAGGGTGGAGTAGGCGCTGGCATCAGTGCATAGCTTTCCAAGAGGAGTACTTTGAAGGGACCATAGTGATATTCAGCAGTGAGGTATGTAGCACTTTTTCTAGGATGAGTTTGCGAGCTTAATTGTCAAAACTTCGTATACAAAAAATGGATTTAACCAAAATTATTTTTTAGTCATATATTCCTACTACAGGGTGTTCATGCATAGGTGTATATTTATATTTTCATTGATTTGTCATTAAATAAGTGCTTTTACATTTCTATTCCATTCTAAGCCTCATGCTAGGCCCCAGATATATAGAAGTGAGAATCCACTGTATCTGCACTTAAGGAGCTTCCAGTTTATCACAAGAAACAGGCTGTCAATCAAACACTTCCTGGGTGGAGGAAGGGATTCAGAGAAGAGAAAAATGTTTCAGTAGAGGCTCAAAACAGCAGTACGGTCATCCAGATTGGTAAAGGGGTAGAGGTGCCATGTGGAAAGAGAAGCATGCACTAAGGTTTGGATAGAGGAAGCACATTGACCCTAAATATCATTGAAGAATGAATACATTTTACAAGCTGTGAGTGTGTCACTTTGCTAAGTAATTTCCCTCAGGTCCCGTTGTTATCCAATACCAGAGTGCGGACTAATTGCAAAGATTTCTCAGTTTATTGTTGAGCTACATAAATTATTTTTTTCTTAAGTTTATTGGGGTGACAATTGTTAGTAAAGTTACATAGATTTCAGGTGTACAGTTCTGTAACACATCATCTATATATATATCACATTGTGAACTACATAAGTTCTTAACACAAAAGGGTCTATGGAAATGCAACAGTAATAAACTACGCATAGCAATTCAAAGATAGCTTTATAAGAGGAAAAACTATCTTACAGTGTTAAACTAGCTTTAATTTTGGTTTAGGAAGGATAGACTTCTTTTGCCCCTTAGGCAAAAAAGCTTTTCACAGTACAGGTATTTTCTTGATGTGTGAATTAAAATGTAATGCTAATTGATACTACTGGGTCACAGGATTAAATATATAATTCATGCTGCCAGTTATAATACATCTGCAGAGAGCAGTGAGATTAACCTCATGTTTATAGGAAAAAAAAATGTGTCTTTGAGACTCAGAATATAGATTGCATATTAAGCTACGGGAAAGTTCAAAGGAGTGACAATAGTATTAAAACATATGCACCATTGCAGTTCAAATGATTGGGGACATTGCTGCTTTAATGGTGCTGTGATACCTGTCTTCAGTACAACATCTGAAAGGTTTGCATGAGCGATGAAAGAGGTCTTGTAGGGAACTACGCTTTGATTTCAAGATTGTCAGCTTTTAGGTGGCCGTCAGCATTCTGAACTGACCTAAGCACTAGTGCTAATCTAAGCAGTTACTCTCTTGGTAGCAATCATTGTTGGAACTGAAGGAGTTTCTGGGGAATTATTGATACTTGGACTCTGTTGTTAATTAAACCTGCCATTCTATTTCAAGATGTGTTTCAAGATGAGAAAATCTCCATGTTTTTCTTCTTGATGGGTTACAATAATAATTAATGTATAATGAAGAAACTTATCTTAGTTTGACAACGTGTTCTGGAGAAAGAACTTGAAAAGAACTCCAAAATAATCATCTGAAGATGCATTGCAGCAAAATTATAGCTGCAGAAATTAAATCAAACATTTTAGGGATGAAAATATATGTAAAAGTGTTAAATTTTCCTATAAAAAGATGGAGAGTCTCATATTGAAAAAAAGTAAATCTAGCTGTATGTAATCTATAGTAGACAAAAGTATCACATAATATTTAAGAAAAATATCAAACATAGAAATATTAATATTACAGAGAGTAAAAATTTAGGCAAAAATATTAAATAAGACAGAGTTATAGTTCAAGTAGTAACTATAGTTATCCAAAAGGTTTGCACATCATTGATCATTATTTACAAAACAACACAACATCAAAATCTATAAATCAAAGATTGAGATTAATATGAGGAAAGTATGATAATCTTTTTAGTGGGGAAATTTAAAACATCTCTCAGAATTGATGGATCCAATAGACTGAAAAAGTGAGTAGTGAAAGGGAGTTATTTAAAAGTAAGTTTATTAACAACAAGATAAAGTCACTGAATTTAGAGTTGGAAAGATACACAGTAGCATCATGATGTAGCATTTCTACTACACAGGTACAATAAGCATAAATAATCTCAAAAGCATAGATAATAGTAAAATGTAAAGTAATTAAAAATGATAGTTTTGCATAATTGTTACTTTTCTTTTAAACATAACTTACTTAGTTGTAACTTTATATAACTTATTTTTTAAAAAATAATATCTGGGTTTATTATTTGGCTTGCAAAATTTCTGGCAATTATACTATCGTGAGCCAGAAGGAGCTGGCTCTAGAAACCATGGCTCTCTTGCTGAGATACTGTCCCCCGGGGGAAAAATTTTGGGGGGGCCTCAATGAAGAGACAATTCAAACTATTTTTCCGTTTTCCAGCAAGATCAAAAAACTTATCATTCCTAAGTGATTGTTCCTTAAGATCAAAGCAAAGAGAGTTTCACTCAGAAATACTAAGTTGCAGCCTCTTACATCGTGCAAGCGACAGAACTGTGGCAAGGCTCCATATCTTTTCTATCCATCTATTTTAGAACTAGAGCTGTGAAGTGAAGTTTATCAACGGGATATGTATCAAAGAATTTATTTAAATTGAAAGGTGAAATCAAAGTTTTTCTGGTAGAAAAATGAGAACTTAAAATTATAAGAATGTCAGTTTTCTGAATATCAATCTAGTAATGAAATCCAATTTGTAATGTGAACAATTTTTAAAAAATAAAATTTGAGAAGATATTTCTCTTATTTAGCCGGATAAGAAAATAACTTACAGCTAAGAAAGTTTTGAAAAGGGAGAACAATGATAGAGTTAAGAAAATCAAGTTTGATGCTGCATAACAATGTCTTGCCCAGAGGTTGCTTACTAAATATTAACTATTTTATGTATAAATAAGATACGAAATGGATACAAATAATCTTTATGCTACATATGCATAGTATAAAGTATCGTAGTACCAGTAAACACCCACACACACATTACAACTCTAAGAAAAAGGACTATTACCATTTGTTTTAAAGTTGCTAATTACGCCCTTCCACATCCATACCTTGCCCATCCTTCTTAAAGGTAACCACTATGCTGATTTTTCCTTTGCTATATCTTTGCTTTTCTTTAAAACAAAGAAAACAGTTTTTCCACATGTATTTGTATTGCTAGTAATGTATTGGGTAATTTTGGATGATTTTGAGTTTTATTTCAATTGCATCATACTTATGTATTTTTCTGCAAAATGCTTCTTTTTTTCCTCCACATAGTTTTTCTGAGATTCAGTCATGTGAGTAGTTATAATTCATTCATGCTCACCATTATTTATTTCACTAAGGAGTATCTCAGAGTTTATTTTCATTCTATTATTCATGTTCAATAGGAATGTTTTCAGTTTTTTGCTCTTGCCACCAGCATACCTACATATGAACATTTATTTCTATCCACTTGTGCTCATTTGCAAAATTTTCTCTGTTTTATCAACATAGGAGTTTACTCACTGGGTCATGCAGTATGTACACCTTCAAAATAATGTTAAAGTATTTTCCAGAATGCTTGCATATTTAGTTCTTCATCGATGTGCATAACTCCTCTGTGCTTTTTCTTTCTAATTTTTTATATCTTCTCTGGTACATAGTCAGATACTTTTTATTTATCCCAAACATATGCAATGGTTTCTCATTTTGCTCTTGGTTTATATTTTTCTGGTTACTAATGAGTCCCAGCATCGTTTCACATGTTTTTGGCCATTTCAGTTGCTTTTTCAATAAGTGGCAAACTTTTTCATTTTTTTGTTTGACTAGAAACGTCCCTTTTTTGCCCTGGTACTTAAAGATTGTTTTTCTAGCTGTGAATTTGTGGTTAACAATTTTTCTCTTAGTATCTGGTTCCATTGTTGTTGAGAAGTCAGCAGTTAGTCGAATTGTTGCTCCTTGAAAAGTTTTCTTTTTTTCTCTCGGGATGTTATTAGAAATCTTTTATTTGGTGTTCTGTAGTGACTAGTTGTGAATTTCTTTTCACTTAACCTTTTTGGGATTTGTTTGGCTTCTTGTATCTGAGTACCTTTTATCATTTCTGGAAACTTTTCAGATACTACATCTTCAAATATAAACTTTCCTTTACTTTTGAAGCTTTGATTAGACATGTGAGTTCTTATCATTTCACCCTTAATTTCTGTCTCTCTTAACATCTCTTTATATTTTCTAGCTCTTTTTGCCCCTTTGTGTGTGCTAAATTCTGGATAATTTCTACTGAATTATCTTCAGAGGCTATTACTATGTCCTTTAAGTGTGTCTAATTTGTTTTTAATGTTGTCTAAACATTTTTTCTACTTCTTTATAAATTTTGAAATTGTGTATTTCCTAAAGTTAAACTACCTTTGCTCCCCTGGGAAAAATCCAATGTGGTCATGAAGTCTTACATTTTTTACTTATTCTTGGATTTGACTGACTAGTATTTTATTTTAAAGTTCACATCTACTGTCCTTCAAGATTTATCTATGAATCGTATGCCAGACAGGGTTTCTCATCCCCAGCGCTATTGACCATTTGGACCAGATAATCTTTGTCGTTGGGGGCTGTCCTGTACATTGTCGATGTTCAGCAGCTGCCTTGGCCTCTACCCACTCAGTGTTAGCAGCACGTCTGCCCATCCTCCAGCAGTGATAGTCCAGAAATGTCTCCAGACAAGCAACTGACCCCTAGGGAGCAAATTTGACCCAGGACATTTGAGTAGCTACCTCTGAGACTCCTAAAATACGTGTTCACATCAAATAGAAAGTAGCTGTATGGATGAGAAAGGGATGTGATGCAGAGAATTCGAGAAAGCAACCAGATTAATACTAAAGGAACAAAGAAATATAGGAAAATCAATAGGTCCCTTCCAAAAATCACTGAGAATATGTTCCAGCATATAAGGCATTTTCAGTTGCTGAACAAAGGAAATGAACTTTTCAAAGAGGGACATACTTCAATATGACTAATCGATACTTGAATATTAGAGAAAAAATGGCCAAAGATGAATTAATTCAATTCACAATTAAATGAAAATATTCTAGGCCTAGGGAGTATGCTTGCAACAAGGGTGTTACCCCATTTCCTAAACTTAACTGAGATTACTTTTTCAAGATAAGTCAGTCTTCTTTATTTTTAAAATTATGATTTGCTTTAAATGGAAAACAAGTATTTTTATCATAAAACAACATCCTTGGCTTAGTAATTCTTTTTGGAGGCAATTTTTAAAATCCACTCTTAAGTAAAGTCAAATCTATAACAATACCCCTTAGATATGAAATACTGGATGTAAGTATTTATATAGGAAGAAAAACCTGAATAATGATAAATTCATTCTTAGGTACCAAATGATAGTTGATGAAGAAATCAGACTACTGATTCTGATATAACAGTTTAGTGATATTAATTCTAAAAATCAAACTGTTTGATCCACTTATAAACAAATCACTAATGGGAAATCTCTACCAGTTTACAGATTGTAAACATAATGGATAAATGGTTCTGGCCCCTGACAAGCTAGAGTTTCAGCTATGGTTTTGATAATTTTGAAAAAAATTATTACCACTCTAAACTTTTTTTCAGCTGTAGGTAGAGTAAAAAATACTCATGGGGTTATTATAAGAACTAAGTACAGTCATATGTGTAAAAAATCTTAGCACAAGACAATTCACAAATTGCATACAAATCTCATAAACATTGGCTATTAACTTGTGAAGGTTTTAGATTAAACATGTTTTCCTCTGCTAATGCTTTAATCTTAACAGACAAATGGAGATTTCATCCCTCAATTAGAGAAGTAATATGTTGAATTCGTTCACTCTGAGTAGAAATTAACCATTGTATATTATTTTGGAGAGTATGTTCTGGTGAACAACAGATAATTGAGGGCTTCCTAGTACCTGAGGTTACTTCATTGGTCAGTTACCTCTGTTGATGTAGCCTACTATCAATCAAAAGTAGCCTATTATCAATCAAATACCAATCAATATTCTATTTATTTATTTATTTATTGGGGGAATGTTGGGGAACAGTGTGTTTTTCCAGGGCCCATCAGCTCCAAGTCAAGTTGGTGTCCTTCAGTCTCTCTGTGGAAGGTGCAGCTTAGCTCCACATCCAGTCACCATTTTCAATCTTTAGTTGCAGGGGGCACAGCCCACCATCCCACGCGGGAATTGAACTGGAAACCTTGTTGTTAAGAGCTCGAGTGCTAACCAACTGAGCCATCTGGCCGCCCCCGATAAATATTCTTAATATGTTACTCAGATCTCCTCTCCTCAAACTTACTTTTCTAGCCTTTATTACTCTAATCTGTCATCATTTCTAATTTTCAGCTACAGTGAAGTTCTTTCCACATTCTGCACATATACTGCCTTCTTTCCTTTACTTACAGTGTTCCCTCTACGTGAGTTTTTCTCTTCCTACCTACTTTCCTTGGAATTCCTACCCTTGTTCAAGGGGTGATGTGCATCCACCTTTCTAGGCAGAATTTCCTAATTTAACCAGCAGAGATTAATCTCTCTCCTCTAAGCATGCTTTCAATAGAACATGTGGTTGGACAGGATTCCTGCCAGAAATGATGAGTAGGAGCTTCAGGAAAATGCATGTGGAAATTTAGAAGCATCCAGCTTTTCTGTGTGGAAAGTGAAAGAGGTACTCTGAGTCTGCCTAAAGGATTATGGGTCATAGTTCATAATTACAATGTATTCTCCTCTTGGATCCTAGACATTAATTCAGCCATCTGACAGATACTACCACAGGATGCAGTAAGGAGTCCATATATGAATGTAGTAAAGTAAGTGGGTGGAGAGTCAGTTGTGGAGTTTCCCACTCGAACTATCCTTATATAAAGCTGATAATGCTTGCTAAAAAGACACTCTTGTGCATTTTGTTTAAATATCACTTATACTTTATTTGCTCTTTAGTAAGTACTTAAAGGTAACAGCATCAAAATTATATAATAAGTAATGATAACTGAGGGCTTACTATATGCAAATTACCATGCTAAGCACTTTATTTACCTTATGAAAATGTGAATAATCCTCATGATAGCCACATAAATTAGATTCTATTGTTATTCCCAGTTTACTGATGAGAAACTGAGTCTGAGAGATATACACTATTGCTCAATGTCACGTCCTAGTAATTATCAGATATTGTGTGTTTGATTCTAGAACCTGAGTATTATCTACCAGGTGATTATGCTATATTATTTATAGGACAGAATTGAATAATTTTAAGCCTACACAAACAAAATTGATACAAAATTTATTATACCATCTTATCAGAAGCATTTTTTAGTACGTGTGCTCAGTTAATGGTTGTTTATTGAATTGCATAGGTTCCTTTGGCCTTTTTCATGGTTAAAATTCCTTGAACCATACTTGATTCCTGTCCAAAGACATGACTTATAACTATTCCTCATACAATTATATAAAAATTGGTTAAACACAAATTTTGATTTCTTGAATTCCTCCATAAATAGAAGCAAGAAGATTTGATAAATCCATATCTGTCAGTCAGACACTTCCGGTTGTGTCTCAAGTAACTTGGGTAATCTCTATTGACTGATGGCATATTGTTTTAAATATAAAACCAGAAAATATAACTTTGTAGGTGACATGGAAAATATTTCAGAAAAAAAATAATTGGACAGAAATTGTACTACTTTATACCATTATAAGGCCAAATCAAAATTACGTATTAGAGGAGTTGCATATGGAACAATGCCCAGAGTTTTAGCCATATCTCATAATAGCTTGTCTTTTTAGAGATTTTTCATGCCTTTAATGTTATCCAGCTCCTTTCCCTGAATTGTCAGTATATATGTATTTTTAATAGTTCCTTAAAATAATCCAACCAGCATGCACACAAATGATTAGTGCCATTAGAATCTGTTTTATAAAACTGTGTGATTACACCATTTAAAAATAGGCATCTGATATTCAGCTCATGGAGCACCATTGAGCAATTATATGCTAATACTGGATAAATAAATGACTGTGAAATTTCTGCAGCATTCACTAATTATTTTATTGTCTATTAAAAGTTCTAATGAACCACTTGATCAATTTGATATATATATACCTATATATATACACATACATACATATGTGTGTGCATATATATATATATATATATATATATACATATATATATATATGTATATATATATAAAGTCAAAAAGGAAAATATGGGATACTGTATTTTTTAACATTATATTATATTTTTTATAACTCTCCAGTTAAGCTATTCTCAAGCTATTTATATTGAACTAGTTCTGATGAATTGTGCCATCTACTTAAATAACAAAATTTACCAAAAATTTCCAATACTTAGATATGTAGGTTCATGCTTCCATAGAATAACTAACATGGCAACAATTTTAACAATAAGATCCACCAGGTAACATCTGTCATGTCATTGTACTATAGTTGGAATAACAAGGAGTAGCCTACTTTCAGTCTTGAATATTTATACATCTCTCTCTGACTGGTTATTTGCAGGCTAAACACAAACATAATTTAACCTGAATAGAGACCCAAAATAATTAAAATAAAATAGTGCAAGCTACTTTTGTTGTTAAAATATTTGTGAAGATTGGAAATATACTCTAAAAGGATATATATTTTTCTTTACTTTAAAAAAATCTAATTATATTATCTTGCTTTATCACTACCTAGTACTCATTTCCAACTTTGGATGGAATTTATTTTTGGGATAGAAATAGGATTATAATATCCTCAAAAATTAATAATTAGTATTTATATTAATTATTAACTATATAATTAATATAAATATAAATAAAATGAATAATTAATCCTCACTAGGTGATTAAGAAAAACCTAGCCATTTAAATTACAAATAAAAATGTTTTGCTAACCCTGATGATACCTATTGAAGCAGGATCCATAATGCTCCACATCTAATTATCTATTATTTTGGAGACTGAGAAAATGACATGGATAATGTGAATACATAAATTATTGCAAATTACTTTCTGTTAATTTATCGTACCCCTTTACTGTAGACTTAATGGGAGGAAATTGAATTTGAATAATCTCCTTTTTCCCTTTTTGTACCTTGGCTCCGTTTTTTCATTTATTTATTTATTTATTTATTTATTTAACAAAGTTGTAATTGAAACTAAAATAAGCTGAATATACTTAATAGAAATAGAACACTTTAGTTGTTTCCATGTCTTGGCCACCATAAATAAAGTTGCAATAGACATCGGAGCACGTATATCTTTACAGATAAATGTTTTCAGATTTTTTGAGGTAGATACCCAGGAGAGGGATTGCTGGGTCATATGGTAATCCTATTTTTAATTTTTTGAGGATTCTCCACACTGTCTCCCATAGCGGCTGCACCAATCTGCATTCCCACCAACAATGTATGAGGGTTCCTTTTTCTCCACAGTCTCTCCAACACTTGTTATTATTTGTCTTGTTAATGATAGCCATTCTAACTGGGGTGAGGTGATATCTCATTGTGGTTTTCATTGGCATTTTTTTGATGATTAGTGATGCTTAATATTTTTTCATATGTCAATTGACCATTTGTACGTCCTCTTTGGAGAAATGTCTATTCAGGTCCTCTGCCCATGATGATTGGATAAAGAAGATGTGGTATATATGCACAATGGAATACTATTCTGCCATAAGAAAACATGAAGTAGTGCCATTTGCAACAACAATGGATGGATCTTGAGATGATTACGCTAAGCGAAATAAATCAGAAAAAGTGAAAAACCATATGATTTCACTGATAATGTGGTATATAAAACTGAAAACAACAAAGAAACAAGACAAACAAATGAAGAAACAAAAACTCATAGACACAGACAATAGTTTAGTAGTTACCAGAGGGTGGCGTGGCAGGGGATAGATGAGGCTAAAAGGGATCAAATATATGGTGATGGAAGGAGAACTGACTCTGGGTGGTGAACACACAATGTGATATATAGGTGACGTATTCCAGAATTGTACACCTGAAACCTTTACTAACTTTACTAACAATTGTCACCTCAATAAACTTTGATTTAGAAAAAGAAAAATAAAGAATAGAACATACAGACTCTAAGAAAACGTGAATAATATATGTAAACCCTACACTTGCATTCAACATGTAAGCTTTAGCCAAGTACAGCTTGATGTTTCAGTTCACCTGTGAATTATTATTAATATTTTAAAAAATGTGTTAGCTCTTAATGGTGGGAATTGGTAAATCAGTAAGGCCTAAACACTTACCCAATAACTCTAACCTCATCCCTCGCCTGATCTTTGCTGTGTAACTATGTTGTCTCACAGGTTTACTTAGTAATTATAATTGAAACTGAATAAAATATGTTATTTTATTTAGTTATTTAAGTTTAAGCTCCTAATGTTCTTGAAAGCAGGCCTTACAAGTGTTGATTAAAAAATAATCAAAACAAAAAGTAGGTATGTGTTATTCATATTTGGGTAATCTACTTTCCATTGGATGGTGTGAGCTCTTCAACTCAAAAACTCAAACAGTAGAGAAAATGAGTATGGTCATCTACATATCATTTATGGTCATGTGAGCCACCATGCAAATCTATACACACACATATAAAGACTCCAGTCATTGATATCTTTTTTATTTAGATAAATATAATGGGTGAAATTATTGATCATGGTGTATAATATCAAAAAGAAAGATAGTTTTTAGGCTATTTGACAAAATATGCTGATATAGCCAGTAAGTTATTAATGGGATGACCCTGTATGATTCTAAAGGATTAAGATTGTGTCTTTTCTATATTTTTTTAACCTATCTCTCTAATATTTGCCTAGCAGTGCCCCATTTGCTGATCTGCAACATGGGCATTCAGGCACTAGATGTTCTTTCTCACTATGTGACTGTCATAAATATTTGCTACTAGAGAAACAGTTGATTTTTTGTGAATTGTTTAAACTGATAACATGTCTGACTGCAATGATAAGTCATAGGCTAGGTTGCAGGCAGAATGACTGAAAAACTTCAGCTGTTTTCACAATCAATTCCAATGACTAAGATAGAAACAATCATGAGGGACCTCTGGCTGCTTGCTAAGGTAGGCAAAATAACTATGTTGATGACAGTTTTCTGTGCTTATAGTTAAGGCCTTTAGGTCACAGTCCTAGTCAACCTCTTAACTATTTAACCTAAAAATATCTCACAAGGTACATAGAATTTAATAAATGAAATAGTATGGCTTGCTTTAACATGGAAATAATTAAAAAACAAACAAACAAACATGGACACTTAAAAAATATATGCAGCCCATAAATGCACTCAGGACTCACATCTAGGGGTGTATTCCCCAGAAGATGCATTAGTATTTTTCATGGAGTGCTGTATTCCTAGGCCAAAGGGTGCAAAGAAAGGACCCAGAACTGTGACTGTGCCCTGAATGCTGCAGAGAGCTGTGTGGGCACCTGGATCATGGAACAGTCCTAATTAACACATGAGTTTTCCTGGGAGGCAATACCCAGTCACACAGCTGGTGAGTGGCTTCTTAGATTCAAAACTGTGCTGCTGTGTGGTATTGCATGAGTGAGTAAATCTGACTTTCACTATGACTTGTAGGGAATCTCTGGCAGTGAGGAAACTGAGAGCATGAACTAACAGCAAAGGAATTTTTATAAAAGGTTGTTGAATAAAGGACTGATCAGAAGGTGAATGAGAAAATACACTGTCTGGGGACAAATAGAATCCTGCTGTATAGAATCCTACAAAGAGTCAAATAAATAGCTCTTTATGTGTATTTCTAAATAATGACACCTATTACATCCTTTTAAATGCTTCACTGAAAGATCAAAATATAATCTTAGTTTTCTATGATCTAAGGCATTAGCTTGAAAGTCAAAATACACTTTCGTAGTTCTATTTTAGGTTCTTACAATTTATTTAGTGCTTTGATTGCTAAATGTTTGCTATTTACATAATGTTATCTTGGTTAACTGCCAACTTGTGATTGATAAAATTACAGATAATTTTGATGACAGACGATAGGATTATCCAGATGTGGGATTCATGAAGCATCAAACAATAAGTTAGAAATATCGGAAGGGATCATTTTGTGCATTTTGTGTTTTTAATGGGCAGTCTCTCCTGTATTTACAAGATTGGGCATTGAAGTCATATCAACCTTTAATTAAATATAAACAACTTACCGAGTGACATTGAGCAAGTGACTTCAACTCTTTAGCCTCAGTTTCTCAATTTATACAACAGGGTTTTGATAGTTTATGCTTCACCTGATGCCATGTATTAGAAATTAGGTAATTCAGGTAGTGCTAGAAACATGATGTGCACTCAATATGACCTTGGTCATGAAAACTGATCAATAAACAATTTTAAAACAGCTCTGTGGTAAAACAAACAAATAAAAAAAAACAAATTGTGTGTGTGTGTGTGTGTGTTTGTCCATTGGAATAATGATAAAGTCTTACCATCTCTTTAAAATATTTTGAATATAATATGTATACAAAAGAATATGTAAATGCTAAAGGCAACATTTAAACAAGAATAATAAAATGAACCATGTTCAGAAATGAACCATTGTCAATGTAACAACAGTCTCCTGAATGCACTGACCTGACAACTCTATCTTCACCCTCAGGGATATCTGCCACCCTAAATGCCATGCTAATTTGCTAATTCATTCTTTTACTTTTTCTAATAGTTTTACTACCTATGTACATCTGCCTTAAAAGAAAACTTTATCTTGTCTGCTTTTTGTTTGCTTTTCTGCTTACTTCAGGCTAATTTTGCCTACATTTGAACTTCATAAATAAAATCACATTTTCTCTGACTTTACCTATTCCACTCAGTGTTACTTTTTAGAGGTCCATTCATGTGAATACATATTGTTCCAGCTCAGGGGTTGGAAAACTTTTTCTGGGCCAGTCACAAATATTTTAGGTATTTTGGGCCACTGGCTTCTGTCATGACTACTTATCTTTGACATGTAGTATAAAAGTAGATGTAGATAACACATAAATAAATGAGCGTGGCCATATTCTAATAAAGCATTTTTTTTTTAAATTAGTAGTGAGCCAAATTTGACCTGCAGGCTGCATTAATCCTTGTTCTAGAACATTCATTCTTGACTGATGCATAGAATTCCTTTAATAAATATACTGCAATTGTTAATATTTTTCACCATTTCTGGAATTATGTTCTCTGAGCCTGGATGGTGTATAAAGCTGAGTCTTCTGTAGGATACTTTGTAGGGTTCTTTGTGATTCTCCTGATAAGTCTTTTTGACTGTAACTCCATTTCTTTCTGTATAAATTTCTAATTTAACATCCTCTTCTACCTAAAAGTGGGTACTATAGTAGCCCTTTTTACAGATGTGGAAACAAGTACTGAGAGTATATTAGTAATTTTCCCATGTCCATACAGCTTGTGATCAGTAGTTAATTTCATTTCAGAACTGTTTTCATAGCCACTGTCGTGCAGGAGACCCTGCTCGCTGCGCCATTTGTTGTGCAGGGTGGCCTGTGGGGTCTCTGCTCCCGCTCCCCACAAGAGAACGCAGGACACGGTGAGGTCAAAAAGGAACACCCACGGAGCCATAAGTAGGGGAGTCATATCACTATATTCTTGCTGGCGGAATCCGCCTCTCTGCAATCCGCTCTTGCTAGCTCAGCCACCATCTTCTTGCTAGCCCCCATTTTCCTGCTAGCCTAGCCACAGCAGTTATATTAGTGGCCAATGGCTCACTGGTTACAGCTGACGGCCAACTAACCACAGCTGATGGCCATGCAATCACAGTTGACGGCCATTTACTACCTGAGCCGGCACCTGTCTATGTGAGGCCAAGAGCTTGGAAACTACTTTCTGGGGCTCTGCCCCTACAGCCACTAAGCTAAGTAATGCTCTGTAAGGTTAATAGTGGGGTCAAGAAAGATTATCCTTTGTGTGTGCTGCTCAAGCTCTGCTCTGATGTCCCATCATTCAGGCTACTCTTTGCCTCAATGGTAAGTGGTAGCTGTATCTGCTTGGGAACCCTGTACCTTACTGCCTGCTATTTATGTGGCCCCTGTTAGACATCCCGCATTTTGGCAATCTCTTCCCTGTTCATTTTCTGCTTCTGGCAATCTGAGAAAGCCTCCCAGTAAATGCCATAAATATTCCATAGGTGAGATGCAGCAGTCTTTTGAATGGAAGAACAAGAATGTCATATCCACAGAAAAAAATCTAGAAACCAGTTCACACAGTGGACCATTTGGGGACAGTGGTTTTTATGTCACCTGACAATTGAAGAACTTTCCTCATTTTGTTTGCATTCGAAGGGAGAGAGACATATACACACTGACTGGGGTTCTTAGTATCTATGAGATAAATTCAGGAGAGCTGCCAAGGAAGGACAAAGCAACCCTCAGGCTGACGAGAGAAGTTCCATCTGCTTCCTTGTCTGTAGCCTTACCATATCATAGATATTGAAAAGAAGCCCTTTCTATTAAAGAAAAAGCTTGGATGTGTTGTTTTCAGTGCCAGGAACCAATTATGAACAAAGCCAAAGAATCTCTGAGGGGGGCACATGCTGGTCTTTAGAGCAGCCCCACTTTCATTTGGACCCATCTGAAAAAACAAGGTTAAGAAGAATGTGTTTCTCCAGATAGGTATTTTCTTAAATGGCTACATGGTGTGTCTTACAAAATTAAGCCAAATACCAAATAAAAGAGCTGGAATTAGATCCTTGACTGCTCCATCTTTGATGGCACAGGGCCTCTGAAATCTCATTTAATGGAACAAAACCTGAAGGTTAAGTACTATGCTTATTCTAATAGGCTTCTTTCTATAAAAGATATCTTGCCATTTTAGATATTATACCAGACATCAGACTTGGTTCTGTATGAGGAGTCCAGCATCTTCAGCAAGATCCAGGGTTGCAGGAGTTATAATTTAAGCCGGTTTACATAGTCAGTCTTAAATGTGTGAAGGATTTTGTACTCCTTCCTACAGATACAGATTTAAGTCCTTTAAGGTGTAGAACAATCCTCCAATTTAGATTGTTAACCATCAAGATGCTTAGCCACTCTAGGAATTATTTTTCATTCTTTTTTTATACCAGCTCCCTCAGTTGAGACCTCTCCACTTATCTTCTATTTATGCCTTTCCATTCTGATGCCTTTACATCTGGTCCCCTGCTATAGTTAATTTTCCTGGTTTCTGTTTTTGTCTTTGATTATTAATTCTACAAATGCCCTTTTTCTTATCTTTTCTTTTTTAACTTTTAAATTATAGTTGACATTCAATATTATTTTATATTACTTTCAGGTGTACAGCATAGTGGTTAGACATTTATATAATTTAAGAAGTGATTCCCCCTGATTAGTCCCCACCTGACACTATATATAGTTATTACAATATGATTGACTATATTCCCTATGCTGTACTTTAAATACCAATTTGTACTTAGTCCCTTCACCTGCTCCCCAACCCCCCCTCCCATCTGGTAACCATCAGTTTGTTCTCTGTATCTCTGAGTCTGTTTCTGGTTTTTTTTTAATTCATTTATTTGTTAATTCTGTTCTTTAGATTCTACATGTAAGAGAGATCACACGTTCTCCATCTGACTTATTTCCTTTTGAATAACATTTGTTTGATCTTATTTGGCAGAGACCCCTCAGGAATTGTCTCTGGTTCCACACACCAGAGGGCACTAGTGAGAAGGGGTAACGGTGCCAGCTTCACCAGTGTACAGAAACAGGATGAACACCAAAATCAAATCTGCGGTAGATGCTATGAATTAGATCAAACTGCTTATCAAATAAAAGTTTACATTGGAGTGTAAACTGCAGGTCAATATGACGAGTGGCACGTGCTGTGGGAGACCGCAATCCAGAGTAGATTAGGACTAAGGCAGTGGGATGGAAGGGACACACTGCTCTCTTATCCAGATACATATCAGAGATTGTAGCAGAGGTAGAATTTAAAGTGCCTGGAACACTCTGGGCACCCCGTCAGATTTTGCCTTGTAGGATACACTGAGAAATCAAGTAAGGAGAAAAAGATGTTAAAACATCTTATGAAGACCGAGTTCAAAGGGTACAGAGAGGGACAAGATGTTCTGCCAGACTTGAGCAGAATCTGCTGTTGTACAGAGGGTGAGCAGAGGGAGGACAAGGTGATAACATTTAAGGTAAACCCGTGAGGGGGTGGGGCTTATTAACCAGAGAATAGGTTTCAGATATTCTGGAAAACATCTGCCAACCTGTCTAACAGACAACTTAGACTGGCCCCTTCTCAGTGACATCAATGGGTATTTGTCTTTCATCTCTTATTTTCCTTTGAGAGAAATTTTGATTACTAGTTTTTCTTTTTTTTTGTTAGCTTTTTAAAAATAAAGACATATGATTCAGGCTTATTATAAATAATTCAAATAACAAACTAGAATATAAAAAAGAAGATAAGCAGTACCACAAAATAACTGTTATTATTAAGTGAACAACATACAGAGGTTATTCTCTTCATACGTGTGGTTAGAAGAGTAGATACATAAAAAAGATCATTTGATAGGGACACTAAATGTTATAAACAGAATTGTACTATGAGTGCTAATTTAATAAGATTATTCAACTTATTTTGTCTTTATTGTTAAAAATGACAAAGAAACTAAACAAATTGTAAATATTTCGATAGCTGTTTTCTATGGGTCCCTCTAAATTTATGAAAAAAATATTTAAAAGGTTGGAATTGTGTTTTATTTCTTGAAGCACATATTTCCATCTTAGGTAGGCTTTGATAAACATGTAACATTTTTATGTGTTCTCTCCCCCCATGGCTTTCAATTTTTTAAAATTGTATTAGATTTTTGTGTCAAATTTATAATTTGAATTTCTGTTCTGTAAGCATAATTGTTGGCATTTTTTTACATTTATCTTTTGATTGACTCAATTTTTTGTTGATTTCCTTCCTTCCTTCCTTCCTTGCTTCCTTTCTCCCTCCCTCCCTCCCTTCCTCCCTCTCTTCCTTCCTTCTTTTTTTCCTTCTTTCTTTCCTTCCTTCCATTTTTCCTTTCTAGAAACTCTCATATATAATGAATTCCCCAAAAGTTGGAATGTGTAAGAATGTCTAATGTTTTCTTAAAGGGAATCAGGACTTGGTTGTATGTACAGTGATGTCAAGTCACAATTTCTTTCCTTAATCCTTTGCAGACTTCAGCCTTTGCATATGTTAGCCTTTCTTCTACCAGTCAGTTCTGGGTTTTTTTTCCAGGAAGCATGAAGAATTTTTTTTTCTTTATTTAATTATTTCTTTAAGTAAAGTCACACATGTATGTAATTTTAAAAGTCAAATTGTTGTACTCTGTTTACAGTGAAAGTATAGTACCTTTTATCACCCTCTTTATGGAGTTCTGTTGTAATGAGTCCATACTTTTAACCCTTAGAGCTGTTTCTAGTGCTAATTGCCTCCATATTCATAAATCACATTCTTATCTTATTATTTCTTAGTCTTTCTGTTTTAGATATTATTTAATAACTTTCTATTATGGATGATACATATTTACCTGTCTTTGAGGTAAATACTTTCTCTCATTAATGTTTCCAATATAGTTTACATAGCACTCTTGGCTTGAGTTTATAATGTTCATGAATTTATGACAATGTAAATATTATTCACAGCTAAAGGAAGTATTATACTATGATCACAATACTTTTCTGGGACAATGTTTTATTTTTTCTAAAATTAATAACTGCCTTGATTTTTTAATTTGCTCTGCTTCCTGTGTAATTCATTAATCACCGTTTTCCCCCCAAAATAAGACCTAGCCAGACAATCAACTCTAATGCATCTTTTGAAGCAAAAATTAACATAAGACCAGGTCTTATTTTAATATAAGACCAGGTCTTATTTTAATATAAGACCAGTCTATATAATATAATATAATATAATATAATATAATATAATACTGGGTCTTATATTAATTTTTGCTCCAAAAGATGCATTAGAGCTGATTGTCTGGCTAGGTTTTATTTTCAGGGAAATATGGCATCAAGCTCTTCGACATTACTGATAATTTAGAAATACAATGAAATTCATCAGTTACTCTACAATTAATATTAACTTCTTGGCAATGATCTTACTGGAGGGACCCATCCTCCAGCTTCTATTTAGACTGATTGTTCTCTAGGTTAACTTTACAACTGTTGTCTTAGGAGTTTCCTTTATCACGTTCCTGTCAGTTTTCTTTGTGTAGCTCCTGTATTGATTCTGTATTGTCTGCATCATGATCATGTGTCTTAGTCTTCCTTAATTTAATTATTTAAATTATAGTAAATAAATGAACTTAACTGTAGTAAATTAATTACTTTTGTAGTAAACCTTTCAATTGCTTTTTATTAGTCGTGGATCAAAGGGAAATTTTTGAGACCTTGTGTATCAGAAAAATGTCATTATTCATTCTTAACAATTGATTAAAAGTCCATGTAGAAAAATTTTAGCTTGAATCATTTCCTTCGCAATTTTAAAGGCATTACACCTTTGCTGTAGATTACAGTGATTCTGACATAAAATCCACTGAAATTCTGTATCCTGATCCTTTATTAGTTACTTATTTCTCCTCTTCGGTTTCTTAAAGCCATTAAGATCTTAATTTTATTTCAGAGGCACTAAAATTTTATAACACTTTCACCTAATTATAAGTCTTTTTTCATTTCGTTGGATTCTTGTTTGATGCTTTCATTCTGAAATTCCGTATTCTTCAGTTTAATGAGATTTCTTGGATTATTTCTGTGCCAATTTGTTGCTCTCCTTTTCTCTTTCTGTAACTCATTTTTGAACACTAGGTTGATCATTTAGCTTTTTTAAAAAAAATTTAAATAACGTCTGTCTTTGTGTTCTTTCTGGTAGATTTTCTTAATTTTGTGCTCTTCTCTTTTTTGAGTCCAACTGATCTAACCATTATTCAGGTTTTCTTTTTTCTTTCCTTGACTAATATCATCCTTCTTAACTGACATCCTTTCCACTTTTCTCTCTCAATTCAACTTCCATTTTGCTGCCATATTAATCTTTCTAAAATTTAAGTTAAACTATTAGGTTGGTGCACAAGTAATTCTGTTTTTTGCCTTTATTTTTAACCTTTTAAACGCAATTACTTTTGCACCAACCTAATACATCATTCAAAAAATGTGAAGACTCAGTTTTATCTCATATGTGTCTTTAGAATGTTCCCTGAGTTTAGACACAGAGGCCTAGCTAACATTTCCCAAACACCCATAACGCAGGTTCTACTTTTTCTGTTCATATGTTTCTCTTCTACCTCAATCTTGATCTGTTCTTTTATGACCTATCTCAAACATCATTTTTGCATTTAAAAAGTTGTCTGAAATTATGATCTCTAGCTCATCTGAAACCCCATCTGCACTTAGTAAATATATCTCTTATGGTACATATTATTCTATATCCTGCAATTTAGTTATTAAGACATTTGTCTTATTCTTCTATTCCCTTTCCCCAAAACACTAGTCCCTTATCTCTGTTCTCTCCATAAGCCTAGTAAGATGGTCACTGATCAACATGTATTTATTGAATAGAATTGAAACTCAACCTCTAAACGATAATATACTAAATATCCTTTTTATCCATTATCACGAGAAAAAAATCATATTCATATTATTTCCAAATGAGAAGATAAGTTAGAGATCAACTACACGACTCTATTGTCCATAATTAATACACTGAAGAATCAAAAAGATTGACTGTCTGCTACAGGACACATAACCAACTAATAGCCGAGTAACTGGAACTCTAGCCTTCTTTCTCCCAGGATAATGATCAACTGGATAAATAAAACTGCTGCGTTGAAATGCAAAACTGGGATCTTAGCTGTACCTGCAGCTTGCCTTCTCTCCTTCTGTTAATCACATATAATATAAATTCCTCCTATTAAATCATGTTTAAAATGCTATTAACAGACTGCTTAATTAAGGGTAGTAAAATAAAGCTAAAGCACAGAATCATTTTCATCTCATTTTCTCCCAAATTAATAAAAATAGATGGGGAAAGTCACTTCAAATTTATTCAAAAGAAAGAAGCATAACCTCTTGTCATAATCTTAAACAAATGAGGGTCACAATAAACACAAATGATGAGGCCCCAGGGAGGCTTAAACCCATTTCAATCTCCATGTTGGAAGTGGTGAATGTATAAAATCTTAGGAATTTTCATAATATTCCAATATTTGAAGAACAATGGGTAGAATGGGTATTCTCTGGTGTGAGGCTGGTGCAAAATATATCTGTCAGAGGAAGCTATGTTGCAATGAGAACAATTTAGTTTATTAACCCAAGATTTGTATTATCTTAATTTGTTTAATAAACTTCTTCTTTTGTAAAAGCATCCATCATCTCTTAACCATATGACACTTAGTCACTTCAAGAGAAAGAGTTTCAAATTTAATTCCATTTCACCTATACCTTACAAGTCTATAAAGGTTTGAAATATTAAATATAAAATTAAAACAAAAGAACCTTGTTTCAAACAGAATATATGAATATATTAGAATGATTAGTTTTTAAGTTTTATGTTTGTCAAGAATATCTGCATAGCTATAATGGTTAAAAACATCATTTGGAATCATATATTTAGCTGTGAATTACAATCAGCCATTAATTATTAGCAATGAAAATTCAGGCCAGTTTAACAACTTCCGTAGGATTCTGTTTCAGAAGAGCAATGACTTTCTTATATGTAAGAATAAGATGAGATAATGTAGCAAAGTGATTAACACAGAAAGCAGAATTTAGAATTTAGTGTGTGATGGTGATTATCATTTTCTCTGCTTAGAATTTCAATATAGTGAATAAAGATGCATACAGAAAACAACTTCTTTTTCAACGATAACACAAATAAAAATTGTCTTCACTAATTTGGCATATTCAAATAAAAATTACCTTAAAATGTCCCCAATTTTTATCCTATTAGTGTACTCTTTATTGTGAGTTAGAGGGAGTTTGAGGTAAGAGATCTATTAGGAGCTGTTATTAAAGTCTTCCTGAGACATAATGAGCTTCTGATTAAGGAAATGTATTTATGTTGTTAATTGTAAATGCTTTCAGTTGGTTGGATTTTGAAACATAATAAAACACTTTCAGTGAAATAAACAGGAGTTGTTTTGAAGATGGATACCATTAAAAACTTCAAGAACTCCCATCTGAACTGTTTATAAACTGTAATGTCAGCTTAACAGCAAAATTATTTTTTTAAACTTGGAGATAATTTTTGTATCTCAGGAATGTTTTGAATATTACATTATAATGAACTTCTCATTGTATTAGATTACAGTCAAAGAATAGAAACTTTGAGTGTTTAAGAGTACTCCCACATTTTAAGTATATGACAATACAGTTAATTTTAGAGATTTATCATTTGCTAATAACACTTAGTTCAATGCAGATTTAACACCCATTTATATTAAACATGTTTCTAAAGCTTCTTTTAAAATATATTTTTGTTCTAAGACATTTGTATATTTCAGATAATGGATGTTTCTGTCTCCTCTAATGTTATCTTTTTACAGTATGAAAATTTCTTTTCTAAATGAATTGATGTATATATGAAATAAAAGAGAGAACTGGCCAGATAATCTGAAGTTACTGTGTATCAATGTGGATTTTGCTTTTTAAATCAAAGCTATCTTTTTTTGGAGCAGTTTTAGGTTCACAGCAAAATTAAGGAGAAGATACAGAGATTTCCTGTGTACTCCCTGCCCCCATATATGCACAGCTTCCCCCATTATCAACATCTGGGACCAGAAAGGTGTTTTGTTATCAATGATGGGCCTGCATTGATGCATCATCATCACCTGATGTCCATAGTTTACATTACAGTTCACTTTTGCTGTACATTCTATGGGTTTGGACAAATGTATAATGCCCTGCTCATTTTGATCGTATTTACTCTGCCCTAAAAACACTCTCTGTGTCTCCTACCCCTCTCCTCCACCCTCAACCCCTGAAAAACACTTATCTTTTTACTGTTTCCGTAGTTTTACCTTTTCTAGAATGTCATATAGTTGGACTCATACAGTATGCAGCCTTTTCAGATTGGCTTCTTTCACTAGGTAATATGCATTGAAATTTCCTCCATGTTTTTTCATACCTTGATAACTCATTTCTTTTTAGCACTGTATAGGATGGTTATTTGTCAAAGGCAACTTTACCTGTTTAGTTTCAGTGACATCAAAAATGTTCATTAATTGAAAGAAAATGTTTTTATATTTTATAAATATTTCTAAAAATGAATCAAACAGGATAAATTATAATATTATAAATCTATATTTTGAAATAATTCATGAAGTAATACATAAAGAAAAAAAAATAAGGCTTGATGGCTTCTGCATTAATAAACTTTTAGACAGCTGATATCTTCTAAATGATTGTGAAATATAAAAATATCTTTAATTGAGAATGTTACTTTTTTAAAACAATCCGATACAGTAAAATGGTTTTCTTTGTCACATAAGCATTACTTTTGGAAAATGTAGATTAAAGTTAATTTTTTTCTTGATAATCATGAATATGGTTTCCTTCTAACTTAACACACTAGCAAAAGAGTAATACTAGGGAAGAAAAAATAGTAGTTGAAGAGACAATATGGCTCTCTTGAGCCTTATAAGCAATGTCGTATTTTGGATTGTTGTTCATGTGAATGAAGGATGACAAGGAATGCCACCCCCAAAATATGTCTTTTTGACATAATGGTTATTTTGAGAAACAGCTTTCGGAGGAGAAGCTCTGAAAATGCAGTAGAAGTTACCCTTTTGTAAGGGGAATTTCCATTTATAAAGAAAATCTTCATTTGTAAAGGTATCTCTCTGTACCAGGAAGAGAAGAATGACCAAATCATAAGAAACTCTTATTAATAGAGAAAGCACCAATTCAAATCTGTATAATGAACCTTAGTCTGGCTTACCGTATATTTTCTGGTCACCTCCCCACAACTGGCTTTCACCACACTCTTCTTTCTTTTTCTGAAGATGGCAAATAAGCCTGAATTCTAAGCCACTTCTGGGAGTTACACATTTTTCCTTGATTATCTCCCATGTATACATAAGGTATACATATTTGTAAACATCTATTTGTTTTTCTTTTGTCAGTCTGTCTTTCGTTACAGGGTTCCCATCAGAGACTTTAGAAGGGTAGAGGGAAAATTATTTTTCTTCCCCTACAGTTCAATTACTTCAATTGAAACCATTTTGAAATAAATTACCCCCCAACCAACTCAATTAGAATTAATATATTCTATAAGCTAATGGCATGGTTTTATTTTAAAAAGTAAGGAACTGATGACATATAAATATTTGATTTTATTTACTAAATACTGCAGGGAAAAATACTAATTATTCTGCAACTAAGAGAATTGTATTTCATAGATGATTTCCAAATCCCAAAATGATTTATATCTAGTAACTCCATATAGTATCAACTAACTTGGTTTTCAAGGTGAGAGTATGATATTTGAAGCTAATTCATCTTGGTGGGTCTGGTGGCAAATCGTATTTCTGAGCATCAGATAAACTGAGAGTCTTTTGACAATTTCTGGCATCTCCTTGGATTACTGATCACTCCTGTTTTGAAAGTTTTCCAGGAAAAAATAATTTGGCCATACTTTGTGATATGAAACTCTGGGAATTTAAGTCTACATTTGTTCAGGTTATTAAACAGGTCCAAAGTTACTTCTTAAAGAAAGGTCTAGAGTTGAGTGTATTCATCCATGGCAGAAGTGCTAATCTAATATTCTTTTTGTCCCTTTCATCCCAATAAAAACCTCAGTTTTTAAGTGGGCATTTTGCCCACCAGCTGAAAGATTCTATTTATCAGCATGACTTGTGGATAAATATAGTCAGTGACTAAGTTCTGTCCAACGAGTTATAATTGGAAGCATTGTGTGAAACTTCTAAAATCTCTGCTTCTTGGATACCCTTTTCCCCCTTCCCATTGACTAAAATGCAAAACTTACACCTGGAAAATGAGTACTCGAACCATGAGAGACAACACATTAAAGGTGGTTAGAAAAGCAAGAGAGAAGGAGCCTGGGTCCCTGATGAACATGGAGGTATCACACTATAGCCGGACTGTCTACTAAGAGTTTCTTTTATCTAAGAGAGAAACTACCTTATTTAATTAACTATTTATCTTCGTTGTGTACAAATGAACTTAATGCTCACTGAGACTATACTCTTTCTGCTCTAGATTCCTATGGAGTGAAGGCAAGAAAGATTTGTCATTGCAAGTGTCTTCTATATATAATTATATGTTTATATTATAAATTTATTACAAATTATTACATTGTTAATTTATGTAAGTATATTATTTATTATTTACACTATTTATATCATATATTATCTTATTCCTATAATTATATTATTTATGCATATACAATATATAATTATATACTTATAATTATGTATAAAACAAATATAAATATATAATTATATATAAAATAAAATTGTATGAGATATATAATATATAAATATATATAGATGATGATGATTATAAAGCTTAATGGAAGATATTAAAAACTTACCTAAAAGAAGGTACATACAGATTTCTCTACCTGCAAATGTTTTAATAGATATTTTAAACCTGACTGCTTTGTTCCTCATGCTATCTTTGAACAGGTGCCTGACATAAACCCAGTTGAATTTTCAGAGTCATATTCAATTAACATTTGGTAAGTGCCCATCATGTTAGGCACATTGTGACATTTTAGTCATATATATTTTTCAATGACCCTGAAGGATATGAGGTATTTTCACAGTTTTACCATGAATAAGATGCTCAAAAGGAATAGAACTGAAGTGTCTGAAGTGTTCCTGCTGGGGAATAATGAAGCTCAGGTCAGGTTGGAATTCATTCCTTCTACAACAGGCAGAAAAATGGTTGCTCTGTTGTCTTTGAGCTTTCAGAAATGTGGATACAAATATCACATGATGCAAATTATTCCATTCATAGACATCATTTTTAAAAGTTCTTAGACATATTTTATTGAAGCAAGCTAATTTATAACTTCCAGCCACACAATTATATTACTCTTTGGGGTCAGATAAAGCACTTATCCCTATTTCTGATGAAATCATTTCAAATATGTGAGGGCAACTACCACGTCCCCTTGTGAAACTCTTCTGCTGAGGTGTAATATCTCTAGTTACATCACCATTCATCATATTGTATTGCTTGAATCCTTCACACTTCTAGTTTTCATGACATAGTAGAATAAAATCATATTAGTTTCATCGTTGGCTGAATTGCTTGTTTATTTGATCAGTTAACATTTAACTTCTTCTAAGTGCTATCATTCTACATAGACTCTCCATTAGTAAAAACATAATTAGACTGGAACTGAAAGAAAAAGCAAAAACAATAAAGTTGACTCCTTGTAAAAGGTGGTTTAATGATCACTGTCATGTTAACTATAACACATGGGAAAATAATGTGTTTGTAGGTAATTTTGTTCTAAAGAATAGATCTATGATTATAATTTGAGTATGATAGAATTCACTGAATAAATGAGCCTGTTATTCCAAGGTCTGATACCCACTTGAAATCCTGTTTGATTGTCTCCCCATTGCCAAGAATCTTTGCTCAAAATGACCAGTGGGAAACAAGTTATTTCCCAATTGTTCACAAAATGTGTACTGCTGTGCTGTATTATTTGAATTTGTGTTTTAATGTAACCTTTCCTCACAATATTTTAGGTCATCCTTAACTCTTTCCAACTTTGGTTTGGTATATAGAAACCACTAACTGTCTTCAGTCCTCTATGGAATCAAGTGCAACATAAATAAAGTTATAAACAAACACATAAAGGACTACCTGTTGACATATTCTACTACTGTGTTTCCCCGAAAATAAAACCTAGCCGGACAATCAGCTCTGATGCATCTTTTGGAGCAAAAATTAAGACCTGATATTATATTATACTATTATGTTATGTTATGTTATGTTATGTTATGTTATGTTATGTTATGTTATGTTATGCTATGTTATGCTATGTTATGTTATGTTATATTCTATTGTATCATATTAAAGACCTGGTCTTATATTATAGTAAAATAAGACTGTGTCTTGTATTAATTTTTGCTCCAAAAGATGCATCAGAGCTGATTGTCCGGCTAGGTCTTATTTTCGGGTAAACACGGTATGCAATTGCTTCAATCCAACCTAGCATGTTTAGGTCCTGTATCTATCTTATGACTTCATTTCACTGGTCACCAATGTGCATCTTTTTTACATATCAACTCAACTCATGACCATCTTATTGTTCTAGCTTCCAGTAACCACATCCATCTCTGTTTCCTATAACTCTTGTAGTTAGAACCACATAACAGTTTATAGTATATTATCTCTAGTTTGTATAATTATGTTTCCTATGTTACTGAGTTGCTTGATTCAGACATTCAGGGGTTTTTCTGGACTCGTACTCTCCCTGTCATCCTCCCTCTCCTCTTTTCTCTCTCCCCAGCAATCATTCACATTGTGAAGATTCTACCTCACTTTCCCTGATGTTTATATCCTTGGTTCATCTCCCTCATTATTTCAATGGTGTCTTTGCTTTTGCTTGCATCCCTTAAATGTTCATTTTTCACACTGCCAGCAATGTTAAATTTCTACAACAAAGATCTGATCACATCCCTGTTTGATGTCTTTCATAGGCACTCCTATCTGTCACTACAAACATCCAAACACCTGTTATCATTTTGGTGCTCATTTCTCATAGTACCACACTATGTTGTACTATCGTGTAGTTTTCTAGTTATATTACTGGCTTTAGTACCTTCACGAGCACTGGAAAGAGTATTGTAGGTATAATCATAGAGGAGATATATCAAATATTTTGTATTTTTATCTCATTTAATCTTTGCTCAATTTTAAGAGGAAGGTGTGATTATTATCCCCATTTTAAAAGGAAAAAATAGAGGCTGGAGTGGCCACATAAGCTGCCCAATATGCCAGAAAGAAATAAGCAGGTGAGGCTAGATAAAATTCAAATCTTTCTCCTCCAAAGCTTACATTTTTATCTCCTACGCCTTTGTGCTTTTCCATAAGCTGTTCCCTTTTCCCAGAATTTCTTCTTCTCAACTTCTATCTAATAAATCACAATTATTTTCCCAACTCAGCTAAAATGGCATCTTTTTGCAGAGCTTCCCCAATAATCTCTCTTTCCCACCTCTGCAGATTTAAAGGCTTCCAAATTTCGGTTCTAGAATACCTTCTATCTGCTGTATTTTACTGTACTATAGTTATTTATTTAGCTATGTTGTCTTCTGCACCAGTTCAATGGATCTTGCACTCCCTATATTGCTTTGTTTTCATCATAAAAATTACATGCACCCAGAAACAGTCTGTGGTTAATTTATTTACTACTGCTATATAATTTGACTAAGCCCAAGAATCTAGACATGATATACATAATTGTTTCTCAGTCAGATGGACCTTTAACATTGTACATTGCTCCAAGCAATGATTTTCAACTGTGAAGCAAAACCCTCTTTTTGGAGGAAATAAAAGAATATCAGAATATTAGTAATATATGAAGCTTGGGAAATTTATTAGTATGGTATGGATTTGGAAAAATATTGTTTTCTGAATACTAATTAGAGAATATAAATGGTAAACATGTTTG
Source organism: Rhinolophus sinicus (assembly GCF_036562045.2). NCBI lineage: Eukaryota > Metazoa > Chordata > Mammalia > Chiroptera > Rhinolophidae > Rhinolophus > Rhinolophus sinicus. Next base: position 36,017,382 of record NC_133758.1, on the reverse strand, counting down.
TGAGCTGGAGAAGATTTCTGATACATTGATGTACAATATAGTTCTCTACATATGTCTATTATACTCTAAACATATTGAAAGGCCATGGTTATAAGAGTAAGAAACAGCAATATCAAGCTCAGGTTCCTTTTGACAGCATATCAATGTCCCATAAAATAGGACTGATGAACAAAATTACCAATTATTCCACTAAAAATGGCAGTAAGAATATTAAGAATTTGGTCCTAAAAAAAAAAATTAATTTGATAATATAATATTTTGATCGAATTAAATAATTCCCTCTTGCCCTGACCTATATATTGACATGAATGTCATTAATTTGGAGTTTATTATCACATAAATGTTCATATTCAAGAAATCTTAATGTAGCAGGTAAAAAAGACCTCTATTTTTTAGCAATCTGGGGGAAGATATGTAGTACATGTTCCCCTTTTAAATTTATATGAAAATGAAATAAGAAAGATCCTTTTGTTACCTTACCAATCATACTTTTCCACTTGGTCTTTAAAATGCTTTCAGACATCTTTTCATATCGCTTAACAGTTTCATCAGAAAGCCAGCATAAGTTCTAGTATAATAATTTCTTCCCATGATGACTGGAGCAGAAACGCAACATATGTCTTTTGGAGGTGGCATTTTTTTTTTTTTTAATTCTTTCAGAAAACTGGTACATTAAACAAAAACTTTCCAAAACTCAGAACTTTCAGAGTAAATAAAGGCCACCCTTAGTCTGGGTTGAGATTTACTTTTATAACACTGGTTATTAGATTTCTTAGCATACTGCATTTTCTTTGTGGTTTAAAAAGTTGCACTGTAAATATGATGAACCATAGGCTATGGACATATTAAAACTCTTTTAGATAAAATACCACTGTAATTCCTTTTCTGAATTGGCTTTTCAAAGCATTCTTTGTTTTCTTTTTCTTTTTTCTTATACGTCTTGCCTTCTTAAAGCGTATTTCATAATGTTTATGCACTCTCTCTTAACATCCATACAGGTCAGATTTATATGTTCTTTAATATTCCTTACAGCTTTGCATTTATAGATAAGTCCATCATGAGCAGCTTATATGATGATGGGGAGGACCCATGTGACGCTGCCTTTTGCTTTTGTCCAGTTTCTAAACTCTAGGATGCATTGTATTTGGGAAATATTCATTTTCCTATACAACTACTCAAACAAATGACAGTGATTAACTGAAAGGAACTTCCACTCTTGTAAATTATAGCTTTACCTAATTAGTGACATCACATAACATGATAAATTATGAATTTAGAAAACCATTATTCAGTAAATGAATGCTTGTCAGTTGCCCTGATGGCGAATTAATCTTCAAGCATCTGAAGAAGGCTTAAAGGAACGGGCAGCGGAACCATTTGCATCACTGTTGTACAGTCTCTTCACTCCCAAGGTGGTATTCTTGCCCATCAAAGGGTTATGTTTGGCAAAGTGGTTTAAAACATCCTGATTCTGGGGAAAATGTGCACATTTTGGAAGCTAGAAGAGAGCAGCAATTGTTGGAAATTAGAAGGGAGCAGCAATTGTTTTGTTTTGAAACTCCAATTTTATAGGAGTAAGATTAACCTATAACATTTGCTCTTTCTCATTCATTGGAGTAAGACATTAGTTTTCTCACTTTATGCTATTCAGTATTTAGAAATATAGAATGTAAGAAGCTAGAGGAACCTGCCTTGACCTGAACCCGCTTAGATGTGAGGGGATTAATGTCACCTCCTTCTCCTCAGGATGGCCTGTTCTTTAGTATCACTGTAATTGCCCATACTAGGCATGTCGGTCTATAACTGTGGCATTCGGCAGGTACTGCCGGTTGCATTGCCCACAGTATCTTGTTCAGACAGGTCAATGTAGACTATTCTTTGATCAAGGATTGCTATTAATTGGACTTAATTTGACCTAGTGGGACCTCATTTGTAAAACAACCTAGCACAATAATGTTATACTCTAAATTCTGATCTCTAAAACAATAACAAATCATTCCGATATCTAAAACAATAGTAATTGACTAAGGCAAACAGAATGTGTCATTCCCTAATTTCAGCTAGAGGATTCGTGACGGATTGGTCTGTTGGCACCAAGGAGTAAAACTTCAGGTAGAAGTAGATACACAGAGAGAATGAGACGGTGAGAATAGTGGGTTTTAGAACTGCCTTATGGTTTGTGACTTTCTGCCCCTCTTGTATTTTTCTCAAGAGGTAATATCATTTTTCTCATTATACCTGGCATGATTCTCATTTCTATGGAACCAAACTATTATGTAGAGAATATTATGAACAATGATTGCATGGTGAACACATATTCCCATTTGTTGTACTAGACTGAAACATAAATGCCAGATTACGGATGCTTGTCTGGTCCAGACTATTTTACAGTTATTATCCAGAAGTGTTCTCCTTTCCTCACTATAACATATTACTTAGATCTCTCTTTTCAACTCTTGACATGCATCTTCACTGGATTCTGGCTCAGGTGAGTCAGCAGTTCTGTGTCATGTCACCTGTGTGGACAAGGGCGATTCAGTTAACTTTTCTGAGACAGTTTCTTTCTCTATGAAATGTGAGTCATACCATCTCATGTGAAGTATTTCTGTGGGGATTAGAGATAGCATATGTTACAATATTACTCCACTTCATAGAGGCAGTGACACACATAAGAAACAAAAACATTCACATGGGTAACTTGAAAGAAGATATATAATCTTAGAAGATTAGTAGCAATAAGGTTTGTCTATTTTCTTCTCTTTTGAAATGTATGACTCAGTCTCCTTTTCCCAAATGTTCTTGTAATAAATAGCTATTCCTGAATAATAAACGACTGCAAAAATCTCAGTGGTATTGAAAAATAAACTGTTTCTCATTTATGTCTCCAGGTTAGCTGAGGTTCAGCCAGTCTAGGCTGGGCTTGCCTGTTTGGCACTGGGCTATGGAATAGATTTAGGTCTGCTCCTAAGGCCTCCCAAAATTCTTGGACCAGCAAGATAGCTGGGCCACATTTCTAAAACAAGTTGTGTGGCCCACCTCAAAATCAAGAAGTGGGGGAATATAGAGGTGAGGTGTGTAGGTGAAGTATTTTCTTAATAGTGATTTAGTCTACTACAGTTGTTATCTAATGTAGGGAAGAATTTAGAAGGCTGTCTGTATTTTATTTTAAAATATGCATTTTATTTATATATCAGGTACACTGAGCAGTTAATGAAATACTTTTTAACTCCAACTTATAATTATAATTGAAGCTAAGAGGTCATTAAATAGGTAAAATGATGAAAATAAATTTTAGTGTGTATGATAATCCCCAGTTTAAATTCTATTTTAGTCCTGAAATTACAGAGGTAGCATTAAGACATTTCCCCATCTGTTTTTAGGGCTGTATGTGTAATGGCTCCTAACTTCCCTTAAGAAAAGCTTACAGGTGTTTTATCTAATTGAAGAATTTCAGACTGTGTTTATAACTTAGTTTTGCTTATATTTCTGCTCTTAGTATAATAATATAATATAAACATATTATATATATATATATATATATATTATATGTATTATACATGTTATAATAGCATGTATAATGCTATTATATTATTATTAGTTTTCCAGTTTGAGTAATAAGAATTGTTACAACTTAATTTAATTTAAGGCACTACTAGTAAAACATAATATTTAATACTAACATAATATTTAATTAAAATTTATAACACCCTTCCATCTTCCATCATTAATCATTCTTTTTGCCATCCCAGTTAAAAAAAAACATTTTAAAAATAGTAATATTTCAGGGTAGAAAAGGCGAAATATATTGAAAAATAAAGCTACTTTATGGCCTAAGCTTTGGTAAAAATCTTTACTTAAGTCTATTTTTTTCTTATATCTGTCATTTTGAGAAATATATAATTAGTACTGTATAGTACAGTTTGTTGTATTATAGCAAACGAAATAGCAAAGTGAAATGATGTTATTTTAAGAACTTGTATTGAAATAAAAATAGTAAATACATAAAAGCAAACATATCTGGCATGATTTATTTTCTTCAACTACAGTATTTCAAAATCAGGGAGAAGATTCTTGTAGGAAAAATGAAAGAGCAGATGAAATTATTTACATATTCAATTCTTTATGTATTATTTTGAAAGACTGGATAAGTAAACTTTATGATATTAAAAATTGGAAGTATTCTTAAAATAACTCATTATTTTATTCTATTGACTATCAGAGCACTCCTTTGAAATGTACTCTATTCTTTTATGAAAATGAATGCAATCTGTGAAATTGTGGTTATGTTTGAAAGATGAATATTTTTTCCAACTCTCTGAGGTTCCAGTGTAAAAGAAATAAGAATCTAAGCACCTTCAAAAGTTTTTTTCTATTCATTAAAATGAAAAACTGTGACAAGGATCTAGACTGAATCAGAAAGATCAAGAAACTGTAATTTCAATCCAGAAATCCATAAACACTTTATATTACTGGCCATTTGACTAAAGCTTTAAAGCTGATAAAGGAAAAATAATGCTTTTAGATATAAAAGTAAATTAATCACACATAGAATATTATTCATTTCTTATTTTCTGCCTTTGTTGTGATTTATCTCTCATAATTTAGTTCAGTAATAAAAAAAATGAATTGTGAAACTGGTTTTGTAAAGTTTCTCAGAAACTCACATACATTGAGAGCAACGTACTTGAAAATGAATTATTTGTTATTACACATTCTTGAAAGAAGTTTTCCACAAAGATAAACAAAACATGCTTAATAGCAGTCTAAGAAATGTTGTTATATAGTGTTGTCTATATTCACAATTAAATATTAATATGTATAGTCATGTTTACATTATATATGCATGGTGTGCATGCATGTAATTTTAATAGATATTATCAAAACAAAATTCTTAAAATAAAGCTATCAACTTGTTTGAATGAAATAGTACCTTAATCAGATACTATCAAGATATTTTACTAAGACACATACTGCAAAATTATTATTTCTTTCAGCATTTTTTTTCTCAAATTGTTTAGGCTCAAATATGGTCTGATTAAGAACTAAATATGCTGTAAAGATGATGCCAGAGATTAGGATGGATGGAAAAAATGGTATAACTTTGGACAAATCATTGAAATAACTACAGTTTCACTTATCACTTATCCTCTATCATAATTTACCAATTTGTAAGTAAAAATGGTTTTGATACAGGATTGTGGGTAAACTGAAAAATTGTTTCCCCATTCAGCCTCTCTTAGTCTCTTTTTAAGTTACCAGATAGCTTTATTCATAGCATTTACAGTCTACAATTATTTGTTTGCTTACTTAATTGCTGTTTTTCTTTCCCAACTGTGTCTATATCCCTAACATATGGTAGTCACTCAAGAAATATTTGGGGAATGCCTAAGTATTCCCAAAGTTAAACTTTGTCAAGTTGTGCTTTCTACATAGATTTTAATAGACATCAAGTTAGGAAGGGATACCACCAGGTCTGCATTCTCTGCAGACATTTCGAAGAATCAACAACACAATCAAAGCCTTCTTTTTGTAGTGTCATTATTTTTACAGAAAAACACCTCCTCACCACAACCCCAGAAGCCAAAAGGTAGCTTGACATTTTTACATGCAAGATTGAATTGTGTGTACACAACACTTATATGGTGACTCCTGACTCTTTGAAAATCCATTCATTCTTTCTTCTTAAATGATCTCCTTTCTGCTTACTAAAGAGTAAGAAAGTTGCTGCTTCCTTTAAAAGGTTAAACGTACCACCAGTCTTCTTTTTTCTTTTTTTGTGGCCTTGCTTTATCAATCTTTCTTCCTCTTGCATTTTCAATCTGTTCATCTACATTGACTGTTTTCCCTGTCCAATATTTAGATATTGTTACTTTTCTACAACCTTATAAAAAGCCCTTTCTCACCTTGTGTTCTGCTTAGCTTATTGTACCATCTCTTACTTTTTGTTCTGTATAAAATTCCTCTCATTTCCAAAAACTGCATTCATTGCCTCCATTTCTACATTTCACAATCACTCTAACTTTCTAAATCATAGGTTTCTTCTCGTCACTCTCCAAAATCTGCTCTCTGAAGAACATTAAATCTCTAGGCCTCTCAGTCCTCATCTTCTTCAGTCAGGATTTAGAAATGGCTGTTCAATATTAGTTAAAGGAGGCTCGCTACTGTGACAAAGAAACCCTACAATTTCAGTGACGGTTAAACAATGTAGAAGTTTAATTCTCACTCACGTCATGAACCCATGGGGCTCCAGATGGGTTTTGGAACTGGGGATGGTGTATGTGGTCAGCTTTACACTCTTATTATGAGGCCCAGTTTGATAGCAACAGTGCTACGTTCAATATTTTATCATCTTCAGCAAGTTGCCTAGATTGCTCTAAGAGTTGTCATTAGCTGGGAAAACACTGAGAAACACAAGTGGCAGAATTCATGACCCAGGTGTGGAAGTGGCATATATCAAGTTGCTCAGATTCTATTGCCTATTAATGGAATTCAATTCCACGGCTCCATTTAATTGTGAGGCAGGGCTGAAAAATGGGGGCCCAGGAAGAAGAAGCACAGGTTTAGAGATTCTGCTCCAATTTTCTGCCACGCCTTTTTGAAAGAGCTCTTTTTTCTTGTCCTCCACACTTTGCACTTCTGTTTATTTTTCGTCTCTATCATAATACACTGGGTTATGGATGCTTTTACCAGTGCCTTGGATTTTTTACAAGAAAACACTATGTTCTTTGAATGAGTTCATTTAATTTTATGGATTCAAACAATATGTACATGTCATATTTTTGTCTCTAGCCCTGATTAATTTCTAATGATTTAGAATTCTGTTTCTAATTGCTGGCTGTACATCTCTATTATTAATAATTTGAGGCTCCTAAAGTCTAGTGCAACAAAATGAAATAACACCTATCATCTTACCCTCCAATATTTTGTTCCCATTCAAGCTTGAGACATGGGAATTATATTATTCTCTTTGCTCACTTCCAACAGACAGACATAAATTACCTTTTATTGCAGTTTTCTAGTAACCTCCTAACTGGTATGTCTTCATCCCATCTCTTACTGTGCTGATACACTTTATACACTACTCTAAGTACTGTCTTTAAAGATTACAGATTTGCTATGACCCTCTTTCCCCAGAAAACTCAATTACTCACCATGAAACAAAAAGTTCAAACTCTTCAGTCTGACAACTATGCTTCCTTATCTAGTCCTCATGATACAGATGCACACATTCCTTTGAGATAAGGAAGAGTAAATTGTTATGAATGAAGAGGATTTTTTTTCGGGGGGATACTTCAAAATAAATAATAATAGTAATAAGAACATTATTAATGATTGACATTTATGTATGGAACATTTACTATGTTCCAGACACTATACTAAAAGCTTTGCATGAAATAGCTCACTTATCTTCTCCACTATGTTATAAGTAGTCAAAGTTATTCTCCCAAAAACATAGATACAGAGGTTATCACATGCCCAAATTCATGCTTTTAGAAAGTGCTAGAGTCTTTTATGTGATTTTTGTCTCCAGGATGAAAAGAAGATAATCAGGTAGAACCTCTATGTGATCCCAGAAACCACACTAATAATTACTTTTCCATACTGTCTTTCCATTCAACTTTACTCAGGGCAAGAGGGAGTTGGAGGGTGCATTCTGGGATGGGGGTGGGGGCAAAATGAAGTAAAATGAGTTATTTAAACTAGCTTGATAGCTGAGTGTATTTGAAACTAGGGAAGTAGATTGATGCAATGCTCTGCAGGTGACACTCAAGGATTTTTTGAACAGAAGATACAATTATTGGAGATGCATTGTTTGGAAAATTACTGTGGTCATGGTATGAAGATGGAAGTAAATGGGTAAAGACATGAAGAAAGAAAACAAGCTATTATAAAACCCAAGGAAAAAGGTAATAATAACCTCAATTAGTGTCATTACATGTATGATCGTGTTGCCAATCTTCCTGTAAAACAGACACTTCCTGGGCCTCTAAGCTGCTATCTACCCTCTAACAGGAAGCTATCGTTGTGTATTATATATCATGGTCTCCAGAACGAGACACCACCACTTTCGTGCCATCTACAGAATTTATTGCTTATAGGTTTGTGCAAAAGTAATTGTGGTTTTTGCAATTATTTTTAACCTTTTAAACCGCAATTACTTTGGCACCTACCTATATTTCAAAATTATTCTTAGGACACTGATTCTTGGGATGATCTCTCTTTTGAAAAGCATATCTTGGTGGAAATGTTTAAATAGTTTTCATTTGTTCCCATGTGAAAAACATATAGAGATAGAAAAGTAATAGCATGATTAAAAATTATCATACTGTGTGGCTTAACTGATATTTTTAATATGATAATAATTACATATTTTTAAAGGAGAATCTGTCCATAGATATCCAAGTCCCTGCAAATATAAATTAATAATGATTTCCTTAAGTCTGGATTCCCTGCAATTTGGATAAATTAATTTTCTTATTAATTGAATGATAGGGTCTTTATTTTGACATGATGTTCTCATTTGTCTTATCATTATTATTTCCTTCTTCATTTTCTTTTTCTTAAATTACATTAAGAAGTGATTTTGAAATGGTCTTTAAACTGTACTTGTGGTGGTGATATGAGGGACAGACGCTGAGGATTGATTGTTCTGGAACAATTGTCTCCATGGTGAAGAGAAAAGGATCAGGAGGAAAACACTATCTACAGATATCTGAGTTACAGAATCAGTTCCAACTGGTCCATTAGCTTGCATGCCATGTGGAAGACAGTCTCTTTAATATTCTCTATCATTAGGAACTTTCAGGGTTGCCCGTGGATATGGGAAGACAGGCAATTTCCCGTCTTGAAACTGAATCTGACAACAGGCAAACACAGAGCAAGTCTGTCACTGCTCCTTTTTCAAGGGTCTCTTCCAACTTCTTGTGCTTCGTTATTTCACAGGTCACTGTCATGATGGCTTACATTGTCCTGCTCTCCACTCTGTCCATGACCCTGGTAAATCTAGCAATTACTACAGTTTGTGAACATTCGCTATTAGCTAGGTTCTCTGCTAAGCCCTATACAGGCATCATTTTATTTAATCCTTACAACAGTCCGGAGAGATTGATATTATTATCCCTGAGGAAATTGAAGGCTGAAGAGTGTTCAAAAGCTTACAATCTTCAGGTGGCAAAGTTGGTATTCAAATCCATTTGGTCTGACCCAAAGCTTGGGCTACATTTAAAACTCAACTAGGATTTAAGAATCATGGATAAACTTGCCCAGAAGTCAAGACAGAACATAGTTATAAAAAAGAAAAATAGGCTAAGGCAAATTGTAGTTTGTGATCTTTCCTTAGAGACATATTTAGCTGAATAGGACCATCTTGCGAAAAACTGTGAAGCTGGCAAAGTTTATCTTCAGCTTTTGTACTGCTTTTCATTGTCTAATCTACTTATGCTTCTGTGACGGCTAGTGACCTAATGCTGCCCCAGTGTTTCTCCTGTCATGACGAGGGTGTTAAATAAAGTCATTTTCCCTGAAGTGTAAGTGACATAAGGTTTTATCCCTGTCAGAGAAATTTGAAATTTTAAAAGGGAATATTGAAAAAAAAAAATCATAGGGGTTAACAAATGAATTATTCTCAAAGAATGGGATTTTTAGAATGTGACTGATGGGTGAAAGTTTCGTTTTAGGCCTAGGTCATTTACCATGGCTTTTCAAGTCACAGCCTCTGTGTGATCAGGCATCACACCAATGTATCAGCTAGGATGATGGCTAAGACCGAATATGCACTTTCTCATTGCTTCTTAATGGAAAACATACTTTCTGGTCATTTTTTGTTTCATTGATGCTTTGGACCATCATTGTTATCATGTGGTACATGTACTGTTCTTAAGTTTCATATAAACCACAGAAATACTCATTGGGTAGCACCTAAATTGAATAGACAAGTATTTAATTCCCTGTTCTTTAGAAAATAATCGAATGAAGATTTGTTAAAAAGAAAGCATCCAAATAAACATTTGACAGCAGTTTAATTTATTTAGAATGTATGACCCACCATGTTGAGATTTATAGAGAGAATAATGCTTATAAAATCAAAATATCATTCTATATGTATATTTCTACCTAACTGCATATGATCCAAAATGTACATTAACGTTTTCTGATGCCTTAAGAAATTATTGGATGCATTGTATGATGGTGGTCAAAAGGTGTACATCTCCAGTTTTAAGGTAAATAAGTACTGGGATATAATGTAAAACATAATGACTATAGTTAATACTGATGTTTGAAAGTTATTAAGAATGTAGATCTTAAGAGATCTTATCACAAGGAAAAATATTATTTTTCTTTTTTTTTTTTTGTTATCTACATGAGATGATGTGTGGTAACTAAAACTATTGAGGTAATCATTTTACAGTATATGTAAGTCATGTTATTGTGCTGTTGTATACCCTAAACTTATATAGGGCTGTATGTCAACTATATCTCAAAAAAACTAGAAAAAAAAACATTAAAAAATAAATTACTGAGAGCAAAAATGTATTCACTTTCAGTCTATGTGTGTTGGAAGTAGGTAACAGTGAAATAAGTGATACAATTCAGATTTTCCCAGTGAAGGGTGATTTACCAGGTGAAAAGATTAATGTACCTTCAAGTTTGTCATGGTAATAATCTGGTTGTACCTATATTTACAAGTAGAATAAATAAAAGGAAATCACCAACTTAGATTTTAAAGATAATTCAACTGCGTTTTGTGCCAATGAAGGGAAATTAATGACATTCAATATTATGTTACTTTCAGGTGTACAGCATAGTGGTTAGACATTCCTTTGATTAAAAGAAGAGATTTAGTTTCTCAGAATAAGTCTTGAAAAGAGCCAATGCTTTCCAAACATCAACAAAAAACCACAAACTGCCTCTATGGCTGTGTTTCTGATTAGAGAAAGTGTATAACACGTCACACCTGAAGCAATGGAAATGCAGATCCAACAAGGTGAGTTGAGTTATCACCCACTCAACCAGCACTTACCAGATCAAATGATTAGTTCTAACTCACTCAATATATGTAATAGCATTGTCAGTGCTAATGATGTCACATGATCAATGAATCTGAGTCTGAAAAGAAAAATCAGAGTTTGCTTTAAGATTTATATGGAATGAAAAAAATCTTTTTGGCGGAAAATGTTAAGCCCACTGGCAATGAATCCGATTTCTGCCTTGGCGAAAAGATAATTGGTTCAGGAAAAATGTGATTAGATTGTGTCCCTCTAGAAATCACATAGGATTGAACTTTTCAATTTGGTCTTTATAGTAGACATGTACAAATCTAAGAGACCCTGCAGCCATACACATGCAGCTCTTCTATGAGGTCAGACAATTAAGTTTGAGAACTTATCCTAGAAAAAAGTGCTACATACCTCATCATAGTCACCTTCGAAGTACTCCCCTTGGGAAGCTATGCACTGATGCCAGCTCTTAGTCCACCCTTCAAAGCAATTTTGGAACTCTTTTTCTGAAATGGCCATCAGAGCTGTTGTCGTATTAAACTTGCTGTCCTGAATGTCATCAAAATGTCTTCCTTTTAATATTTCCTTTATCCTCAGGTAAAGAAAGAAGTCATTGGGGGCCAGATCAGGTGAGTAGGGAGGGTGTTCCAACACAGTTATTTGTTTTCTGGCTAAAAATTCCCTCACAGAGAGTGTTGTGTGAGCTGGTGAATTGTCGTGATGCAGGAGCCATGAGTTGCTAGCAAAAAATTTAGGTCGTCTAACTTTTTCACCCAGCCTTTTCAGCACTTCCAAATAGTAAACTTCGTCAACTGTTTGTCCAGTTGGTACAAATTCATAATGAATAATGCCTCTGATATCAAAAAATGTTAGCAACATCGTTGCAACAAGTTCGCGAACTGAATGGTCCAACCTTGTATTCATGGGCATAGGTAGGACAGAAGCTGTGGCTAACGCTGAAGCTTGTCAGAGTCATACTGTCATGTGCCTGTCTTCTGTGATTAGTAGGTAACAGGTAGGTCAGGAGAAATGGGAGAGGAGAAGGCTCGATGGCAATGGTGGCCCAGGTAGTAGGAATATGATTGACAAGAAACTGGGTAGGGAGGGAACACTGCATTTGGGACTTCAGTCTCAGGAGAACAATCCATGGTTGGCAGGCTGAACAGAAGTCCCATGACAAGATTAGCCTATATAACTTGGAACCGATCTAATGGACTCACACTCATAAATTGCATTGTGTGGTAGATACTTCTCCAGAACTTAAAGTTTCTTAATTTCAAAATTTGGGAGGAGAGAAGGCATCCCCTGGAATGTTTCTGTTCTTAAAGGATCACTGCCCTGGGATGCATGGGAATTTGGATTTGTATGTCAAACTAGCTATTTATTGCATTATGATCTCTTGTAGATGTCTGACATTGAAACTTCTTTTGTCTTTTCTAGCCGTGCAGTTGTCTGCAGTGGATTAAGTATGGTAAATGTTTGAACCAAAGCTGTTATGATAATGTCCTCATTAATTCAAAAAGTATGGTGTCATGACATATTTAAGCTCCACAATTGCTTTCACAGTGTGCATTCTCTCCATGGTATCCCTAGAATGAGCACTTCTATCCTTTCTCCCTCTTCTCTCTTAGTCTATATTGAAGAGGACATTTCTTTTTTCCATATGATATTGCTCAACCCAACAAGATAATGCACTGGGCTAAAGCCGATGCTTTCTTTGCTCCCTGGGAACTGAGCCATGTAACCCACAGCTGCCTTTCTCTTCGAGAGGTCTTCTGCCTATTTTACCCTTAAGTGGGTCCCATATTTGGCACTTAGAGGAAAAGAATGGCAATGAACTATCAACATCAAAGCCTGAGACAGAATTAGTTGTGGTTATTATGTTAAAAACATTATACTTTTAGAGTGGGAGAGTAAGGTTACTCTTTTCTGATAACATCCATTTAATATCCTTACTGTTTAAAAAATACATATGTGTCACATATTAGCTAATGCTCACCTCTGTAGTTGGTTCTGAGTTTATTTCACTGATTAAGTACAATAATTTCTCTTCTAATTTTCATTAATTTTTATTTTTCAATTACAGTTGACATTCAATACTATGTTACTTTCAGGTGTACAGCATAGCAGTTAGACATTTATATAATTTATGAAGTGATCCCTCTGATAAGTCTATTATACCATTTCTCTTTTAAAGATAAAAAAGAGCAATGTCTCTATTTCTTCATCCTTACATTTTTAGAGTATACACATTTTCTTCTTGAATTCTTTGTGCAATTATGTAACAGTATCAATGTGGAAGGGTCAGAGGTTATTCAAGCCTCAAACCATCCATGAGCAGCTGAAAGACCATTAATTTCTCTATCCTGTGGCTTACACGGGCCTATTCAATCTTGTTCCACAATCCTCCTCACTTAATGGGCTCCAGTGATTCTGTCCCTGCAAGTTTAGAGCTGGAAGAGAACAGCAGGTACTAAATAGGTAGTCAGGTTGGCTCTGAAATTACAGAGGGAGGTCAAAAGATCTGAGCAGGCTCTATTCCTTCAGGATGTATCACCAAGCAGATAAGCCACCCCTTCATTCCTGAAGGGAATGAATGAGAGGGTGGAGAAAAACTGAGAATGCTCTCCAGCTAGTTTACTTCCTTTCTGGGAACTGGTATGGAAGTGCAGTCCCCTTTTTTAAAATATGATAAATGTGAATGAGTTTCCTCCACAAAGGAAAGAATACTGAATTCAGAGTCATAAAATTTGAACATAAATCCAAATCTGCTCCTTATTAATGCAAATTATTTACTTCTTAGGCCTTGGTTTTCTCATATGATAAATGAGAATAATCATTCCCACATCATAGAGTTTTTCTAAGAATTATAATGCAAAGCATTGGTGAAATGAAGGCACCCAACAAACGGCAGAAAATATTATATTTACTAATAGTACAATAATTTCCTTGAGCCTCAGTTTCATATCAGTAAAATGAGCATCGTGTACATATATCACAGGTTTGTTGGAAAATTATATGACAGCATGTATGATATGAAAGTACCTGATACTTAACAACATTTTTCTTTAAGACATCCTTGTATTTTGCCAAAAAGTAGACAAAGACTGTATTTTTTAAAAAAACTACAATTATTCCTTCCTATGTGTCTCTTTTATATTATCTTTCTGGAGATGGTGTCAGATCATACAGGCTAAGGGCTCAGTCCAATAAGACTGCCCTCTTCCCAGTTCAGATGTATTCTCCATTGCAAGTCTTAAGTCCCAGGCTACTCACAGTTTGGTCTACTTGGCTGCAAATTTGAGGTCCCCACGACCCCTCCTCAGGTTTGATTAATTTGCTACAGCAGCTCACAGAACTCAGGAAAATACATTTATAAGTTTATTTAAAGATATGATAAAGGACACAGATGAGTTGGAGTGCTGTTACCGCCTCATTGTGGATGTGTTCACCAACCTGGAAGCTCTCCAAACCCTGTGCTTTGGGGAGTTTTATTGAGGTTTCATCACATGTGCATATTGATTGTCCCTTCTCAATAGAATGGGTGCACAGGACTCAAAATTCCAACCTGCAAATCGTGGTTTTGTCTTTTGGGTCAGGAGCCCTCCTCCAGGAGCCATCTAGAAGCCCACCCGGAGTCACTTCATTAGAACAGAAGACGCTCCTATCATCCAGGAAATTACAAGAGTTTTAGGAGCCCTGTGTCAGGAAGTCTTTTGTCAAGCTCAAAGACCAAATGTTAGAACAAAAGATGCTCCTGGTGCTCTTATCACTTAGGAAATTATAAGGGTTTCAGGAGTTCTATGCCAGGAACTGGGGTCAGAAGCTAGTACATATTTTTTATTATCTCACAAAGACCAAATCTGTTTTCTGTGCTTCCAGTCTCCCTTTTCTGTGCTCTGTCCTTTCCCTTCTTTAGTTCTCACAGCAATGCACTTATTAGGGGGAGGTTCTGTTGTATGGTACATAATATATATTATACACATACATACATGTAAAATGACCATTGTGTAAACTTATGAGTTTGGACAATTAAGTTCATGAAATTGTTGCAGCGATGTTTCTAACCTTTTTTGATACCTATCAGAGTGATTATTCATTATGAATTTGTACCAACTGGAGAAGTAGTTAACCAAGTTTGCTGTTTGGAAGTGCTGAAAAGGCTGAGTGAAAAAAGTTAGAGGAAAACGACCTGAGCTTTTCACCATCAATTCATGGACTTGCATCACAACAATGCATCGGCTCACACATCACTGTCTGTGAGGGAGTTTTTAGCCAGCAAACAAATAACTGTATTTGAACACGCTCCTTACTCACCTGGTTTGGGCCCCAATGACTTCTTTCTTTACCCAAAGACAAAGTAAATATTGAAAGGGAGATATTTTGATGACATTCAGAACATCAAGGGTAATACGATGACAGCTCTGATGGCCATTCCAGAAAAAGAGTTCGAAAATTGCTTTGAAGGGTGGACTAGGCGCTGGCATCAGTACATAGCTTCCCAAGGGGAGTACTTTGAAGGTGACCATAGTGATATTCAGCAATGAAGTATGTAGCACTTTTTCTAGAATAAATATGTGAACCTAATTGTCAGACCATATAAGGGCATGCTTGTTTCTCATCAAAATTCTTTAGTTGTTAACTCTTAATTTTATGTTCCTTCTGTGAAAAATTTCTGTCATCAGAAACTATGTACAAGAGATTTGGGGGATTCCCAAAAGGTCATTTTCAGTTCCGTTGAAATCATACAATATGGGTCAACATCTATGTCACTTACACATAAAGCAAACCCTACTAGCACCTGGGCTATTGAAGATGATAACTCCAGGGTTATTATTTATGTTCACTTACAGACTACTGGCACAGGTCCCTAAAGTCACTTTCAGTCTTGTACATGACAGATAAATTCCTGGGGTGAGGCCTGAGGAACTATGAATTAAGGCAGTTGGACTCCCTTCTTTTTTATGAAAGGAATAGCGAAGTTGACATCTGTAAAAGTGTACATGTAGACAGCTGGAAATAGAAACAGAGCCATTGGGTTTGAAATCTTTTGTGCAAGGCTATTTGTATTGTGTCTTCCTAAATCTCATTTAGCTATGTTTCAGCAAATGTGAAGACTAAAATCCAAGCAAGCAAACTGGCATCTCTGTTTGTCATCAAAATTTGGAACTATGTCTTGAAGCAGAAAAAGAATATTTTGAAAATAGTTGAAATGTTGTCACAGCACATTCAGGGTAAAGCATCTAAATGTGTTTTCAGCACTTGTTGTGTCCACTTTTAGTGAGATGAGGAGAAGCTGAATTCAGACATGTGTAAACTGTCTTTTATTGTAAAAATTCTTGTCTTCAGACATTTCTTTTTAAATGGGAGGGTTTGTTTTACCAGCTGTAAAATCATTTCCTATGGAGTGTCACTTTTCACAGCGCAGGGCATCAGATTTTAAGTTGTAAATGCCTAAGTCAGCATCAAGAAATAAAGTCAACAGAAATAAAATTAATCTCAGAAATTCTAACATAGAAATAATAATGTTAACTAACAGCTATTGTACATTTACTGTGGGTCTCAGAATGTTTCAAACACTTGACCATGCATTAACTCATTTTAACCTTATAACATAATTATGAATTTTATATATCATAATTGAGTGTGTCTTGTTGTATGGAGTTACCTCTGGACTGTATGGTTCTCTTAATTCAAGGTGAGAGTACACTCTTAACTCGGGATTTCAGAGATGACGAGAATATGAGCTGACATGCCCACCTCCACCTCCACTCTGCAGTGTCTGTTCCCACTCTCTTCCTGAATAAACATGGTGAAACACAGGAGAATCCAAAGATTTGTCCAGGGATTACTAATTCACAGTGGATACAGGGGACCCACATTGAGGAATGTCATGCACCTTTCCTTATATTCCCTGCTCATCTTTTAGTACCATGAGGATTCTTTCCTTCCTTGCTGGGCTTGCCTTTTGCTGAGTGTGAATTCACAGCTGGAGATACTAGCTCTCAGGGTTTTTCTCATTCTGTCTTCCCTCCCATATTGAAAAAAATAATAATAATAAGATGATAAGAAATGACTTCAGCTCTTGAAGAGTTTTCTACATTGTACCTTAGCTTGCGTCCTATACTTTTGGTCTGCTTGTGACCAAATTGGGTAAGAAGTTTGTAAATATTTTCTGTATATTGGTTATTAAGCAAACCAAGCTCCTTGGTAGAACACAGTTCAAAATTATTTCCAATATCTAAACTCATTTGTTTTTAACGTTTTTTTCCACGGCTACTGCTTTCCGAAGCTCATGGTAGGAAGTGTGTCTTTCTCTCTATTAGGCAGGAGCCCTAGAGACTAGAGACCATCAAGACTCTCAATCCCAGGAGTGAACTTACCTGCTTGACTTTATCTACCTGTTCCTAGAACTCTCATTCTCATTATAGTCAATGGAGGATATTTGATGACAGATGGTATATTTGTAGTGGTATTAATCCTTTTTTTTAGGCGTTTGGAGCGCTTCTGTGACTCAGCATAGCTCTCTACTTGCCATCTGTGACTATAATATGAAATAGCTAACCAAACATGGTGTGGTCAAATCGAATTCTTAATTCTCACTTTACTCCCCCTCCACAGACACACATAACTGCCACTCTTTTTCTTCTCTATCTCAGTAAATGGCATTAGTTGGCTCAAACCAAAAACCAAAGAGTCACCTTGATTGCTTTCTTTTCATTGTTTTCTGTCATGAAGTTAGCATTCTGTGACATGGCCTAAAGAACATGCTTTATTCGGGACATTTAAAGGCAGAGATTAACACAGTTCCCCATTCTCTCATCATCCCATCAAGAGGTACACAGTGCGATGATGCAACTGGTACATGCAATAGAGCAATGGTCCAAGGAAAGAAACCCTGAGTCCTTTCATGTTACATTTGTGGAATCAAGCATGAAAACAGCCTGATTTGTGAGAAATACAAGTCAAACTTCAGACACCAAACAGTCTGGATTCTGATGCCATTTGAGTAAGGAGTTTTCTAAGAAGCTCAGCTTCTATGAACTTCGGCGTTGTTAGATTTAGACTGCTAGAGGAGGGAAGTCCCTTTCAGTGGTTGCTGAGTTTGGGTGCAGCTCTTCTAACTACTAAATACCAGGCTAGGTCACAGCTAAGCAAACTGCAGTTTCAGAAGTAATTCACTATAAATTCTTGCTTAATTCATCACCTCTCCCCACCAACACACACACTTTAAGTCCTACTGGCTCTACTTTCCAAATTCTTTTCATTCAACCTGTTTTCATCTCATTTGCTAGCACCATAGTTAAAGTCACCCTTGTCTCTTGCCTTTACTCCAGTAATTGTTTTCCAATTGGTCTTTCTGCTTTCCTCTGGTTACCATCTTTATTTCTTCTTCCGTTAATTGCCCTCTTTATCTCTTTAACTCCAACTGCATTATCCTTTCTTCATAGTAGCCAGAGTGAGTTTCTAAAAAATGAGATCAGACCATCTTACTGCCTGATCACACTCTAATAGCTTCCCCTTAGGCTTAGCATACAATCCTGTGTATTTGTAAGATCTTCATGGTCTGATCCCTGTCTTCCTCTCTGACTGGGTGTTTTTCAGGTCCCTTAGCAATTGTGCTCCAGTCAGTGTTGTCTTCTTCTTCCCCTTGAATATTCTAAGCTTTTTTTGTTTGTTTGTTTGTTTTTGTTTTTTGCTTTTTTTGGTTTGTTTGTTTGTTTGTTTTTATGGTGTTTGCATGTGCTATCTTTCTGCTGGCTATGTTTGGCAACCATCTTTTTTCAGGACTGGCTATTTCTTGTCAGCTAAAATGACATCAATGAAGCAAGGCTCTCCCTGACCAAAAATCGTCCCACTCTTAATCCTTTCACTCATTCTATGTTGTAATACTTAATTGTTCTCCAAACTTGTTGTGTTTATATTTTGTTTACAGGGTTATTATTCATCTTTCACCACCCTAACATATTTATTTTCTTAAAGACGTATTCTATGTTTTAAGGGCTCAGTAAATATTTGAAGACTATATAAGTAATTTATATGCTGTAAATATTTTTAATATATATTACTGAAATGTTGTCATGGACTCCTGGTGGTTGTAAAACAGAACCTCCATATTCATTGACACTCCTCTGTTCAAGACATGAGAATATGTATGCCCCTTCTCTTAAATCTGGATGATGTTACTGCTCAGGGCTTAAGCAAATCTTTCCATTTCTTATTTCTTGGATGCACACTTTTGGAACCCAGCCACCATGTTGTGAGAAAACCAAAGTGCTATATGATAAAGATTGTGTAAGATTTTGGACCATAACCCAAGCTGAGGTTCTAGTCAATATCAAACTCCAAACATGTGAGTGAGGGAGCTTTTATATCAGAAATCAGCCGTTTGTTTGTTTTTTGTTGATTTTTTTTGTTTTGTTTTTTTTGGTAGTGGGCCAGCTAATAAATATTTGTACTGTGGGCCATACAGTCTCTGCCACAGATAGTCAGTAGTCCCAATATAGTGCAAAAGTGGCCCCAAACAATATATAAACAAATGAGCAATACTGTATTCCAATAAAGCTTTATTTACAAAAATGGATGGTTGGTCAAATTTGGCTCATGGGCTATACTTTGCCAACCTGTACACTAGATAACTCAAGCCCTGTCATTAAGTTACTTTAAGCTTTCGGCTACTCCAGTTGATGACACATGGAGCAGACATAAACTTCCTTCACCAAGTCTTGCCCAAGTTGCAGATTTATGAACAAAATAACTGCTTTTAATCATTTTAAATCATTGAGTTTGGTGGTTTGTTATACACCAATAAGTGACTACAGAGGGTTAAAGCCAATCTTTTATAAATATGGCAAAATTCAGTTTATATTACATGGTGGATGACAGTTAATTCCTCTATCTTTGAAATATTTCCATACACATGTGTTCTAAGTTCAGGTCAAATTCATGTGGCATATTTAAAATTGGCTCCTGAGCATTTTATAAATCACAATATTTAATTTTAATGATGCTTTGCCAGTATTATCAACATGGAAGCTATATATGGAACATGACTGTATGCATACAGTGTGAATAACAGTGGACAGCCTCAACTTCTTGGCTTCAAAATAAAACTTTTAAAAATATTCGAAGTAGAGCAATTGTAGAGAAATATCAATAAGTTGATTTTGGCTTTCATGTGATTTTTCTTCCAGAAAAATACCTGAATAAATATCCTAGTCTATGGGGAAAAGGAAAACAATAATGCTCTTTTATTTTCCAAAATAGAACAATTGAAATAGTTCTTCAGAAGTTTCATGACTTTTATATGGACTGCATACTTATATTAGGAAAATATATATAGCTTCTGTGAAGATTATCAACAAATTAATACATTTCCACTATGTAAAATAAAAGTACGATCTTTTGAGACAGTTTTTGTAAGAAAGATTTTTCAGATTTTTAATTTTATTTTTTCCTAAATTAAGAGACTATCAATATGAACATTATTGTCTTCTCAATAAGTTAAATGCCCTATATTTAAAATTTTCATGTTCTTTAAACTAATTTTTACATATGGTACAGAATTTCTCAGATTTCAGTATAATGCACAAGTCACATGAGCTTCAACTGGATTTAATGTGGATTTCACAGATTACTGGTCAATTTTCAATTTTTGTTTGGATACACTTGGAAAGGTTTGCCTTATAATCCTATCCCATAATGTAGAGGTGTTTCTTCCAGCACTTACGAGTATGTAATTAATGTGGAAAATGCAATGGTATAAATGTTCTAGCACACACTTTTCTGTCTCTAAATAGTGACCGATATTAATAGAAGTAATACCTGACCTTCAGATGTTCTGTCTAGAGAGATTAATGGCAAGTGCTTTGGTCTGTAAACTGTGAGAAAACAAAGAATCGAAAAAAAAAATGTTCAAACAGAAATACCATTACAAATGACATGAAATCTTTCTCTTTTGCAACTAAGATAGGAAGTTTGAGAAGAAGAATAAAATAAAAGTGTTTTTATCTGCAAATATATAGATTTTTTTTCCTGGGCAATTAGTAAGAAATAATGTATTTAATACCAGATATTAAACATTTAATATTATAGATGCCTTTAAAATTCCTGAGCAATGCACAAAAAATGTATTGCCCCATCTTAAGGGTATACATGTTTCTCATATTTCTTTGAAGGAAAATTCAAATAACTTGGGAAATTGTGTCAGGATAACCTGATATTTTCCTTTTAGTCTGGGTCAAATATGCATTAAACAGACAATTCAAGCAAAACCATTCGAGATCTCACTTTCTTACTTCTCTTGAAGTGTCACCTTCATGGTTGTCTGTTCTGATGTTTAAGTTTTTGTATTTAAGAGGGAAGATGCTAACAGAATACAGGATTTTCTGAAGTGCTTTTTTTCCACTCCATTCTGCTGCTGCTTTTGTTTCAGGGGAGTTGGCAGCTGCCTTTTCGTTCTGTGATAGCTTAGGAAAACCTGCTCTGTAAGCATGTTAATTTTCTTCCCTTTAGTAAAAGCTTGCTAATCTCAGGAGGTATTGCAAAGTTTAAATGGAAGTAAATAGAAAATTTGCTAAATTGAAAATAAAAAGAAGTTCTATGTAGCTTCTGATGAGTGAGGACACATCTGCCACACAATAGAATGTGACATTCTTTAGTTCATTGCTTTCCCAAGAAGTGTGAAATAACTGCTGCTGTTTAGTATTCATCCGGTTTGGAGCACAGGCAGGTAAAGTTTTAATTACTGATCTACATGTTACTTGACCTGTGGATTATGTAGGAGTAATCTAGTCCCATTTTCTGCTTTTCCCTATAGAAACTACTCCTCCAAAAGATATCTTCAAAATAGAAAGGCCTGGTTTTTTATCATTTGGTTATTTTTTGTTTGCTTTTTCATTTTATTTTAAGAAGCATCCTGAAGGTAGTTTATAAACCATTCAAGCCATACCTGGGTTTTAAATTCTATTCTTTTGTAATAATCGTGTCAATGAGACTGACATGGATACATATATGAGTGTGGGTTAAAGATGAAAGTCAACAGTAAATAATAATAATAATAATAATAATCATTTGGAGCCATTTGGAGGATTTAGAGCAAAATAAATTTTTCCCAACAAACATTTTGAAAAGTGTGACACAAGAGTACATCTGGAGAAACGTCATCAAAATGGCGGCGTGAGATGAGCTTCTATAAATCTCCCCTGGAATTTACAACTAATCGAACAACTATAACTCCACAAAGGACTCCCTGCACAGCAGACAGGCAAGACGAAGAGACACATGACGAATTCACCTAAAGGTGGGCGAATCGTGTGAGCCATGGGGGAGGAGGGAAGGGAGAAATGCGGAGACGGAGCCGGAGCCGCCCGGGCACAGGATGCAGACATAGCTCAGTGCTCCGAGCTCGCTGCATCCGGAACTACTGCAGCTGCAGGAGAGGGAAGAACTTGGACTGCTAGGGATCCGTTTGTGGCCCACAGGGCAGAGGGGACAGCATATAACACGGCTGAACCCAATCCTCACAGCAGAGACCTCGGAGAAAAGTCTGAGGGAAGAAGGCTGAAAATGGTGTTTAAGCCCTCACTGCCGAGCAGAGAACAGAAGCCTTAGGCACTGAGACTAGCCGCCCCCTCCCTACCCTCCCAGGGCTTGCCCCACCCCCACCTGCCTAGTGCTGGAGGCAGAACATTGGTGGTGTCAGATCAAAAGAACAGAATATTTGCTGTTCTGAGAACTGTGGACCACAGACACAGATTCGCAGCCCAACTAGTTTTGGCAGTGGGGAGGAAGCTGTGGAAGCAGGACTGGCTGTGGTGGTGGGTGACATCATTGCTCTGGGCCACCTTTCACAACTCACCCCACCACTGTACCCACCTACCTGGGTGGATCCCTGCAGGAGTAAACAGAACTGCTAAAACATACAGGCTCTGAATCTGGTACAGGAAGAGCTTTGGAACTTCAAAAGCTCTCTGTATACCCACACGGACACTGCGCCCTGTGACCCACATGAACTGTTAACACAGGAGAAGCCCATCTCCCAGGGAATCCTCCCATTGTGTGAGAAACTGGAATAGTGCAGAGAAAACATAGCAC
Organism: Rhinolophus sinicus; assembly: GCF_036562045.2. Taxonomy (NCBI): domain Eukaryota; kingdom Metazoa; phylum Chordata; class Mammalia; order Chiroptera; family Rhinolophidae; genus Rhinolophus; species Rhinolophus sinicus. The sequence goes on along the minus strand of NC_133758.1, from coordinate 35,994,289 downwards.
TATAGTGTGAGAGAGAAAAAAAGGCTGCAGTTGGAGAGAAAATAAAACATTCTACCAACAAGTACTGGAAAACAAAAGAAAGACCTCTTCCTATAAACCTGTTGCAGAAGCCACTCCTGTAGATGAATAATAAATCAGTAATTGCCATGAATAACCAAGGCAACAAGACAGCTCAGAAAGAAAGTGAAAAGTCTCCAGAAAAGGAACTTGAAGATATGGAAATATGTGACTTAAATGACAGAGAATTCAAGATTGCAGTTCTAAAAAAACTCAACGAGATGCAAGAAAACACAGAAAGGCAGTTTAATGAACTCAGAAAAACAATCAAAGAACAACATCAGCATTTTACGAAAGAGCCTGAAATTTTAAAAAAGAACCAAATAGAATTTCTGGAGATTAAGAACTTAATAGAAGAAATTAAGAATGGAATAGCCAGCTTAGCTAGTCAAGTTGACCAGATGGAGGAAAGAATCAGTGACATTGAAGATAGAAATTTGGAAATAACACGGATGGAAGAAGAAAGAGACTTGAGATTTAAAAGAAATTAAAGAACTCTACAAGAACTTTCTGACTCCATCAGAAAGAGCAATATAAGAATAATGGACATACCAGAAGGAGAAGAAAGAGAATATATTCAAACATATCGTCGATGAGAACTTCCCAAACTTGTAGACACAACTGGATCCTCCAATCCAAGAAACAAATAGAACACCTAATTACCTCAATCCCAACAGGCCTTCTCCAAGGCACATTGTATTGAAGCTGTCTAAAATCAACAACAAAGAAAGAATCCTCAAGGCAGCCAGGGAAAAGAAAACGGTAACCTACAAAGGAAAGCCCATTACATTATCATCAGATATTTCAGCAGAAACTCTACAAGCCAGGAGGGAGTGGAACCAAATATTTGAACTATTGAAAGAGAGAAATTATGAGACAAGAATAATATATCCAGCAAAGATATCCTTTAGATATGAAGGAGGAATAAAGACCTTTCCAGACATACAGAAGCTGAGGGAATTTTCTAATACACGACCTGCACTACAAGAAATACTAAAGGAGGCTATTCGACCACCATCAACAGGGACAATTTGTGGCAACCAAAACATAAAAAGGGGGAGAGTAAAGGCCTGAACCAGAATATGGGACTGGAGAAAGTAAGCGTGCTGAAGAAAATGGAATACTCTAAATATCAAACTTTCTTTTACATAAACTTAAGAGTAACCATTAAAAAAAAATCCAGAACTGAAATATACACTGTAATAAAAGAAGAAACAGAGGGAAACATCATAGAATAACACCACACAGAAATAATAGACAACAAAATAAGGCAAAGAAACAATGGAGACACAGCCTTACCAGAAAACTAAAAGTAGAATGACAGGAAATCCTCACATATCAATACTCACCCTAAACGTAAATGGACTGAACTCACCAATAAAAAGGCACAGAGTAGTAGATTGGATTGAAAAAGTAAACCCAACCATATGCTGTCTCCAAGAGACACATCTGAGCTACAAGGACAAGCCCAGACTCAAAGTGAAAGGGTGGAAATTGACACTCCAAGCAAATGGTATCCAGAGAAAATCAGGTGTAGCCATAATGATATCAGATGAAACACACTTCAGGGTGAAAAAGGTAACAAGAGACAAAGATGGACATTTCATAATGGTAAAGGGGACTATACAACAGAAGACATAACAGTCATCAATATTTATGTCCCCAATCAGGTAGCACCGATATATACCAAGCAACTAGTAACAGAACTGAAGGAAGACATTGACCAAAACACAATTATACTAGGGGACTTAAATACATCATTGACAGCTATGGATAGATCATACAAACAGAAAATAAATAATGAAACAGTAGCCCTAAATGACACATTAGATGAAATGGACATAATTGACATATATAGAGCACTTCATCCTAAAACATCAGACTATACATTTTTTTTCTAGTGTACATGGAACATTCTCAAGGATAGACCATATATTGGGACATAAATTCAGCCTCAGCAAATTTAAGAAGATTGGAATCATACCACGCATATTCTCTGATCACAAGGCTTTGAAATTGGATATCAACTGCAAAAAGAAAGCAGGAAAAAACACAACTACATGGAGATTAAACAACATACTTTTAAAGAAAAACTGGGTCAAAGAAGAAATTAGAGAGATCAAAAGATACATAGAAACAAATGACAATGAAAATACATCCTACCAAAATTTTTGGGATGCAGCGAAAGCAGTTTTAAGAGGGAAATTTATATCATTACAGGCCAATCTCAAGAAACAAGAATAATCCCAAATAAATAACCTCATGTTACACCTTAACGAACTAGAAAAAGAAGAACAAATGAAACTCAAGGTGGTCAGCAGAAGAAAGGAAATAACAAAAATCAGAGCAGAACTAAACGAAATAGAGAACAAAAGACAATAGAAAAAAATAATGTGACAAAGAGCTGGTTCTTTGAAAAGATTAACAAAATTGACAAACCCTTGGCTAGACTCACTAAAATAAAAAAGAGAGAAGACACTAACAAAATCAGAAATGAAATAGGGGAAGTTATCATGGACAACACAGAAATACAAAGAATCATCTAAGAATACTCTGAGGGACTATATGCCACCAAATTCAATAACCTAGAAGAAATGGGCAAGTTCTTAGAAACCTATAGCCTTCCTAGGCTGAAACATGAAGAACTGGAAAATCTAAACAGACCGATCACCAGTAACGAAATTGAGTCAGTCATCCAAAACCTTCCCAAAAGCAAAAGTCCGGGACCAGATGGCTTCACTAGTGAATTCTACCAAACCTTCAAAGAGGACCTAATACCAATCCTGCTCAAACTCTTCCAAAACATTGAAGAAGAGACAGTACTCCCCAACTCATTTTATGAGGCCAACATTACCCTGATACCAAAACCTGGTAAGGACAACACAATAAAAGAAAACTACAGACCAATATCTCTAATGAGTACAGAGCAAAAATCCTAAACAAAATTCTAGCAAATCGAATACAACAATGCATTAAAAAGATTATTCATCACGACCAAGTGGGGTTCATCACCGGAGCACAAGGATGGTTCAACATCTGCAAATCCCTCAATGTGATACATCACATAAACAAAATAAAGGACAAAAATCATATGATTATATCAATTGATGCAGAAAAAGCATTTGACAAGATACAACCTCCATTTATCATTAAAACACTTAATAAAATAGGTATAGAAGGAAAATACCTTAACATAATAAAGGCCATATATGACAAACCCTCAGCTAATCTCATAATTAATGGTGAAAAACTGAATCTCTTTGCTCTACGTTCAGGAACACGACAGGGCTGTCCCCTATCACCTCTGCTTTTCAACCTAGTGTTGGAAGTCCTTGCCAGAGAAATCAGGCAAGAGAAAGAAATAAAAGGTATCCAAATTGGAAACGAAGAAGTTAAATTGTCACTGTTAGAAACTCATAGACACAGACAATAGTTTAGTGGTTACCAGAGGGTAAGGGGGGTGGGGGGTGGGGGGTGGTAGATGAGAGTAAGGGGGATCAAATATATGGTGATGGAAGGAGAACTGACTCTGGGTGATGAACACACAATGGGATTTGCAGATGATGTAATACAGAATTGTACACTTGAAATCTATGTAATTTTGCTAACAATTGTCACCCCAATAAACTTAAAAAAAAAAAAAAGAGTACATCTGTAAGTGGATTGTTAGCTGGTGTGGTACAACAAATATGGCAGAAAGACAACTGAAACAATAAGAGGACAGCCACTGGCCAAGCAAAAGTCAGTGTCCCATTTACCACGTGATAAAGGTAGATTCACTTAGGTCCTAAGAAGCAGCAGAACTTCCAACAAAAATCACTGCAAAAAGTAAATGGGAATGAAGGATCAAACATGTCGGCCAGGATTATTGTCATCTTTCTAGCTATACTATCATCATTTCACGTAGGGGAGAATTTTCAACAGAATTTTTTTTTTTTTTTTTCAGATTATTGATGTCTGTTATTTCAAGCCATTACGTTGAGGTAATTTGTAATACAGCAAAGATAACTAATACATAGCTTTCCTCTCAGGCCCAGTGCATATACCGTACTATAGCTATTCTATTAAATAAAATGCAGAACACAGTTGTGTTTCATTACTCATTATGTGCTTATGTCCTTGTTTTCGTTCCTCACAACTTGGAAAAGCACATCATCCTGTCAGATCTTCCACATATCTTGCTCATGATTGTTTTTAATCCCATTCCTTATCCCTAAAGTCCTAAACCTGACCTAACTATATTGCAACATACTATTGATATATTAATCTTGATCACATATCAAGATCACAGGTATGGACATGATAATATATTATTTGATATGTAATCAAAATAATCCTACTATCTTCTCAATATTTGGAAATTAAGGTCACTTCCCTAAAGAATGAAATGGAAAGATGCTATGCTTGTTAATGCCTAGCCTTGGATATGGCACACACATTCTATTGGCCTAAACAAGTCCCACGGTGAAACTCTTTATAGGGGTAAGTAAAGAGTCAATGAATAATAATATAATTAATCATAATAACTGAATTCGTATTCCAAAATCTTAACTGAGAGGGAATGGAAAAGTCTAAACATGATTGTGTTTTTCTTTTCTCTTCACCTTTTTCAACATGTTTTCTTTCTTCATTCTTCTTTATCCCTCAGATTAATGCTTTTAATAACTGCCTTAAGCTATGCTCCTCATTTCTCTTGCATAATCCATTTGGTATTGAATTATATATCCTGTCTCACATAAGTAGCTTATTATAACTAGTTATTTCAAAAAATAAAATATATAAAATATTTTTGTGTCTATATAACATTAACAGATACATGTTAACATTTATCTTTCCTAATTTTCTTGCAGTCATTCATTTTCTCCATAACTGAAAATAAAAGACGTTAGTTTTTCAATGTAACTCTCTTTAAATCTTGATTAATATTGTAAGTAATTATTGGCAGAGTAGTCCAAGTCATATGCTAATGCAAACATGAGAATCTCCTTGTTGGTTATATGATTGGAATAATCTGCACATAAGCTCTATTCTCCATTTGGAAATTAAGTTTACCTCCCTAAAAAAATTGTACTTCTGCGTGGGTTTTATTCCTAATGACTATAACAAAGCCCTTTCTGGTAAAATTGGAAAAAACAAAACAAAACATTTAAATGTACTGAGACATGAACTGAAATCTTAGAGACTAAATAATTTCCCCACAGTCAAGTAACAAAGTATAGTTCAAACCCAACATTTTAGCTCTAGATTTTCCAGTATTGTATCGTATGTCTGTCTCCCTCCTTTCCTCCTTCTTCATTCTTTTCTTTTTTTCTTTTGTTCCTTCTTTTCTCCTTCCCTCTCTCTTAAAAAAAAAAAGGCTATTGTAGATCCTTTTTAAATAACAATAAATGAAAAAAAATAGAAAGAGGAACATATATGCCAGCGTATATATCTCAATATATCACATCAAATTGTCATTAATATTTGAGTGTCAGTTAGTTCTTCACATTATCTCCTTCTGCGAGATCAGGGGCATAGGAATGATAGCAGGGATTTTATAATGGAGATGAGATAAAGTTAAGAAAATAAGGACAAGAGTATACCAAATGAACATTTTATCCACTTTACGTTTTTGCCTCTGTTTCCCAAGCATGCATTCTGTTGCTGCATAAAGATTATTTTACCACAAAACTGTATTTTCAAAAATACTTTTGAAAGAGTTAAATATGGCCCTTTGCCAGTGAGTGATTCCTGAGAATTTTAATAAGCCTGAGCTCCTGCAATTCAGCAGATAACAGTCACCAGTATTGCTGTGCATACAGAACTGCACAGTGTCATGTTTTCACAGCTGCACACTTGTAGAAATTACTCCTTGAATGACCCAGCCTCATCGACGACAGATTAACAAGGTGTTGCAGGAGCTACCAAAATGCTGAAATTCTCACTGAAGGCATAGTCTTTGGATTTTGAAGCCACCTGAACTGGAAGGATGACAGTCTGATGGAAAACTTGTCAGTCTTTATGAAATGTGTACCCGGGAAGGCCAGTGTTCCTGTGAGATGGCAGTTGAGCTGTCTTCCAGCGTGCTGGCACCATTGCTCCATTCAGAGTCCCTGAGTGTGCAAGTAGTGAAAGAACTCACTTCATCATAGCACATGGTACAAAGAGTTACAAATAGGGTTATTCTGGTGCACAGTGTCCCAATGCCCAGAGTAATTAACTCCACATGCCATGGCCGAGTTCTGTGACTGCATTCAAGTGAGGTGATGAGGTGTCCAGCCCTGAAGGGTATGGTTGCTTGACTTCTTTATTATAACACAATGAAAAAAGTAATAGTTTTTGCTACATGGCATTGCAGTGCTTCCACTCAGGAAATGAATTTTTATGTGTTGGATCTCTTATGAATTCTGTGTGATTTTTGTCCCAGGAGTCTAAGAAATACTGCTCTTTTTGTACTACTAAATGATGCAATGTGTAGCCTAAACAGATGGAAACAGCTTGACTTTAGCATAAATGTTAGAATATGTAGTTTAAATGTAGAAATCCACAAGGCACAACTAACAGAAAGCTTGTATCATTTAAAAAACCTATCAAGTTTACATTGACATAGGGATTGAGGCATTGGTACATAAAACTTTATTTATTAAATAGTTTTTATATGTAATAGGGAATTTTAAATATCTATGCTATATATATATATATATATATATATATATATGTGTATATATGTCTGATATATATGCATATGTATGTATATGTACATATATGTATACATATGTAAACAAAACATAAAAAGAACTTAAAATTGTAATTAGTACAAAGTGCTTATTAAACATTAGCTATTGTTTTTATTCACGGTAATTAAAATTTTCTCTAGCCACACAAAACGTGATTATATATTAAATATCCTATCAGTAAATACCAGGGACTTTCCAGTATGATATATCCTAATATGCAATCTTTCCACCAAATACAAGTCTTAAAATCTTTGGTGAATAATCATTTCTAACCTTTCAAATTATGTCTTGTGTAATGTTATTTTCATATTTATGAATCATATTGTTTATAAGAAACACCTACGAAAGGTAAAACATGAAATCTTAAATGTAGTTTCAGAATGCTACTGTTTAACAGTATACATGTTTGAAATGAGTATCAACAATACCCAAGATGACTAATGGAAAAGCTGTGAAGTTCTGAGGTTCAGCTTTGGCTCTATCGCCTTGCGATTCTGGGCCTCTTTCCATCCTGTATCCACTCTGCTTATTTTGTTGCTTATTCCTTTACTCATTTCTGCACCAACCCCTAGGTTTCAGAATTAGGGTTACTGGGCTAGCCACAACAGTTCATGTCAACAAAAATGAACAGATTCTTGAATATTATTAATTTAACATTGTTCTCCACAGAGTTATTTGCATTTTTTAAAAGAGGACTTGGGAAAACAGGAAATGTTTAATCTAAAGAGGTGATTCATTAATCACTATCATTAGTGACAGGTCAATGGATATTTTTCCTATACTCTTGGAATCTCACCGTGAATTCACTCCTCATTTCATCCTTGAGTAAGAATGGACTATATACAAATGCTGTTATCTAAGTGTAAGGCAGACACATTCTGATGGAACATTTTATTCTTTAAGGTTATTTATTCTTTTAGAGTATTATTTTAAATACAATTATTAGTTTGAAAAAGTCAATATTCCTTTTCAGGACCTTGTTGTACAACTTAGAACACTAAGCCAGTGAAGCTCCATCATATTTCCAAAGCTTGTTGAACTTGATTTATGCTATAAGTTACACATTGGAAATTATGTGAGTATTCTAATTTGTAATTTAAGAGCATCGTGCCATAAAAATGGGTAAAGGATGTCCACAAAAGTTATAACTCCTTTTTTCATGTATTTGGACATTTGATTTCAAATGACTAATCATTCAAATTTCAGAAGAGTAAAATGGTAGCATAATAAATTAAGCAAAATAGTATTCCTCACAGAATTTCTCACTTATTACGATCACTTCAGGAGTGAAAGAGAAATGGTAGGGTGGGATGATAGTGGGTATGGTTGGTCTGGTTATAAGAACTTCTTTTAAACCTAAGGAAAAACATCTAAACCATACACCAAGTGTTTTGTTTCTGTTCTGAGCCAATAATTTAGCACCACCATAGTAAAAATACCAGTAATTATATATCGTATAATGATAATCTACCAATAAGATCTTTTCATGTTAAAAGTATGAAGTTATCAGTAGAGTCTACATTGGGTCTACTGCAACGCTAAACATCTCTTCTCCCTCGGGAGGCCTATGATCAATAGATTATTTTGATCCAAGCTCCATGTACATTTTCTTATGCCAATAACCTTTCCTGAGAACAAAGCAATATCAATCAAATGACAGAGTTTGTATTACTATGAGTTCCAATACTGAGTTAGGTATACAAGGTTGGTGGAAAAGTAAGGCAAGAACAATATAAAGGGCCGTAGAGGCTGGGAATATACCCAATTCAAGTCGGGTTATGTAAAGGGAAATCTCAGCTAAGACAGAAAAATAAGCAATAAACAGTTTTAAAAGATTTTTTTTGCTTTTTGCCTAAAAATGTACATGATTTTTATATTTTTAAATGAGTGCACTAAATGATTTTTTCCCTAAAATCATAAATGTAGCAGAAAAGGAGTTCTTAATGATTATATGGTGTTTTAGATAAATGTTTGTATTCATTCCAATTTATTCCATGTTTGGAAATTTTTTAACCATGATTTTTGATCCTTTTATTGCCCAGGTTCATTAAAAGATGTCTGTATTTGAAATGACAAATAAATCTTTAAAATCAAATACATTGAAGCAGATTTACAAACTAGTTTTCCTGAGATTTTTGTGCTTTTTCAGTTATCAGTGCATTCATACACAGAATGGCTTTCACACACAAAAATATTCATATCCTCTCACATTTCTAATCACATTTAAATTCTAATCAGAGGAAAAGTAAATACTTGAGCTATCCTCAATTTCTAGGCTGGAAATACTGGTATTTTAAAAATCAGATATCTCAGTGGTGTGGGTATATATATCTATCTCTATCTATCTATCTATCATCTATCTATCTATCTATCTATCTATCTATCTATCTATCTATCTATCATCTATCATCTATCTATCTAGATGTAGATATATGGATAATATTACTTTTAACTTCTACTAATCTCTTTCAGATAGTTCATAAAATAGTTTTGTATGTGTGTGTGTGTGTGTGTGTGTGTGTGTGTGTGTGTATACACATATATATATATATGTTACAAATATGTCAATTTTTTCTTTAATGACTGCCACCAGCAAAATTCTTGGAATGGGCTACTGTATTGACACATTTCAGGGCAATTCATTCTCCTATTGTGTTCTGAGGAAATAGTGTTACATAGGCTTATGCATTACTTCTCATTGGCCAATATATTCTGTGTTATGGATTTATATTTCATTCTACTGCTTTCCCTACAGAGAAAATAGAATCTTAAAAGGTTGTAGTATGACTAACAGTATGACTTTTTTGCCAAATTGAGGGAAAGAAAATTGTATAAATCTACTATACTAGCCAATATGTATCACATATATTTGGTTAGGAATATCTTCTGAATGAATCACAATTATAAACTTTCTATTAAATATTTGCAATAAATGTGAATGTTTTCTTTCAAGATACAGTACACATAATATAAATTATTCTTTTTTTAATTTGGAAGATTGCATTGTTCTGCAGATATTAAGATCTTATACCTTTGCATTGTAGAAGAAATTGATCAGCACAGTTTCTAGGTGTCTGAGTGTTAGTTATTGAACTTTTAGTGTATTAAAGAAAAAAACAAAAACATAGTTTTAAAAAGTGCCTAATCTGAGAGAATCTGGCTAAGGGTTAAAAAATCATATTTAAGTAAGTGTTATTTCTCAGAAACTAAGCTTATTTAGGGTTTGCTTAAATGCACAAGAACTCAAGTTTTTAAACCAGTTATAATATTGGATTTATATAAGATTTGGTAACTTGACTATCATAGTCTGCCTTCAACATCCATTATATGCATTCATTAATTCTACATTTGGCATGTTCTATAGTAGCAATAGATGACCACAAATTCAATTTCTTTTGCATTGCAAATAAATATCTTAGCTTAGTATGAACTCTTTCCTCATAAATACCTTTGGCTTGCCTTGGCATTTATGCAGCAGCAGGAGACCATTATCTAGTGACACATTCTATCCCACTGACATTATCACTCAAAGATGGTCGATTTCATTTTCAGGAAGGTCCCAGAGAGCTACAGACAAGTTGCAATCAATCACACAACCACAATTGCTAGCAGAATCACATTGCTCTAAAAAAGAAAGAGTAAGGAAAACACAAATGTACTAATGTATGTTTAAATTTCACATTTAGCTTCTAAAGAACTGATGAAATGTAGCATATCTCCACATTAACAATGTCATTATGTTTAAGCCATGACACTTTCCCCCCTGACTAGACATAAATACCAAAATGGGTTTAAATGCTTCACTGTGTGGTTGTAGAATACAGCCAGACCAGGTATTATGGGAAAGGTTACAGTGGTTGTACATCAGATAACATACGAAGGTCTGACAATTAAGTTCATGAACTTGTTGCAATGATGTTGCTAACCTTTTTTGATATCAGAGGGGTTATTCATTATGAATTTGTACCAACTGGACAAACAGTTAACTAAGTTCACTACTTGGAAGTACTGAAAAGGCTGCATGAAAAAGTTAGACGACCTGAATTTTTCGCCAACAATTCATGGCTCTTGCATCACGACAGTGCACCAGCTCACAGGCACTGTCTGTGAAGGAGTTGTTAACCAGTAAACAAATAACTGTATTGGAACACCCTCCCTACTCACCTGATCTAACCGCCCCTTCCCCCCATGACTTCTTTCTTTACCTGAAGATAAAGGAAATATTGAAAGGAAGACATTTTGATGACATTCAGGACATCAAGGGTAATACGACGACAGCTCTGATGGTCATTCCAGAAAGAGTTCCAATTGCTTTGAAGAGTGGATTAGGCATGGGTGTTGGTGCATAGCTTCCCAAGGTGAGTGCTTTGAAGGTGACCGTAGTGATATTCAGCAATGAGGTATGTAGCACTTTTTCTAAGATGAGTTCACAAACTTAATTGTCAGACCTCGTATGAGTGGCAATCAGTGGAGAGCTTCAAAATTAATCAAGTAAAGCTAGATATGGATCAGACTAGGCTAGAGGGATAGTTAGAGTTAAGCAGAATGCAGATTGGGCAATGGCAGGTATCAGGGGTAAATTAAATCACTACTAGGGTGAAATAAGGTTGAAATGCAACAGATGGTGAGGAATAGAGTCAGGGATCCAGCCCACTAGGTTTGAAAGAACTTCAGATAGAGGCAGTCTGACACTCTAGAGAGTTTTCAAAGATGGTATTTTCTTGGGTATTGTGAGAATTTCTACATAATGCATTTCAAACTTGTTCAGTGGATCAAACCCTGTCTTTCTAGCTATTTCTTTGTGACAGAAGGCATGTTCCTATGTGTCATTTCAAGTCTTTGAGGAGTCTTGAAATTACCTTTTTTTCCCAAAATGTTTCTGTGTTGAAAGTTGGAAGTATGTCATGTAAGCTGGTGTAGAATTCTACCGGGATGTCTCTGTCATGTGATGATAGAGCAAGCTGATGGCTATCGTCCTCTTAACCTCTCATTATAGAGGAGGAAGATCAGAAGTTTATTAAATCTGCTAATACAACTCCAGGTGCCTCACACATTTCACCATTAATGAAAGCAAGATTCAGCAAAATAAAAAAGTTTAAGCCATGTGTGAGCTCATTAATAAGTGAGTTGATACTATAGGCCTGGTCCCTTGATGTTCAGGCCAGCGACCTTTCTACTATATCAAGTCGTCTCTCCATCTAGCCTATTTTACTTATTCCAGAACAGAGACCTGGCTAATCATAGGGCAATTGGCATAGATTTTATGGAATTCAATTGTGAAAACATTTCCTGTGAAACAGTTATCTTACCCTTTGTAATGTAAATGGAAGGCTAATCAATCTTGGTTAGCTATATAAAGATATTGAATTATCATGAAGTCCTCCTGTTGCTACCCACATAATTGTCAAAAGATTTCAAAATGTCAGACTACGTTGCTCTGTTCCATGTTACATATAGGGTCTAATGAACTCTATACTTCTATTAAGATGCACATAATTTTAAACCTCCTCTAAATCTCCAAAGAAACTTACATCACTTTATAGAGTTAATATTTACCAATAAAATTATATACATATATATATATATATATATATATATATATATATATATATATATATTAAAGAAGCATTAAAGTATTTGGAAAATTTGTCTAAACTATAGAACTCAGTTTCTTATTATATACAACGTGGGAGAATAAAGTATTGATTAAGGCAGATAAGCTATTACCCCATTTCCTGGTTCAAATCCTGTTTCTGCCACTGAGTAGGTATGTTTCCTTGTGTAACTTTTCTGTACATTTATCTTTTTGTATTTAAAATGAGGCTAATTATGAAATCTAGTCCATAGAGTTGTTCTGACAATAGAGTTAATATATGAAAACCACTTAGAACAGTGACTAGCCCATAGTAAGCACATTATTAGATTTAGATATTATTACTGTAGTTAATTCTAATATATATTCTTGATTGATAATTTGATAATTCTATAAATAAATTCTTATAGTGATTTTTCTTTGAAAATCTGAATTTTATAGTAACTAAGGGCTATTATTTGTACTTTTAAGAAGAGGAACAGCCAATTTATTTATGGTATCTGTAACAAGAATTCATTACATTCTATTGACTATTAATATCTGTAACTTTAAATCAGTAATTATCAACCAGCCAGTAGGATATCTGTGTTGTATATCTTATACTTTCTCCTCATTAACATTGGTTCTCAAGGGCAGAGATACTTAGTGATAATGTATGGAAGGCAAGACTCCTGATGGAGGTGGCATTTGGAGATGAACCTGATACACCGCTCTACCAAACAAATGGGCACTGTACCACCAGTTATAACTGAGAATCACTGCTCTAGATCTACTTGCAAAACAAATGCAAACAGACTATATCCCAGCTACTTATCAATTAGCTAGTTTAATTCTTAAAAATACAATAAGTAGATCTGGTACTGCCTCCTTTCAAAACTGTTTGGAGTATGTGGAGAAGGAGCCACTCAAGTTATACACTTAATAGGGAATAGTGGCTTTTGGAGTGACGTGATGATGAGATAAGGCACTGTTAAAAATCCCCAATCATCAAGGTGTTTCCATCATAAGTTCTCACCAGACCTGGTCAATATATCTTTTACAATAACACTTCTTGGTTCATACTTAATTCCAGTATGCTAGTTCTCTGGCCTGCCTAATACTGTACTGCATTGCCACAAGTCTTTTCTCTATTATCTTACATGTTTCTGGGCAATGGGCCAACATCAAACATCCAACAAGTGTTGGTAGAGCATCTGACATAGAATCAGACACTACAGTGAGCACTAGAAACACAATTAAATATATTGAATCTCCCTTAAAAAACATACAGTCTTACTTGGGTGACAGGAAAGTTAACATGCAATTAAAATATAGTAAGTGCTATGATAGTGGTATGTGGGTGAAACACCTAAATTGTATAAGAAGAGGGTGGTAAATTAATCAGAAATGCCTTATGGAGGTGTTGACATTTAACCTGGAACTAAAATACAAGGTAGGGGAGGCATATGCTAGACATGAGGCACAGTAGTGCAGAATCTCTAAAGCAAATGCACCATGTAATTTAGAGAACAGCCAGTGATTTAGTATGGCTGCAGCATAGAATATGGAGTGAGGTATGATGAGGAAGATGAGACAGCGAAGATGAGAAGGGCTTTAAAAGCCATGATGAGGAATTTGGAAAAAAATATCCTGAATATTAAGAAGTTTAATAAGGTGGTTGGTATAATCAGAGTTGCATATTAAGAAGTATAATTCTGGTGATATGGAAAGAGTGAAGAAGGACAAGATTATAGGCAATGACATCTCTTAGGAAAGTGTTTCATTCATGAATAGAAACCAGAAATTGACAGCTGAATCCAAAGGTGTAGTTACACTAATAGAGATAAATGAACGAAACTCAGAAATACAAAGGAAATAGTGTCGCCAAAATTTAAGGAAGGGAGATATGTAAGGGATACCCAGATCTCTTGCTTGAACAACTGACTGGATGTTGGGGCCATTACTTAAACAGGGGACTTAGGAAAAAAGACAGATTTGTAGGGAAAGATTCAGCTTTTATGTTGTAAGCTTCCTCCAAACTGTAGAAGAGAAATGTGAAATAGAATTAAGTATGCAGGTCAATAGAACATAAGTATTGAGCAGAAGAAAAAGTCTGGGATGGAAATGTAGATTTGGGAGTTATCAGGAAACAGATGATAACTGAAGAGTTGGAATAGGTGAGACCAATCTTGACAAATATCACATTTTAAGGAATATGTAGAAAGAGAGGATCCTGTGAAAAACAGTAAGAGAAAAGAAGACATTTGGAGAATAGATGCAAAGGAGGGATGGCTTCACATACGATAAACACTGAACCTTGTCCATTAAATTTAGCATCAAGTTTATTGGTGATCTTAGCAGTGGTAGTAGAATGTTGGTAAGAAGATAGATTTACAGAGCTTGAGGAGTGAATGAGAGATAAAGTGGTGAAAACACAGAGTGGGTAGGAAATCTTTCTAAGAACCTTGGCTAGGAAGAAGATAAAAAAAAACAACACATTGGGTTGAGGGAAAGAATGAAAAAAATAAGATAAAGAGACATAAGCATGTTTAAATGCTAAATGGAAGAAATTAAAGATTAAGATGTTTCTAATACAGGAGAAAGAAGGAATATTCATCACAGCAGGGCTTTACAAAGGAAAGAAGCAGAGGAAAGAGGGAAATAGAAATAGTAACACAGGTAGAAAAATTCACTTTAGACAGGAAAACAATCTTGGCAAAGGAATGTAAGCATGATGAATATACATGCATGAAAATTGGTAAGTGAGGTGAGAGGAAGTAAGTAGAATCTTTTTCTAATGGTTCTATTTTCTTTGTGAGGTAGGAGACTATGCTATTGGCTGTAAGGAAACAGAAGATGGTCAAGTAGGAGATTTAATGGAAGTGTAGATGATTCAGAATAGCCACTGTGGAAGCATGAAACAGAGAGAGAAAAGAAAAAAAAGCCAATGATTGAAGAGACATGGCAGGATGTTTGGATCCCAGAGATGCTTAGAGGCCCGAAGGCCCGGTTTGAACAGGGAACCATGAATTTATAATGCTTCCTATTTTCAGGTTGTGCATTTTTTTTCTCTAGGCTTATTCAGCATCCCTTGTATAACAGTTGAGAAATCAGACTACTTGAATTTTCCAGAATTGTGAGTTCTG
The DNA here is from genome assembly GCF_036562045.2 of Rhinolophus sinicus. Lineage (NCBI taxonomy): Eukaryota > Metazoa > Chordata > Mammalia > Chiroptera > Rhinolophidae > Rhinolophus > Rhinolophus sinicus. The sequence continues at coordinate 35,978,798 of NC_133758.1, read as the reverse complement.
CCAGTTGAGTACAATGGAAGGACAAAGAGTCAATAGACAAGAACATTGTCAAGGGAGTGACTTAGTGAAGGATATTAAATGTTGGCATCTGAGGTAAGCAAAAGTAAACAGTGGAGACTTAGAGACCCAGCTTTTAAAGAATAGATGTATCACCAGGCAAAAACAAAAAAACAAAACAAAAAGTTATAGACATTAAAGAATAGACGACTGAGATCAGAGAAAAATACTTGATTTTAAGATTTTGGGGTTTGTGAATTCTGAACATATGAGGTGCGATCAAAAACTACAGTGAATGTTTAAATAAAAACAATATTTATTACAGAAAAGACACACTGCCATTAATTCCCCCTCAAAGCACTCCCCCTCGCTTCTAACACACTTATCCCATCATTCTTGCCACTTTCTGAAGCAGTTCTGGAAGCCCTCTTTTTGTGAGTATCTTTAGTTGTACTGTTTTGGCTGCCTGGATGTCCTGAATCAATTCAAAACGTTTACTTTTCATGGCCATTTTGACTTTGGGAAAGAGCCAGAAGTCACGTAGTGCCAGATCTGGTGAATAAGGGGGATGAGGACACACTACAATCTTTTTATTTGACAGAAATTGCCACACCAGAAGCAATGTGTGACACAGAGCATTGTCGTGATGGAGGATGAAGTAAAGACACTCACAAAAGAGGACTTTCAGAACTGCTTCAGAAAGTGACAAGAATGATGGGATAAATTTGTTTGAAGTGAGGGGTAGTATTCTGAGGGGAATTAATGGCAATGTGTCTTTTACTGTGATAGATTTTTATTTTTAACATTAACTGCATTTGTTGATCACACCTCGTATTGTTTAAAATAGTTAGGTGATTGAATGTTGTTCTTTTTGCAAATGGTTATTCTACCATACAAACCAAAATCTCATATTGGCAATGTTTTTAACAATGTGCTAATATAAACTAATAAAAAAAAATGATGTCTAGAAGGTACACAAGAGATCAATACTTAACTATGATTTTGAAAGATAAGAATCTTTGTGAGGCCAAGCCAATTCTTCTAGCAATCATGTTTTTAAATTTTAATGCATTGACATTTTTACTTTTAATAGTATTTTGCCAATGCAAAAAATAAAAATGTCTAGTCCCAATTCTCTTCTTTAGGAAATTTCTAAGCATTGTGTTTTCAGATAAATAGATTAATAACTAGGTAGGATAGAGAGATTGGTTAGCCACTGTTCTAACTCAGGAGACCTCAAGTTGATTCAGTTCATGTGCCCAAGACAGATAGATGTACAGATATGTGCAGCTTCTTTCATCACTACATGGCCAAATGTTTAGGGCCCCACTTTCATTTAAGGTATATACTTAAAATATGTTAGGTAATATGTTAGGTTTTAAAGAGAAATATATCCACAGGGATAAATCATGTGTATACTGAGCAAAGGAAGGTATTTATCAACAAAAAAGTAAAAATACAAATTAATAAATACAGAAAAGAATAAAGAGGGAAATAAAGGTCAAGTAAAATTTTCTTGTCTTATTCTTCTCGAATATATATATATATATATATATATATATATATATATATATATGTGTGTGTGTGTGTATGTATATGTATATATATATATATTTTATTTATTTATGCAAACAATATATCTTATAAAACTTGAATCATATTATATATCCTATTCTGAAACATTTTTAAACTTAATAAACAGAGGAAGTATTGAAAATTGATAAATATTTATCTGACTGATCATTTTAGTGGTGGCAAAAAATCTTATAATAACACTGTAAGTTTTGTTTCTTTTAATTTTTTATTGTTATCGTTAACTAATCTTCTATTAAGGGAAATGAAAGGTAATGCCATTGCTTGGCTATTAGATATCTATGGGGATTTATATATGATAAGGATGATGTTTTAAGTCAATGGGGAAACAAATAATTATATAATATTTATTAATGAGATTATTGGATATCTATCTTTGAAAATAATGATATTCCTCTTATATTATACAAAATAATAAATATTAAAAAGTCCATCTATTAAAAAGTAAATAACTCTAGAATAATAAATGGGATTTAAAAAATTTTTTACCTTGATTTGGGAAATCCTTCTGAAACAAGGCTCGAATTCCAAAACCCAGGGAGGAAGAGCCTGGCTATCTGAGCTTTACTACATCCAGTACACTGACTAAGTTACTACATTTTACTAAAATGTTTTAGTTCATTGAAGACAAACTCCTTCACATTAATCTTATTTTCAAAAACCTTTGTGGTTTTTCTTAGACGTTCTTTTTTCCAAATAATCTTTAAAATTATTTGGATAATCTCTGATTCTTACTATCCCTAAAAGAGGTGTTTTTGGATTTTGGTTGGCAATGCATCAAGTTTTGGGGTTAATTGGAGAAGAATTGTCACCTTTGGAGTCTGTAAATTATCTTTGCCTTTGTACATGAATATGTTTTACTAATAACCATTAAAGGATATTAATATGCAATTATATAACCACTGTTTAATCAATTAAAATAGGCAGTTTATTTAAGTGAAACTCAAATGAATTTTCAAGTCCTTTGTAATAGCCATAAGACTCTTAGTAGTTCATATGCCACAGGTTGAGAACTGTTGCATCAAAGAAGAATCTGGTTTTTATTTGGTGGATTGTACTTTATTTGGATCTATGAGATGGGCGAGGTCCGGAGTTTTTGTGTACATTAATTTAGAGGACTGACCTTGAGAGCTTTCCCTCCTTTAGAAGACTGTTTAATCCAACTCATGGCAGGTTTGAATTTTGATCCAATTGATAGGTTAAAAGATGCCTTTCCAAATGTAGGAGTTAATAATTTTACATCTATTTATGTTTCGTCTATCTATCTATCTATCTATCTATCTATCTATCTATCTATCTATCTATCATCTATCTATCTATCTATCATCTGTCATCTCTCTATATTGGAGAATTTGGAAAAAAATCAACTATCACTTTCATAATGACATTCCGTTTTATTAGTTTACATACTTTTTCAGTAAACAAGAATTCACACTAGTGCTATTTTCCATAGCTGAAACAATGCAAAATATGCACAATACTCTGATATTTCTTCTGCAATCTGCCTCTGTATGCAGAAGGCAGGCTTATCAATTTTAAGTGATTTCAAATTATGGTTTCAGGTAGTAATGTTCTAACTAATTTGTTTTCATAACAAAAGGACTTTCTAATGATAGTTATGAAGTTTTATATTTTTCATAAGTCTATTTTTTTCATGATCAGAAGGGAAGATTAATTCAAAACTTGTTTTAACTGCTTTTCATTAAACCATAACTAAGTTTCATTGGGTTAAATTTGGTAATTTTCCATTCTAAGTGTGGTTTAGGTTGGTGCCAAGTCTAATTCAATTGCTTCTTTTCTAGATTCATAGGTTTCATAAAAAGTTCATTTTATATTAGCTTAGGGCTTTTCTGCCTAGTGAGGATTATAGCATTTGTCACAAGGGTGCTACGATTTATTATAAGAAAAAAGAAAATAATTCATAAATTTTACAATTGAAATTACTAAATTTAGAATGCTTAATAATGGCACTTAAGAGACAACAATGTTTGTACATTCTTATGCTAATTAGCCAATTTGCTATTGCTTTTCTTAATTGTGAAAGGTGATTTTAGTGCGGAGTTCTGTGTTGTGATTTATAGAACATTAAGACCTTAACTCATTTTCGTGCTTTTGGTAGAACTGGGACATTTTCTTCTGCACAAATGCCGCTGCATCACAGAAGGTATGAAACTCATCACACTATTTATTTATTAGAGGGTGGCTTTCACGGAATAGATATCAGAGCTAGTGGCACCTATGCCTTTCTTAATGTGTCTCATTGTTTGCAAGGAAGGCTGACTGTATTGTTATTATCATTCTGGTCACATCATGGAGAGAGCTTGGAATTTTAATAACAGCCCTATTTTGTGAATTATAGTCATTTGATGTAGCAATTTGACAGTATTGTGATTAGCCAGCTAGTGGCGACTCCATCCCCTTAGTGTTCTAATAAGGCTACTCTATCCAGGCCTGTAGGCATCTTGGATGCTGCACAAAGAGGTAACAGAAATGATGAAGGGTTGTATATTATTTATAGCCTTGATTTGCTGAACTAGCTTGTTTTGTGTTGGATTTGAGTTAAAGGAAAGATCAGGCGACTCTAAATGATTTCCGTTTGTGTCCTCTGGGTATGGTGCTCAGTTCACTACCCTCTAATTTAAAAGATGGCATTACATCGCAGATGAAAGTGATTGTGCTAGAACCTGGCTTGAGCCAGATTCAGAACTAGATGAGGATTTGAAAAAGCCAGTACACATCCCTAAATGCTTTAATGTACTATCAGGGAGTAACTTTGGCAAGGGGAGAGAACAAGCATTTAGTTCACAATTTCATTAATCATTTCAAGTTCAACAAAAACAACTGCCATTTTTGTTATTCTAAGAGAATTAGTAAAACTTGTCTTAAATTATGTTGCAAGTAAGCTTTATGTCAGACTCCAATCTATGGTAATATGATAGTTCTTTTTAAATTTTTTGTTAGAAGCGACACAAGAATGTATTTTTCCTTCTCCTCTCCATTTTTCCATTCGTTCATGCATCTTTCCATCTACTCATCGCTCATTTATCTAACTAATGTTAATTGAGTGTCTACTAGATGTCATCTATGTGTCTGTGCAATATTTATTGTTTATTATGTGACAGAAAGTACGCTTAGTGCTGAGGCTACTGGATGAATAAAACCTTTGTGAAAGTAGTGGTTGAACCTCACGCTAACAGACAACTACAAAACAATGTGGTAAGTAGTTTGGCAGTATATGGTATTTATGCCATAGGAACAAAGATGAAAGACCCTGAAGTTACCTAGGAAGAAAATATGGTAGAGTCAGGAAAAAATTATTCTATGTGGTGGTCCTTGAGTTGTCATTTGAGAGGCAGGTACGAAGTGCCAAGTTGAAATGGGAAAAGTGCTGCTGGAAGAGAAGGTCTATGCAGGATGTGAGTAGGAAAATGTGCAATATAGGGACTTGCTCTTTGAGGAGTGAAGGAAGCAAATAGATACAATCCAACAGTTGAAGTGCTTCCTAGAGCTATGTACAATCACTATGGGAATACTTCACCATCTACCTGAAATTCATTTTGTCTTACATGTGTAAAAGAAAAACAAAAAGATATTTCTGAGATAGTCTTTTTTGCTTCCAAGGATGACTGATTCTCAATACAAGGTTAGATGAATGAACTTTTTGTCTGTAATTACGAAAGGAAAGTAGAGACTCTGGAGTGAATGCAGTTATTCAGTGAATATTCAACGACAATGAGGTGATCATTATTGAAATGATAATGCCATACGTCAGTGGCAGCTTCTGTGGTAAATCCTTTATATTCACCATCTTATTTAATCCTCATGGCAACTCTACATGATAGGAACAAATTAAAACATTATGGACTAAGACACTGAAGCTTGGATTCTTTTATTAACATACTCAGAGTCGCAGTGGTGAGCTATATCCCATCTTTGTCTTCCTACAGGGCTCCATGTTTAACAGACATGATACGCTGCCTGCATTGGGCCAGGTACTGTACTAGACATTAGAGTTGTGACTGATGAAATGCTGGCAGACTACAGTAGAGGATTTGGGAACAATCTCTCGATTTCAAGGCGTGTTTAAAAGTTTTGGTGAACAATGTCTATCTATGTTTGAGGATGTTATAAACACCTGCAGTTGTATAGTACCGATTGTGGACATCTTTGCCTTTGAGGGTTAAGTTTAATGTTTCCTTTTGTGTCCTCTGGGTATTCTTCACTATGGGACAGTGTGCTTCTCTGGAATCTTCTGGAAAGAAAAATTAGAGTTTGGGGATAGAATTGGTGGCCAAAATCAGAAGTCTTTTCTATTACCTATGGTTAATAGTTTGATGCTGATAACTAGAATAGTAGAATGCATTTTTATGAGGCAACTTTGTACCCCCTGGCATGAATCCAATGACACCAAACTAAATATTGTTATTCTCTTATATTTTGGGGTGCATGCTGGGCCAATATGCCTTACAAATTAGACCTCATAATGGCAAAGCTGTTATCACTGCATTCTTTTTTCACTAATAATTTGAGCAGATAGGTACCACTTAGTATAAAATGCAGTGCTTCCCTGCTGAATATAATAAAGAGGATTTCGTTCTTTTATAACTTCTACCGCTATTTCAGCTTTTAGAAGAACATCAGCATAACTACAGACATGTTGCTTTTATTAAAGAAAGTCTACAAAAGCTTAAATGGTGTCATAAATTTTGTAGCTGCTTGACGAAGGAAATCATGTGCATGATTTTAAATATTATACAAAGAAGGCTTTTTGGACCAGGCTTGACCATTCCCATTATACTTCTTGTCTCTAGCTTCAATTTTATATATATATATATATATATATATATATATATATATATATATATATATGCCAAACCTTTTTAATCAATCTTCCATTCTCTTAGCATTTTTTTCCCATCTCTTTTTGGTGCTGCATTCTGTATAATTTCTTGAGATCATTCTTTCCATACGTTAATTTTCACAGAAGTGTCTTATTTTCTTTCAGTCCTCTGCTGATTTTTTTTTATTACTATATTATTCTCCTCTGAAACATTATTTTTGGTTTTTATTCTGATCTACTTGGTCCTTTCTGCAATCTCTTGTCTCTCAGATCCTTTTCATTCCTTCTCATTCTCTTTAAATGTAATAAATGTATATTGATATATTTTATCAGATAATTGTAATATCTGAAACCTTATGTCTCCTTTCATTCTGCTGATTCTAGCTTATATTATTTTGTTCCTTTGTTTGTATTCTCTTGTAATTTTTGGCTATGCAATTACATTCCTTGAACCAGTATTTCTTGCTGAGAGTGAAAATGTGTGCAACTGAGAGGTCCACAAGGAACTTTTTGGGAGTGCAGAATTTTATTTCTTAAGGTACATTATGGATACTTTGGCATTCGTTTTATTGGTGTATATGATATATTACTTTGAAAATTTTTAGAAAGTAAAAGTAAGTGTATTTTTCTGTACCTCTGATTATTTGTAGAATCCTTAATAACTAGAAATAAGCTTTAGATCCACTAGATAACTTTGTTATTCAGAAATCCATGTGATGGCTTCCTCTGGAACTATTTATCACACAATGAACATTTATGGAAGGCTTCCTGAAACAAAGTGAATACTGTTATTTCATTCAATACCAAAATTGAGTGATTACCTATTAGATTTTTTATTAATTTGAGTTCATTCGGGCAGCAGTGGAATTTACACAGGGAATTATTGAGGGCAGTTCCGTGAGGTGAGCCAAAAGAATTGAGCATGAAGGGCTCGATTTTGAAACTTAAAAAGTTCTCTAAGATAATGGCATAGGAGCCTATCTGTGACAAAGTGAAATCTAGAATCAGGAGATTATCAAGCAGAATAAGTGAAGGCAGAGTAGACCAGGAAGGAAAAGAAGTGAAGGTAGAGAATGGAGAGGTTCAGAAATGGGGTGGCTTGAATACATTTCATAGAAATAAATTTTGGTGACTTTTTTGGTCCTGCTGTTGATGAAAAACATCTTTTTTGCAAAGCATGTTTAGTGTTTTTTTTAAAAAAAGCTTTTACACTATTGTTAGAGTTGAGTGAAAGAGTAACTACGCAAAAATGATCTGTGTAAGATGTAATGCTGCCTCAAGTGACCCAGAATTTAGTGATAATAAAATGTTAAGTGAAGAAGCAGTGATTAGGGTAGAACAAGGTAATATACATTGTACCTTAAAGTATAAGGTGTACACACACACGCACACACACACGCACTTTTGTGTGGACTTTATATGAGGTGTGATAAAAAAATATAGTGAATGTTTAAATTTAAAAAAAATTATTGCAGCAAAAACATATTGCCACTAATCTCCCTCAAAATGCTCCCCCTCAAACACACTTAGTCCACCATTCTTGCCACTTTCTGAAGTAGTTCTGGAAGTCCTCTTCCGTGAGTGTCTTTAGTTGTGCTGTCATGGCTGCCTTGATGTCCTGAATCGATTCAAAACATTTACTTTTCATGGTCATTTTGACTTGGGGAAGAGCCAGAAGTCACACGGTTCCAGATCTGGTGAATAAGGTGGATGAGGATCCTTTCTGTTGTGATCAGAAACTATGGTGAATGCTGCTACTGAATGCCATCCAAAGAAAAGGCAGGATATTCAATACAGGAAGTGGCGCGTCAAACTTTAGTAACAGTGAGCGACAAGTTTCAACATGTTCAGTGCAGTCAGTTGGGTTGAGCTACGGTTGAGAGAGGTGTGTTTTAAAGTGTGCCATAAATTGTCCTCCATTATGACAATGCTCCGTGTCACACATCTCTTCTGGTATATGGCAATTTCTGTCAAGTAAAAACATGATGGTGTGTTCTAATCCACCTTATTCACCAGATATGGCACCATGCAACTTCTGGCTCTTCCTCAAAGTTAAAATGATTCAGGACATCGAGGCAGCCACAACAACACAACTTAAAATGCTCACAAAAGAGGACTTCCAGAACTGCTTCAGATAGTGGAAAGAATGATGGGATAAGTGTATTCAAAGCGAGGGAGAGTACCTTGAGGGGGATGAATAGCAATGAGTCTTTTACTGTAGTAATTTTTTTCATTTTATTTAAACATTCACCCTATTCCTTGATCACACCTCGTATTTAATTCTCTGTTGAGTGGAATGTTTAGGATTTCTTAATTATCGTCTTTTATTATACAAATGATAAAGCAAGGAGTTAAATTACTTTTTTCCCAGCCAGAAACATGGACACAGCTCAAATTTTCAAAATCCTGGCTTCATAGATACCATATTATTTCATTTTGCATCATTAAATAAATATATATGTAGGTTAAGTAAAGGGGGAGACAACAGACATTGCCTTAATATTAGATAATATATAATGATACTTGTGTGGGGTGAACATGTCATTCATAGAGTGTAATTCACATTCTTTTTTAACTAATTTTGTTCCCCAATACACTTGTTAGTAGACTCCAAAATTCATTTTATAACATCTGCAAAGTTTTTCTTGAGACACACTTATTGCTGTCATATCACACTTCCAGATTTAACCACTTAACCCCAGACACTGACTTTTAAAATGAACAGAGCTTGCAAAAAATGGTTGATAGACAGCATGTTCTCTTGGCTACCACTGTTGAAATCCATTTGTTGCAATGGCGTGGCTCCTGCTAGGGAGGTCAGCCTGTGTTCATGAGAGGATTCCCTACATGGGTAGCCTGCTAAACTTCACCTAGTGTTGTGTCCACTGTGTGAGAAATATTCACTTAGTGGTATATACCTCTTCACAAAGATTAGTATAATTTAAAACATGTTAATTGATTGATATATTTAAGCTTTCTAAATATTTCTGTATTATCGAGTTTTCTATTTTAATTTACTATTTATTTTTTCCATAAGCAGTATAAAGATTTACGAGTGGGTAGAAATATAAAAATTATTAAGAGTTTGAAGAATTTATAGTCAAAGGGGCAGAAAAAAAAGGATACAAAGAATCACAATACTCTGAAAGGTGTTATTCAAGGGTATATATTATTGCTATCGGAATGCAGGTTTGAGAGTGGTTAACTCGGCCTGAGGAAGTTAGTTATGGCTTCACAAAGGAAGCAGCCTGTTTAAAGGATCTTGAAAGATAACTAGCAGTTCGCCAGATTTGAGGGTTGTAAAAAGTACTCCAGTGAAAAGCAGACCCTGCAGAGATAAAAAGACATAAGAGAAAGTGTGGAATATCCAAGAATTGTGGGGGGTTTAGTATGGCTGGAGCATCTAAGATACAGAATCGGGACAGCAGGGAATGAGTGGTGGACAGTGAAGCAAGCTAGAGACAGATTGAGAGTTTTCATTCATTTAAGGAATTGGATACCATGCTGTAGGAAACAAGGGGAAAAGTAGTTATCAATTGTTTTTACACATAGGTATTGAGATGCAATTTGTGTTTCATAAAAATAACCCTGTATTATTATGAAAGATAGATCAGGAAAAGGAGAAGATGGTGCTAAATACGACCCTCTCCAACAGTAACCACTTGCCTCTATCCCAAGGAAAAAAGAGAACCAAATAACATGGGTGCGTGTTACATTATGCTTCAAGACATTGTATGTAACCTGAAGACATTTGCTACGTACCACCCCTCCAAAGGGATTTTCCACTGTAATCCCCTGAAATATAGACATTCTGGAGCTGCTAAAACAAAATAAAACAAAACAACTAGAATATCATTTAGATTACTACTGAAGCCATCCAAAGAAGAAATGATGGGCATTGACATCAGTTGATGGCTGCTTAGAAGGTAGATAGTAAAGGGAAGACAGCAGAATAAGACATGCAGCTGGTAGAACATTTTTAAGGATCAGAGAAATAGGTTTGGTCCCGAGCGTATTATTTGCATTGGCCTATAGAAGAAAACTGTGAATGGATATTTTCATATCGCATTATCTTCAGAAGCCAGAGTACCTTGCATTATCCTATTAATTTCCTGATTGCTTTTCAAAGAGTGTTGATTTCTTTGTCACCTAGCTTTATTGTTATTGCTTATGATGATATGCTTAAGAAAAAAAAATCCATGGTACATTTGTTGCTATGAAACAATATAGCACCCCTAACATTGTCAATTGTGTAATCTTCTATGAGTATCCTGAATTAAGTACACGGTTCCACAGACTACTAATAAAATTTAGGCCCTCTTCTATAATCCTTTATACTCCTTGCCAATGGAGATTGCGAAGTTGATCAATGAAATGAGAAAGTCCTGATTTATTAGAACAGCAATTTTCAATGCTTTTAAAATTATTTGTAGCTATCTCATTTTTCTCAAGATATACTAAATAATTGTTAAAATTAATTTAAAGTAATCTTATTTACATGAATTCAAGAATAACAACAAAACATTATTTCACTGGATTGAGAATTACGGAAGAGACCTAAAAGCAACTCTATATTTTGACTCACCGAAATACATATTGAATCTATACCTACTTGTGCTCAATAATCTAGAAAAAATGGTAGGATTTTGTTTTTTTAAAGAAAATTTGCATCACTATGTAGAGAGAGCCACCAGGAAGTTTTCACCCCATCTATTCTCTTGGTTGCCTCCATGAAGCCATCCTACAGGTTCAGCTCAAAATCACCTCCTCAGAGAGGTTTTCACTTATCTCTCTATCAAGTGTAGCTCATTCTTCTCTCTCCCATATTGCCCCTCCTTCCTTGCGCTTGTCATTGTCTGACATCATCGTGTTTTTTCATTTGTCTAATTGTTCAGTGTTTGTCCTAGGATATCAGCTCCAAGGGGACTTGGCCATCAGTGTTCAGTGCATAGGTCTCTATCTGGGAATATGGATACTCAACAAGTATACATGGAAACTGTCAAAGAATGAATGAGTAATTTAGACATAACATGAAGAAAGGAGGCACCTGAAAATGGGACTATTTTTCAGGATGGCAATTTAAGTCAGGGAAAAACATTCCATCTGTCACCGGCTACCTTTAAAGTGTCTATAGAAAGGATAAGAAAGCCTACTAGTAGTTACCTGGGGAGAAAGGAAATATGGATTTTCCTTGTTAGCATTAAATTAAAACTTTGTGACAGAGAGCTGCAGGAAATGCTATATCAGAAAAGAGATATTAGACCTATTATGTAAGTGAAATTACCTGTCACGTGGGAAATACTGATAGATGGTGGTATAAATCACCCTTATAGCATTCTTAACTGAGAAATTTAATATAAACCTTTGTTGGAAATCAGTAAACTTCCAGACATAAGGCCAATGTCTCCAGGGAACAATTAACAGTCACAATGAAATCACAGAAACTCTAGCATACCAAACCAATAATACTCAGTCTTAAAGCCTACACAAATAGGGAAACATAACCAGCAACATATTCCATCAAAGGATTTTATCTTAGACTGTCTGGGAGTAGGATCTGCCAGAGTTTTGAGGGTCATTCTAATATTCTGGTTTCTGGCCAGCCCACAGTCTCTCACTACCCAGTGCCGTCTGAGCAATTTTACACATCAACAGTGAGACTGACCAGCTGGCTGCTCACATCCACACTCTTTGAAGCAACCGCAGTTGTCACTACTCATTTTTCCTTTATGTTTCCTGTTTTTATGGCTTTTTTATTTTTTAAGCTTTATACCAGTTTCTAATTTTGTTGTTCATGTTTGGCTGTTAGTGTTCATTTCCCTTCCCTTAAATCTATACTATTGTTTAGGCACTTATTTTCTAACCCATTGACCTCCCCACCCCACCCCCATTCTGCTGTTCCCTTTCCAACCCACCCCACAAGTACACACACTGTGCTGTCTCTAGACTTCTGAGTTATTTTGTCTCTATTTTGATCTGTATCTTAATTGTTCCATATTCGTTCTTTCTTGCAGAGTTTTTCCTTCCTTCCTTCCTTCCTTCCTTCCTTCCTTCCTTCCTTCCTTCCTTCCTTTCTTCCTTCCTTCCTTCCAATCTTTCAGTGTCCTTTCTCCAGTATTGGCATTATTCTCTGTCAATGGTAATTTCCTTACAATAGGAGTCAGCTATTTAAATAGCTGTGTGTATCTGTGTGTATCTTGTGTGTATCTGTGGCTGTGGGTGTGCTTGCTTGCATATTTTCAAAGCATTAACCCTAATTCCTGAATTTTTGACTTGATATTTTCTTTTCACAAGTAAATATAGGAATCCTAAATAATCAACTGAAGAACAAATTGACTACGATCTTGGATGTTCTGTAGACATAATTTTGAACTCTGAATGATCAACTAAGTTAACTGAATGTCTGATTTTCACAACTGTTTCACCTTTCTAAACCAAAAGACAAATGATGGTATAGGAAAAATGATGTTCTCACCAGTTATGGAAACATGTATAATCTTCCTCAAATTATAAACATAATCACAAACATCATCATGGCAATTCTTTAAATTAGTTGTTTTAAAAATATATGTGACCTACATGAAAATAAATAAATTTTAATTTAATTTTACAAAATTATAGTGTTTCGGAGGTATTGAGATTTAGTTCTAATTTTGTAGGCAAAAGTACTGAGGCCTAGAAAGATTAAATCTTTTAGCAAAGTCCAAATCTTTCCTTATAAGTATTACGCCCATTTCACTTTACATTTTGGGACTTTGTACACCCTACATTCATGACTGACCCTGTCTTATAAAACATGGGCAACACGCACGCGATGCTAAAAACTGCATGCTTGCCTTATTTATCCAGTCAGTTGTGTCTACTTTTGTTTTAGAAGTGGGCAGGACTAAAGTTCTGGGTAGAGATTCTACTCATGCTCTTTCCCCTGAGTGGGTGTGAGTGGCTCCCCCCCACACCAACTCTTCCACACACGCACACTGAGACAATGATGTAAGAGGTGGAAGCAAGAAGATATTGGACCAGATTCTCTTTCCCTGCATAGGGAGATATGGACTTTATTATTATAAGGACTCATAAGACACAGTTGGCTAGAGGGAGTCACTCCCCATAGGTCTGCTTAGAAAAGATCTTTGTGTTTAGATGTGTTGTTTACTCACATTTTCTCTCTTCCTTTCTCCCTTCCACAAAGGCTTATTGAACACTATACAACCAGCATTTTGCAAGGCATTGGGAAAACAAAAATGAATACAGCCACATTATCTATCTTCAAGGAGCACTCAATCTGGTGGAGTGCATGCAAATACATAGATAATAATAATAGCATGAAGTAAGTGTTACAATGCTGGGAAGCACATCCACACTAGAGACACATAAGAAGGTCATCTAATGCAGAAAAGAAGGCCAAGAAATATTGCCCTGGAGCCCCAACACCTGAGTTAAGACTCCCAGGATTCTTTTGAATTACCTCAGTAAAGAAAGGCGAAGACCATCCCAGACAGAGAATTGGATCATCAGAGAACATATGGGCCATGAAAATGATTTCGGATTGTATAAGTTGTGTGTCATAGCGATTTCATAGCTAAACTCATGGCTGCTCTAGGGAGGCCAACACCTCCCAAGGAGGAATGGCACTCCTTAAACATACTGGTATTATCAGTCAGTTAAGATCACTAAGCTAGGCTATTTTGCAATATAAATTCTGAAATCCCAATGGCTTACCATAATAAAAGTTTAATTTTCAATAACACTGAGTCCAAGGCAGGACAAGAGGCTTCCTCCATCTTGCAATTACACCTCATGTGCATCCATCCTCCAAAGCCGCATCAGCTAGGAAAGAATGTTGGAGGACAGCCTGGGGTCCTTTTAAAGGGCTGCCCTAAAAGAGGTTACATCACCCTCTGCCATTGACCAGAACTCAGTCACATGTACCAAACCTAATTACAAGGGAGGCTGGGAAATATCATCTCCCTGTGTGCTGATAATACAGGCAATCATATGGCGACCTCAGATTAATATCTCTTCCATAAGCAGAGTAATAGAGTGTACCCTATTACTTATGTGGTATCCTGATATCTTATTAAGGATGTAGTTTTTGAAAACACCCTACAGCTATATCCTCTCGAAAGGTCCTATAAATTAAATACTTCCTGATTTGCACTCTTTCTTAAGTAAATGAAATGCAATTGCAAACAAAGAAAAATAACCCCAAATAACTAAGAATTGATGTTTATCACAATTAGTGAACTGTAGTCAGCATATTTTGGCAGAAACACTTTCTTTTGGTCACTTGATAGATACAACCTCTAGCTTGAGGTGTCCTAGACAATTTCTTGGAATATTAATTTACTTGAAGTCATTGAAGTGATTGTTTGAGCCAAACGTTTTATCTTTGAGCAGCTCAAATGGTGGAGTTTCTGGATATCAGGTTGTGAAGGCTAGCAAGGCAAAAATTCTGCTTCTGGATAACCCTGCCTGTTTGTTTAATGAATCAAACGTTTTTGAGATACAACTATGTGCATATTACGAAATTGGTAATATGTAGCAAAGAGAACTGAGAAAAACATAGTCAGTCACTGTCCTACAAGGGGCTTATAATCTCCATGAAGAGACTGAGTTGGTATGGATAAATGCAATGTTACACAATAGAATGAAATAGTAGCATTGTGGAACGTACCAGAGGAAGGAATAGTAAGATAGCACTGTGGGGGTTTGAGAAAAATTTGGAAGAAAATATGGTACTATGGAAGTTGAATTTTGAAGGGTAAAGTAAGCTTTCAGTAGAAGTAGGGGTGAAAAGCATTCTCGGATGGAGAAATAATATGAGCAGTTATGGCTTTGTGAATTTTAAATGTATGTTGTGAACAGTTCAATAGCTTTGTGTAGCTGACTGAGGAATGCTTAAAGGATGCAGGCTCATAGGGAGGAGGGGATGTTTGAAATTTTCATTTTACAGAAGAAAAGGCCAAACCCAGGTGCCCTGGTTACCAGAGCAGGGCTCTCTCTGTTGTAACTTTGTGCACTGAGAGGCTGAGGCTGTCTAGATCAGGTAGGGCTGGATTGCACATGGCCAGTTATCTTTCCTTTGCTAGCACCATGGCTGAAAAAGACTTGTCAAGGTTAGTTAGCAAAATGTAGTGGGTAGAGTGGGATGAGGAATGATTATTTTTAATAGCTGCCATCACATTTTCTTGTAAGAACAGCCGAGTTTAGGTCATTACCTTGAGATATAGCATTAGGTAGGGGTAGCTTACTTGGCAAAGTAATGCTTTGTGTCTGTTTCCTCCTGTATAAAGTGGGTTAATAATAGTATCTACTACACAGACTTCTAGGACAACAACTGAGATTATTCGAACACTTAGCATAGTGCCAGGCACATGACAGATGTGAAATGAGTGTTGGATATTATTATTGTTGGTGGTGTTTCTGCAGCTTGGCAAAAGAGAAATGAGAAAGAAAAAATACCACCAACAAAAGGTATAAATTCTGAATGAGACATGAACAAGTATTCATGGGTAAAGAAGGGTGGAAAGGCTGAGGGAGATAAGAGGAGTTCCTGGTAGAGTACAGACAATTGCCATAATTGCTTAAGAATCTTTGAATAATAATTTTTAAAAGCCTAATCCATTTTTATTTATTTGTTTCTCATTCTTACTTTCCAAGTGGAAACTGAAAACCAAGTCAAGAGTGTCTAGGGGTATATATAGTCCAGAAAATTTGCAAAAATCTTAAGAAGGGCTAAGAAATCAAGAACTTTCCTCAGTCAGTGGAATGGAGGAGGGTAAGTCATCAAGTAATTCAGCTAGAGCTCAAGGGGCAGCATGACACTCATTGGCTTCTGCTTTCCCACACCCAGAACATCAAAGCTCTTGTATGGCAGTTGAATAGTTAAATTCCTCAACTGGAAACTCCAGGACTAATGTAAAAAAAAAATGCCTGGTTAATAATACTTGAAGAGTTTTGTTTTCCTGTGGTGTGTATATTGATCCTTTCTATTGTTACTATGCAATTCAATAAGACAGGGCCAACTATAGTAGTATCTGTTTCAGTTCAAGTTTTATGGTATTACGTTGGATTGAAATGTGGCTCGTTGGTAGGTTGAAAATGGTTTACAGATTCAAAAGAATTGGGGAACATGTTTTGAAAAGTGCTTTGGGATTATGAGACAAAGGTTATGTATCAAGTTTTCTTATTGGTTGTGAGGCTTAGTAATAACTACAGTGGACTGGAAGTCAGGAGATCTTAGACAAATTACAGGATCCAGTTTAATTATAATTTACTTTTTTAAGAAATGAAGCAATACATATTTCACAAAGTCATTGGAATAATATATCTCCACATGCCTAGTACAGTGCCAGGAACGTAGCTGCATTCAAAACATGTTGTATGTATTCTTTCAACAAATATTTCTTGACTATGTATCATATGCCAAGTACTATGCTCAGTGCCAGAAGCAAAACAATAAAAAAAGGTTCTCTCTCCTCTTTAGAAGCTCAATTCTAGTGGGAAGTGAGAAAATACACACACACGTGGAAATAAATAATATAGTCATAAGCTGTAATAATTACATGAAGAAAAACAACAAGGGGCTGAAGAGAAGGTGGCATATTTTACATAAGCTTGTTGATTTTATCACTCACTATCAAGATGTCGCTCTTTCTGATTACATAAATTTAAGAGACTATTGTTCTAAGTGTAAAGTAGATCATAATGTATATTTGTTTTCACCTTTCCTTTCAATTCTGACATACCAGCTGTTTGGCCTTGGATGATCTCTGCTGGGTCAAAAAAATAATAATTCAGTTGCAATGACTTAGTTTTATTGCTGGTTATGAACACATAACTTATACCACTCTGCCTCCTACCTTGTCCAAATTTGATTAATGATTTTGGCTCAGGAAGGTAAATAATCGAAAACTTGGGGCAACAAGGGATTTGGTTGCAGATTGCTGTGATTCATAACAACATTTTGTTATGAATCATGTGTCCCAGGAAATGTCTGCTTTGTAAGTTACAGCCTTTCAAATACTGAGACTTGGCAAATGTCTGAATCTATGTACTTATTTTTTATTTTTTTAGTGGAAGAATAAACCGTTGGTGACTTGATTATCTAAATAACCATTTTACTACTCAAATAGTTCTCCTTTCTGCTGTATGGCAGAGTTGCTTGATTTTCAGAACTATTTTTAGCCAGGTGATAATTTATATAGGGCTCATTAAGTAGAACATACAGCTCCATCCTTAAAAGGTTTTTCTGAAGGAAAAATAAATAAATAAATAAGGCATGCCTAAGCGACTTTTGGAGTTATATACACCATTTTGAGCTGAGAACCTGTTGCAGTTGGAAGTTACAAAGAAAAAAGAAAAGTACAGATTTCCAATTCTGATACAAGCAGTTGTGCCAGCTATTTCTAAAACCTTAACACATCTTTTGAGTTGATAGCCAGCTAAGCTTAACCTCATACATTATTGGAGTTGAAAGAGACATGAGAAGAATGATTCCTGAACCTAACAAATACAGTAGTCCCCCCTTTTCTGTGGTTTTGCTTTGTGTGATTTAGCTGTCAGTGGTTTCAGTTCCCTGTAGTCAACTGCAGTCTGAAATTTTTAAATAGAAAATTTTAGAAGTAAGCAATTCATTCATTGCAAACTGCATGCTGTTCTGCGTAGTGTGATGAAATTGCTCCATCCTGCTCCGTGGATGTATATCCTCCTTTTGTCTAGTACACCCACACTATAGACAGTCCCCACCCATTAGTCACTTAATAGTAGCCATCTCTGTTATCAGACCGACTGTTGATGTATCACAGTGTATCGCAGTACTTGTATTCCAAGCACCCCTTATTTTAGTTAATAATCCCACATTCACATAGCATTTAGTGCAGTATATTGTTAGACTTATTCTATTTTGTTACTATTTATTATTGTGAATCTCTTACTGTGCCTATTTTATAATTAAACTTTAGTGCTGTTAGGCATATATAGGGGGAAAAATAGTATGCATAGGGTTCAGGACTATCTGAAGTTTCAGGTATTTATGAAGGTCTTGGGACATATCCCTTTAGGATAAGGGGTGACTATTGTAGTAGAAATCTTCTGGGGAACTTATAAAATATATCCATTCCTGGGTTCTATCCCATTATATATATATATATATATATATATATATATATATATATATATATATATATCCCATTATAACAACTACAGACAGGTTGGGAACAAGGAATTGGTATGTTTATGAAATTCGTAAAATGATGAGCAGATAAATTTGTAAACATCTTAAAAGTGCAATTGAAGGCACAGAGGTTCAATGTCATAGTGGGAGTTTAAGATATGAAAAGTAAAGGGAGAAGTTATTCATTCATTTATTCATTTTCTTTTTTCATGAAAAAATATTTTACTATGTATATAGTGTAAGTTAGTGGCAGGGGATGCAAAGATGAAAAATATTGTCCCTGACCTCCAGTATGTATTATTCTTGTTAACATCAAAGGGCTATGATAATGTAAACAACTGTCTATATACCTGTTTACATAAAGTATCCAAGGGTGCATATATTTTATTTTTCTTTTGGAAAAAACATGGACGCAGGTGCTAATATTCTCAATCTACTCTTCCTCTTTGTCTACTCTATCTTAAGCAGAGGTATACACATATCATTAACAAATTTCCTCCGTGGGAACAATAAATTAAATATAAAATAATAAAAGTTAACATTTATTGCACTGCTTATAATATTCTAGGCATTATTCTAGTACTTTATAGGTGTTAACATATAATCCTTTTTAACATCCTTATGAAACAAGGGCTACTGTTCTTATTTTATTATATAACTGATGCAACTGATGTTAAGAAACATGCTCAAAGTCACACAGCTTGTAGGTAGTATTGGGAGAAGTTGAGGTTCAGAGGTGGTGATCTTATTTACAATATTATTGTGTCTGTCTGGAATAAAGGAAAAATAAAATAATTTTTGGCATAAAAAACCCAGTGGTACATTGTTGCTAGTGACAAGACAATGGTACTCTGACATTCAACAAGGTGGAACTCAACTGTGATAACTAAACATTATAAACTCTTTGTTTCTATTTTCACAAAATACCCACTGCCACCCCCAACAACAAAGATGCAAAATATGGGGAAACAGTATTCTCTGTAGACCCTGGAGAAAAATAAATCACTTCAAGATTTGACAACCATAAAATTTTCACTACACATTAATCAAGCAGATAGAAAGAGGGCCATGGCATGTGATTTACTTAATTAAATCTTTGAGGGAGTCCAGTTAGTTAGTTCCCAGAGCTGTATGCTTTACACATTGACAAAAACCAGCAGTGTCGGCAGCACAAAAAGGATATCATTCTAACAATGACGAATGCAAATGCTTAGGATGCTTTGTCTGCCTCTGTTAAATGTGACAGAGCCTGCTTCATGTCAGAAAAACCAGAAGACTTCTATTTGGCAATAGGTGCCTGAGTCCTGTTGTTCTCATTAAAACTTAACCCACCGCGTGTGGTGAATCATTTCTCGGGGAATTCTCTTGAGGCTGCTCTGGCAACCAAAGAACCAAGCACCTCTTCTTGAGATAAATGCATGAATGTGGTCAAATAAGTACAGACAAATTGCTTCTTATTTGCTTGGAGCCCCGTGGCCATGTGGGATTCACTTAAGGATATTTTGGAATTTGCTGTCAGCCTTCTCCAGATCTAATGTCCCTGGAATCTTCTCATATGTTAAACATGTTAATATAGTTTGGGAACTTTATCAGTTAGGATAGTCTGGGTTGTGATGAAATAACAAACAACTCTCAATTCTCAGGGGATAAACTTAACAAAAGTTTATATCTTGCTCATGCCGCCCATGCAGCAGGGAAAGCCATGGGGACTGGAGGGCTCCAGCTTACTGTAATCACCTAGGGACTCGGGTGGAAAGTACATCTATTGTGACATGTGCTTTTACAATAACCAGGGGGAGGAAAAGGGAATGTGGCCATTAAACAGTGCCTCATAAAGCTTCTGTCTGGAAGAAATAAATGTCACTTCAAATTACCTTTCAGTGGCCCAAACAAGTCACATGACTGTGACTAATTTCAAAGGCAAAGGGGAAATACAATTATCACATGCTGAAAAGATGATATATATTATATAATACAGAGGGTGCCAAAAAAATGCATGCATGTTTTAAGCAAGGCAAAAACTATTAAAACTGTAATATTAAATATACAGAGGATGACAAAAAAAATGTATACCCATTTTAAGAAAGGAAAAAGCTATTTAAATTACACTGATGGTAACCACTTTGAGCACCTCCTGTAATTGCAGAAGTCAAACGTGACGTATATTCATCTTTTGTTATTGGTATATATTGAGTATTACAATATTAATATAGTTTTCCTTTCTTAAAATGTGTATACATTTTTGGCACCCTCTGTATACCAATAACAAAAGATGCATACAAGTCACGTTTGACTTCTGCAATTACAAGAGGTGCTCAAAGTGGTTTCCATCAGCTTCCAAATACTTCTGATTACAGTGAACTACTTGTATACACTTTTTGGGCACCCCGGTGTATATCAATAATTCTAAAGGAATAATGGAAAACGATAAATATAGGAATCTTAGACATGCTTGTTAATGCTGAGAACTTAGGAGCACCCACAGTCTGATCTCTTGGATTCAGCTGCTTGACTTAATGTATATGATTTCTTATCTTAGGAGTCTTCCTGCACCTTAGCCTAGGTTCTAATCTATTTGATCTTAACCATCAAATAGATTCTCTTGTCTGCAGAATGAGAAGAAACAGAATTAGGAACAAAGCATATGGATCATGAGCTGCCTGAGAGGCCTGTGCACTCTTTTTAAAAATGAAAACTTAATAGCTTTTGCTTAAAAAAACAAAACAGATGATAGGTGACTGTGTATGTTTCTAGCTCAAATGTACTCAAGATTCTCCAAAAATGTCTAAAGGTCTTGCTCAGGGAGTACCTGTGTCACACCACCCCTCATCACTGCTCACTCGGGTCCAGGTGGTTAGATTTTTGTTATTTTTTAAATTAATTGCATGCTGATGCAGTTATTATTGGCTGTGGAATAGACTGGTGGCCCCAGTCTTATTCTCTAATGACCACCTTGCAGATTTGGTTCTATTATGCAGACTTCGCTGCTACCGGGCACGTTGTCCCAAACAATTGCTACACCACACCAAATAGTGTCTGCCCCAATTCCCAAAACTGTCCCACTGCTGATACCATAGTTTCTAACTTTGAAGGAGGGGTAAACTAATTCTACAGTGTTTTTACATAGAACAAATGCAAGAGGAATCGCTGAGTTCATTAACAACATTTCTCTTCACTTTTAATTTCACATCTCATAAGGGAGTGACAGACTTCATCTATCTCACCAGAAGATGTAGTACAATATTCTTAGAAAGAACAGAAAAAGAAAACAAAATGAGCATTTGTTCTAATTTATTCTTATATTTCAATTCTCTTTCCTGTAAGCCCAGGGAAGAGATTGTGCCAACACATTCCAAGCAAGGTTACCATGTTTGAGCCCTCCAAAATACTTTCTCCCAGTAGAAATCATGGGCCTTGAAATCATTGATTTACCAGGGATCTATGCAATACATTCTCATTTAATTCATCAGCATGTCCTACTGGCTCCATCTTCAAATCTTAAAACTGACCTTTTCCTACCATTTTCACCAAAACTACTCTAGTCCAAGCCACCATTGTGTTTCACCTGGGTTATTAAAAGAGCTCCCTAAGTGACCTGCATAATTCTTCCCTTGCTTTACTGCAGTCTATTCTCTACACAGCAGCCACAGTGATCTTTTTCATAGTAAATCACATAGTCTCTCCCTGTTCATTACCATTCAATGGATCCTTGTTACAGATAGAGTGATGTCCAAATCCTTCCATAATGGAATACAAATTTCTATCATTGAGGCCTTGGTTTCTGACCTCAACCCGGACACTCTTCTCGGTTCCAGCCAAATAGGCAACATACTGTTCCTTGAAGATAATAAACAAACTCAAGGTTTCCATATGTTTCTCTCATTGCTTGAAATCTTTTCTCCAAAATATTCCCATTGTTTTCTCTTTCACTTAACTTAGCTGTTTGGTCAAATGTCACTTACCAGGAAACCTTTTCTTCGCCTTTTCTATCACTGTGTAAAAAGTATACCAAAACATAGTAGTTTAAAACAATAAATACTAATTATGTCACACAGTTTATGTGGGTCAGAAATCCAGGAGCAGCTTAGCTTGATGGTTTTGACTCAGAGGTTTTGGTCACATCAGCCAGGACTATAGTCATCTGAAGACTTGATGGGGTGCTGGAGGTCCCACTTTCGAGGTGGCTCACTCTGATTGGACAGTTAATGTTGGTTGTCTGCAGGAAGCCTCAGGTCCTTACTATGTGGACATCTTCTAGAGGTGGTTAAGTGTCTTTGCAACATGGCCACTGCCTTGCCCCAGAGTGAGTGGTCCAAGACATAGAGAACAAAGAGTACCCAATGTTTTTATAACTGATAAGGAATTTAGGTTATAACTTCCTTAAAAGGATGTTAACCTTCTCTTACATTTATTTTATTTGGAACACTAAATCTAACCCTCGTTCAAGGGGAGAGGAATGAGTTTCTACCTATTGAATGGAAGAGTATAAGAAATTGTATAAACATATTTTAAAATCACCATAACAAAATTATATTCCCTATTCACCCCTACTGTAATTCCCTGTCCCCTTACTTTGTGTCATTTATTTTGATGCCACTTATCACTTGTGATATATCTTTAAAGAGACAATACAGTGAAGTTAAGAATATGGACTTTGAGATCAGACTTTCTTTTCTTGTTTGGATTCGTTTTTCACTTACAGTTGACAGACAATATTATATTAGTTTCAGATGTACAACACAGTGATTAGACATTTACAGAACTTACGAAGTGATTACCCCGATAAGCCTAGTACCCATCTGACACCATACATAGTTGTCACAATATTATTGACTATATTCCCTATGTTGTACTTTACATTCCCGTGACTGTTTTTATATCTGGTGATTTGTACTTCTCAATTTCTTCCCCTTTTCACCCATCATCCCAACCCCTCTCCCATCTGGCAACTATCAATTTGTTTTCTGCATCTATGAGTTTGCTTCTCTTTTGTTTGTTTACTTATTTTGTTTTTTAGATTCTACATATAAGTGAAATCAAATGGCATTTGTCTTTGTCTGACTGATTTCACTTAGCATAGTACTCTCGAGATCTACCCATATTGTCACAAATTGCAAGATTTCATTCTTTTTTGTGGGTGAGAAATATTTCATTGTATATATGTACCACATCTTCTTTATCCATTCATTTATCTATGGACACTTAGATTGCTTCCATTTCTTGGCTATTGTAAATAAAGCTGCAATATATGAGATCAGACTTTCTTAATTTAAATTGCAATTGTACAGTTTATATGGAATAAAACCTTGGGAAAATTATATAACTTCTCTGTGCATCAGTTACATCTGTAAAGTGGTACACTTATAGCACCAACCTTAAAGGATTATGGTGAAGAACAAAGAAACAGATCATAGATAGATAGATAGATAGATAGATAGATAGATAGATAGATAGATATGGCATTAAGACCATGTTTAGCACAGAACTACAGAAATATTACGCATTACTACTACTACTAGCACTGCTGCTATTATTATTCTTTTTTTAGTAAACAAACAAGTATTTGTTTATGCCTTCCTTACTGAAATATGATTTGCATCAGTGCAAGGAATTTGTGTGTTCACCACTGTGTTCTCAGATCCTAGAATAGGTTTTCAAAAATATATGTTGAATGAATTTATGTTCTAAAGGGCAAATGTATTTAGTAATGTATTTCAAGTTTGGTGGCTATAAATATACTCAAATATATCCATTAATTTATCCAACCACATCTCTATTCAAAATGTTTTTGTTGAGCACTTTCAGAAGTCTAAAAGTGCTCGTATTTCCACTCAAATATAAATGTGTTATATCAGAAGATATTAGAGTTAGAGTGGGAAAATTACAGAACAATTGATACAGAACAATTACAGAAAAAACAATAGGAATGAAAATAACCTGTGATGATGCCCTGAGCTGTTATATTGGTATAAGACAATTTACATCTGTTTGTAAATTTTTCCAGTGGAAAAATATGCAGGTTAAACTGCTATATCTTTTTATATTATATATAATTAATTAATTTGGAACTATTATAAGAGAAATACATGGGTGAGGAAGGAGAATTTTGGTATGATATTTAACTAGGTAGATGCTGTTAGGATCTCCAGCTAGCTTCTTTCTTGGTGGTATTACGGTGCTCTTTAAATTTAATTTCAATGACAATCCTAGATTTTACGCATTAATGATCCATAGAAAGTAAAAGTTTATTACATATTTTCTTTCAAATTCAAAAACTGAAAGCTTTAACACATTTGAAAGATAAAATTTTGTGTTTTTATTATACGGTATATGAGGACTCCACAAAATTTCTGGGTTTGCTTGAACCAGTGTAAGCCAAGCAGAGTGTGACACAGCTGTTTACCTTGGCCATCAACTGTGGACAGACCTGTAGCCCAAGGCCCATTTTTGGAAGAGGTCTGAAAACATGTCATGCCTACATGATATCACCACACTTACTCTTGCACCTGCAGTTTACTTTTTGGAGTTGTTTGATAGAAAACTCAGCCCCCTTAGAACAAATGTAATTGATGAGAATGTGGCATTCATACCCATAAGGGTATGTATGCTACCAAGTCCACCCAACCACAGGCATGGCCAGCTATTCTAAAGTGAATCTGACTTCGGTCAGGAAAACAAAAAAATAGTGCACTCCCTTTTAATTGGTTGCTTCTAGCAAGAAACCGAATGATGAGGGAGCACACTTAGGCAAAGTCTGAAGTACATTGACCTCCCCAATTTACATACAGCCACTGCTTCTTTTCTTAATATTATGCTCATTTTATGTTTGCTGCTCATGTGAATGCACGCAACTTGGTGTCATATATATTTGCTTTGTTTAGCATTAGGAATTAAAATGATAGTTGCAAAATCACACTATGCTTTTAAATGAGAAAAAAATAATTAAATATATTTCTGACTATTGTGAAGAAAAACAAGGGCTACCGATCTTTTTAGATAAGGTATTTAAGCAAGGCAGATAACCAAAGTATCTTTTAAATACAGTATTTATGTAAGACAGGTAACTTCAAATTTGGATTGCTTCATGGAGATATTACAGAGAGATAAAATGGCGAGTATATTACTAATTCCAGAAATATTTTAAATTTGATATAATGTAGTATAAGCACATTAGAAAACAAAACAAAAAAAGAGGCAGGTATCATATCGTATTGTTTTCCTTTAATTAATTCATTTAATGAATAAATATATTGTACATATTATGGGTCTGGCATGTGCTGAGCATTGAGGATACAAGGTAGACAAAACATAAATGGTCTCTGAACTCCAGGTGATTACATCAGCGTTGAGTGGAGGGAAAGCAAACAATTAACAAATAATCACACTGAATGTTGGAAGCATGTCTGTGCAAGTGCCTTAAGAGACAAGTACAGTGATTTATCTATTTAAAAAAAATATTTTTTGAGTACCTGCTATGTGTGCTCCTTCCGCTTTCAGGTAGATAGTAGTGAACAAAATAAGCAAAAATTTTTGTTTTTACTGAATAAAACAGGCAAAATTTCTCTTTTTAGAGAAACAATAAACAAAATAGGTACATTCCAGAGTGTATCAAGCAGAAGTATGGTGAGTAATAAGGGAAGACGTGGTCAGAGTGTCCTGAAATAAGGGGATGGATAAAGTAGGGTCTTCTAGCTGATTTCAAAGGCATTGTCTTTTACCCTGGTAAGATGGGCATCTTTGGAGGACTTTGAGGATTGACATGGTTGAACATGTCTTAAAAAGATGACTGGCTGGAAGGAGCAAAGGTAGAAGCAGGGAGACCAGTGAGAAGTCTAATTTAATTCCAGGCCCAAATAAGGCTCAAAGAATGGTGGCAAAATTACAGGTAGTAAAAAGTGGTTGTACTCTGGATATAATTTCAAGGTAGAGCAACAGAATTAGCTTTTAGATTGGACAAGGGCTACAAAAAGGAGGAGTCAGAAAAAACTCTGAGGAACTTTGAAATAGTGAGAATTTTTCAATGATTTCTTGTCTCATCTCCTGGCATCTGGCTCTCTTCAGGAAGTCTTCCTTGAGAGAGCGACAATTAAGTTGATATTTGAAAGAATAATAGGAATTATCTAGAAAAAAGTAAGGATAGACAGAACATATGGAGTAAAAGCTGACTCTGCTCCTAGGAAGATGAAAAGGATTTTTTTATTGAGCTATTAAGTAACAACATATACTGAAATTGGGGTAGATTTATTATTCTTGTAAAACTTTTAGAGAAGACTTTTTTTTGCAACCTTTTGTACTATAAAGCAGTGCATATGGTACAGTATTAATCATAAATTCTTAAATGAGGCTCTGCATTAATTAGGTTTATTGGGCATTAATTTAATAAATTTTATTTCAATCTCATAGAAGGTTTTTCTTGACACTATTCATCTGTACCCAACCAGGGAGAGAAAAACATAAGTTGTATATTTCCAAAATTACACTGCAATACTTCTCTTTAACACCAACAGGAGGGAATGGAGAGTGGCATGCCGGCTGTGGTAGGAGAATGGCCTGACAGATCTTGAAGCCTTCAACTGTAAATAAATTAGGAAACTTCCAGCTTGCTCACCGATTCAAACCACACATTTAACCTGGCTATAAACTACATTAAATCTGGTCACATATTAAGCAAGAAATTAAGCAAATATATACAGCATCAGCAAATATGTGTAGTATTCTCAAACATTTTCATTTCTGTTAAATATTTACACCTTTTACTAGTTTCGTGTTTATTTTACTTATTAAATAATCGCTCATCTCTTTTCTGTTTCTTAAACACAGTATTTATACAAAAGAAGTCATAACAAAAAGGCAGGGCCACCTATGTTGTATTTAATGCATTTTAAATCATCGTGCTTGCACATTTATTTTACTTCACTTTTATGGTTTGTATTTTCCTCTTTTAGAGCAGCTTCTACAAGTACTTAGTCTTAGAAGAGTTCTTAACCAAATTCAAAAAATTAGGTTATTCAAACTGCCCAAAGCAATGGTCATAAACAACATCAAAGGCTTTGTGCTATGCTATTTTTAAAACTTTGATTTTTCTAAAGCAGGAAATCAGAAGTATCAAGACAGGACATATAGAATTATGACAATGAAGCTTTCCCAGCATGATGCTGACAGAATAAAGGAAACCCTGTCAGAAACACATCTGGCTACCGGCTCTCATTCTAAAGTGATGCGTCAAGTCTCCTGGTTTGAAAATTGTGGTAAACTACCCAGATCACGTTCTCCTTGGCTTTGGAAATTCAGATATGCTTTGGGGAGAAAAAAAAATGGGTTCCAGTTTTCCTTCTGTGTTTGAATTATTTTAAGGTGACCAGTATGATGCTCCAACACATACAACAAACACATAGTTCAGGAAAATGCCATTTAATTAGTCATTTTAGTTATTTATTAACAACAACTCTTACAATAGTTGTTAACATTACATAAAAAAACAACATTTTTATTTATTTATTTATTTTGGCATTAGCTGTGTGTGTGTGTGTGTGTGTGTGTGTGTGTGTGTGTGTGTGTATTCTCAATAAAGATAGTTTTCTATAGGCTAAAGCAAAAATATTATCCAAGTGATTCTTGCAATTGTTAGGTTTTTGAAAAAAAATTTAGGGCAATATTCTGAAGAGAGCCAGATGCCAGGAGATGAGATGAGAAATCATTGTTGCATCGTCTCTGCACGGGCCATAGATGTTGATATTATACACATTCCTAGTCTAAAATTCTGGCCTAATGCTACCAGGATATCTCTAAGAACTGTGAGCTGCCAAGCCCATTTTATCCTAAGGTTTTATTGATTCACAAGTTGTAAAAACTACAAAAAATAAAGTAGACACAAGTCATGTCCAATTCCTTGTTATTTTTTATTTTTATTTTTTTTTTAACCTGGCTATGCAGTGTTATTGATGTTTCTGGTCCAGCTCATTTGTTTGCAGCACCTGCCAATTGTGGTTACATCAAGGATAAGTTCTCTTATGAAAGAAAGATATATTAATAATTACCTAATCTTCACACAGTAACCTCCAGTCTAACAATTGCTTTTTAATGATGCTCATACAGAGTTCTCTGGAGAAGAAATGCAATGTGCAATTACCCTAATTTTACTGATGAGAAAAATGGAAGTTTTAGAGATATTGACTGCATACTAAGGTATTTTGAATCATCTTTGTACACACGAAGTGACCTATTGTGATATTATTACTATTATTACTTTCTTTGCTATTGGGGGCTCTTCACTGCACAATAATACTGCATACTTTTCCCAATGAAACATTTCCCTTTTAAAGTTTTCCATGCAAAGTCTATTTATAGTGGGCTTCCTTTCATCTACTTGAAACATATTGCCAAGCCCTCCAAGCAGGGATTGCTTACGGTTTTTATAAAGGACTATCTGTCAGCCTTTGCATTATTTACACATCGTTGAGTTTTAAAGTGCAGGACTGTGGCAGCATACTACATAACGTGGTCTCAATAAACCTATCAATTGGAGACTTGGCTCAGCAGAATTTCAAAAGCCTCACACTGGTCCCAGGTGCATTTGAGGAAAACGTCCTCCCTCTGCAGGCACAAGTGAAAATCTACATGCAGTATTGGCCCTGGTTAAAAGAAATAATAATAATAATAATAATAATAATAATAATAATAATAATAAAAGGCCCCAGAAACATCAAGAATTACTGAATGTGTGAATCCAAATCTGCCTTAAAACCCATTTTAACAACTCCCATTCAACTCTGTGAAGAGTTGAGTTTTGAAATCTAGGGTCAGTTGAGTTTTATGTTTTGAAATAATGATGGTGAACTTCATTCAAGAGTAAGATCTGCTAAGAGCAACCCATTAGATGGGGAATAACTCACTTATTATAATAGCAAACTTGCGACCACAGAGTTAGAATTTATTGACAAACACTCTTATTTAGGTGTGGGCTGTCGTTCTTAAGAAAAGTGATACCTTAACAGTCTGGGATCAAAGTTCACCTTTGTATTCAAATTCATATCAGTGTTTTTCTTCTGGCGATCCATGAATAGATGGGTAATGTATTGACAAATATCCTAATAATCATTCTGACTCTCAGAATATATTATTTGTCTCTCTGTGTAATAGCAACTAATATCTCTCAGGTTTTCTCCAGTGAGAGATTCATTTTTCTTCATAAATTATATACGAGGTCCTACAATTAAGTTTGTGAACACATCCTAGAAAAAGTGCTACATACCTCATTGCTGAATATCACTACAGTCACCTTCGAAGTATTCCCCTTGGAAAGTGATACACTGACACCAGTGCCTAGTCCACCCTTCAAAGCAATTTTGGAACTCTTTTTCTGGAATGGCCGTCAGAGCTGTTGTCATATTACCCTTGATGTCCTGAATGTCATCAAAATGTCTTCCTTTCAATATTTCCTTTATCTTCAGGTAAAGAAAGAAGTCACTGGGCGCCAGATCATGTGAGAAGGGAGGGTGTTCCAATACAATGATTTGTTTACTGGCTAAAAACTCCCTCACAGACAGTGCCTTGTGAACTGGTGCATTATTGTGATGCTAGAGCCATGAACTTGTCAGCGAAAAGTTCAGGTCGTTTTGGCCTAACTTCTTGACACAGCCTTTTCAGCACGTCCAAATAGTAAACTTGGTTAATTGTTTGTCCAGTCGGTACAAATTCATAATGAATAATCCCTCTGATATAAAAAAAAGTTAGCAACATCGTTGCAACAAGTTCGTGAACTTAATTGTCTGATCTTGCAGAAGAGCAGGATGCTTTATATGGAGGCAGAGTACATAGTTGACTATGCATTCCCTGTAACTAAAGGCTACATTACAACCTGATAAAAAGGACCATAAAGGGATCCCTTTCCAAATATCTCTTCCACTTGCTGATGTCTTCTACTTTTGAGCCCCCTCACTGTACTTCAATGATTAATTTTTATTTAATTATTAGCATTCACTACCAAAATATTATAAATTAGTTTCACCAATTATCTAATTACCATTATTACAAAGAGCTATCAACACAAGTAAGTTTTGATTAGGAGATAAAAGGATATAAGGCTATATATTCTTTGCCAAGAGGCTAAATTCAGGTAATAGTCTGAACAGATAGAAAAATTATTTCCTTCCTTTTATTTATAACTAAACTATGCAGCTGTCATCTTTCAATGCATATTTGATGACTATTCTATTTCAGGCTCTGTGGTTTCGAAGATAAAATAGATTAAAATATCTTTAAAAATAAAATTATTTTAATCTATTGTATCTTCTTTTTAGATAAATGAGGTGATATATAAGGATGTATATGTATATATGTGTATATACACATATATATGTATACACATGTGTATGTATGTGTAATATGAAGAAAGTACTGGCAATGAAATCATACTGATTTAAATCATGTGTGTGTGCAGAGGAATTAGAGACTAATCCTTTCTCTGGTGGACTGCTCCAGGTTCAGAAGGGAGCTGGGATTTGTGCTCTACCTTGCAGATTAAATAGTATCATGAAAGGCAGGAAGGAAAAAGGGAGGAAAGAATCTTGGGGAAAGGGATGACATGAGTGGAAGTATGAATGGAAGGAAGGGATGGATTATATCCATTTTCTTGGAAAAGTTATGTTCTTATAAAGATGCAGGGATAAAAACAGGTTGGAAGTAGGATACAGAGGGCTAGAAAGCCATTTAAGAATTTTGGCATTAGCCGTGCAGGTAATAGAAATTAATAAAATGATTATAAACAGAGGAGTGACATGATCAGTTATATGCTTTATAAAGAAAACAGCTGGCAAAGAGAATGACTTAAGGTGAGTTATAGAGGTTATTGCAAGAATTTAAAGAAGAAAAAAAGTAAAAAGAAGACAGAAACTATGAGGGCCTGCCCAATGCAAGGAAATGGAAATAAACTGGGAGAAAACTAAGAATAGCACCAAAAGGATTTTATGACTTACTAAATGTAGGTGTTGAAGCAATGGGTACTCCAGAAAGGATGAGTAAAGGAGAGAACTGCTGCTTTGTAGGGAAGGAACATTTAATAGAAATGTTTTCTTATTATTACTCTTTAAGCCACTCCTTATAGACGTAATAAAAATAATGGTATTGGTAGTGGTGTTAAGTAGATGATGGGTGTTTGTACTTAATTCTCATAACAACCTAATAAATAGATAATATTATTGAGACCTTATAGATAAGAAAGCAGATGCAGAAAGGTTAAGTTTATTAGATATAAGAGAAATTTAGACAGCACATAAGTTACAGAACAGCGTCAAATTCAAATGTTTTACTTAAAGTTAAATTTCTGAACATTCCATCAGAGTTGCATCTTCTGTGAATCACTGGATTCAGCATACCCAAATAGATACACAGTCAATATGAAATACTCTTCATGTTTTGGTGGTGAGAGGGGTTCTTATTGTGTAAACACTATGAGGTGAATTTCTTTCTCTGCCAGGAGTAGCTAAAAGAAAAGCAAACAAATAGACAAATAAAAGTATAACAGTTTAAAATACTGGTGGTAAAATTTACAAGAGTAAAATTAGAAATAACTATTTCTAAAGTTAGAAATAAGCTTCCTTGCTCTGTTAATTAACAATGCCAACTACTTCCTGGATCTGGTAAGGAGGGATGTAATCTTTGTTATCCCATTGAAAAGGACACCTGATAATACCTTATATGTCTGTAGTTAATATACTACAAATGTTCTTTTCACATTTCACTGTAAATTGTATTAGTTGGTTTTATATTTCATTTTAACCTCGAAGCAACCTTTTTAGTAGATAGGACTGGGTCTTTTATGTTTGTTTTATAGGTTAGGAAATTGAGAATTTTCCTCATAGCTGTTAATGGCAAAACCGGAACTTGAACCTTAATCTCCTGATACAAAATGTTTGATTTCTTTCCATGATCTCACATTACTTAAGACAGTATGGTATAATGTCTGAAGGCGAGCAGTTCCTATTATATGGAAAGAGATTGAGAGTTAATTTTTAAAACTGCCCTTCCATCTCTGAAAGGTTTATAAGAGGAAGCCGCAAGCTGGGAATGCTTCATTTATCTTATCTTTTGACATGGAAGAAGATATATTTTGGAATTCCCTAAAGCCCAGGAAGTCTACTGTGTGCTGGCAGAGCTCCCTGCAACTAAAGGCTACATTACATTTGGATGGAAGTGGCAAACTGATTTCTGGAGGCCTGGAGCCATATGCAAGGCAGGATTTCATAAAACATGAAATCAGAGATCAATCAAAAGTAAGACTATTAGGGTTAAGATGTTAAATAAAACCATGTTCCAGGCAGAGTTGACAAAATCTTTCTCTCTGAGTTGGTATGAAGTGAGGAGCTTCTGCAATCATAAAAAAGGGATTTTATTTGATAAGTGGGTAGAAAAGAAGAGAGATCATTTGTTGGTCTAAGCTGGAAGTGTACTGGACTTTTCAAAAGATTTGGTGAAGAGATGCTTTTAAAAGCTCTTACGAGCTCAGCCTTCACTACTGGTAATTTCAAACAAAGCAGGAGGTCGGAGCATTAATGCTATTTTCCTTCCTTTGTCTGTAGCCCCCTTAGCTAACCACTGATACAGGACAGCCTGGAGCAGACTTGAGAAACCCCTATGGTGAAAACACATCAATGTCAGCTTTTAAACTGGGAGCTTGTTGTCAGCTTGAACTAATTTTTCCAGTTTCTTCCCTGCATTACCTTTTCCTAACCACATTGAAAAGGAGATAATGTCCATGATTGAGCTCCAAAGATATGCTATTTTGTCTGGGTTGTTACCATGAATCTGTCATTTCTTACTCATGATGAATTCTATATACACAATGGTTGGGATCCTTAGAAGCACATCTTGAGATAAGGATTCATTTGCAAGAGATTCAGGAAGTAGGTCCTTTCAGGAGTCACTCTTAGGGAGGAGCGGAGCAGGATAAGGAAAGGGAAGAAGCCAGCAAAGGTGTAATTTTTAGCAAAGTGCTCCTGCGGGGGCCCTCAGTGCTCTGTTCCTAGGGAGCTTTGGCTTGTTTGTTATTCTCCAGAGTCATCCCACCTTCAAGTCACAGAGGAAGGCTTTCTGCTTCCCCACCTCCTGCTCATGGCTAAGTAGGCCCCTCTGAGGTTGCCAACTCCCAGAAACGCCAGCTCCAGTAGCCCACGGGCAGTCCTAGAAGTAAAGTCTTATTGGCAAGTTGGAACAAATGTATTTCAAAGCTAGAGCAGGTAATCACAGAAACAGTAAGTAGGTCCAAAGGGATTTAGACATATCACTGACTATAGACACAACAGTTAGTTTAAAAAAAAAAAAATGGATAGACTTGCATCAGATTTTTATTTTCCCAGATCCCACTAAAAAAAAAAAAAAAAATCTTAACGTTGATTATGAAACAAATGATAATGAACCACCGGGAGTAGAAACAGGCCTTTGAAGAATTGTGCATGGAAAGGGTTGAAGTACTAGGAAAAACAGGGAGAGGGAGGCAGAGTTCACTGTAGCAGTTAAAGTGGCAGCACAATTTACTTCTATAGCACACTAAATATCATCCTTTGGGATAAGTTAACTGTACTTCTAACGTGGCTATTTTAAGATACCTATTACCACTTTTTACCTAAACTCCTCCAATAGGAAAAAGAAAAAAAAAAAATTCAAAACACCAATGACAATTTCAGCTCTTTTAGGAGCAAGCACTGGTGTATTATTCCTTTCCCAGTGACTTTTTGAATAGATATGAGGCTTCGTTGGTCTCCTCTCCTGCATTTTCCTCTGTGATCTGCTTTGCCAACCCCAAATTGGAGAGTGTATTACTAAAGCAGCAGAATTTAATAACAACTTTGTATGTCCAATAATCATCTCTGCTCGCTGTACAGCTCTTCCCTGCTCCACTGCACTGGTCCGATTAAGAGCATGGTTGAGGGCAGAATACATAAGCAGCTGTTAAGAGTGGGCAAAGTGGAGACTACAGATAAGGTGCTCAAAAAAAAAAGGAAAACTGTATTAAAACTGTAATAGTCAATATATACCAATAACAAAAGATGAATACAAGTCACGTTTGACTTCTGCAATTACAAGAGGTGCTCAAAGTGGTTACCATCAGCGTCCAGACACTTCTGATTATGGCGAACTACTGCTTGAGCAACACTGACCAAAGTGTCCGCTTGTAAACATTTTTTGGGCACACCTGGTGTGTGTGTGTGTGTGTGTGTGTGTGTGTGTGTGTATATATATATATTTATTTATTTATTTATATGGTCAAACCATGAGGCTGGACTTCTGGCAATCAACTGTACAGGTAGATCAATCTTATTCCATTGTGAGAAAGGCTGTGGCATAGTTCATACATCCATAGACTATGACAACTATGTGAATTGCAAGTTGATCCATGAAAAAAGCATGTTGAATATAAAATAACATCTCAAAAAAATCATTACTGGTATGTGAAATTGCATAATAATATTGCAAGAATTGTCAGTTTCCTAAATAAAGGCCTAAAACATGCATTTTGAAATCTTAAAAACAGGCTATTAAAGATGGGACGGTTTCCAGGCTAAGGGTGTCTAAGCTGCTTCTTTCTAGCTGCAGAACCATGGAATACTTGGTGTATGGTCTGGAATATACTTCATCACCTCTCCACCCCAAACCCCAGATCCACTGTTGGTCCTGTCCACTTAGGGTGCATCAAAGGACTCTGTCCTCTGGCTTTGGTTCCGTTGGCCTAGGAGAGGCAGTGGGAGGAGTCAACTAGGTGGGAGGAGAATAAGATGGTCATATTTGTTCCCAGACTCCCTCAGTCCTGAGCTGTGAGGGCAGCTACAGATCACAGGATCTCTCTCTCTCTCTCTGATTTGATAACTGTTCCCTCCCTTTGAACTTTTCAGACTAAGTGCTGCTAATGTGTTCTCCCTGTTGGTAGTCCTGTTTTCCCATGTTCCCAGCTCTAGGGGAGCTTACACATCTCTTGCTTCCTCTGAATCCTGCTCATACCTCTGTAAATAAAACTTAAATAAATTCTCAACTTCCCTACTCGAGCACAATTTCTGGGACATGATCAAAACAGAAAGGCAGAATTTCATCTTTTCTAATGGCAGAATAGTATTCCATTGTGTATATACTCATATACCACACCTTCTTTATCCAATCACTTTGGTTGTTTCCATGTCTTGGCCACCATAAGTGAAGCTGCAATGAACATTGGAGCACATATATCTTTATGGATAAATGTTTTCCGACAACGTGGATTGATCTTGAGATTATTACATTACGCAAAATAAGTCATAGAGAAAAAGTCGAGAACCATATGATTTCACTGATATGTGGGATATAAAACCGAAAGCACAAAGGAACAAGACAAAGAAACAAAAACTCATAGACACAGATAATAGTTTAGTGGTTACCAGAGGGTAAGGGAAGAGGGGGGTGGTAGATGAGGATAATGGGATCAAATATATGGTGATGGAAAGAGAACTGACTCTGGGTGGTGAACACACAATGTGATATATAGATGATGTAATACAGAATTGTACACTTGAAACCTATGTAACTTTACTAACCATTGTCACCCCAATAAACTTTAATTTAAGAAAAAGGCAGAATTGCTTTACCCTAGAAAACATAACTGTTCATAAATCTATAGTCCCCACATAATAACTTATCCTGTAATAAGAACTAGACTATTTGTTAGAAGCAGAGCTGCCCTCAGACCCAGGTAAGTGGGTCCTGCATTCTGTATCCGAAGCTTTAGAAAGCCTCACTTAACCACAAACTCACAAAATGAACTCATTAAAAACATCTGGCTGCCTCTGTCACTTAAAACCCAGTCCTCAGCCCTGGTGTGGCCCTACCTGAAATGTTAAACATCTGCTGTCATGACTAGCAATATTAGGCCCCAAGGATATATTTGTCCACATTTCTGTTACAGCCCCAAGACAAAAAGTAGTGCCTCCGAACCTTTGAGGGTTTGGAGTTGTGCTTCTGCTAACGTGGAAGATACATTGATTTAGGATGCAGGAAGGATTCAAGCGGTGGAACCACATAGGTAAAGGGGAAAAAAAAGCTAACTTATCAAATCCTTATTCTCAAATGTGAATATAGTAATTTCTTGCATAGTGAAGTTTCATTTCCTAGTTGTGCAGAGTAACTGTTTTCTTTTTTCTCTTCCTGTTCTTATTTGTAGTTCTGTACTTAATTATAAATTATTATGCAGTAACCCCAAAAGTTGCACATAGTGGCAAAAGAAACAGTCATGACACTAAATAATTCACATTTCTTTTAAATTTATCTATGTCTAGGTCAAGACTTAACATGCTTAAAGCTATTGACAAATAAACATTGAAAACTGGAATTTAAAATACTATTTTTATAAAAAAATATGTGCTAAAATGAATTGACATTTTAAAAATAAATAATCAACTTTATTTAAATATTTTCTTTAAATTTTGATATTTATTTATAATTCATATTTCTTTTTTAGTGTTAATAATTTTAAGTATTTTAGAAGAAAAGATTTTGAAAATAATATTTCAATCTTTAACATTTGTTTTTTGATGAAGAATATATTTAAATGTGTAGCCTTTAATATAATCACATTTTAATTTTTAATTCTTTAGATCTTTTCGATTGCCAAACTTTTTCTGTAAAGGGCCAGATGTTAAACGTTTTGGGGTTTGCAAGCCATATAGTCTTTATTACAACTACTCAGTCCTGCCACTGTATCACAGAAGCAGCCAAAAGCAACAGGTAAATGAATGAGCAAGGCTGTGCTCCAATAAAACTTTATTTACAAAAACAGGCAATCAGCCCACCAGTCTTTGTTCGCTGACCATTGCTTTAGATCATTTTGATAATAGTATAAAAACTATATGAAAATCTAGTTATAATAACATGTTGGTTATTTTGCTTACATTTTATTAAATTAGTATAAATGATTTATCCATTGTCTTTATGTCATTATTTCTCAGAACAGTGTGATCCATCAACAGAACATGGAGACAGGATAATAGTAATTAAATTTGGTCTTTTGATACTTTGGCTACTTTTTAGCCATAAACAAACCACAGTTTTACATGAATTTAACACAATTTTAATGTTTAAAATTATATTTACCAAGACTGACTTAAAGAACATGTTTAATTTAATAGTTTGCTAACTTCATTGATATCTTACAAATATTTAGACACGTGGTATACGAGCCTTCAGTTTTACTCTTGCCCCAGGTGTCAGCCACTTTGGAGGTGGGTCTAGTAAGCCATTTTCGCTCTAGGAGCAACTTTATTAAAAGGCGATGTTTCTACTATACCAGAAATTGCAAACTGACAAGCTTTAAGTTGTGTTCAGTTCACTTGTCTTAGACCTACACAGAGTTTACAAAATATAAAATGAGTTGCAAACTGCTTTTAGGGGAAAAATATAGATAGCTGGCTTCTGAATATTTCAAAATCTGGAAAACTGGATTCCCCTCTAGAGGTCGCAGCAGCTCAGATTTGTCAGGCTATATCCTCTCCAGTTTGTCCCAATCTCCATCATCACCAGTGATGCCCCCAAGCCAACCAGCCCACTTCTCCACTCATAATACTAGCCTGACTTTTGTAGCATTTGGTTTTTGAAACTATACCAGACCATTGGAAACTGGCTCTTTTCTAATTTGTATCCTCATTGCAGTAATTGTCCCTACCCAAAACAAAACAAACAAACAAACAAACAAAACCCACCAATTATACAACAAAACAATAATGCGATTCCTTTTCCTTCTAAGCACCTTTCGTCTTTTGGTTCTTCCCTAGGACATGAAGCTGTTGATACTGCTCAGATTGTTCCCTGCTCCTTACCTCTAATTAACAGAGGGAAAGAGAGAGAGAGCAACACAGTTTGCACCAATTTTTCACATTTTCCAAAACAATACCGCAGCTCAGTCACTACAGAACCATGATCAGGAGCAGCTATGTAGTAAGTGGTCCGGCTTCTGACAATATAACTATGATAAAATGATGTTACCTAATATTCATGTCACCTACTAATACATGAAGGAGAATAAACCATTGTTTCTGTTAAAAACACGCTAAGAGAAAAAAGGAACTTTAATAATTTAACTGAGTCTTTGCTAACAGTGATAAGTTCACAAAAGGAAACATATAGCTACTAAGAAGAACTTGGCTAAGCAATGAACCCTTCTCTTTTTCCCAGCAAGGCTCACAGAGGAACGATTTGGAATTAAAGAGATAAAGAATAGGAATTAACTGCTCTTCTGCATAGTACTACAGTATCATCCCTGGTGACCCAACCCAGACCACTGCTTTAAAAATTAAGTTAGGAAATTTTTTCTTACTTATTGGTTTAGTCGTGTGTGTGTGTGTGTGTGTGTGTATTTTGTGCATTTTATATTGTGACTATATATGAATACACACACACACACTTAAAAATTTTGGAAAAATATTTTCACAGAACAATAACATAAACTGCTGTTATACTGCATGTGGTAAACACTGACACTGTCTATTCTTTCTCAGGCTTGTGTGAAAAAAATGCTGATAGCATTTAATTCCTTTAAACAATCTCCTCTAAACTAAGCATTCTCAATGGGAATGATACTGTCCCTACGGGGTAAAAATGGGTTGTTGGAGGCAAAGGAAACTTAGTATAATGATTTGTGCCCCTCCAAAAATTCATAGTACATAAATACATGTACAGTATGCCTGTGGTATCAACATTTCCTGGAGGTGAGGTGTTAGGAAAATAATGTTTGAAAAGTCTCCTTGGGGTCAACTGAAAAAAAATTGAGAAACACTGCAAAGCTGACCTGCAATTTGAAAAACAGTTTTAAAATATATATTTTTAAACACTATGCTTAAAAATTCAGAACAAAGCAACTATGCCTACAATTCACATTGTTAGAGAGAAAGCAAACAAGACCAAATGTATAGAGAGAACGCAGACACATTGAACATTGATTCAAGATCCAGAATCCCCCAGTCCTAATCCCACCTTTTTCTATGGGATTTAGGATGCCAGCTACCTTTCTGAAACTGCAACTCTCCTCCTCCCTTCATTTTCTCAGGATTAAACAAATTCCCTCCCAAGAAAACAAAATCCCAGCTCCAGCTTTTCTGGAAGAAGAGAAGACAGGAAATTGTTATAATCAAGTTTGAATTTCTTAATGGGGCTGATTTTGGGAACCAAAAGTGATCATAAAAGTGTGGGATCTGCCCTAGATATCATCATTTAGGGAAAGAAAAGGAGGCCAGTGCAACATGTGTAAGTCAGCAATCAGGGAGAAACGCACCTCTTTAGTGTTGGTGATGGAAAGAGAACTAACTGACTCTGGGCGGTGAACACACAATGTGATATAGAGATTATGTATTACAGAATTGTACACCTGGAATCTATGTAACTTTGCTAACGATTGTCACCCCAATAAACTTTAATTAAACCAAAAATGAGTTAAGACTCCTTACTTAATACATCGATTACATTTGTCAACGTTTTTTTTCCCAGCTTCCTTGTTCCTATTACCCATTCTTCTCTTTTTTTGCCTATATTTCCATTGCTGGACCCCCTCCATGGTATACAAAAAACAGTATTACTAAGCCTCTCATATTAGAAAGAGGAAATGCTTAAACAATATTTCTTTTTACCTCAAGTCTAATATCTAAAAATGTGTCGAAATCGTTTTCACATTTATCAAGCAAACTTGGATATACCATGTTTCCCTGAAAATAAGACTTAGCCAGACAATCTGCTCTAATGCATCTTTGGAGCAAAAATTAATATAAGATCCGGTCTTATTTTACTATAAGACCCGATATAATATAATATAATATAATATAATATAATATAATATAATATAATAAATATGATATAATATAATACCGGGTCTTATATTAAGTTTTGCTCCAAAAGACACATTCGAGCTGATTGTCCAGCTAGGTCTTATTTTCGGGGGAAACAGCGTACTTAAAATTCACTGAAAGAAATGACACCAAAATTTGCCGTAATATCTGCATATAACTGCACTTTACAGTGATAATGTGCATACTCTCAGCTACTAGGAATCTGTAATTGCCACAACAGCCAAATAGTATCTGAGCAAGGGCGGAAAAGGTAATGTGCACCCCAGTTTCCCCTATCCATATGTTGATTAAGCTATTTAAAGCTCTCGTCACAAAATGGAAATGTTTGTTAGCATTTTAGTCAATGCAATCTCTGTTAGAAGCATGATATGGTTCATATGCCCCTTCTGAACCGAGAAGCAAGGAAAATGCAGTCAAATTGTATCATGCATCTGTTGTGTTCTTAGGATGGCAAAAATGCTGAGGTGTAGAGATGGACAAAGTGCCAAATCACTATCGCAAGTGGGGTGGAGGTGGGGAGACAAAGCAGAAAGCTGCTTCTATCAGAAAAACATGTATTTTGGAAGGGTGGCAATTTTTTTTTTTTTTAATCAGAGGATATAGGGACAACTTGAAATGATAACCTGCAATGAGCAGACCATTTCCTGTGAAACGCATTTCTCTGACTCTTGTTTCAGATTTTAGTACTTTGTGATCTCATATTGACATTTTGAAGTATTCAAATTAATTTATGATTCTCTAAAACTAATATTTTATTGTCACTTTTAAAAATGGCATCTGACATCTAGATCCAAGATAATGAAAAGTCTGTTTTTCACACTATCATTACAGATATTTTTATTCAGGACACTGGTTCATTTGGTAATGGTACAGTATGATTTATAACAAAGTCCTGTGTAAAGATTTTTTCAGAAATTCATGAATTTCCTACCACTCTGTAAGTGTTATTCAAAATGGGAGCTGGGGACTTGAATTTAGGCAAATAAACAATCTTACACATAAAGTCCCCATTGAACACTCCGTGGAGAGTACACAAAATATTATTGTCACAATATCATTATTATTTATCAAATGAGCCCTCAAGATTTTCTTTAAGTCATCAATATATAGTTTCCTTTATGTATTTTCTTCTGTGCCTTTTATTGTTTGAAATGTGTGACTCACCAATTCAGGGCAAATAACAAGTTAGAAGGGAAGATAATCCAAATAACTAAATTTGCTTTAGGCTGGAAACCTCTTGTAACATAAAGTTACATCTAATGGAAGATCTTTATTTGCATCATGATACTGTCTTTAGGTGTCCTCTGTGTAAATTTTAATAATATAGGTTCTTTTTAATTTTTGAACAAGTTAACTTTTTCTCACTGGCACAGAGTTATCCTTTTATGCTTATAATTCACTTTAAAGGAAGAGTTCCTGATACCAGGATATGCTAGCTATAGCTGCACAGACACTTTCCAGAAGCTTTGGAAACAGATCATCACTTTTCAACTAGTTTGGTTAGCAAAGTAAGCTAAAACTATTGGGCGCTATTGGAATAGCTGTAATTTTTGCGATAATTTAACTCTGGGGAGTATTGACACTTTCTACCTATTAATCTGATTTGAACATTTGCCACTCTAGACTTATTGGAGCAGATGGTAACAGCCTCCTAATTATACAATAGAATCTATTCTATTCTTTTTCTTTTGCAATTTCAGGTTGCTTTGGCCTGAAGAATG
This sequence comes from Rhinolophus sinicus, assembly GCF_036562045.2. NCBI lineage: Eukaryota > Metazoa > Chordata > Mammalia > Chiroptera > Rhinolophidae > Rhinolophus > Rhinolophus sinicus. The sequence goes on along the minus strand of NC_133758.1, from coordinate 35,936,621 downwards.
ATGAAATGTAGGCACACTTTTGGTTTTAATTCTTTAAAACAATCTCATTTTCCTGTCTAATTGAAGTTTTTCCTTTCTTGGCTTAGTCTGTAATATATCGTCTTGTATCCTAATAGTGTATTCTGGCTTGTCTGGACAATACTGCAATAAATTGTGATGGCTGACAGAGCATTAAGTCAATTTCAATAAATTATGAGAAACTTCATTCTGCCAGCTATGCAAAAAACAACAACAACAACAACAACAACAAAAACTTGACTCCTCAATAAAAGGCAATAATAGGAGGAGCTTTAAAAATGCATCTCTAAAATTTAAATGTTAGTCACATTTTTTTCCTAGTAAATTGTTCTACGTAAGGAAGAGAATTGAATAAACATTTTTTGAAACTCTATTATGATAGAATTTATCTCTTTATAAGGTCCTTGAAACTGAGTTTATTCAATGTTTTAAGATATACATTTTTTTTAAGTTGTTTAACAAGTGAAAGGTGCTAAAACATGTGAAATTGATCATTACTAATAATTTATCATTGTCCATGTCAGGTATTTGGTCTCCTGCCAATAAAAGGTTACAATTTACTCAAAGCTATGTTGAGAGCTCATCTCTCAGTATCATGTGTATTTTACATGGTATTTAGAAGGGTGTTTTTACATAGTTGTGGTGATCATATAATTTATCACCCAAACTAGAAACTTTGAGAAGGAAAGGTCGTTCCATTTAAATGTGAAGTCTCTACCTCAAGTGAAAGCCAGCACCGCCGAATCAAAGAAGTATGTATTTTCCCTATGTGTCGTAGATGCCAAACACAATTAAAAAACATATATATGTTGCAGATTGTGACAATTGTCTCCAATGAGCACTTTCTTTTTTTGTTTTTTAAATTTTTATTTCTTTAAGTGTATTTTTCCAGGACCCATTAGCTCCAAGTCAAGTCGTTTCAATGTACTTGTGGAGGGTGAAGCTCACAGTGGCCCATGTGGGGATCGAACCAGCAAACTTGTTAAGAGCACTGTGCTCTAACCAACTGAGCTATCCTGCTGTCCCTCCAATGAGCACTTCCAATTATTATTTTTCAAACTTTTTAAAATAAACCCACTACTTAGTGTGCTGGAAGAAGGAAGAATATGTTTTATATAATTTTTTTAACTTCTTTTTTAAGTTGCTTTAAGTTAACCTTCTTTTACCCTTTGTAATTCCACTTTCTCCTTTTTCCCCCATTCCTTCTCTTTGTGAAATTCAAGCTTAGTAATGGCAGATTGGGGTAGAACATACGTTTGGCAACTGAAACTATGAGAGAAGGTGAAAGGTGTGGTCTGAGCATATCTGAAAGGAGATGGGCTTGTCCCTGGGTAGCTGTGTCCTTGCGGTGTGGGATAGGAATGGGGACCAAGGCAACCAACTTCTCTATATAGAAACTTCCAAATAATTTCTCCCTTTCCTTTTCCAGCTACAGCTTCGCTTATGCTCCATGTGTTATCTGGTGAATCCAAGACAGGGGCTTTCTAGGGAGCTGAGGAATAAAATCTGTATGTCCACCAAAAATCTTTAAATTAAAGCTTCCTTCCTTTCACTGAATTGATTGTCTATCAATCTTCTTTCTATCCTTCAGAAATGTGTTGAAGTACCTCATCTGTTCCTCTCTTGTTCATATCTCTCAGTTTCTATGGGTGTATACTTTTAAAAAATTCTATATTTTTATTAACTTAGAGATTTTGAAGAAAAGAGCCAAACAATTGCATATTTATCCCATTTTCTTCAACGTAAATCTTTCAGAATGATAGTTTCAAAGGTTAAATTTGATGATGCTATTTTTCTTTGCCCAAACTTTTATTATTGCCTTTAAAGCCCTAAATAATCTAGCTTTTGAATTCTCTTCATTCTCATCTTGAACCTCTTATCTTTCATTCTCTTTGCCCCTACCTCCACACACGTGTGTTCTTTTTTGTTCCTTTTATGTGTTATGCTATTTTGTCAATAGGCCTCATTCCCTGTGAAGAAAGCTCTTCTTACCTCTTTCCATCTTTGAGTTACCACATTTTATTTATTTTTTGTTGTTGAGGAGGGAGGGATTATGGGAATGTGAGATTATTTTGTAATTTAAATTTTTATTGAAATAATTGTAGATTTATATGCAGTTGTGAGAAACAATACAGAGATCGTTTGTGCCCTTTCTCTACTTCTTCCCAGTTGCAACATTTTGCAAACTACAGTACAATATCACAACCGGGATACTGACATTGGTAAGTCCATCTATCTTATGAGTAGTTCCCAAGTTTCACTTATACTCATTTGTGTGTATATTTAACTCTATACAATTTTATTACATGTGTGTGTTTACATGTGAACCACCCCAGATAAGATACCGAATATTTCTGTCAACACAAGGATACTTTGTGCTGCCTTTTTATAACACAGCCACCTCTCTCCTATCCACTGGCAACCACAAAATACCTTTAATATCTAAAATTTCATCATTTCAAAAATACATAAATAGAATCACATAGTACCCAACCTTTTGGGAACGACTTATTCACTCAGCTCAATTCCTTGGAGATTCATCCAAATTGTGACATATATCAAATTATTTGTTCCTTTTTATTGCCGAGAAGTCTTTATTACTGATACATACGCATGTACTACAATTTGTTTACACATTCACCTGTCACACTACATCTGGCCTGTCCCACGTTTTGGCTCTCATAAATAACGCTACTGTGAACATTTATGTACAGGTTTTTATGTGATCACCCTTAACTCTTCTTCTAGTTAACACTTATCTCAGGGAATGACGGTTGTAATTTTACACATACGTGTGTGTCATGATTCAATTACAATTACTGTGTTCTACTGGACTTTAAGCTCCACAGGAGCAGGAATTGTGTCCGTTTTTTGTTTTTTCTTCAATTGTTTTCCCAATGCCTAGGAGAGTGTCTGGCACATAGATATTTGGGAAATAAATTGTTGACTGCATGAATAATGATAGATAATATGTACATATTTCTTATCTAGTCTAATAATGTTCCTAAAATTTATGAATTTATAAATCTTGTATAGATGAAGAAAATTAGGTAAAGTAATTTATCAAAATTACTCTTTGAGAAAGTAGGCAAGGTAGAGTTCAAACACATTTCTGATTTCACAACTCTTACTCTTTCTACTGTACTAGCCTTTTTCTCACAGCTATGAAATCATTTCTACTTTTCTCTGATGGAGCAATTTAGTTGCGACCACAGAGACACAGCTGTGACAAAATACTACATTCAATTGATAACCTAACACAATGATATGATGAAACAAAAACTAACCCCACTGCCTTTTGTTTTGTGATAGACTATATGAAGAAAGCGGACATGGCTGCTATGTAATTTGCAGTTTGCAGGTGTGGGAATCTCTATTTCATAAAACACAAATAAGCCTGGACATATTTGGTAATTACTGTTGTTAATACAGAGTAATTGCACAGCTATTTCTTTCTTACAAATTATATGGTAGTTACACTTGGAATTACCATAGAAAGTAAAAAAAACTTCTAGTTGCCAGTAAATGATTGCTTTATAATTACAAAATAATTACATAGTTATTTTGGCTTAGAAGTATAAAGCATTGTATAAAATCCGTGTACTTTGCTGCCAGAGAGCTGCCAAGGTTCAAGGCCATCAATCCTTTTAGGAATGGCCCTTAGAACATTCTATAATTGTCAAAAACTTTAACTTTTCAGGGAAGAAAAAAAATGTGTCACAAGAGAGATAGCCTTCCCTCATTAGATTAGAATTTTCAGTGACCCCAAAGCTATGAAACTGTAAAAATTAACAGTAATGGTAGTAGCAGACTATTTTCCCTACCCGTGATGAGACCTGGTTGGGTGGATTTATTCACGAAGAAGCCAGTTAATTTAGCAAAGTTTTTATGCATTTACATGTGTCACAGAGTCAATGAGCTACATGGAAATTTGTGAGAGTTATTAACTTACTCAACTTTCCAGTTATTGAAAGTGTTGACTTTAGTATGTCTGTCTGTTTATATCATATTTTGTGATCTCATAATTTTTCACTCCTTATACTATTACAACATTATATCATGTGAATGTTAGACTATCGTGTACAGATTGATTATTACTCATGATGCCAATTCTGCCTCACTGGATATTTGAAATTAAAAAAAAAATTAAGGATCTAAGATGAAACAAACAGAGGTGTAGTTTTAAGTTATGGAATTAAAAACCTAGAGCAAATAATTTCAAGGCTTAACATAGTCATTAGCATTTTTAAAAGATAAACACATTTATTTACTAACCAAAGAGATGATCCTAATTAAACCACCACTTCAAATAGTTGCATGTAAAATGTTTGTGATGAAGATAACTGAATACTGTAATAAAAACAAACAAACAAAAATCATGTAGAGATTTGCTCATTGAACTCAGCCTGTTTATCTTTATAGCTAATTCCTGTCCAGAAGGATGATGGAATTTTTACTCTACTTTTTCATAGACCAGAATACAGGTGACATTGTTCATGACACATTCCACCACTAATTTCCCATCTTCTAATTTTCTTGTGATTGTTCTTTCCTTCCCATCCCATTCCTGATGTTGAACCAAAGCACCAATTATAATGTTGCAAACAGTCTGCGTTTTTCTGCCATCACCTGGAGTTTCTTCAAACTTCTCTCCCAGGTACATGAAACTGTGTTGTGTTCAACATGCTCTCAGTTTTTATGGTGAGGTGTTTGCCATCAGAAGTGATGACACAATGTGGTTTGGCCATGGCACCCATTTTTCGCAGAGCCATTCCTACTATTACTTCCTTCATGGACTCATTAAAGCCTTTGATCCAGGCTAAGCGCCATGTTCCAACCAGCTGCTGAAGGGGCAGGAGGAGCAAAGTGCTGTTTGGGGAGATTGGCAGGCTTCATTTGCATTTCTAATTACTTCTGTATTGATAAGATGTAATGCTTTAATATAGCAAAGAGTAAACAAAAATAACTTTTTAAATCTGATTTCTTTTTCTCTAATAAAAACAGATAATGCTGAAACACTGGAGATTAGTAATTAAAAAAATTCAATGTGGAATTCCTGTGGCAGGCATAATTGAGTAACTAGTATAAGACATTGCTCCATTGTAAATAGGTTTTATTTTATTTTTTTAATGTATAAGGTATCTAAATTTTCAGACATTAGCAACAAGCATTACCTGGCTGTGTTTCTTGAGGGAAGGAAACATCATGAAGTAAGCTCCACTTCCCATCAACTTTCTGCCTGAACAACTTTGTACACTTCAGCGTAGAGAAGAGGCATCAAAATAGAGAGCAACAATCTTGCTGGACAGAAGGAACAGAGATCAAAAATCAGAGTTGTTGTGATAACTGTTATTTTCAAGGTAGGATGCTTAAAAGGAGGATACAGCCTAGAGAAGAACTCCAACAAAAATGCTTTGGGCCCCTTTGGATTTTGGGTTAGAATCTATAGGCATTGGCAGAGAACAACTAACTTCTGTGGACTGAAAGAAGATTCCAGACTTCATGTAGTACTAGAAGACATTACAGTTCCAACCAATCAGAGTGGTGAAATGATGCTGAATATTCTAGGTATTTGGTAGAGTATCTAGAAGAGCCACAGTTAGCTTGTAGAGAAAATACTTCTTCTAGACCACCCCCTCTAAAGTCTAAAAACAATACCCCACAAGATAAAACAAATATACTGGTAAATTTACTGCTTTCCAGTAGAAAATGAAACACTTTCTAAGGGAAATTAAAATCCACATACTCCACAATGTAGTGTGCACAATGTCCATGTTATAGTAAATTAAAATATGTAGAATTAAGAAAATGAGGCCCATAGCAAGAACTTCCATTCCAGGACTTAAAGCAAAAGTTGGGTGCAAAAAATGAATGTTTTTTCTAAAAAAAAATGAAAATTATATCAAAAAAGGAGATTCTGGAACAGAAATATTCAATTTCTGAAATATAAATAATACTAAATAGGCTTAATAGGAGTTTTGACATTGCAAAAAAATAGGTAAGTGAGCTGAAAAAGAGTCAAGTAAATTATTAAGACTGAAGCACACATAGGGAAAGAAGATGGGGGAATCTCGCAGCAAACTTTAAAACAACATCAAGAAGTCTAACATATAATTAACTGGAGTAAAGAAAGATTTCAGCAGAACAAAACATTTTAAAGAATAATAGCAAAATATTTTCTAACTTGTTTGAAAAATTATCTAACAAGTTCAACAAACAATCAGGAAGAAAAAAGAAAAAGAAAAATAACACCCAGGATATGATAATCAATTGCTAAAAAGCAAAAGTTTTCAAATACATTGTATATGGGAAAATTATAATGGATTTTTTTGACTAGTTATCTGAAACAATGCAAGCCAAGAGACAATGGGACCATATTTCTTAAATGATGAATGAGGAAATCAAAATATAGTCAACTTAGAATTCTATATCCTTCATAAATGTCATTCAAAATATCCTTCAAAATATTATGTAAAAATCTGCAAAAGTATCTTCCAAAAATTTCATTGGAATTAAAATATTTGCAGAGGAGCAGCAGGAAATTTGTATGACAATAAATGTTAATAAAGGTTCTTCATTTTAAAGAAAATAATGCTAGATAGAAACTGAGTCATACAAAGGAATGAAGAACATCAGAAATTTTAAAGAAATGGGTAAATATATTTTAAAGTTTTTTTCTTGTATCTTTAAAAAAAATAATTGTTTTTAAAACTAAAGTGATATTAATGTATTTGTAGGGTTACAACATATTTAAGAAATATAAATGAGAAAAATAATACCAAATGTGGGAGGGAATAAATAGAAAGATTCTATTGTAAGATTGGTATGTTACATGTGAAGCAGTATTAATTTATTATTAGCTGTAATGACTTAAGGAGGAATGTCGTAAACCCTAGAGCAACCACTATAAGACCTAAAAGGGACATAATTAAATACTAATGATCCTTAATTATGCCAAAAGATGATAGGAAAGGAGAAAAAGGAAAGCAAATATTAAATGGGGCAAGGAGGAAACAAGTAAGATAGTAGACTTACATTCAACCATATCCATATTTACAGTAAATGTAAATAGTATATTTCAATGAAAAGGAGATTTTCATCTTGGATTTTATAAAAACAAGACCTGCTTTATGGTGTTTATCAGATATACACTTGAAATACGAAGAAAAAGACTGGTTTTATGTAAAACACTAATATGCAAACACTAATATGAAAAAATAGATTGTTTCTATTAACATCAGATAAAGAACACTTCAAGACAAGGCATATAACCAGAGAAAAACATAAATATTCCATAATGACAAATGAGTTAATCCTTCAAGAAGACATAACATACTTAAGTGTGTACACATCATATAACTGAGCATTAACAGACAGGAGTGACAGAAGAAACAGAAAAATAGACAAACACAATTAAATTTTAAGATTTCAAGATTCAATTGACAAAACTATCAATAAACTTAACCTAATTCACATACAGAATGCCTCACCCAATGACTCATGGAGTCCACAGTATTTTTATTTGGCGCACTTACCATGGTGCACCACACCAGGAATAATTTTCAATAAATCTCAAAGAATTAAAATAACTCAGAGAATATTCTCTAGCTAGAGCAGAACTAAATTAGGAATCAATATCAAAAAGATAGCTCATAAATGTCCAAATATTTATAAATTGAGCCACCTACTTATAAATCTCATATGACTCAAATTAAAAAACAAAACAAAACAGGAAAATTAGAAAATATTTTGAACTAAATAATAATAACAAATAGAAATAGAATTTGTGAGATGTAGCCAAAGGAATGGTTAGAATTACGAACATTTATGATACTATGATATATCAGAAAGAAAAAAAGTAAAGGATGGTTCAAAATAAATTCTGTAAACTTCCATACTAAGAAACTAGAAAAAAATAAGTAAAAAAAAATTTTAATGTGTTGAAGAAGGATATGATTCAGATAAGAGCAGGATAAAGTAAAATAGAAAATAGAAAGAGATTATTAACAATGCCAAAGTTTGTTTTTGAAGAAATTGATGGAATTGTTAGCAAGATGGATGAGGGGGAAAATGGAGAGAGAAAAAAAAATGATATCTAAATGAAAGAATAGCATTAGAGATCCTGGAGACATTAAAAATATAATAAGTAAATTATCACAAAGAATTTAATGTCAATAAATTCTATAGCTAAGGTAAAATGAACAAATTATTTAGGAAACACAATTTACCAAAACTGATAATATAAAATATAGAAAATCTATCCAAAATTTATAAAAAACTCACTCAACTCAACTCCAAAAAGACAAACAACCCAATTAAAAAATGGGCAGAGGACATGAAGAGACATTTTTCTAAAAAGGACATACAGAAGGCAAACAGACATATGAAAAAATGCTCAACCTCACTAACCATTAAATAAATGCAAATACAAACCACAATGAGATACCACCTCTACCCAGTCAAAATGGCTATCATCAATAAATAACAAACAACAAGTACTGGTGAGGATGTGGAGAAACGGGAACGCTTGTGCACTGTTGGTGGAATTGCAGTTTGGTGCAGCCATTATGGAAAGCAGTATGGAGGTATCTCAAAAATCTGAAAATGGAACTACCTTATGATCCAGCAATTCCACTCCTAGGTATCTATCCGGAGAAATCCAAAACTCTAATTCAAAAAAAATTATGCACCCCTCTGTTTATTGCAGCACTATACACAATAGCCAAGACATGGAAACAACCGAAATACCCACCAGTAAACAACTGGATTAAGAAACTGTGGTACATTTATACAATGGAGTATTGCTCAGCCATAAAGAAGAAAGAAGTCTTACCATTTGCAACAACATGGATGGACCTAGAGAACATTATGCTACGTGAAATAAGTCAGACAGAGAAAGACAAATACCATATGATCTCACTTATATGTGGAATCTAAAGAAAAGAATAAATGAATGAACTAATCAGAAACAGCCTCAGAGACATAGAGGAAAAACTGAGGGTTGCTAGATGGGAGGGGGGGTGGGGATAAGGGGGAAGGTGAGGGGATTAGAAAGCACAGTCAGTAACCACAAGATTGCCATGGGGTTACAAAAGTCAATTTGGGGAATGTAATAAATAATGTTGTAAAGATTCTGTAGTGTATATGATGGACATTTGTCTCGTTAGGGAGACCACCTCAGGGAAGATGTAGATGCCTGATCACTGAACTGTACACCTGAAGCTGAAGCTGAACAATAATGAATGTCAACTACAATTATATATACACATATATATGTGTGTGTATATGTATATATATATATATATATATATATATATATATATATATGTATATATATATATATATATATACATATATATATATATATATATATATGTATATATATATATAAATTTACAAGAAGTGGAGTACAGCATTAGGAATAGAGACAGTGGAAATGTAATGGCTGTGTGAGATGTCAGAGGGATAGTGGATGGGAGGAGGGGGGTTGACACTGTGTGAGGGATATAAATGATAAATGTCTAACTATTACATTGTTTTGTGCACCTGAAACTAATAAAGTAAAATAAAATACAGAAAATCCTAATAACCATACGCCTACTAAGAAACTGAATTGTTATCAAACCTTTCCCATCAAGTAAAATGTAGCCCAAGACGGTATCACTGGTTAATTTTACCCTATACACACACACACACACACACACACACACACAGAAACGCACACAGACACAAAACATAGACCCAAAGTTACACAAATTCTATCAGGAAATGGAGAAGCCGGAAACATTCATAACTCTTTTTAGGAAGCTAAAATAAAACTCTGGTGCAAAAACCTGACAAAGGCATAAGAAGAAAAGCAAATTACAGATGGATACAGATGAAATATTAGCAAATTGAAGCCATCCATACGCAAAGGGAATAATATATTCCCTACCTCACACTACATATACTAAAATTAATTCATGAGGAATAATTAAATAACCCTACAAGCTTAAATTATATAACTGCTAGAAAAAATAAAATAGGTAAAAATTTGTATGCTTTGTAAATAAGCATAGTTTTCCCTTAGAATGCAGAAATCACTATCTATAAAAGAAAGTAATTAATAATTTGGTATTCATAAAACTTCTGCTTTGTGAAATGTCCTATTAAGACAGTAAATAGCCATGCCATAGGAAAAAAAAAAAAGCTAAACATTTGATAAAGGGCTTGTATACAAAATATATAAAAACTATTATAGTTCAATACTGAAAAGACAATCCATTTAAAAAAAGATGGGCAGAAGACTTGAGTCAGTTAACAAAATAAGCATATAAAAATGCACAAAATAAATCATCAAGGAAAGACAAATTAAAACTACAATGAGATACCACTATACATTCATTTGGGATGTATACAATTTTAAAAGATTAACAACTATAATTGTTATGTGACAACCAAATTTCTCGTGCATTACTGAAGGGAATGCAAAATATAACAACTGCAGTGGAAAACTGTTTAGCAGTTTCTTTAAAGTTAAACGTATACTTAAGCCTTTGAGGCAGCCATGGAGTTGTACCATTCAGATCTCCCTTCATAAAAGAGCTTGTGTTTCATGTGAGAGCAGTGCAATTAGCTGACAGCATCCAGCTACGTCATATTCACGCTCCAACATAGTGTTCAAGCTGAAGTCATGCTTTTGGGTGCTGCTTCCAACCCTGTGCATAAACTGGCCATTTATCTGCAAAACGAGAATCTTGTGATGGGCAGTCTTTGTTCTGAAGCCCTCAGTTGTTCAGCTGAGAATGTCATATCTGCATTGGAGTCTGGGGCTCTCCCTGCCTCATTATGTTTCCTCCTTCCTCTTCTTCAACAGGTGTTAGCTCTGCATCACAGTTTGAAGGCATTTTTGTCTGCCTAAAACTGCTTCTGTCCCTCTTAGCTTTTACAAGCATCACACCCAAATAAAATTCTTGCACTTACTCTGTTTCATTATGGGCTTTCCCAGAGGACCTGAATATCAAGTTACAAGACGTGCAGTACAGCATTAGGGATAGAGACAGTGAAAATGTAATGGCTGTGTGCGATGTCAGAGGGGTAGTAGATGGGGGAGAAGGGTTATCACTGTGTGAGGGATATAAATGATAAATATCTAACTATTAAAAAATAATAATAATCATGTAGAGCTTCCTTGTTGACAAGGAAAGATATGTCATAAAAATAACGAAACGAAAAGTTGAGTCAGAGAGTTTACTTTATTTGCTAGCAAACAAGTTAGCCTGCCATGATTTAATGGATGATGGCAGGAGATAAGAGATTCCTAGTTCAGAGGCAAAGGAATTTATTACTCATGGCACCGCAAGCTGCATGAGTTTTATGTTTGCAAGTGTTCCACTTGCTCTCCACCTATCCCCCAGGTTATGCAGAATGGCTCTCCCACACACAAAAATCTGCCCTCTACTCAGGAGGGTGATACTATCTCCATCTTCCATGGCTACTAATATACAAACATCATTGAAAAGATAGTAGAGACCAAAAGCTGTCTCTGCCTCTACTAACAATATATGCAGAAATGTGAGCATCCCGTGGAGAATTGTCTCTTAAAACTAAATCTAGCAATTATTTTCTTAATATTTTCTCAAAAGAAATAAAAATATTTTTCCAAGTGAAAGGACATATACAAGATTGTTCATAGGAGCTTTGTTCATTATATAACCCAAAACTGTGTGTGTGGGGGAGTTACTCAGTAGGAGAAAAGACCAACAAATCAAATCTTTATACAGAGAAATACTAATCAGCAACAAAAATTAACAAACAACAGATACACAATAACATGGATTGATGTGAAATATATGCTAAAGGGAGGGAGGGAGGGAGAGAGATAGATGGAGAGAAGAAGCAGGAGGAGGAGAAGAAGGAGAAGAATGAGGAGGATGAAGAGGAGAAAGAGGAAGAGGAGGAAGAGGAGGAGGAGGAGGAGAAGAAGAAGAAGAAGAGGAAGAGGAAGAGGAAGAGGAAGAAGAAGAAGAAGAAGAAGAAGAAGAAGAAGAAGAAGAAGAAGAAGAAGAAGAAGAAGAAGAAAGGGAAGAAGGTGGAGGAAGGGGAGGAAGGATAAGAAAAAGAAATGAAACAAAATATTATGGACTGCATGTGTCTACCCACCTCAGATTAATATGTTGAGGCCCTAACCTCCAATGTGATGGTATCTGCTGATGGGCCCTTTGGGAGGTAATAATAGTTGGATGAAAACATGGGAGTGTGTTCTTTACGATGGTATTATAAGAATAAAACATCAGGAATCTTTCTGAGGTAATGGACTGTTCTAAAATTTAATTGAGGTGATGGTCGTGCAACTCTGTACAATTGTTGAAAACTGTTGAATAGTACACTTAAAAATAAAATAAAATAGAAAAGACCTGTCTAAAAAACCAACAAAACAACAAAAGAATAAACATACCCCTCCTCCCTATACACCAAGGGAAAGCCACACAGTGAGAAAGAGGCCATCTGTAAACTAGAAAGGGAGCCTTATCACAACTCGAAAATGCTGGCACTCTGAACTTAGAAGTCCCGCTTCCAGAACTAAGAGAAAATAAGTTTATCTTGTTTAAGACACCCAGTCTATGGTATTTTGTTATGGTAGCAAAAGCAGACTAAGACACAGACAAAAACATTGAGTGATTCTATTTATATGAAATATTTGCACAGTCAAAATATCCTCATGGAAATCAGTAGAATGGTTGTCTCTGATTTGGAGGGTGTAGTAGCATTGCCTAGGAAAGGGTATAAGGAAATTTTCAGGAATAATGGAAATATTCTGTATCTTAATGGGGTGTCGTTAGATGGATAGATGTATGCATTTGTCACAATTCATTTAACTGCACACTAGCTCTGTCCATTTCACTCTATTTAAATTATATCTCAATAAAAAATTAAATATATTCAAAGTTAAATGTATTTTTAGTTAATGTTCAATTTTTCTAAAATATTCCAATTTTATTTCGTTTTCAATTTTGTTTGAACTTTTTTTATTGTTCTGTTAAAATGATTTATTATAGGGTTTACACAAATGCAACACAAATCCCAGAAAGCCTTTTTACAGGCTGATTCCAAAATGTACATGGAAATGCAAAGGACTTAGAATAGATAAAACAATCTTGAAAAATGAAGAATAAAATTGGAGGAGTTACTCTATAGATTTCAATATTTTCTATAAAGCTACAATAATTAGGATAATGTGGTAGAAATCATGGTTTGGCTTCACACCATAACAAATCAGTTTAAACAATAATTAATGAACTAATCATTAAATTTCATTTTTGAGATTTATTTGATGTATTAGTTTAGCACATGTTACATGAAGATTGGCCTAACCATATAAGATGAAAACACAGAACACATTTTAAATATTTAATAATGTGATTTATGGACCCTACCTTTTTAAAAAGTATACACAGATGTTTATGTCGTAGTCTCTTTATTTCTAATTCATTTCTAATTCATTCTCAAATATTACAATTCATTTTTGAAACTTCTTTTTATGATGATAAACAAAGATTCTCAGAGGTATTACAAATATTTAAAAGGAAAATGTATTGCTTCAAAGAGGCCCATTTTCTAGTTCTCAGAACAGACTCATGCTCAGTAAGAAGAAGGAATTTATGTTTTATATTTCTCAATAGTAGATGTTTTCTTAAAATGCTACAAAATCATGTCATGGATCAAATGGTAGTAAGAGATTCAAACACCTAATGTGAAAGATTCAGGATGCTCTATGTGCACATTAAAACAAGCAAATATAAGACAATTTCTATATTACCACCTGCTCTGTCAAAGAATTTTTTATCTTTGTTCAAAGATACCAGTAAACATGACTATTTTTCTAACCTGTGATCTAGAATGCCAAAACAATGTCTATTATTAATTAATTAATTCGCTCATTAAATTAATAATGATTTTAAACACCTCCTATATGCCTGGCACTTTCAGGTGCTGGCTCTATTAATTACATAGAATGCACTCAATAAATGTTGGTTACACTTATGTCTGAATAAATAAAGAGATGCGCACACATGCTTCACCTAGGCTAAAAAGCTAAGCACAGAAACATGGTTAGAACAGAACTTCAAAGGGTACATTACAGTGAATACTTCTATTAGTGGTTATAGTGCCCTTTGATCTCACACTGTACATATAAGCTGAGAAATAATTTTAAAAATATTTTTGTATTCAACTTGATGTCTTAGAGCATTGTGGCTTAAAATTACAAGTTTGTATTTCTTTTTCCATGACTTTTTCTGTTTAACAGTTTCATTGACATTTGTGAACATATACTAAGCTGCACATATTTAAAGTATAAAATGTTGTTAGTTTTAACATATGTATACACCTGTGAAAGCAACACAACAATCAAATTAATGAACATACCCACCATACTCAGAAAGTTCCTCATTACCCTTTGTCACCCTTTCCTTCTTTTTTTCTTCTTCCTGTTCACTCTAACCCCTACTCACACCAGACATAAACATTAACTTAAAATGGATCAATGAACTAAATATCAGAGCTCAAATTATAAAACTCTTGAAAAAAACGTAAGAGTAAATCTCCATAACCTCTGATTTTTCAGTTGATTTGACACCAAAAACACAAGAAACAACAGGAAAAAATGTATTCATTTTCACAGGAAAACCAAAGATCTTAAAACTATATGACTGATTTTTCATTTGTGGTATTTAGACACTAATTTATTTCATAGTTATGCCAAGTAACATTTTCTTTCCCAGTTTAAATCCCAATTACATCAGAGGCGCAGTTAAACTTTGTTTCTTTTCCTACATTAATAGGGTAGAAATAAAGATACTTGGCAATTGATGTCTGGGAGCATATTTGGACTAATTATAAATTGGGATATCGATAAACATTCATCAATATTCTCCCTGGTATCAATAAGCTTCCCTTTAAAGCACAATTTAATTAGTTTGGAGTCAATCATTCTTATATGCAAAAAAGATAGACAATTGCTCTCAGGTAAGCACATTTGTCTACACTTCAGAGCAGGGGTGTCCAAACTTTTTTCAACGTTTTTTACCAAGGGCCATATGCGGTAAAATACACAAACAGCCAGGCCACGTACTTGAGGTGAAGTACATATTGCCTCACCTGGTTTATTTAAGTAAACTAAATATGTTTTTGGAATTTGCTGCGGGCCAATTAACAATGGATTGCAGACCTCAGTTGGCCCGCTGGCCGCAGTTTTGACACCCCTGCTTCAGAGCAATGGCAGTTCAAATTAAATAAATATTTCTACAGCTGTAGGTGTTTACTGGTTAGGATTTAACGGATAGCATTAAGGTAGCACTTTACCTTCTCCATTGGCTCTTTCAGAGTTACAGAAACGCGCTTTTGTGTCTTTGCGGCAGGTGCTTCCTTAGTTACATTCCAACATTTCCCAAGTGGAAGCATAGCCAGAGTGATTTTAGATGTAGGTGTTATTCTGAAATAATTTGGAGGAGATTATAAGATGGGGCCAAATCAATCACTTTATTTATATAGGAGCAAGCATGTAGAAACCAGCTTTTGGTGCTAAGTGTACCTGATTTGAGGAACTATTTTTTATGCACTATCGTTGGGTTTCTGGTCTGGTCCGTATTCTATGTTGAGAACATAGTCAGGATGACCAGTTTAAAGCAGAAGCAATTTTTACAGTTACATTTCTCTTGCTTGAGCATTACTGATGGCTTTAAAAATATTAAATTTAGTTTGAAGATTGTACACAAAAAACTCTCTACCAGAGTAAGTAATAGTGTAAAAATACCAATTACTCAGAAAAGGAAGCATACTGATGTTTTTCTTTGAATTTGGTCTTAGAAGATAGAACTTTATATTTTTCAAACCATATTCAAAAATTTTCTTATTTAATCCTTACAACAGGAATTCTGTAAATGTGAGTGCTTACATGCAAGGAAACTATACAACAGAGTGAGATGGCGGAATATTTTAAAATATCTGATATCAGCCTTTGATGCTTTTGGTTTTTCTTCTAAGAGCAAGGTACACACTCTCCAACCCATAAAACTTACTGATTTTGTTGCTTGTTTGGCCTGGGGCATTAGCAGACTTGTATCGAGATCCATAGAAATGTTCATGCTTTATCTGGCTCCCCTCCTTGATATAAAGAACAAAGTCTTCGTGTGTCTGGAACTCTCATCACACAGAATAGTATCTAGTGTTCAGCAGTTGATTCTACAACTTGTTTTTTTCCACTTTTAATATCTCTTAGAATAGAAAAACACACATCACAAAAAATGGAACCATATTTGAGGCCAAAATTTTTAAAGCTCAGAGGTTAAAAAAAATTTTCTGGATATCAAACAGTTAAGTGGGATATCTATTTCTCTTTGATAATACTGCTTTCTTTAATCACTGGGTCACCATCATTTAATTGGCTTACTGTATACGTGTATATTACTCATAAAAATTATACTCTTAATAAAAAATGATCAAATGCTTCAGACAAAAGGAAGGCCATAATAGTGTATTATCCTGGCATGAAGATGGTCAGCTGACAGCATCGTATTATTTTGTTTTAATTAGTGGCAATACTGCATTAAGTGCTATTTTGTTAAAAGTTAATACTTATGTTTGAATAGTAGGTTTAGGTAGGCAAAACAAAATACTTCACTTAGCCATTAAATCACTTTTGTATTATACACAGCAATATCTTTATACTAAATGTATGTAAACCACTGACTTTCAGAGCTCCAAAAAGATGTACTTTACACTATAACTTAAATACTAATGAAATCAACTGAAAATGACAATCATTAGTCAGCTGTGTCTTAATAGGCTCCCCTGTGGAATGATAGAAAGTGACCAACAGAAATGGATTCTTTCACAGTCTACAGTAAGTGTTTAATATTTTTGTTCAAAGCAAATTTAAATTTGATAGTTAATGCATGGTTGTTTTTTAAAAACAGTTTAGATGGCATGCTTTTGTATTTGCAACTTGCATTTAATTTTCAAACATTATGAGCCTGCGTGTAAAATGTATAAAATAGAAAGTAGTAATCACCAGTGGAGACATGGTAATTATCAAAAAAGCTCAAACCAAATCCTAGTAGGAGTGAAATCTATTCATACATACAACTTGAATCTTGATTTAGAAGCAAATCTGCAGAAATTGGAGAGCAAATATGCTTAATAGTATTATATCCTTCTAGGTTAAGAAATGATTAAAATTGTTGTAGGTATTGATATTGAAAATATTTCTAAAATTTAAAAACTCATGTAATAATTCTATAGCAATTGAATGTATACTCGTACATGTATACATATCACCTATGCATGTTGTTTTGGGAGTGATGTGATATACAAATTTTAAATACAGCTGTTCAAATATATTGAGAACCAGTAAGGACAGAGATAAGGTAAGGAAAACCCTTTTAAAAAATTTTATATATAGCTGTCATCACAGAAAATAAATGAAATTCAAAGTTAATGCAGTGTGTCTTGCTATATAGCTACAAGAGAGTATTCAGTGGGAATACCTCATCTTTGTCATTGTTCAGGAAGTTTAGCTATTAGAATTCAATAAAAAACTTTCACTATGAGTTTGTAAAAAAACAAAAACAAAAACACCTACGTTGTTTTACATAAAGAACCTTGAATTTATTTTATTTCGTACCAAACATCCCATTGTGCGTCCATATATAATTATTTTAATTATATCAATATCCAAATTACTTACTGGGGATCTATAGACGGGTATTTAACTTCCTGTCCAGTGTAGTAATAATAAGTATAGTGATAGATGTATTAATTAGCTTCTGTGGGTCTGTGAATTTTGGAACCTAACAGTGTTATATACCTTTCATACAATATTAGCAATTGGACTTCAGGGAAAAATGTTGTAACATTTTCCCTAATTTTTGCAATATTTTTCCTGGCTTTACAATTAGCTAATATACGAGTGAAATAGTTTAGTTTTACCATTGAAGAGTGAAAAGCAGTGAAGAGTTTTCTCACAATAAAATGGAAATAAACACAAATAGGCAAATAAATAAAAAAGATAAGTAACTTCGATAAAGATATAAACATATTAAGAAGTTTCATAAATTTTAGTTATATATTCTTAAAAATTAAATCATAAGGAGATACTAGTTTAACTATTCATTTATACATATTTTTAATTACTAGTATCCAATTGCTAGGTTGTGTTGAATATGGTATTTAATAAAGAAACACACATATATATGTACATATATATAGAGAGAGGATTGATGACAAGTTTAACTGAGTAGACAATTTTTGGAAAATGATTTTTACTCTTTATCTGCCACTCTTGGGAAGTTTTTTCTGAAATAACAGAGTTATCTATGTGATTGGGTTTCTTACAACATTTTTAAAAACCATTTCTTTATTTTTAAAAGCATTACATTGCAATTTTTATATTGGGCTATAATTTTTTGATGTAAAATGAGGAGGTGGAGGTAAAATGACAGAAAATAATGTTTCATAGGCCAAACTTATATCCAAGCATTTTATCCAGATATGGAAAGTGCTTGCTTGGACCAACTTTCCAAATTCTGCATACTTTGCCTCTATAAGCCACCGCAACACCTCTGAGATCACTAGTAAAAAGCCACATTAATGATGAGAAGGTGTTTTATCCCTTGTGTGTTCTGTTAGGGACAAAAATAATTAACTCAGAGAACAGGTCAGAACAAAACTTTTGACCCCACTGATGCCTTTATCACACAAGGCAAAACTTCCAGTAGCAGTTGAAAATAAGTGGCCTTTGGCACACTTCTGTACTCCTATTCATCCTCCTGAAGATCACAGTTTCCTGCTTTTACTCCTTTCTGAGGAAATTGTGGAGACCTTAAAGTGGTGTGTTTAACACAACGAAGAAGAGACTGGGAAAAGAATGAAAAAACCAAAATCATACAGTATATTACGAGAGGGAGAAAGGAGAGAGGAGACCCCTAGCTCTCTAACACTGGTTAAAGTTAGTAACTTCTCAACTAAATTATATTGTATAGTCTGTCAGTGTTTACTCTGCAGAATCTACATGGAGGGGCTCATGTGTGCAGCTGGTTGTGGTTGTGTCCACATAAGAATGGAAACAGAAATCATATATACAAAGATCCTCAGTGTTGGGAAAATGGCTGTATTAGTAAGTGAAACAAGAAAAATAAGTTATGGAAAATCAGAAGCTTCTCTATCCGTTGGTGTGCATTTCCTGTAGTTCCATTATATAAGTAATCATTTCTCCCTGGGGTTGAAAATGATTGTATTTCATTTATTGTAGGCCTCCTTGGAATCAGCTGGCCTCTGCCCAGGGAAGCTGCCAGCAAAGCAGATAATTGAAAAAAAGTCTACATTGTTGTCACAAAAGATGACAAATTTCAGAAGGAATATTGAAATGTTTGACAAAGTCTCTCTCTTTTTTTCCTCCTCTAATTTGTAGTTCATTCTAGATTTTCTAAAAGGAAAGGGCAAAAACAAAAGTTCTACTTGTTAAGTGTCAGATATATGGGTCGTGTGATGTTGAATTTGAATTCAATTATCACTAATATAAAGTTGCTTGTGAATGTATTAAGAATAACTAATACGTTTTTCTTTTATGAAATAGAAATCTGATAGGAATCAGCATAGTTCAAGTGCCAGATGTTCATTGGCTCTACTGTCTATATTCTGGAAATATCTTAGTGTACCAAAATGTTTTGTTTTCAGCAATTCCCTTTCTGAGTTGGATTTATCTAGAAATGTATGATATGATTTGGTGGTACCTCCATTTCTGAATTGAGCCTGACACCTGAAGAATTAGCTGGGGCTTGGGGCTCTGACGATGGGTGCAAAAGAGGTGAAAAGTCAATGTGAACCTTTATTGATGGGAGGGATACTAAGCATCAACCTTACTTCCTCATCTGACAATTTGCTTGGTGATGACACGAGGAGAGGAGCATACACAGACTTTTTTCTCCCCACACCATGGCAGAAATGATTACAGTGCCTCTATTGCTCATATCAGTGAGCTAAGGGGATATGACCCAGTGAAGCAGATGCCTTAATACCAAAGCAACAGC
Source organism: Rhinolophus sinicus (assembly GCF_036562045.2). Lineage (NCBI taxonomy): Eukaryota > Metazoa > Chordata > Mammalia > Chiroptera > Rhinolophidae > Rhinolophus > Rhinolophus sinicus. Next base: position 35,916,537 of record NC_133758.1, on the reverse strand, counting down.
TACTTTTTTTTGTCACAAGAGTGAAATCTACATTCTAAATCTTCTACATATGTGGCTGTGAACATGCCTATTTCTCCTTCATTTTACTGTCTCTATGGTTTATGCTCGTATGGAAGCTTTCTTTGCTGTTCTCCACCTTTCAATCAATCCTCTGGCACCTTTTTCTAGTGTTAAAACAATTATTAAGTCTAGCTGTTCTGAATTGTTTTTCTTCTCTCCCTCTCCCTTTTAAATATTTCCATTCATGTTTTATCAGTAGAATCAAGTCAGGTGAACCTTAGAAGAAGCAAAAAACCCAAAGAACATTGCCAGATTTACTGCTTGGGAAAGCTCTAACATTAGGCTGCGGACCTCTGTGATATGTATAGTGTAATTGAATAGAGAAGCCACACTGATAATAGTGAGGAAAACACTTACTTCCCCGTGAGTGTATATGTAGTGTGTGTGTGTGTGTGTGTGTGTGTGAAAGAGAGAGAGAGAGAGGGAGGAGAGAGAGAGAGAGAGAGAGAGAGAGAGAGAGAGAGAGAGAGAGAGAGAGGAGAGACAGAGAGAAAAGCAGGCAGTGCATCCTGCAAAGTTGCATCCTTCACTTCACTTCCACAGACTTGCTTCCGTAGTCAACTGCATTACTTCCCCAGGACTGTGAGCCACTTAAATCACAGTTTCATGTCATGATGAAATTGAAAATGGGGAGTTCTGAGGTATAATAGGCAGGTCTGATGAACTTCATGAATTCTCTGAGTAGGTCAGAGCCCTACACTAGGCAGGACTTTGCATTTTCTTTTGCAGTAAATTGCCCTGCACCAGAGTGAGAAATCGTGTCATATTTTATTACTAAACCAGGGAACTCAAATCAAGGATCAATGAAACTTCGAAAAGTATACTTATTAAGAGTTGGCAGCGGCACACAAGGCCACAAGGCTTCAAAAGCTTTACCTTACTTCCTTTGTTTTTCTCAACTTTTTCATTTCAGACTGTCTTTTCACAAAGATTTCATAAATATTAGAAAAGGCAGTTACTAAACCCAGGTGCAAGGATAAAGTTAACTTAAAATTCTCTTTTAAAACAGATTTTAAAAAAAAAATACTTTTTGAAGAACTCCACTTAAATTCCCAATATCCTCATTTTAAGCAGACAAAATGACAATAATTATTTCTAAATAAAATTACAAAGTGTACTTAAAACATTTAAAAACATTTCATAAGCACTACTTAAATACTTCAAAAAATGTCCATGACACTCAATTTTGTGATTTTTCTCTCCTATTTTTGAGTGTTTAATGTAAGTTATGCCCTTATTGATAGATTGTGAAACAGTAATACAGTCCTTTTTGTTGGAATTCCAAAGCTGTTTTGTTTCAGTAATCTAATAGAGCTCAAAATATAAAATACGTAGTGGGCCATTGTTTGCACAATATGCTGATAAACTATGCAAGGCAGTAAGCCTCCTTTAATTTTGTCTAATCTGAATGAGTCCAACCCTATAAGAGTTGATTATTCTTTAAATCTTTTTAAAGAAATACCCAGTTGATTTTGAAAAAAAACTTATGGTCAATTGACACATTGATTCATACATACACATATACACATCCAAATGTTAGAACATACATATCTGCCTATGTTTATTCATTTATTCCCTTGGTCAGAATAAAGTCTTGATTCTCGTACTTACAGATTGCACTATGCAGGAGGAGTGTCAAATACTATCAGTTAAATTAGCAAGGACATTTTCAGGGAAATTGATTTTTGGAGTCTGATCCTTGAAATCACTCATAGTCCTTGTTGCTTTTCAGGAGCCCCATTAATCTTTGTAGAACTCTATTGACATTGGTGGCGGCTGCTTTCACATGCAGTGCTTAGGGCGCATGTGAGCAGAGCACTATTGCCCAGAGATTCAGCTCTAATTCAACAGAACTCACATTAGGCCTTTAAACTAAACAGAAAACGATATGGAAGGGATTTGTAAAGACAAGGGTGTAAATTACAACAATGGTGCTGAACCAGTCCCTGATGAAGCTGGTTTCCGGGAAGAACTTGTTTCTTGAGTTACCTCCCTTGCCATTTTATGCAGCTTGAAATTTAATAAGAGCCATGCCTCAGAGCCAAAGAGGTGCTTCTCATCCACATGCTGTATCCTCTGGTGAATGTGTGTGAGTTTGGAAAGCAGCTAGGACTGAAGTTACAGGTAGGGAAAAAGAAGAAAGTGGACCCAAATCGGCAAATCCCAGCTGTAGAGATAAAAGGAGCTATCCATGAAATTGAAGTTTAAATTACTAAATAAGGTAAAACAATATCAAATGTCACAGTGTGACAATGCTTTATTCCCAAACCCAGGTAGAGGTATACTGGGTCGTCTGAGCCCTAAATTGATAATGATTCCACAAAAAATATCCTTCCCTTCTGAAGGAAAGTCAAAGATAAAAAGTTACTCTGGATTTTCAAGACTCTTAACAATCACTGTAGTTCTCTCACAGGTCAGAAAAATAAAGCTAACATACCTAGAAAGAAGTAAATTTGAAAATTGATGGAATTATTTCTAGAAAGCAAAGGCTGTGGCTAGTTTCCTCTCTGGCTTTTTGCTTTCAAACTCTATCTTTATTATGGCCTCTTTCTTAGATTTAATTCTCGTAGTAGAGCAATTGGAAATCTATTTGTGAATGCAATGCACTCTGACTGACTTTTTCTGTCCATATTGTAATGTGTGCACACAATCTAGATGGTGTAGTTCAGAAATATCAGTGAATTAATGAAAATGTAAGCAATTCCACAGCAAACACTTAAACATAACTGAGGCAGAAGTAATGACTCACACAGTGAATAATAAAACACCATAATGATTAGAGTGATGACATTATTCCAGTGCTTGGGAAATCAGAATAAGTATGTTAAACCTTGAGATACGATCTCTTTCTCCAAAGCAGCATCCTCTTTCGTGTAAAAATGAGAGAAATTAAATATAGACAAACAGATAAAAAGAATTTACTCTGCTTTCAAGGTAATTTATTTTCAGTGCTTGACTTTCTTGGCTTTATTTTATGTATTAAACTCTATAAAAGTTCCCTTGATTAAGTCCCCATAAGCATCTCTGAGTGAAGCTGTCCAAAACATATGTGGATTTGGTCATAAAGTACATTTTATTCCTCGTGTCAAAACAACTACAACAAAAAAAGTCAGGAGGATATCTGAAATCACATAAAACAGACTCAAGGGAAGGAGAGATGTGTTAAAATGTTCTAATATCTGACATAGAGAATAACTGCCTAAGGATGATTCAGACACTTGTACTTGAAATTAGACTGAAAATGATCTCTTTTCAAAAGAGACACACGGGCAGGCTTTACTCTTCATTTTTCCTCTTGGTACACTGATAAAATAGATAGAACAAAACAATGGAATATGCAAATTTACTCACCATTTTGACAACAAAAAAACCGTGTGGATGTTTATGTGAATTATACAGCACTGACACTTCAATGAATGTTGAATAAAAGAAAACGTGGATGAATACTTGCCATTGAAATTTAAAAAAAAATAAAGTTCCATTTTGCACACAGGCAAGACTATTTAAAACAACTTAGACAGTGATCCTTATAAATTTCCACTAGGGCTGGCCCATGATTTTAGTGGACTATGTGATTACCCACATATGTTAGGCTTGGTGCAGACATGACAGCACAGAGCTGTACTGCAGGCAGAAAGGATCTTTAAGTGAGAACTGCAGTCAAAATTAGAATCTTAGATGGATCATAAGGTTTTCCATGAGCTTTCTGATATACAAAATAAGTGTATTTGACTTCATTTAATCCTTATAACAACTGAGTGGGTCAGGTTACACGAGTGGTACTGTCTTCATGGTACCAATGCGGGGGGAGGGGATGAGTTTTGGGGGCGTTATGTGACTTACATAAATAAAGTCAGACCAATTAAGTGTACAAAAGTTTGTCTCAACCTTTTCACTACCCCACTCTTTTTTTCCTTTTCTTTTTAGTGTGTGGGCTTTGTGTTTTGAAACATTTTGTCAACTAAATGAAATAAACATATCAAACAGCCTCCAAATTGGTACCAGGAGTAACTGTGGAATTTCCTTTGTGGTCTTGAACGTGAAACAGCTTGTGTAAACTTCTTACTGTCTCAGGGCATTCTAAGACTCACTGTACCATACCCATCCCACATCCCCCTAGGAGGACAATCTCAGGGCTTATCAGTCATTCACACATTGGTGTCAATTTGACAAGTTTCCTTCTGTGGCTCATGAAGTCTAGACATGATATTTGGATGAAAGTAGAGAGAAATGAAAAATTTCACAACAGCTAGCTGCCTGCTGAAAGACTCCTGGAGTCAGGATGGAGAATGAGGATATTGCATGCTTTACAATTTTTCCCCAGTGCTGACTTTGCTTACATAAAGTAAAAAGCAACAATGAGACAATGGTCATAATTTAATAACTAAAGCAAATGGTTCACTAAAGTTCAGATGGATTATTTTTAGCCTTCCTAATGAACTAATCAAATCGCTGCCTTATTTATATGGTCAAATGATGCACATTTGACTATAAAAATAACTGAACATGGCAGATAGTTTGAACTGTGCCCAGTTACCAACTACATGTTTTTTTGTGGTAACTTCATAAAAGCATCTTGCTATAGACCCACAGTGACAAACTTCTATACAGATGTTAAAAACGTATCAGACTCAACCCTCAAACAAGACATTCTGAAAATGCGGTTTACTTAATAATATGTAGGAAAATTAGGAGGCCTCTGACTAATACAATTCTGGTCACACTATAGAGTTGAGAAATGTAACTCTTAATCGATTACACTTTATGAAATACTGTTATGTCTTATGTTAGCAATTAAATTCACACAATAGAATACCTAATGTTTACAAAAGACGTAGTGCCTGTCTTTTGTTAACTTTATACTTTTTCCATTTTCTTTTGCACTGTTAATACTTTTTGTTTTGCATACCTTTAGCATATCGTGTCTTTCATAATGGGTTGCCATTACAGTCTCATGTAAAATTATCTTTCACCTATTTAGTCATACAAGATGACTTCAGAGTCTCTCAATCTTGCCCTGTTCTTTCATTGACTCTTTAATAGGACCACCCCTCTTCCCTTTAAATCCTTCCTACACTTATCAATTTGATGAATTTCTATTTATCATTTATGATCTTCTTTGCAAAGTCTTTCATTATCTCTCACCTTTCTCTCCACTTCAAGCAGAGGTGGCTATGTTCTTTTCTTTGATCCTGTGATCCTGTGGCATTTTTTGTTTTCTGAGAGAGAGGGAGTGCCTCTATTATGGTCTTTTTCATATTTCATTAGCTGTCTACAAACTTTTCCTCTACCAAACCCAATCTCAGAAAGAAAGAACCATAGTATATTGATTTCTGAATCCCTGGAGTTTATCTCAAAACCTGACACGAAGTAGGTGTTCAATAAATATTTGTTGAATAAATGTCTTGGGTCAGGTTTCCTAGAAGCAGAGCCTGAGACAGGAATTCTTTTGCAATGATTTATTGAGGGGGAGCTCTCAGGAGAAACTATAAGTAAGTGAGGGAAGCAGAATAGGAAGCAGGGAAAGGAACTAAGCAAATATGTGAACAGCTGCGGTTGTGCCTTAGCTGATCCCAGGGAAGCTCTGGAATGTGAGGGACACCCAGAGTTGTCTCTTGAGGCAAGAGGGTTGGCTTTCTGTACCCCATATCATTCTGTTATGAGCTGTGGGCCTGCGGAGGAAAGGCGGAACACAAAAAAATCACAGACATTTCCAAGCAAGTAAGCTCAGTTTTCCCAGCAAGTCTCTGGGAAGGGGTCCAGTTGTGTGAAGTTCGCCATCATAACTCAGAACTATCACAGGGTGGGAGCACCGTCTCAGGAGAGGGGCCCAGATAGGGTTATAACAGTACTGCCTCAAAAAAAAAAATGCAGAGCTATTCTCCAAAATATTATGGATAATGATTCATGTGGAATAGAATAATTAATGTGGAATACTGGAAAGTATTCAAGCTTAGGAGTCAGACACCTGGTTTAAATTCCTGTGTAACTCAGGAGCAGGTCACCGCTTCTCTCTTAGTCTGATCTCTGCTCTGAGCAACAATGATAATAAATTTGTTTCATGTGATTCTGGTACAGATTCGACAAAATACATATGAAAGGAACTTGCAAAGTGCATAGCACAGAGTTAGTGTAGTGTTTTATATATCATTTCATTTTATTAATTTACTACACTCAAAAATCAATGCAGTCCTATGCAAAACACTCTACTCAGATTCTTTGACAATGAGATTCCATTCTCACACGTTAGGAATATTTTTTAAAAGTAGAGTGCATAACAGAGAAGAAGCTAGGCTGATTCTCAGTTTCAGCTCAACCACATCTGACAATCTTAGATAAAGTTTCCTCTTCCTCAAATCACTCTTCATCATTCCTTTAATTTTCTTTCTTCACAGTACTGTACTAGTCATTATTTAAAACGGTCTACGTTTATTACCTCTTTTGTTTTTATTATCTGTTTCTCTCCTCAAGTAACATCTAATCTTTGTAAGGGTAGCTAACTTCTTTCTCATTGAATGCAGCTTCTATGTCATAAAACCATGTCTGCCATATTGCTGATGGTAAATTACTGATTGTCTTACTGCTATTTTAAATTATCTTATCAAAATCTCAAAGTTGTTTTAACTTAAAGGCAGGGCTAAATATGTTCCCACTTAGTAGAGATCAAAGGCCACACCTGCTATAGCTGTGCTGTGACCTGTGTGAGTACACTTCAGTCTCAAGGGGACATGCATGTCACTAGTATTATTCACTTACACCATTAATTATGACAACTCTTAGCTGACTCATATTTCGGATTCCCATTTAAGCAAAGTTTCAGAAGTTCTATGCACTATAAAATATTACTACTAGTCAATGACTATAGTCAAGAGACAAGAAAAAGAGTCATCATATGGTTCTTGAACCAGTATGACATAAAAATGGCACTACATATTTGTATGATATTTCTTATTTTGTCCTGTGAATGTCTCTTTACATAGTTATATGTGGTTTATTCATTTTGTTTTTCAAATTTTTCTGCTGGCCTCTAGTTTGCTTTTTTTCTGAGATCTTTAGGTGTATGTAAACATGAATTTAGACTTTTCTAAATTATGACATAATAAGATGTTGTGGATTCTTAATTTGCTTCATTGTACTTGAAGTTAGATGTGAATAACAATCCCACCCCCATTTTTTTTTCCTATATTGCTTGATGCAGTACATATATCTGAACTTGGAATCCAGGATGAGTAAAGTCTGAAGTATTAGTAATACCAATATCAATCAAGAGAACAAGGAAAGAAGAGGTTGAAGGTTTTATATAATTACACGAAAGCATGCATGAATACCTGAGAAGTTCTGGTGTTGACTTATATTAACCCTGCCCTGGTTACTGATGGGTGCAAATATATCAGTGGTAGCAGATTCTCACTGCTTTGCCTCCTAACTCATCTACTTACTGGTATACCTGCAAACAGTGATTCAACTCTGCCACAGAAGACTGAGAAAATAAACAATTACAGAATAATTGCCCGAGAAATATAGTTTTTCTTTGGTTTTACATGTTAATATATTTTTATAGTAACAAGATATCAAGAGCTGTATTCCCTCTGTACATTTTAATAATAATCTTTTTGGATACAGATGGAAAAATCTGGCAAGCTTCAAACATACTATAGACCACATCAAATGTGATATCATGTATTATCTGGTGGTTTATCAAATATTTGTTGAGAAAACAAAACATAGTCAATGATTTAAGGATTACACATTGAGTTAACTCTACTCTTTCTCAGTTTCACATCTAAATTTGAAATGTGTGTGTTGAAAAACTAGACTCTATTTCATTGAAAAGCTGGAATGTCTGCTGATTCCAAAGTGATGGATGAATTATGTAAAGTATAACTGAGTCCATAATTTCTGGGTTAGAAAATTGTTTCTCCTCATTTACCAAATTAGTTCTCAATGACAATTTAGTGGGTCAAAGGGGCAAAGAAACACCGAAAAAGAAACTGAATGAAAGCTTCCGTAGGCTATCAGAATGAATCAGAAAGGACTTCTTCAGATAAATGCCTTGGACTGTCAATAAAAATGCACCTAATTTTAAAAAATGAATGTTTAATACTGGAATAAAATTGAATTCCCCAGATCCCTGCTAAAAATTTTATTGCATTTTCAAATTAAACAACTTTTCAGGGACTGCTCATATTTAATAGGGTCAATCATATTTAATAATTGAATATGCCCCAAGAAATAAGCAAATAAAGAGCTTATGATTATTATTCTATGTCTACATCACACTGGAAAACTTCAAAATTTGGAATTTAATTTCATCATTTGTTTCCTACAATCCCTTCTTGATTTTGTGGGCTAACAATAGGCATGAAGTTTATCTTGACATTGACTTTACCCAATTATGATAGCAAACTACCAAACAGAACGATTTTGGAACCGTGTAACTGTGGGCTGCAGTGACCATTTGAGTTTCCTCCTGGGTTTGCAAACATCACTTTTTATACCCCAGCTTTAAAGTGTCCTGTGCGCTGATAGTTTGCTAAGTGTCTGAATATTCTTTGCATCTGAAAAAAACAAAAACAAAAATGAAGGCACATGAGATGTGCCATGGTATAAATGTTTTGAGATGATATTTGCAAAGTTCTTTAAATATCAATTTCTATTCTCCAAGTAAAAATTGTAAAACACGATAAAATTTTATAATGTCAAAACAAGTAACTGATGGCTCTTATGAGCAGTGTTAAGTCTGTTGGTCTATGCCAAATAGTACATGTACAGTTTCATACAAATCTGATATTTACATACACATTAAGCACATTATTTTGTAGACCATTCAGCTTTTCTTGCAATAAATTAAAGGTTTTTGTAAAATAATGGTACTTAATTCAATTTTCCTTTTTTTTTTTTTAATAATCATACTCTTCACAACACAAATTGAAAAGAATAAAAAAATAACAGGCATAAGTCCAAGGGGTCACAGCCATGTAATGTTTTTACCTTTAAAATAACTACAAACTAGTTTCTAACGAAGCACATTTCCAACTTATTTTACTTTCCTACAGCCTTTATCAGTTCTCACCTGGATTGAAATAGTTCTTCCCTGTCTAAGGTAATTTTGCAAAGTATTCAGACTGATCATTTATTTTAAGATATACTATTTTCTCTTATTACAAATGCAGCATATATTTTGTTATATGCTTAATAAGTATAGACAAGAACAAAATAAGGAAAATGTACTGTCATCACTTATCACCATAGAAAATCACTATTAATGTTTTATTGCATAACTTTCTTTTATTTTATTTTATTTTTTTCAATTACAGTTAACATACAATATTATTTTAGTTTCAGGTGTACAGCGTAATGATTAGACATGTATACAACTTAATGAGGTGATCACCCCAATAAATCTAATACCCATGTGACATCATACATAGTTTCTACAATATTATTGACAATACTCCTTATGCTATATGCTACACCCCCATGACTATTTTGTAACTGTCAATTTGTATTTCTTAATCTCTTCACTATTTCACCCATCTCCCCAAACCTCTTCTCATCCGGCAACCATCAAAATGTTTTCTGTATCTATTTTTGTTTGTTTGTTTTCTTTGTTCATTTATTTTGTTCTTTGGTTTCCATATATAAGTGAAATTGAATTTGTCTTTCTCTAACTTTCTACACTAGCTTAATATCCTCTAGGTCCATCCATGTTGTGGCAGATTGCAAGATTTCGTCTCTCTTATGGCCAAGTAATATTCCATTGTATGTATGTATGTACTACCTATTCTTTACCATCCATCCTCTGATAGTCACCCAGGTTGCCTCCGTATGTTGGCTACTGGGGATAATGCTGCAATGAACATATGAATGCATATGTCCCTTTAAAGTAGTGTTTTGGTTTTCTTTGGATATATACCAAGAATTGGTACTTCTTTGTTTCATTATAGCCTTTGTTTGAAAGTCTATTTTGTCTGGTATAAGTCTTGCCACTCCAGCTTTTTTTTTTTGTTTATTTACATTTTCATGAAATATCTTTTTCCATCCCTTTGCTTTCAGTCTCTGTGTATGTCTTTTCATCTGAAGTGAGTTTCTTGCAGACAGCATATGTTTTGTTTTGTTTTTTCCTTATCCATCCAGCCACACTATGCCCTTTGACTGGAGCATTTAATCCATTTACATTGAGGGTAATTGTTGATAGGTAGTTATTGTGATTTTCTTACTCATATTTTAAGATCTTTTTTTTCTTAAAGAAGTCCTTTTAACATTTCTATAATATTGGTTTGGGGGCAATGAAGTCCTTTAGCTTTTTCTTGTCTATAATGTTCTTTATCTGTTCTTTGATTCCAAATGATAGTTTTTCTGGGTAGAGCAATCTTGGTTGTAGGTCCTTGCTTTTCATCACTTTGAATATTTTGTGCCAATCTTTTCTGCCCTGCAAATTTCTGTTGAGTAACCAGCTGACAGTAATATGGGTGCTCCCTTGTAACTAACTGCTTTTCTCTTGCTGTTTATAAGATTCTCTCTTTGTCTTTAACTCTTAGCATTTTAATTATGATGCATCTTGGTGTGGGCTTCTTTAGATTCATCATCTTTGGGACTCTCTGTGCTTCCTGGGCTTGTATGTCTATTTCCTTTGCCAGGTTAGAGAAATTTTCCATCATTATTTCTTCAAATAGATTTTAATTCCTTGCTGTCTCTCTTTTTCTGGTACCCCTGCAATGCAAATGTTGGTATACTTCATGTTCCAGAGGCCCCTTAAACTATCCTCATTTTTGGGGGGGATACTTTTTTCTTTTTGCTGTTCTGATTGGTGTTTTCTGCTATCTTATCTTCCAAATTTTTGGTTTGATCCTCTGCTTCTTCAAACCTACAGTTGATTCCGTATAATATTTCTTTATTTCAGTTATTGCATTATCCATTTTTGACTGGTTCTTTTTTATGTTTTGTATTTCAGTTTTTATGTTTCCTATCTCATTTAAGTTCTCACTGAGATCATTGAGCATCGTTACAAACAGTGTTTTGATACCTGTCTCTGGTAGATTGTCTCCATTTTGTTTCATTCTTTTTCTGGAGTTTTGTTCTGGTTTTTTTTTTTTTGGGACATGTTTCTTCATTGCCTCATTTTGGCAGCCTCTCTTATTTGTTTCTATGTATTAAGTAGAGCTGCTATGTCTCTTGGTCTTAGTAGAGTGTCTTTATGTAGTAGGTGTCCTGTGGGACCCAGTGGTTCAGTCTCCCTGGTCATCTGACCAGATGCTCCAGGTTGTCCCTTGTGTAGGTTGTGCATGTCCTCCTGTTGTAGCTGAGCCTTGTTTGTTGTTTACATGTCATTGGGAGAGTTTGACCCTCATGCTGATTAATGGTGAGAACGAGCTTTGAGTACAGTGAAGGAGCTGTTATACAGGGACTAATCCTACTGAGTAGGATGCCCTTTAGTGGGGTTTTGGTGCCTGCCCAGTCTGCCCTTTGGGAATGTCATTTGTGGAGGCAGCTGGGTCTTGCCCTAGCTTGGTCTGAAGCCAGCCATTATGCATGCCAGCTCCAGGTCCTCCTAGGAGGAGCCTCACTGCAGACCAAGTTTAGCCACAGCCTGTGCTCTGCCCAGGGCCAAGATGAATTATCCACAAAGCGATCTGCAAGTGGCCACCACCTATACTGTGCTCAGAGGTGCCTGGGTGATGCCAAACCTCAAATTGAGGCAGGCTGCCAGCAATTGTGGGCTCAGGGCTGCTCAGCAAGAGGTATGGGGCATGCCAAGGCCAGATGCTACTTTTGGGAGGCTTGTGAACCTTTGAGAGATTTTAGGAAAGTCTGCAGCATTAGCGAAGACAGGCCATCTGTATGGGAAAATCACTGGAAGAGGTTTGCTTGCAAGTTGGGTGGTATGGGGTCTCAGGAAATCACCAGGGTGGCATGAATGGTGTAAGCCAGATTGATGGAGACTCAGATATGGTTCCCGCCTAAGTCTGCATGCTGGGAGGGAGGAGGTCTCAACAAGGAACAGTGGCTGCCAGCACTTCTGTCTGGGAGAAAGCTGCCTCTCCTGCCCTTTCCCAGACAATTCAGTTCCCGCACTGGAGCTTGGAGCAAATGAGTCTGTCAATGAATAATCCCTGAGCACGCCCTTTAATTCATCATTTTTGGGGCTCTCTGTGCTTCCTGGGCTTGCATGTCTATTTCTTTTGCCAGGTTAGAGAAGTTTTCCATCATTATTTCTTTAATGGGAACACCTGGAACTCCAGCAGCCTTCCAACTCAGCCACAATCTCCACTGGTTTTCACAACCAGAAGTTATGAGGACTTCTCTTTCTGGCACCAGAACCCCGGGCTGGGTAGCCAGGTGTGGGCCTGGGAACCCTTGCTCCTTAGGTGGAGGACCTCTTCAGGTGAGAGATCCGTCCCAATTTTTAACTGCTACACGGGGATGTGGGACCAGCTCATTCAGTGTCTCCTGCAAACATGGCTTCTTCTGTATTTCTTTAGTTATAGGACTTCTGTTCTGCTAGTCTTCAGGCAATTCTCAATGATGGTTGTTCTGTAGTTTAGTTGTAATTTTGATTTGGTTGGGAGAGGATGCCAACATAGCATTTCCTTACTCCACCATCATGACCAGAATGCCTAACTTTCTCTTGTAAGCACACGTAATTTTAAAAAATGGCATTGTATGGTACATTCTATTTTGTTAATTATCTTTAGCACTTGATGGTCTATTATGGAGGTATTTTCCAATTCAGTTAATGTATTCTATCCTATGGTTGGTAGGTATTGTCACAACTCTGCAATGATCCTAATTGTGACTAAACCATCTTTGAAGGAAGCCTTTTATCAGAACCCAGATCTTATATTCCCTTTTACTTATATTTGTCTGGTACATGTTGTGCTTCTGTGACTTGTGTTTTTTAATATCTGCCCAGGAAATTTTTATTCTCTTCTTTTTTGACTATTAATTTATTTCAATTTATTCTGTATTTTCTTCAGGAATATAGACCATCTGGGTACTGGATCTCTTTTATCACTTCATTATCACATTCTCTCAGGTCTTCTATCATTTTTGTGACCCTTTCTCCGAATCTCAAAAAAAACTTCTCAAACCTGCTTCCTACATCACAGACATTTTTTTTTTTTCACGGTTCATTCTTGCAATGCTATTTCTAATATAATTTGAAATTCTGCTATAACATTTTCACATTTCTTCTTGAACTTTCCCAATCTCTTCATCATTATATCAAAGTGCTTTTTTATGGAAATTATGTGTATCTTTATTCCCTTAGAGCAAGAAACAGATTCCATCTAACTTTTACTTTGTTTCTTATTTAATCTATTTTTAGAAACCATGTACTTTATCCACTTTTTAAATAATGTGTCTTTTTTTATATTATAGAATGGTTTTAATGAGTCCCCTGTTACTTCTTCTCCAATAAAGAAATAATACTTTATACTTTTTCATAAATATTATAAATGCATAATCTTTATGTCTGTTCATTCTATTGGTATCTAATGTTCAGATGTGAAGCCTTATGTTATACCGTAATCTGGGGAAAGGGAGAAGTATCTGAGGTGAATGTTGCCCCAGGAGGGGAAATCCTTCTATGCATAATTTCTTCTCTCAGTTTAAACTACTTTCAGACACCAGCTTTCATCATCTAATTTCTATGCACCTTTGACTCCACTCTCGGTATACAGTATGGTTGTGTTGAGCTTTCTTCAAATTGCTGTTATAAGTTTTATAGGAGGAGAATGTTACTGTACCAGAAGAGCTCTAAAGCATCATGTTACGTTCCATCAAGACAAAAAAGGGACAAATTGTGAAAAACACTTTTACAAAATACCCAGTTCTTTCTGGCTATATGTATGGTCTTCTCAGTATGGAAGTTTATGAATACTGTTGAAGTTCTATTGCTACCCACCTGGAACAGGACAGAAGAAACAATCATTACATCTTTCATGTTTAAAATCTTATAGTTACTCTTCAAATGTATAAATAAATAAGACAATGAAATGAGTGTTCAACTAGATTCTTTTATATTCCACATTAAAATCATGCCATAATTTTTACTTTTCTTTCTCTTTAAAAATTTTCTTGTATAACATTTATTTTTCACCTGTATCTTATGGCTTTCTTTCTTCTAACTGACAATAAAGTAAAATCATCTTGGCCTCAAGTTTCTGATTTTTTTTCTATGTAGATATCTATCAATCTATTTGCCTGTCTATCTATCTTCATAATTTATATATTTATTTATATTTACATATGAGCGTATATAAGTCCTTTTTCTATACTGTATTTATTGTTTTTATAAGAAATGCCTATTCACTTATTTGTTTAAAATATTATTTAATGACTGATTATAAAATATAATTAGTTTAAATCTCCTTTTTACTTTTCAAGGAACATTAAATTTAATTTTTAATTTCCTGAGAACCACAGCAAATAGAAATATATTGTAATTTCTATTTTATTTTATATTATGGTCAATGACAGCATATCAACAATTCAGATAAAAAAAAAAAAACATTTTTAACCTAAATTCTAAAATTATACATCATAATACAGATTTTATTCACTGGCCATTCTTAAACATAATGAACAGTTACATTTAGTTTTGTAAAAAGTATGTAAAGTTAAGACTATTATGCCCCTTAAATTATAATTCACCTTGACGACACTGTGTGATGATTCTAAAGGATCCAAGATAAAATTTATAAGGGATACCAAAACCTGGAGTATAATTTAAGGTTATTTACTGCACAAGAGATGATGTGGCATAAAATTAGATAAACATCCACCAAGATGGCAGATAGCACACATACACATGCTTATTTACTTTCTATAATCTTGCTCAGTGTTTTTCAAACTTTAGTGCGTGTTAGAATCCTCTGGAGGGCTTGTTAAAACAGATTTCTGCCCCATCCCCAGAGTGTATCACTCAGAAGGTCTGAGATGGGGCTTTGGAGTTTGCATTTCTAACATTTCCCAGATGCTGCTGACCCTGGACCTTTGATAATTACAGTTCTAGGGAATTCTGCTTAAGGGGAAATTTATTTAAAAAATAGTTTTGGAATTAGAGCTGATGTAGGGGGAAAAGAATGCACAACTTCACAGAATCGACCCAAATTTACTTCTAGTAGAAAACATATTTATTGTTCCTTCTCCTCCCCTCAGCCAAAGACATAAAAATATTCCCCTCATATTTGGGGAATGTGTTCTAGGACCCCCAATGGATACCTGAAACCATGGATAGCACCGTATATATGTTTTCCCTATACATACTTATGGTACAGTTTAATTTATCAATTAAGAACAGTAAGAGATTAAGAACAATAATTAATAATAAAATAGAAAAATTATCACAGTATACTGCAATAAAAGTTATGTGTATGTAGTCTTTCTCTCAAAATATCTTATTGTACTATACTCATCATTCTTGTGATAATGTGAGATGATACAAAGCCTACATAATGAGATGAAGTGAGGTACTCAGAACAGCAGGCAATTTAAAACTTATAAATTGTTTCTGGAAGTTTTCCATTTAATATTTTCAGACTGCAGTTGGCCATGAATAACTGAAACTGCAGAAAGTGAAACAACGGATAAGGAAACCACTGCAGTGATTTTTCTAATATAGTGTTCGTACGGAGGAGTACTACTGTGTTTCCCCGAAAATAAGACCTACCTTGAAAATAAGCCCCAGTTAAGATTGTCAGCCAAACGGATGCATTTAATATGTTATGACAATGTTCCAGAAGAAGATGATATGACTGTATTTGAATAAATGTAGATTGTTGTACATGAAAAAATAAGACATCCCCTGAAAATACGCCCTAATGCATCTTTTGGAACAAAAATTAATATAATACCTGGTCTTATTTTCAGGGAAACATGGTATGAAGCAACCACTCCTTTACCCCATAGGAACTGTGTGTTTTTTTGTGTGTTTTTTTTCTTTTCCTTAAGCCAGGAGAAAAATTGAAGCTCTGAGAATCAACAGACTTTTGATAAAAGTAAAGTGCAAAAGATACCAAGGAAATAGTAAAACACAGGTAATCATGTCTCAACTGGAGGGGAAAAAATGGATTGGCATGAAAATAGAGTGCTATGTGTGACTTTGCAAATATTCAAGATTATGATGGATGTGGTAAAAATTGTTCAAACCTCCTTCTTATTCTTCCTTATAGTGCTGGTGATAAATTGATTCTATTATGTTAGAGGACAGCGCCATTAGAGAGAAAAAAAGAAAAGAAAAAGAAAGAGATGAAAAATGAGGAATAGCCAACCTGTCCATAGTGCCAATGACCATACAGGTAAAACCACTTAGACTATTAAAAATTTTGGTTAGTTTCAGATCACCATGCTAGATTACAGTCTATACACTGTTTAACTTCATTATGTCTAGCTCTCTTGGAATTGAACAAAACATTAAATCAAATTAGGGTTACAAAATTAAAGTATTTCAACCAACCATATGTCTCTTCTCTTTTTTTTTCATTAACTCTGTGATTTATTTGATTTGGTGTTCAAGGTAATTTTAAAATAATAAGATATGAGGATGCTACATTGCATTAATTCTCAGATTTACCTCCTATTGAAATTAATGAAAAGTGACAGGAAAAAAAAATTATATGAAACCATAGGGAGAAGAGTCAGCATTACTCATTACTCAGCATTCTAAATGTACATTTTGGATTTACCACTTTTTACTCTGCTTTATTCATTTACATGACTGTCTCCCCAACTAAACTGTTCACATCTAGAAAGCAGGAATCTGATATTCCTAGCTCTAACTTTTAGTGCTCAATATATGTTTATTAAATAAATGGAATAGGAACATATCAGGTCTTGTAAAAGAGAGCCTAGGTCATCTAAATTTTAGTTCAGGGTTCTAGAAACTATGAAATGAATACTAGTTCCATTCAGGACTGATTTCAAAAGTTCTATACAGAACCATCATTCAAATTAGGCTTGTCTGATGAATGGGAAAATCCATAATTCACTCAACACCTGAACCCAAACATCGGATTGTTTTTATAAAATTGAAGTGGCTTTTATATTTTCTGATGCTGACAAATAGCCCTACCTGAACACTATCAAGTGTTCAGTTTCAAAGCTTCAGCTTTTGTTTCTGCTGCCTGTCCCCTTTCTTCACTCATGTACATTTAAGGCTCACTCCTCTCTCTTCCTTCTCTGCTCAAATGTTACCTCACTTTTCCTAACCACCCTGCTCCCAAAACATCTCCTCTGCTTCTGGACTCTCTACCCTTTATTCTGCTCTCCTTTTACAGAATGTCACCCCTTGGTAAATATTTACCCTAGAATAAAAGTCAAAATATTTAACTGCCAGGGAGAGCCCAAGGATGCCAATATCGTCAATGGAGTGGATGTTCGCTAGGCTCCTACTGAGCCAGATATTAATCTTTTAGTCACTAGGTCAAGAGGAAGTTTGGGGGTTCCCCGAGAGAGTCTAGAGTGGCCAGAGTGAGGGGGGTGCACTTGAGGAACTATTTACCATGCAGTACAGAAATATGTCAATATTTTCACAATCTGCACAGCCATACCAACCCATCCTGGCAGAATATCAGCCTTGTGTTTACTTGGCATTTTTGTACTTTTGAGTCTGGATCCCCTGCCTTCAGCAAATAAGCTCTATAAGAATAAGAGCTCCATTCTGTTCACTAATATGTCCTCAGGGCCCCGAACAGTGTAGTAGGTACACAATAAGTATCTGTTGAATGAATGAATAAATGAATGATACGTAACAGACACAAGGGGAAAATATCATTCAGAATTTATCATTTCTTTCTTAATATTACAGAAATATACTTCATAAAAATGCATTTGTAGTAGCTAAATATTATTTTCTAATATTTGAACATAAGTTTTCTAATTTAGTAGTATAACAGATTCTGAGTTCTATATCTGCAAATGCTGTGCAGCTAAATTCTGAAAGAAGTGAGAGTCAAACACTTTTAACATAGCACTCCATTATTAAAATATTTTGAGCCTACAACATATACATACATTTATTTAAAAATAATAGCTGTGCTCTACTAATTATATATGTAGGTGTTTTCTACTTATCATTATATGCATGAAACATCCAAAACTAGAAATGTTAAAATATGAAAGAAAGAATTAAGTAATATTTAACATTATATTTTATTTATTATTGTTCCAAATATTTTCATACTAAAACAATATCAATTGAAACCTAATAATACTGACTTTCAGTGCTAGCAATATTATTTACTCTATCTAATTTTTCTGAAAAATATTGCTATAATACTTTGTGATACTTTTGAACAAAATATCTGGTTTTAAGTTAACCTGAACCATTTGATTTTTATGGCTCTCATAGGTGAAAAAGATACCCTTACAAAGACACAAACATCCAAATACAAAAAGAAATCATTAGCTATGCTTATCAAATCATATTTATTTTAAAATTTCATCTATCTGAGCAATTATGGAGAGGATTTTGTTGAAATTCATCTGGTCAATTTTTATCTCTACTAATGTCCACCAAGCGTCCATTTAAACAACATAAAAGGAGATAAATGGGTATATTTTAATCAAATGAGTTACCCCTTCCCACGAAACTTCTCATTTGGAATATCGTAAAACAAATTTTTTAAATCTGCTTTTTAGTGGTTTCCTATTGATACGTACATAGATAACACTCTAAGGTCAATTTTAGACAGTAATAACCTAACTAGGTAAACATCTCCAAATAACGGTTTTTCAAAGTACTTTCTACATAACAGGGATATTTTAGGGGGAAAAAATATCACTTTCTCACAATTTTAAAACATTGTTTTAACCTTAAAGTGACAAATTGTGTTTTTGTTTTTGTTTTCCAAAATATCTTCTGGAGACCATGTGATATCTAAATACAGCTTCCCTAAATGCAGCACCTTGGCATATTAAATATCTTAGGCTGAAGGAATTAACACCAAAAGGCAGAAACAGAAAGGTCACGCTGACCTCCCCCCTCACTCTGCTACCCTAAAATGGTTCATAAAACTCGCATGTGAAAGGTCCCCTCCTTGTCCCAGGAAGACATTCTTATCACCAGAGAGAAGGAATTTGGGGCCAAGAAATCTGCACAAACAAACCTTGTTAACCTTGTTACCTTCCTAGTTACTTCTTCACCATTTACCACTCCTAAACGCAAATGTTTTTGTCTTAGCAATTCTACAGAATTTTATGGTTTCTTTGTTTAAAAGGTACAAAATCATCCTGATCTAGTCACTTCTGTTGGACTTCATTCTCTTATGAAGGCTGCAATGTATAGGTAAAGTTCCATAAAATGTGTATGCTTTTCTCCTGCTAATCTGTTTTGTCAGTTTAATTTTCAGACCCACCCAGGGATCCTAAGAGGATGGAGAAAAGCTTTATTCCTTCCCTACAGATGCTAGTGACCACTAAATTTGAAATATCGCCTCATATGACTTGGCATAATTACTCTTTATCTTATTACACAGTATTGTAAAGATGCCATGATTTAGGTTTGCACAATTATAAATCCACATAAATTGGCATTTTTAAACTGCAAGGTGCCATATGACACTGGAGGGGAATGGCTGGGCCTGCGACTGCTGCCAACACCTCCACACTCCTCCAACCCTCTTTTCTTTTGGCAAAACTTGAGTGTGGAGGTGATAAATGACTTTCTGACAAACAAAACCATTAAGAGCATCAAAGTCAGTACATTAATTAAATTAGAATGAAGCTTAATCCCTTCCTCATGTTCAGGAAAAAAACAGGAATGGAATTTCTAATACTAACTTTCCATACCCTAAAGGAACTGTTTGTACCTACTTCTGCGAGTGTATACCCTACTTTCGAGAGAACCATGTGGAGTCTAAAGCTACAACTGCCATTTACCACCAGCAAATATTTTGACTTTGTGAAAATTCTAATTAAAAACAGATTCTCTTTCTTTGTAAAATAAATCTATGAGATAAAACCAAACACAGTTTGGTTTTCTCTTTAAAATGTTATCTAGAAAATCCTCCTTTATATAAGGAAAAAAAAGATTCAGACCTGTGTTTTCAGTTTTTACAAGAGATTAATATGTAATTATTAATTTACTTCACTAGTTCCAAGTTGTTTATTTCAGTCTTCATATTAAAAACAAAGCTTCAAAGAAGATTAGATAGAGATTAGAAATCAATATGTTACTAATGTCAATTCTTATATCCTATTCTGATTTAAGTTTTCTCATATAATATCTTTTCTTCATTTTACTAAGCCTTAACAAATTCAGTGTTATCACACGATGCCAGTAGAAATGTCTAAATGTGCATTCCTTTCTATTTCTTTTGTTACATTTGGCCTCTAAAGCTTCAATATTTTCAAGCCAGTTTTCTTTCTTTCTTCCTTCCTTCTTTTCTTCCTTTCTTTTCCTTTCCTTTCCTTTCCTTTCCTTTCCTTTCCTTTCCTTTCCTTTCCTTTCCTTTCCTTTCCTTTCCTTTCCTTTCCTTTCCTTTCCTTTCCTTTCCTTTCCTTTCCTTTCCTTTCCTTTCCTTCTGTCTTTCTTTCTTTCCTTTCTTTCTTTCTCTTCCCCCCTCCCTCCCTCCCTCCCTCCCTCCCTTCCTTCCTTTCTTTCTTTTTTTATTTTTGAGAGGCTTTTTAAAAATCCATATACTTCATCTATTTTAAATATAATGCTAACTTTCATATTTTGTTAAGGATATGTAAGACTGTAGGTACAATATTGTCTGGAGCTATATCTGGGTAGAAATTTTCTATCTCCTCTTTCAGGGTTTCCAAGGGAAAAAAAGAAGAAAAAGCTGTTTAATTGACAGCTTGTTTAAGGCTCCAAACTGTCAGAATAATTTGAAGGCAGATTAGTTTTACAGATTGTTTATTAACATACTAGCAAAGGGGCGATGACAAGGGGCCTGCTTCCTGGTCGGCTCTGCATAAATTGGATCTTCCTGTAAAGAAAATCTTTTCTGTGAAATTGGGGGTGGGAAGTGGGTTAAGGAGGGATGAAGGCAAAAGTTCTGCAGCTGAAAGCAGCACTTTAGGGTCTTCATTTAAGATGTTTAGAAAACAGGCAGAACTAAAACTTTTTCTGAAGAATTCAAACTCACATTCTTCCTTCAACTGTTTACATAAAACATGCCTATGAGAAATAAAAATCTCTTGAAATAAGTATTTCTGGTTTTATCAGTGTGTGTACACACACATACACTGTGTGGCATGCCTATGTGAGAGTAATGTTTATGCATTTAGTAGATAACTTACTTTTCTAATATGGTTTATACAATCCAAGCCAAGCCAAGCACAGGGTTAGCAAATAAATCTTCTGCCACCTAAGAAGACATGTAGAAAAATGAAAACCTCACGTTACATTTTGGCCCAATATTAGTTGAGTTTGTTTTTCGTTTTACTATTTTAGGATTCTAGTTTACTTTATGCACAAGCCTGGGCTTGCCTTGGATTTCTGGCCTGGCCTTTTGAACGCAATTGACTATTTAAAATTATTTGAGGTAGTAATAACAAGCCAGAAAGACTGTTTTTCAAATCTATGTAAGGATTTTGCAAGCTCTCATAAAATTTCTTTAGCAACTAAACCCAAAAGGTAGAGTATACCAAAGCCATGGGCTAGCAATGAAATAAATTCTGGAGGGCTGTCCGAGCTCAGACAATTAAGTTCATGAACTTATTGCAATGATGTTGCTAACCTTTTTTAATATTACAGGAATTATTCATTATGAATTTAAACCAACTGGACAAACAGTTAACCACATTTATTATTTGAAAGTGCTAAAAATGCTGCATGAAAAAGTTAGATGATCTGAACTTTTCACCAACAATTCATGGCTCTTGCATCACCAGTTCACATGGCACACTATCTGTGAAGGAGTTTTTAGCCAGTAAACAAACAACTGTATTGGAACACCCTCCCTACTCACCTGATCTGGCCCCCAATGACTTCTTTCTTTACCCGAAGATAAAGGAAATAGTGAAAGGAAGACGTTTTGATGACATTCAGGACATGAAGGGTAATACGACGAGAGCTCTAATGGCCATTCCAGGAAAAGAGTTCCAAAATTGCTTTGAAGGGTGGACTAGGCACTGGAATCAGTGCATAGCTTCCCAAGGGGAGTACTTCGAAGGCGACTGTAGTGATATTCAGCAGTGAGGTATGTAGCACTTCTTCTGAGATGAGTCCGCGAACTTAATTGTCCAACCTTGTGTTCTGCTGCTTATAACTCATGTTTAAGCATTGATGGAATCCAAACTCACTTTGAATTCTGCCAAGCACATGGCCAGGTTTTTATTTTTGGTGCTCTTTCTTATATTTTTTTCACCTGTCCTAGCACCTAAAAACCGTAAGCATACATTTGTCTAAGAAGGTGACATACTAGCACTAGCATAACAGTCGGAAAAGTTGGGCTCTGTTCCATTCTGGCTGAAGGGTTAGGCCTCATCTGCAATGAAAGTCAAAAAAGGAAAGCCCAAATATATGGGGGAATTAAAAATCAATTAAAAAGGTGACTGTAATGGGGTTAACTAATCACAGAGGTAGGCAGTATATTTTGATTCAGTCCAGGGAACTAAAGCCAGACTCATGGGATCTATCCAATGCTGTGTCCTGTAGTATGTGCTATAGCCGAGAATCTATAAAGAATCCATTAAGTATGGGGTAGAGAGATAAAATGAGGTACAAACTAATTTATGAATTCTACTTTTGTCCTGTAGGGCTTCTCTTTTCCATAGCCTAGCATGTTCCAAGGAGATCCAGAGTAAATCATTATGAGGATTAAGATGGCCTTAAAAGTGCCAGTTTAGGCCTTATAATAATGAACTCTATAAACGTCACTGAGTTATTTAAATTCTCTCTTCACTAGTTCAGATGCCTGCTTTTAAAATGGAGTGCTAATTGCTTTTAGATGATAAAAGTACACCTGTGACAATAAAATAAAAAATGTGGCAGAACTTTAGATATAAAATTGCTGTGTTCAGTAAAAGTATACATAATCTTCCAAGAACCTGAACACTTGAAGGATAGATATTGGAATATATATATATATATATATATATATATATATATATATATATATTTTAAAATCTTTATTCATCTAAATAGTTTGTAATGTCTGTGCTTGAAATAAAACATGTAACTTCTCTGGTCTTCATTTCGTATTTTATTGAGTCTTTTTACATTTAGACATATTAATTTTTTTCAAAATTATTATAAAATATATCAGCATATCAAAAAGGACATCTCTGAAAGGTGAGGGAGAAATTTTTCTAAGCAGTCACAATGATAGAGGTGACAGTTTCTCCAAAGAAAAATGCATTAAAAACTAAAAAAATAAACATGGAAAAGTACTACAAAGAGAAAAAGAGCAATGTTTTAAATTTGATAACCACTAAAAATATTAAAATTCTACATAGCAGTCTTCTTTGAAAGAAGAATGTGTAACTATATTTACAACAAAAAAAGTATAATTTTTTAAATGACATTTGAATCTTTGATTATTTTTAATCTTCTGAGAGATTCAGGTATATTGACCTCAATTCTTAATGATTGTATGAGTAATGAAATATCACAGAATTGTTAATTTTTTCAATTATCCACATAAATTTTATGCATGTGGGTTATCTATAACAAATTCTTACTTATCTTTATATTAACATCTTTATTAATATAACATGCTGTATATTAACATCTAGGATTGCTTTATCTTCCTCTTCCCCTCATTCAAATAAAATGTCTTCAGGATTGTAAACTTACCTTAATAGTAATCAGAAAAACTATTTAAAGGAAGTCATCTTCCCTTCAAATATGTGACATATTACTCCATTACATGTTTGAAAACTGACTTTACCAACAATGAAAGTGTCATTCCATATATGTGGGTTCCTGAACCCTGAGGTGTCTTAATTAACCAACCAATGACCTTCAAACCAATAGTCTTAAATCACTCTCATGTTATTCAGGCTTCTCCACACGGACTCAGTTACTTCCCAAAGGAGTGGTCAAGACAGGATCCTCTGGGAGCAGTAATGATGAGGATTCTGTGTCACCTATCTGGGGGTCAGGCATTCTCCTCATTTACCTACTATCACCAGGAAGCATCATAGGTCATGACAGTGGTCATACTTTGAACTTCACATACCTGTCAATCCAAGTATTATATTAGTAGCTTTACGTCACTGCGCTAGAAATGATCTAAATTAGGGTCTGCCAGACTTCAACTCTTGTGTTGTTTCTATTAATTAAATATGGGACTTTTCCCTGGTAGATTGTAGGATAGCCTGTGTGCTTAATTCAGGGAAAAGGAGATTCAGACCCAACAATACACTTCTTTATGTAAACATCTCAGTGGGGTGACTATGGGAATGGGAAATATTGTTAGGAGAAAAATTCAGTATATCAATAATGTTAATTTGAAGGAAATAAAATAAAATAAATGTACTGTAAAATGAGAAAGCTCATTATTTTTTATTTTGCTATTTTTCTCACAGAATGACTGCATGTAAAATAAAATAAGTAATATTGCACTGTCTCTAGAGAAAAACTGTAATATAAGTACAACTGATGATAAAATGGACAAAACATAATTTTAAGTTTCTCAGAAAAATTACATGAAGAATAGTGAAGTTAAAATTAACTTCTTATGATAAATCGTATTTTATATAGACTCACAATGTATTTCATGTATATATATATATCTCATAGTTTGTGTTTAAAAATACAACCTAATAATCATTATGAAATAATCATAGCAAGAATTTATTGAATGGGACTTACATGTTAATTGCTGTTTTAAGAGCTTTACATGATCTTTTATTTAACACTCATGATAGTCATATGAAGTAGACAATTCTATTACTATCTTTTTTGCATATTATAAAAATGATGTATGCTATATATGGACAACTTACCTAGGTTCTCCATAGATTATATGGGGCATATCCAGAACTGTAACCCAGTTCTGTCAGATTCAGAACATGCCCTCTTTATATTTGCTCTAAATGCCATTTTGTATACATTATTGAATTTCTATTCTATAACATTAAAATATGAGTTAAGAGTATAAAACCATGGATATGGTAGGTAGATGAAAAATAGTTGCTTAACCAATTAAATAAATGTCTGAATGAATGGTGGCATTCAACTTTAAAAAATATAAAACTTTATACAGAGGAATACAATAATGTTCATATGAATAATAACATCCATCCTTAAAGTTTCCAAACCGCTTATCATATATTTAATATTACTTTTTCATGACAACATCACTGTGTGGTGAACATTTGTATTTTTAATCCACTGTATTGATGGAAAAACTAAAGCTCAACTTTATTACTTTCTGCAAGTTAATATAATATTGGGTGGCAGAATCTGAACTTGAGTCAAGGTCCTATTACTACATCCAACCCTCATTCCAGTACACACATTGGTCTTGGAAAGTCAGTCAAATTAATCACACCAAATTTATCACCTTCCTCTTCCCTGACTTCTGATGTGCCCTAAACATATATATTCAAGAAGCAAAAATTCTTTTTACCTCCTGTTAGAATTTCATGTGGTCGCATTTATTTCATTGTCTGAGTCATTATATCATTGCTCCGTGAGTCCTTCTTTCTGCCCTGTTTATAGGCCATTACTTTGAAAAATTGGATGAGTGGTAATCTTATTAATATTTCATATCTCAATCCTACTTGAATTGACAATGTTGCAGTAATTTTTAGTGTGAAATAATGTAACATAATATGCATGGAGAATAAGTAGTCCTGTCGAAGAATTAATAAAACTTAGCTGTGAGAGGGAATAAATTCTCACTTTTTTAACCCCAATTCAGAAAGATTTAGCCTTTTTCTCTGCCTTATCCAAGTTGCCATTTTACTAAAAAAAAAAAAAGACATCTTTCTGTGCTAGAGTATAAGTAAAAGCTAGTATCACTGCTCTCTATAGCTGAATATAGAACTGCTGTGTCCTATGTATTCTGACTGAAGAGCACTGGGATCTACAAACCAATGTAGAGTTAGCAGGAACCTGAGAAGAAGGCTATCTCAGCAGAATGATCACCTGTCCCTACAATGTAGGTAGCTACCTTGAAGGACAAGCACATACATGCATACATTATTTAAGATAAATATCAATACCCTCTGTTCTACAGATAATCAAGGTGCCAATTCTCAGTGAACAGAGAGGCAGAGCCCTCTTCTGTTCTGAAGAGGCATATAGTATGCAATCTTGGTGTCCGCCACACTTTCTACCCATCCAGCACTGTGTCCTACTCTGGTGAGCTCAATCAAGCCAGCAGAGAGGTCATATCCCTTGTTTCTCGTTTCCATCTCTCATCTTCCTGACTTTCCACTTTCCTTGCTCCTCTGCCTTTAGTGGATACCAACTTCAGACCATACCCCATTCTTTATTAAACCCTTTGCATAATCTTACCTGGCATGTTGATCTTGAACTTTATTTTATTCTTACCTCTGGACAGTCTATTAATTTTCGTTGTTTTGTAACATTTGGCAAGAAGAGTTACTCCACCAAGCCCATCCAGTCAACATAATGCCTCTGGCAGGCCTAGCTCCTAACGGCCAGCCAGGAGAAAGGATGGCCTCCTCCAGCTAGAAAACAAGATGAAACTTTTTTAAAATTTGAAAAAATTGCGTATTTTTTTTATTGTGATCCCTCAGGAAGTGTGGAGAAATTTGACATTTGCATGTATTACTTCTATGGAATTCTCATTGCTAGGAGGAAATATTTGTTTTTTTTTTCCTCATTAATTCTTAATAAAGCCCCAAACATTAAAAAAAAAAAAAAAGAAAGAAAGAAAGAAAGAAAGAAAGAAAGAAAGAAAGAAAGAAAGAAAGAAAGAAAGAAAGAAAGAAAGAAAGAAAGAAAAATACTGGCAAACTTAAAGGTGGGTTACTACTAATGTGTAGGTAATTTTGTATATAAAATAATTCAGAAAGTAAAGAACACAAATCATTGTTCCTTCTGTTGTCTAAATTACAGAGTTTCATTTTCATATAGTATCTCAGAATCTTTTTAGAGACATACCAGTTGATTAATTCAAAAGGTCTAACAACAGACCAAAGCATGTATTTAGTTTGAGCATGGTTCAAGCTCAAAGTTCTGTGCTATGTTTCCATGCTTGAAATAAATAATAATCACTAACAATGAGTTTTAAATTTCTTTAAAATAAAATTACTTATTTTGACTTGAGCATGCTCTCATACCAGTGGTGTTTATTTTTTCACATGTTCTTCTTTTGCCTTCATTCTTTAGATTATATTGTCTCCCACATTTATAAGCTTATCATATATTTCTGAGTGCTATTATGTTCCATTTCATGTCATCATACTTGCTATTTTCTAAATATTGAAATTTTGTATGTCTCATCATACTCCATATATTTCTCCCTTAAACACACTTGAAACTTCACATGTTCATGTCAGAAGAGAGAGGAGAGGGGTGAGGGAAGAGTAACCTCAATTGTTTAACACACAGAGCTAGACAGCAGCTATGACGCTCGATGAAGCAGTAAATGAAAGACTGACGTGCTACCTAGTGTTCAAGGATCTCCAAGGCTGATATACTGCATGGCTCTAGGATTCTTTGGCAGAACAATGTTATTAGACAAAAGGGTAACTAGTGTCCCTGTAAGCTACCCAATTATGGTTATTAATTTGTTAAATTATTTTAGGGATTTAATTTAATGCCTCAATTTAGAAGAGTCCATTTCTGTTCTCTAATCCCTGTTAAATTCTTCTGAATATTTGGGATTGTCTTAATTTGTCATAAAGACACAGATGGTGTCCTCAAAACTTGAAAGAACCATAATGCTTTCTCAAGTTTTTCTCATTGCCATGTGTGACTTAGTCAATGAAGGGAGCAAAAGCCAAGCAGGGAGAGGTGAAGATAGCTTTCTACATATTACATTGCACAATGTTTTTCATTGCTGTGTTTAATCAGTTGTTAAAAATCAACTGTAACTCTTCACGCCTCATAACCAGAAGACCATTTACTTGGAACTTTTCTCCCTCCATTTCACTTGTTTAAAAAAAGCATCCTATCCACTGAGATTTTGCCTGTTAAAGGTTCAAATAGGTTCAAATGTTCATGTGAGAGTTATTAGTAGAGTTTGCCAAATAGTTCAGGTTTCCCTTGTTTTAGACATATCCTAGAATTACACTGCAGCCTTCCTTCTGGGTGATGGACCTGTGTGCCTAGATCTGGCCAATTAACATTTAATTGCTAATGTGAGACTCTCTAAATTTAATTTTTTTTCTCCTAAAGACCCAGTGAAGTTTCAAGCAGTGGCTCTTTCATTAAGCAGGGTCTGCCACTGTCCTAGTTATCCCACAACAGAC
This sequence comes from Rhinolophus sinicus, assembly GCF_036562045.2. NCBI lineage: Eukaryota > Metazoa > Chordata > Mammalia > Chiroptera > Rhinolophidae > Rhinolophus > Rhinolophus sinicus. The sequence goes on along the minus strand of NC_133758.1, from coordinate 35,888,130 downwards.
ACATATCATGAGTGATAAATAATCTTTTGCTGTGTTGAGCCACTGAAAATTGGATTTGTGGTTACTTTAGCATGACCTTATTTGGTCTAATTGATACAGCATGTAACTTGAACATCCAATACTTTTTAAAAGTTGTAACTTTATCCTTTAAAATACTTTAATAGAGCAAAATTGCTCATTTTCTAACATCTGAACTCTGTAAAGGTAGTTTCAATTGTTAAAATGTTTTTGTATTCATGGATAAAAACTCAGAAGTTTTCATGATCTGTAGAAATTATCCTGTACTTTGACAAGGCACAATGACATTAAACATCAATCACATGGCAATTTCCAGTTATTGTTGGGCTGTTATTGTATCTTTTATTAAAGGCAAAACTTCAAGTATATGTGAGAAATCATTTTTGCATTCTAATATTACTATGTTTGTATGCTCAAAACTAAACTAGAGAGTTGATAAATTCCACTGGGAATTACTCATTAAAATACACAAGTATGTACTACTGGTTCAGGATTTAAACACAAGTTCATTTGTTTTTCCACGGATCATTATGTTTCAGAGCATGTTAAATATAGTTTAATATATACACAGACGTTTTGGTCAGGCAGCTCCTGTGGTTTCACCTCAACACTCAATTGCACTGATGATGGAAATCACTTATTGAGGTCTCATTTCCTTTTGGTGTAGGAAAGAATGAAGTCTCTGGCAAGCTCCTTGCTCTGTTATGTCTGAAAGCTCCCAGTTATGCCTCTGCTTTTCAATCTTACCCACCTTGTCTCCAATCTATTGTGGTTTTGGTTGAAGAAAATATATCAAAACAATTCCCATCTTACTCTAAATTTAAGGATTTAAAGTCCAATCTCGAAACTATATCTTTTGAAAAGTATTGTGTGCTGTGAATCACACTTCTTTCCAGAACCTAAGTAACTAGTTCTGTAAATGCTTGCTTTCTAGAATCAAGTGGTATTCAAATATCTTCCTCTCTTTAGACATTGGACGTTTTCTGGTACAATCTAAGTTGGAGGCAAGGTGGTAGAAAAATGAGGGGATTAAAGATTAAAAATATCAGATCTTATGACACAAGAAATCACTTATAATTTGATGAGAGAAAGTTGAAGTGCGAGTTTGAAAAGGGCAAGAGATAATCACATTTTGAAAAGCAAAGAGTGAGAATCTTGTTGGTTAAATTAATATTTAGAAATCCAACATACAAAAGGGTTTGGTACAGTAGCTATAAAAGATTTTTTTTAATTCCTCATCTGAATATTAATTTCTGAGGCCTTTTGGGGAACTTAGAGTGATGCTAGGCATAATGAGTCCTTGTGAGGCGTTGACTCATGTGAATCAGTCAGTGCACTAAGATGGATCTTTTTCTCTCTTTTTGAGACAGAAAAGGAAAAAAGTGACAAGCTGAGGCTCTTACATTTAATTTTCCACATGAGAGAAGGGAACATATATATTATCTTTGTTTCATATAAATTTATAAAAGTAAGGTTTTAATTTGTGATAGGTATACACTGTGAGGGGAAAGGTAGATTACAGACATGTTCAGTGCTTTGTAAAAGGAATTTCATAAAGACAAGACATTGATTTATGGGGGACCTACCAAGATAAATATAACGTTTCAAGATTTCCTTTTATGCAAAAGCAAAATCCTGGTAGGTCTTCTTGTTTCTGTGTCTACAGAACTTTGTTCTATAACTCACAGAGGTTGCTATCATTTTAGGAAAGGCAGGTGGCTTTGTGGCAAATCAAATATAGTGGAATTCATCATGATAGAAATGGCAGAGTATGATACAGATAGCAGTGTCTGACACACATGCATCCACTAGGCAATTTCATTATGAGAACCACTAGGATCCAGGAACAACACATGGTTTCTTAGGACCTCTGCAGCAGACTGTGTGTGGCATTTTTATTTAGATAGCCCCAATCACATCTCAAGACATCCCTCACATCTTAAGATGTCTCCTTAAAATGTGATCTGAGAGATATAATGAGTGAATCTCGAGCTACTAAATGGAGCTGGGCCTGTTAGATGTGATAACTGGGGTAAGTTGTACTCACTCCCATAATTAGAGCTCCCTGCCCATGTGCCTTTCTCTGCAGGAGACTGGGTCTTCCTACTCTACTGAACTCAGGCACCACCATACTACTATTTTGCATCAACGGATTATGAATGTTAATGAAGTAGATCATTGTCAATGTCTTGGAGTGAAGACAACATGAATCAGAGTCTCAGCCAACCCAAAGTATATGAGAAAAAAATGTAGTGTTTTGTGGTGTTTTTTTTTTAACCACTAATAGTTGGAATTTATAAAAAAAGAAGTAAATCTTGCCATTCCCAACAACATGGATGGGCATTACACTAAGTGAAATAAATCAGACAGAGAAAGACAAATGTTCTATGATTTCCAGTATATGTAGAACCTAAAAACTAAAACAACAACAAAAAATGAACTAAGCTATGCAGAAAACAGATCGGTGGTTACCAGAGGCAGGGGGTTGGTTGAGTAAAATGGGTAGAGGTGGTTAAAATGTACAAACTTCCAGTTATAAAATAAATAAGTCCTGGGATGTAATGTACAGCATGATGAATATAGTTAATAGTACTCCACTATATATTTGAAAGTTGCTAAGAGAGTAGGTCTTAAAAGTTCTCATTATAAGAAAAAAATATTGTAACTGTGTAGTGATGGATGTTAACAAGACTTGTGGTAAATATATATATATATATATATATATATATATATATATATATATATATATATACTATGTTGTACACCTGAAACTAAAGAATGCTATATGTCAATTGTTTCAGTTTTTTTTATTTTATTTTATAAAAATTAAGTTAAAAGATAGAGTTTTTTAAAATAAATATAGGCCATAAAAATTAAGACTTTTTTAAGGACACAATTGGAGCCCACAGGGTACCTATGTGACTTCAGATATAGAGAGGGAGTAAATATGGGTCCTAATGGAGGGGCAGGGAGAGGAGAGGATGGGCTAAGATGTGCTGAACATCAGGGACCCGTTAGAAAATGGTGGAATCAGGCCAGAGACGCTACAGCGGTCACCATTTTCCACAGAAACGCCCTGATCTCCTGGGACCTCGAGTGATGTACGAGTCTGGCAAGGGAGTCATGGGACGTGAAACACATGGGTGCCCCAGATGCTGGAGGCCGCTAGACCCAGATTCCTTCATAAGGAGTCTGGCTCACATCATCTATTAGGCAAATTCCAATGTTCGTGTACGACTTGCCCTATCTCCCTACTGAGACTCACAGTCTGGCAGCACCTCTCCTCACAGGCCAGGCTAGGTGCAGGGGATGGGCTGCGTAGGAATGAACTGCGCCTGTTCAGGCTAGAAATATACAGCCTTACAAGAGCCAGAAGGGCCCATGTCAGTCATGCCCGTTTCTGGGCTGGAATCCTGCCGCCCCTATCCGACATCTGCTGAGGACCAGCGCCTCAGCAACACCGTCATGTTGTTCCATTGCACACCCTCGGGGGCTAGTTGTTCCTCCCACCCGCTGCGATAAGTTTATCAATGCAGCATAACCTAGGTAGGTATCTTGAAAACTACACAAACCAATAACATAAGTAGAATGCTGCAAAAAAAACCCAAAACCTACACTATGTGGAACTGGCTTTGGAAACTGGGCTATAGGCAGTTAAAAAAAAAATAAAAAAATTGTCATATGAAGCTAGAAACATGGTTATTAATGTTATACTGTGGGAAAATATTATGCATTTTGAAAAAAAGCAACATTGCCTGCAATAAAGTAAAAGGTAGATAATGTCCTTAATGAGCTTATTACTTTAGGCTTAAAAAAAAGTAGGAAAAGAGACTGCTTGTAACATAAATTAGTTTCTATCGATATTTATTTTTTAAAGCAAAACAGCAAAGATATGATCTTAGAAAACAAACAAATAAAAAAGATTGTCCAGTTTACAAGTAGGAATAAGATGCATTTGGGCAGTTCAGAAATTCAGGGACTTTCAGGGTTGAATGATGCGATTGATTCTTATCAAATGAGTACAAGATAAAACTGAGGACCGTTTGAGTGACAGCCCCAAACAAGAACAAAATCAAGAATTTTGCACCCTTAGCTAAAATTCATGAATGAGTGAGTAACATGGAATTCAGGAAAATCTTCTAGGTGGCTTAAACAATGGCTTAAGGAAAAGAAGTTGAGGTTGTGATTCTCCCACAAAAGCCTTATAAGCTCAAGGTATCCACAATTTAATCTATAGAAAGGGGTATATTAATGCTCGCACATGGAAGAAATGACAAGAATCAAATATTAAGTATCCAATTATACACAGGAAGAGCCATATGCAGAATTATGTAAAGACTCCTAGGCATTACTCAGAGATCCTGGTTATTAAACTCAGAGGAGCTACTGCGTGGGTATATTGCGTTGTTTCGCTGTGTCAGGGGAAGAGAAACAAATATTAGTGAATAGAAAGGTTGATTTCAATGTCTATAATTTTCTCATCCATTGATTATAGAGGTATATGACATAGTTTACCTGAAAATATTACTTAATTAAGAAGCTAATTTTTAGGGTTTCTGTGATACAGATTTTTAAACAATCCAGAAAGACATATTACCTGGGTCAGTGGGTAGTCTTTTCACTCATTTTGATGCTAGATTACATTCAGTTCCATTTCACTTGTTTTTGAATACTCTTGATTTGCTAATTAAAGATTGTTTTTTTAGGTTCCAAGATTTCAACCCCAGATTACTTAGTCACAAAAGGTCAATGATCTGGGATTACAAATTGGTGCAACCACTACTATGGAAAATAGTATGGAGGTACCTCAAAAACTTAGAATTTAAAAAATGGAACTATTCTATAACTCAGCAATTCCACTCCTGGGTATTTATCTGAAGAAATCCAAAGCACTAATTTGAAAAGATATATGCACCCCTATGTTCATTGCAGCATTATTTGAAATAGCCAAGATATGGAAGCAACATAAGTGCACATCAATAGAAAATTGGATAAAGAAGATGTGGTATGTACATTTGGCCTTTAAAAAGAATGAAATCTTACCATTTGTGACAACATGGGTGGACCTAGAGGGTATTATGCTAAATGAAGTAAGTCACTCAGAGAAAGACAAATGTCATATCATGCACGACATGAGCTGTGGGAAGCAAGATGGGCGGTGCAGGTTTAAAAAAGACAGAGGCAAGAATAAAGTGTAAGCGGGGCCAAGGGACTCAATCCTCAAGGACTGAGTCCCGAATTGGGCCAACACATAGCTTTTATTAGTTAACAAATGAGGAAGTAAAGCTCATTAACTCCAAGTCTGTGAGTTACCTGCCTGCTGGCTGTTTTCCCGAAAGTCCTCATTGTGCTCCAGCACATACTGTGCCTTCACACACACACACACACACACACACACACACACACACACACTCACAACTCCAGGGGATGGCGCTGTTGTTCTGAAACCATCTATTGAAGGGGAGGGACTGATATCATTCCTTCAGGTCTCAGTTTGCTGAGGTACTCCCTTGTGATATCCTGGGAAAGGCGCAGGGGAACAAACGGTTGGGCAGCTGTAAGGCAACAGAAAAACACCATACAATCTCACTTATATGTGGAATCTAAGGACCAAAATAAATGAATAAACAAAACTGAAACAGACTCATAGATACTGAGAGCAAACTGATGGTTGCCAGAGGAGAGGGTGTTTGGGGATCTGGGAGGGAAAGGCAAAGGAATTAAGTACAAATTGGTAGTTACAAAATAATCACAAGAATGTAAAGTGCAGCATAGGAAATATAGTTAATAATATTGTAATAACTATGTATGACACCAGGTGGGTAAGAGACATATCAGAGGGATCATTTCGTAAATTATATAAATGTCTAACCATTACACCGTACATCTGAAATGAATATAAAATGATATTGAATGTCAACTGTAATTGAAAAGTCATAAATAAATAAATAAATAAAAAGTGATTATAATGAAAAAAGAAAACAAAAAAAAGTACAGCAGTTAAATGAAATTATCAAATGAAGCTATTAGTCACAACAATATATGAAACTCCTGAAGTTGAGTAACCAAAAAAAAGAAAAAAAGAATCAATGATAAAGAACCAGGATTTTGAAAAATACAAGCCTGGAGCAATATAACCACAGGAGTTCTTAGTTTCTAAACCAACGGATGGCATACTGTTACACAAAATATTGTGAGCTTATTGTGACCACGTTTGTTCTGATACATCAGAGAGGAATTCTTGACACATAAGTGAATTTTAGAATAACTTATACAAATCATGCCTTTTGGGGTGATTTTCCTGAAATGGGTTTTGTCTTTGGCTTTTCCAAAACTTAGAGACTGAACAGCTAAAATCACATAAACTATTTCAGAATAATACCAGCAGAATATTTGCAAACAGCAAGCAAATGATCAGAGAAGGGATAAATCAACAGAAGTGACTCATGGAAAAGCTGAACTGGGCAGAATGAATAAGAATCATGGGAATGAAAGAGACTCTTCAGTTAACAATAACATGAGTCAAAGTATATGGCAGCCTTGAGCATAGAAGGGGAAAAATATTCTGGAGATGCCAATTGCCTCAAGGTGTATGTTGAGGAGAAAGATTAAGTATTTAACACTATAGGCTAACAGTATTTTTGCAAAATTTCAGAATTAAAGGGAGCAACATCACAGGGCCTCAAATACATCTATCAGGACAATCGTAATAATGTTATGTGTGGAGAGAATGAGATCAAGTGCTTCTCAACCTCATTAGTATGAGAATTATTTAATCAGTTACTTTTTGAATTCCTGAGCAAATATTTACGTTCTGATTTATAGTACATAGGGTCCCACAGAGCCAGGGGAGCACCAATCACCTAGAAGATAATATGACTGTCTCTCCTAAATTTGTGCAGTATGGAAAATCTAATTCTAAACAAGAAATGAGGTTTATTGTGTATGTGGGAAGCGGTAAGACACTGAAGATGTCAGACGCCTGAGAATATGAAATAAAGGTAATAAAAATAAAGACTGATATGTATGATGTGCCAGAGATTCTGTTAATTGTTTCCATTTCTGAGGTGATGCTATGTTTTATTATCATTCTGCAGATGAGAAAACTGAAGCACAGAGAGATTAATTAACTTGCTCAGGGTGTTAAGCTAAGAACTGTGGAGCTAGAATCTAAATCCATGTCTATCAGATTCCAATTACCATTGTTTTTAACCACTATAAAATACTTTTTTCCTACTGTCTTAATCATTTATTACCTGGTTTCAAGAAGCAAAGCCAAGATCTTTCTTAATTATTATCATGTACCACTTTTAGTTTCAGTCTTCTAAAGGATGCTAGATAATTCTTTCTATAACTTTGATTAACTCTTTTTCTAGTATTCTAGAACTTTGTCAAAGAATAATTTATATAACTAATTAATGACAATCCTCTCGAAGTGCTTCTATATACCCATGTGGATATAATACTATATTTATAGTTTCATTTAATATTAATAACTATTAAATAATTTTTAATTTGTCATTTACATTCATGATGGCAGGATTATTTTAAGATTTTTCTTTAAGGTTTTTTTTTTTCCTTTTTACTATTTATTTATTTATTTTGACATTCTATATTATTTTATATTAATTCTATGTGCACAGTATAGTGGTTAACATTTGTATAATTTAAGAACTTATCCCCATGACATGGTAGTCTATGCATAGTTACTACCATATTATTGACTATATTCTTGATGCTTTACGTTACATCCCCATGACTACTTTGTAACTACTAATTGGTATTTCTTAATCCCTTTCCCCTTTTCACCCTCACACCCATCTGACAACCATCAAAATGTTCTCTATGAGTTTGTTTCTGTTTTGTTTGTTTATTTTGTTCTTTAGATTCAACATATAAGCTAAATCACATTGCATCTGTCTTACATTGCCTGACATACTTCACTCAGCATGATGCCTTCCAGGTCCATCCATGCTGCTACAGATGGCAAGAAGCCTTTCCCATCCATGGTCAATTGATATTACATTATATATATGTACCACCTATTCTTTATCCATTCATCTTTGACAGACACCCAGGCTACCTCCACTTCTTGGCTGCTGTAAACAATGCTGCAATTAACATATGGATGCATTCATCCTCTTGAAGCAGCATTTTGGGTTTCTTTGTATAAATACCCAGAAGTGGGATTACTGGGTCCTTCTTTGTCTCTGTTTTAAAGTCTGTTTGTCTGGTATAAGTATTGCTGCCTCAGCTTTTGTTTGTTTGTTTGTTTGTTTGTTTGTTTCCATTTTCATGAAATATCTTTTCCCCATTCCTTAACTTTCCATTTGTGTGTGTGTTTTTCACTCTGAAGTGAGTCTCTTGCCTCCAATATATGTAAGTGTCTTGTTTACTTATCCATTCAGCCACCTTGTCTTTTGATTGGAGCATTTAATCCCTTTACATTTAAAGTAATTTGTGATAGATTTGTAGTTATATGCCATTTTATTACTGATATTTTTTATCGTTTTTTTTTCTTCTTAAAGAAGTCCCTCTAAGTTCCTTGTAATAATGGCTTGGTATTGATCAACTCCTTTGGCTTTTTCTTGTCCTTCCATTCTAAATGATAGCTTTGCTGCATGGAGTAATCTTGGTTGTAGGTCCTTCCTTTATATCACTTTGAATATTTCTTGCCAATTCCTTCTGGCCTGTAAATTTTCTGTTGAGAAATCAGCTGACAGTCTTATGGGTGTTCCCTTGTAGGTAACTAACTGCCTTTCTCTAACTTCTTTTAAAATTCTTTCTTTGTCTTTAACTTTTGCCATTTTAATTATGATGCGTCTTGGTGTGGGCCTATTTGGGGTCTTCTTATTTGGGATGCTCTACATTTTCAGGCTTGTACATATATTTCCTTCACCAGGTTAGGGAAGTTTTTCATCATTATTTTTTCAAATAGGTTTTCAAATCTTTGTTCTCTTCTTCTTCTGGTACCTTTTTGATGCTAATGCTATACACTTGATGTTGTCCATGAAGCCCCTTAAACTATCCTCATTTTTTTGGATTTTTTTTTCTTTTTGCTATTCCGATTGGATATTTTCTGCCACCTCATCTTCTAAATTGATGATTTGATTATCTGCTTCATCTTCACCCATGGCAGAACAATGTTCCATTGTATATATGTACCACCAATTCTGTATCTATTTATCCATCGTTGGAACTCAGGCTGCCTCCACTTCTTGGCTATTGTAAACAATGCTGCAATGAACATATGGATGCATTTGTCCCTTCAAAGCAGCGTTTTGGGTTGCTTTCAATAAACATCCAGAAATGGGATTACTGGCTACTTCTTTGTCTCTTGTTATACCCTTTGTTTTAAAGTCTATTTCCTCTGGTATAAGTATTGCAACCTCAGCTTTTTATTTTTCATTTCCATTTTCATGAAATATCTTTTTCCATCCCTTTACTTTCAGTCTGTGTGTGTCTTTTGATCTGAAATGGGTCTCTTGAAGTGATGTGAAGTTCTTCATCTAATCTACTATCGATTCCCTCTAATGTAGTTTTCATTTCAGTTATTGTGTTCTTTATTTCTGACAAGTTCTTTTTTTATGTTTTCTATCTCCACTTTTATGTTTCTTATCTCTTTGTTGAAGTTCTCCCTGAGAACATTGAGCATCCTAATAACCAGTGTTTGCAACTCTGCATCTGATAGATTGCTTGTCTTTGTCTTGTGTAGTTCTATTTCTGGAGCTTTGCTCTGTTATTTTATTTCAGGTATGTTTCTTTGTCTCCCCGTTTTGGCTGCCTCACTGTGTTATTTTATATGGAGGGCTGCTATGTCTCCTGGTCTTAGTAGAATGACTCTATATAGTAGGTGTCCTATAGGATCCAGTGGTATAGTCTCCTTGTTCACCAGAACCAGGTTCTCCAATGTCCCTTCTGTTTACCCTCCTGTTGTAGTTGAGCCTTGGTAGCTGTTTGCCCTTGAGTGGGAGGAATTGACTCTCAGACTGACTGGTTGTGAGGACTGGCTGTGACTACAGTGGAGGAGCTGTTGTACAGGGGCTGACTCTACATAGCAGGGTTCACCTTATTGGGGCTCTAGTGCCTGTCCAATCAGCCCTTTGGGTGTGTCATCTCTGTAGGCAGACTGGTGACGCTCTGGCTTGGTCCAAAGCCAGCTACTTAGCTTGCCAGCCTTGGGGCCTCCTAGGAGGGGTCCCACCACAGGCCAAGTTTAGTCACAGCCTGTGCTCTGCTAAAGGCCACCTGGTATGAGCCACAAAGCAATCCACAGATGGCTGCCACTTGCACTGGATTTGGAGGTGCCCTAAGAAGCCATTCTGTGAACCAAGGCCAGCTTTTGCTAGTGTCAGGCTTAAGGGTGATCAGCCAGTGGTACGGAACACACTGAAGCCATATGCTGCTTGTTTGGGTTATGTGAACCTTTGAGAGATTTTATGAAAGTCCGCAGCATGAGCTAAGAGAAGTTGTTTGTACGGAAAAGCCACTGGAAGTGGCTTGGGTGTGCCCAAAAGTTAAGTGGAGCAGGGTCTCAGGGAATCACTAGGATGGGGCAGATCAAAGGTGATAGACAGTTTGACAGAGAGTCTGATATGGCATCTGCCTGCATCTGCACTCTGGCAGAGAGGTTTCTATAAAGAAACAATCGCTCCCACCAGCTCCTCCCTCTGGGAGAAAGCTGTCGCTTCAGCCCTCACCCTGAAATTAGACAATTCAGTTCCTCCCCTTATGTCCCTGGTGACTTTTGAGCTGCTGCCCCAGCACTGGATCTCAGAGCTAGTGAATCCATCAGCGAGTAAGTCCATGCATGGGCACTTTAAGAGAAGGGTCTAAGATTTCAGCTGTCCTCTGGCTCTTTCAGCCACAATCTGCTGGTTTTCACAGCCAGAAGTTAGGGGACTTCTCTCCCTGGCACTGGAACCTGGGGCTGGACAATTTTTAATGGTCACACTTGGGTGTGGGACTAGCTTGCTCCATGTCTCTGCCCCTCCTATCAGTCTCAAGGTGGCTTCTTCTGTGTTTTTGTAGTGGTAGGGCTTCTGCTCAGCTGGACTTCAAACAATTCTCAATGATGGCTGTCCTGTAGTTTAGTTGTAATTTTGATGTGGTCCTGAGAGGAGATTAGCACAGCATTTGCCTACTCTGCTATCTTGAGTGGAAAAATCTTAGGTGCACTTAAGTTAAGGTTTTTAAGTTGCTCAATTTAGATGGTTAATAAAATAACTGAATATGTGTGTGTGTGTGTGTGTGTGTGTGTGTATCACAATTCTATATATATATATATATATATATATATATATATGTATATCACAATTCAAAATAATAATAAAATAACTGAAATGAGACTAGAAACCAGTTCTTCTAAATTATGAACTATTTATTTTTCTTACACAATATGCGTTAACCATACTCCAAGATCCTCTCACCCCTCCAAGCTTCTCACAAAGACTCACTGAGATATATTTAATGCTACTGATGTCCTATGGGTATGCTACAATAAAGTTTAAAGAATCTTCTCCTTACCCATTTTTTGGAGTCAATATTCCTTGAGATGACTGTTGAGCAAGAATTGGCATATCGAGGCTAAAATATGTATATTACAATGTACATGCTATAATATGTTCATTACATTGCAGTGATGTAAAGGTTAGCAAGGTATTTCCTTTTCCTCACTGTCTTGACACTGTTACGCAGTATGCTATTACTAATGTAAAATGTATGGGGGACTTTGTAGCTTCTAAGTACTCTTTTATTTTGTTTTTGTTTTTGATTTCCTGACTTCATATATATTCAAATATCCAAGTGCCTCCTTCTCAAGCTCCGGGAAGCTTGATTGGTTTTTATCACATTTCACATTACCCACAAGTCCCCAAACCTTTTATAAATGCAGGAAATTAAATTGTCACTTATATGGAGATCACAGGTTTTCCTCAGGTATATTGAGGTCAGGGCCTGGGAATAATTTAATGTCAATTAAGTCTAGTAGAATAATATGCTATTCTTTATAAAATGATTTCAAATACAGTTGCTTTATTATAGCATTTATGAAACATTATTTAGCTTCACACAACAATTTCATTAAAATGTTTAAAGGAATGGCAAACAAACTTTTATATTTCATCTATTATTAATCATCTGATCCCCAAAGTCCCTATAATAATATTTGAAATACACGGACACTCTCCTTGTTCCTGTCATTTCAGGACTTACATGAGAACTACTTTTGTATCACTCTGCAAATAAACGAATTTGCTGCATTCTCACTCCCAGTCTTACAGGCAAGTCACCAGAACAATACTTTTTATGTTCTACTAGTCTACCTGCATTTATTGCAGGAGAAAGAGGCTGGCCAAGCTGAATATCTATTCTTTTCCCTTTAGACTGACTGAGACTGATCACATAACTTTACCCACAAATAAGGGACCTATGTCTATACTACTCATTTGATTATTAATTTAAGCCAGTAAGCAGATGATAAATCTGTTGATTACTCAATTGTAATTCCTGTGCAGGCAATGATGATTAGTCTGGATATTCAACTTCATAGATAACACTGGGAAAAGTTAAAGATACAATTTGTTTATTTCAATATCAATTTTCCATTTGAGTTTTTAAAAATTACCAACATTCAGAATACTGGAGATGACTATGAGTGATTTATATACTTTAAATAGGACACATAACCCTTCTAATATTTCTAACTCAGTTATCAACACTCAGCCTGACAAAAACTACCCCTTCTATTCATCAACTCTAGTTATTGATTTAATAATGTCTCCTTTCCAAGGTTACCATTTTAAAGTCTGAGAAACATTAAAATTCTTTAAATAGAGCATTTGAAGGAAATTCTATAGATTTAATATCTATCTGCCTAAAATGAAAAAAGATGATAGATAGATAGATAGATAGATAGATAGATAGATAGATGATAGATAGATAGATAGGCATTTATATAGATACATAGGTATGTATTTTACATTCTATTTCTAAGGCATGTTGGGGAAATAGTGCAGAGTAACTGTGATAGCTCTACAAAGAAATAATTGAAGAACCTATGAGAAGGTATGAAGTATTTATTTAAACCTAAATGTTAGCATATGTGATATACAAATGCCTGTGAAAAAATACATCACATGAAGTAATATTAACAGTGAAGCATAATGTGTAAGAGCTTGGGCTCTTAGGCCAGGTAGCCTGGTTCTGATTTTCAGTTCTGCCACGTACTAATTGTTTGCCCTTAGTAAAGTCACTAAGCTGTTTGGTGCCTCAGTTTTCTCTTCTATAAAAGGAAGATAAAAATAATACTTACCTCATAAGGCTGGTGTGAATTTTAAATAAGTTAGTGTGCAGAAAGTGCTTAGAAAAGTGACTAGCATATACGAAATGCTAAATAGTCATATACCAATGACAACATTATTATTAAATAAACAAACCTAAACCACAAAATTAGTCAATTCAATTTAAGAGTCAGTCTGCACAAAGAAGAATCTATGCAACCCATCATTTGCTGTTATAGACTGATGTTTTTCTTCTTTTCTTGCACTTTGGATAAGAACTGTGAAAATAATGTGTTGGTAAAACTGGGGGCATGCATTTTTGGATTAGGATTGCTCCTGGCCAGTAGTTCATGATTCAGTCCCTCCAAATTCTCTCCTGAGATTCAGAACAAATGAAAAACCCTAATGCCACAAAATTTAACTTTGATAGATACCCTACTGGCAAATCCTGCCAAGAATTCTTCACATTTAAAAGCAATGAAGGTGAAAGATGAATTACAGTTGCTATTTATAATGACACATGCTCTGCTACTTTAGGGAGAACCAGCTCACTAGCCAGAAGGTTGGTAGGAGAAGCTTCATTCCTTTGCCCACAGGCTGCAATCTGATGCAGAAACCTTGGCTCCACACGTGACAAAAAAAATTGAGGCACCATTTCTCTACTGTACTCCTATTTATTTGAAAATGTAAAAACATAACTATTTATTTGTTTTTATTGTTTTCCTACTCTTACTGTCTTCCACAAGAACACACATCTTTCATTTCCAAAATGCAGCAACAAAAATGTCTTTAAAATAATTGGGAAGAATAGTAAGCCTGTACAATAAACTATGTGTGAGAATATGATAGATTTGACATTGAGACCAGCAGTGGAATTAGAGATGTGAAATTAGCATTTGATTGGCTGTAGGTGTTGTAAGAGAGGGCAGGTCAAAAATGATTTCTAGTTTTCTGACATACTAGAAATGGATACATGCTGCAACAATTTACAGACTTGAGAAAGCTGGAGGAGCAGGAGAAGTTTTGGAGAATGGATCACGTGTTATGTTATTGGGCATAGTGTATTAGTGTTGTTTAAGAAACATCTAGGTCAAATTTTGAGTAGAAAGATAAGGGTCTGGGGTTAAGACAAGAGGAATAGGTTTGAAGAATGAATTGGGAATGGTCAGTAAACAGATGATAGTCAAAGCTAACTGAATATATGAAATTGGAAGAAAGTGTAGTGTGAGAAGAAAATAAGCTGAGAACCAAGTCTTGAAGAACCAGCATTTAATGGTTGAGTGGATGAGGAGGAATCAGCAAAGGAGATTGAGAAAGATAAGGCAGACAGACATAGGAGAAAAAAAAAATGTTATAAGGTTTGTGAATTATGGAAGAAAGGGCATGAGTTTCACAAAAGAGTAAAAGTTTAAGAATGAATCTCACCCAAGAATATTTTGCCCAGTGTCTGGATCAATTCAGGCATGTCATGAAATAGCTTAGCAGGATCATATTATAATCAAAATAAAATAGCTACATGTTCCCTGCATATCACAGCAGTAGCATGAATAAATTTTGAAATCCTATTACGTTCATACAATTCTTAAATTGTGGAAAAATTACTTAACTATTGGTAATCAAACTGACCTATTCATTCTGAAAGATCAGGCACTGTAATAGTTACCATTTATTGAGCACCTGCTACTCACTGCATTCATTTCTCATGCTTAACCAACTATAGCTATTATTATAGTCCCTCATAGCTGAGTGCACTGAGGCAGTTCATACAGCTAATTCCTGGTAGGCTAGAATCAAATCTAGATCTGGGATTCTTTTGTCCAAGAATTCAAACTCTTTATATTATACTGAAGTATCAGTGCATTTTCACCAGGGCAAACACTGAAAAAAGGGATTCATATAAAAACAAAAGGCAAATAAAACCTGCAATCATTGAACATAACATGAGAAATATGGAACACTTCTTTCAGTCCCAAGCAGTGATTTTTGAATTCCCTAAAAATATTATTTGATATTCATCAGTTGTGTTCTGTCTATACTGTCAAGAAACAGTCTGTGGATTTTTAGCATATCCTTGTTAAAGAAGGATGCCAAACAAGATATTAAACAGATGTTGTTGTGAATGCAGGAGAACTAACTCACATGCTGACAGTGATAGCACCGGTGTACATACCAATATCCTTGCTCCAGTATAATATAAACTAAACAGTCTAATATAAACTGTATCTTCTTATGAGCTTATCCAACATAAGGGCTGATACTACATGTACAGAGTAAGAATCCATCTTTTTCAGCCATGTTAGTTCTAGCACTAGAAATGCTATTACAGTTTATTTGGGAATAAAAGAAAAAGGTCAACTGAGGCATATACTGAGCAAAAAATATTTAGTTAATTCAAGGCAAATGAAAACAAAGTACCTTGTATTCTAAAGTGTAGTTTGGAGATGTGGACAAACAACTGCAAGAAATGTTTCAGATCATGAAATAGGAGTACACAAAACGTTGAAAACAAAATTAAATAGGGAAATAATCAGTGGCTGTGAGCACGTAGCTCGGATTAGAGCATGCAGTAATACACAGGGAAGACAGGAACCGTTGCAGCCATAAACAGTGAAACAGGATAATGAATTCTGGACACTGACTCTTCATTTCTCTCCTGTGCTCAGCTTAAAGCCCCATGACTTCCACATGGCTCACTAGACACCCAGAAACATGATTCTCCTGGAGGTTAATTCTTGTCTGCAAGCAAGAACTTTGCTGGTTGAAGCAGGAACATAATAGGCACAGAGGGATTTTCATCATCAGGCGTGGCAACAGGAGCAATTGAATCAAGATCTCAGAACACTCATTCACTACGCCTGAATTTTAAGCTTGGGAACCTCTGCTATGAGAAAATCTTTTCTGCAATTGCTTCCATACTATCTCAAACATAGAAGTAATCAGTTCCAGTAGATGGAGTTAATATATTTCGTCAAAAACTTACTTCGAGTTACTGTCATTCTGCATGGAGTTCATGCATTGGGATGAGAACAACGAAATCAGCCTGGGTTAATTTTGCTACTTTGCTCATTGTTTATTTTGTGAGGGTTGTGATCAAGGGAAAAGATGTGGGAAAATGCCGAGATGGACTTTGAAAAAGGATAGAAGACGTTTAGAAAAGCACATAACATATGGGAGACCAGTAGGAGTGTTGGAGAGAAAATATATATATACTGTTTAGAGGAAGGATGATTGTCATGTTAAATAATTAGTATATATTGAGTTAGAGGCCATAGGTTATAATTATGTGATAATGAATGGAGATATTCTGTTTGTTATGTTACTAGAAATGGAATCTAATAAGTTATTGGATTTAAGAAAGCATATCTTTTTTAGTAAACTTATTAGCTAGGGCTTTGTGATTACCAGGTATCGAAATTAATCAAAAAAGCTTAAGCATGAAAGAGAGTGTATTCACTTTTGCGGTAAGGCTTTCCATCAAGCCCTGATGTGTTGCTCAAATGCATGAAGCTGAATTTCACTCTGTTTATCTCTGTTCTTCTTCCTTCTTTTCTTGGCTTCATTCTCAGGCAGCCTCTCTATAGGCTGCCAGTGAAGAGGTGGCAGCTCTACTCTCCTCTTTATACCTCTTTCTAAGGTGGAAAAAAATTTCTTTCTCAATAGTTGTCACAAATTCCTGAAGTGGTGTCAGGTGGCTTGTGTCACATCTACACCTTTGAATACATCACTGCGTCAGGACTGTGGAATATCAGGCTGTCTCTCCTGGAGAACGTGATCACCCTTGTCCTTGAAGGTGAGAAGCAATCAGTTCTACCAAACCACGGGGACAGAAAGCAGGAAAAACTGGGGCGGGGGTGGGGGTGGGGGTAGCTAATGGAAGAAAGGCAATGGATGCTATACAAAATAGCAGATGGTCACCCTAAGAAGAAGTGTTAAGATAAAGGAGAAGTGATGCGAAGGTTATTGAATGATATTATTTTTGTGGACAAAAAAATAGATGTGAGCCAAGAACACTATTTTTATTTAACCAACCAGAATGGAGGCCCTGTGGTTTCCGCTCCTAGTTGCCTCAGCTGGAGTCTCCTCCTATCATGGCAGGTTGTTGCCACTCAGCAGCCTACTCGTCTGTCTCCTTGTACCTGCCCCTAAAGAAAGGAGAGTCTGTGAGACAGATCCTTTCAGGGACATTGCTACACCTTTGTGCCATCTCTCTGTTTGGCCCCAGAAAGATGGCTGGTCAGCCAATGACGAGTAAGAATCCCCATGGGGGAACAACTCGTCAGGCACAGTCGAGTGGGGACCAACAGGAGAATCCACGGGGGTCGATAGAGGTGGGCAGAGCCCCCCCCACCCCCAGGCTAAGGAGAGCCTCAGCCTCTGTGGCTGCATTCCTTCCCACAACCTGGAAGGGAAGAGATTCAATGGTGTGCTCTCCATCTATTCATATGCATATAGGTTTTGTCCCTTGGGGAAGTACATACATCCTGAGATTTACAGTTCTGCTGCCTTCAGGCAAGGGTGATAGACTTGAATCAGTTTCCTATTATAATGTATAGGATTCATAGATCTTGAGATTGACAAGCTTTATCATCACCTAACTAATAAAAGCTAATGCATAGGCCCGATTTGCGGCTGAAGTCCCTTGACCCAGCTTGCACTCTATTCATGGCTACTGTCTTTTCTTAACCCTGCACCGCCCTCCTCGCTCCCCACAACACTCATTGCACGGGAGGCCACAGCAGAAGAGTAAAGTGGTTTAGAGAAGTCCTCCAGGGTCCCAAAATAAGTTCCCAAACTTACCAATCCTATGATTTCGAACAAGATCCTTAACATCTTTGCGCCTTGCTTTTCTCCTTTATAAATGGCGTGTACAAATATATTCCCTCTCTCATGAGGCTGCAGTGAAGAGCAGTTGAAAATATAAAGTGCTTAGAGTGGCATGTGGTACATACGAGAATTATATAAGTGTCTGTCATTCTTGTTGTCTTTTATTAATGCAGTTATAATGAGAAAAGCCTCAGGAAAATGTGAACATATATAGGGGTGACACAACATATGATATTAGAAGTTCATCCTTAGTGGGGAAGACAGAAGGGATTTGAGTTGAATACCAAGTGTGAGCTCACATAGGAAATGAGTAAGAGCGGCTTGCTTATGGTATTAGCTGGTTCTTTCCCATTTTGTGCATTTGTGATCAGAGAAAAAACAAGTATTTATCAACTTAATTTTTCTAAATTGTTGCACTGTGGGCATCACTTCCTGAAAGAAATTTGTGGTAGGCAATTTTATTTGGTAACCAAACCGATCCATTCATTCTGCAAGATCAGGAACTGTAATGACTACCTTTTATTGGGCACCTGCTACTCACTGTATTTATTTCTCATATTTAACCAACTATTGATATTATTATAATTACTTATAGTTGAGTGAACTGAGGTTTAGACAGTTTTCAGAAACTTGACACCAGGTCATACAGCTAATTCATGGTCAGAATCAAAAGTAGATCTGAGATTCTTCAGAATCAAAAGTAGATCCAGGATTATTTTGTCCAAGAATTCAAACTCTTTATATTATACTGAAGTATCAATGCATTTTCATAAGGACAACATAATATGGCCTCCAATCATCCCTGCCTCCTGATACACATGCTCTTGTGCAGCTTTCTCCTCTTCAATATGGGATGAACTTGTTAACTTGCTTTTAATGAATAGAACATGGGAGAATTTGTGGTCTGGATGCTACTTCTAAGATTTGGTTATAAAAATGCTATGGCTATGATCTGGGCATGCTTTCTAGACTGTCTCTCTCTCTCGCTCTCTCTCTCTCTCATCACTTAACCTGGCGCCATATAATGAGGCAGCTCTGTATTGAGGAGCTGAGACCTACTGACAACCACGTGAGTGAAACTGGAAGGAAATTCCTCTACCTCCAAATGAGCCTTCATATGAGCCCACACCCCTGGTGACAGCTTAACTGTAACCTCATGAAAAACCTTAAGCCAGAGGCACTCAGCTAAGCCACATCCTGATTTCTGACCCACAGACACTGTACAATAATAAATATTTATCAACTTCATACTTAAAACAATAATTACTGCTGTAAGCTTCTAAGCTTGGGAGTAATTTGTTACACAGTAACAGATAATGAATAAATAATTTATAGGCTAAAAATAGTAGGACCTAATCACCTAGTAGCTTTTACTAGTTGGCCTGAGTTGCCAGTCAATGTGGCAGCTTTTGCCTGAATTTATCCCCATCGCTCTTAATACTATAAAGGAGAGATGAACCCATTCTGAGTAGAGAAAATGGAGGATGGTGTCAGGTAATTTACATTAGGTTTTGAACAAATACACCTTTTACTCTATCCTGACCATAACATTTATTAAACCATAATATGCACATATATATCACATAATAGAGAGCAGAAAGAGTGTAGCAAAATTATTTTCCATGCTAATTTCCATAACCTTAACTTGGGGATAAAATATATACAGAAATTCATTCAGTTAAGCCATAGTGCAGTGTAAATAAGTGCCAGAATGGTGTAATATACTGAATAGTCACTCAGCTAATTTGAAACATCAAAAACTTGCTTTATTCTTCATAACTGAAATTCTTTTCAGGCCCCCTTTCCTGCTTAGCATAAGGGAAATAATTTTTAAGCCAACCCTGCAAATTCAATCCAAACCAATAACTTTTATTCTACCCTGGGTAATAAAATACTAGATTCTCTCAGGAAATATTCAATCAAATTCAAGTATCATTCCCAGTCATTGTTCACAATCAGTTTTCTTTCTGAGTTTCCTCCCCACTTCTCCATGCTTGCTCTTTGTCTGAAAACAAGGAAAACAGTGAAGAAGGGGCATCTGCTTCTGTGGTTGAGGGAATGTGAGGTTGTATGGTTTATTCATTGTCATTTTTCTGTCTGCAGCTTCTGACATCTGGTGTTTTCATGTCACCCTGTATTGCCGCTGCCGCTGGTAGCCAATAGTGTAGCCTATCTTGTAGAACACTTGATAGTTCTTGAGCACTCAGCTGGGCAACCTCAGCAGTTCTTTGGCACAGGGGCATCTACAAGAATGTGTCACAGATTCTCTTTGCCTCCCTGAGCTACCTTTTGGTGAGCAGCAAGCTGCTTCAAGTGCCAGCTACTGTCCATTGTCTTCTGTGAGCTTATCAGAAACCTTGGCGTCAGTGCCATTCCAACTAGGATTCCCATATATAATCAGAAGTTTCTAAGATGGTCCCCAATGGTGATGTGTGTGTGTGTGGGGTATCTCTCTTTGTCTCTCTCTGTCTCTCTCTCTCTGTGTGTGTGTGTCTCTCTCTCTGTCTCTCTGTCTCTCTCTCTCTCTCTCTCTCTCTCTCTCTCTCTCTCTCTCTCTCGCACTGCTTACTCCAGGGGAAGTCAGGTGCCATGTTGGGTGACAGTCCTGTAGAAATGTCAATGTGGTGAGGAACTGAGGAAAGACTCAAGACAATAGCCAGCAAAGAATACAGGACCTGCAGGGGTTTCCCTCAGTCCAACAATCTACAATAAAATAAAGCCCCACCACGAGCAAACTTGGAAGTGGACCTAACCCCAATAGGGACCACAAATCTTTAGTAGAGACCACAGCCCTTGATGGCAGCTTGAATTCGGCCACCTCATGAGGGACCTTGAGCTAGAAACACCTAGCTAGGCCAGGCCTACGATAATACATGTTTGTTCTGTAAGTGCCAAATTTTGGAGTGATTTGTTAAGCAGCAATAGATAACTAATATACCACGCCACCCTGTGTGTGTTTTATATTACTTCTCCCAAGCTCTGGCATCGTTGAAAGTTCCTGTGAGTCAAATTCTAGATTATAAACTGGGACCATGTCCTTTTCTCAGAAACTATTCCCAAACTATAAGAAATATTCTTTTTGGTATGACAAGTCCTTATAGGGTGATTAAACATATGAAACACTCTCTACCCATACTCCTGCAAAAAATAGGAGGAAAAGATAAAATAATAGACTAAGGCTTTAAAGAGACTGTTCTCCAAATCTCTCTCATCTCTACCATGCTAATACCCATACTCCGGCTTTCATATCTTCTCTGGTAAAGGCTGCAAAAATGACTCATCCTTATTTGAAACTTGTAAATTAGGAAAGCCCTGCACTAGGAATAAGAATTCCTTTATATTTAGATGTTTGAAATAATGTGTCATTATCCTCAGATGTGAACTCTTTCCACAGTTATCCATATACTCTCCACACAATCATCACGAAGAGACAGCAACTGGAAAATCAGGAAAGCAGGGAAACAAAGCACTTATGATAACTTACTTTATAATGTAGCAGAATTCTCTGAGGAAGAGATCAATAGAAGCTGGTCTTGTGGATGAGGAGGGATTTGTTCTCAGCCTTAAAGGATTGGAGGATTTGCATAAATAGACTGGAGGTTTATTATTATATCAGCAAGGAAAAAAAATGTTCAAAGGGCACTAAGACCAGAACTGCATTTGGAGACATAATGGGAAGAAGAATCTTGGAAAAACAAGGTTGCCTGTTGGGCAGCTGAAAGAGAAAGATTTCTATTGCTCTGGATTGTTCAGAGTCTGACCATTATCTGCAGACAAAGGGATGTTTTTGAGTACAGGAATAAAACAATTATATTAATGACCACAAATGGATTAAATGGCAATTGATAACCAAATGATAAATATCTATTGGGCACCTTCTATGCATCAGGTGTAACACTGAATGTACAATGATCAGCAGAGTAGATACAATGGCTACCCTCACACAGCACACTATCAATTGTGAAAGACTATAATTACATAAATAAATCACATAATTTATTGTGCAAAATGCTGGGAAGTTGAAATTCATTGTGACATGTAAGGCTATAATGGGAGAACTTCATGGAGTTAGGCTTTCCTAGATATATATATATATATATATATTTTTTTAATGACACTTTTTGCTTAGAGGTAATCACGGATTCACATGGAGTTGTAAGAAATAATACAGAGAGACTCCACATCTCCTTTCCCCAATTTCTCCAATGGCAACATCTTGAGTAACTGTAGTACCATACCACAACAAGCATACGGACATTGATACAGTGAAGATGCAGAATATTTCATTCACGATAATTCCACCTGCTGCCTTCTTTAGCCATGTCTACTTCCTTCCTGCGCTACCCCCTCGTAATCTTTGGTAATCACTAATCTTGCCTTCATTACTAAAACATGGACATTTAAAAATGTCATATAAATGGAATCATAAATTATATAATTTTGACAATTGGCTGTTCAAACTCTGCATATTTTTCTGGAGATTCATGCAGCTTTTTGCATATATCAATAGTTTATTTCTTTTTTATGGTCTAATACTGTTCCTTTGTTTGGATGTATCACAGTTTATTTTTAAAGACTGCCAAATATATTTTTAGAGTGTTTGTACCATTTTACATTCCCTCCAATAATGTGTGAGCAATCCCATTTCTCCACACCTTCACCAGCATTTGATATTGTCATATTGTCACTATTTTTTATTTTATTCATTCTGATGGGTATGTACAGAGAACTCATTGTGGTTGTAATTTGCATCTTCCAAACGGCTAATGACGTTGAACATTTTTTCACGTGCTTATTTTCTCTATATTCTTTATATGTATGGGTGTGATCAACAAATATGGTGAATATTTAAATTAAAAAAACAATTATTACAGTAAAAGACACATTGCCATTAATAGCTCACAAAATACTCCCCCTCACTTCGAACACACTTATCCCATCGTTCTTGCCATCGAACTTTCTGAAGCAGTTCTGGAAGTTCTCTTTCGTGAGTGTCCCCTAAATGAAAATACTAAGAAATGCAAGACTAATGCCTCCTAAGTGGCAAACAAACCCAATGAAGGAGGGCAGGGAGCCCAAATTTAAAAAGAGAATGAAATTTATGGCATAAATTGTCCTGGAAATTGGCTCCCAGTTGTCAACTGGCAGAGATTACTACAAACCTAAGGCTATGGATAGGGGGAAATAAAAAAATAATGTTTAATAAACATTGATCCAGTTGCTTTACCTCTATTATGGGACAGTTGAGTTAAGAGACTTAAACCAATCAGATATAGCCCCTTGAGGAGCTGCCTCAATTCCTGGCCAAGCTATTGGACTGATTTATGAGGTGTGATCAAAACATACAGTAAATGCTGCTGCTGAGGGCCGTCCAAGGGAAAGGCAGGGATCTTCAATACAGGAAGCGGTGCATGAATCTTAGTAACAGTGTGTGACAAATTTTAACTTGTTCGGTGCAGTCAGTTGAGTATGAACTATGGTTGAGAGAAGGTGTGTTTTAAAGTGTACTGCAAATCATCCTCCATCGTGACAACACTCCGTGTCACACATCGCTGTGGTATAGCAATTTCTGTCACATAAAAACATTAAGGTGTGTCCTCATCCACCTTATTCACTGGATCTGGCACCATGTGACTTCTGGCTCTTTCCCAAAATCAAAATGACCATGAAAGGAAACGTTTTGAATCAATTCAGAACAACGTGGCAGCCACGACAGCACAACTAAAGACACTAAAGAAAGAAGACTTCCAGAGGACTTACATTGATAGTTGACATACAATACATACAATATTATATTAGTTTTAGGTGTACAACACAGGGATTAGGCATTTATGTAATTTACAAACTGATCACCCTGATAAATCTAGTAACCATCTCACACCATACATTACTATTATAATATTACCCATACTATGCTCTACATCCTTGTGACTATCTTGCATCTACCAATTTGTACCTCTTTATCCCCTCCCACCTTCATCCATTTCCCCAAACCCAGTATCAATCCAGCAACCATCAAAATGTTTTCTATATTTATGAGCTTGTTTATATTTTGTTATCTCTAGATTCCATATATAATTGAAATCATATGGCATTTGTCTTTCTCCATCTGACTTACACCACTCAGCACAATACCCTCTAGATTGATCCATATTGTTGCAGACGGCAAGATTTCATTCTTTTTTTTAATGGCTAAGTAATATCCCATTGTGTGTATGTACCACCTATTCTTTATCCATTCATTCATGGATGAACACTATTCATGGTTGCATCCATATCTTGGCTATTGTAAATAATGCTATTGTAAATAATAGATGCACATGTCCCTTCAAAGTAATGTTTTCGATTTCTTCAGATAAATACCCAGAAGTGGGATTACTGGGTCCTTCTTGGTCCGTTGTTCTAGTCTTTGTTTTAAAGTTTATTTTGTCTGGTATCAGTATTGCTACCCAAGCTTTTTGCTTGTTTCCATTTTCATGAAATATCTTTTTCTATCTCTTTACTTTAGGGCTGTGTGTCACTTTTGATCTGAAATGAGTTCTCTTGTAGGCATCATTTTTTTTTCTTTTTTTTAATTTCAGGTGTGCAAAACAATGTAATAGTTAGACATTTACACCCCTCACAAAATAATAACCTCCCTCCCCCAATCTACTACCCCTCTGACATCATATATAGCTGTTACAATTCCATTGACTCTATTCCTTATGCTGTATTCCACATCCTATGACCAAATATATATATTAAATTATAGTTAACATTAATTATTATTCAGCCTCAGGTGTACACTGCAGTGGTCAGGCATCTACACCATCCAGTCAGAATGGCTATCATCAATAAATCAACCAACAAGTGCTGGCAAGGATGTGGAAGAAAGGAAACCCTTGTGCACTGTTGATGAGATTGCAGATTAGTGCAGCCACCATGGAAATCAGTGTGGAGGTATCTAAAAAAAACTGGAAATGGAACTACCTTATGACATAGCAATTCCACTTTTAGGTATCTATCCAGAGAAATCCAAAATGCTAATTTGGAAAAATATATGCACCCCTGTGTTTATTGCAGCACTATTCACAATAGCCAAGACGTGGAAATAGCCAAAATGCCCATCAGTAGACGACTGGATTAAGAAACTGTGGTACATTTATACAATGGAGTATTACTTGACCATAAAGAAGAAGGAAATCTTACCATTTGCAACGATATGGATGGACCTAGAGAACATTATGCTAAGTGAAATAAATTAGATGGAGAAAGAGAAATACAATAAGATCTCACTTATATGTGGAATTTAAAGAATAGAATAAATCAGCATCATCTTAATAGACTTGTTTTCTTATCAATTCAGCCCTCCTATGGCTTTTGATTAGAGTAATTAGATTTAATTCCTTTAAATTCAGTTAATTTAAACTAATAGTTGATATGTAGTTATTGCCAATTTATTATTCATACTTTGAATCTTTTTTTTTTTTTTTCATCTTAAAGAAGTCCCTCTAACATTTATTATAATACTGGTTTGGTGTGATGAAGTCCTTTAGATTTTTCTTGTCTGGGAAGCTTTTTATCTGTCCTCACATTCTAAATGATAGCTTTGCTGGATGGAGTAATTTTGGTTGTAGGTTTTTTGCTTTTCATCACTTTGAATATTTTGTGCCAATCTCTTCTGGCCTGCAAAGTTTCTGTTGCAAAATCAGCTGATAGTCTTATGAGAGATCCCCTGTAGGTAACTGCTTTTCTCTTCCTGCTTATAAAAAACTTTTCTTTGTCTTTAATCTTTGGCATTTTAATTATGATGTGTTTTGGTATGGGCCTCTTTCTCTTTGGTTTCATCTTCTTTGAGACTGTCTGCACTTTCTAGGTGTGTGTGACTATGCCCTTTGACAGGTTAAGGAAGTTTTCTGTCATTATTTCTTTAAATACTTTTTCAATACCTTGCACTCTCTCCTCTCTTTCTGGTACCCCTACAATGTCAATGTTGTTATACTTGATGTTGTCCCAGAGGCCCCTTAAACCTTCCTCATTTTTTTGGATTCTTTTTCTTTCTGCTGTTCTGTTTGGGTGTTTTCTGCTACCTTGTCTCCCAAATGGCTTATTTGATCCTCTGTTTCATCTAATATATTGGTGATTCTTTCTAATTTTTTTCTTTATTTTAGTTACTACATTCTTAATTTCGGTGTTTGTTTGTTCGTTTTTTTTTTTTTTTTTTTTTTTTTATGTTTTGTATTTCCATCTTTATATTTCCTATCTCTTCGTAGAAGTTCTCACTGAGATTATTGAGCATTCTTATAAACAGTGTTTTGAACTCTGCATCTGGTATATTGTTTGTCCCCATTTTGTTTAGTTCCTTTTCTGGAGCTTTGTTCTGTTCTTCCATTTGGAACATGTTTTTTTTGTTTTGTTTTGTTTTGTTTTGTTTTTTACATTTCCACTGTTCCACTGTCTCTATTCCTAATGCTGTACTCCACTTCTTCTAAGTACATACATATACATATATGTGTGTGTGTGTGTGTGTGTGTGTGTGTGTATATATATATATATATATATATATATATATATATATATACACAAACTTGTAGTTGACATTCATTATTGTTCAGCTTGTTTTGTTTTTTTGTCTCCTCCTTTTGGCTGCCTCTCTGTGTTTGTTTCTATGTGTCAGGTAGAGCTTCTATGTCTCCTGGTCATAGTAGAGTGATTTTATGTAGTAGGTGTCCTTTGGGGCCCAATGGTGCAGTTTCCCTGATCACCTGAGCCAGGTGCTCCAGGTGTGTCACTTGTGAGGGTTGTTCTTTCCTTCCTGTTGTAGTTCAGAGTTGATTACTGTTTGCAAATGAGTGGGAGGGATTAACCCTCAGATTGATTGATTTTGAGGACTGGCTGTGACTACAGTGGGGAAGCTGTTGTTCAGGGGCTGCCCCTACTGGGCAGGATTCACTATAGTGGGATTTTGGTGCCTGCCAGTCTACCCTTTGGATGTGTCATTTGTGGAGGTAGGTGTGTTGGTTGTTGGGCCTTTAGGGAGAGACCCTGTTGCAGGGCAAGCCCAGATGCTGTCTGTGCTCTAGCCAGAACCACTTGGTATGAGCTACAAAGTGACCTGAAGATGGTTGCCATTCATTCTGGGCTTTGAGTTGCCTGGGAAGGGCTAAGCTGCAAACCAAGACTGGCTACCACTAGTGCTTGGCTTGGGACTACTTAGTAAGAGGTACAGGGCAGGCTGAGGCCAGATGCTGCTTATTTGGGGCTTGTGAACCTTTGAGAGATATTAGGAAATTCTGCAGCATGAGCCAAGACAGGCAGTTTGTAAAGAAAACCACTGGAAGTGGCTTGGGTGGGCCAGCATGTTGGTTGGGGTTGGGTCTCAGGGAATCACCAGGGCAGTGTGAAGGGTGTTAGCTAGGTTGATAGAGACTTAGATATGGTGGCTGAAGGCCAATTGAGCGGAGGGCTCAAGATAGGAGTAATGGCTCTACCAGCACATCTGTCTGGGAGAAATCTGCCCCTCTAGCCATTGCCCTGATGCTAGACAATTTAGTTCCTCCCTGTATGTTCCTGGCATGTTTAGTACTGCTGCCCCAGTGCTAGAGCTCAGAATGAGTGAGTCCATCAGCGAGTAAGTCCCTTTAAGAGGAATGCCTAGGACTCCAGCAGTCCTCTGTGTCTCACTCAGCCACAATCTCTGCTGGTTTTCACAGCCAGAAGTTACAGAGACTTCTCTTCCCAGTACTGGAACCCTGGGCGGGGGAGCCTGCTGTGGGACTGGAGCACCTCGCTCCTCTAGTGTGACCTCCTCAGCCAACATATGCCTTCCAATTTTTAATTGGCACATGTGGATGTGGCACCTGTGAATTCCAGTTATCTGCCCCACCCACCATTCTCAGTGTGGCTTCTTCTGTATGTCCTTAGTTATAGCAATTCTGTTCAGCTAGAATTCAGGTGATTCCCCATGATGGTAGTTCTGTATTTTAGTCATTATTTTGATGTTGTTGTGAGAGGAGACAAGCACAGTGTTTACCTACTCTGATAGTTTGACCTGCACTAGCTTTTTATTCTCTTAAAAGGGTTTTTCACAGAGATAGATGGATGGATGGATGGATGGACGGACAGACAGATAGATAGATTAACAAATAAATAAATAAATTTTAATAAGCTCTAACTTAACTTTTCCTTTTATGGATCATGCTTTTAATTTCCAATCTAAGAACTTGTTGCCTAGAATACTGAAGATTTTTTCCATTGGTTTTTTTTTCTAAAGTTTTATAGTTTTACATTTTCCATTTAAATCTGTGATCCATATTGAGTGATTTTTATTTTTTTATGATGTGAGAGATTTAAGTTGAGGGTTTGTTTGTTTTTGTTCATTAATATATAATTGCTCTAGTACCATTTATTAAAAAAGGCTCTCTTTTTTCTTCATTGAATTGATTTTACACCTTTGTCAAAAATCAGTTAGAAATATTTACATGGGTTGATTTCTCTTTTCTAAATTTTGTTTATTGGCTATGTGTCTATCCCTTTGCCAATAACACTATGTTATACTATACTATACCTATTAGTAAGTCTTCAATTAAGTAGATAAATTCTTTTATTCTTTTCTTTCAAAAAAAATTAGCTTTACCTTAACTTCTTATAAATTTTAAAATAATCTGTCTACATATATGAAACATCTTGCTAAGACTTTGATAGGATTACATTAAGCTTGTATATAAATTTGGGGACAATTTACATCTTTACTATTTTGAATGTTCCAAACAATGACCATGCTATGTCACTCTATTTAATGGATCATCTCTGCCTTCTTTCATCAATATTTTGTTATTTTCAGCATACAAATCCTATACACATTTGTTAGATTTACACCTACTTGTTTTTTCTTACTTTTTTTTTTGGAGGGGTGATTTTAAATGGCATGGTAATCTTTCATTTTAGTGTTCATGTGTTCATTACTGATAGATAGCATTGCCTTTCTTGCCTATTGCACTGGCGAAAACTTCCAGCATTATGTTGCAGAAGACTGGTAAATGTGGACATTCTCTTTGCCCCTGATCTTAACTTTACGTATATTGTTTTCTGTAGACATTTTGTATCTGCCCTTTATTTATTAAGTAAAGAACATTCCTGTTTATTCCTATTTTTCTCAGAGATTTTATCTTAAATGGGCATTGGATTTTGTCAAACACTTTCCCTGTATAGATAGATATGATATGGTGTTCCTTTTTTTAGCCTGTTAATATGTAGAATTACAATGATTAACTTTTGAATATTGAAAGAGGCTTTCATTCCTGGCATAAATTCTACTTGGTCATGGCATATAATCCTTGTTATATATTGCTGAGTTTTATAGGCTAATATTTTGTTAATGGGGTTTGCATCTATACTCGTAAAAGCTATTTGTCAATAGTTTTTTTTCTCTTTTTTTTTTTTTTTTGGTACTGTCTCCTACTAGTTGTGGTATCAGAGTAACAATAGCTTCATACGATGAATTGAGAAATGTTCCCTCCTCTTTCATTTTCTGAAAGAGATTGTATAAAAATGGTATAAATCCTTCTCTAAACATTTTGTAGAGTTTTTCAGTAAAACCATACTGACCTCAAGATTTCTTTTTTGAGAGTTTTAAAATTATGAGTTCAATGTCCTTTATATATAAACCATTCAAATAAAGTATTTCACATTTGCTGAGTTGTGGTTGTTTTTGTTTTTCAAAGAATTGGTCTATTTCATCTCAGTTTTTAAATTTATGTATGCAAAATTGTTTACATGATTACCTTATTATCTTTTTGATGTCTACAAAGCCTGTACTTGTTCCTCCCCTATTTTATTCCTGATATTGGTAATTTGTATATTCTTTCTTTTATTCTTTGTCAATCATCCTACAAGTTAATGAATTTTAATGACCTTTCCAAATAAATAGTTCGTCTCCTTGATTTTCAGTATTGTTCTTCTTCAACTTTATTAATATCTGCTGTTATCAGTAGTATTTCCTCCTTCTCCATTTTTTGAGTCTACTTTGCTTTTCTGGGGGGTTCTTGAAGTGTGGATTTAGATTATTGATTTGAAACTCTCCCTCTTTTCTAATATGTAAGTCTTTGGTACTATAAATTTCCCTCTCAGCACTCCTAAAACAGCTAAGCTTGAACCTCACAAATTTTGATATATTGTATTTTCATTTGATCCAGCTATAATCTATTTTTTATTTCCCTTGAGACTTTCTCCTTGACCTATGGATTATTTAGAAGTGTTTTTGTTTAATCTCTAAGTGTTTGGAGACTTTGCAGGCTTTTTTTATTATTAGTATTCGCTTCTAGTTTGATTCCATTTTGGTCCGTGTACACACTATGCATGATTTCAAATCTTTTAAATTTGGTGAGGTTTGTTTAATGGCATTGTATATGGTCTATTTTGGTATATGTTTTCTGAGCTATAAAAAGAATGTATATTCTGCTGTTCAGAGGAGTGGTGGGTGTCAATTAGATCTTGTTGGTTGATAGTGTTGTTGTTTCTTCTATATGCTTGCTAATTTTATGTTTAATTGTCCTGTCGCTTGTTTAGAAAGGCATGTCAAAGTCTTCTTTTAGTTATATCATATTTGCTTTTTCTTTTTTTTTCTTCTTCTTTTTTTGTTTCTGCATATACATATAGGATTGCTTTGCCTTCTTGTTGATTTGGCTCTTTTACCATTATATAATGTCCCTTTTTGCCTCAGTTCATTTTATTTGCTCTGAAATCTAATTTATCTAATAATTATATGGCCTCTCCTGCTTTCTTTTCATTAATGTTTGAATTATATATCTTTTTATCCCTTTTATTTTTAAACCACCTATACCATTATATTTAAAGTGAGTTGCTTGGAGATAGCATATAATTGGGTCATGATTTTTAATCCACTCTGCTAATCTCTGTCCTTCAGTTAGCATAAATATATATTTACATTTCATGTAATAACTGATATCTTAGGGCTTAAATCTGTTGTTTTATTTAATTGTCTCCTGTGTTTTGTTTTGTTTTCTCTGTTTTAATTTTCCTGCTTCCTGTGGTTTACATGAACACATTTTAGAACACCATTTTGATTTATTTAAAGTGTTTTAAGTATATCTCTTTATACAGCTTTCTTGGTTGTTGCTCTAGGTATTACATTATATGTACAAAACTTATTATATTCCAGTAGTGTTTTGTTTCTACCTGCTCATATGAAGTATGAAAACCTCATCTTTCTTTATGTCTTTTTACCCTCCCACATTTATAATCTAATTGTCTTAAATATTTCCTCTATATACGTTTAGAATCATATTTTAAAAGCATTGTAATTTTTGTATCACACTTCAAATATAGCTTAGAAGATTCAAGACAAGAAGAAACGTTAGTATTTACCCTTATTTTTTCGTACCATGTTGTGGTCTTTCCCCCTCCCCAACCCTTGATGTTCCAAAATTCCTTCACTTATGGTTTCTTTTCTTATTAGAAAGCTTTCTTAATCTATTATTTTAGATAGGTCTGCTGATAAAAGATTCTTTAATCTTCATCTGAGAATGTTTTGATTTTTCCCTTCATTTCTGAAGGGTATTCTTACTGGACATAGTACTTTGTGTTGACAATTCTCTTTCAGCACTTAAAAAATGTTAGGCCACTGCCTTCTGACATCTATGTTCCTGATTTGAAGTCCTATGTCATTCAAAAACTTTCCCTCTATGGGCACTGCCTTCAAGATTTTTTCTTTGTCTTTAGCTTTCAGAAATTTGATTGTGATATTTCCTGGTATATAATTCTTTGGGTTTTATCCTGTTTGGGGTTTGCTAATCTTTCTGAACCTTGCTAAATGTTGGGATTTATCAGCCATTACTTCTTTGAGAACTTTTTCATCTCTTCACTCTCACTCCTCTTTTTCCACAACTCTGCAATGTATATTAAAGT
Organism: Rhinolophus sinicus; assembly: GCF_036562045.2. Lineage (NCBI taxonomy): Eukaryota > Metazoa > Chordata > Mammalia > Chiroptera > Rhinolophidae > Rhinolophus > Rhinolophus sinicus. The sequence continues at coordinate 35,856,103 of NC_133758.1, read as the reverse complement.
GTGATGGAAGTAATTGATAAATTTCAACCAAAGAACTTGTATCATTAAGCTTTTAATGAGAAACAAACCATTATGCAATCTAATGGCACAAAACAACAATCATTAATTAGCTCACAATTTATTTTTTTTTTTAATCAGCAATTTGGGCTGGTCTCAGTAGGGCAGTTTTTTCTCTGGTCTCTGATGGCCTTACTCATGCATTTTTGGTTAGCTGCAAGATTGGCTGGAGGCTGGTTGGTGTAGAAGATTTGCAGTAGGATAGTTTATTTCTACTGCAGATGTACCCTCACCTTTAGCAGACTAAACTGAGCTTCTCACATGGATGTGGAAGTGTTACAAGAGCTCTGAAGCAAACTCCAATGTGTATACGTGTATGTGGTTTTCTAGACTCTGCCACTGGTATGTTTGCTAATGGCCATTAGCTAGCGCAAGTCACATAATCAACCCAAATTCAAAGGATGGAAAAATAAATTCCAACTTTCAATGGCAGGAAAAGATTTTTGCAATCTTGCCCAGCGCTATGATGATCAGATTCACCTTTTTAAAAGAGTATTTGATATTGTGAGAAGTATGATTTGCAGAAAGCAAGAGTTGAGATGGAGAGATCAGTTTAAATATGAAGAGAGAGAAAATTTGAGACTTAAAATATGCTTAGGAACTAGCATTGACAAGTGATTGATAATGCATGAGTAAAGGAGGAAGAATGTGACATGCATTACTATTAGGTTTCTGTCTTGAGCAATTTGGTGAATAATAGTGACACTTATTGAATTGGGAACCCTAGAAGCAGCAAGATAAAGACAAGGGTAGTGAGTTCAGTTTTGGATAAATTTTATTTGAGGTACTGAAAAGCATCAAAGTGGAAATATTGACTATGTAATTCAATATAGGGTTAGGGTCTTAGAAAACAATTCTGATCTAAAGAAAAATATCTGTGAGCTGTCAAGCTATTGACCATATCTTTGACTGTAGGAATAGATGAGTCAGATGTTAATATGTATAAGAGTTGTGTGGGTCTGAAAATATAAAAGATGAAACAAATGCAGGACCCCATTGAATTAAACAATCTTTAGCACTAGTCAGAGAGATATTTTCTTATCTTATTATTTTATTATTATATTTAGTATTTGTTTAAAATGTTTGTGTATATCTCAATAGACAAAAGTACAAAATATAATCTTAGTTATCACCCATGGTAACTACAGATTTTATGAGTAGAGAGAAGGGTCAGATGATTGTATATTTGTAATAAGGAGTCAGGGGTATATGACCATCAGATCATATCCCTTATGGTATTATGTAATTATCATTATAATAACACTGAATAGAATCTAATCTGTCTGATCAGGGTTGCCAACAAGAATTCCCTCAGTAGTGAGACGTGTTAGTTAGTATGCTGGTAGGTAGACAGGGGCGTCCCTGGTGGAATAAACATAAAGGAGCCATATCCTGAAACTCGAGGTTCTGGAATGTCTTTTTCACTCCAGGACAAATATATGAGAATGTGCCTTGAGGTTAATAAATAATCTCATATCCCTTTTGGCCATACAAAGGAACAGATCTGATAGATAGGAATGGGCTATTTCGTGAATCCCTTCAGGATGGGCAAACAGGACAAACCTGATAGATGAATTCCATTAGAAGGCTCCAGCCCCCTTCCCCAAGCAGGCAGGGGAAAGTATAAAAGTAAAAGTCTTTTGCCTTAGCTAGTGGATACCCCCCTTTGGGGCCCCCTCCCTCTCAGTGCTCTGACCCTTTGCTTTCAATAAACTGTCTTCCTTTATAATACTTTGCCTCTCCCTGGTCCGTGTGTCCACTCTTCGGCTTCAAGAGACATGATCCCGGCCCACACCCAGAAACCGCTGGCAGCTCCAACATCATTTACATTAGTACAATGATGAGAAGACAATACTCAAATGGATTTGGGATATTTGACTTAGTTTCAAGTGGTGAGAACTGGATTTCTAAATCCAGAGAACACAGCCAGCCAAATATTTTGGCCATGTTTCACTTTTGTCATATGTGTGCATTTCTTAGTGTGCATGCATCTTTAAACTATGGAAGGATTTAGAATAAAATACAGATATATTTTTAAGGGAAGCAAATTAAGATATTTTTATTTGGGATGGAATCTATGTATCATTTGGGTTTTTTTGTATATGTGAAATTTAGTAGATTTTGGCATGTTTGACAAGTGACAGCCTTGTCAATCCAGTTTTAAATGTTATTTAGTAATTCATTCAAAATGATGATTTGTAAGAAGAAATCTTGCTAAGTTTATGTATAGTATAGTATGAACATTTATTCAAACTTAAATTTTACTATTTTTATAAGTTAATATCTTGGATTTTTATAAATGCCCTAATACCTGATAAAGCTTTTTGTCAGAAAATCAAAATGTTTAAAATGAATCTGAAATATATTTTATTTATAAATTCTGTTTAAAATGTTTAATTATCTTTGTAAATGTGACCAAGTCATATTTAAAGTTCCTTTAAATACGATTGCTTTTCTAGAATTATAAGTTGAATAGAATTTGCCAAGTGAACTTTAGTAGCTAGTGCTTTAAATTTATAACTTCAGAAAGTTAGATTTAAAATAAAATCATAAAACTCTGTGAAATCATTTTTACATATAAAATCTACCCTGAACTCAATACAACAAGGAAATAAGTTAGAAGACTGTTGCATGAAATGAGGAAATCAGTTACATAAAGGTAAAAGAAGAGGGGACTTTGGAGTAACACAACAGCGTTTCAAATGATGCAAATACAAAACTATAACTAGAATGAAATGCTGGGAGTCTTGGGAGGGAATGAAACTTTGGCTATATAATGTCTTACTGAGGTTGTCTTAAATACAATGTCAAGAATAAAATCAATTGATAGCTAGCAAACAACAAAGTGAGGAGTTGACCTTCCCTTCCCTCCCGTTGGGCCATCTGGAGCCCCATTTTATTTATAACAAACACCCATTGATTTTATTTACTCCCTCTATCTCCAGTCTTGCATAATGAGGGGTGAGAATTATAAGAATGAGCCTGTCTGCGTTGGTTGGGATGGTATAGGGAAATGGGTGCTCAGAGCAAACTATGAGTTCATGAGAGCTCATTTTAAACCTATCCATGAGAAGCTGTCTCATTGTTTTATCCCTTTTTTCCCCTAGAATTGAAAAGATACATTAGGTACTCTCTTTGTTTCATATTCTCTCATTCTTACCGTGATCCTCTTTGTATGTGTAAAATTCCATGTGCCTTTGAAGTTGGTGATATAATATGATACCATTACTTTCTCTTATTCTCAACTACAAACATTTTAATCACCCTCTCAGCATTCCTTTTGAAAAACAAAATGGCATCTGATTAGTTATCCTACTATTCTCACTAGGCCCTTCTACTACCATGGTGACTTCTGTGACACCAATATCCTGACCCTCAATTCCTTGACATCTTCATCTGCAGTAATTTTCTTTCCCATTCCAATTCAGCAATTTACTCCCATGACCCCATCCTGAACCTTGCTCCTTGGAACTTCTCTGCCTCTGATATCATATAGGCAGGATCACAGAGATTACCATAACCTCCTAGCCTTCCATCTTTCCAAATAGCAATCAAATCTATTTCTTTCCATCCCTACCATTGTCTACCTATTACTCCTTCATCCAATCATTATTTGTATTTATTTATTTATTTATTTTTTCTGGCTTATTGCTTTCACCTCTTAACTGATCTTGCTGTCTCTGTTTTGTAGCTCATTCCTGTTTATTCTCCTGTCTTTGGTGTCCCTTATTAACAAAATGCAAATTAAATCATTGACCTTACGATAGTGTCTAAACTTTTGAACACATGTACTTCAGTTGGGCTCATTTCTTTTTTTACTACTTCAAGTCTTATATTGCCCCACATCCATCTCTCTATTCCAGCAAGACTGAAATTCAGTGAGTTCTTCAAAGATTTCTTACCTTACTCTTACCTCTAATGCTCACATATTCTGTTTTCTGCCGGAAATATCAACCTCACCCCTACCCATAAATTTCACCCCCCCACACACACATAGTTTATTCTCTTTCTCTATTTCTGTCCTATACATTCTGTATGCTCTAACTTAAATTTTACTTTCTTTATAAACTTTTCTTTAAAATTACCCTGGCTTAGGCACACCACACTGGATTGAATGCCCTATTTTTATGTTACTAAAGCTTTCTCTACTTCCCAATCAGAATTTATTATACTTTATGATAACTACTTTATACTTTGTAGGTTCTTTGATCAACATAAATTTAGAACTGTTATTAAGAGTAATTTCCTAAATATTTATTCTCTTTATGTCTCTATGTTGTGATGAGGAATAAGGTAGTGTTATAGTTTATAAATTATTTCCCAATAAGACTAGCATTGTTTCTCTTCTTGATGAAAAACGTTTACACTGTAAAAAAGTGCGCTTGAAGGAAATGTGAAACGAAGATTCACCAATAATTATGTCATCCTAATATGTAATGTTTCATAGGCTTTTCTTTGTAGTGCTTATATTCATGAGTTAAACCCAGCTGAACATATTTTAATGAAAACTAACATTTCTAATAATTATGTACTAGGCTCCATAGCATTTTGCATTCATTTGCTCATTTGCCTCTTCACACTTTACTAAATAGTAGGAATTACTCCTATTTTCACAATTTAAGAACTAAGGAAAACGAAGCTGATAAAGCTTAAGTAACTTGCCTGAGGTTTATGATTTCTCCAAGTGGGGAAACCAAGGTGACACTCACGTAGTTGAGTGCCAGGGCCTGTCCTCGGCACCATCCAAATGTTTTAGCAAAAGTGGAACCTCAGAAAAAGAGGACGAATATAGTGTTTTATATGTGAAACAATGTCATTCCATGAAATCAACATTTGAAATGAAATAAGACCCTTATTTAGTAGTTCTCAGGCTACTTCTGTTTTGGTTTCTATTAAAATTTATTATCACCTGACTAGCTCATACTATCTGTCGTATTGGACATCATTGGATGTTTTTATTTTATATTGACATGATAAAGAGACATAAAATAATTGATCTAAGAAATGTAATTGAAAGCACTGTTTGCCACTCTCTTTATCTACTAAAAAGTAACGAAGTAGCTTATGAAAAATACATTTACTTAATGAGGAAATATCACGACTTACCATGGCAACAAAAGTAAGCCCCCTGCCAAGAGCTTGTTCAAGAACTATGAATTGTATAGTCCCAAATTCTTAATTAAGTTCCCTGTCCTATAAACTCCCTGAAGTATGGTCCATTGTACTAATAGCTACAAATATCTTTGGCACACAAACGACTTCTCTTGTACTAAACATTACATATGCCAAGGGAGTAAGCACAATAGCATAGTAAAACTGATTCTCTAAACTCTGGGCTATTAAGCTAAACTCAGATAGCCAGGAACAAAACTCATATGAAGAAGGTTTACAGAGTCTATAGTGGGGATTTTGAGGTTAGGATGGCAGGTTGGGAGGAAGAGTTAAGAAAGGAGAACAGAGTTAATGCATTTACTATTTTAGAACAAGATCTCTGCATTTCTACGTTTTTCTTCCTTCTTTTGTCCTTCCCCTCCTCCCTCCTTCCTCCCCTTCCCTCCTTCTTTCTTTCTTCCTTCGCTCCCTCCCTTCCTACTTTTCTTCTTTCTTTTCTTTCTGTCTTACATTAGGGATTCAGATGCATGGATCCAAAGGAAAAACACACATTTTACTCAAAAAAAAAGGGGTGAGGGTGCAAACCCTGTCACAGGTGCTGGAACCCATCGTTCAGTTTAGACAACAAATTTGGAAATTGTCTGCTCATCCCAATTTGTTTACTTAAAAACAGACAAAGAAATAAGGTATGTAAAGATTCTTGTCCATTCTTATGTTAAACCTTTTTGTGTTAATTATATATTTAGAAATCACCCTCCCTTAAAATGAAAAATATATTCTAAATTAGAATTCATTTTTTACACAAATTATGACACAGTTTTAAGTATAGGATATTCAAAATAAAAAATACGTCCTGTTTTTACTAACTTCTATTTGAATTTTGGTAATTTCCTTATTTTCTGGAACTTAAACTTTTCATCTACATCATGAGGGCATTGATACCTGTCTTATTTCACAAAGACTGAGGATCAAATTTGAGAAGGCACTTTGTAAACCCTAAAGGATTATGAACATGTTTTTAATTATAATGGTGTGTTGTCTATTATTTTCCCAGCTAAGCCTTAGCAGCACTTGCAATTACTAAATCAGTATTCATGTAGATTGTATCATTCAGAAAGCTCCAAGGATCTCTTAATGAGATTATATAAGAGCAAATATTTTATCCAGTATTGAAATGCATCACTTTTGAAAGTTAATGGATCAATTGCCTAATAGGAACAATAACTATAATGGTGTACAACAGAAAGTGGAAATATCTCTTTCAGATGACATTCTAAAGGGAGTTAGGTGGGAGGGAAACAATTATTCAGACTGGATAACGGTGCTCAGAATTGCAAAATGTGCCCTGAAATCTTAAATAAGTTCAACTAGACAGATGTTTAAAGTTGCATTCTTCAAAGCTAAGAGAAATGCTTTTCCTAATGGTATTTTAAACATTTTTTAAACATCTGAATTCTTCACCTTAAAACTTTTTATTTCTTTCAGTATAATTTGCCTAAAGCTGGCATTTAGCATCTATAAAATTAAGTCAGTTTTTTTTTTCTTTTCTAATCTGTTAATGAAACCAAATCTATATGATTTAAGTTGCTTTTTTTTTTTTCCTTTCCCCTAGAGACTTTTTCAAGGAGTGAAATTCCTATAAGAGGATTCTTGAAAGAACACTTTTTTTCAATTCTCTAGTCAAATTGGGAAACCCTGATAACCATACACGTTTCTTGAGGATTCAGCAATGCATGGTAGCATATTAAAAACTTTACATCTTCTTGTTATAGAAAAACATACTTAACTGTTTAAACTGCTGTTTTTCCAATTTCTTTGGCTATCGTAAGGCAAAAAGTTCCTCTGCAGTAAGGCTCCCTAAGCTGAGTCCCAGGCTCTACCTTGATCTATCTACGTCCATTTCCTTACCTGTAAAATGTGGATTGTAATAGGTCAGCGTTTCTAGAAGGATAACCTGAGGTGACATTTGTAAAGTGGTTAAAACATTGCCTGACATATGATTATGTGTTTATTTAAAAATTACAAACTTTTCATTCTTGCCTAATATTTTTACAGCCCTAGTACTTCAGGGACTATTCAAAGTGGCAGGAAATTTTAATTTTAATATATTTTAAAATAGCTGCTGAGACTGTAGGCTCTGTTAAGCTCAGAGAAGCTAAATAATTTGCCCAAGTCCTGGTGGTGGACATTCAAATCCAAACAGTTATTGGTCTTGGTCCTTTTATGAAACCACTACATTAAGTGCATCTCTGAGGGATAAGCAGCAGACCATTTTTTCATGTAACTTCTCTCCTAGAAATGTTTATTCCAAATAAACCTTTATTTTCTAAAGCTCATAAACTATTTTAGGCAGCTAGGACTAGAAGAATTTTTCTGTCCTTTCAAAACTCGTCCAGTTACTCATCAATCTTGGCTGCCTTTGTCACTTAAATAAAAGGTGCGAATCGAAATAGAAAGACAAAATTGAATAGGATTTCAATCAAAATCTATCCAAAACTTAACCAAAATAAGAATAATTAGATAAGAATATCATACCATGACGGGACTAGGTGGTAGTGGGGAGAGGGTATAGTACATGAAAATAATTTCTACAACATTGTACTTAGCAAGGGAGAAAGAGTGAATGTAAAATCAATCTTCTGCGATCCTTTTCATGCCCTTTTGGTCGTTTTAAGATGATTAGGGAAATATATTTACTATTTCAAGTCACCGTGACTGCTTCTAGTTAAATTTCTCTGACAGTTACAATTTTCTACCTTTCTGCTTTATGAGGTTCTTTCTGAGCAAGGAATTGAGAACATTTTGTGACATTGTTAAAAACAAAAATGCCTGGAGTTCTCCTTATTAAAATGACATAGATAGTCTATCGTCTAAGCATACCTATTTGGTTTGCTTGTATGTTAAAGATTTGTTTTGTACCTAGTGTTGGGCTGGAGTGATAAACAGTCATATATTTCTTCAACCCTGTTCCAGCATTTTTTATAAACTTACAAAGGAGTTGTATGTGAGATTTAGAGGAAAAAAATAACATAGAAAATAATTAGAGTAAAATAATTTGGAGAAAACAATTAAATAACAAAATATGTGGTCGATCACTAAGAAGAAGAGAGATCTGATTGATTTGGGATGATTTCATAAATACCTCACATTGGCATAAGCGAGGGTTAAGAGAACAGGGCCTGAATTAAGTATCATGATGTCAATGGGTAAATTTGGATTTGGTGAGACAATGGAGGTTGTCCAATAATAGTCTAAGGAGCTTGTAATGTGATAGGCTGCCTCATGTGCTAATAATTGGTCTGTCTCTCAGAATGCTGAATGCATCTATCAGATGCTATGCAATGGGTTTCCTTTATTGAGTGGAAGGACGAACTAAATCAGAGTCCCACATTGCACTGCTTACACGACTTGCCTCTTATTCCATGATCTGCCTCTATGTTCATGTCTATACCACCCTAGTATTTCCCAAACTCTGTCACCAACAATGTGAATCAGGCACATTATTATGTATTAAGTAAAGAAAAAAAGTTAACCAACTCAGGTTGGTAAATGGTGGGTTAGGCCAAGTTTTATAAATTTGTTTACTACAGGACTTAAAAAACCCTGGCAATATTTTCATGTTCACATTGATTCTTCAAAAGAAAGACATTTTGCGGATTGCTAAATTTTTGACCTTAGGAATATCTTTCCCACAAAGAATGTGGTAGGATTGAGTGATCTAAGGAAACAACTTAAGAAATACCTAAGTAAAGGGTTCCAAAGGGTGTGACAACAGTGACATTTTACAAATCAAGAAGTATTTTTAATTTAATTATTCAATAAGTACAAATAAAAATACTTTCAGTCCATATTCTAAATATATTGCGTGGAAGACACTGAACTACCTCACATTCATAAAGTATAAATATATTTTTTCACTTTTAATCTAGAAATTTGACATTTTAGATATGTGCATGTCTTCCTATACTTTGCATATGCCAAATAAATCATTCTTAAGATACAGGGCAGAGAAAAGTATGACAAAAAAGTTGTTTAATTTATTTTATTATTATTGATTATTCTTTATAAGGTACTGTGGTGATCAACTGTATTAGGGGTAAATCCAGCAAGTATAAATATACTTTATTACGCAAATAGAAGTTTGATTCTATATGCCTTTTCTGTTTTTAAGGAAAATATTCATTCTATTTTTATAGAGAGAGAATTATTCTAATCAATAGAGACAGTATTTCAGAGTGGTGTGTACACTAGATCTGGAGAGAGATGATCTGAATTTTTATTCTAGTTCTCTGTCTAAATTGCTATTTGACCATGAGAAAAATTATAATGGAGTAGCAATGTAGAATAGAAATTCAAAGTGTAACATTGGAGCTCCAGGGCCTGAGATGCAAGCACAGCTGTATGATCTTTGACAAGTTATGTAATCTCTCTATGTCTCAGTGCCTTTATCTATTTGGGACATTATAATAGTACTTACCTTGTAGAACAATTACTGGCTCAGAATAAGCACTACTTAAATCTATTATAATTATTAATTATTCTGGGATTCAGTTTCTTCAACTGATGGAGCTGGACTGGGTGATTTTTAAGGCATTTTTTTTTTGCTAACATCCCAGTATTTTGTGAACTGTCTCAGCCACAAAGAAATTGAAACCTATATGCATTTATGTCCATGAATAAACTATATAAAGTAGTAATGAATATGCTAAAATTTCATTCAAGAAGCATAGGATGGAATACAGAAAACATATCCCCTCCTTTTTTTTTTTGGGGGGGGAAGTGGTTTCTCATTTAGTAACACTCCCCCAAATAAGACTATTAAATGCAGAATTATTAGGCTATTCAGAAGATAAAATCTTCTTTTTTCAGCATAGAAGTTCAGTTTACCTCAATCTAGTTCAATGATTAAGCAATTACTGATGTAGGAAATTTCCTGTGAGTGAGTGCCGGGTTCCTGTCTTGTGAAACCAAAGAATGGAAGCATGGACCAAAGAGAGGTGAGGAGTTGTAAAAGAGGATAATTTATTAAAAGCAAAGAAATCAGCTCCCGAGCAGGAGGGCATCCTGAATGGGATGCCACCTGACTGAGGCAAAGCTCTTACTTTTATGCTTTCTCCTGTCTGCTTGGGGAAGGGGAGCTGGCACCTTTTAATGGAATTCAATTATCAGGTTTATTCTGTTGACCATCCTGAGGAGATTAACAAAATAACCCATTCTATTGGATCTGTTCCATTTGTATGGCCAAAAGGGATTTATGAGATAATTTATTATCCTCAAGGCTCCATTACTTTTTGTCCTGGAGCGAATGAGTTACTTCAGAACCTGGAGTTTTAAGATACGGCTGTCTTGTGTTTATTCCACCAGGGACCTTCCGGTCTGCCTAACAATGTGCTAACTAACTTGTCTCATTACTATTTGCAAGGATATCTACCAAATTTTTTTTTAAATATGCTTTTTAAAAAATTCTTATCAAGTTAGCGATATGGCTCAATGGAGCACTCTAGGCAACCGAAGGGCCCTATACCTGTTTAGCAGTGGATCGTTTGTTATGGCTGGAGACATGAGCAGGATTCAAAGGAGGAAAGAGGATGGGGGCTGGCACTGTGGGGTAAGGACTAGAAGAACATCAAGAAGAAGGACATAAGAAAGAATGCAAGATTTTTTCCGGGTACCATAGGATTTCTTAAACCTCAGCACTGTTAATATTGAGGCTCAATAATTCCTTGCAGTGTGGGGATCTCCTGTGCATTGAAGAATATTTAGCAGCATCCCTGTCATCTACCAACTACATGCTAGTAACAACCCTTCCCCCACTTGTGACAATCAAAAATGGTTCCTGATATTGCCAAATATCCTTTAAAGGGCCAAATCACCCCTGGTTGAGAATCCCTAGACTAATGATATAAAGTTCCTGTGGGTAATTCAGTAAATAGTAATTTTGTTTCAAGGGACAGACAGCAGACAGTTGAATCCTTGAACAAAGATGTTAACTTCTTTAAGAAATGGGAATAAATGAAAGTTTTCTTTTACTGTGACTGTGATATATGAGCAATTAAGTTCCATTGCAGTATACAACATAGAAAGGGGGGACATAGAGACCATTTATAGACCCTGGCAATACCATTATTCTTCCCGTCATTAATAAAAGAGAAGATAAGGTGACAATCTGCCACCATAAGAACATTTTATTACAATTTTAAGATTGAATAAAAAAAAATCACAACTCAACAATGTTTCACAATAACTGGGGAAAGAAAACATTGAAATCTTGATTTCTTTTTAGCACAACAAGAAAGACTAGATGTGATGTGCAGCTTTGAGACACTTCCTTTCACTCTTTCTTTGAGGATCTGGAGCCTCTGTCCTGCCCCTAAGCACTGAGAGCTGGCAGTGAAGCAGCTCAACCCACCTCTTGAGGCCAGGTCTCAGTGACGGGCATTCCCAGTAGAGTCAAGACAAAGGGAGGAAAAGGGAGGAGGCCGCAAACATCAATTTTAGGAGGAGGTGAGAGGTCAGTATTTTTTTTTTCTCTTTTTCTTTTTGACCTTTTCAGTGAGGTCTTCAGCCAGTGTCAAGTAATTGAAAACCTTTTAGTTTAGCATTTGGTCTGTCAAACTGAGAACAAAACACAATCACGGTCATTAAAGCCTTTGCTATTGTAAATGAGAAACATAAGTAAAGATTATTGTATGGCAAAAGCATGTTTAATTTTCTTTTTGAGAACAAGATGGAAGAGAAAGACTTATGCTGTACGTGGGAATTATATGAAGAAAGAATATTAATTTCCAGTTTTATGAAAATCTATTGCAGTGTTCATTTCCATTTTTAGAAAAATCTAATGCAGAATCTAAAGAGAAATCTGCATAGATAGAAAATATGACTCTAACTTGTAGGCTAAAGCAAGAGAAATCAGGTCTCTCAAATAAAATTTTGCACTTACACACGTGTGTGCACACACAGCAATTAGGCTACTGAGGGATTACTACAGTCCCGCCAGGGACTGCCAATGTCATAGTTTTGAATCATGTTCATTGCTCCTATTCAGGTCACTATCTATAATTCAGGCTCATTCAAAAACACTCCACTTTGTCAGTTTTCAGTGCACTATTTTTAGAAGTAAAGAGTTGTCATTAGGGAGAAAAAACACACGATTCTCCCGCTTTTGTTAAAAGATACCTATTCTGCAGTAGGCATACTTATGTATTTTTCACTTGTTCTCTAGCATTTACTTACACTTTGACATGGAAAGCTTGAGGTTTTTATGGCAACATAATCTTTCCTTACTTTTTTTTGCTGTTGTTGTTAAGGTGACTAGATACTGTTATGTTATCATTATTTTAAATGAAAAGATATCTTAAAATTTCTTGCTATTTTAGGTGGATCATTCAAATCTTTTGAAAGACATTAGTATACAATTTCTAGGGGAGCTAAGTTTATCGAATCTTTCAAATACTTTCTGCTTGACCTGGCTATCATCACACCATCAGTGGTGAGGTATATAAATAACCTCACTTTAACATGTGAGAAATAATAATAAAAAAAGATTCCTTCTGGATGTTAAGATGTGAAATTAAACTCCAGGTGCTTTTCAGAGTTATTTGGGACATTTTCTAGTTGTCAGTATGGAAATCCTGTCACTCAGGGCAGAGATCTGTTGCCATGGGGAGGCAAGAGCTGTATCCTTTGACAAGTTGGCAGTTGTTACAGTTGGTAGAAAAGGAAAATCTTAGAGACAGGTATTGAAAGATGACTATTCACCAGGGATTGGTGAGCTGGCTTGAAAACAAATTAATTATTCTTCTTTCCCTTTCATAGACATATGTTTATGCATAAAGATTACGGTCTTTCTAGCACATTGATCTTAGAATGTAGGCATAACTATGTCTCTTACCTGCTTAAATTCATATACATCTAACCATTTAATCGATTCATTACTAAGATTCTGATCACCAAGTCCAATATGTGGGAAATTTTTTCCCACACCATCAAGCAATTCTCTGACACCAGGTTGGTGTCCTACAACTCAACTCAATTCTGACACTATTTACCTGGAGATAACATCAAAATCCACAGGTTAATGACTTGATGTCACAAGATGGCCCTCCACTTCAGATGCCAATCACAAGTTGAGGTTGTTACCTGTACTTCTGACTGGCTATAAATCAGAGGTTCCCACAACCACCTCCTTAGGTTCGCTTAATTTGGTAGAGAGGCACACAGAACTCAGGAAAAGTTTGCTCACTAGATTACTGGTTTATTACAAACGATTTTAAAGGATCTGAATCAACAGCCAGATGAAGAGATGCATAGGGCAAGATATGGGGGAAGGGTGTAGAGATTTCATGCTTTATGAGAATACCACTCTCCTCGAATCTCAGGTGTTCACCACAAGCTCTTCAAACCCCCTCGTTTTAGGTTTGTATGGAGGCTTCGTTTGTATGGATGCATAATGGATTAAATCATTGGCCATTGGTGATTGAGTCAACCTCCAGCCTGCCTCCCCTCCCAGGGGTCAGGAGGATGTGACTGAATGTTCCCATCCCCTCATCACAGTACTGGTTCTACTGGCAACTGACCCCCATTTTTAGTGGTGGTTCTAAAGTTACTTCATTAAGATAATGAAGGGGAGCAGAATTTGTCACCCCAAAATATGTCTCTTTGGCATAAGGATTATTTTAGGCTGATTATTTTTAAGAAACAGCAGACAGTGGAGAAGCACTGAAAACTTAGTAGAAGTTAGTCTTTTGTAAGAGCCATTTACATTAATAAGAGAGATTTCCATTTGTTAAGTTGTGTTCCTCAGGTGTATCAGGAAGAGGAGAATGACTAAATCTCTAGAAATTCATTAATGGAGAATTCATGGACTTAAATATGCATAATCACCATACCTTTCACTGATAATCTCCCATGACTGGCTTCCCTCAACTCCAACATCTTCTTTTGTCTTTAGCTGGAGATGACATTGAAGGTAATGGCTTGGGCCATTTTGGGAAGTTACTCATTGTTCCTGGGTATCTCCCACGTATACACGAGGTACAAATGTTATTAAACTTATGTTTGTTTTTCTCCTGTTAATCTATCTTTTGTTACAAAGGGGGTCTCAGCCAAGAACCAGAAGACTAGAGAGAAAATTATTTTTCTTCCACCACAATAAAAAAAGATACCTTTATTGCGCTTACCACTTAGGAAATTTTAAGAGTTTATGGAGTTCTGGGCTAAAAATGAGCACAGAGTCCAAACATAGATGTCTTATTATAATCATAATGTCACAAATACTCTTTTAGAAATGATAATAGTTTAGATGAAAGTTTTAATATTCACTTGGACTGGACACTGGCTTCCAAGAGGGACAAACATCCAATTGTTAGGTAAAAGGTTAAAGGCCTTTTTGTTTAGTCTTAGTTAGGTTTCCATTAAAGACACTGTATTCCATTTCACTCATTCAGTACCCTCAAAAAAGGTTAACAACTAGGCAAAAGTTCGGAAAAGAGCAAGGAGTGGTAAGAGGATTGAGGAATTGACTTGTCAGTACAACAAAAATCCTCACACCATACTCGAAGCAATGTGTCAATTTTTAATTCTCCTTTAAATTCAGGAGACCCTCTATCTAATTTCTCACTTGTTGGAGAATAAGACATCTGTTGTATCTCTAAGGCAAAACCCAAGATAGCCCAGATTTGGACTAAATCTATCAGGATTCAGACATTACTCAAAATGCTTAACGTTTGAAATTACTAGAGTGTGTGGTGTAGTCCAATCTCTCCCACATAATGATACTTTTCCTGATAATCAGAAAATATAACAACATAATTATTTTTTTCTCTTATCAAAATTATCTGTAATTCTACATGGGAATAAGACTTGGACTTTCAGAGGAAATTTCCAAAGCAGGTTACTCTGGTAAAACAACTTATAATCAAATAGAAGAGGTATAAAAGACGTTTTTCCTATATCTGCTGATTGAGCTTCTCTTGAGAAGTTGTCTATGGAAGTGGAGGAAATAGAACTTCTCTTTCTTTCTTACAGTTAAGCAATGTGAGGATGTTCCTTGTAGCAAAGGCTGGTTCTTATTTAGTTTTGATTCTTGAGCTGTGTCAATCACAGTTTCTCAGATATAGTAGAATCCTAGTAAATATGTTTTTTGACTAGTATTCATGTGAATATTTGTTAAAGAAGGCATAGAATTTTGGGGGGCTTATGGTGGAAAAATATGGATGGGTGGTTCTGTGGAATTTTGGATGACATAGTCCAACCTATAACTTAACAACATACTTGACAGATAGAAATTAAAATAAAGACTGCACTTGGCATAATTTTTTAAATTTTAATTTGCTTCTCATATTAATTCTAGAAAAATTTAAAGGTAAATTGAGTATTACATCTTTTTTGTAATGTTAAATGTAATAAATGTATTAATATGTAATTACCCACAAAACAAAGTGGTAAGCAATTAATTTAGAATAAGCTGGAAAAAATAAAATATGTATAAAACTAAACTCACAGTAGAAAAAAAGAATCTTGGGGTTGGGGCAGAGGAAAGGAATCAACCTTTGCTGAGAACACACTATATGACAGGTACTATGATTCTCCTAGCAATTTCTAAATAAGAAAATTGAAGTTCAGTATTTGTGACACTCAAATTCACTAAGTATAAGTGGTGCACCAGTAATTAGAAGACAGATCTGTCAGATTTTAAAATCTAAATTTTACCATAGTTCCTTAGTGTTTTCCAATAAGACAGATTTAAAGAATACTGCATAACTGCTCTTTTTATAATCGGTGGTTATACTCTCAAATTAAATTCTTAATGCTATTTGTATTCATCTCTTAACAAAGTCTGTCTATCCATCTGATTGAGTTAGTGTTGACTATTCTCTCTAACCTGTTTCTTGTCGTCTGCTTACTACATTATCCACATTGCTGACTTTTCCTCCTAGCAAAAGTCAAGTTTTCTTGAGCTGCTCAACTTTGATGTATTTCACTTCTCACAGAGACTCTCTCCTGACCAAATTTTAGTCAGGATTCTCTGAGCCGTTTTGTTGAGTAGGCCTAGAACTTGGACTTCTGTTTCTATCCTTTCATTATCTAGTTTTAGCAAAAGTCCTGCTAAGCAATTTGGAAAAAATCGCTCACACTCAATATCTGGTCACCTTAGACATCTCATCAAATTCCTCCTCCTCCTCCTCCTCTACCTCATGCCCCTAGTGATATCTCATCACCCTGGCCTTCCTTCAGCAAGAATCCTGTTAGATCAGTTTAGAAAGAATTCCTGCGACACTTGATGTCTCTTCTTAGATACATTCATTGACACACACACCCCGCCCCCATCACCACCAACACCAACCTGCTCTTTGGCTATAAATACCCACTTTTCTTTGCTATATTTAAAATAGAGGCCAGTGCTATGCTGAGGTCTCTTTTCTGCTATTGCAATAGTTCCTAAATAAAATCTGTTTTTACTGCTTTAGCTACCGTCTGACTTTGTTGTTTTTTTTTAACATCTCTGTTACAAAAAAATACCACGTTATAATTTGCCTCCAAGATCTTAAATTCTAAACTTTTCTCTGACTTCAACTACTCATCTTTTTCTCTTCTACCAATTCCTGATGTTTATAGAAGCAGTTCTTCATACTCATTTTCAATTTCTGAAGTAATCAAGGGTAATACTAGTGAAGTCATGTCATGGAGAGCATGGAAATAGTCATGCTAATTTTTTTTCAATTCATGTAGGAGTTCATAGTTTAAAATTTATTTTATATTCATCTTTAAGCATAGTCTACTTATTTTTATTTATTTACTTTACAGCTTTGGTGAGATATTATTGACATATATATGCATATATGTAGATAACTTAATATACATAAAATTGCATAATGAGTATGGACATTTTAAACCAAAAGTAAAATAAAAAAATTAGCTTTGTTGCAATATGGTCCATTAGATCAAAACCTTTTCTCCTGCTTGGAAACCTTTAATAAAAAAAGGAGGTAACCTTTTGTGATGGTCTCTCTAATTATGGATGTAATAGTTTATTTTAGTGGTTGTAATTGTCCTAGAACAGGGATATTTTTTGCCTACTTTGTAGTACTTATGCCTCTAGGGATCTAGCTGAAAATTTGTCATTGAATTACCCTGCCATTAGGTGATTCTCATTATCATTTTTACTTTCAAAAAAAAGTGTTTTAGAATTTGCATCAAAATTATGATACTACACTTCCCATTTGCATTCTGGTTTATGTATGATACTGACCTGTGTTGTCTACCAGTGGCAGTGACTCAACTTGCCTCTTTCAGAGCCATCAATAGGGCATAGAATTCCTCCATATTAGTTGCTATAAAGTGAAAGTTCTATGTCACTAATGGAGTTCAGGACATGCAACTCAAAAATGTAGCACCTTGGCATATTGAATATTAATATTTAAAGCTGAAGGAAAATGGCAGGTACAAGAAAGACTCTGTGACCATCTTCCGTGAAGCAGGCCATAAGACCCTTATGTGAGAGGTGCCCTCTGTATACCCAAAGGAAAGGAATATCCTTATCTCCAAAGGCAGAGGGAAACTTAAAGGAATCTGAATAAACAGGTCTTGCTAAGTTTTCCCCAACTTACTATCCTTAGCTTCTTTCCATCACATCTTCCCATAACTTGCCAATTTTCATCAAACCTAATATAAAAACACTGGAGTTTAACCATTTCTTTAGATCTTCATTTCCTTATGAAGGCTAAAATTTTTTTGTATGCTTTTCTCTTATCAATCTTTCTTTTGTCTGTTTGATTTTCACGGTCCCTGTTGAAGAAACTAAGATGGGTAGAGGAAGAGATTTTTCCTTTTCTACATTACAGTATAGTGAGAAGAACTAAGGCTATGAAATGAGACAGATTTCATTTGAGTCCTGGCTCTTCAACTGCTCAAACTTCCTGATACTTTCTGTTATTCCCCAACTGTAAAATGGGGGTGAGAGTATCTTCTTCTCAAAATTGTTGCAATAATAAAGGGGATTAGATTTGATAATAGCTAACATTGTATATGACATGCATAGAAGGTGCTGTTTAACTGACTATTCTTCATATTCACGGATCTTTCTTTAGTAAATAATTGGTATAAGATTATTCAATGCACCACAATATATACACTGCATTGCTTGTTTTTATAGTAAAATTAAGATTCAGTTACAGTGCCAGGATAGAATTTTATTATACCATTTGCTGTTGTGCTGTTTTCATCTTTTTAAATAATATTCTATTGTTGATGATGAGGAAGGGAGAGAGAGAGAGAGAGAGAGAGAGAGAGAGAGAGAGAGAGAGAGAGGAAGTGAAGATTGACAGGGAGAGATAATTAAGCATAGTGTATTTTCTCTGTTTAGGAACATAAATATCTAAGATGATCCAGATAAATTATTTATTTAAAAAAAAGAAGAAGAATGCTGCATAATATCCCTTCTCTCTCATAAGCACGATACAGTGCAAAGAGTTGTTTGGGAAATGGGGTTATACCCTTTGAAACATTTAACAGCTATTGAAGTCACTGTGAATAAATATGCTTTGTAAGTAACAACTCCATGCTACGCAAATACAACTTCAAAACATGCCCCTTGGCATGTCTTGTCAACTAAATGGTTGACTAGTTCTGGATCTTCCACTGCCTCTACCCATAACTAACTCTTTAATCCTCTGCTTACCTGCTTTCACTTATCTTTATTTTCCTAACAGTCTCCTACCTGTCAATGTTTTTCTTGCCTTCTGTCTTATCACTAGTGTATTTTCTTTCACCTACCTCTATCTCCACATGTACCTATATACACATGGGCATATTTCCTAAGGAAATGGCCTAGGTCTTCTTTTGTTCTGGCTTAAATTTCATTTTATTCACTTAAATGAATTTTTCTAGTTCCACAGTTATACTGGGCATTCCATTGCTGTTGTCTCTGATCTATCGAGTCTCCTAACTTTCTTTTTTAAAATGATAACCATATACACCTAGTCATTCCATCTGGAAAACTAAAGTCTTATCCAACATTTTACTTACCAGTCAGTCCCCCAATCCTACCCCGTTAACCTCTTTCCCCTACACCCATTGTCTTCCTTTTCAATTCTACTGCAATTGGCCTTTTACCATCTTCAAACTACATAAGTGTCATCGTTTCTTAACTTATCTCTCTTTCCATAGTCTCTCCTTTTGACTCTTACAGAAAGAGCTGCGAAATTTAATACACCTTAAATCTACTTCATTCTAAATGAGTTTTACTATTCACCATAGCTCGTGGAATAAATGCCCAACTTTTGAGCTCTGTGCCACATCCCCTATGCATTGTGTTCTCCTACTACTTCCTATAACAGACTACCCACCAGCTGAACATTTTCCATAGTGCCTTGCAGTATTTTTTTTCCATCCTCTCTGAACGAAATGCTCTTTTCTTCTCCCACATCCTTCTGTAAAGCCACATAGCCTTCATGTCTTAACTCTAATGCCACAAGAGTCAATTCACTTTATTTCCCATATCACCTTCTTAAAATTTATCTTATAGAATTTATCACATTCTACCTTGCATAATAGTTTAATAGTCACCTGTGCTCTTGTTTTTATTTGTTCTATTAAATTATAAGCTCCCTAGGGATGAAGTCGTCTTATGTATTTTTATAGCAACTGATGTCTTTGAACTACTCATAGTCTTTTTGCTTTGTTTTGCTTCTTATCTTAATATATCAAAAATAGAGACACAGACTAATTTTTTTGTATGCAACCATTATATGGTAAGTACATAATTTCAATAAAATTACTCTAAGAGTAAGGTTATTATTCCATTTAGTTGATGGAGAAACAATCTTGGGGGAAATTAAGTAACTAGTAGAGTCAAATATTGTGTAAGCGGCACAGCTAGTTCTGTCTGATTCCCAAACTCATTCTCTATCTTCTATTATATTCTATACCTTTTTATTCCCAGATATACTGCAATGATTTGCTTGCATGTCTATCTTCTTCAACTCACTTTGAGTTCCAGAAAGAAGGCTATAGCATTTAGTAGGTACACGATACATACTTGTGAAATGGTGTTTGATGAGTAAATGTAAATTTGCAACACATCAAAAATGGACATTATTGTGAAACAGGGGTCTCTTAGGTAGGTAGTTTTGGTTTTGCTTTTTGTTTAAAGAATTTGCTAGGAACATTTGAAATCTCTGGTCAGAGACAAGAACAAATGACACATCTATTATTTTCATCTTGCATTCTGTCAGAGCCTAGAACTTTGCCATATAAAGTGTGGTCCTTAAACCAACACGAGCACCACCTGGGAGCTTGCTAGAAATGCCACGTCTTGGGCCCATCTTAGATCTACTGAACCAGAATCTTTACTCTGCAAGAATCTCAGGTTATTCATACGCACATTAAAGTTCGCGAAGCACTACCCAGGATTGCAAGCTTCTTGCAATAAAAGTCAGATAAATGAAAATATATTGTGAACTTTACTTTGATTAGTAAATTCCTGAAATGGTGCAGCATGGTTGTGAGCAAATGCTGAGGCAGCCAATCATCCATTTCAATATAATCAGAATTAGCAGGCAGCACAATCTACAATTACTGTCAAGAGACCTTATTGCTCTTCTTTCCCTTGCCTCTGCCCAGGCCATTCCATTAACTGAGCCCTGGGAAACATTTCAATGACAAGTGCAGTAAATGGTTTGATTTCCCTTTCAGTTTATATTTGCAAGCAAAAAAGAAAGGAGGAGGGATAAAGAAAGAACATTACAAACAGCATAATGCAAATGAGGCCCCTTTAAACAGCAAGCAATCAACATAGGTACGTGCCTTATGCTGTAGTCCCAAATGCAATCATTAAACTGCTTTCTCACTAGGGAAAGAGAAGACATTGAGTGCTATTGAACATAGCCAATTTTTATAGTGGATCAGCTTGAAAATATTTAGCACAGATGTTTCTGTAATTGTGACACACTGGGAAAATTCACATGTTCAATAGCCCTCTAACTCTCTCTTCCATCTGTGCACTGTGATGGTCCACAGTTACTGCACAGGGCCATTATATGAAACAGAGAGTAATAGGGTCTGGCTCAAGACCTAGAGAAAGGTTCCCTTGCACCATCTGTGCTACTCAATTTACTTGCAGGTGTAAGTGTGTTTGCTCTTATTTAAGGTTTTTGCTATCACATACCTAAGAGGTTGGATTTATTTCTTGGTATTCGGCGGTGAAGCAGAACTTTTTCCCACAAACAGGATCTTGAGAGAATGAGTGAAATAGGGAATTGGAAAGCAGAAACCACACTTTTCCTTTCTTGGCTCCAGCCTTAATTCTAATCAAGGTCAGTAATGGCTGAAAGTTTTTGATGAGCTGCTGGTTGTTTGGTGTATGCAAAATAAGCTAACTGACTCATTTGGGTTCCCAGTGAACAGTTGGCCCAAGTCACAAACCATTGGCTCCATGTTTTTTATCCGAGCACAGTGTTCTTTCTGAGAATTTCGGTCCTCGGTGTTCTTGTTCTCCTCTCTCCTATCCAGTATCGCTTCTGAGTGTGTGCCACATGGATAGCTCCCAGTCACGTCCTCTTCTTTCTTGGCTGTTGTCCTTCCTAGTCTCTCCCCTACAAGATTATAAATTCTCTAAGAAGAAGGACCCTTTCTGCTTGTTGTGCCTTTGTCATTTTCAGGGTTGGCTACAGAGCAGTTCTCAATTTGTGTCTCACTAAAGATAAAATTAATACAAATATTAAACAGAAATTCTTTTGAGAATAGAGTTGAAATATACTATGGGGGTATAAAGATTGCACCCTTCTGTCTTTCATGATGTGCTATATTTCCTCTTGTCTCTAGCCTCTAGTCACATTGAAACTGAAAATTATTTGCAAAATGCTGAACAGTTTATCTGACTTTTCTGTCCTGCAACAAACTACAAGGCCAATAGATTTTTAAAACCACTCAATCATTTTTAATGTGACCCCAGAACATTTTTAATACTGTCTTTGCAACTTGAGCTGTAAGCACTTCATATACTTTGCAAGTAATTTGCAGGTTGAGTAAGCTATTCTGCCTAGATTGCTCATAAATAGAGGTATGCCTCATTATCATCACAGCCACCTTACAGGAGCTAAGCCAAATTACGGAGCTAATTTTATCTTAAACAATGTTTAGCAATTATAAAGCTTCAGAAAATATCATACTTGAATTCTGACCTGAAGAGATAAGCAACATTTCTAATTCTAGGTTCTATCTCTAAATGTTTATTTTGCTCCACGCCACAGACTTAAGTCACACATCTGTATTTTGAGTCATATATATGTAGTTGATGAAATAATTCTAAAATCCACGTAAAAGGGAATTTAACAAAAATGGTTCCAGTAATTTATGGGAAATATGATTCTATCTGCTCAGCTACACATATTGTGAGAATATAGGAACAAATACAGGATCGACTTATTTATGTTTTCAACCATGTAGTCAATTTTCATTCAACACATATCAGTTGCATATCTGTTATGTGTTAGGCACTAAGCCAGAGTGTTGATAAGCCAATACGAAAAATTAAACAGATGCGTTATCTTTCTTACTAAGCTTATAATCCACCAGGAATATAGGAAAACACATGGACAGCTTACATATGAGTTGAGTCATGAGATGAATAATATAGGGTATAATGGAAGCACGTAGAAGTCACCTACCTCTTACTCGGAGGATGGAGGACAGCCTCTCCTAAGATATAACATCTTAGCAGATATGTGAAGGGAAAGTAGGCATTTTCCAGGAGGAGTGGGGAGTACAGGTGTACAACTTCAAAGGCAGAGCATCTACGGAGCTCTAGAGGCAAGAGACTTTACATAGAGCAGTTATGTCCTGAAACTGGTGTTGTATAACTTCAGATTAGAGCCAAGGAACCCATAGCCCAGATATAATGCACTGAACCTGGAAGAACCTGAAGTGTAGCAGACTATGCCACCCTAAAATATGCCACTTAGCATAAGGATATTTTCTACAGAAGGCAACTGAGAAGAAGCAGATATATAAGAAAAGCTCTCTGCCCTCCCCCTATTTGCCTAAAAACAGGACTTAAAATTGAAAAGATGCCTCCCCCTCCCCTCTCTACCAGGAAAGGCAAAAGTTAATTGTGGAGATGACTCCAGATCACCCTTATCAGCCCAGAGACGGCCCAGAGGAATCTTTGCAACAAACCTTGCTAAAACCAGCTCTTTTCTATTATTAGCTTTCCCATAATTTGTCCCTCTGAAAAGCCAAAGTCCTTTTTTTTTGGTCTTGTAATTTAGCTACAAAATTATTATTCTTTGCTAAGATGCGATATAAGCTTAAGTTCTAACCACCCCTTTAAGTTACTCATCAATGAGTGTTCCATATTTATGTGTAATGCACATGGTAATAAACCTCTATTTGTTTTTCTCTTATTAATCTGTCTTTTGTCAGTTTAATTTGCAGAGCCTACGCAATGAACCTAAAATGGGTAGAAGGGAAAAAAGATTTCTCTCTCTCTTCTCTCTCTCTCTGTCTATACACACACACACACACACACACACACACACACACACATACATGTATATGTGTAATTTGTTATGCCCATATCCTTAATACACCAATTGCATTAGAATAAATTGGTGTTTTCTAAACAATAGCAGAGCTGATCATACATATTTTAAAGAAAAGGAAATTAAAATTGGCTTTTACACACACACACACACACACACACACACACACACACACAGAGGGTGCCAAAAAAATGTATATACATTTTAAGAAAGGGAAAAAAAACTATATTAAAATTGTTATACTCAATATATACCGATAACAAAAGATGAATACAAGTCATGTGTATACATTTTTTGGCACCTGGTGTGTGTGTGTGTGTGTGTGTGTGTGTGTGTGTATTTCTAACAATCATCATGCTATATAAAATTGTGCAATAAAAACTACAATGCTTTTGGAAAAAAATGGTGTTAGAGGCACAAAAGTGAAGAACTTCATCAGTGACACACACAGAAAGATAGAAATCTAATTTTTAAAATGTTGGCAGTTTTACATGAGTTACATCATTAAGAAATTTATAAAGACAATGATTATGGCACTTTACCGTAAAGAGTGCTGAAGTTTTCTTGTGGAAGTGGATATCAGAAGTATTGTAGTTTGCGATCTTTTGTGAAATGCTCCAGGAAGAGTTACCTGAAACCAGATGGAAAATTGTAACACCCAGATGTGGAGGGGTGTATTACTTTTTCTTTGCTACCATAAAAATTATCATAGATTTGACATTAGAATTAATATTTGTTTTCAAAACAGTCACTACAGCAGAGCTGATCATATATATTTTAAAGAAAGTGATTTTAAAACTGGCTTTTACACGTGTGAATAGTGACATAGGCACATTGGGCCCAGAAATCTGTCAGGTCTCAGAGGATTCAGGAATCTGAGCTAATTACCACATTTCTCTAGCTCTTAATACTCTCACAAGTAAAAATAAGGGGTTTGATCAAATAGTCTCACAAGTCCCTTACAAATAAAAAAATAATTTCCATAATAAATTTAAATTCTTAAGAAAGATATGAGTAACTGATAAACAATATTTGAAGAAGTAATCACTATTTTTATATTTGTAGATGAGTACATCTGGTCAAAGACTCTAAGTTCATTATCCAACAAAATAACATTTTTATTTTCTTTAAAGTCATAAAACCTATATATTTAATATATTTTGATTGAATATATTTTTGGACCTGGGAATGAGAATGGAAAACAGCAAAACAAAATGAAAAAACAACAACAACAACAACAACAAAACTTAAGTGCAAAGGAAGATATAAAAAAAATAAAAGAAAGGATCTAAATACTTAGCTGGTGATAAAATATATGTATTTTTCTTGTGGAAAAAGAAATGGTATATAGAATGTGTTCCCTTGAGTTAATGTCATCAACACTTGCATTCAGATATTTTTAATCAGATATGATTTCAGGTAGGCATTGTCAAATATTTCATCAGGAAACAGGATGGAGAGTCAATCGTCCCAGTGATGATATTTCCCCTTTCTTTGAGTCAGTTCATCAGTCTGGCTTAAAACTGTCAGTTGGGACTGAAAGAGAGGCCTGTGCTCAAGTGCTCAGATGAGGTTGTTTGGTGAAAACTAACAAATGTTCTTCCTGGAAATGATGTTCTAATTTAATCACCTTTATTGAACATCGGCTGCTTTTTAAGTTTCTTGCTAGGTTGTATAGGGGTTAAAGAAATGAACGACCTCAAGCCCTTTAATCAAGAAACTCACAGCCACAATAGTAAAGATTTTCTTCAATATACTATCTTCTATATGTTTCAATCCACAGATAACAGGAATGAGTCAAAGGAAGCTCCATTAAATCTTACTAAATTGCAATTCCCAAGAGATTTTTTTCTTTATCAGTTTTAGTTCTGCTGAGCTGTCTGTTACAGCTGACATTGGAACCTTGCTAGCAGATTACATCACCTCATACAGTAGAGTCACTTAGCCCCCTCCTTTCCTTCTCAATGTCTTCTCCCTTCATCTCTCTTCCTCTTTTCTACATGCTGAGTCGCATTTTCCTTCTCTGGATTCTCTCAGTGCCTTGTGATCTTTACTTTTAGATCATGCGTTAAACTTCGGTGTCCTTATTGGTTTGCTTTTATAGTTTAGCTATTAGACTGAGCTATAGGAGGGCAAGAACTGTGTCCTGTGTCATTTTGTCTCCTCAGCATTTGAAACTGACTAAATGACAGAAAGTACTCAATCAATGTGTGTTAAATAGATGATGTCAACAGTGGTGCAGCCATCAATTGAGTGAAATTGAACCCTCTGAGTAGACAAGACTTAAATAATTCAATATTCCTAACTGAAAATCATTCTTCACAACATGAACCATGTAGTTTTAAACTCTTCCAGGACAAGAGCAAATGATTTCATTAGTTGATACAAATGGGAAGCAAGTTTATGTATTCTAAACTAGTGTGGCCAGTTGACTTCATCTGGTATCATTCATATATCAGAATATTTATGTCAAAAGTAGTTATGTGGTAAAATGGACATAATTTATGAATATTTAGTGAAACTAATAACCACCCAAGCAAACCAATGTAATAATCATATTTTAATGTTAATCATATGTCAATAAGTGTTATCAAATAGTCTCATAAGTCCCTTACCAATAAAAAAATAATTTCCATAATAAATCTAAATTCTTAAGAAAGATATGAGTAACTGATAAACAATATTTGAAGAAGTAATCACTATTTTTATATTTGTAGATGAGTACATCTGGTCAAAGACTCTAAGTTCATTATCCAACAAAATAACATTTTTATTTTCTTTAAAGTCATAAAACCTATATATTTAATATATTTTGATTGAATATATTTTTGGACCTGGGAATGAGAATGGAAAACAACAAAACAAAATGAAAAAACAAAAACAAAAAAAACTTAAGTGCAAAGGAAGATATAAAAAAAATAAAATAAAGAAAGGATCTAAATACTTAGCTGGTGATAAAATATATGTATTTTTCTTGTGGAAAAAGAAATGTTATATAGAATGTGTTCCCTTGAGTTAATGTCATCAACACTTGCATTCAGATATTTTTAATCAGATATGATTTTAGGTAGGCATTGTCAAATATTTCATCAGGAAACAGGATGGAGAGTCAATCGTCCCAGTGATGATATTTCCCCTTTCTTAGAGTCAGTTCATCAGGCTGGCTTAAAATTGTCAGTTGGTACTGAAAGAGAGGCCTGTGCTCAAGTGCTCAGATGAGGTTGTTTGGTGAAAACTAACAAATGTTCTTCCTGGAAATGATGTTCTAATTTAATCACCTTTATTGAACATCGGCTGCTTTTTAAGTTTCTTGCTAGGTTGTATAGGGGTTAAAGAAATGAACGACCTCAAGCCCTTTAATCAAGAAACTCACAGCCACAATAGTAAAGATTTTCTTCAATATACTATCTTCTATATGTTTCAATCCACAGATAACAGGAATGAGTCAAAGGAAGCTCCATTAAATCTTACTAAATTGGAATTCCCAAGATATTTTTTTTTCTTTATCAGTTTTAGTTCTGCTGAGCTGTCTGTTACAGCTGACATTGGAACCTTGCTAGCAGATTACATCACCTCATACAGTAGAGTCACTTAGCCCCCTCCTTTCCTTCTCAATGTCTTCTCCCTTCATCTCTCTTCCTCTTTTCTACATGCTGAGTCGCATTTTCCTTCTCTGGATTCTCTCAGTGCCTTGTGATCTTTACTCTTAGATCATACGTTAAACTTCGGTGTCCTTATTGGTTTGCTTTTATAGTTTAGCTATTAGACTGAACTATAGGAGGGCTAGAACTGTGTCCTGTGTCATTTTGTCTCCTCAGCATTTGAAACTGACTAAATGACAGAAAGTACTCAATCAATGTGTGTTAAATAGATGATGTCAACAGTGGTGCGGCCATCAATTGAGTGAAATTGAACCCTCTGAGTAGACAAGACTTAAATAATTCAATATTCCTAACTGAAAATCATTCTTCACAACATGAACCATGTAGTTTTAAACTCTTCCAGGACAAGAGCAAATGATTTCATTAGTTGATACAAATGGGAAGCAAGTTTATGTATTCTAAACTAGTGTGGCCAGTTGACTTCCTCTGGTATCATTCATATATCAGAATATTTATGTCAAAAGTAGTCATGTGGTAAAATGGACATAATTTATGAATATTTAGTGAAACTAATATCCACCCAAGCAAACCAATGTAATAATCATATTTTAATGTTAATCATATGTCAATAAGTGTTATCAAAACTTGAAGGTCAAATATTCCACTTATTCTTGAAATGAAAAAATATGGAACTATATAATAAATGGTTAAACAGGTTTACATTTTAGGAGATACCTGAAGAGAACAGAGATGAATGACATAAATATAAATACTATTTTAGTGTAATTGAAAGAACATGATTTAGAAACTAGGCAAACCCAAGCTGGATGCTGTTCAATAGCTATATAACACTGGCTAGTTGTTTAACCCTATGAGTCACAGTTTTCTTACACTGAATTAATTTTAATCCATTAGGAGAAATCAATCACATTATACACTTAACATAGGGCCTATCACATTTTAAATTATTATAAATTTTCTAAAAGCAAATGTTATGATGGTTACCCTGATAACAGCTAGGCCAGTTCCTTGCAATTTTCCTCACTTGAAAAAGGAGGATCTTGGGGGACATTATCATTTTTAGGAATAAAATTTAATGATTTTCAATTCAACATGGTTCAATGCCCTTAGCAGTAGTCTTTCTGCCAGATATCCCACCTGTTTCCATATTATTAATATTTCTCATATTGGACTTCATTCTAATACATATGTAAATGAAGTTGACAATCTAGAAGGAGAGGTATATCATTTAATCATTCATTTACTCAGTGAGTGCCTATTACGCGCTAAGTATCCTGTTGTGTATGAAGACACAATAGTGATTAAAATAAACATTTTTTGCTCTCATGGAGCTTGGAATCTAAAGTTGAGAAAAGGCAATAAAATCATCACATACATTAAATTCATTTTGTGTTTTCTGTCAAGGGAAGATACACAGTACTGGACAATTGACAAGAGTTGGTATCATATTAAGGAAGTCAGGGAGGGACCCCTGGCGACTGAGGATGCAATGCTTGAGCTGAGATTTGAAGGCTCATTAGGAGTTTCCTAGATAATGATGAAAGATAATTTAATAAGAGAAAGTTGCATATGAAAAGGTCCTACCTAGGGAAAGAGCATGTAATCATGCAGAACTGACTAACCTGCCAGGAGTCTGAAACTTGGAGAGTAATAGGGGTTAAAAGGTCAGAGAGGGGCAAGGAGAGGGAGGTTGGAATAAGAGAGCCATTTTATCCTAAGAGCATTAGAAAGCTACTGAAAGATTTTAATCAGGAGTGGAGAATTGCATTTTCTGGCTTCATTGTGCAGAATGGAATGAAGCAGGACCCAGGTGGGTAAAAACAAGCCAGTGTGAAGTCTATTTAATAGCAGAGATGACTGACGAGTGGGGAAGATGGAGATGGACATGGTACCCATCAGTCATGGGAATTAGAGATTGAGACCCTTTTGGAAGATGCAGGAAGAGTTGTTAAACAGGCAACAGCACCTGCAAAATTGGACCTCAGAAAGTAAGGTTGGGATGGTGATACAAATGTATAAGTTATCTGCATGTAAGTGGTAATTGAAGTCATGTGTATGGATAAGAATGAATAATGAGGAAACTAGAGTTAGCAAAGGAGAAGAAAAGAAGGACTGGGAAAGTCTTGAGATCTTCTCCCATTTAGACACCAGAAAGAAGGAGGTGAAATTGACTAAGACACAGAGAATGAACAAAGAGATAGGAAGGAAACCAAAAGTCTTATGAACTTGCCTATCGAGGTCAAAGAGACACTTGAAAACCATTTCTGGTTAAGTTTGACCTAATTACTATGATATCAGTTAAGAGGGAAATAACCAGTTCACTATAAAACATTTATATGTAAAGAAAAAACTTGTTGGTTGCATTAGACTTATATTTAAAACTATTTAGAAAACCTAAGTAAACATGATGATGTCCATGTGATTCTTTTTACATAACTAAAAGTCTTGATATTGAAGGCAAGATTTTGTTAGCAAACCTGTATTTATAAATAACTTAAGTCCTTGCTTATTGTTATCTATGTATTTCCCTGCTTTATTGTACAATGTGTTTCTTTTTATGCATCTATCATTTATTTACTTTTTGACATATTCGATATAGTAATCAACCTATGCAAAATATTTTTAGCTTACACTTCCATGACTATTTGAAATCTTCCACTCTTGGAAGAAACTGACTAAGAAATATATTTTCTACGTATGCATGGTCTAGCTTTGATAGAAGACATTTATAAGGAGATACTTTGAGACTACATAGACATGGTTTTCATTTTCAAATCCATGTCCCTCCCTAAATTTGTCAGCTACTAATAATCCTCACCGGAATAAATTTTTAGTACATGGGTGGTAAATGATGATATTTCTAATGCCATTATTTCTTTTATGTTTATTATTTGGCATTATGCTTTAAGGAAGTAGAATGCAAACTATTACTATCTTTACGTATTTTGGTGCATGCTCAGATTTTCCCAAATTTAGTCAGTGAAAGCCTCTTCAAGCTAGCTTCTATGTCCTTTTATCTTGCCTTCATACATATGTTTTAGTATACTTATTACTTTCTGGCTGATATACCTCTTCTGACATGGTCTAAAATAAGCCATTTCTTCAAAAATCTGTGGTTCCTTTTGGTGGGGAATGGAATTTAGAAACCAAAATGTAGATGCTAGTTATGTTTATTAAGGCATACATCTTTTAAATGGAATTCTAATATCAATCTCTGTTCCAGCCCCTGGAAGATATATCAACCAAACAAGACACAGAAGAACAAAAATGCTAAATCTTAAATTGAGCCGATAGCAAATGGTAGAATTTAGGTAAAAATTCTACAGCACTACCTGCAAATGTTATAGGACATTCATTATAATTATGTACATCAAAAAGTTTATCAGGCTTGAACTAATTCTTATAAAGATTAAATTATTTTCTACTTAATTTAGACAGACTTTAAAATGCTTAATTAGGATTTCAAGAATTTAAACATTGAGTTCCTGCCCATCTTAAATGAATGAAAACAATGCTAGATAAATTTAAATTTTTGTTAAACATTATAAATCATTTTTCTAAGAATCTAAGTTTCTTTCCAAGGCTTGAACTAATTATACCATTTAAAATCAATAGCTTGGTTATACACATCCTTTGTTAATAATTAGAAGTTTAAGTGGGTGTAAAATGTGACCATGTTTTTATTAAGGTCTACACTGCCTTAGATTCAAGTTACCTTTGCACTAAGATGAGAACATAGCTTAGTTCATGAGAGTTAACTAAATCCAAAATCCGGTTGTGATTACATACATGTGAAGTTAAGAACACATGTGTTAAAGAGGAATACTTTGTGATAAACTGTCACTCTCTTAACATACCCCATTAACCAAGTTTTTGTTGTTGTTTCTTATAGTACTTAGCAGTACCTGATATTATTCAATGATTTCCTAGATAATGATGAAAGATAATTTAATAAGAGAAAGTTGCATATGAAAAGGTCCTACCTAGGAAAGAGCATGTAATCATGCAGAACTGACTAACCTGCCAGGAGTCTGAAACTTAGAGAGTAATAGGGGTTAAAAGGTCAGAGAGGGGCAAGGAGAGGGAGGTTGGAATAAGAGAGCCATTTTATCCTAAGAGCATTAGAAAGCTACTGAAAGATTTTAATCAGGAGTGGAGAATTGCATTTTCTGGCTTCATTGTGCAGAATGGAATGAAGCAGGACCCAGGTGGGTAAAAACAAGCCATGTGAAGTCTATTTAATAGCAGAGACGACTGACGAGTGGGGAAGATGGAGATGGACATGGTACCCATCAGTCATGGGAATTAGAGATTGAGACCCTTTTGGAAGATGCAGGAAGAGTTGTTAAACAGGCAACAGCACCTGCAAAATTGGACCTCAGAAAGTAAGGTTGGGATGGTGATACAAATGTATAAGTTATCTGCATGTAAGTGGTAATTGAAGTCATGTGTATGGATAAGAATGAATAATGAGGAAACTAGAGTTAGCAAAGGAGAAGAAAAGAAGGACTGGGACAGTCTTGAGATCTTCTCCCATTTAGACGCCAGAAAGAAGGAGGTGAAATTGACTAAGACACAGAGAATGAACAAAGAGATAGGAAGGAAACCAAAAGTCTTATGAACTTTCCTGTCGAGGTTAAAGAGACACTTGAAAACCATTTCTGGTTAAGTTTGACCTAATTACTATGAAACCAGTTAAGAGGGAAATAACCAGTTCACTATAAAACATTTATATGTAAAGAAAAAACTTGTTGGTTGCATTAGACTTATATTTAAAACTATTTAGAAAACCTAAGTAAACATGATGAGGTCCATGTGATTCTTTTTACATAACTAAAAATCTTGATATTGAAGGCAAGATTTTGTTAGCAAACCTGTATTTATAAATAACTTAAGTCCTTGCTTATTGTTATCTATGTATTTCCCTGCTTTATTGTACAATGTGTTTCTTTTTATGCATCTATCATTTATTTACTTTTTGACATATTCGATATAGTAATCAACCTATGCAAAATATTTTTAGCTTACACTTCCATGACTATTTGAAATCTTCCACTCTTGGAAGAAACTGACTAAGAAATATATTTTCTACGTATGCATGGTCTAGCTTTGATAGAAGACATTTATAAGGAGATACTTTGAGACTACATAGACATGGTTTTCATTTTCAAATCCATGTCCCTCCCTAAATTTGTCAGCTACTAATAATCCTCACCAGAATAAATTTTTAGTACATGGGTGGTAAATGATGATATTTCTAATGCCATTATTTCTTTTATGTTTATTATTTGGCATTATGCTTTAAGGAAGTAGAATGCAAACTATTACTATCTTTACGTATTTTGGTGTATGCTCAGATTTTCCCAAATTTAGTCAGTGAAAGCCTCTTCAAGCTAGCTTCTATGTCCTTTTATCTTGCCTTCATACATATGTTTTAGTATACTTATTACTTTCTGGCTGATATACCTCCTCTGACATGGTCTAAAATAAGCCATTTCTTCAAAAATCTGTGGTTCCTTTTGGTGGGGAATGGAATTTAGAAACCAAAATGTAGATGCTAGTTATGTTTATTAAGGCATACATCTTTTAAATGGAATTCTAATATCAATCTCTGTTCCAGCCCCTGGAAGATATATCAACCAAACAAGACACAGAAGAACAAAAATGCTAAATCTTAAATTGAGCCGATAGCAAATGGTAGAATTTAGGTAAAAATTCTACAGCACTACCTGCAAATGTTATAGGACATTCATTATAATTATGTACATCAAAAAGTTTATCAGGCTTGAACTAATTCTTATAAAGATTAAATTATTTTCTACTTAATTTAGACAGACTTTAAAATGCTTAATTAGGATTTCAAGAATTTAAACATTGAGTTCCTGCCCATCTTAAATGAATGAAAACAATGCTAGATAAATTTAAATTTTTGTTAAACATTATAAATCATTTTTCTAAGAATCTAAGTTTCTTTCCAAGGCTTGAACTAATTATACCATTTAAAATCAATAGCTTGGTTATACACATCCTTTGTTAATAATTAGAAGTTGAAGTGGGTGTAAAATGTGACCATGTTTTTATTAAGGTCTACACTGCCTTAGATTCAAGTTACCTTTGCACTAAGATGAGAACATAGCTTAGTTCATGAGAGTTAACTAAATCCAAAATCCGGTTGTGATTACATACATGTGAAGTTAAGAACACATGTGTTAAAGAGGAATACTTTGTGATAAACTGTCACTCTCTCTTAACATACCCCATTAACCAAGTTTTTGTTGTTGTTTCTTATAGTACTTAGCAGTACCTGATATTATTCAATGATTTTCTACAGTTGTTTATTGTCTTTCTCCTCCATTAAAATGTGTGTCTCGGAAGGGCTGGGGATTTTGTTTTGTCTCTAGCACCTGAATAATACCCAACCTATAGTAGCTTTTGAATACATAGTTACTTAATTAATGAATCAAACATACATAGTAGAAGGAATGAAAGTACAGAGTGAATTGTGATATGCTGTTGGGAAGATATGTCATGGGAAAATGTATTATGGAACATCTGGAAAACCAAAAGGAAATGGAAGGGGTGGGATGGGTGTGTCAGGAGAAATAGGTCAGGATACGAAGTTCGGGACAAATTGGTCAGAATATCTATCAAGGTAAATTAGTACCAAAGTTCCTATTTTTATCATATTCTCAAGTGAAGTTTTCATGCAGATAAAGGAGTAAAGGTTTCTACTTTTGTGTTAAATTGCTTTTTATCTTAAATAAGTAAAGATTTAAACTATAATCAGAGGATTAATGTCTTTCAGAAATTACAAATTAGAAATCATAACAGACATCCAAACAAGTCATCCCTAAAATGGGGAAAAGAGAAGAGGAGAATCTGGGTACATAGCTGATGATCAGAGACCAGGAGGATCACACATGAGAGAGTTTTCAAAGGAATCTGCTCAAAATAACAGGTGTGGCATTTTATAAGTTGTCTTTGACCTATTACAAAATGGAACTGAAATAGAATAAATAACGGAGCTAACAGTAGCCTAGAATGGACCAGAGCAAGTTTAATCAAAAGAAGGGAGCTGAGCCATTGTGTACCCAATTCTCAGAATTCCTGCCATCTAGGAAGGAGTTGCTGAGAAGGAGTAAGAGCTGGCTGAGGTTGCCAGAGTGGAATTAAAATTTCCAAACTCTGAGTGTTAGAAAAAGAGTTACAAATCCTTTGAGAATGTATACAGTTTTCTTCATTAATAAGGCAAACAACATATGGAAAAATTCTATCTCCGCCTTTCGCCCCCCCATAAAAATGACTACATTACTTCAGAGGTACTAATGGAAGTATTAAAACTAAAAACTCTCTTTGTGAAGACATCTATCTTTCCTTCATTCCTCTTTCCTGCTAGCCCTTAAATGTTACAAATGCCTCAATCATGGCATTTATCGCATTGCATTGCAATTATATATTTATATGTCTTCCCCTGTGAGATAGCACTGACCTCGCCTTATTCATTTTTTTTTTTCTGACGCTAAGTCTTAGCAGAGTGCCTACTACATAGAAAGCACTCAATGCATTTTTGCTGTTTCAATGAATTCTATTTACAGATTGAATGACATGGCAATTATATAAGAGGAAAGGTCACTTTTAGAGAAGATGTTGTTCAAATGTTATGAAAATGAAACCCAGAAACTGCCATTGTCATTCAGAACATGTGGTATCAGGGAATCCTGAGTATTTATTAGATTCAGCGTGCCAGAAATAGCTTCATATTAACAAAATTCAGGGAAAGGTGTGTATGAATATTTTTGTGTTTGCTATCTAGTTCATTAATGGTTGTGGGTAAAAGAGGTACTTTGTAATGATAATTGCAAGAGAAAGCATCTACACAAATTTTTTCCTAAAGTACTCTTTGATTATAGAAAACATGTTTCCTCTGGAAACATGCAAACACTGGATCGATATTGCTAGAAGCTCTTCTGTGAACTTTGAGAAATTTCATTTTGTCACTGCAAAGAGTAGCATAAAGATTTTGAGTAAAAAATAATAATAATAATAATTTAAATACCAAGAAATATTTCCTGAGATTTGATGCCCTGAGACATTCTGATTACATAAGCTTTCATCAACGTATTCTCCAAATAATGGGATTGTAGTTATGTCACAGGGCATTTATTTTTTCCCCTGACATATTGGAGTTTTCTTTCTCCCTGTCTGTGGGGTAATACATAACTTGGACTGTAATTAGACACAGCTTTTCGGGTACCTTCATTTGAACAAAATTCCTTTCCACAAAGATTGCAAGATCCTCAACTGGAATATAGAATGCCCTTTCTCTGCAGCTCTATGATACCCAAGACACCCCTTAATCAAGCCTTGATTTAGCAACTCTTTTTAAGTATGTGCTGTAAGAGAGACACTATTGGAAGTATTGGGGATGAATGAAAGACAAGGCAGCCAAAGTCTCTGTTTTCATGGTCCTTACTGCCTGGTAGGATTCAATAATGCATTTGATGCACTGGAAATGGAAATAAAGGTTGCAACAGAAGTGTAATCTGGGGCCATACCCTCATTTAGGAGTTCTGGGAGGTCTGAGAAGCCTTCTCTGAAGAAATATTGAGGCTGAAACTTCAAGTAGCAATTGGCAATTACCCCATTCCCCCCACAGTTTGGAAAAGGTATTCAGATTTTTAAATTGACAATGTATTTCTGGATAGTAAATGTTATTTCTATAACTTTAGACATATTTATATATAAATATCTTTATATATATATATATATATAAAATGTGCAACATAATATATATATCCTATATATTACAATATTATAATAGATTAATTATATATATTACAATATATGCTACATATTATTGTCCATTAATTTTTAGTAAGAATTTCTTTAAAGAACTTGTGTTATTAGAAGAAACAATCATATCTAAGTTTTAAACAAAAAATTTAAGCAAAATTTATATTATATAAATATTCAGTAATTGAGAGAACATTATTTAAAATGTAAAATGTCTAGATAAGTTGTTTACTTTCCATCTAATTTGGTGACATAATTCCAATCAGCAAAAATCATTTTAATTTAGAAAAAAATAAAATACTAATGGGTTCTGTAAATGATTCACAAAAGCTTTGTAAAAGGCACTTTACTCAAATAGTTCAACATATTTTCCAGATACATGATCTAAACAAAAAATTAACTATCTGCTAACAATTATCAAACAAAAAAAAATTGGACTTATTTAGGCTTCAACGCTTCTATTCTTTTGATATTTAAGACTCGGTATTGTTTTAAAGAAATTTATGAAGAAAATAATAGTAGCGATGGATATATTTAACTTCCTCCTCTCTCTCTCTCTCTCTCTCTCTCTCTCTCTCTCTCTCTCTCTCTCTCTCTCCTGGTCCCTCTCTTTAATAGTATTTATTGGTTTTGAACAAACTTGTGCTTTGTTGGGACTGACCAACATGCCCTATTTTCATTGTGTCATCTACCTAACAAAAATCTAATCACATTTTTATCTACAAAATATGATATACTACTACAGTAGTATTTAAAGCAGCATAATTTAAATACCTACCTTAATGATTTTATAACTGTGCCAGGTCATAAATAAACTAACATGTACGGCCAAGAGAGTATCATTGAACTGCTCCCAGCCTACTCTTTCCACCTTGGACATTGTGAAGTACAAAGATTTGATCCCTTTTTCTTTCTAGAGATTTTTTAAATAGTTTCATCCAACTTTGAAAACTCACATCTCCTGTGCTTTTTGTAGGTACCAGTCTAAGTGACAATTTCCATAATTTAAAAAAAAAAAATCTTCAGCTACATAGAAGAGGCATTCAAGTCTGGAAGGGGCCTCAAAGGTCATCTAACCTAAGTTCACTTTAAATGCTTGAGTTCTTTCTACAATATACCTGCCAAGTGACAAGCTGCTGTTTGGATCTCTTCAGTGACAGGGAGTTTTGCTGCTTCAGAAGTATCTCATTGCCCTGCTGTGTACCTGGCTTACACATTTATTCTTCTTTTGAGCCCAAATATATTTTTTTTGGTAATTTCTCCCCATGATTTCTAATGCTATCCCTTAACTCAGGGCTATGTTGAGTGTGTCTAACCCTCAGACTCTCACTCCACGAGACAGCCTCTGAGCTATTTGAATATGGCTCCTGCTCCGTTGGGAGGGCCGCAGTACTGAGAGAGATGACTAGTCAGAAGGTCAGGCTTATGCATAGTTCTTTATATGTCAGGGTTTGAGGGTGGGGATGGTAGGAAGGTACCTCTGAACAGTAGATGGGAAGCATGAGCGAATTAGCCACCTGGGAAAAGTCCCTGAGGATGATGGGTAAAAAGGAGCAGAGCCTGCTAGTTGAGAAGTTTAAATGCGTACTTGGTTGACTATAGAGTTTGTCTAAGACTGTATGTAAAATTTATCATGTTAAAGTGATATTTTACTTAATAAGATCATGAATTATTATCTGTCTCTTTCAATAAGAAAACGCCAAACACACTATTAGAGCTCAAGGTAAAATCAATATAATTTGAAAGTGGTTACAAGGCCAATGTACCATTGAGAAGAAATAGTGGTTTGAGGAACTAAACTCTGGAATCTGGCTACCTTGGTTCAAGTTCAAAATCTACTATACAGGCTGTTTGATCTGTGGGTCTCAATGTCCTCATTTATAAAAGGAGGATAATGATAGCACTTACTTCATCATATAGTTGTGAAAGACGATTAAGTGAGTGAATATATTCACTGTGTATTCATTTCTTTCAACATTATGGTGTCTTCTATAATCCAGGTGTCCTGACTAGTATTGAAACATTTAGAGAAAGCAGAAATTTGACTTTGTTTTTGAATATTAGGATGAATGGTATTACACCGTACTTCTCTATGATATTCTCCTTGGTTAATATTTTCAGTAACTTTATATGAAGCCACAGATTGTGGGAGTGAAGTTAACTGGCTCCAGAATTCATGACAAATTAATAAAGTGAACAGACCAGTCACTGCTCCACCAAGATATCGACACATTTTTGTTGGGAAGAGAACATGAAGGAGGCTTTTGTCACTGAATTTTGTGACTCATATTTTTTTGCTGTTTACTATACTGTCTTTGCTTGAAAAATAGATCCCTACAAGAGCTTTCCTTTTAGCATTCAATTTTTTATAAGAAGGAATGTCAAATATTTTTCAAGAAAAAAAAATCTAGAGCTGAACTTAAATTGATTGCAATACATAAAATAAATGAACAGTTTTTACCTTGTGGTACCAAGATCATTTATTTCAATTGCAATGAGATTCTCTCTTGTAAAATAATCTTTCTGGATTTGAATGACTTCTGAGAAAGAAAAAAAAAATCTACAAACTCAGTTTATATCCTTAGGTTCTCCAGTATATACTATGTACTATGAATAGGTCCGCATTAACGCCTGTTGGTTTTGTTTTCATCACAAAGAAGTCAAGGACAAAATATCCTCTTACTGGCATTTTATTGTTAGACTTAATAACTATAATAGCTGTGGTTTAGAATATCACTAAATATTTCAAATTTTCAATGGCAACAAACTCTTCTGATTATTATTTCTTTACTAAGCCATTTAACAGGCTGTTCTCTAAGTATGTGTTTTCAGGCATTAAGAATAATTGGGTACTTGCTAAGATTTACAAAGATATGTTAAAAAGTGAGAAAAGGTAATCAAATGAAAAACTGTACATTCTTACATTTATGAGTGGCTTCAGACTGAGAAAAGGGCAATTGTCATGTCAACACTAAAGAGGCTAATAGTCCCACAACTCTCCTTCCATCTGGCAACCGAGACTCAGCAAACTACAGTAAATTGTGTCTTACTGTTCTGAGTCCATAGCATAGACATTTGATCTTATGTTGCAAAATAACTCAAATATATGAACTAGAGAAGAGAATGTTATATGTGGCCATGAATGTTATATAAAAAACAATAGTAATAATTCAATTACACCTTACAATTTTTTTAATATGACAGATTATTATTATTTTGGAGTACTTTCTCAACTCACTTTAGAAACTTACCTTGCAGTCTTCCTCCTGGCACATGGATAGAGGGGCACTGGTGATTAATTTACTTAGAGGTTAGTCAGTTCTCATTGTACCTTATTGTCAGTGTTCATACCAGTCAACTTAAGATATCTTCAACATATAACTTTTTTATGGAACTGGGAAATGTTTTTAAAATCATATATTTCAACCATAATATGGATGGAAGAGTGAACTAAGCTCCATGTGGGCAATGTAATATAATGTGTAAGGGCATGGATAACATAATGGTTGAAAACATTCACTCCTATTGCCTAGACATTTGACTTGGGCAATGTTATTTTAATAGCTCACCAGGATTTCTCACTTTTCTTATTTATCTCATAATCCCCAAAATATAACCACTCTATTGTGAGGGGTAAATGAGAAAAAGCATATATAACAGGGCACTGTGTTTTATTACCAAGTCAGGCGGCATCTTCAAACAGATTTAATCTAATCCCACATTGATGGTATGTTGGAGTCCTCACTTCCCTTCATAGAATTACCTCTCTGCTATACATGCCCTGAGAAATTAAGACAGTCACTCGATGAACAGAGATTAATGGTGATCTGGAAAAAAATAAAAATGTCCAGGCTCAAATAAATGGTTGTCCTGCCATATGATCCATTAACAATGTGTTGGTCACTGTCTACACATCGTCTCTCAACAGATAGTAGAGCATAGCTTGTCCCTGACTTAGCTTGCAAGTGAATTACAAGTGTCTCCTTTGTGCTGGTGAAACAAAGTGGCTCTCTGATGCTCAGGATCTCCCAATCATATGCTACTCCCTTTTCCCATTCTCTTTTTTATAAAAAAAATAATAATAATTTTAAAAATTTTTTAAAGATTTCAATTAAAATATAGTTAACATGCAACATTATATTAGTTTCAGGTGTACACTATAGTTATTCAACATTTGTATACCTAAAGAAGTGATCAGTATGGTAGGTACAGCAAACATCCGATAGTACCACACTATCACAATATTGTTGACTATATTCCCTATGCTGTACATTACATCCCCAAGATTAATTAGTTTTATACTTGAAAAATGGAACTTCATATTCACTTCAGTTGAAATTCAATATTGCTTGATACTAATTTTAGG
Organism: Rhinolophus sinicus; assembly: GCF_036562045.2. Lineage (NCBI taxonomy): Eukaryota > Metazoa > Chordata > Mammalia > Chiroptera > Rhinolophidae > Rhinolophus > Rhinolophus sinicus. The sequence goes on along the minus strand of NC_133758.1, from coordinate 35,815,613 downwards.
TATAGAGCACAGTGGTTAGACATTTACATAATTTAAGAGGTAATCCCCCTGAATCGTTGAGTACTCACCTGGCACTATATGTAGTTATGACCAAACTATTGACTATATTCTCTATGCTTTACTTTACATTCCCATGACTATTTTGTGACTATCAATTTGTATTTCTTAATCTCTTCCCCTACTTTAGCCACCAACAACTCTCCTTCCATCTGGCAACTATTAAAATGTTCTCTATATCTATGAGTTTGTTTCTGTTTTGTTTATTTTATTCTTTGTAGTCCACTTATAAGTGAAATCATATGACATATGTCTTTCTCTGTCTGACTTAATCCACTCAGCATAAAACCTTCTAGGTCCAACCATGTTGTTGCAGATGACAGGATTTCACTCTTTTTTTATGACTGAGTAATATTCCATTGTATACATATACCACCTCTTCTTTATCTATTCATTCATTCAGGAACAACAAGGTTGTTTTCATGTTTTCGCTAATGTAAATAATGCTAAAATGAATATGTGCATGCACATATCCCCTCGATGTAGCATTTTAGGTTTTTTTTTATAAATACCCAGCAGTGGGATTACTAAGTCCTTCTTTGTCTCTTGTTATAGACTTTGTTTTAAAGTCTAGTTTGTTGGTAGTAAGTATTGCTATCCCAGGTTTTTTGTTTGTTTCCATTTTTATGAAATATCTTTTTCAATTCCTTGCTCTCTCTTTTATCCTTCTGGTACCCGAATGATGTGAATGTTGGTATACTTGATGTTGTCCTAGAAGCCCCTTAAACTACCCTCACTTTTTGGATTCTGTTTTCTTTTTGCTGTTCTGATTACATGTTTCTGCTACCTTATCTTCTAAATTGCTGATTTGATCTTTTGCTTCATCTAACCTACTATTGATTTCCTCTAATGTATTCTTCATTTCAGTTATTGTATTCTTTATTTCTATCTCATTCTTCTTTATGTTTTCTGTCTCTTTGTTGAAGTTGTCCCTGAGTTCATTGAGTGTCCTTATAACAAGTTTTTTGAATTCTGTATCTGGTAGATTGCTTGTCTCTCCATTTTGTTCTTTTTCTAGAGCTTTGTTCTGGTCTTTTATTCAGGACATATTTCTTTGTCTCCCCATTTGGCTGCCTCCCTTTGTCTGTTTCTATGTATGCTGTGCCTCCCAGTCCTGCTAGAGTAGCCTTATGTAGTAGGTGTCCTGTGGGGCTAGTGGTGTAGTCGCCCTGGTCACCAGAGCCAGGTTCTCTAGGTGTGTCCCTTGTGTGGGTTTTGTGTGCCCTCCTGCTGTGGTTGAGCTTTGGTTGCTGCTTGCATATCAATGGGACAGACTGACCCAATGGGTTCTTTGTTGTGAGGACTGACCCTGACTATAGTGGAGGAGTTGTACCCTACATAGGATTTGCTGGGCAGGACTCTGGTGCCTGCCCAGTCTGTTCTTTGGGTGTATATTCTTTGGAGGTAGTTGGGTGATGCTCTGTCTGGGTACAAAGCTGACCACTGGCCATGCCAGCCCCAGGGCCTCCTGGAAGAGACCCACTGCAGGCCAAGTTTATCTCCAGCCTGTGCCATGCCCAGGGCCACCCAGAATGAGCCACAAAGCAATCTGCAGATAGCTGCCACCCACGCTGTGCTTGGAGGTGCCTTAAGGGGCCAAGCTGAAAACCAAGGCCAGCTGTTGCTAGTGCCAGGCTTAGGCCTTCTCAGCCAAAGTATAACAGATGCTGAAGTCAGATGCTGCTTGTTTGGGTTTTGTTAGCCTTTGAGAGATTTTAGGAAAGTCTGAAGCATGAGCCAAAGAAGTCCATTTGTATGGAAAAGCCACTGGAAGCGACTTTGGTGTGCCTGAGAGTTGGGTGGGATAAGGTCTCAGAATTACCAGGGCTAGCTGAATGAATACCCTTAGCCAGGTTGATGGAGAATCAGATATGGCCACCTGCATTTGCATGCCAGAATAGGGGAAAGCTTAACAAAGAAACTGTCTTCCACCAACTTCTCCCTCTGGAAGAAAGCTACCACTCCAGCCCTCACCCTGCAGCCAGACAACTCAGTTCCTCCCTGTATGACACTGATACCTTTCGAGCTGCTTCCCCAGCACTGGAGATCAGAGTGAGTGAGTCCATCAGCAGGTAAGTATGTGCATAGGCCATTTAAGAAGATTGCAGCTACTCTCCATCTCACTCAGTCACAATCTCAACTGGTTTTCACAGCAGAAGTTATAGGGACTTCTCTCCCCAACATTGAAACCCTGGGCTGGGGAGCCTATTGTGGGGCTGGGACCCTTTGCTCCTCAGTGGGGACCTCTGCAGCCAAGATATCCCTCCCAAATTTTAATGGTTACACGCAGTGTGGAAAAAGCCAATTCCACATCTCTGCCCCACCTACCAGTCTCAAGGTAGCTTCTTCTGTATGTCCTTAGTTGTAGGGCTTTGGTTCAGCTGGACTTCAGGTGGTCCTCAGTAATGGTTATTCTGTAGTTTAGTTGTAATTTTGATATGGTCATGGGAGGATGCAAACACAGCATGTACCTACTTTGCTATATTGACTGCAAATCCTCCTTTCCACTCTTTACCCCATGGTTGTTTTTTTTTTAAATTCTTGTCCTAAAGTACACACAAACACATATACACACACACATGCAGTCTACAGGGACCCTATATAATTTTTCTGTCTCATAATTTGGCTTTGGAAGATAAAATTCAAGTATCTCATATTTATTTTCTATTTCTACATATAGCAGATTAGTAATTGTATACAAAATATATCATCTCTATTTGTCTTTTTATATTGGAACTCTATTGAAATTCAGGGTGATAGTTTTCCCAGTTAAATACTTATCTCACCTGTTCAGATTCCCTTGTGGCTAGAAGTGGCTTTATGTCTCAAATATGGATGATAAGATATAAATAGAAATCAATTTGATGGGGTTTCCAGATAAGCTATTGTTTTTCTGATTATAAAAAAGAGACAAACTTGGCATGGCTGTTGTGTATCATTCTCCTCTTCTTCCTGTCTTGGGCACCAATATGATTCCTGCATGTATATGTGCCCATTTCTTTATTATGAGGATGAACAAATAATACAACAACATGACAGAAAGCTAGAATAAACCTGGGTCTTTGACAAATTTTTGAGCAACTATGCCATCTTGGCACTACGCGTTTCAGAACTTCTTATTACATGATAAAAAGGAAACACTAGGTATTTGTAAACTCTAACCTATGTCCAAAGCAATCCTTTTTTTATAAAATATAAGGAGAGCCATGCTAGGCATCTGGGTTGAGGCTGTTGGGGAGGGAACAGAGATATTCCCAAAGCACAAGAAGTACTTCAATAACAAAAGCAGCATTATTACAAATTATACTTTGAAATAATCTCCAGTCATACATGCAAATTTCTTGGAACACTGCCTATCACAATTATGATTTTACAAGTTGGAGTTAATTGATTATTTTTAGAGCCAAGTTGAAGACTAGAAAACTCATGTTTCCTGATTCCATTTCCATTACACAACTATGTGTGTTAGTAACCCAAGAAGCAGTGAGAGCCTAAAACCAGTAATTCACTACATGAATGTAACACCCATCCCTTGGGAAGGAGTGCAGAACGTAGTTATCAGATTAGAAAATAGTCTAAAATGCTTTATTAGTTTCAGGTGTACAAAACAATATAATGATTAGATACTTCACAAAGCGATAACCCCAACTAGTCTACAACTAATCTGACACCATACATAACTATTGCAATACCACTGACTATACTCCTTTTGCTGTACTTTACATTCCATGATCATCATATATATACAAATATATATATATATATATATATGTATATATACATGTATATATACATACATATATACATATATATACATATGTATATATACATATATATGTATATATATGTACATATATATGTCTATATACACACATATATTTGACACTAAATATTATTTTATATTAGTTTCAGGTTTACAGCACAGAGGTTAGGCATTTATGTAATTTAAGGAGTTATACCCCTGATTAGTCTAGTACCCATCTGACACCATACATTGTTAAAACTTTTTATGAGAACTTTATTTTCCTACCACAAATAACTCAATGTCTTTTTGTTGTTGTTGTCTTCCAGCCATAAACTTTTTCATCAGTGTGATGAAGTCATTGTAGTCTTTCTAGAATAACATAACATGCATAAAATAACATGAATAGAGTTGAATAAAATCAAAGAAGTGAAATGCAATTATAAAAACATCTGTGATTCAGAAGTTTTTGAAACAAGTCTTCCTGGAATTGTAAGACTCGTAGACTGCCACTTAAAGAAGAGAAATGAATAATCTGCCATTATACCAGGGGATGCTCCTTTGGTCAGCTCTTCTGTGATAAAGAGCTAAAGAGCTTTCATGACTACCAATAGTAAGATGGATTTTCATAAGCAATAACATGTGAGTGCACACACTAAATAAACAAACAAACAAACAAACAAACAAACAAACAAATAAATAAATAAATATGTGCAGCTGATACCACCATCTTGAATGTGTCTTGAACTTCTCAGAATGTGGCCAGCAGATGAAGCACTGCAAAATTATGTGATAATGAAGCAAGCTCTGTCTGTAATATGGGATCTCCTAGGTTGCCAGACGGAATGAAACTTTTGAATAATGGAAGTAAGATGAACAAGCTTTAGGAGGGAGTAGAAAAAGAGAGATCATCAAATGTGGCAGAGGGGGAAACACAAAATCATTCATGTATGTATTTGCAGGTATCCTGATTTCTATCAGTTGCAAAGGGTTTTCTAAGAAAATGAATTGGCATCAGGTAAAATATAACTCAACTACATTAAGTCTGAAACTTTTTATACAATAAAATAGATTTATAATATTTATCATTTCTCCTAATATTAATTGGTTACTTTAAGCACAACATACAATTCTAAATCACTCAAAGTGAAAACAAGTACTTTTCCTGTGTCATGGATTTAGTATTACCTAATAAATGGCTGATGGATTGTGTTGAGTTCCTGATTGGTTCCTTTATACTTTCTTGACAGTGAAGAAATCCAAAACTCATAGAGAGTAAAACACCCGTCCTCAAAGAAAGGTTTTCCCACCTCTCTCCCATTTCTCCAGTGTTATTCAAATCACAGTTAGACAATGTCAAATATTTTTATATTTCAAGATATATACATATTCTCAAAAGGAAAATCTGTAAGAAATGATTTGTTCGGCCATACTTTATAGCAGCCATGAAGGTTAGCAATTTTCTTTTGACCCAGGTACCAACGTGATGCACAGCTTTCAACCTAGTCAGACTCCTTGATGCCTGAGGAAACACCACATTCTACTTTTAACACTGGCTGTAACTTTAATTCCAGCTGTGAGCTGAACCTACTTCTACTTCTTTTCCTTTCCATTGGATGGCTTCCAGAATCCAGTCCTCAAAGTCAGTCCTGGATGGTTATTCTCACAGCCTGTCCTTTTGTTTTGTTAATTTTTTTATTTGTTTGTTTGTTTAGAGATATTTTGGCAAAGGATTAAATTTGTATAACTTTCAGAGACCTGTCCATCAGCCCAGACATGGGTCAATGGAGATCAGGAAATAGCAGCGTCACGAACTATCCCGTCAGTGGTTTCTGTGCCTTAATTTGTGGGAATATATGCCACAAATTGGGGCTTTGATCTTGTGTTTGCCTGTAACATAAAAGATTGTATAACTGTGAGAGGATGTTTGATTACATTCCTCTGAGTTTGTGCTACCACATATTTGATAATACTATTTAAGAGGACTCAAAGTTATAGTTTGACCATGAGGTAGTAATTGTAAAACATAAATTGGTAGGTTAAAATTGTTGTAGCATGTACTACATCTTTCCAATAATTTGGGAAATTTTCTTTAAAGTAAAATTGGATCAATCTAAATTTTCAGTTCTGTTGTCATATGAGGTTCCATTCAACTTTAAATGACATAAATTTATTTTATGGCTCAAAGTAGAAAAAAATATTTTTCTTATATATTATATTAGAAATATATATATATATATGACATGTATTATATATAAGAAAAAATATTTCTTATATGTAAATATTAAATAACATTGATAAATTTTAACTAAAATTTGCAAATATAGGTTAATTATTAAAATACCAAATATTATATACTACCTCTAAACCAAAACACATATGGCTTTAACAATACAACTGTGTTTTCTCACAGAAGGACAATATTGTTTATTTAAACACTGAGTGGGAAGGGAACTACCCCTATACAAACACACACACAAAAACGAGGAAATAACCTCTAGGTTACAATTAAATGTGCATGAAATGTGAGTTAAAATAAATATAATATTTTTTTTCCCAACAGGAATGCTCAATATAGCCATAACATTTACAAATTGCTATCAATATTTTAAACACACTTAAGTTCAAAGCTTTCTGCTATATTTAGACACTATTAAAAACACTGACGATCAGTTTTTATTAATACTTGAAATCAGAAAGGCTTTCCTAGGGTTCCTACAAAGTATGTTTACATCACTATATCACATTTGTGCTAAAACTTTATGCAAAATGCATGTGAAAATAGATGTATACAGTCACTTTAAAGGTGTTTGAAACAAAAATGGACAAGATTTTTTAGATGGTATATATTAAAAAGAATCAGAAATATTCTATTCAGACTGATTCTTTAAAAATGTATTTAACAGACATGATTGAGTGACAACTACTCAACAGGCTCTATGATAGCTGAACAAGACCTAATCTCTAGCCTTCATGCAAACATAGTCCAGTAGATTCAATCTGTACAGGAGCAATTGAAAAAATAATGTTGTAAGTGCTATAATGGAGATTTTTATGTGGTCTTAAAGAAGCAACATTAGAAAGAATAGACTGAGGATGGTGTTGAGAGAGAAGATGAGAGAAGAAACCAATATTGAAATAAATTAAAGTTTTAGAAGAGTGTATAATTCATGAAGTAAGATGCCACTGGTAATGGGAAAAGCAGCTGAACAAGGAAATAAAGAGTAGAGGCTGTGTCTTTCATTTTCTATGTTAAAAAACAAGACAACAGGCCTAAAATAGAGTTGCTTACAGTAAGTCCCACATCACTTAATCAAGGGTTAACTTAATTACAGTTTCTGCTCTCCCAGAGATGGAATCTTAAACTAGTCAGTCAGGAGTCCCCTGATTAGCATGAGTTAGGTAATCTGCCTGATAGACCCTTGACATTATATGAAGGAAAGTAATCTTGCAATAACCAACCTGTGTTTTTGCCTATGTGGGGACAGAACCAGGAGTGCAGTTTTCAGGCTCTTGGCCTCACATGGAAAGGTGCTGGCTCAGGTAGTAAATGGCCATCAACTGTGATTGGATGGCCATCAGCTGTGGCTAGTTGACCATCAGCTGTAACCAGGGAGCCACTGGCCACTAATATAACTGCCATGGCTATGCTAGCAGAAAATGGGGGCTAGCAAGAAGATGGTGCTGAGCTAGCAAGAGCGGATTGCAGTTAGCATGGTGGATTGCAGCAGGTAAGTGGGGTGAGTTGGCAGAGAAGCGGATGGCGGGTTGCGGATGTGTGGCTCCTGCTTCCTGTGTCTCCAACACAGCTGCCAGCGTGAATATACTGGTATGACTCCCCTATCTGGCTCTGTGGGTTTTCCTTTTTGGGCTCACCATATCCTGTGTTCTTATGTGGGGAGCGGGGTCTGAGACCCTGCATGACACCCGGCATGACACATGGCTCAGCAAGCAGGGTACGGTGCCAGCCAAAGCTCTTTGAAGGGTGGTGAAGCAGTTTGTGCATATGAACACTCAGTCTCAGGAACACCAGGAGGAGCAGCGGCTGGAGAGATGGACCCCCGTGGAGGGGTGGGAGGACGTGGATGGTTCCCCAACCAGCACAGGCCAGAGAAAGCAAAGGTCATTGCGGCCCTGTGGGCTGGGAAGTTCTTGCTGAGGCAGCCCGGATGAAGGAGGAAATGCTTGCTGAGTCCTCTGGGGGAGATGAGGGTGAGGTCAAGGTCATCCCTCACCCCCAGGACAGCCCTGGCGAATGCCTATGGACTATGGGGAATTGTCTTCCATCCCTAATTTAATGGACCGCTTGACTGTTTGCTTGGGAACATACTACCATGCCGTGGAACTGGTGGATATTTGCTTTTGTCTCTTGACTGGCCGCCATTGAGAATATGTAAGCACCTTGGCTGTGAGTCGCTGTTGTTCCAGCAGGGTACCCTGAGAGGCACAGAGAGAGTGGCAGTGCCCTGAGAACCCTGGCTGAGTTCAGGAAGTCTGGCTGAGCCCAGAGAGAGTGGCAGTGCCCTGAGAGCCCTGGATGAGTCCGGGAAGTCTGGCTGTGCCCAGAGAGAGTGGCAGTGCTCTGAGAGGCCTGGCTGTTCCCCAGGGAGACTGGTGGTACCCTAAGAAGTCCAGGAAGTCTGGCTGTGCCCAGGACTGGTGGTGCCCTGAGAAACCCTGGCTGTGCCCAGAGAGCCTGGCTGTGTCCAGAATATTGCATTCACCTCCAGGGTCCTCGCACAGGGCCCCTCGCAGAAGACGCTTGTCACATAGACTGTGAGCCGAGACCTTGTGGGGTGGAGTGTGGGGACCGTGCCAGGAGTGCAGTTTCCAGACTCTCAGCCTCACATGGAAAGATCCTGGCTAAGGTAGTAAATGGCCGTCAACTGTGATTGGATGGCCATCAGTTGTGGCTAGTTGGCCATCAGTTGTAACCAGGGAGCCATTGGCCACTAATATAACTGCTGTGGCTACGCTAGCAGAAAAATGGGGGCTAGCAAGAAGATGGTGTCTGGCAAGTGCAGATTGCAGTTAGCACAGGCGAGTGCGGGTTGCAGACAGCGTGGCTCCTGCTTCCTGTGTCTCCAACCCAGCCACTAGAGGGAATCTGTGGTCCATGGGTGTTCCTTTTTGGCCTCATCTTGTCCTGCGTTCTTATGCGGGGAGGCGGACCAGAGACCCCGCGTGCCACCCTGCATGACAGCCTAGTATGACTTCCTTGCTCCTGTTCCCTTTGGGCTGTACAAGTCTTTTATTTTGTACAGCTCTTCAGACTTCCTTTCAATCTGCTAGAATGGCTGCTGCCAGATCTGAATCCATTTTTCCTCAAAACAAACTCTTAAAACTTTTGAATATGCCTCAGGGTATCTTTTAACACATGGAAGTGACCTTGGCAATAATAGGCAGACTTGAGACTTCTCATGTGTACATTAAGGTTAATATTGATTGCATCAATCATTTATTGTAAGGATCAAACAAGATAATTAACCTGATAATTAATCTGATAGTTAATTAGTATGTCTAGTAGAAATCCTAGCACACAGTAATGACTAACTAAATTCTTATTTCTTTCATCTACCACTGAACATGTGAGTGAATGAGCCTTCAGATGATTATAACCACCAATTGTGGAATATTATAGATGAACTAGATGAGGCCGCAGACACTGGAAGAGACACATCATCCCAGGTATGCCCTGTCCAAATTTCTGACCCTCGGAGTCTATGAACATAATAAAAGATTATTTCATACCATACGTTTTATGTAACTTATTATCCAGCATTAGGTAACTATAACACTCCCCAACCCCAAAGCATAACTCTAAGCCTGGATTGGTTAGTAGAGACTAGCGATGAACAGGATCATTCAATACGAGTATAACCTTGTAAGTACAGTGTTTGAACAAGACTGGGGAGGTTGGGTGCCTAATAGCAAATGGCTTAAATACTCATTTAGAGTCTCGGATCAATACAAAGGGCATAAAGCCAGGATTTAGAGAAAAGGATTCATCCAGGGATAAGTGATCTCAGCGTTAATACAGTAAGGCTTAGAGAACAAAATAACTAGAATTGTAAGTCTGTGTGGTCATAGAATGAAATATTAAAGATTAAGACTCATTGAAGTAATTTTACTTAATCAAAAGTTTTCTTTGTAAGATGCTGTGAAGATGACTCAATTGGAGTTTATAAGGAGTTTTGAATATATTAGAAAAAGGCTACTGAAGAAAAAGGTACTATTAGCAATGTAAATTCTGTGATGGCATTTATTAACGCTCACAGCAACAATAATGATAATATGTAACTCTAAACTGTTTGCCATGTTCAAAACTATTCAATAGAATATTGTTTCTTCTTTATTGTTCAAAAATAATTGAGATGAAAAGATGGAAACAATGACACTAGCATCAGTCTCCTGTCATGATAATAAACTACAACACATTAGGGAGTAACCAAAGGCATGTTCTTGAAATAATGGTTCTTATTGTCTGTCTTTAGTGTGGGGAAACAATGCAAAAGTAGCTAGTATTAACAACAATGACCTGAGTTAGACATTTAACAACCTGCAGTGAGTGCCAACTAACTTTCACACTGTACATTATGAAGATAACAAGACTATAGCACAATATACCACATAGTAATTCAAGTTCTAATTCGCAATATCAATCATTGCACAATGCTTCATGAAAAAAAATCTAGCAAAAATAGAAAGATGTTAGCTACAGAAGATAATTGAATCCAGTTATGCATACTTGGTAGTAGACAAGAAAAACTGATGGATTAAAAAGGAAAATTCTGGGGAAAAGCAACATGTTAAGTATGGGAATAAGAGTTCCAAAAGAGGAATGGATCACAAGGACAAAGGTTCATGGTGAAGGTTTCACATTGGAGAGGACAACATTATTCTCTTGTGTCAGCGAACAAACTAAAACTGGAAATGAACTTACAGATGCACTGAGTTGAGAAACTTGATAGGAGGGAATCATAAATGCTATCAGTAGGGATCTCCAGAAGAATGTAACTCAACTGCAAAAGTTAAGTCTCCTGCAGAAGACGTGTCTAGTCAAGAAGACAGTGAAGAATAACCTCAGAATAGAATTATGGAAGAAGTTCTATATGATCAATGATATACATATCCAAAAATTTATTGTCCAACTGAAGTAGGTATTTTGGACATGTTTCTTAGGGAAAAGAAAAAACGAAACAGAGACAGTACATAGTGAGACATAACAAGCACAACTAGCACAAGTCAGAGGATAATATCAAAGAAAATTTGTACTAAAGAAAAGTTTGTGGAATTCTTAAGTGTTAGCCATTCCCATAGCGTAAAAAGCTTCTTTCTAGTCACTTTAAAATTCTGACTCTGCCACAATGTCATATCTTAAAGAGAATGAGAGCCTTAGCCAAAAGTAACATCTATTCAGCTAAGTGTGCAGATACCCAACTGCCTTTGATCTTATAATGTGATATCAAGAAATAAAAAGCAACAGTGAAATAGATATAGTAGTAGAAACAAAATATATAGCTATAGAGAGACAGGAGGGGAAAAAAGAAACAGAAAGAGAAATCCAGAAATGGGCTGAGTCATAAGAAAGCAGAGTCACTAGAATAAGAGGGCACCCTCTTTCAAGCAGAAAACCTAATGCTGAGTCACCTGCAAGGCTATAGCAGTATTTAGGGCTGCTGCTATTTCCAAAATAACAGTGTGTGTCATGTGCAGGCTATGGGGAGTGGGGGTGGGTGTAAACCGGTGCACAATGAGGTTACTAATCAAAACTCTATAACTTGGGGAAATCTGTTGTGTATTCAGTGTGACTAAACAGCATGGTTCATATCAGGATCAAGTTTTTAATTAAACACCTGAATTTCAAAGTATAACATGTCCAAGAATCATAAAGTTTGGTTGTTTCCATGTCTTGGCCACCACAAATAAAGCTGCAATGAACATCAGAGCACATATATCTTTATGGATAAATGTTTTCAGATTTTCTGGGTATATACCCAGGAGAGGGATTGCTGGTTCATATGGTAATTCTATTCTTTATTTTTTGAGGAAACTCCACATTGCCTTCCATAGCGGCTGCACCAGTCTGCATTCCCACCAACAGTGTATGAGAATTCCTTTTTCTCCACAGCATCTCGAATACTACTCTGCCATAAAAAAGATGAAATAGTGCCATTTGTGACAAAATGAATGGATCTTGAGATTGTTATGCCAAGTGAAATAGATAACACAGAAAAAACTGAGAACCATATGATTTCACTCATATGTGGGATATAAAACTGAAAGCAACAAAGTAACAAGACAAATAAAGAAACTAAAACTCATAGACACAGACAATAGTTTAATGATTACCAAAGGGTAAGCAGGGAGAGGATGGTAGATGAATGTAAACAGGGTCAAATATATGGTGATGGAAGGAGAACTGACTCTGGGTAGTGAACACTCAATGTGATGTATAGATGAAGTATTACAGAATTGTACACTTGAAAACCTATGCAATTTTACTAACCATTGTCACCCCAATAAATTTTAATTTAAAAAAACAAATCATGAAGTTTGAATCTTATGCAAATTCCAGTAGCACAACTGTTTCCTGCAATATGAAATTGACTAATGAGTTGCTTATACTCTTTGATCCAGTCCTTCCACATTATATTCTAAGAAAATGAGCAGATCTTTGAAAAAATATAGTAATATGAAGTGAATTCATATTAATAAAAATGATAAGTTAATTTTCAACAATAATGTGATGGTTAAACAAATTAAAATATAGTAGATGATTTTTATTAATATGCTAAATAAATTTTTGAAGCATATGCATTGAAAATGGTATAATGTTCAGAATATGAGAATATGATATTAAATGAACATAATGATTATAGTTTTATTTTAATTTTGTAAATATATAGAGATATAACACAAAAAATAAATTCATCAACATTGATGTTAATTAATGGTGGCAAATGCTGGGTATAATAGGCAATTTTCTTTCTTAATATTTTATGTGTTTTCTTAACATTCTGTAATATACAGATGTATTTTATAATTATGAAATACTAGAGTCACTTGATATTAAAAATTAAGGCAAGAATGAGAATATCTTGCTTAAATTACACTTTTTTAATACTTTAGGAATTACCTGCTCAAGTCCAACAGGAATAGTAATTCCTATCTCTCCTCATTTTAGGATAACATATCTCAAACTAAGGTACTGTTTTAGGCGCGCCTCCCCAGGTCTGCTAAATGATCAGAGGTCCATTATAGTTTTCAGAGAAATATAAGTTATTTCTTACAGAAATCTTTAATTGGTGGCAAGAGATTTAACGTGCAGGGTGTCAAAATACTCTCAAGGCATTAATATAAATTAAAGAGAATGTTGGTAAATGAAACACATTATTACACATTTTTTCCATGCTCATGAAAGGAGAAACATTCTGTTCTAAGTCACCATCATTTCTCACGTGGTTACTGCAATAACCTCCTAACTGGCCTACCTGTTTTTACATGTGGAACCCTGTGATCTGTCTCAGCACAACAGACAGAGTGATCCTTTTCAGTTATAAGGATTATTTCACTTCTCTATTCCAAACTCTGTGAAGTTTTCCCATCTCACTAAAAATAAATGCACGAGTGCTACTAAAAAGATTTTACATGATCTGGTCCCTGTTCCTTCTCCAATCCATCAACTCATTACTCTTTTCTTTGCTCACAATATTCTAGAAACTCTGTGCTCCTCCCTGCTCCTTGAGCACACCATACAAACTCCTACATCCAGCCCTCTGCCCCAGCTGTGACTATTACATGAATGACAAATACACATTTCTTGCATAAATCATGGAAACTTGTGAATTTATTTGATATAACAGCTGGCATGACCTTAAATTAAAAAAAATAGGATATGAAGTTCAGCATCACAAATTTGTATATGGTCACAACTGCAGAATTCTTTGTCATATAGAACTGTGCAATTCAAAGGCCTAGTCAGGAAAAAAATTTCCAGGATGAACTATGTTGCTCACTTAGGGATATTTATAGAGTGAAATGGCTGAGAAAGCTGTTTCTAAGAACAGCATATATAATGAAATTCTAATTTCACAACCAAATTTATTTGGAATGTACATTTAAAGGAAAAAATGTAATAGATGATTAAGTAGATGTGGTTGTTTGGAGGTCTGGTAAAGGCTTAAGCCATATTTAGTTCACATGGGGTATTAGTAAAGGACTATATAAAGAAGTTATGGTATGAAAGAGAAAGCTCTAGTTTGTGATTTGGAAGATAGACTAGTTTCATGTTTCTACCAGTATTAGCAGAAAGTGATACATCATTAAAGTTTGGTGACAACAAAGAGTGAAAATATTTTATTTCATTTCAATAGAGATGTTGAGATTTTTGAAAAGAGGAAAAACTTCTCTTTATGATGAAGTACTTTCAAAAGATTGAAATCGATCTTGAATGGCAGAGGTTTGTCACAGTGCTGACTTAAAAAGAGGTATAAAGTTTAATGACTGAATGGAAAGAAGTAACAGTAAGAAGGAAAATAAGTGAGTGGAAAGTTGTCAGTAGAACTCTAAGCAATTAAGGTCTTCTCAATTTCTTCAGTTTAGGGGAGTCAAAATTAACCTTTTCATAAGAAAATTTCTTCAGCTGTAATGTCAAATTTTAATAAATACCATAAAATACGTGTATTAAGACAATATTTTTTGCTTTATTTGATCATGTCCCTGATGCACTTTGATTTGTTTAACAAGTGGAACCTACTATGTCTTATTATAATTATGTGTTTACTTATATCCCTCATGTTGCACTGTGACACCTTTCTATAAATATAATAGGTGCTTAGTATGCATGTTTTAAATTAATTAATTAATGCGAGGATGTATGAATAAGTGTCTCCCAGAATATGTGCAAAAGGAACTAATGAAATATATCATTCTCAGATGCATATAAAGAAAGTGTATAAACTTATTCTTCAGATCCTAATCTGGGTCCCTTCACTTTCCAAGTTTCAAAGTTTCAAAAGAAAAAACAAGTGTTCTTCCCGGTAGCAAAAATATGAATCTTTTTCTATGCAAACTCTTTCTGCTTAAGAGAAGAAATTTATAAACTTTTGTAGAGGTGGATCTTCCAGGCAGATGGATTAATTTGAATCAAGACTTGAAGTATCACAACTATTTATAATATAAGTATATGAAATATGAAAAATATAAAATTAGACAGTAGGAAATTATTATAGTGGAAACAGCTATAGATTAAAAGTTAAAAGATATGAGTTCTAGATCATATTACACAAGGTAATTATAATGGCATTTTGCCATTTAGAGCTTACACATTTTTAAAAAATGAAAAAAATACAGAGAACACTTACAGTAATTTTCAGGTAATTAACTGGATTAAAATTTTTAAATTTGTTTTATGTTGTGGGTGTCATGCAAACGTCTTTAGTGCGTTCTTTAATCTAGTTTGGAACCACAACCAAGTTTTATTGTGCCCACCATTTTGTAGCTAATGAAACTGAAGCTTACCAAGTCACGTAACTAGCCCAAGTCTATGCTACTAGTAGTTGTGCTAGACAAAGATTTGAAAGTAGTCTCTGACATTAGACCCTGAGCTCTTACACATGATACAGCACTGCCTTTTTAATGCCAAAAAAATGTGAAAAATGTTCCTTTAAATATATATGTGCCCATGATGGCCATACTTCATTCACCATGAATATTCACATGTAATTTACTCATTTTTTTTCTACTTAAAGTGTTTTTATTGCTTCCATCACCAATATCTACCTATTTATCATTTCAGACTTATGTCATATACAATCTCCTTTATGAGGCAATCCCAGTTCATAAATCCAAAAATAATTCATCACCTTAAATAATGTTTAATAACACTTTTTGAAATAATCCTCTACAAAGAAGGTGCTTCTCTTGGGTAAGAGTTTTTAGCCAGGTAAATATCTATCCAATAAGAGTGTGATTGACTAGTGGTCAGGAAAGGTGTTGTAGTTATCTTCTTTTTTCTTTCTTTCTTTCTTTCTTTCTTTCTTTCTTTCTTTCTTTCTTTCTTTCTTTCTTTCTTTCTTTCTTTCTTTTAGCTCTATTCAGGTGTAATTGACAAAAGTTGTATATATTTAAGGTGTACAACATGAAGTTTTGATATATGTATACATTGCAAAATGAGGGTTACCATAGTCAAGCTACTTAACATATCCATCACTCTACCTAAACAACTTTTTTGTATGTGTGTGATGAGAACACTTAAGATCTACTCTCTTAGCAAATTTCAAGTATGCAATATAGTTATTAACTATTGTCACCAAGAAATATGTTAGATTTGCAGAACTTTTTCATCCTACAGAACTGACACTTTGTACTCTTTGACATCTCCCCATTCCCCCCTCCTCCCAGCCCCTGGCAACCACCATTCTACTCTCTGCTTATAAAATTTTGATGTTTTACATTCCACATGATATTGAGATCATGCAGTATTTGTCTTTCAGTGTCTGGCTTATTTCAAATGTCCTTCAGATTTATCCATGCTGTCACAAATGACAAGATTTCCTTCTTTTTTTAAAGCTTTTTGTAAAGCTAAATAACATTCATATCATATATACAATTCCATATATATATATATGGAATTTTCTTTGTCCATTCACATGTTGTTTCCATATCTCGGTTATTATGAATAATGATGAAATGAACAGGTGAGTACAATTATCTCTTCAAGATACTGATTTCATGTCTTTTGGATATATATCCAGAAGTGGGATTGCTAGAACATATGGTAATTCCATTTTAAATTTTTTGAGGAACTGCTATGCTATTTTCCATATTGACTATACCAATTTTCATTTCCACCAACATTATACAAGGGTTCTTAGGTATCTTTTGTGTCCTATGGAGCCTTGTTCCCAGTAGGTAGGTGCCGAACAGATCACTGTGGTATTACATCATTTTGAAAAAGCATATGTCCTGAACAAATGAAAGATGCTGTCAATTGTTATGATTATTGATGAGTTTAACAAACTTTCCTAAAATTCAAAATAAAAAATATATATTACATTTACTCTATAAAATGGAGTCTATGCTATTTCCATTATGATATGGTAAAAAATATTCCATTATGAAGAAAATTCCTCAATAAGGTTATCAACTTACAATCTAAATATCAGGACATGATAATATCATTCCTCTAGTTTAGATCCTAGTTTAGAATCAATTTTAAAAATCTTCAATTTTTTGAATAAAAAAATATAAAGATGCTCTATCTGCTGGAGCAAGGAAAATTGGCCTCATCACTGACTGGCTGGTTCATTCAGCAAGAAATTGGTCAACTTTCAAAGACCTGAAAAAACGTATTTCACAAAGTGCCAAGAATCATAAAGTTGCTGAGCCAACTGGAAGTTAAAGAATTCAGGCAAATTAGAGCTGGCTTGGTAAAGTAAGAACAGATCAAATCCTCATTGACCTTCTCAAGCTAAACTAATACTATGTCTAACCCTTGGGCCCATTTCACTGAATTTCCTATTGTAAACTTTTCTATTGTAATAAACATTCGCTGTTAAAGCTTTCAGTCTATGGCCTTCTCATCAGTCGTCTTTCTTGATTTCCTTCCCATATGCTGTCAAGCTAGCTCACCTTT
The DNA here is from genome assembly GCF_036562045.2 of Rhinolophus sinicus. Classification (NCBI taxonomy): domain Eukaryota; kingdom Metazoa; phylum Chordata; class Mammalia; order Chiroptera; family Rhinolophidae; genus Rhinolophus; species Rhinolophus sinicus. Next base: position 35,798,175 of record NC_133758.1, on the reverse strand, counting down.
TCAGCATACACATTTCTCTTTCTTTTTGCCTTCAAGGGAAAGAAATGCTTGGTGTTTGTCTAGAATATTATGACTACAATGTAGGATGTGCCTCCTACTAGTTGGGGGGCAACATAAAATGTCTCCTGCTCTGTCTTGCTTGGAAGTTGAGAGGAAGTTTGCCGTTTATAGTGTTTAATGTATTTCCTGTAAATGTGTAGGAAATGCCTGTTTGAAGTTCTGAAGCAAACTACCTTGATGTTCACAGAGATAAGATAAACTACTTGAAAGAAATGATATTTAAGAAAGAATCCTACGAGAGGAAGGCAGCCTGTTTATGTACATGAAGATCAAAGAACTTCCACATGAATTGGGGCTACATATTTTTTGGCTGAGTAATTTGCAAAGAACAATCTACATGGCTGAAAGAGAAAAGTGGTAAGTCTTTAATGACTATATTTTGGTTTTATGTATTAAAAAATTACTAAGCCAACTGAAATAATGTACTTGTAAAATTTTTGCTTATCAAGGTAATATTCTACTTGTATACTGTCCATACTTATCAATATTAAATTATAATTAAATTAAAATTATAGTTCATTCATATTACACTTTTTAATTTTTAAGAAATAACCAACAATTGGGCTTACAGAAACACAAAGAAAGCTACACTCAACAAATAAATATTATCAATGATTAAAGGCTTTTATAATCAAGACCAGTATTGTACAGATGCCAGGATAATTTAATACTACAAACAAAATTCCTTTAAATACCCAGCACTGTAATGATTTGCTGCCTAATACAATATTCTTCTCTCTATAAAAGATTGGATGTTGCCCCCAAATGAGAAACTTAAGAGTAAAGTTTCATGTGAGGCACAACCACACATTCTTAAATCATTAGCTTTTTCCCTCACTTATGTAATCTACCTCCTTTTTCCCTCACACTAAGATTGACTGAGTTGTAAAGACGAAGAGGAAAAGCAAAAATGCAGTCAACTTCAAAAATCACTTTGTCACAGCACAGCAATACACATCCAATTAAACCATTAAACACAGTGCTAATAATTATGTTTCCTATAGTGCCTTTTCATCAAGGATTTCAAAGTCAAATTTACAATTCCTCAATTACGATTTGGGCATCTCTAATTCTGATTGCTAGCAAGGCTTCCTCCCTTTCCCCTTTCTATGTTGTGGTCAAAGTTCTAACTGAATTTGATGGACAATCATTCTGCCGCCAAATCTTCAAGACGAGTTCTTCATCTTCTCTTCCCTTTGTTCAGCTAGCTGAGTGACTGAGTCTGTGTAATTTGTAAGCAGAAGTTGGCCAATTTTAAATGTTGAAATTTGAATTATGTGTCTTTTAAAATAAATGAACTTAGTGCTTAGCTTGAAGTACACTACCAAAATTCTGCCTTCACAAGAAAATGGTAATTAGCAAGGGGTATAAATTAAGCATGCAGATTAGCACTGTCAAGAATCTCACAACATTGGATCTCTAAATACATTATCTGTAAATATGTGCTGCTGCCCTTATAGTCCATGTATTTTTTTAATGCATCCTCCCCCTTTTTAAAAACAGACATATGAAGTTATATTTGGCGAAAGCCAAATTGTACACATGATCAAAATGCCAAATTAGTTGGGTCTAACTAATACAATCTTACAGAATAGTGTTACGTGTTTCTCTAATCATGCTGTCTATGATCTTTAATCTCTCAGCAGGTCCTTCTGGACTTTTGTGACTAAATGTATTTTTCCTGCTTCAAAAAGTGATAGCTATCTTGCCATATTTATATATAAATATTTTTTAAATTTGTTTTATTTTCTTCAGAGCAAAAATATTTCTCTATTCAATTTGTTATGTCATTTCATTTGGGCGGTTTGGTTTTTAACTGCTCAGATACTTCCTTTTTCTTGAAATTTCTTTACATGATTCAAATATTCAAAAAGCTTGCATCCTTTATAACCATAGTTTAAAGACCACTAAATGTGAAGCCCTAAATCATCTAGAGTCTAATTCCATACCTGTTATAAAGTATCCCTGTATCATTTAGCAATCCAGATAAATGCACTGGTACTTAGTGTCTTTATTGTTAAAACAAAGTGAATGACCTTAATATACCTTTAAACATTAAAAACCATACAATTCAATGTTAAAGCTAATGTTATGTGCCTTGACATTTCTGATACTTTATTAGTTAGCAACAACAATGCAATAAGTATTGAAAACCTACTCTCCACAAACTACGGTGCCAATAGGACATGTGTTAATAGGGAGATAAATAAGAAATGTTCTTTACTTCAATCATTCTTACATCTCTACAATTTTTACCTCTCTATTCCCATATATGTTATCTTATTTGATGTTCATAACAACTTATGGAATAGAAAAAAATTATTATTCATTCCCATTTAGGAGATAAAGGAAAGCAGTTTCAAAGATCAAATGTTTATTAGAAAATTCTAGAGCTAGTGAGAGGCAGAACAAAAACTATGTAAGATGTTATTATTGTTGCATATTGATTAGTGTACCCTATTGAATGACATTCTTTAGGCCTCCCTGAACCACATAATATTGTCCCACTGTGAAAAAGTCATTACAATTTTGTATTTACTTCTAATGTATCTCAAAGGAAACCTTGTTTAATGATATAACATTTGTAAATCTCTTTGAATAAAGGAATAATTTAAATGCAAAGTACTCTTGAACATTATCCCTATACTCTCTCACTGGGTACATAAAAATCAAGTAGGGCTGACTGTGATCTTTTAGGAATATAAAAGTGTCATAAATGGACTCTTTGAACCTTGCTACACCACTCCCTGGAGAAACTCCCGCACCTTAGGCAAATCTCTAAGTGAGGTGACACCCAGGCCACAGGTCCTCCATAGAGCCTAGCAGGGGAAATTGACAAGCTGAAAACCTTTCCTAAACTTGCACTTAGTCTCAAATCAGCAGACACTGGGAATTAGTTTCTCACAGACGGTAGCTTGAGCAAATACATGAACAGAGATCAACTTGCACAGGAGGAGAAATCGTGGCTCTTGAAATCAAAAACAATGCTGCATGACTGAAAAACTTAGCACTGCTGCACAATTTAGCAGTCCTGATGCCGTCGGCCATCACATGTACCTCCTCTTCCTCTTTTGCTCTTATTTTCTCAGTATCCTAATGGGTTTACTGTCTGTTTCTTTATTTGATAATCTAAATTTCCCCAAATCCAACTAGCATTGATCTTTTCCTTGGCCAGGATATGCCCCTTTATCAATATGATCCCCAAATCTCAGCTTAGGATAGGAAAAAAAAAAAAACCTTCACAAGCAGTACCTGATTTTCCTGTTTCACCCAGGCTGTTATTCTTGTGGCCTTTTGCTTATTAGTGTTTCTAACTAGTTTCTCATGCTTTCCATATTTATATCAGGTTTATCTAGATACCAAATCTCCCACAAATCCTTACTCATACACATACTTCATGTTCGTAAGAATTACATATTTTTAAATTATTGATGTAATGTTTATGTACAGTGAAAGGTACAGGCCTTACATGAAAAACTCAGTAGGTTTTGACAGATGTATACATCCTATAAACAATACCTCAAACAAGATATAGAAACTTTCTACCAATACAGAAAGTTCTCATCCAATAAATCCCCATAACCCCGTAAGTTACCACTTTTCTGATTATTTCCATAGATAATTCTTTTCTGATCAACAGCTTCATGAAAATGAAATCATACAGTATGTACTCAATTTTATCTGACTTCTTTGCTGTTCCATATAAATTCTAGAAAACATTTATCAGGTTGAGAAAATTTCCTTCTATTTTTGGTTTGTGGCGGGCTTTTATCATGATTGCATTTTAAATTTTGTCAAATACTTTTCTGCATCTATTGAATTGATCACATATTTTCCTCCATTATTCTGTTAAATTTTTTATCATTTTTTTAAAATACTGAATCAACCTACATGTATGGGATAAGCCCAACTTTATCTTACTGTGTTTTCCTTTTTACATATTGCTGGACTTAATTTCCTAAAATTACAAAAAATGTATAAACATTCGTAAGTAATCTATAATTTTTTTCTTGTACTATCTTTGTCTGGTTTGGTACCATGGTAATGCTAGCCTCATAAAATGAGTTGGGAAGTGTTCCTTCCCTCATCTTTTACTTACTTAAAGAGGTTATGTAAGACTGATATTATTTCTTCCCTAAAAGTTTTAATAGAAAAATAATACAAAATAATAGAAAAAAATTTTAATAGAAAAATCCGTCACCAGTGCTGACGGATTAGCTTATAGTTTTCTTTGTAGGAATGTTCTTAATTAACACTTCATTTTCTTTAACAGATATAGGAAGATTCAGATTTTTAATTTATTCTTGAGTCAGTTCTGATAATTACAGAATTTTAAATTTTTAGTTGCATCTAAGCTAGTTAATTTATTGGCATAAAGTTGTTTATCATATTCCTTCATCTTCATTTTGCTATCTCTGTGATCTGTAGTAATGCCTCCTCTTTAATTTTGATATTAGTAGTCTATGTTTTGTTTCTCTTTTTGTTTATCTATGTAACTAGAGGTTAATCAATTGTACTATTTTAAATAAACAATTTTTGTTTTTTCTCATACTTGTCCATTTTTTTATTTCACTGATTTATACTTTTACCAATATTATTTCTTTCTTTTATAAATTTCAAAGTAATTTACACTTCTTTTTCTAGTTTTTAAATTGGAAGCTTAATTTTTAACCTGATCTTGATTTTTAACCTTTCTTCTTATCTAATGTAATCATTAAGGTATAATTTCCCCTCTAAAATCTATTTTAACTATGATTCACAAATTACGTGTGTGTGTGTGTGTGTGTGTGTGTGTGTGTGTGTATCCAAAGAAAATGTATACACATTTTAACAAAGGGGAAAAAACTACAATAAATTGTAATACTCAATATATACCAACAACAAAAGATGAATACAAGTCATGTTTATACATTTTTTGGTACCCCTGGATATATGTATATCATATAAAATATATTTTGTATTTAATTTACATAAAGTTCAAAATATTTTAAAAATTTCTTTGCTATTTCTCATTAGACCCTAGGTGGTTTATAAATATTTTTAACAGCTTTATTCATATATATGAGGTCTGACAATTAAGTTCGTGAACTTGTTTCAATGATGTTGCTAACCTTTTTTTTTATATCAGAAAGATTATTCATTATGAATTTGTACCAAGTGGACAAACAGTTAACCAAGTTTACTATTTGGAAGTGCTGACAAGGCTGAATGAAAAAGTTAGACGACCTGAACTTTTCACCAAAAATTCATGGCTCTTGCATCACTGCAATGCACCAGCTCACATGGCACTGTCTATGAGGGAGTTTTTAGCCAGTAAACAAATAATTGTAATGGAACAGTCCCCCTATTCACCTGGTCTGGTCCTCAATAACTTCTTTCTTTACCCAAATATAAAGGAAATATTGAAAGGAACACATTTTGATGACATTCAAGACATCAAAGGTAATAAAACGATGGATCTGATGGCCATTCCAGAAAAAGAGTTCCAAAATTGCTTTGAAGTGTAGACTAGGTGCTTGCATCAATGCGTAGCTTCACAAGGGGAGTACTTCGAAGGTGACCATAGTGATATTCAGCAATGAGGTATATAGCACTTTTGCTAGGATAAGTTCATGAACTTAATTGTCCAACTTTGTAATTCACATGTCATATACTTCATCCATTTAAAGTTTACAGTTCAATGGCCTTTAGTATATTAAGGTTGTACGTCCATCATCAGAATCATGTTTAGAATAATTCCTATATTCCAAAAAGAAACCTAATATCCCTTAGCTATTACCACCCAATTCCCTTTCCCACAGCCCCAATCAACCATTAATCTACTTTTTATCTATATAGACTTGCCTATGCTGGACATTTCATACAAATGTAATCACAGAACATGTGGTCTTTTTTGACTGGTTTCTTTCACTTAACGTAATGTTTTCAAGGTTCATTTATGTGATAGCATGGTATATTTTATTAATCCATTCATTAGTTCATGGATGTTTAGTTTGTTTCTGTTTTTTTTGGCTATTATAAATAATGCTGATATATACATTTATGTTTGTGTATGTTTTTGTTGGATAGATACCTCGGTGCAGAATTGTTAGATTATATGGTAACTCTATGTTTAAGGAACTGGCATACTGTTTTCTAAAAAGACCAAATTATTCTACATTTCCTCCAGCAATGTATGATTGTTCTAATTTGTCCACAATCTCACCAACACTTTTTGCTTTCTATCTTTTTGGTTCTAGACATCCTAGTGGGTGTGAAATGGTATCTTATTGTGGTTTTGGTTTACATTTCCTTCATAATTACTGATGTTGAGCATCTTTTCATGTACATATCAGTCATTAGTATATCTTCTCAGGAAAAATGTTGATTCAAAATGATCCTTTTCTCATTTAAAAAATGATCCTTTTCTCATTTTTAAATTAGGTTGTCTTTTTACTGAGTTGTAAGATGTTGATATACATTCTTGATATAAGTGCCTTATTAGATATTTGATTTATAAATATTTCTCCTATCCTGTGGATTGTTTTTTCATGGTATCTTTTGAAGCACAAATATTCTTAAATTTGATGATGTCCAGTTCTATGTTTTCCTTTGATACTTGTGGTTCTGGTGTAACATCTATGAATCCATTGCCAAATTCAAGGTCACGATCTATATGTTTTAATTAGTGGACTTTGAGTAAAGCAGATTGTCCTCCATACTGGGAGTGATCCTCATGCAGTCAACTGAATGCTTGAATAGACCAAAGAGACTGGGGTCCCCTGAGCAAAATATAATTATCCAGAAGACTCTTTTTTGGGGATTTTATATGCCACATAAACTCTTCTAGCCAGCATTGGCTTCTCTGGGTCTCCAACCTACCAGCATACCCTGCAAATTTTGAACTTGTTAGCCTCCATCATCATGTAAGTCAATTCCTTATAATGAATCCCTTTGTATATGTGCACACACATCCTATTGGTTCTATTTCTCTGGAGAACCCTGACAATGCAAATTTTGGTATAGAGAATGGTTCTACAGGAACAAATTTTAAGGGAGGGCTTTTCTGTATTGATTCTGAGGCTTCTAGAATAGTAGCTGTCTACTCTTATTAGATTTAAAGATACCAATGACTCTATTTCCAGTGGTAAATAAAACACTGATAGTCCATGGCATGATTTGGCAATAGAGATAAGCAAGATATTGTCATTGGAAACTCTTAATCAAACACTTATGGGAAGGAAGGATCTACATTACAGTGTATGTGATACTTTTGAACATTTTTGTCAAACTAACAAATAGAATGAGATTCGCTGGTTGCTCCTAATTTTACTGGACAAAGTGGAGGGGGAAAAAAAAAAAGGATGAACACAGGGGTTAGGATTCCCAGTTCCAGCACCACATAAACAACCTGAAAGCTTTCATGTCTGCCCTAAAAGAGACCCTTGTCACCTGCAGCACAAGGCTGGGATCGCTGAAAACCAAATCTAAAGTCTCAACCTACTGGTGGCTGAATTACAACCCAACTGAATTCCCAGCTTCACAGGGTGTCTACTGTTATAAAGTGAGAGCACTGATTGGGAAGGAATAGGATCCTCAAAATTGGAATTGGGATGTGTGAGCAGAGCCTGATGAAGCTGGGGACATTGAGCCCCTAAATTCTTATTTACCAGTACAAGCAGCCTCATCCCCCGCATTTTAGGGATTACCTCTGCATTGCCTAAAGAAACTGTAATGGCCTCCCCTTAAGCAGTTGCTTTACAAAGCAGTGCTGATTCTTCTCAGGACTTATCCTCACTACCTCTCTTTGCAACCACATCTATAACTAGATTCAAGTCCCAGCAGGCCCCTGGGTGAGGTACAAAGTGTGACTCATGAGGAGGGATGCTACTCTTCAATATAATGACTTGAATTTTCTAATTCATACACACAAAAATTCAGAGAATATGTATGAGAATGGATATTAAGAGAGTGGGATATGGTGGAAGAAATATAAATTTATATCAGACTAAATTTATTGATATGGGACCCAATAAGCAGAGATTCTGCATTTAATGTTTCAGTTCAGGGAGTTAGAAAAGGCTCTAATAGTTAGTCAGGTTAGTTGGTTGAAACATGGACCAAAAGGTAGCTCATAGTAAACTGAAAGAAATGACAGACCTGCCTTGATATACAATATGAGGAAAGGATACAAAGATGTAGGGAGATTGGAATCTTAAGAGTGGATTTATCATTTAAGACCTACGTGGAAGGATCCAGAACACACACCTTTCACGACTGTAAGAAACATATTTTAAGAATTTTTGCAGTTTTGCAGTGGCTCTTCTCTGTAGGCCAGATCTTACAGTGAGAACACTGGTCACTAAATTGGGAAATTTAAATACAATGGGAATAATAATTGGATCCAGGGTATCAGGGACCAAGAGGCGGCACCTAACTGCTAAAGGCAAGGTGGATGTAGTTATCTTAATGGACAGCTAACTCAAGCAGCAATCAATATAGTATGGCTCAAACAGAACTATGGAGTTGGCTAGTAGATCAGGTTGTTTCTAGAAGTGAAATAAATAGAAGATCTACTAAATTTTTACTTAATCTGTATAAGTAGAAAAGTTCTAGGTTAAGTGATCAAGAGTCTAACCTGAATTATAAAAAGAGAAAGCCATGGCCCTGTCAATCCATTCTCAAATATGAGGCAACGTACAGACCTGGAATACCTTGAATGAGGGGGTGGCCAGGTTCCCTTGAAGAAGTCCTCTGGTCCAGTGACAAAAATATATACTGTTAATTTTTCTCCCAGCCTTCTTCTAAAGGACCTATGTCCTTTTGTAAGGGTAACTGTGCATTGGGGGAAAGGAAATAATCATATATTTTGGGAACTTTTAGACACTGGCTCTGAATTCACACTAATTCCAGAAGACCCAAAATGTCACTGTGGTTCACAGTCAGAGAAAGGGCTTACAGTGGTCAGGTGATCAATGGAGTCTTAGCTCAGGTCTGTCACACAGTGGGCTCAGTGGGTCCTCAACCACATCTGTGGTTATTTTTCCAGTTCCAAAATAAATAACTGGAATAGATATACTCAGTAGCTGGCAGATTCCCCACCTTGGCTCCTTTACCAGCAGAGTGAGGACCACTTCATTGAGAAATGGCAAGTGGAAGCCATTAGAACTGCCTCTGCCTTGGAAAATAATAAACCAAAAGCAACACTTTATTCCTGGAGGGATTGCAAACATTAGTGCTACCATTAAGGACTTGAAAGATGCAGTGTAGTACTTCTGACCACATCCCCATTCAAGTTGCCTTTTGGCTTGTGAAGAATATAGATGGATCTTGGAGAATGACACGGGATTATCGCAAGCTTAATCAGGTCGTGACTCCAATTCCAACTGCTGTGCCAGATGTGGTTTTGCTGCTTGAGCAAATTAACACAGTCCCTGGTTATGTTAACCGATATGCAGCTATTGATATGGCAAATGCTTTTTTCTCCATCCCTGTTAATAAAAGCTACCAGAAGCATTTTGCTTTTAGATGGCAAGGTCAGCAATACCCCTCATTGTCCTATCTCAGGGGTATATCAACTGTATAGTCTGCTTAGAGCTGACATTTTTAAAAAATACCACATACTGGGTGCCTTAAACAATAGAAATTTATTTCCCCACAGTTCTAAAGGCTGGAAGTATCAGCAGGTTAGTGTACTCTTTGGACCTCTCTCCTTGGCTTGCAAATAGCTATCCTCTCATTGTGCCCTCCCATGGCCTTTCCCAAGTGCATATACAGCCCTGATATCTCTTTTTTTTTAGAAGGAAACCAGTCCTTTTGGAGAAGAGCCTCATCCTATGACATTATTTAAACTAAATTGCTTCTTTAAAGGTCCTATCTTCAGTTACAGTTACATTGAAGGTTACGGCTTCAACATAAAGATTATAGGAGACAAAATTCAGTCCATAGTATCAATTCTCCCATCCAGTGTCAAAATGTGCCTCACAAGGATCTTGATTGCCTTTCCCTTCCATGAGATACCACACTGGTCCATTACCTCAGACTTAGAAAGGTAGAAGCAGCAACTACTCTAAACTTATTGTTAAGATGTTTATGTGCTGAGGAATAGAACATAAAACTGACAAAAACGCAGGGGTCTTATACCTCGGTAAGATTTCTAGGGTCCGGGGGTGTGGCACATGTCAAAATATCCTTTCGAAGGTGAAGAATAATATTTTGCTCTTTCCCCTCCTACAACCAAAAAGAGGCACAACGCCTGTGGGGCCTCTTTGAATTTTTCAGGCAACATATTCCTCATCTGGGTGTGTTACTCTGCCCTGTTTACCTAGTGACCCATACAGCTGCTAGTTTTGAGTGGGGCCAGCAAAAGAGAGGGCTCTGTAACAGGTCCAGGCTGCTTTGCACTCTGCTCCCACCTGGACCACCTGATTTCATAGATCCAATGCTGCTTCAAGTGTCAGTGGCAGAGAAGGAAGCTGTTTGCAGTCTTTGGCAGGGCCCTGTATAGGAATCACATCACAAGGCATTGGAATTAGGGAGCAAAAGCCTGCCGTCTTCCATGGATAACTACTCTTTTGAGAATCAGCTTTTGGCTGGCTACTGGGCGCTAGTAGAGACTGAAAGCTTAACCATGGACCATCAAGTTATCATGTGACCTGAGCTGCCCATCATGAACTGGGTGTTATCTGACCCACCAAGCCATAAAGTGAGGCAGGGACAGCAGCACTTTATCATCAAATGGAAGTGGTACACATGAGATCAGGCCCAAGCAGGGCAAATTATAACCAGAGAGCAACTGGAAGTAAAAACAAACAAACAAACAAAAAACCTGTTAGGATGACCTATTAGTATTCAGCAGACTAAGAATGAAGTGATTGATAACAGCTGAGAGCAAACTAAAGAGATAAAGGTGAGAGCTATTTGTGTAGAGTGGCTGTTGAAGATACACAAGTGAAATGAGAGCCTCTACAAATATTCAGCAGATGAAACAAAAAGTCCCCAGAATAAAACCTGGAAAAACAACCAAATTATTTATAGAGACATTGGGACATGTGGGATGAGCAAAAGGACATAGAAAACATTTAAAAAGAAATAGCTATATGAACAGCTACTTAAAATCACTGGGGATAAGAAAAACACACATTAAAACTATTAACTATTACTCATTATCCATCATATTTTCAAAAATAACAAAGACGCATAATGACTAGTAATGGTTGTCATATATAAACCAGATGCTTTTGAGCACTAATATAGAAAGTATAGACTTTTTTAGTCACCTTGCAGAATAATCTCAGTTTTTACACAATTGCAGTGTGTGTATATAATTTGGTAATTCCACTTTTGAGTTTATATTCCAGAGAAATGTTTTAAATGTGTGTAATAAGAGGCATTAATTTACTCAACCTTTTGTACCAGAGAACCAAAAAAAAGAAAAGACAAAAATGTTAAAGAGAGAGAAAGAAAAAGAAGAAAAAGAAAAAAAACTTTAGGGAAGTTTGCAGAGGAAAATGTTTCACCAAGTAAGCAGAATTTTAACAGTAGCAAATGTCATGAAAGGTTAAAAAAGATAAGAATTGACAAGTGACTCTTTGTTTTGCCAATTGTAAAGTCACTAATGTAATCCTATGTTTCTATAATTGCAGGCATTATGCAAGCATGGGGCTGATTTAGAAGGGAAATTTGGAAGCAGTTTGTCAGGGAACTGAATAATTGCATCTACCTCTCCCTCCTAAACTTTTGCTGGGGAAAAGAGGATTTGACAGCAATAATTGCATGTTTAAGCTGGGGCAAAAAGTTCTTTTGACTGGTTTTGTGGTGACAGCACCTTGGAAGTGAGGGCCAACTTACAAGGTGTTATGGAAAGTCCCTTTGACATTCAACAAAAATTATCAGGTTGTTTTCTGTCTACTCTTTGAGAGATTATAGTTGTCTCATACAAGAACATGTAATTGTTACTTTTAGGTAAGCTTTAGTTCCTTGCCGTAATTTTTATGTACTGAGCCCATTAGAATAGATTTTGTCAACTCAGTCAGGAGTAAGCACCTAGCAGGTCTGGGCTGGCTGCAGTTCCATTGGATTCTCCAAATGTACTCAGTGTCCTTGCTAGAATATTGGAGGACATGAGCCTTTGCATGGCAATGCATGTAGCTTTCCCTCCTTCTCATTTCATATTTGTCCAAAAGAATTGAATGAATGGTAAAATAAAATACTGTTCTGTAGCTTTTCTTGAGATCCCCGTGATCCAAATATTTTATGGCTACATTATTCTATAACTTTTATGACCTCAAAGCTTTTTGATAAGATACATACTTTTCTCTCCTTCTCATGCTCATGTTTTTGGAAAGATGTTAGGGAATCGTGATAAGGAAGTAGAATAATAATTTCTCAGAAAAAGCACTTTTAGTTTTAAATTTTCAACAGGAAAACTGTGTGAGAAAAAGCAAAAATAAGAAAATAATACAGAACATAAAGCAGATAATTATTTTTTAAATCAAAATTGAAATTAGAAAAAAATTTAAAATCTAAATAATGAAAGCAGATTATTGTATGTGATTAGTTTGAGGGAAATAGGCATTTAATTCTTACCCTCAATTCACTCCCACCTTTTACAAGATTCTCCCAGGATGCAAATTAGTTTGAGTTCATGATAAAACAAAATTTTCCTAAAGTATTATTCAAAGAACAATAGTCCTAAGAGGTATCATTTGATATAAGAAGGGAAAATTATTCCTACTATACTATCTTGCAGACTCCCAACCCACATTAATATAGTAATAGCTCTAAGACAAACTGGCTTAAAGGAACTTGTTTCACTTGATTTAATAAGATTTTTCTAAACTTATTTGAGCCCATAACTTTTTCTTTCAGTAGCACCTATTCACATGCATGAGAAATAAAATTTTTGGACCATATTTTGGTAAATATGACAAAGTTATTTGAATATTATTAATAAAATGTTTAAATTTGATTACTGCAGTGTCTATGATATTCAATTCAGTAAATATTTATTATAAATTTAAAGCCAATGAATGCTTTAAGTTGATTTGTTATTTAAGTTGATTATCTAAACAATACCTTAAGATAATCAGGATAGCTGTTATCATCCCTGGTGAACAGAAGAAGAAATAAAACTTAGTAGAATACATAACCTCCCAAAGGTCACCCTTCTAGTTGGTTGAAGAATACAGGCATTAAGGGAGATTAGTTTTCTTTTTAATCAGTGTGTTTTATTTTTGCACTAGTGTCAATATATTGAGCAAATATCTAATTTATTTAATAACTATTGATTACCGCGTTGTATAATTCATTCCCCCAAAGAATTTTCACAACCAAATACTATGGTATGACAATATAGTGGTCAAACACAGAGAATAACAATCAAATTTTTAACCAACTTGCTACTGAATAGCCCAAGTATCATAAAGGATTTAAGCAATAGAATAATGTTCTAAATTTTTAAAAAGACAAAATAAGTTCTAACTGCTTTTGCCTTTTTAACTTAGACTTTTCAAATAAGCCAAATACTGTAATCATGGCATTCATTTTGGTATATGACATAATGAGGCCAGAATATACTATTTTGCACTGAGCAGTGAAAATGGCACTCTGCATTCTTTCAAATAGGAAAATATTATATATTATAATATAGTCTAAAATTCCCACCAGCATAAAAAGACCTATAAATTAACATGAATTCTATAAAATTCTACAGTCGTTCAGGGTTCTACACCCTGCAGTGACCACGCTTTCTAGAAATGAGCTCTAGCTCATGAGATTAGCAAATAGGTAGTGAAAAGCAGCAGGGGCAATCTGCTTAGACATGTGTGCACGCCTGGCACTGCGGAAGGAGCATGTGCCAAGGAAAGGCAGCATATCCTGCATCCTGCTGGAAAGCACATGGCTCACCCATTGCTTTAGGAATATTTGATCAGTGTAGACCTATTAAACACAATGTCAATCTATATTTAAATTCATTAATATATCCCAGAAGACCTCAATATTTTAATAAACTTTCACCATCCATTAGGATCTTCAGTTCATTGTAGAAAACAACCAATATTTGTCTAATATTATTCATGGGATATGTCTGAGTTTTTCACTTCATGAATCCTTTTTTTTTTTTAAGTTAAATTTATTGGGGTGACTTGGTCAATTTCTCCCTTTAGTTCTGTTAGTAGTTGCTTGGTACATTTTGGTGCTCCCTGATTGGGGGCATAAATATTGATAACTGTTATGTCTTTTTGTTGCATAGTCCCCTTTACCATTATGAAATGTCCATCTTTGTCTCTTGTTATCTTTTTCACCCTGAAGTCTGTTTCATCTGATATCATTATGGCTACACCTGATTTTCTCTGGGTACCATTTGCTTGGATTGTCAATTTCCACCCTTTCACTTTGAGTCTATGCTTGTCCTTGTAGCTGAGATGTGTCTCTTGGAGACAGCATATGGTTGGGTTAGTTTTTTGATCCAATCTGCTACTTTGTGCCTTTTTATTGGTGAGTTCAGTCCATTTACATTTAGGGTGATTATTGATATGTGAGGCTTTCCTCTTATGCTATCTTTAGTTTTCTGGTAAGGCTGTGTCTCCATTGTTTCTTTGCCTTTTTGTTGTTGTCTGTTATTTCTGTGTGGTGGTATTCTATGATGTTTCCCTCTGTTTCTTCTTTTATTACAGTATATATTTCAGTTCTGGATTTTTTTTATGAGTGGTTACCCTTAAGTTTATGTAAAAGAAAGTTTGATATTTAGAGTATTCCATTTTCTTCAGCACGCTTACTTTCTCCATTCCCATATTCCGGTTCACACTTTTACTCTCCCCGTTTTTATATTTTGGTTGCCACAAATTGTCTCTGTTGATGGTAGTCGAATAGCCTCCTTTAGTGTTTCTTGTAGTGCAGGTCATGTATTAGAAAATTCCCTCAGCTTCTGTATGTCTGGAAAGGTCTTTATTCCTCTTTCATATCTAAAGGATATCTTTGCTGGATATATTATTCTAGGCTCATAATTTTTCTCTTTCAATCGTTTGAATATTTGGTTCCACTCCCTCCTGGCTTGTAGAGTTTCTGCTGAAAAATCTGATGATAATCTAATGGGCTTTCCTTTGTAGGTTACCGTCTTCTTTCCCTGCTGCCTTGAGGATTCTTTCTTTTTCGTTGATTCTAGACAGCTTCAATACAATATGCCTTGGAGAAGGCCTGTTGGGATTGAGGTGATTAGGTGTTCTATTTGCTTCTTGGATTCGAGGATCCAGTTCTGTCCACAAGTTTGGGCAGTTCTCATTGACAATTTGTTTGAACATATTCTCTGTTCCCTTCTCTCTTTCTTCTCCTTCTGGTATGCCCATTATTCTTATATTGCTCTTTCTGATGGAGTCAGAAAGTTCTTGTAGAGTTCTTTCATTTATTTTAAGTCTCAAGTCTCACTCTTCTTCCATCTGTGTAATTTCCAGGTTTCTGTTTTCGATGTCACTGATTCTTTCCTCCATCTGGTCAAGTCTACTACCTAAGCTGTTTATTTCATTCTTAATTTCTTCTATTGAGTTCTTAATCTCCAGAAATTATATTTGGTTCTTTTTTAAAATTTCAATCTCTTTTGTAAAATGCTCATGTTGTTCTTTGATTGTGTTTCTGAGTTCATTAAATTGCTTTTCTGTGTTTTCTTGCATCTCGTTGAGTTTTTTCAGAACTGCAATCCTGAATTCTCTGTCATTTAAGTCACATATTTCCATATCTTGAAGTTCCTTTTCTGGAGACTTTTCACTTTCTTTCTGAGCTGTCTTGTTGCCTTGGTTATTCATGGCAATTACTGATTTATTATTTCTCTTCCTGGACATCTACAGGAGTGGCTTCTACAACAGGTTGATAGGAAGAGGTCTTTCTTTTGTTTTCCAGTACTTGTCGGTAGAATGTTTTATTTTCTCTCCAACTGCAGCCTTTTTTTTCTCTCTCACGTGGTAGTGCTATGTTTTCTTTGCACTATTCCAGCTTCTCACCCAATCAGGGATTGATTCCCTAGGAGACGGGCTTCTCCTCTGTTAATATTTCGCCTGGGTCACAGGGTACAGTGTCCCGGTGGGTATGCGAAAGCTTTTGAAGTTCCAAAGCTCTTCCTGCACCAGATTCAGAGCCCATATGTTTCAGCAGTTATGTTTACTCCTGTAGGGATCCACCCAGATAGGTGGGGCCAGGATCGGGGTGACTTGTGAGTGGTGGCCCAGAGCAATGGTGGCGTCCACATATCCTCACATATCAATAATCACAATTATACTACGGGACTTACATGCATCATTGACAGCTATGGGTAGATCATCCAAACAGAAAATAAATAAAGAAATAGCAGCCCTAAATGACACATTAGATGAAATGGACATAATTGACATATATAGAGCACTTCATCCTAAAACATCAGACTACACATTTTTTTCTAGTGTACATGGAACATTCTCAAGGATAGACCATATATTGGAACATAAAATCAGCCTCAGCAAATTTAAGAAGATTGAAATCATGCCACGCATATTCTCTGATCACAAGGTTTTGAAATTGGATATCAATTGCAAAAAGAAAGCAGGAAAAATACAAATACATGGAAATTAAATAACATACTTTTAAAGAACAACTGGGTCAAAGAAGAAATTAGAGGAGAGATCAAAAGATGCATAGAAACAAATGACAATGAAAATACATCCTACCAAAATTTTTGGGATGCAGCAAAAGCAGTTTTAAGAGGGAAATTTATATCATTACAGGCCAATCTCAAGAAACAAGAATAATCCCAAATAAATAACTTCATGTTACACCTTAAAGAAGTAGAAAAAGAAGAACAAATGAAACTCAAGGTCAGCAGAAGAAAGGAAATAACAAAAATCAGAGCAGAACTAAATGAAATAGAGAACAAAAAGACAATAGAAAAAATTAATGTGACAAAGAGCTGGTTCTTTGAAAAGATTAACAAAATTGACAAACCCTTGGCTAGACTCACTAAGATAAAAAGAGAGAAGACACTAATTAACAAAATCAGAAATGAAAAGGGGAAGTTATCGCGGACACCACAGAAATACAAAAGATCATCCAAGAATACTATGAATGACTATATGCCACCAAATTCAATAACCTAGAAGAAATGGACAAGTTCTTAGAAACATATAGCCTTTCTAGGCTGAACCATGAAGACCTAGAAAATCTAAACAGACCGATCACCAGTAACAAAATTGAATCAGTCATCCAAAACCTTCCCCAAAGCAAAACTCCTGCACAGATGGCTTCACTAGTGAATTCTATCAAACCTTCAAAGAGGATCTAATACCAATCCTGCTCAAACTCTTCCAAAACATTGAACAAGAGACAGTACTCCCTAACTCATTTTATGAGGCCAACATATGAGCCTGATACCAAAACCTGGTAAGGACAACACAAAAAAAGAAAACTACAGAACAAAATCTCTGATGAATACAGATGCAAAAATCCTAAATAAAATTCTAGCAAATCGAATACAACAATGCATTAAAAAGATTATTCATCACGACCAAGTGGGGTTCATCCCTGGGGCATATGATGGTTCAACATCCGTAAATCCATCAATGTGATACATCACATAAACAAAATAAAGGACAAAAATCGTATGATTATTTCAACTGATGAAGGAAAAGCACTTGACAAGATACAACATCCATTTATGATTAAAACACTTAAAAATATGTATAGAAGGAAAATGCCTTAACATAATAAAGGCCATATATGACAAGCCCTCAGCTAATCTCATAATTAATGGTGGAAAACTGAAGCCCTTTGCTCTATGTTCAGGAACACGACAGGGCTGTCCCCTATCACCTCTGCTTTTCAACATAGTGTTGGAAGACCTTGCCAGAGCAATCAGGCAAGAGAAAAAAATAAAAGATATCCAAATTGGGAATGAAGAAGTTAAATTTTCACTGTTTGCAGATGACATGATGCTATATACAGAAAACCCTAAAGACGCCACCAAAAAGCTATTAGAAACAGTCAACAAATACAGTAAAGTTGCCGGCTACAAAATCAACGTACAAAAGTCCATTGCATTCCTATATACTAACAATGAAATCTCAGAAAAAGAAATACAAAAATTCTAGTATAATTGGTACACCTAGCAGGCATTTATTAATTACATTTCCATTGAATGGTGAATATGGTAGAATGTTGGATGCTATCTAATATCCGTGTTCCTTTGTCTCATTGTAAGAGTTTTATCCACTTTGGCAAAGTTCATCCTGGAAAATACTATACTTTCCAGTGTGTTTTGTACCTTGCTATGGTACAAATTTACCAATTTTATCAATGGGATATGAACAGAATGCCACTCTTCAGTTTGATCCTTAACAAAATAATAATAATTAGCCGCGTATTCCCCTATTTTTTTTTTTTTTTTCTATTCCTGTCTCCTGAGAGACAGAGGAAACTTGAGATGAAGGCTACATGTTGAAGATGGCAGATCTGTTATTATAGCCTTGAATTCAATACTTCTTAACTGTTACATGAGAGGGAAATTAACTATTCAGACAGCATGTTTTGGGATATCTTGTTATAGAAACTTAGTGTAACATGTACGCATAGTGAGATACATGGAAACACATTCACAAAAGGAAGTAAATATGGGTCTTTCCCCAAAATGGCATGCCAACAATAGCAGGGAGAGACATAAAATAATAATCAAATAAAACCTCCCACTATCCTATCACTTTATGGTTTAAGAAGAATATAAGTACTTTAATATTTAATGTCAAGAAACAACAGCTTTTTTTCACTTACCACCTGTGTAACTGCATGCCATTTAAATACTCTATTCCTAAGTTTCTTTATTTATTAAATGAGTGTGATAACTTCCACACAATGTTGCTTTGAGGAATAAATACATATCTGAAAATTTGTATTAGGTAGATGTTAATAGTCCTATTTTACATAGATGGATATTGAGGTTCAGAATTATGGGATACCTCAGTAACAATCACTATAGCCTAGGCTAGAATTCTAGTCTTTTCTAATATATTGCACTCCCTCCATATGCTGGACTGCTTTGGTTTTTCTCATCCTGGGGTATCTAGAAACCTGGGGGAAGGGGAGGGTGTGGGCATATTCTCAGAAACATATGTTTTTTTCAAAGGTATTCAATTATTACTAAATTTTTTAAAAAATGGTTTATTAAATAAGCTTACCAGTTAAATGAATTATGTTTTATTTATCTTTGCATCTACCATTTTACATAATCTTATGTAAAGCATATAGTTATATGAATACCTTTAATTACATTTTGCGTTAAACATATCACCTTTCGAAACTATGATAGCTGGTACATTGAATTATTTTACTCTGTGGATATTTTATAATGTTTTGAGGAGAGGTTTGTTAGTTAAAAAGATAAATTTAGTGTTAGTAGTTCATAGACACCTAATTGAGGCAAATAAATCGTCTGGATAAATTAGGTAAACTAGCTCCGTGTTTAATGGATTTTGTTTTAGTTTTGGTTTTATTATTTTACTTTTACATGTGGATAAGTCACTCAGTGACTTACTCAAGAACTCTTTAAATATATGTTATATCTGAAGCATATGGAGTTCAGTTTCTAGCTATGGTGCAGGGCATAAAAAACACTCTTAAAATTGATTGTGATTATATTGATTTTAATAGTAAATTTAGCTCAGTATAATTTGTTTCTTAGATCACTAGATAGTAGTTTTTAGGATGAGGCAGTTTATTCTTTTTTGCACCCCATCAATTGCATAATGCCTAGTTAATAGAAGAATGAGTAAAGAATAAATGTATAAAAGAATGATATACCATTAAAGTACTCCTGCCTTGGGATATTAGGTGCTGCTTCAAAAACTGGATATGTAATAAGAGAACACTCCTCTCTTTTCCTTATCCTACAATTTTCTAGGAAGTATTGAGATGCAGAGCCTGTTGTGCTTCTTAAAAAGCAGTCGTATCTACTACGACTATGCCATGTTCCAGAGTCAGAGACTGATAAAGATTGAATATCTGTGTTGCCTCAAAATTCAAATGTCGAAACGTAATCCCCAATATGATGGTATTTGGAGGTGGGGCCATTGGAATGTGATTAGGTCATGAATTTATAGGCCTCATAGATGGGATTAGTAGACTTACAAAAGAAACTCCAGAGAGCTCCTTCACCCCTTCTGCCATGTGAGGTTACAGTGAGAATTTGGCCATCTAAGACCCAGGAAGCAAACCCTCAGCTGATGTTAAGTCTGCTGGTGACTTGATTTTATACTTGGCAGTCTCCAGAATTATGAGAAATAAATTTCTGTTGTATAAGCTATTTAGTCAATTGCATTTTGTTACAGCAGCCTGAACTAAGACAAAGACCTACCTTTTCTCACAGCTAAGGGGGAATGTATTTCTTTCTTCCAGGCACTTATATATACACTAGGGATCTTTCCTTGTAATAACTGGGTATTAGAATGAACTTTGTACTCTAAAAATTGGTTATGGATCCTAATTGTCTGTACAAGGAGAAAGAAATCTAACAATCTTGCTTTATTTTCCTTATTCACAAAGGAAATTCAAAGGAAAACATAAAATACTAGAATTGTTCCCTAAATAAAATATCTAAGACAACTTAAAATCACTCTGAGAATATAGAAATGCATTTATATATTAGTCTATGCTTCCTGCATGGTGATATTTTGCTGTTTTAACTTTAATTGGTAACCTATCAAACATGTGAGGGAATTCCTGTTTTTCCCCAAATTTTCTAAAATGTCTTCTGTTTAAATGTAGTTTAATTAAAGGTTAAGTAATAGAAGACTGTTTTAAAAATCTGGAAGCTGAATAAAAGTTATTTCAAGACTATTTGTGGGAATTGATTAAAATATACATTTTCACAAACTGATTGGAAATAAAAGACAATCATGATATCTGCAGAAATGTTTCCAGAGGTTGTTCTCATTTCCTTCTTCTAAGTGAGACACAATTTTCTGGAGCAGTCAACTACATACAACTCCGAGCAATTTCTCCTGGTACAAACGATGTGCTTATCTGTAAGCAAAAGAAGTTGAAATGTTCAGAAAACTAACTAGGATCTTATATCTGATAAATATGAGGATTCGATGGCTAGACGAAGCTATTTAAATGTAAAGACACTTTGCAATTACTCCTTAAGGACTTATGGCTAAAAACTATTCTAAATCACTGAGGTACCAAAGTTTACCTGAAAGCTTCTATGTTTTTGCTTTCAAAGTTTCAAAAGTTTTCTACTTAGATCCTAGAGAGTGTAATGGTTAGAAAAATCTTTAAAACTCATTGAAATATAGTCAGAATCATATGCATTTTTTCTTAGGTATCCATTGCTTATATTACTAAAATCTTGCCCTTTAAAAAAAATTCCTTAAAAAAAAAGTTACTGAGATATAATTGACATATAACATTGTATATGTTTACGGTGTACAATGTGATGATTTTACATGTACATGTATTGTGAAGTGATTACGATAGGTTGGTTAACACTTCCCTCAGCTCACAAAGTTACCATTTGTGTGTGTGTGTGTGTGTGTGTGTGTGTGTGTATGTGTATGTGTGTATAAGAACTTTTAAGATTTACTCCCTTAGCAGCTTTCAAGTGTACAGTATGGTATTTTTAGCTATAGTTACCATGCTTTATACCCTGAAATTGGGCAGAGCTGCAGGTTGGGTTTTGAGATTAGGTAAACTGCTCGCTGTGCTCCATTAGTGGGCTAGGCTGTCTGATAAGGTGGGGCTTCCAGCTGTATTCCACAGTTGGGTGAGCCTGGAAATTGTGCTCTGAGGTTGTGCAGGGTTGTTGTCAAGGTTCCCTGGACAATGGGACTGCAGGTTAGGCTACATAATTGAATGGGGTCACTGGCTGGGCTCTCTTCCTGAGTGAAGCTGCAGGCTGTGTTCAGCACTCTGGAAGGGCCACAAGCTGGGCTCGGCTATGGAACATCACTGTAGGCTGGGCTCCACAGCTGAGTCGTATCATAGGCTGGGCTCCAAGACTGCCCAGCTTGAACAAGACTGTTCAAGCTCTCTGCTTATGCGGGCCAGAGGCTATACTCAACAGTTTGGCATGGCTGCTGTCTTGGATCACTGCCCAAACAAGGCTGTAAGATGGAGTCTGCAGCAGCCTGGGTTCTCTGACCAGTCTTTCTGGTCAGGTAAGCTTGGAGGCTATGCTCAGCAGCACCTAGCCAGGTCTGTCAATTTGGCTTCTGTGGCTGGCCAAGGCCATAGAACAAGCTTCATGGCCAGTATGGCCCATTGGCTAAGGGCCCAAATCAGGCAGAACTGCCATCTAAGTTCCTTGGCCAGACGGGGCCACGGGCTTGGTTATGCAGATGGGCATAGCCGCTGGCTGGTATATCTTCTCTGGCACTTCTGCTAGAAAGAATGCAATTCACCAAGATTCCCAGTTATCAAGCCCCCAAATTCCCCCATTAATCCCTGTGAGGAGACCCAGTTGGGCCTCTTGGGAAGAGTCTGGCAATGCTGGGGAAGCTGGATGCTCAACTGGGATTCTCTTTTCCCACTGGAGAAACAATAGGCTCAGGGGACCCTTCTCAATGTGGATGCCATACTGGCCTAAGGATGGGGTAATTTATTCAGGGTGAAACCACACCTCTTACGGTTCCAATGAGCTCCTTCTTGGACTCTGTGGTCCAAGGGGGTGTTTCAGCTTCCTCCAGGGGGCTCTGGGATTTTCCCAATTTTGTCTTACCTGTGGAGAGTTGCTAGTCAGTCTTTTTATAAGAGGCACTAAAGTCAGGGATGATCTATGTTGCCATCTTGATGACATCAGTGCAAGAATTGGAATTTGGAGGGTCCATATCTGGACTTGTAGTTCGAGAGGCTGGAAAGTCCAAGATCAAGGTGCCATGTTGATTGACTCCTGGTGAGGACCCTCTTCCTGATTCATAGCCAGGAACTTCTCACTGTGTCCTCAATGGCAAAAGGATTAAAATCTTGGTCTTAATTGTAAAGGTTCTTAAAACTATTAAATTAATTACCTTAATTTGTGCTTTTTTGATGGTAAACCTACTTGTATAAAAGAGATCACAATGCTTAGATTGGGTAATATATTTATAATGTCTGCATTTAGGACGTTTTCTTAATATGTCTTAATTTTTTAAAATGCATTCTGATTTAGGATTCAAAAGTATTGCTAATATAATTAATATTACTATTCTTTTTTAATTATCTCATTTCAAGGAAACCTAGTAAGGTGATCTGGGCTGACAACATCAGGCCTCATTATTCCTTTCTAGTAGCAGATGTACAAATTACAAGCATTCTTCCAGAAGGAGTTAGGAAGTTTCCCATGGAGGGCTTGCATTGTAATTTGAGAGCTGTAATAACAAACAAATGTCACAAGCATTAAACAAACAAAAAATTCCCCTGAACACTTGATTTTTCCTACTTATAATTTAATTTGTCATTGAAAATATGACAATCATTATAAAATTTTATAAAATGTGATAATGTTTAATAGCAGAATAAATATTTATTAGTAGTCAATAAAAATACTATCGGCATGGTTTTCAGTCATATTGGTAAACAATCCATTTTTATTGGGTCTCAGGACATGGCTACGAAGCTGAACCACTCAGGAGTTATAAAAAGATTACATCTTCTATTACCTCTGTCATTTTAATTCTGTGTTTATATGCTATGCCTCTTGGTATGCATATGAGAGTACAAATCCCAGAAACAGTTGTTTTGTTTTCCCAGACAGATTGTTTTGATGAACTCTCTGCTATTAGATTACTACCTATGGTCTTGGTTACTGCATAAGTTTTACAGATTGCGTCTTCAGTAACTAGACTAATATGATTGTGTTGGCCAGTTGATTTAGTTACTCCAGAAAGACTTACAAGACAGGAAGGCAGTTAATATGCTTTAGTAATAGTTGCAGAAAGAACTTGCAACCTAACACAAAAGCTTTTATTTAGAAACAAAAATAAAGCCAACACTTGCTTATCAACCACCAACCAGACACTATAATTTTAAACAGCTTTTCAGCAGAGTATTTCTTTTCTGCCCAATGACTGGCTTAAAACGTTGCTCAGCCTGTGGACCAAAGATTCTTGATTAGCTGTGTCAGATGAGTCTCCTTAGAAACACTGCACAGTTGCACTTCAGTGCTCCCATTTTGACATATCTGTTAAGGGTTACACAAAGTCATCTGAAGAGGTTAATAATAAAGGAGGATAAGATGGAGGAGAGGAAAAAGGCTTTGCAAAAAGTCAAAGAATTTAACAAAGAAATGGTAGCTTAGTGCGGTGAGTCTGATCTTTTGAATGGGGGAACGGTGATGGACTCGGACAGTACTCTCATTAGTTCCAGTTCGGTTGTTATTTTTAATGTACTACAATGTCCACTTTAGCTATTTGAGTAGCTGTGTAGTAGATGCTGCTCATGCATTTCCAAGTGAGAGTTACAGGTGAAAATACATACTATTCTTACATTACATATGTACATCAGGGGTTTTCCTTATATAAAGAGAAATTAAATCAGAGGATTAATTGTACTGACAAACTACTGTTTTGGTAACATCTTTTTGGCGTCTTGCTCATTGCACTAGAAAGTTGTGCAGTGGCAGTTTTGCAAGTGAATATTCATTTTTACTTCAGCTATGTCCAAGAAGTTTCATTCTACAAATTCTAATTTTATCTGTCTTTAGTTGTAAAAATTATTTTGATTTTCTTTCCTTTATCCTTCTTTCTTTGCTTCTTACCTCTCTCCCTGTATGCCTTTCACTTCCTGCTTCTCTCTTCTCCATCGCTTTCTTAATCTTTTTTTTCTTTTTTCCTTTGCGTAAAATTAAAATTGAATAAACAAGGTGATTTTTTTTAGAAACTTAATTAGCATTGTTTACGTGACTATAACTGACATAGTTTTATCATTTGAATAATTCTCCTTAGGTATTTCTAGCTAAATATACACACACAGACAAGATCATATACTGCAGTTTCATTTGAATTAGAGCTATGTCTCTGAATTATCAACAAAAATATTAATTTAATGCCTAAATCAGTCCATGACTTTGCTGTGGAAAATTTATCAGAGCCTAAAAATAAGTACTACCTTACTTGCTGGGCACTAAAAGCCATTAATGATTTGACATCTGTCAAATCATTATAATACGTATATCATTATAATCTATTTATAGTACGTATTTGCAATGGCTCCCCATACACTCTGAACTAGACTCACATTAACCAGTTTGCAGAACATCCAAGTTCTTCTATGATATCATGCCACTTTTTTACATTGATATTCTGCCCTACCCTTTTCTGTCTGGGAAAATTTACACATTTGTAAGATTCAGATGGAAATGTTACTTCTCCACCTGGGAAGAAAGAATAAGTTCTATCGCAACCCTGGCAGCCTCAGGTATCTGCCTATACTCTAGCAGTTACTGCTGCACTTCTTACATATCCAAAACTCTTGAAGGGCACATATTTATCTTTCTCATCTCTTTATTCTTAAGGTTTGAGTATTTCAGTGACTTGCATGTGGAAAAGGGTTAATAAAATGAACGCTGAGTGCCTCAAATGATAAATAATACCTATCATTGTAGTAACAAAAATTTATATGGCACTTACTTTATGCCAGGAACTGCTCAGAGCACTTTAAATATTTCAATTCAATACATTTAATGCTCACAACTACCCTATAAGGTATTTTTCTTATTTTACATATGAAAAAATTGATCAATTTAACAGAGATGTTAAATGATTTCCCTAGGGTCACACTGCTATGGGGAAAGATCCAGCATTTGAATCCAGGCATACAGCTTCCAGAATCCAGATTTGTAATCTTTGCCAATTCAACTTCTGGCTTAAGATCATTCAGTATCTCCCCATCTTTTACAGGTTAGATTTCACTCTTATTAGCAGAGCAAAAAATGTCCCCTTTATTTTATGGCCCCTGCATAGATTTTCAGATGTTTATCTTTCAGAGCCCCAAAGCTGCTCTCGTTTTGAAATATTTGTCATTCTGCCAACACACACTGTGTTATCAAGCCACTATGTGTATAATTTTTCTCCTTTTGGAAGGCTATCTACTTCAACCCCTGCATTAATCTGACTGGGAAAAGCATTGCCATCTTGTGAGAATCCTCAACCCTGACTGTTTCTGTGAAGACCTCCTACACAGTTCCTCTGTGAGATTTACATTCCTTAGTGCCACAGAATATAAAGAAATGCTGGTTAGACAGAGGCAAATTTTAAGAACCACTGCTCTTCATTGTTATAGGCATAGATGGTAATGTTAGAATTTGGAGAGAAAAAAGTGGCACTAAGATGCAATAAACCAAAAGAACAAAATAAAGATGTGTTTTGTACAAAACTGTGGGTTCCAGTTGATGCTTTTTGTTGTCTTTTGGCTTAATTTATTAGAAACACAAATTTTTATAACACTCATGGCCGAGTAGCAATAAAGATCTAGTTGTCAACATATGGTTTCCTATCAGATAGTTTGTAAGATTAATGCATCTGCCTATAGGTTATGCTTTGCTAACTCTAGCTGTACAGAAATGAAGCCGTGTGAGCAACAATGTAGGCTTTATTATGTAATTTGTGGCCTACCTTTGGATGTCACAGTGAATCAATGTCCTATTAGTTTCCATATTTTGTTTTATGAGTCCCATTGCTGAACAGTCTGATCATTGATGAATAAAACTTCATATTAAATAGCTGATCAGCTCATGAAGAAAGCTGAACATTAGGGATTAGAAAATTAATGCTAGTACGAAGGTAATTAAAGGTTATATGCAGATCAGATATTTTGCAGCCCTCATAGAGAGGAAAGCAAGACTGGAGTCACATTTTTAATAGCAGGGAAAAGTCTAAATGAAATACAAATGAAGCAAAACAAAAACAAATAAATAAATACGTAAATACATAAATAAATAAACAAACAGATAAATCAACTTGCTTTTAAAAGACACAGTTTAAGGTTTCTCTCTGGAAAACTATCTATATTCTGCTATTCTGTTTCATTGTATGTCATTTATCATAAATAAATGTAAATCAATTAATTCTAAAAATTAGAATTGACCTAGTTCTAAAAACTTTGGCTTTTGTTGTAAATTTGTAGCTTGATGCTCTCTCTCCTCTATCCCCAACTTTAGATAAACCTATTTTTATTTGACATTTTTCATTTTAACATGTATTGATTAAATACCATTCTTTTAATTTATACCAGAAAGCAGTGATGGGGACAGCCAAGGGGAATTTTATGAGAGACAATTGTTGAGCAAAGGTCAGTATCTTAAGAGATGAGGCTGAAAGATTGGGTTATTAATACAAAGCTAGGTGTTCTGATGTTAAGATGGATGTAGCAGAATAGAAAACATAGGCCTACACATGTTGCTAAAACTAATTATACAAACACAGTGATGACGTTGGTTTCCTTGCAAAGGTGAATGCTGGATTTCTGAGGTCAATGTCCATTTCTTATAAATGCACTGATTGTAGACAACTGTAATCTTATGTGATTGCCACTTAATATTCATAGTGATTTTGAGACAGAAGTAATTCAAACTCAACTTGCTAAATGCTTTATAACTAACTGAATTTTCTGCAGGATCTTTCAGATTTAATGACTCTTGAAATAACATTAAAAATGTTTTCTACTCTAAGGAGTGTATACCTCTAGACTCAGTTCTAGTTGGATCCTCTTTGTGCATGCTACAAATATCTTCCTGTAAAACCAAACAATTTTTTTTGGTTCTGTGCCCCATCTCAAATAAATAAACAGTAAAGATAGATTTACTGGGAATAACATTATGCCAAATGAGGAGCAATAAATTGGTCTTCAGTTTAAAGCACAAGAGAAAAAATATTAACCAACTGCTAGTTTCATTATCATCCTGCAGTAAAAATAATGATCAATGAATACAACTGCTAATTGACAAAATATATGGACTAATTACATATAAATATATGTACCTACATGGTACAATAACTTAAGATATTTTTATGAATTATTCAGATATATATATATATATATATATATATATATATATATATATATGAAAACAAACCCTTTGGAAATGAAATTAATTTTTTAAAGTAAAGCCTTTGTATTTTTTAAAATAATATCAAAAAAAGGGAAAACAAGCAATGACTTTAAGTGTCCTTTTTCTGGAATAGTATTAGTTCAGAGAAACAAGATTTCTTTATAGCAAGAGTGAAAGAGAA
Organism: Rhinolophus sinicus; assembly: GCF_036562045.2. Taxonomy (NCBI): domain Eukaryota; kingdom Metazoa; phylum Chordata; class Mammalia; order Chiroptera; family Rhinolophidae; genus Rhinolophus; species Rhinolophus sinicus. The sequence goes on along the minus strand of NC_133758.1, from coordinate 35,769,919 downwards.
AGTCCAGGTATGTTTAATTCACAGCCCGAATGCATCAGTGGGGAAAGGGGGAAAACAATGTGAGAAAGTCACTAATTTTTGACAATCTGATAGATATAAAATGTAATCTCATTGTACTTTTAATACGTAATCCCTTGATTAATATTTCACTTAAGTGTTTTTATTGGTTTATTGGCAATTTGGGTTCATTTTTCTGTTGGGTTCTGAATTTGGGTTCTGACTTTCCTTTTTTTTCTCCTTTCCTATTGAGTAGTTTTCCTTTGTGCTTATTGAAGTGCACATTTATCCTGGATACTAATTTGCTGCATATTATGTGAGTATATCTGTCAAACGGGTATCTACATTGTAAAAGATGGAATGGAAAATATGCAACAAGTTTTGAGAACTTAAATTTAGGATGGTGAGTAGCCTTAGAAAGGAAGAAAGGGAATGAGTCAAGTGGGGGTGTATATAAACTATCGACCATTTTATTAATTTTTTTGAAGTAAATATGGTGAAATGATAAGACCCTGTTTAACCCTGCCTGAGAATGGCACTGTACAGGGACTCAGATAACTCAGGGTTGAGGATCTTAGTGGCCAACCAGGTAAGCATTGATTGGCATAAGTTTTAGTCAGGTGGGGATGGGGTGGGGCGGGGACTTCTGGAATGGGACATAGGAGAGGGAGAAAATGAAAACCACTTTCAAACTTGAGACCAGCAAGAGCTGCAGGAGCTGCAGTTCATCCTACTAACCTTCCTCTTTTTCCGTTTTCCTAAGACAAGAAAGCAGTCGAACTCCTGGATGAGCTGCTCCCAGAGGAGGTTCATTTGTTATGAAGCAGGTGGATCCCAGCATTACAAGAGAGATTGTAGCTGATGCTGCTGCTCCTCATCCAAGTCTTTCAGGATTGAAGTACCCCACCCTTTGACTGCGGGGAAGGTTGGCTGCTGATAACTCACAGCTGCATGCCATCGCAGGAATTGTTTTCCATCAAAGGAAGCTTCTACACCCAAGTTACACCTCCCTCCCCAAAGCAATTGGCAACCAGTGACTGGACAGTGTAGGAGTACAATGGCCTGAGGCCTTCCCCTGGCTTAGATAGTCTCTGAAGGGTCACCCCATTTTCAGAGCTCCGTGTAGGAAAGACTGAAGCCACTATTGCCACTGCAACTCAACTTAACCTTACATCATGCCTACTCTCGCTTCTCTTGCTCCCTCAAAATTAGAGTTCGTGAGCGCACTCTTCAATCAGCCAAATCTCAGAGCCTCAGATTCTGCTTCTAGGGAGCCCTGTCTATGACAAGGCTCTGAGCTTTAAAAGATAAAGATACAGGGAAATTATGTTTAGTTTACATTTAAGTTGTCAGCTTAATTCAATACTTCTAAAAAGAGGTGAAAATTCAGGCTAGAATCTTTTCATGCATAAGTCAGTGCTTTGGAATACCGTATAGTTGTACTTGACTTCTGAGGAATCTGGTCAAAGTAGGACAAAGAAGAGTTCCAGAAACCTTGAGATTGATCTCCGTTTATAAAATTTGTGAAGGAACATTGGTCTATTTTTATATACTCAGAGTTTTAAGCTATATACTAGTCCCTTTTCCCGTTTTTTTTTTCATTTATTCAACATCTATTAAACTATTCTTGTATGAAAGTTACTGTGCTAAGCAGATAATTCAAATAAGATGTATCCCCAAATGCAAGGAGTTAGTGGGAATCTAGATAATAAACCAAACGTGTCAAACAGTGTAATAGATGCTGTAATAGCCATTTACACAAGATTCTATATAAGTAAATGGAAGAAAATAGATATGTGAGGGCAGCTGAAGGTTTCCTGAAGCAAATGAAGGTTGAGTTCACCTTTGAAGGATAAGAAGAAATTATTGGGGCAGAAGATGTGGGAAGGGGGGTATGAAAATATTTTATGTGGGAATGATAATATTTTCTAAGACCTTTATGGCAGTGAATTCAACATAGTTCAATATAACTGATAGAAACATTTTGCAAAATAAGGCTAGAGTTGTAGCTAGTGGTCAGGCTATGGTGGTTCCTGGTATAAAAGAAATAAATTTGAATTTAATCCTGCCAGAATGGGGATGACTTCTTTGATGGAGTTAAAATAGAGGAATGTTTTGATCAGACTTGTGTTTTACCTCCATCCCTAACTGAAAGTTCAAAACTGTAACCTCACAGGTCCTGGATAACTACGCAATGCATAAAGAGTGGTCCTACCCTTTTTCTAAGATGTAATAATATGATACAAATAACCCAGATCTGTGTCAGTAAGGATGATGCCCAATGATGTTGGGAGGTTACGGGAACTAACAAAGGTAAGTGACAACTGGGGACTGCAATAGGGAGAACCTATCACCACACCTGGAATTAAATGGTTACTGAAACTTAGTTCCTCACAATTGGAATTGAGACCCTAGAAAGTTAAATTTACATTTAAATTATGTTAAATTCATGAGGGAAAAGAAGGGTATGATTAGGAAAAGTCCAAAAAGGCAGTGAAGGAAGGCAGCAATCATGAAAAGTAAAAGTTGATATAACCTGTCCTACAGGAACCTCCTGGTAGCCAAACATAAGGGGAAGCCATGGTGTCTAGGTGATGCCAGCTGTAGAAGTCAGTCCAGAGTTCAAGAAAGCTCAGATGATGGCTTCCACAGAAGTCAAGCTCTAGAGCAAAGACTAGGATGAAGAACGTTGGAGATTGCAAAGGGAGGGAAATGGAGGTAACTCAGCTTAAGTTCCAAACTGTAAGAGGGGAAAAATAACTTTCCTTTTATGCTTTTGGGTTCATAGCTGAGACGACTGTAATAAAACATAAACAATAGAAAAATAAACAGAACTTTATTAATTAACATGTGTACCTCATGTGTATATGGGAGATACCCAGAGAAAAATGAGTAGCTTCCCGAGTTGGCTTAGAATTTAGGACCATAGGGAAAGGGGTGGGGGAATGTAGGCCTCTTAGGGGAGAGTAAATGATTTTCAAGAAAAATGAAAGCCCCCTTAGAAGAATAGATGGGAGGTTCCATAGTTTGTGACAAATTTTGTATGGGTGTAGTGTCAACATCTAGTTTTATGTCCTGTGGGAAGAGTCAATCTTCCTTTGTTGATGAAACTCCAGGAGAGGGGACTTCTAATAATTTCATTCCTTTTGGAGGGTTTGTCTTTAGGCAAATAAGGGGAGGTTCAGAGAAAGCCTTTCCCTGCATTTGCTGTTTTTCAAGTGCCTATAGCTAAAACTAATCAATGTACTAAAGCAGCATATTTTGGGGTGGCATGTCTTGAACTCCTACAGTCATATTTTGGGGTGTCATAGTCTACTGCCCTTTAAAACATCCTTATAAGACAAAGCACACAAGTCCCTGTCTTCCTCCCTTCTTTCCTTCTCATTATTTTTCTTTTCCTCCTCCTTCCCCTCTTCCCCCTCTTTCTTCCCTCTCTTCCCTCTCTTCTCTCTCTCTCTCTCTCTCTCTCTCTCTCTCTCTCTCTCTCTCTCTCTCTCTCTCTCCAGTAAAGCTGAGGCAAATTAAATTAATTCAGGAATGAAGTTATCTATCCCTCCTCCTGTATTATTCATCTTTTCTTCTGTTTTTTGCAACACATTAATTACAGTTATCTTGAAGTCCTTTTATTATTTACTGGATCACATGTGGTCTGTTTTTATTGTCTTTTGTTTCCTTTTAAGAATTGTATTTCTTTTTTATATTATGTGAGACCTTCTGCACAAAAGAATTTTAGGGGATTGTATTTCATTTTTATATTATGTGAGACCTTCTGCACAAAAGAACCTTAGGGGATTCTCTTCACCAGAGAGCATATCTTCCTTCTGTGGTCTGGTAGATAGAATAAATGAAGGTGATCACTTCAGTCCAAACAGGAGTTGCACTGGGTTGGGGCTGGATTATAGTTTTGGTAAAACTCAGTCTTCCTCTGTTTATCCTGTTGGTAAAGCATGGCCCTTCCAAGGTATTTGCCTCCTGAACCTTAAAGTTATGCCAGGAGAGTTAGTTTGCTCCTTCAGAGCTTTTCAGCTTATCTCTTCAGCCTCTTATGCTAGGCAGCTTCAAAATTTGTGAAACATTTTGTGAGGATGGCCAGTCACGTATTTCCTGATCATTGAAAGATGAAGGAAATTTACTTTGTGTTTAAGAAGAGTTCAGCTGAGCTTGCCATACTATCATAGTACACCAGAATTCAAATATGGGTGTGTTTGACTTTGCTTAACTGTCAAATTTGTCACTTCAGCATAAGTGAGAACAAAAAGCTGTCCCAGTTTCTCTTTTCCCCACAGCAGAGTCCTTTTTGCTTAGGCTAACCCTGATCCTCAGTCTACATCCAGAGTTAACAAATGTCCCCAGAGCTAAAAACACCTGTGAGTATCACTTCACTTGGAGTGATTCTCTTTTCTCTATAATTATAGTTCACCTGGTCTTTATAGTTCTTTGATGCCTTTAAAAATTGAATTTCATTTTGTAATTTTCTGGCTCCTCTCAAATGGATGCAGTAGAAGCATTGGACTTTGTGACTTACTTTACCACCGATTTTTAATATCAAAGTCATTCTAGACAATGTTCTCTCCCAACATAATGATAACGTTACTTTCATCATTCGTTGATTTTAAAAATGTGTAGTGTAAAAAGATATTATGCATATGTTAATTGTGTAAATACATTTAAGTTTCACTAATCATAACAAAATTTTTAAGCATTTGAAAAATAGTACTACACACAGGTTATATTGTATTTGCAGGTTCTAGGCAAAACATTATAGCATGTAGATTTACAAAACATGTGCATGGTCTCAAGTTATAGATTGGCAAGCATGAAATTAGGTGTTTTATTGAATCGTACTTAAATTCAATAGCCTGGGCAGTGTTAAAAGATAAATTGAGACGTGTTAAATTTTTAAGAGTTTATTTGCGCAAACAGGAACTGAATCAGGCAGTGCCAAGGTGGTAGTGGATAGGAATACTCTACCAACAGGAGTCTGGGGAAAGGCTTTATAGAGAAAAGGCAGAAACAAAGCAAGGGAATTATTTGGTTGGCTGTAGCTTAAGTGTTTGCCTTGTTTGGGAAAGCCTAGTTGACTGTTGCGATTGGTTGTCCTTAGGTTTTGATTTTTTAACCTTGAGGCATTTACAGGCTTAGGCTTTGATTTGCTCACATAGGCTGCTGAAGTATTAGAAGCACCTCACTCTAATGACCTCCTTGTTTCATTAACTTGAATTAATCAGATTTTGCCAATTCTAGGTTGAGATCCAAAACACTGCAACCCCTTCATATAAAGGTGAGATTCTAAGCAAACAAAATTTTGGTATGGGTCTTCTGTGAAAGAAAGTTTTAGGTTTGGGAAATTTTGGTTTAGTAACTGGATCATATAATATTAACTGTTACATGGAATTATCATTACTATTAAAAAATGTACTTTTTTTTTTAATCAAATAATGCTATGGGATAATTCTAGAGATAGTAATCCATACTTGTTCCCGTTTCCAATAAGGAATCTGGTTTTTCTGGTGCTTCCCTGGCTGAAAGGATTTTTGTTGTTAAGCTAAAACACAAGTTGCTCTCAAACAATCGGTGTTCCAGGCTTTGTTTTCTTGATACCTCATTCCTGAATGGGATAATGCTAAAGGGGATGGGATACAGGGCATGTAAATGGAAGTAGAAGGAAATAGGGCCTGGTGAGTCCTGCTCCTAGGTGAACCCCAGGGAGATGGCTAAATCTGTGAGAAGACTGGCTGTTAGAATGGAAGCGTAGTTTTTTCCAGGAAGGGGACCCCTATCATCCATGGTGGTGTGCTTTTAGGTGACTCATATGTGAGTGACCACATAAACTTCACAAAAGAGGATATTATTGAAGGTCCAATGATTAGAGGCTTTTCTATAGTTTTCCCATATCCAGACAAGTTTCCTCAATTCTGTTGTGACTCTAGGGAAAGGAAGAGAGTGACCATAACAAAGGAGATTAAATTTTCTAACAAGTCAGTCTAATAAGATCTCATAGGTACATTTACATAAAATTTTAAAGTTTTCTACTTTGCTTCCCCATCTTTATGGTTTCAAAATTGATAGAAAATGAAGTATCAAAATGATCATTCAATCAATGAAATTATTTGTTAGTGACAGCATGGACATAAAGCCATCAACATTGGATAGATACTTGAGTTTTAAATCAAACCCTTTCCCCAAGAAAATTACAAAAATAAAAACCAGAGTCCTGAACCACACATTAATCTGCCTGAATTTAAACATGTTGCGTATTTTATGTGGGCACACATGGCTAATGAAGCCTCACTGAGTTCTTTAAGCACTTTGTAATGATAACTGTAGGAAAGAGCTGAGCAAGAGAAAGTTGATTTAGGGTCCATCATAGACTGAAAAGGCAATATAAGATATGAACATTTTACTGAAGCATCATTAATATAGGTCCTTTAAGTGAGGGAAACACTTTGCGTCTCCACATGCCAGTATTCCTCCTAGAGAATGCCACACCCCAGGTTTAAACTTGTACTTTACTCAGTGAAATGACAGTTCTTGGAGCATGATTATTTTGAAAGAAAGAAAAAAAAAATGAGAGTCAAGGAGTTTTGTTATAGAAATTATTTGCAATTAAAAGTCCCACTGTTAAATGTAAGGATTAATGTATTAATCAGAGCTTTATGAACTCTCACATTAAGCAGCTTTGTTATGTTAATTCACTTAGAAATGAAGAATGGAATGATTTGCCCATTATTGAATATCATTCTTAAAGGCCTGATTTAGAAAAATAAAGATGTCCTTTATACTTGCAAATTATATTAAGTTTTAAAGCAGGAGTCTATTTTAGTGAAAAAGTCACCTTACTTTTTCAAGTTGCTACATATCCATTAAGCTTTATATTTAGCTTTATTCAGCCCATTAAATTTATAGAAGAAATTTCTGCTCTGGAAGGAAATAACACAAGACAACCTTGCGATTTATTTCCTCACACTCTCCCATTAAAAGGTCAATGTATCGTAAAACTGAGGCTAATCTCAATGCTTCTACACCAGACGCTGTTAACCTAAAACTATAAAAAGCTGAAATGAGAGGCAACAAGCACTTTTTGGGGATCAACGAATTGCAAATCTGGGAGCACAGATTCACGCAGAAGCCCAAAGAGTATCTTGATTACAGCATGAAGGCAAGGGGTTTTTATGAGAACAGGAAAGGAATAATTACATGAAGGGAAGAAAGAATTTCTATAGGTGCCCATAAACTGAGCTACTCTTGGCTATACATGATTGGTTACTGATTTGGTCTTCAGATAGAGAGTTTATAATCTTCATTCCTTGTGGTCAAGATGTCCACTGTCTTGCTGGCTTTACAAACAATTGTTTGTAAGACAATGTTGGTTTGGCCCAGTCCAAAGAATCCAAAGGTTCGATGAGAAGACGTGCAAGGCAGTTCCTCTGTAATGGCTGCTCTGGCTCTATTTTTAAATGGCTCCATTTCTGTCAACTTTCACAATATCAGAACGCTGATTTGAGGGTTATGTAATCAAAAGAGGTGTATGGTTTATTCTTTAATGCTTTGTTGTTGTTTTTTAATGTTGAACTGCTGTAAATATTTTAAAAATTGAGAGATTACATACCAAAATCCTGAAATCTTGACTTTTATGGAAAATTAGATGTGACAATACTAGGGTAGACTTCAGACCTGGCAACAATCACCTGTAGCTGAATAGCAGCTATTGCTACTAAACTGACATTCTTTTGTTTATGTTAAATGTTACGTATAATGTATCATTTCATCTTACCTTATTATTTCACTGTCTTCTATGTGCAATGTCCAAACGTTTTCAAACTGAAATGTATATTATTATAAGGTACTTTTATCATCTTCCCTTATATTACATTTAGAGCTTTAATATATACCTCACATGTAAGATTATCTATACATTTTATTTTAGGATAGAAATTTGGATTAAAATATTTGAAATAAAAAAGAAAGTGTTAAGTCTGATACTATTTAGAATCACTGTTTTAGAAAGAAGAAGAATGTGATGGTAATTAAAGGTGTATTTTTTAATTATTTTAATTTAATGCAAAATTGAGAAATTGAGAATAACTTAAGTGTCTAGATAAGGAAGAGGCACCAATGGAGAAGAGACTAAACATACAGGAGGACAATATGTGTAGTATTAAGTTAAAAGAATGGCTAGAGATACAGTTTGTTTTAATATATCTAATTACAAGATATACCTGATAACTCCTACATCAGTTATCATCTATATCAGAGAGGCTTAACATCTAGTTCTGAGTAATCTGTTGCTGTTTTCCGTGTTACCATTCTCTCCCCCATTTGACCCTGAGCTCCTTAAGGGGCCATGCACTTCAAACACGTATATTGTCCACCAGAGAAGTTGACCGTGCCAAAAGCTCTCATAATTAATTGCCCATTTAAACATGGACCCCGGCAGGCGCTGTATATAGAATGATGATGGGACAGAGAATGCACAGTCAATTGTGTTATTAATAACACAGCTATCCTCTCCTCTACTTATTTTTTTTTTATCATTGACTTTAAAATATCTGAGAATGGATGAAAGTGGGAGCTCAGCCAAACATAACAGATGACTTGTCTTTAACCTTAGAAAAAGTCAAGCGTTAACTCATAGTTGTGACTTGTAGGATAAATTACTTTGGCAACAGAGGGCAAATACCCCATGTGCTGGATCAGGTTAAAGTCCCTGAGTTTTGTTAGACCTCCTTACCATGGTTTGATCCTTCTGTATACCAAGGCTTTAGAGTTCTTCACATTTTGATCCTAATAGTAACAGCAAGAAACTATTTTTATCGCTGTTTTTCAGATGAGGAAACTCAAGCAGGAGGTTATATGGATTGGGTAAGATCAGTCAAGAAATCACCAGATTGAAAACAAACATCAAATCTCCTGAGGTCAAAACTTTGTTCCAAAAAAGACAGGTTACCAAATCATGCAGAAATATAATAATTGAAAGGAAATAGGTCTGAATTTATTCTTCCAGATTTTGATCACTTGAAGTCAGGTTAAAAGAAATAGCAGACTCTGTAGAAACTTATATAACTTGAAAAATGTTTACTTTATAATATTAATAACGTGTAGCCCTCGGAAAGCACCTTTCCTGTTGTATGCAAGTTATGTTTGGCACACTTACTGAAATTAATACACATGAATTCTATTTCTGGATTTAACACTAACTCGTCTGATGTTGCTTTGTTCATTTTAATTATTTAGATTTAAAATACGCAATCCATACAATGAATATATGTTTTCTTTGTAAAGCCATTGCATATTTATTTATTTATGTATTTATTTATATATTTATTTATTTATTTATTTAGCCAGTGCATTTTAAACACATTAATTGGAGTGCACTTCACGGGACCCACCCAACAGTACTTATGAGTCACTTATTCTTCACCATGATTTTAAGGACAGAGATCAAAAGAAAAGGCAGACAACAGTTTCAGGAAAATAGACTGCAGCTCTTTATGATGAAAAAAATGTTCAATATTTCAGTCTATTAGAGACTCATTTGTACTGTATCAAATTATGGAAAAACATCATCATGTCACCCTCTGACATTCTATTGTCCCTTTTCAGATTTATTTTGGCCCATGGCACTTGTCACAATCTGATCTTCATATTTCAGAATTGTAAGCTCCACAAGAGAGGAGAGTTTACCTTTATTTTCCCTTTTTATGTCCCCTGTACGAGGAAACTAATTTGAGCACAGCATGAACTTAAAAATATTGATTGTATAAGATGAACATAAGAAATTCTTAGATAGATTAGTTTAATCAAGACTTTTCTGAGTTCATACAATTAAAGTTACTCTGTTTAAATTATCTATGTTTGATAAATTAGCTACATACTGAATGCTTTACATTTTTCTTGGGAGATGTGCCTGCCAACTTGTTCACCACAAAAGATATGCAGTGGTCTTTGCCTTTGCCCTCAAGGAGCTACAATTCTCTACGTTAAACAACTGAACCAAAACATGATTGTTAAAATTTGTCATCCAGACAGAAATAGTGAATCCATGTTAATGAGTAAACTGCTATTTTTATTGGAGTAATAGTTAACTTCCAGGGAAGAGATAAAAGAGAAGAAGAAAAGGGAAATAAAGAGCTCCGCCGCATACTGTTTTGGAGTTAACATATTTAGAGCTATATCCCTATTTAGTGTTCCTCACAACTAGCTCATAGACAAATGCATTCGGATTTAGACATAATCTTTCCAGTATAAAAAATAGTATTTAAAATCATTCCAGGAAGCATTGAACTCATATGGCCATACATTCTTTTTAATAAAGAAAGTCTGTTTCTTCTTTTTTTCTGAAATCCCAGATAAGGTTATAAGTCCTAGAATTCAATTCAAATACTCTCTTATTCTTTGGGCCATATCCTAGAAAGAAGCACAGATATGATTACTAGGTTACAATAAATCCTTACTACTTAAATGAATTAGAAAAAGCCAAGGGAAGAAAAGTTAGGGATTTCCCCCAAATATTATATATGAATGCCATTATATTATTCTATTTAATTTTTACTGCAAATGTGTCTACATTGTCTCTATCCATATGGTTTTCATAATTATAAGCATCTATTACACTCAATATATCACACTAAAAGCCTTAAACTCTGTCATTCATCTATTAAGCCAGTATTTTCTGAGTGTGGTACTACCTCTGCCTCTAAAGAGCCTTTAGTGAAGAAAACACACTACAATATAGATTGACAAGTAAAAAGCAAAAAGTTAGGGAAATAAAGATGGGCATTCAACTTTTCTTTGGGAGTCAGGATGTTAGTCACAATGCACTAGACATCTGATACATAGAAAATAACCTCCAAGTCTCAAGGCTTAACATATAAACATGTACGAGGTCTGACAATTAAATTCGTGAACTTTGTTGCACCGATGTTGCCAACTTTTTTTGGTATCAGAGGGATTATTCATTATGAGTTTGTACGAACTGGACAGTTAACCAAGTTTACTATTTGGAAGTGCTGAAAAGGCTGAGTGAAAAAGTTAGACAACCTGAACTTTTTGCCAACAATTCATGGCTCTTGCACCATGACAATGCACCAGCTCACACGGCACTGTTTGTGAGGGAGTTTTGAGCCAATAAACAAATAACTGTATTGGAACACCCTCCCAACGCACCTGATTTGGCCCCCAATGACTTCTTTCTTTACCCAAAGATAAAGGGAATATTAAAAAGAAGACATTCTGATGACATTCAGGACATCAAATGTAATAGAACGACAACTCTGATAGCCATTCCAGAAAAAGAGTTCCAAAATTGCTTTGAAGGGTGGACTAGGTGCTGGTATCAGTGCATAGCTTCTCAAGGGGAGTACTTTGAAGGTGACCATAGTGATAGTCAGCAATGAGGAATGTAGCACTTTTTCTAGGATGAGTTCAAGAACTTGTCAGTCCTTGTATTTCTTACCTGTGCAAAGTCCATTGTAGGTATTTAGGAGGTCTTTGTTTCAATGGTCATTCAGATATCTGGTCTGAGAGATGCTGGGCCATCCAGCGTGTTGCTGGTCTCCTTACTACAACAAAATATAGATTGGAGAAATGCTCAGTTTTTTTACTACCTCAGCGTGGATGTGCCACACATCACATATCTCACATTTTATTGATCAGAAATTTCCAAAGGCAACTTGCAAAACCAGGACAGGAAACAGAATCAAACTAACCTTCAGGGAGATGAGAGAAGACATTGATTTCATTTCTTAAAAAGGCAGAAAATAGTGCCAAATAAATAAATGCTCTGAAATTAAAAACCTAGCTGGGACTCCTGGTTGTTGTTGTTTTTTTCCAAAACTGAGTGACAAAGAACAGATTTACTCTCCTGCTTCAAACAACCAAAATTAACAGACAGAATATATGAAGCAATGTATGAAAAAACATTGGACATCAGACAACAAAGGACAATGATCCGAAAATTGAGATATAAATAAACTGAGCCCTGTAATAAGCCCAGCTATTGTTTGAAAGAGTTTCCAGGCTGTAGCACAGGGAAGAAGAACTCAGGTAAAGCCCAGCAGAACCGCTGTCTTGAAAAAGAAGAACTGAGGTTCTGGAAAAAATAATCCATGTAGACTCAAGGGCAGGCTACTGAAGAGGAGACAGAAGCTCAGAGAGGGGATCCTAGAGACCTACAGTTGCCTTCAAATGTTCAACTCAATCCTGATTAATGCACATGTTAAAGGAAACGATCTGAAAGAATGAGATGCCACAGTGCCTCGTTCTTACACAGGACTGTAAATAGCGCCTGTTTCCACCCTCCAAATAGGAAAACCTTATGATTTGTGGTGAGCTGCATACACAGAAGGGTCTTGTTTTAGCACTGAGGAGCAATTAGCCCTAGATTTAATTTTGCTCCAAATCCTCTTAGCAAACCCTAAAAACAAGAACCAAAAGGATTAAGCCTATCCCAGAACAAAGACAAAGAATGTTTATAGTAACACAAAAAGGCAAAATTCACACTGTGGCATCCAATAAACAATTCACAGGCATGAAAATCAGTGAAAAAATAAGGCCCATAATGTGGAGAAAATTAATCAAAATTGACACCCAGAACTATCTTGGATGTTAGAATTAGAAGACAAGAACATTAAACAGTTATTATAATTGTTTTCCACATGTTAAAAAGTTAAGTAGAGACAGAAAAGATATTTTTTAAAAATATATTAAAAATACTCAGATCAAACTCCTAAAAATCAAAAGTAAAATATCTAAGATGAAAAATACCTTCAGTGAGATTAACAGCAGATTATACACATTGCAGAAGAAAAGATCAGGAAACTTGAAGATATAGCAAAAGACACTTTCCAAAGTGAAGCTCGGGGAGAAGAGAATTTTTAAAAAATGAAAAGGAATTGTGACTTGTGAAACAACTTTAAGTGGCCTAATGTGCATGTAGTTAGAATTTCTGAAAGGAGTGGGAGAAGAGAAAGTCTGAAGAAATAATGGCTGAAAATTTTCTAAATTTGGTAAAAACTAAAAACCCACAGATCCACAAATCTCAATGAATCCTGAGCTCTAAAGATTTTTATTTCTAAACATTAACAAAAAAGGAAAGAAACTAGATGAAGTTGCAATATTATCCAATTTATCAAAGTCAATAATACAAAGTAAAATTTTAAAACAACTAGATAAAAAAAAAAATAAACATGTTTTATACAAAGGAACAAAGAAGGGTGAAAGTAGATTTATTGTCAAAAACAATACAAGCAAAATATTGAATGAAAGAAAAATAAAACCTGGCATATGAAAGGTTTTCAGAGAGACAAAGAATTAGTCACATACAAATAACTGGTATTAAGACAGGAGTATTTGTAACTGTAACATATAAAGTTAGAAGGCAATGGCATGTTGCCCTCAATGTTCTAATAGAAAATTGTTTTTAGAATCAAATTCTTTAGCTAAACTACTATCAGGTTTGGAGGTAAGGAAAGATGTTTTCAGTCAGGAGGGGTCTCAAAACTTTTACCTCCATGTCTCCATTCTTAGGAACTCATTGGTGATGTATTGTATTATAATCCCAAAAAAAGAGGGAAAGAATGAGACCCAGGAAACAGAGGATTCAATATAAAAGCAAGGAGAAGGAAATTTCAGGATAATGTTAGTATTAAGTTGGTGTAAAAGTAGCTGTAGTTTGGGTTTGGCCAGATGGCTCAGTTGGTTACAGCGCGAGATCTCAACAACAAGGTTGTGGGTTCAATTCCTGCATGGGATGGTGAGTTAAGAAGAATTTCTATTGAAGGTTTTGGAGTTAAATTAAGAGAAACAAAGCAAATAAGTAAGGTTATTAACTTCAGTTGAAACAGAAAGTTATCAAAGATATGATTATATAATTTTAATAAACTACCTTGTTCAACTATAAATAAGATTTAAAAGTCATAATGTGAGCACTGATTATTAATTTAACAAAATTATGTAATTACAGTAGGAGGATGTAATTACATACGTGCAATGTCAGAATGCTAAATCCTTGCATTTTTATCTTAGCATAATTAGTAATATTTAATACAGATAAAATATGAGTGAATTTGTTATGCATTATTTAGATATTTCAGAAAAGACAGCTCAGATAGTTGAAAGTGGCTACTTCTGTTGCAGTGTTGGCTTCATGGACATTTGGCCTGTGCAATTACACGGGACTCCACATTCTGAGAGACTGTATGCTTGGTTTAATGTTCTGCTGTTACAACGTTGAAATTTTCAGTAATTTTATCTTTGAACTGTAGGTTTTGTTAGTCAGGTCCAATGGACAATAGAATACATGCATGAGCAGAAGATATATGCAGTATATGTATCCACCATCCCTTGCCAGCATATTTGCATGTAACACTTGAAGTCCCCCATGAACAGACTTCTAGAGCACTCATGATGGGTGGAAGTTGAGCAAGAGTCAAGCAAATGGGAAGTATACATGTTACATCTACAACTGAGTTAGTGGAAGTGGGACTTCCCTGAAGTAGGCAACCACTTACACTGAAAATGATGACATAGAAGGAAAGGGAAAGATAAGCCAGAGGTCGACTGCGTTAGTAGAGTATGCATGTATGAAGAAGTGAAATAAAAGTCACTGAATTAGTTTTGTGCAATATGTCCACTCTTCTGGTAAGAATTATGTGCAAATTATTCATATACAAGTTATAAAATATGAATCGTGTAATTTTGGTGATTTCATATACAAGTTAAATACTTTTATATTTGCATTTAATATTGTCGTTGCATAATATAAAGATTAATGGCAAAAGACATCTAATAATTTAAAACTTTATTTTTTATTTAAAATTACATTAGATAAAAACAAAAACACTACAAGTTAAGAGACTACAGAAGAAAGGAAAAAAAAGCTTTATATTTTAGTACCTTTTTACAGCACTTTTTTTCTTGCTTTTAGAGCAAAAGATCTCATATTTTCATTTTGTACCAATTATATAGGTGGCTGTACTCTGGGGATCAAGACTTAAGGGGGTGTGAGGAGTAGGAAAAGAGAGAACTTTTGTTTTTCATATAATCCCATTAGATTTTTTTAATGAAAAATATGTATTGCTTTTCTAGGAACAAAAATTTACATTAAAATATTAATAATAATAGATACAATGAGCCAGTTAAAGAGAAGAGGGGAAGACTCATCTGTCAGAGGAACCATATGTGAAAATGATGTGAGGTGATGGTGAATTCTGAGAACCCAAATCGCTGAGACAGGCCAGGGCATAAAATGAGAGTGTGACTACTGCGTAGTTTGGGAAATAGTATGGAATAGATTGTGTTAAGTCTTATGATCCATATTAAAGAGCTTATATTTGATTTTTCGAGTGATAGAAGACATTGAAGAGTTGTTGAACAGGTCAGACTGTATTTAGAGCAAATTTGATTATATAGGAGTGAAGGAGAAACTACAAGGGACAGTCATATTTTTTGAGGCCAGGCCCTCTCTAGTAATTGTAATACAAGCCTGTGATTAGCACATGAGATGTTTGAATAAACCACTGAAAAAAATTGTTTATCACTGTATCAAGATTTATTTTAAAGTGATGTGGGGGAGTTTATCAAAGTGATTAAATTGATCACAGTGCTTTCAGCATCAAAATAAAAAGAACACTGCAGTTTTTAAAAAGAAATGTATTTTTCATGAGTAATTATTTTTACTTTACCTACATAGCGTATGATTTTAAACTAGTTACTTTGTAGAAAAATAGCCAGAAAAAGCCTTTAGATCTTTTTCCCGTATCACACTGCTATTTTATCTTTAAGTTGGCCCACAGAAGGATTTTATTTCAATTGTGTAAATGTCTTAGGATTTTCTTAAACAGACTGATTCTTACCTAAATGCAATGGCATTTTTGCTTGGTGGGGAAAGGGCTAAGCAGAGAATTATTCAGCCCTATGGAGTAAATCATTCAGAGCCAAGTCAGTCACCAATTAAGATAACTTAAATTTCGAGAGATGATGCATATAGGCCAAGGCAAGGCTACATTTCCTTTGGGGCACTGGAGGATGATGAAAATCATCAACAAGCTGCCAAAGAACAGAAAAAAATGTAAATATCCCTAATGTTCCTCGAATGATGTGCCAAAAATGTATTTAAAATGTTAAACTATTGTTACAATTTGAAAGCATGAAAATTTTATAGCTGCAAACAGAAAATGGAAGAGATAATATAGAATCACAAATTTGTGGATTTTCCCTCTTTAATAACTTACAAAAACTCTTTGATCAAGTAGATTCTGTTGACAGAGACTTTTTTTGCAGCAGCAGATGGAAGCTCTTATCTTGAAGCTCTGAAACAGAAAAATTGTTCATAAGATTGCTTTGAATGTCAGTTTCCCTGTGTTATATAAGTTTATGACTTTGAAACATATAAAAGTGTGGGAGATAAAAGACTCATGTATTCTAATACATGGTAATTTATTGACATTTTTACCATTCAATAGCACATTCTTGTAGCAAACATTGCTCCCCATTCAGAAATTATCCTACTATGTGTAAGCTAATTTTTATAAGAAATTATTTTGTACAATATGAATTTCTCTTAAAACAACACATATAACCTGTTCTACCTGGTAGTTTTCCCTGTTAATTCAGTCATAGTCCTTGAAACCACATTTGGTTCAATACTATTTATTAGATTGGCTGAAAAAGAAGAAGGAAGAAATAAAACTTTTTCATCGTTTAAAGAAAAAGAAGACTGACAGTGAAACTGTTCATAGCTTGTTAAAATCCACGTCTTTAGGAAAAACTAATTATATCAGATTTTAACCATACTTTGTAAGGGAGCTCTTTCTCTTTGCATTCATTAACTAAATTGGCACAGTGGAAGTTTTAAGGGACCTTCCACCTATGGATACAGGGTTTGCAGTTTTAGCAACCACCTTTAAAAATAGTAAAATGATTTAATGTAAGTTGAAGAGTCCAAAGGTTGTTTTCTTGTATATTACTTTCGATCTCTATAAAGTCACATTGACTTTTCTTTTTTTTCTATTCCACCATCTTGAACCTTCTGGTCCAAAGGTTGTTTTAGTAAGAAAATACAGGTCTTTCTTTCTCTCTTTCTCTCCCTCCCTCCCTCCCTCCCTCCCTCCCTCCCCCTCCCTCCCTCTCTCTCTCTCTTTCTGAGTAAAAGGAGTCATTATAGTTTGGGCAATGGAAGCTTTTTGGAAGCAAGTAATCAATGTTTTATAATTAACTGATTTAAGGTAGATAGTGTGGTTGGATGTCAGCCAACTGCAATAATTTTGGGGAGTGAATCCCTTAAAGGGATTATTTTCTTGCTCCCTGATTTAAGTAGCATCGGTCTTAACAATGCTCTGCTGGGGGAAAAAAGGTGATAGGAATGATATAAAGTGAGTCTCCACCATGATGCCACAAGTGTAACATTTGAATATTTATTCAAAAAATTCTAATTAAAGAGAACACTAATACACTATATGAGAGAAGATACATAGACATGATTATTAGACACGTGATTTTTTTAAAAAGATCTTTTGAGTTCAGCAGTCTTTTTCTTTTCATTTTTTAACTCCAACCTAGAAAATCCTCAGAGGAGTAAATCGGAATAGTGGAAGAAAGTATAAGCCCCTGAAGTTTTCATGGCCCTTCCAAAGGCAGAGGGAGGAGGACACTGTGATGTAGAAATGCTTGGGTAAGCATGCCCTAGGCTTTTTATCTGGGTGACTTTAAAATAATTGGGGAAATCTTGAGATCTTCCGTCTCTATTTTCCTTCATGATCCAGAGATGGATATTTCCTTCTTTCACTCATAAGCATTTAGTCATGTAGCCAATAGATGTTTTAAAAGAAATCTACTCTTTGACCCCCATAGATACACCAGCTTATAGGGAACCAGTCATTAATTGCAGAAGGGGATTAATTTGACGAATAATTTTGATTTAGCCAGCTGAAGATAGTGAGCAGCAAATACCAATCCATCCCTTGGCCACTAGGTCTTTGTGGAGAAAATCTAAAGTGGGAAAATCAGGCAGGATCCACTTCTGCATATCCCACCCTCCTCTCCAGCTATGGCTTCTGTTCTTTAAATCTTGTCTTTAAAGCTTCCATTTCTCTTTAGAGGTTATGATTAAACCTCTCGTTTAAAGCCATGTATTTTAATTTGGATGATAGATTTCTCATGGAAAGAAATTGGACTGCATTAATATAGCCGCAGGACTATATGTCCAGAGAATCTTGTAATCTACAATAAAATGTCACAAATATCAAACAAACATTATCTCTGCTGTGAAAACCTTTCTATACCTAAAGTATCCTATAAGAAAAGATCTTAAAATACCAATATTTCATTTTATTGACAGGCTCACAAACACATGAAAATATAAGGTAATATATATACTCTAGTATGTACGTATGAGACATTTTCCTAGTTAGGTAAATATAGTTTTTTTACCAGTTATTGTCAGACATGATAGCTTGGTGGGAAAGTGTAGCCTCTCATTAAAGCTCTGCTTGTCATGTATGTAGGTCTGCATGCTGTCATAAGATCTTGAGAGAGACCAATTTGCTTTTGCTGCCCATAGTATTACTGTTAACTACTAGAGTTTTCATTTGTGTAATTGTTTAAAACAAAGATGACTCCAATTATTCCAGGAAGGCAGCAGTTGTTGTGACAATCCAAATCTGCCATTTGTAACCTGCTACCTTTTAAAGTTGCAAACTCCTAGCATATGCTTTTGCCATAATGCCCTAGCATTAATTTAATGCTTACTACTCACCCAGTGCTTTCACTATATAAACTCATTTAATATTCACAAAACCCTGAAAGCACTATTGTCATCTCCAACAGAAGATGCAAAACTGAAGCAAAAAAAAACCTTGGTAAATGCTACAAGGTGGGAGCTACGGTTCAAACCAGACAATCTGAGTGTAAGCTTATGCGCTTAATCACATTGCTTTACTTCACCTTCTCTTCTAACTTGAAACTACCTCATTGATCGCTCACTCAATTCCCATCTATGTGTTAATGGGGAGGAGTTATTTTATTTGTATTTACTATTAATTTATCTTAGCCCATTTGGGCTAGTCTAACAAAAGACTACAGACTAGGTAGTTTATAAACAACTGAAATTTATTTCTCACAGTTATGGAGATCAGGAAGTCCAAGATCAAGGTGCCAACAAGCTCACATTCTGCTGAGAGCCCTCTTCTTAGTTCATAGCTGGTGCTTCTTGCTGTGTCCTCAACACAGTGGAAGAGGCAAGGAAGCTCTCTGGAGTTTCTTTTATAAAGGTACTAATCCCATTCATGAGGGCTCCACACTCATTACCTACACCACCCAAAAGCCCCTTCTTCTAATACCATCATTCTTGAGGGTTAGGATTTCAACACATGAATTTTGGGGGGACACAGACATTCAGATCATAGCACTACTATATTTTATCAAGTTTTTTTCCTAACCAGCATATTGTATTTTTGTTGTTGTTGTTGTCTATTCTACTTGATACTCTGGTGGTGGGAATATGACAATTGAGAGGCATAGACATTCAGAATTTCTCAAATTATTCTCTTTCTCTCTCTTAGAGAGAGAGAGAGAGAGAGAGAGAGAGAGAGAGAGAGAGAGAGAGAAATGCTTTAAATACATTGTTTTAGTAATTTATGTGAGGACATGATGGAAATATTTTTGAAAGTTTATGCTTAAGAAGATAGAGTGATCTCAATTTATATAGAGATTTTCAAAGAGAATTTTGCATCAAGAATCATGCAACAATGATGTCCTGAAAACATCAAGCGATGCCAAATGTTTGCTTCAGCAGAACCCTGCAGTGTTGCGGTTCCTTTTGGAATCACAACGATCCGAGACATGATCATCACTTTCCATATCCAGAAATTGGATCCTGTCATTGTGATACAGGTTAGCTAGCATGTCCCTAGGTAGACAGGGAGGTCCCTGGTGGAAGAAACAAAGACAGCCATATCCTAAAACTTCAGGTTTTCAAATCACTCCTTTGCTCCAGGACATAATGTAACAAGGCCTTGAGGTTAATCGTAAAATTCATTTTGGCCTGACAAATAGAGCTAATCTGATAGATAAAGAGTGGGTTACTTTGCTAATTCCTTTAGGGTGGGCAAGCAGAACCAACATGGTAGACGAATTTCATTAGAAGGCGCCAGTTCTCTTCTTCAAACAGTTACCGCATCCAAACAGCTCCCCTTCCCCAAACAGACAAAGGGAACGTATAAAAGTAAGAGCTTTTGCCCCCATTCGGGACCCCCTCTCACTCCAGAGCTGCAACCTCTTCTCCTGCCTCTAATAAACTATCTTCTTTTGAAAACTTTTTGCCTCTCCCTGGTCCGTGTTTCCACTCTTCGGCTTCACGAGACATGATCCCGGCCCACACTCAGAAAGTGCCGGCAGATCCAACATCACCTACATCAATTGTGCTCAAGGAGCACTCTTCCATGGATTCCAAACACACCAGAGACTATATTGTATGAATGAAAATGTGAGTGAACTAATTTATAATGGGAATTGTATCTACCAAAGAACTACATCTTTCATGGTTAGTGGTCAGAGCATTCTTTCCCTGTTGGCCAAGTTATGTTTGAAGGCAAATTATAAACTGAGCGTTGCTAATTGAACATAAAAGCGATCAAGGAAAGTTAGAAATGGCCTCCAAAAGTGATGCAGCTTTGTTCCATTTTGGTGGCTACTCATGTGCTAAATCCTGAAAGGAAAGAACCCAGGTTATAAGGAGCATTTTTTTCTTGTCACTCTCCCATTAATATTTTGTGATTTTGAACCCCTCTTAGTAATTAAAAGATTACTTTTTTAAAACTAAGCAATCTATGTTTTCATCAATTTTGTGAATTTCAAAGAATGTATGTGTATACATAGGTGAATTTCAAAAACTATTATTCATATTAGCTGTGATAAATTTAGCTCCTTCACAGGAGACATCATAGAAATCCTCTCCAATATATCTGTGGGAAAACTCTTTTTGTGCATGGGAAATATTTCATTACATTCTGGTGCAGAGCTAGACAATAAAAATGATGTGGATCAGAAATAATATCCAAGACTCCTTTTTATTTATCTATAACTTTCATTTTTGTCTTTCTATCATTTCAATTTTGTTAAAATTGTCATTCAATGACCATTTGAAAATTATTAGTGGCTTCAAACTTTATTGGATTTGGAGCTAATGTGATGCCAAGAAAAAAAAAATACATGTAACTGACAATTGCTCTGAGTATTCATTTCTCTCCCAATTCACAGACAATCAAATTCATTCCCACCTTGTGAAACCTAGCCATCATCAGTCACCTTGGTCTCTCAAAACAATCAATCTACATAATGGGAAAATGTAAAAATCCCAGGGTCAGAAAAGAGCTCTTGCTACTTGAAAACTACAGAATATTTTATTAACATATGATAGCGATTTCAACTGTGCACTCAACGTACATTGGAGAAGTATTTGTTGTGCTCTACCCGCCTTTCCAAATGAGGTGAAAAATACAGTTTCTGAGGTTAAATTATGTCTTTGTATAAACTTTCTTGAAAAAAAATCAGATGTCTCACCATCTGACTGTTTAATCTATAACATGGGCATGTTTTTAAAATCTGTTTTTTAAAAAGGTAGAATTTTTATTTTAAAAATGGTAGAAAGGTAGTATCATAACTTAATCCTATACTTAAGTATCTATCCTATTTGATGTCAATCATGAAATCAGTATAGAAAACAAAATGTCAGTTAATATTTAGCAAATAAATAATAAGACCTTTTTAATTCATCTATGCTTACCAAAGGTTACCAAGTCAGGATTAGTTGATCTTCCAAAGTTCTTTTTTGTGTTTCTTTTTTATAGGAATGTCTAGCAAGTAGCTTGAATTTTAAAATAAACAAGTTATTTGAGGATCTGAAGAGGAAGAACTACAGAGGGAAAAGATCTTAAACTAATTGAGTTTCAGATTTTAAGGACTGAAATCATAAATCAGCAAAAATAAAGATAACTAATTCTTTTTAAAAGATGTTAGTGCACTTAACACAGCAGGATTCATAGTGCTCTGAAAGAATTTGTATATATTGATTCATGTATGATAATTATGAAATAAATAAGGTTTTCATATTACTCTACATGGTTTTTGTCACAATAGGCCTCATGCTTTGAAACTTATTTGGAGTTATTTATAATTTTCATTTAATAACGTTTAAGGGTCTTTTGACATAAAAAGGGCAAACTCAGTGACGTAAATCAACAGAGTCAAACAGAGCCGAAACAGAGTAAAAACTGTGTAAGGAAGAGAGTTTCAGTTTGGGAATCATCGTCATGGAGATCATTTAATAAAATTGCTACAAAGAGCCAAAAAGAAAACTATAGCACAGATCTCTTCATGAGGAGGGTGTTTTAGATGTGTCTTTGGAAACCTAAAGAAAAAAATTGGTACAGAAACTTAATAATACGATTCTCAGCAAGAATAGAGAGTAAAGAGTTGGAGGTAGAGCTGAAAATGAACCTGCAGCTTTAAAAAGAATTCAGTTTATGTGTAAAATTTTTGAAGAGTTTTATAACAATTTAACATCTCTTTTTAAGGAGCTCAAGTAAGAACCTTCTTGAAAGTGGAAGAAATGTGCTAAGTGACTCATCAAATATAAGAGCACAGATTAGAGCTGAGGGCTGTGCTCTTGTCTCCCTGACAACCTCTCTGCTTCCCAGAGGTCTTGGGAAAGTGTTTGCTTTTTTCATCAGATGGCATTCTCTCGTTTTAGGTTTCCTCTCTTCTTTCCCTATTTCTTTTTCAATTTAGCTATCTTTGACTTCGTGTAATACATTCATTCAAATATTTGCAGCACCCCAATTGTGCTCTAGTCACAGATGTTAAAAGATGTGGAAGAAGTAGCCCCTGATGTTGAAGAAATTTTATACTGAATGAGCTGCAAACGAAACAAATAAACCAAACCCTAAATCTTAATTGCAGACCCATTTCACAGATGACTTATGAGGCCAGACTCATTCACATGCACACTGATCATCCATATAGACTCTTTTGTGAAGTGACTGTTCAATTGTTTCACCACTTTTTAATGTGTTCTTTATTATTCTGTTATTTAATTTTAGTAGTTTTTATGTATTGGGAATACAAGTCCTATTGTCAGCATTTTTTGTGTCATTAATATTTCCCCCCAGTCTACCACTTTCCTACTTATTTCATTGATGGTGTCTTCTGGTATTTTTATTTTTGTTTTCTGCTCTTCCCGTCTGCCTTTTATTTGTTATTTTTTTCTCTTCTTTGGGGGTTAGGCAAGAATATTTTCATACTTCATCTGACATCCTTTATTGCCATTTTAGTTACGCCTCTTTGTGTTATTTTTTAGGGGCTGCAAAATATGCAACTTAAACTTATCTACTTTCAAAGATGATATTGCTATTTCACAAACAATGTATAAACTTTACAATAGTATATCTATATTATTAACTTATTTTCTATGCTCTCATTACCGTAACGTAGTCTCTTATGCTATATACCTCTTATTACATTATTTTTACTTTAAACAGTCAATACTTTTTAAAGAGTATTAAAGATACACACACACATACACACACACACAATAACTTTAAAAGACTCTTATGTTAAACAACATATTTATACTTTCTTATGTTCTTTGATCCATCCTTCAGAATTAGCTTTCTATCTAGTACATATTCTTTTAATCTTGAAATTTTTAATGTGGATTACAAGTTTAATGGGCAGAACATTTTTTTCAGCTTACAACTAGCTGCAAATGTCTCTATTTTATCTTTACTTTTTAAAATGAAGTCATGATACACATATAATAAATTCCACCCCTGTTAAGTATATGTAATTGGTCACTTACCTTTTGGTAGGCCTTATCGTGGGCGTTGTGTCAATCTATGGAAAGACTGAGCTGGGTTTGAGTTTGTTGTTATGTTTGCTGCATTTGGTTTATCATGGGTTTCAACTGTATCTCGTATTACTTTGTGTTGATAATGGGGTTGATTTGTCAGACAGTTTTTCTCAATGTCATTTCTGCCTTCAGCTTAGGTGTCCCATTTCACCTGTGCCTCAAAAAAGGCTTCCTCACACTCTATCTTGTTCTATTCGTAGAATAGCGTTACTTGTTACTTAACACTTGTAAGTCTAGTGGTAGTAATGGAAGGAGCTGAATTCTGTTGTTCTGTTTATGCTTTAGTCTTATACGGCATCGGTTCCCTAGTTCTCAGGGAAGAGGCCTTCTTATGGATTCTGACCTTCCTTCAGATGTAGGCCAGCAAGAGGAATCTGACTAGTCTTTCTAAAGTGGCATCCATCGCTGTCGTGTCAGTTTTGCTGTTTTAGCATTCCCATATGTTTCATTCACAGGATTTTTTAGAATTTACCTTTGATTTGATTTACTTATTTGTTTGTTCATTTTTGTCTGTTTTACTTGTAAGATAATAACCCCATTAGGGAAGAGAATAAGTCTACTTTTTTGACTTTCATATCCACAATGCTCAGTAAAGGGGCTAGGTTATTGTTGCAACTCAGAAAATTATGTTAGAATGAAATAATGAATGTCTTTTGCTTCTGTTTTTGGTGAAGGATTAATTTTATTTTTTATGTAACTTCTGTTTTCATTTGATTTCAAATGTAGAGAAAAGTGACAAAAAATAAAACAAGAAAATCCCATATACTCTGTGAAGCATTTAGCTGATCTCTTCCACAGCATTGCTGCCTTGGCATCCATTTCGTTTGGCCAAGCAGCCTGTGCAGGGACCTTCAGCTGACACTAGCCACTCATGCAAACACATGCCTGCAGAGTCACCAGCAAATGTAAGTTCCTGATATGACTTCCCCAACAGCCCTTGTGATCAACAGTCTCCCCCGCCACTCCGGGCTTGCCCCTTGTGTGCCCTGTAGATAAGACTCCCACAGGGCTTATGGAAACCCTGTTGTTTTGGGTTTGAATTGACCAACCTGGCCTTAGCCAAGGAATCCAAAACATTCCACCCAGGGACCCTAATAAAGGCATGTGCCCCATTGGGCTGGTCTTTCTAGCTGTACTCTGCATTGATCTCCTGGATGGTCCCTCAAGTGTTCCATGTATCTCCTCTAGGACTTGTGTTAAGCTTCTCCATTTCAGTTTCTCCAGTGGTCTATCATTGAACAAAGACTCATCATCTGGCATCCTGTGCTAGACTTAATAAGTGTTGACTTAACATGGTTGTAGCGTACCCATTACCCAAAAAATTCATTAATTATTTATATATTGCCCTTGGATTTGTCATTTCTTTTTCTCTCTCCTGTGTGTTTGTATAGATATAGATATAGACATAGACATAGACATAGACATAGACATAGACATAGACATAGACATAGACATACACACAAACACAAGATATGACAATTTAGTACATTAACTCATCCTAGAAAAAGTGCTACATACTTCATTACTGAATATCACTATGGTCATCTTCAAAGTGCTTCCCTTGGGAAGCTATGCACCAATGCCAGCACATAGTCCACCCTTCAAAGCAATTCTGGAACCCTTTTTTTGGAATGGCCATCAGCCCTGTCGTCATATTACCTGTGATGTCTGAATGTAATCAAAATGTCTTCCTTTCAATATTTCCTTTATCTTCAGGTAAAGAAAGAATTCATTGGGGGCTAGATCAGGTGAGTAGGGAGGGTGTTCCAAAACAGTTACTTGTTTACTGACTCAAAACTCCCTCACAGACAGTGCCCTGTGAGCTGGTGCATTGTCATGATGCAAGAGACATGAATTGTTGGTGAAAAGTGCAGGTCGTCTAACTTTTTCATGCAGCCTTTTCAGCACTTCCAAATTGTAAACTTGGTTAACTGTTTGTCCAGTTGGTACAAATTCATAATGAAAAATCCTTCTGATATCAAAAAAATTTAGCAACATCATTGCAATGAGTTCACAAAGTTAATTGTCCAAACTTGTGTATCAAGTGCACCTGAAATTTTTATTAAAATTGATAATATGCTGCATTAAACAACTCACGATAACATCAAAGGATTAAAATTAAATTTTTCTTTTAATTAAAGTGGATTTAAGGTATTAATCAATACATAAAATAACTAAGCATTCCATAATGTTTAGACATTAATCAATATATTTCTACATAAGCTATTGACTAAAAAAAGAAATCACAACAAATTTTAAAAATATTTTAAAGTGAATGGTAATAAAAACATTACATATCAAAATGAATGAGATACAGCAAAAGCAATATTTGAGAGAAATTTATAGCAATGAATAAGTGTGTTAGGAAAGAAGAAAGAACAAGAAACTATGGCATTTATCTTATGAAGTTATGTTTAAAAATTAAAACAAAGAATGTATAGGAAGAAAAAAAGACAAGAGCATAAATCTTTGAAATAGAAAATAGATGTAAAATAGAGAAAATCAGCAAAGCCAAACATTTGTTCAATTAAATGGCTAAGAAAAACTGATAAACTCCTTCAAACCTGAAAAATATGCAAGAAATTCGACCAAACATATTACGAAATAGGAAATGAAAAAGGGAGATCGATACAAATTTTAAAGACATAAAATAAATATATTATAAATTATCTTTGACTGTACATTTAACAATTTAGATAAAATGGGCAAATCTAGATGAGCAAAACACCCAAACTGACAAAAAAATAGAAAATAAAAATCTTCTTTTAACTATTAAAGGAAGTGAATTTATAATTTAAAAGAAAAAATGTCCAACAATAAGATAATGGCTGCCTTGATGAGTTTTCCAGACATTTATGGAATGTATAAAACACTATTACCCAAACTTGTCCAAAAAATTTTACAAAGAGAAAACACTACTCACCTTGTTTTATAAGGCTGTTCCAACTTTAATACCAAATGAAAATTTTAGGACAATTACTCTCATGAACATATGAAAAGAAGCCTATATAAATTAGGAAATCAAATTTTTAGGAAGTAGAATTCAGCAATATACAGAAAGATCATATATGAGAGTGGGTTGAGATTATATGAAGAATACAAGACTTTTCTTAAGCTTTATTTTTTCATGAAGTAAAATGTACATACAGAAAAGTGTACAAATTGCTCCATGCATTTTCATAAAGTGAACACACCTCTGCAATCAGCACCCAAATCAAGAAACAGAAAAGTACCAGTACCCTAGAGCCTACCCAGTTTGTCCCTCGCAGTAGCTACTTTATTTTAGTAACCATAATCCTCATTTCCTTTTCCCCCTAGCTTTATCAAGAAACTATTGACTTAAAACATATGTAAGTTTAAGGTGCACAAGGTGATGATTTTGTATTAATTTAAAAATTAATCAATATAATGCCCCACATATACAGAATAAAGAGAAAAAATAATATGAAAATATTCGTACATGTAGAAAAGTATTTGATAACATTGGAACATTCACTTATAATATAAAACTACCGTCATCCCTCAGTATCCACGGAGGATTGATTCCAGGACTCCCTCCAGATACCAAAATCCACCAATGCCCAAGTTCCTTATATAAAATGGCATGGTATTTGCATATAACCAGCGCACGCGTGCTCGCGTGCGTGCACACACACACACATTACTGGTAATACATAGTACAATGTAAATGCTATATAAACAGTTGTTACATAATACTATATTGTTAAAAAAAATAACGACAAGGTAAAAAAGTCTGTATATGTTCAGTACACGTGCAACCATCATAGGACTAACTACATAGTACTTCAGCAACAATGTAACTTTTTTTTTCATGTTTTTGATACATGATTTGTTGAATCTATGGATGAAGAACTGAGGATATGGAGGGCCAACGTACCTGACATTTTAAGAATCACAAGTGGCTTTTCTTAACCTAATCAAGTGTATTTTAAAAGAACAAAAAAGAAAAGAAAAAAATATATATTAAAAGTTTTCTACACCTAAAATTTTGAAAAATACAGGTGCTCACTATACCTACTATTTGTTTGAGGTCATGCCAGTAAAATAAGACTTCAAACAAACAAACAAACAAAAACACATATGAATTGAAAAGGTAGACATAAAACTTTCATTTAGTTGCATAGTGACTTCTTCACAAAGGGTACAGTATGAAAAGGGGAAAATCAGAGTATCTTTATAGTAGAAAAAAACTTACTTCACCCAGGTTATCAAAGTCCCCATCAACAACCACATTAATAAATCATATAGATAGGATTATGGTTGCTAGGACATGATGAAAAATAGCACGTTTACCTCTGTGGCTTTCCTCCGCAAAACCCATAACCCCAGTGTAATGATCAGGAATCTATCAGACAAATTCCAATAGAAATGCATCCCACAAAATATCTGACCAGTATTTCTCAAACTTGTGAGGTCATTAAAAACAAGAAAAGTCTGAATAAACTGTCACAGCCTAGAGGAACCCAAGGAATCATAATTTCTAAATGTAATATTATGGTATCTGGGATGGGATCTTGGAATAGATAACAAACATTACGTAAAAACTGAGAAAATCCTAATAAACTATGGACTTACCTTAGTAATAATGTATCAACATGATTTATTAATTATGTCAAACGTATCATACTAAAATAAGATATTAATAATAGGAGAAACAGTATTGTGGGGTATATTAAAACTCTCTGTACTATTTTAACATTTTTTCTGTAAATAAAAAATGTTACAAACTTTAATGTTTATTTAAATAATATGTACATAAATTTTACTTACAAAAGAAAAGGTGTGTATTGGAAACTTTCTTTCTAAAGGGAGAGGGCATTTCTTCCAGAATAGCTGTTGTAAGTCTAACTGATCCATGTATATGTATGTGATGTAAATAAAGCGAAAAGACTGGTGAAAATGTTCATACCACAATCCCCTAGTTGTGAGTTAGGCTTAGTCAATGTACATGACACGAAAAAGTCTCTGTTTTCCAAGAAAAAGTAAAATTAATTTTCCGTCACAATTTGCATTATTTCAAATAGAATGACAATCTCCAATTGGAAGCAAAGCTATTTATGTCATGCTTGTAGGGCTCTTAAAAATGGGTTGCATTAACAGATTTCATTGTTCACCTTTGGGAGTCTATTTATAACATTATTTATATGTCAGCTTGATGGTGTTCTTTCATCATAGAGCCTACTTAATTTAGAGTTAATTGGGTCATAAAACAAAATGCAAACCAAAGGGGAAAGCTTGTTATATTTGGGGATGAAGTTATTTCTAGCAAGTGTTGGTAGAGAAAATTGCTGGCCATAGAAAGTTCAAGCACAAATTGAAACAAGACATTTTTGTGACATTATTAAAGCATAAATGTTACATAGATTGCAATGAAAGTTTAATGAAGACATGTAGAATTACTCCAAATGTTAACAAACTTACATTACTTTGAATAATAAAAAAAATATTACCTATGATCCTTAGCCAACATGGCATGTGTTGCTATATATTTCCTTACATTTTTTTTCCAGCTTTAAGTCTAAAGATAAAACATGCTTACTGTTATCTATCGTTAATACATAATAGCTACAAAACTGTTTATTCCTACATAAAAATGTAGGATATCATACTTATTAACATCCTCTGACAAAATATAATTACTTATTGGATGTGGTAGGAAAAAAACTTCATGGCGTCTTATGGTTTAGAAGTTTCCATTTTCCTCTTTACAAGTGGGAAATTTTTGAGGAAACATTTTGTGTCTCTTGGTTCCTCTCATATGGGAAATGAGCCATCACTAGTCCAAGATGATTAGCCACAGTGCATTGTGGTGTAACCTCCCCAAAAACCCAGTTCACTTCTTCCTTTCAGTAAAACAATGAATATTCCAGTTATGACATTTAGATGGAAGAGATCACTCAATTCTAAGGATGGGCCATTTTTGGCTTAACTAATCAGTGTATTTCCACACTCTTTTTCAGTTTTTGGTTCAAGGTTGGACATGGTAACCAGATCTAAATGATGGCTTCCTCCTAACCACAGTGATTGACTTAGTTATGGGAATGAAACTGAGCAAATGGTTGTGTGAGATATGTGGTGTTATGTGATCTCTCCATGTCTATCTTGGTCTTTCTCTCTCTGCCACGTCTCTCTTTCTTTTACTTTCTCCACATGTGGATGAGAAATAAAGCAGCTTCAAAAACTGTTGATGGCCATGTAACAACCACAAAAGAAAATAGCTATGATGTAAGTGAACCCACAAAAAGCTAAGTAAAAGTAGGGAAATAAACTATATTCTCTGTCACATCAGAGATCTATGGAATTATACCAAACCTAAAGTCTACCTTACTAATAGCTTTCCTAGTTGCATGAGCTAC
This sequence comes from Rhinolophus sinicus, assembly GCF_036562045.2. NCBI lineage: Eukaryota > Metazoa > Chordata > Mammalia > Chiroptera > Rhinolophidae > Rhinolophus > Rhinolophus sinicus. Next base: position 35,739,640 of record NC_133758.1, on the reverse strand, counting down.
TAAAGCCCCTCATGATGAGGTGTTATCTACAGCATTAAGGGATCTAAAGTTCTAATAGCTATATCAGCATGTGGGTCACAGTGAAATATTACTTATATGTATTATGTTGTATTTGTCACTTAACCTGTCTGTGCCCATGAAACCTGGCCTTACTTCTGTGTCTCAGCTGCCACATGGGAAGACCACATAGGCAAGATCTCTCTAGGTGACAAGAGAGACTAACAATTTCTCTACCTGTCTCTATCCTTTCTAGCAAAATGAAAAGTGATGCAATGAGCTTGGTATATCAAGGTCTATCCTGGGCTCCCAACTCTACACACAAGTGTGGATTTAGACATGGAATAGATGCCTCCCATTTTAATCTCAGACCTAAGTCACATTCTCAAAGCCAACTGTATCAGCGCCACCTCTACCCCGAGAATTATGGTCACCTCCTGTACCATGATTCTCATTTGCTCATCAGTTCATTTTGTGTAATTTTTCCATAGTTTAAAAACCTAAAGGGAAGAAGTGGTCAACTTAAGGCCCATTCTTACATAATAAATATATTTGTTTTGCCAATTATCTGTGCAGAAAGCTCAAATAACTAATAACTAGAAAAGTGCATAATGTATCATCTACAGGTTTTAGCAATAATGGGGGGCAACCAGATTTGATGTTACATTACACTAATGCATCTCCTCTTCTAGGATGGATAATGAAGAATGGATAAACAACCAAGCAGCAGTTTCATGATAGTAATAATTTACCTTATTGAGTATCAACTTCTGGGCAGACGTAATGCTCCAAACTATGCATATTTTCTTATCCTCATAACAAGTATTCCAGATATGTTCAAAGAGGTTCAAGAACTTAAGTCAACAGCAATGACGGTTTGACAGAGCGTGCTTCTCAGAAAAGACTGAATTTCTACTGCATTACTTGAGGCAGAAAAATAGAGGCTGAAGGAACATTTTAGTGCCTGCTGACTTTCTCATCCCCTAAGCAACATCAGTGAAACACCTGGAACTTCTTGAATCTCTCACCTCCTTAAATCCCCTACAGCGACTGCCCTGGTTGTAACTCTCCTCATTTTTCATCTGAATTGTTGTTGGAATTTTCTTAAAGTTTTCATGGCTTCATAGGTTCCCCTCATCAGTAAACTTTAAGTCCATCTACTTACTACTTGTGTGACTTGGAGGAAATTATAAAACTTTTATGAATGTTGTTTCCTCAGATGTAAATTACATATTACACTTCCAACATGGTATCGGGGCCAGGATGAAATGTGTTTGAATAAACTGAAGTGCCAGGAAGATTGATTGACACTCAGAAATGTTATTTTCATTTCTTTTCTTTCCTTAAGCAACAGTTCTAAAGTTTAATTTGTCAAAGGCTCATCTTATTCAGAATACTTTGGTGAATCCATGTAATTTACAAAATAAATCTCAGACTCTTTAGACGATTCTCCACCGTGAATAATGACCCCTTTACAACTTTATTTCCCAACACAACCCCGCCATACATGATGTGGTCCCCATATCATACCATGCACTACGTGCCTTGTACATTCAGACATTGTCTTAAATCTGCCTGGAATTTTCTTCTTCCCTTCTTATTAAAATCCTACTGATCCTTTAAAGTTTACCTTTCATTTCCTCTTCTTCAAAGTCTTCCTTAATCACTAGATTATAGATTATAGTCTATGTATTCCAACAAAACTTGGGTTTTTCTTCAAAGCCTTCCTTAATCTCTAGATTACAGATGATAGCCTATGTATTCTGACAAAACTTGGGTTTTTTGTTCATTTTTATTGTATGTATTTACTCTTAGAGCGCATCTCTACCTCTATCCTATACAGTGTAACTAATATTTTCTTAATTAATATTTATTAATTTTGTTATAAAAATAATAAATTCTCGTTTGAATAATATTTAGCAGTCATAAATGTGATGGGACTAAGATACTGGGAAATACACCCCTCTGGAGGAAAAAACAAAAAACAAAAACTAAGATGTCAGGCTAAAGAGTAATTTCCAAGTCGGTGTTGTATAGAAGGAAGGATTTATGGTGTGCTGATCCTGTTTCATACACAAATAAATGGAATTTAAATATATATATATATATTTTAATCTTCAGAATTTGGGAAAGCTTTTTGTACATTTGTAGATCAGTGAGGACACAGTGTCCAGAAGGCTAACTCAAAGCCATGGAGGAGCATGGAGAGGCCACTTTTATCTGAATGACTATATTGTGTATCAGCCTTTTCTGAGATTTAATTTTGTAGATACATGAAAATGGTCTATTTATTATTAAAATTATGAATATAAAAGCACTTTAAAATGCTATGAAATGCTCATTTTGAAAATAAAACTGTATCTAATGAATGTTCCTCAATAGTAGATACATCGTGGAACGTAAAGCAGTGGCCTGTGTGCATTCATTCTCTTTCTGAGGGATGGGGCGGGGGAGGGGTGGCTAGCCTCTGAGGAAAGGAAGAATGTGACCCAGTTAGTGCCCTTACCAGACCTTCAAGTAAATGTCTAACGATATATTCTCAGAGGAAGAGACCTGATCTATTGAATGCCTTCAGCAGCATATTTCTGGATAAAAGATTAATTAGATCCAGCATCTATGGAGCATAGGTCCGTGGAGAATAAGTAAGTGATACAAGTCTCTGGGGTATGAAATGGAGATTCTTCATAATTGAAATGACCTCTTCAATTGAGGTAACCACACAAAAATTACTTAAAAACCTCATTTAGTATTCTGGGCCACAAATGTATGTCCAATGCAAGACTAGTTTGTCCACCATTTTAAATTGTTTTCTGAAGAAAAAATGATACGGTATTTAGTCTGTCTCTTTATTGAAAATGAAAATCTCAATATTTTTATTAATCCAGAAAATTTAAGACTTTATGTAACTGACTACTCAGAAATAAAAAAACAAAATAAAAAAATAAAAATAAATTGATATATGAGCTGCACATCGAGAAGTAAATGTTATCATTTTTAAATAGCTAATTAGTACTAGAGGAGTAAAACATGGGCTCGTACTACTGAATTGGTCTGAAAATCACAGTTGGGACCATTTCCATAAATTTTTATTTTGTATTTCACACTCATCTATTTTTTGTTAAGGTATCCAAAAAGCCAATTTTCCCCCCACAAGTCCTCTCTAAGCCTCCCTATGTTTTATTGTTTAATTTAGAAAAATAATCTCTTCAGGATAATACTATTTCTTCTAAATGAAACTTATGGCTGGCTTCTTTTTCTTTATTTAACATGTGTACAATGTCTTCAGGATTTATTTTACTAAGAAAATAACTTTTATTAATAATGGGAATATAATTTTTCCTCAAAAATTATGCATGTTGAATGGAATATATGAGTATCGTATATAGGGGTTAGGTAATATTTCACATAGATCATCACATCTAAACAAGTACACCCACTTATAGGAAAGGTAAATTCTGCAAAGATATATATCGGCCTGCTTGAATGAGGCATTTATTATATAACTCAAGAGTTTTCTAAACACTTACTCCTACCTGACATAGGAGCACTATTAATTCAATATTTACTCTTTAACTAAGAAAATACAATTCTGCTTACTAACAAGTAGTAAAATGAAACCAGGTGAACTAAGTGGTATTTTATATTTTGCATGTACTTTGACATTTTTATTTTAAAAAGATAACTTATGTAACCATAATAATGTAAACACTCAAATATACTATAAAGATGAAACATGAGAGTACGTTTTAGGGTTAATATACAATAAAGAAAAAGTGAATTATGTCTGAGGCTAAAATGTAGAAGCAAGAATTAGATATACGAGGTCTGACAATTAAGTTCACAAACTCATCCTAGAAAAAGTGCTACATACCTCATTGCAGAATATCACTACCGTCATCTTTGAAGTACTCCCCTTGGGAAGCTATGTACCAACACCAGCGCCTAGTCCACCCTTCAAAGCAATTTTGGAACTCTTTTTCTGGAATGGCTTTCAGAGCTGTCGTCATATTACCTTGATGTCCTGAATGTCTTAAAAACGTCTTCCTTTCAATATTTCCTTTATCTTCGGGTAAAGAAAGAAGTCATCGGGTGTCAGATAAGGTAAGAAGGGAGAGAGTTCCAATACAGTTATTTGTTTACTGGCGAAAAACTCCCTCACAGACAGTGCCATGTGAGCTGGTATATGGTCGTGATGCAAGAGCCATGAATTATTGGTGAAAAGTTCAGGTAGTTTTCATCTAACTTTTTCATGCAGCCTTTTCAGCACTTGCAAATAGTAAATTTGGTTAACTGTCCAGTTGGTACAAATTCATAAGGAATAGTCCCTCTGATATCAAAAAAGTTTAGCAACATTGTTGCAACAAATTTGTGAACTTAATTTTCAGGCCTCGTACTCTTGTTCCTGAAGAAACTAAGAAAAATAGACAAAATATATGAAACAGTGGTTTTTAAGACACTAATCATGAGGCAATCAACAGTGATCGCTGAGAGACCAGAAAAAGTGAGATGAGACCTCTGAGCCAGTTTATTGCCTTGAAAGAGTTTCTGGGAGGGGTGCAAAGAGAGGTGACCCAATCATAGACCAGTGGGCTCCCTGAGTTGAGGAGATGGTGCTCAGTCCAGGAAACCAAAGAGGCTATAATTTTCAGGAGAGAGTACTGAAGAGGAGAAAGCTACAGAGAGAGAGAGAGGACCCTAAATATCTGCGGAGGATCCACCTGGAGTATTCAGTACAGTGATGATCAGTAAGGAAACTACAAGAGGCTGGGGAAAGAATCATCAGAAAGGTCTAGAGGGAATAGTTTCTGGTGCTCACAGAGAGCTGGAAATGTCTATTCCCACTTGCCAGTCTAGGAAACTATAATTCACTGGACATTGGACACAGTACTTAGAAAGATCTGACTTTAGTATTAAGGCATAATATATGCTAGACTAAACGTTGCCCCGATCCTGATTAATGAATCTTAAAAGAAAGCCACAAAAGGATCAAGTTACTTCCAAGTAACTTAACTGCATCTGAGGAAAAAAGGTCTGGAATACTTATAGGAATAAAATAAATCAACACTTGAAATAAGTCACACAGAAAAAGTCGAGAACCATATGATTTCGCTGATACGTGGGATATAAAACTGAAAGCAACAAAGGAACAAGACAAAGAAATAAAACTCATAGACACAGACAATAATTTAGTGGTTACAAGAGGGTACAGAGGGAGGGGGGTGGTAGATGAGGGTAAAGGGGATCAAATATATGGTGATGGGAGGAGAACTGACTCTGGGTGATGAACACACAGTGTGATATATAGATGATGCATTACAGAATTGTACACTTGAAACCTATGTAAATTTGCTAACCATTGTCACCCCAATAAAGTTTAAGTAAAAAAGAAAAAGGTATATATATATATATATATATATATATATATATATATATATATCCAAAAAAAAAGAAAGAAAGAAAAAGAAATAAAACAGCACTCATGAAAGTGAAATTCACGATATCTGTTAAAAAAAACAATAAAAAACAACACCTTTTTCTCTGTACTTTACAACACTTCTGACACCAGATATGTGAGTTTTTCCACACCAAGCAAGCAATTCACCAATTCTTGGTGGATGTTGACCAAGAGTCCTGCAATTTAACACTATTGATACCTGAGATTTTACCTATATAGCTTTTAATGTATTTATAAGTACCTGATCTACAATAATTTCCACTTAATTTTATACCTTTTTAAAAATTATGTCAAGATAATGATATTGTAATTATTAGGTGGTGCAAAAGTAATTGCGTTGTTTGCAATTATTTTTAACCTTTTAAACCACAATTGCTTTTGTACCAACCTAATAGTTATAAGTAACTAAAAGTGATATGAAATTGTATTTACTCAAAATGGATTAATATGTATTTTGAAGCATTCAATTTCTTTATTAGCATAATAAAACATTATTATACTATTTGAAATTACCATGTTTTTTTCCCTCATGACATTACCTGAAAGCTCAATATTTAGAATACCATCTTTAGGTTTTTCTGATATAGTAAGATGATAAGAAGAATATTAAAACAACATAAATATACAATATTATATATTAATTTTTCTATTGTAACTGTTTGATGCAAATTATTACATACTACAAGTGAAATCTATTTTTTTAAAAGTATGTTGACTTTAAAAGAGCAAATAATTTCTGTTATGAATAAAAATATACATTTTATTATGAATAAGAATAGAAAATCCAAGCAATTCTGTAATTTACTCTTATAATAATATAAGGGCTTAAAAGGATATATTGTTGTGTATACAATATATGCACCTTTTTACTCATATATTGAAACTAACTATTGAGAATGAGAAGCAAAATGTAGGCCTCACTGATTCCTTTATGCAAATTCACATTTGAATACACTTCACAATTTACATTTGAATGTAAGGTTCACTATAGAAGTATCCAAGTTTGCTATAATTTCTGAAAGACAGTGGTATAGAAAGCAAGTATAATGACCAATTGTCACATGATATTAATAGTCAAAATCATTGCGCTGTCCTTCCATGCTGTTGGTGGTACAGTTTTTGCTTTTTTCTATAATTATAGCTACAACTTCATTTCTGATACACATCCTTCTATGACTATAAGAAAGATGGTACCTGAGGAGCCATTTGTCTACACCGTGACTCTTATAACCTTCTTGATTAATCCCACAGAAACCCAGATCATGGTCATATGTTATCATGAAAGTAGGGAATATGAGATTATTAAGACTTGAAGTCCCATTCTTTAATTCTTGCTTCACTTTGACACCAAATTAGATGTTTACTTGATTTGGCTGTCTTACCTATGCCACTTATATCTGACAGCACACCTTCATTCATGTTCTGCTTTACAAAAAGGATGTCTCGGCAATTTTCAAATCAGCAAATGGAGTAGAGCACATGGTGTGCTGAATTTTCTTCTAAGAATATAAGCTGGTATTCTTATAAAAAATTCTTCTTGGATAGATTCTTGTGATTCTAATGGCCGTATCAAGATATTGTAAAAATTATGCTGACTCTATCTCTAATTATTAATGTTTATAATTTTTCAAAGCTGTTAGCTTAGCAGTTTTTCAAAACTTTTCATTGACCATACCTTCAAATAGATTAAACTCATTTTTACTCCACCTTAGCAATGGTAGGTTATATAGGTCACGATAGCAGGATAACTTTTTCCAATTCATTTTATTGTGCTGCACATAACTAGAAAACGTGAAAAAGAGGCCCAGGTTTAGGTGGCTTCATATTTCAGAGAAGTCAGTACACCTCTTTCTTGTCTATTGTTTGAAGGCTAAAACATAAATCTTTCAACAGAAATATAAATTGTTTACATATGTGCCCCATTTTCTTTGTTTCTAGTGATATAAAAGCCACTGGAAATTAACAATTAATAAAGGCTACATAACAACCAGTACATACCATACTATTATTTTTTTGATCATCCTAAAAAGTATTGTTTATCTTGCATTTTTCACTTAGAAAATTATGTGACCTAAAACTAAAACTTACTAAAGTCCTTTCTTGCAGGAATATTCAGTAAGGAAAAAAATAGAATCTGTACATATTTTTTTTTTATTTCGTACAAACTTATGTACCAAATTTGACGTGTGGGGACTGAAAAAAAATTAATATGTCCATCCCCACAGCCTTCTAAATTCTTCTAGCTGGGCTAATAACCAAATGAAGACAGACAGATTAACAGGAGAAAATCAAAATTTTAATACATGTGCTTGGCAATTTTGCATAAGCATGAAAATTCCAAAGATAGCAAGGCAACATTGAGTATATAAGACATTGTGGACAAAGGAGAAACAGGGGAAGGGGTATTAGATGTCATAAGTGCGAATGGATGATTGACTGGTACTTGAGGAAGAGTGGAACACAAGTGGCAGGAACATTCTTGCTGGGCAACTCAGACACAATGGGACACGGGGTATCTAGCTAACAGGCACCTGCCTGCTGTCCTCTTATGATACTTAACTCAAATTAGGCTAAGGCTGCATTGTAAGATTTACTTCCTGAAGCAGCTTTCTTTGTCTGAATATTAGGCAAAAACGGGCGGGAGGGGGGTCAAAGGTTCTCTTGGGGTCTTGTTTCTTAATAAACAGTTTAACATCATTATGACCCAAAAGCTGCTTCAGGGAGGCAAAATGTTGGTTTCCTTCAGATCTAAACTTTTCAGGTCACCTCAGATGTATAGATTTTTCTTTTTCAATTGTCAAAAATTGTATCTAGCAAAATACACGTATATTAAGAATACAATTTGGTGGGTTTCGACAAATGCATAGAATCGTTTAACCAATATCCAATCAAATATTGCACTCTACTACCACACTAAATGCCTTTCCAGTTATTTCTCATCCACACTCCCCACGCCAGACTCAGCTACTATTCTTATTTCTCTCCCAAAAGATTAGTTTTTGGCTGTTCTATAATTTCATGTAAATGGAGTCATACTGTATGCACTGTTTAGTGTCCTTCTTTAGCTTAATATTAATGATTTTGAGATTCATATATGTTGGGTGATATCTTTTTTGTAATTGCTGTGTAGTGCGTCCTTGTATGAATATACCACATTGTGTTTATCCCATCGTCTAATAATGTGTATTTGTGTTGTTTCCATTTTTTTGCTATTGCGAACAGAGCTGTAATGAACATCCTTGTAAAAAAAAATAATGATGATGAACATGTTTTAATATCCTTTGGAAATTATTACCTGGAAATTATTATTTTGGAAATTAAATATCTGCAAATGTGTGCTGGTTATTGATTTACAGTCTCTCAGTTCCAAACTCACAAATTTGGTCTGCTCTGTGAAAATGGATTTGGGCTATTTAAATTTTTTTTTCTTGGTCGTTTTTTTTCTCCTTGTTAAATTTTGTCAATAGAGGGCGCTAGAGAAGCATTGCAAGAAGAAGGTTTGCTTCAGGGGTCCAGATGTCTGCACGTTTCTGTAAAGGAGACGACTTCTCCAGCCTCTACCTTCTTGAACACAATGGAGCTTCTCCAGCTCCTGACTCCTAGTGCATGACAGACAGCTGCACCCAGCAACCAACAGCTTCCCCTGGCAGCCCACCCAACTGGGAAGTTTTGTAAGAGAATGTCTCCAGTGATATACCTCTCCATGAACAACTTTCCCCAGAACTCTTTCTTTAAAAAAAAACAACAACAACAAAAAAGAAAAACAAACAAGCAAATTAATTTTATTGAGGTTTAGTTGATACACACACCAAAAAACCTGTACATATTTAATGTATACAATTTGATGAGTTTGGACATAAGCGCGTACCCATGATATCATGACCATAATCAAGGTAATAAATATAACTATTATGCTAAATGAAGTAAGTCACTTACAGAAGGATAAACACAGCATGATTCCACTTATACCAGGCATCTAAAATAGTCAAATTAATAGAAGCAGAAAATAGAATGGTAGTTGCCAGGGAGTGGGGGCAGGAGGAAATAGCGAGTTGTTCAATGGGTACATAATTATAGTTATACAAGATGATAAATTCTAGAGATTCGCTGAGCTACTTAGTGCCTACAGTTAGCAATTTGCTGTTGTGCATTTACCCAAGACTCTTATGGAGCAGATTTCCAGCAGGTTCTACTGGCACAGCACCACTTCTCTGCCATCCAGTGAGCCCCACTGGCCCTGCTCCTGAGAGATGGGTATCTCTCCCTTGGGTTTTCTGTTTCAGACTTAGAAATAGTGACTGCTTCTTCTTTGTGCTATTCTGTATTCTTTATCGTTCTCTTTTACTTAGCTAATCTGTAATCCTTGTTATACTGAATCATTTTTACATCAAACTGTCCCTGTTCAAATTACTCATGGTTTCTCTCTTCTGATTGAATCAAAACTGATACAGAGTAGAACTGCTAGACCTTATGGTAGGTGCATGTTTAACATTATGTATTAGAAACTACGAGGAGGTTCCCTGAATTCGTTGTATCCTTTTACACTCCCACCAGAAATATAGGCGTTTTCTAGACACCCACATATTCACTCTAGCATTGGGTGTTATGTACTCTTTTAAATTTCAGCCATTCTAACGTGTATGTGAAGGTCGCTGTAGTTTTATATATAATTCTCAGAAGACCAATAACATTGAATATCCTTTTATGTGCTCACCAGTTATTTATACGGTATCCTTTGTGAAATGTCTTTCCAAGCCCTTTGCCTATTTTTAAAAATAGGTTATCTTTTCATTACTCGTTTATGGGAATCCTTATATATTCATAATACCAGTCCATTGTCAGATAAATGTATTGTGAATATTTTTTCCTACTTGGTGTCCTGCTTTTTTTTTCTCTACTGTGTCTTTTGAAGAGCAGAAGTTTTTAATACTGATGAAGAACACTTTGCAAAAGTTTTAATTTGGGGTTAGTTTTTTGTTTTTGTTTTTGGTGGTTTTTTTTTTTGTATTTTCTTTAAGAAATCTTTGCCTGAAATAAGATCATAAAGATAGTCTACATGTTATCTTCTAGGTGTTTTGTGATTTAGCTTTTTAATTTTAGAAATACCTCAAATTCATTAATCTAATTAATTAATCTACATTATTATTAATATCTGTGTATAGTCTAAGTAATGGTTAAGACTCTCCCACCCTCCAATTTGCTATCTAGTTGATCTAGCACAGCAGAATGAAAATACTTACTTCACTTTATCCATTGAATTGCTCTGAGACCTTTTAATTCCTTTTCTTTCCTTACTGTCATTGACTATAAACAGCAGTGCAATGCTGAATAAAAGCCACAAAATTACACATCCTGCTCTGACCCAAAACTTAGGGTAAAAAGCATTCCAAATATTACGAGTAAGTGGTTACTTGTTAGAGCTGTAATGAGGTACAAATGACATGCACATAATATGTAAACATACACATATTGACATACAAAAAAATGTGCCATTTCCTAAGTTTGACATATGTATACGGCTGGGAAATTATCACCACAACCAAAATATGGTAAATATATTCATTACCCTCAAAAGTTTCCTCATGAACCATCCCTCTTACTTCTCCATCTTTTACCCCTAAGCAACTGTAAGTATACATCTACTTCTGGTCACTAGCGATTACTTAGCATTTTCTAGAATTTCATATAAATATAATAAAATTGTATGTGATCTTTGTTGTCTGTGTACTATTACTCAACACAATTACTTATAGATCCATCCACATTGTTGCGAGTATCAATAGTTTATATTGTTTTATTGCTGAATAATATTCCATTATATGAATATATCATAATTTGCTCATCTATTCATCTATTGAAAGATATCTGGTTGCTTACAGGTTTTGTCTATTATAAACAAATGTACTATGAACTTTTATGTACGAGTTTTTGTATGAACATATGTTTTCATTTCTCTTAGGTAAATGCTCAATGGTTAAATGGCTATGTCATAAGGTGGGTATATACTGAACTTATAAAGACAGTCACAAACTGTCTTCCAAAGTGGTTATACATTTTATATTCCTACCAGCAATGTGTAAGAATCCATTTGCTCTTCATTTTTGCCAACACATGGTACGATCACTCTTTTTAATCTAGGTGTGCCATGGAAGTTCATCGTGGTATTAATTTGCGTTTCCCTAATGATTAGTGATGATAACCATCTTTTTATGTACTAAATTGCCATCTATAGGTTAACTTTGATGAATTGTCTGTTAAATCTCCTGTCCATTTTTTTTAAATGCAAGTGTTCCTTTACCATCATTTATTTTTCTGGGCTCCTTATACACTCTGTGTATGCATCTTTTAACATATTTTGAAACACTTAATTTGCAAGTATTTTCCCCATCTATGGTTTATATATTTATTCTTTCAGTAGTCTCTTTCAAAGAGCAGAAGTTCCTATTCATAGTGAAATATAATTAATCATGTTTTTTCTCTATAACCCATGTTTTCCATATCATAATTAAAAACTCTTTGCACAACTCTGAAGTTTTAGAGACAAAGATTTTTTTATTTGGGAATATGACTCATTTTGAGTTAATTTTTCTATATAGTGTAAGGTACTGATGAGGTTTGTTTGGGGGCATAAGGATATCCAATATTTCAAGTATCATTTGTTGAAAAGACTATCTTTTCTCTATTGAATTGTCTTTGCTTCCTTATTGAAAATCATTGGACCTTATATGTAGGGGTCTATTTCTTGATTCTTAATCATCTCAAGATGCAGAAAACATCATTCAGTAAAAATAAACATCCAGTTATGATTTCAAAAAAATCAGGAAATATAGACAGAAGGAATTTTACTTAATCTGGTAAAAGACACTCACAAATACCTAATACAGACACTATATGTAATGGTGAAATATATTTTTAATCCTCCTATATTTATCAAAAAAGCAATGAAGATTATTATATAATCAGTATAGTAGGGCAAGAAAAATAAAATTATTTGGATTGGAAATGAAAAAATAAACTTTCATTATTCATAGATTATATAATTGTATCTAAATTGAAAACTTACAGTGATTTGTGAATAAATCATTAAAATTTATAAATTGAGCCAAATTGTGAATACATAATTACTCTATAATATTTTATTTATATATAATTTATGCAATTTAAAAATGTATATTACTGACATTAACCAACAATATTAAAAAGTCTTACAAGACATACAATGCCTATTATAAAGAAAATAATTGAAAGACTGAAGTCAATGGAAATATGTACCATGTTTATAGAGACAAAGAGTTAATATATTGTAAATATTTTACAAATTGATTTATGTATTTACTTTAATTTCAAGTAAAAAAGTACAAAACAGTTTTTAGAATTTGACATGAGATTTAATAGTTCTAAATATTTTATTTGAGAACAAGTGACACAGACTAGCCATTTTTGACAAAGAAGAAAACTGGGGGGGGGGAATGGGGTGACTTACCTTACCAGATATCTAGAGTTACTATAAAGCTAGAATGACTAAGACAAAACAAGGCAAACAGATCAATAGAGAAAGTAGAGGGTGCAAAATAAATCAGACCGAAAAAGTAGAGAACCATATGATTTCACTGATATGTGGTATATAAAACTGAAAACAGCAAAAGAACAAGACAAATAATGAAGAAACAAAAACTCATAGACATGCACAATAGTTTAGTGGTTACCAGAGGATAAGGGGGGGAAGTTTAGAAGAGGATAAGCGGGGTCAAATATATGATGATGGCAGGAGAACTGATTCTGGGTGGTGAACACATAATGTTGTATTACAGAATTGTACATCTGAAATCTATGTAACTTTACTAATAATTGTCACCCCAATAAACTTTAATTAAAAAAAAAGTAAAGGGTAAAGAAACGCATTTATACATATATGGACAGTTTACATCTGACAAAGATAGCAATGCAGATTAGTTATAGAAAGGTGTGCTATTAAAAGAATGGTTCTGATAAAACTGGTCATTTATATGATAAGTTATTTTGGATTCTTATATCATTCCTATTTTATTATCATTACCAAAAGGACCAAAGATTTAATGTAAAATTTATAACTGAAGATTTCAGAGGACAAGATGGGAGACTGTCTTATCTTGGAGTGGAGAAATGACTTCCTTAAACAAGATACAGAGACACAAAACATAAGTTAAAAGTTTGTGCATTTTATTTGCATTAAAACTAAGAACATCTATTAATCAGAAGATTAAAAGTTCATCACAAAGTTGGATAAGATATTTGTATTGTGTGTCTGCACCCACATACACACCAACACACGTATATATCTATAATAGATTATCTATATTATATATGTCTAAAATGTTTTATTGTAGAAGGTATTTTATAAATTCATACAAATGATGGAGGAAAAAATAAACAAATTAATGGTCAAAGTAATTGGATAGGCATTTTCAGGAAGAGAATATAGGCACGTCCAAAATTGTTTTAAAAATTGTAACTGGAAAATTGGTATTAAAACACTGCAATAAAATACAATTTCATCATCATATTGTTAAAAAGTAAATCAAGAAATATAAAGTTTTAATGAGGCTATACAACAACAAAGACTGCTGGTGGGAACACACATTAGAACAACCACTTTGAAAAATAACAACATCATCTGAAGAAGTACACATACTGTAATCCAGCAATCCAACCTAGGCATTTGCCACAGAGAAAACTTGAACATGTACTCCAGAAGACAGGCTGAAGAATATTCATAGCTGCTTTGTTTGTAAAAACAAAATGAAACAAACCAAAAATCTCTCAAATAAGAGGCTGTTAATGGGAAAATACATGGAGACATTTTATAGTAATCCTACAATAAATATTACATAGAAATAAAAATACATGAAATGCATCTCTAGGTGTCAAAGTCTCAGGAATATAAAATGGAGTAAAAACCCAAGTCACTTAATTATACAGTAATATCATTTATATGAATGTCAGAAAAGTAGAACACTAAGTACATTATGAGATGAACTCCACAAAATAAAAGTAAAAGGAATGAAAAACACAAAAGTCAGGATTGCATAACCCTAAAATAGGCAGGGATGAGAATTTAATCACATCTACATTTCCATTTCTTAGACTGTAGCAGATACATTAGTGTTTATTCCACTGTCGTTTGTTTTGCGTTACACATGCATTATAAATTTCCTTATATGTATTTAATATGTATTATGTATATAATATAAAATATTATATTTTAATAAATACATATTAAATGTATTTAATTATATGACATATAGTACAATTTATTACACAATTATTTTATATTATAATAATATAATATACATTATGTAATTATTTTATATTATAGATTATATAAAATACTAAATATTGTATAATTATATATAATACATTAAATATAAATATATTTTCTTTAAATATAAGATTAAAATGAAGACAATGGGGTAATAGTTTCAAATTTTCAGGGAAAATTTAAGCATCATTTATCCTATGCAGTTAAATTGCCGTGTAAATATGAGGGTGAAATAAATATTCTTTGAGTGAAAAGGCTCTAGAATTTTTTTATCACAAGAAGTTTATTTTTGAAAGTGGTACTCTTGAAGGTATTATTTCAGCAAAAAAGGAAATTATCTACATTGGGAATACTGGGCAATGGAAATTAAGCATGAATGAAAAATAGAAAAACTTGCTGCAAAATTAAGTAGAATTTTATGTGGAAAAATAAATACATTTCAAGTTCTTAACCCTCAATGAAATAAATTGGAATTTAGAAATATAGTTAATAGATCAGTCAAACATACTGTAAATAAATACCACAGAAATAGTGTGTGATTTTCAAGTATTAACATATATTGTATTAATTATAAGTAAGATGGAATGAAAGGGCACATGTTAAATTTATTAGTGTGGAGATTTTTTGGCATGAGAGGAATCAGAGGAGCAATGAAGCACAAAGATGAGAGGAGGGTATAACAGAAGACAAAGGAAAGCAAAGGAAACATGTGAGAAAATAGAAATTATATTTTGGTCTCTGCCCCTAGCTCCTGACACAGGACTCCTGAAACTCCTGTAATTCACTGGATGACAACAGTGTCTTTTGAAGTGACTCTGAATGGGCTCCTGGATAACTCCTGGATAAGGGCTAGTCACCAAAAAGACCAAGCCATAATTAAGAGCTTGGAATTTTCAGCCCCACTTCTCATTCTCTTGAGATGGAGTTAATCATCAATCATGCCTACATGATGAAGCCTCTGTAAAATCCCCAAAGTATGGAGTTGAGGGAGCTTCTGGGTTGGTGCACATGTGGAGGTGCTGGGAGAACGGCACATTTGGAGAGGGAATGCAACCTTCAGGCCCCTTCCCATATACCTCACCCTCTGGTATCTCTTCTTATGGCTGTTCACCTGTATCCTTTATCATATCTTTAATAAACTGGCAAACCATGGATGGCCCTGAGCCCTTAACTTCTGGGGCCTGATGCCGTCTCAGATAAATAATGTCCAATTTTAGTTAAATTGTAAGGCATCCAGCTGGTGTCTGAGATTGCTTGGTGTGGGGAAAGACCTCTCTCACATTTGGTGACCAGAAGTGTCAGAAATGAAGTGTTCTGTGTGAGTGTGGCAGTAACAGAAATATACAGGAAATAGACTAAACAGAGGTTTTTCATACACAAGAAGACTCTTGTGTCCCCATAGAGGCAGACAATGTAATTAGCTCAGTCATATCTACCTTAAGTTAGAAAAGGGCAATGGAATAATGGACCTACGAAGATAGACAATGAATTGAGCAGTGAAAAGAGAATCAATAGACAAGACAGAAAATTAGACCAGATGATGGGACTTGCTTGCCTTTAGGCAACTGGGATTCAGTGGATGTTTTCGACAGGGCAGTAAGGTGAACAGACTTGCATTTTACTAAAAATCACTCCTTTGCGAGGTGAAGAAAGACTTGTAAGGTATAAGAGAGCTTAAGGCAAATCTCAGAGAACAGCATATTTAAAGACTAGATGGAGGCAGAAGAGATTTTGAGACAGCAAAGAGAAGTGAGCTTAAAGGTCTGAGCCAGTGAGAGGGAGGAGCGGGACACAAGACAGGTTAACTGGGCCAAGGTGGGCATGTGCGGGGCAGAGAATGAACAATAGTGCCCAATGCCTCAGAAGCATTGGGCTGTTTTCAGACCCCTGGGTTTTTGCCATTAGGAAGTTATGGGTAAATTTTCCCACTACAGTTTTACTGGTATGTTTTACGAGGAACCCTTATTTTGTGATTCAGGTATAAGTGGGATTTGAAGAAGCAGCCACAGTAAATAGAATACATTTAGTTTCGACTGATAGCAAGAGATACAGAGAGGAAGTGAGATGAACATAAAGCAAGTTGAAGGTAAGAACTTGTTTTTTTTGTTTTTTTTAATAGTTTTCTACCTCCTATTCCCAGAGCACATTTTGTGAAAGTCTTCTGCTGAAACATTTATTGTGTTTTCCTTGTTAAGTTTAAGTGTGTACCCATGATTGTAATCTCAACTAGCTGATGAGTTCTTGGAGGACAGGGATTATATTTTATACATTATTTTCATCTCCATTGCACGTAATTTCTAGATGGGTAAGAATTTAATTCATCAGTATGTAGTATTTTAGCTTTCAAATGATTCTCAAGTATTTTATGTTGAATAGCAAATTTTGTCAGTCGTAAAATGCCAAATACACCAAACACCTCTTTCTAATGAGAAGCAACACGATACAGAGCAAGATTTTTTCAAAGTATGGTCCTCAGACCAGCAGCATCAGAATTACCTGGGAACTTGTAAGAAATGCACATTCTCAGGCCACACCCAGACCTACTGAATAGAAACTCTTGGGGCTGGGGCCCAGCAATCTGTGTTTTTACAAGCCTTCCAACTGATTCTGATTTGCCCTAGCATTTGAGAACCATTGATGAAGAGAAACAAAAAGACCCTTGGATTTAACCAAATCTGTTTTCACGTATCATTCTTGTCACTTACAAGCCATGTTGGGGAATAAGAAATTGTCCTTCTACTCTTCTAGGTTCTTTGGCTGGTTTAATGATTAAATTGACATAAAACAGATTAACAAGAGAAAAACAAATTTACTTTTGTACATACGGGAGCCCCATAAAACTATGTGACCCAAGGGCAAATCAGGGAGTTGAGGCTTATACACCATGTTGAGCTAAGGAAGGGATAAGGCCTGGGACTTCAAAAATGAGGAGGGCAATTGCTAGGAATATAAGAGCAGAAGTTTGGTAATTAAATGTTTGCCTGCCGTCCACATAGGTCTTTCAGTTATCTCTGGTATTCTTTCTAGGCCAGCCACCTATCTAAATTCTTTTAGGGTAGTTAAGGGAGAGGTAAAAGATTTTCTTGAGTGTGCTGGTTCTTGATTGCCTTTAGCTCAAAATAATCCTCATTCTAAAATGGCATATTAGGGTGACAAAACCTGCTCTCCTTCAGCTGCATGTGGTCAGCATGTTTTTAATAATTTCAGAATACAGTTTTCTTAAGCAGGATGATGGAGGCTACCTTGAAGAATCATTATGAGAAATGAGTGATGCAGTAGGTGAGAGCAAATTAGCCCACTGACTGATACAATGTCAATATTAAATAAATGTGAATTGGATTGTGTTGCTGTTATGGAATTATATTTTCCTAGAGAAACCTAGAAATAACATAATTTAAAAAAGAGGGGAGCTGGGAATTGATGCAGTCTGAGTACTTACTCTCATTTGGCAATAATCCTGGGTGTTTTTTTAAGAGTGTCATCTAGATTCTAAAGGAGACCCATCTCATTTCAAAGTCTGTTTTATTTTTAGCATCACTCCAGGTACCTTTGTGCCAAGAACGAGTTCATTAACTGCAAAAACAAACAAAGCAAAACAAAACAAAAAGGTTTCTCTACAAGGAAAACCAGCTTTTCACTTAAAAACTTCAAACATTTTTTTTTTTTAAATGGGGTGGGGGAGATATATACTAAAGTAAATGCTTTCATAGCAAAATTATAAATATTATAAAGAAACATTTCTCATATTTGGGGGAAATGAAGCCATTAAGGCTTGTTTGCCCTGTAAATGCTTTTCATCTTCTGAGCAAGAATGGAAAGATAAAAGGATCAATCACAGGGAAAGGCATGCATTTTCGCGAGCTTTGTCTCTTTCTATTGTTCAGCTTTAGCAAAGGTATTAAAACAGCTTCCTATAAACAGCACTTATTTATACTGCTCACACTTTCAAATAGCTCTCCCCCATCTTCTGTCTTTAAATGCAAAGTCAGCTCTACACTGCTATGAAGAAAGCCAATTTGAAATCACACTTCCCCCCTTTCTTCCATGCCTCAAATATATCTCTGAGCCCTGTTCTTGAATTGACATACATTTAAAACAATTCAATCATGGATTGATCAGCTGATCCAGTGACACACTATGGCTTGCTCTTGCCATTGTTTCTTTGTTGCTAGTGGGCCTTTGTTTGAATCCTGCAGCATCAGTCCTGACTGCAATAATTGATTGACTGAGCTCTGCCACAGGGCACAAAATAACAAAGGAAGAAAAATATGAACAGTTAGTGAAAGAAGCCAGGGAAAAGACGTAAATAAATGTAGCATACAGGAATACTGCAGCATTGGTGGAATCCTAACGAAACCAAGATAAATAGGCGACTGGAGCCTTATTTTACTGTTTGGGAGGTGAATTCAAGGAAAGATGTTGTGTTCCAAGAGACATGCTAAGCCTTCAAATGATCATTTCCTAAATTAATGGGACAAACGCACCCACTCATAAATAAATTCTAAACCTAAATGACCTTCATAGTTTGAGCTCCTTAGATAATATGGTAATGATTATTTGAAAAGTCTACATAGATAATAGTCATCAAGTAAAAATATACAGACTGGCTACATCTCTGGTAACATTAGCATATAAATCCATTTGAATAAACCATTCAGAACTCAGCATTTAGCTTTTCCCTTGATTTTGAGTAGGACCTAATCAAATCCTTAAACTTTCTGTGAGGTTTGTAAATACATGAGGAAATCACAGTCTTCTCAAAATCTCAGGATTGGAAAGGACTTTAAAGATTAGATAATCCAGTTACCTTGTAATGAGTTGTTTGGGAAAAAGCAAGATATCAAGTTGTATCAGTTGTAAACTCACACACAATTGATAATTTGAGCAGAAACTCAGCATCTGGGGCACTTTAACTGATGACACTTCATGCAAGTTTCAGGTGAAATTATTTAATCCTTGGAAAAGATCATTTTGAGCTAGGTGCTTTTGCAAAAGGACACAGCATTTATATTGTACTAAAGAAAGAGATTTCCTTAAACTATTCTTGTTTACACTTAGGGAGCTGGCTACATTCTCTTCCCTTCCTCTCATTCTTCCTTCCTTTTTTCTGTGTTCACACCCTACTTCCCTCCATTTCTCTCTTCCTTCCTTCTTTTCTACAAGATAAAAACTAGGTAAAAGCTAATTACAGAAAGCATCTGAGGAATCCTTTACAAATACACCTAATAAAACTGTTTAGCCAAGAATGTGTGATTCTGAGGAGACAGAGAGTTGGCTTGGGCTTGACCATTGTACAAAAAATTTGACAGGATTTGTGTGTGAGTAGTCATCTGGGAGATAGAGAAGACCTGAGCAATTGCTTTGAAATACCTAACTGTGAAGAATTCCCAGAGGCCACAGTGGTTGCAGCTTTTTATGACCAATGATATTTCAATTTTTAAAAAATGTTTGCTGGGTAGTGCTGTAACATAATACCTTTCTAGTTCTTCAAGATTTTAATAAAGTATGCTCACATGAAATCGTCTTGTGTTAAATAAGGTTGAAGGACGATAAAACAAAAACAAACACACAGACAAACCTGTGCTTCAGCTCTGGATTAACTGAGTGCAGAGAGAGAAAAAAAAAAACAAACAAAAAAAACAGATAATGAGAAATGATTGAGATCAAAATCTTGGCAGAAAATGAAATTAATAAAATTACATTTACTAAGGTAAAGGGCCACACACTGTGTTATGGATTTACATGAATTTTCTCCTCTACTCATTCTATACAGATGAATGATTATTTTTCTCATATTCTATAACAAGAAAATAGAAGCAAAATGAAATTAAGTCACTTTCATAAAGGCACACAGTTAATAAGTAATGTGAATGAGCTTTGAACTGTTGACGAAAACATCCAGCCTAAGAGAAAGCTTATAGAGTTTATTTGAGCTAAACTGATGACAATTGCTGGGAAGCAAAATCTCAATGGATTGAGAAAATGCTCTGCAAAATGGTGGTTTGCAGCTTTATTTATACATAGAATCGAAGGAGAAGGGTTACATGCAATCCACTGGTGGAAGATTAACGGGGTGGGAGAAAGCAAGGTGAAGAAATCCCTGGGATTGGATAAAAGTAAATTGAAGAAACAGGTACTTCTTTCACAATGGTGGGTACAGGATAGTTAATAGTTCACATAGAGTTGTTAATAAAGGACAAGAATAATAACGAGGGATTCTGTAGTTTCCTGCTCTGGTCTGGAAAATGGGATTACTGACATTCCAAGGATGTCATTTAAGGTGCAAAAAAGACAATAAGACAGGCTCACTTAAGGTGAAGATTGACTTTATGAAGGAAGCTTCAGGCTAAAGATGTGATTTCATGCCGTGGCTCACCTTAGTTATGAATTTTTTGTTGTTGTTCATGCCATCTTATGTGGTTGTTTTCAGTCTCCTGACCTTGTCAGGTTTAACCTGTGGCCCCTTTTACATCCTCAGGACCCAGAGAGTCTGACATCAAACACAGAAAATAAATAGATAGAAAATAGATAGATGATGATTGAAAGGTTACGTAGATGATGGATAGATAGCTAGATAGCTAGCTAGCTAGCTAGATAGATAGATAGATAGATAGATAGATGATAGAGTTATTGACTAAATGTTCATATCCCTCCAAACTTCATATGTTGAAACCCTACTCCCCAGTGTGAATTCACTAGAAGATGAGACCTTGGGGAGGTGATCAGGTTTAGATGAGGTGATGAGAGTGGAAACCTCATGAACGGGAGTAATATCCTTAAAACCATCACTAAAGAGCTTGCTTCCCCTCTCTGCTCTCCACTACGTGTGGATTTAAGCTAGCAGTCTGCAACCCAGAAGAGGGTTATCATCAGAGGGTTATAATCCTGCCGGCACCCCTATCTTGGACTTCCAGAACTGTGAGAAATAAACTTCTCATGTTTCTAAGCCACCCAGTCTGTGATATTTTGTTATGTCATCTTGAACTGACTAAGATAGATATATATTTGTTAAATAAATATCATGTTCCAAGTAAAGTCTGCGTTATCCTGACTTCAAAAGATCATTAAGATATGCTGTAACTACATAATGTGTTTTTAAACATAACCTATGAGTTGTCTCCCCTGCAATGTGACTGCTGTCACATGATCCACTCTTGGAGTGGTAGTTTAATGAAAGACTTAATCTTTACAGTTCTGACACACTATATTATTAATTCACATGAAGAAGTGGTAATGAATTTAAAAGGTCTTTTGTTTGTTGATATGAACCCAAAGTATATAATAGTAGGCTATAATGCTTCCTCAATCGCTAGTTTATGCAATTCTGATTAGGTTCTAATCACAGGTATGCCAATCTGTTTTTGTTCTGGAAAGAAATTTGTGGGGGCTAAAAAATAATATTTTTCCTACCACCTTCTAAATTCTTCTAGCTGGGCTAATAATCAAATCAATATGAGACAGGCTATACAGGAGAAAGTCAAATTTTAATACTTATGCATGAGAAATTCACATAAGCATGAAAATTCCAAAGACAGTGGGGCAATATTGAGTATACAAGACATTTTGGACAACAGAGAAAAGTGGGGGAATGGGGTCTTCGATTTCAAAAGTGAGAATGGATAACTTACAGGTACATGAGGAAGAGAGGAACACACGTGGCAGGAATATTCTTGCTGGGCAACTCAGAAACACTGATACACAGGGGGCATCTAGCTAACAGGCACCTGCGTGAGGTCCTCTTATTTACAACACTTAATTCAAATTAGGCTAATACCAACATCCTAAAATTTCCTTCTTGAAGCATGTTTTTCTATTTGAATCTCTTGGGCAGAAAAGATGAGAGGGTCAAAGTTTCTTTCTGAGTCTTTTGTTTCTTAATGAGCTTAAAATCAATATCCCAGAAGGCAAAACTTATGATCCCCCTTCAGATTCCATGCCTTCAATGCCGAGTTACTGATTGCAGAAAGAATATAAAAAAATACAAAGATATATTAATACACTTATTGATTATTGTGGAGAAACACTCAGAAGTGCTTCAGTAGACTAAAGTAAAAGGTTTGTCCATTGACTTTTTTATAGGTTTTGTTTTTAATATCTTTTATTTTTCTATGCCCAGGTGCTACACACATGAAAAAAACTTACCTTTTTTAAAAATGTGTGATATTTTCTAAAGGAATAGAAAGTTTCTTTCTAAGATTCATTTCAAAAAGTTCAATAAATATGATTTAACTTCAAATAAATTTTATAAAAGTTAAAAGGGGGATAGAAAATGGCATATAGAATGTAGTTCCATTACTTCAAATATAGATGTATTTAATTCTGCTTTCAGAAGAGTGGAAGTACAATAGGTGGATTTATCTTCTTTTCTGAAACAACTAGACAACAAAAAGAAAAATACAAGTAACAACATCCTCAAGTCATTAGACATCAAACAATGAAGGCCAGTGATTTCTGAGACACAGGACACAAACAAGAAGATTCACAAGTAAATGTCTAGAGTAAGTTTTCAGGTTGTGGAACAAAGCCAAGGGAAGTAGAGTGTGGCAGGATCCAGACAGAGATTGGTCATCTTTCTGAGTTGAAGAGACTAAGTTTGTAATTCAGGAAAGCCAAGGAGGCTAGAGTTCGCAGGTCAGAGTACGAGAGAGGAGAGAACTGAACAGGGAGAAAACTCTAGGGATTTGTACAGGGTTCCTTCACATATTCAGATGAATACCTATCAGAATTTACATGAGAAGAAATTATCTGAGATTGGGAAAGAACCATGTGGAAGAACCAAGGGAATGCTACCAAAGCTCATACAAACCCAGGGATTTTACCCATCTCCCACAGCCAGAGTAGAAATTCTTTGCTATTCATGGGACATTGATTAGACTATTAAGACAGGTTTTGTCTTCTGGGAGGGAGTAATTTAGTCCTACACTAATGTATAATGTATAAATGGAGACCTGAAAAAAGGAGAGACAGAAAAAATATTTGAAGAAATAGTGAGCCACAATTTTCCAACTTCTATGAAAAGTTATTTTGTGTATGTGAAGTAGCATACCCATATTCAGATAATTTGCAGATGTATACAATAAATCCAACAGCAACAAATAACCATGAAGTTTTATAATTAATGAGCCAAAAAAAGCAATACAATTAAATCATAAAAATTACTCAATCTAAAAGAAGGAAGAGAAAGGGAAACAAAAATTAGGTGGGGAAAATAAAAAAAACAAAGAGGAAATTGGTAGAGTTAAACCCAATCATACTGATAATCATACAGAATATTAATATTCTGAATATCTCAATGAAAAGGCAGAGATTGATGAATTGGATAAAAATGAAAGGCTCAATTTTATATGCACCCCACAATAAATCCAGTTTAAATATAAACACACAAATGGTGAAAAGTAAAAGGAAAAAAATATAAACCATGTCAACACTAACCATGAACAATGATATATTGCTATCAGACAATGTACATTTCAGAATAAAAAATTTCATAAGAGAATATAAAAATCCTACATGTTTATGCACCAAATAACAGAGCTTAAAAGTACATGAGCTAAAACTAATAGAAATGCAAGGAGAAATTGACAAATCTATAAATAAGTATAAAATTGTAATATTGCTCCCTGAATAATAGTAATTAAGAGAAATAAAGAGATAATAAGCAAGATTATAATAGACTTGAACAATACTATAAATCAACTTAGCCTGATTTATATTATAGAACATTCCACTCAACAACAGCAGAATACATGTCTCTTAAAATTGTCAAAACACATGTACATAGTTAGGGTCATTAAAATGTTTTCAATAGTTTTTTAAACTAAGTCATACTAAGCAATTTCTCTCACCATAATAGATTTAAATTAGAAATCATCAACAGATCTCTAAAAATGCTCAGATATTTGGAAATTCAATAACACTCTTCTTCATAACCCATGAGTCAAAGGAGGACTTAAAGGTAAGTTAGAAAATATTTTGTACAGAATGAAATTGAAAACAAAATGTATCAATATTTGTGTGATGCATATACAGCAGTGCTTAGAGGGAAATTTATAACACTAGACACCTATTAGAAAAAGAAAGATCTCGAATCAATCACCTCAACTTCTACCTTATGAAACAAGAAAAAGAAGAGCAAATGAAACCAAAATATGAAATAGAAAGGAATTGAAAAATAGCAGAGTGAAAATCAGTGAAGCTGAAAATAAAACATACACAAAAATTAGAAAAAGAAATCAATGAAACCAAAGTTGATTTTTTTAAAAAGTCAATAATTCTGATAACTGTCTAGTCAGAGTGATAAAAAAACAGAGAAAAGATACAAATTATCAATATCAAGAATAAAAGAAGTGATACTACTACATACTTTACAGATATTAAAAAGTATAATATAGGAAGATTATTAAAAACTTACCAATTATATAAAAAAATTCTTGTAAAATGGATAAATTCCTTGCAAGATACTAACGATCAAAGCATACTCAAGATGAAATTAATAACCTTAATAGCCAAAAATCTATGAGAAGTTGAATTTATAGTTCAAAATCTTTTAAAAAATGAATTATAAAGCCCTCTTGGTTCAGATGGTTTCATTTGACAATTTTACCTAAATAATACAGTTCTAGCCAAATTTTTCCTCCAAAATTGAAGAGTAAGCAATGTAATGCAATTCACTTTATGAAGCCTGTGTAACTTTGATACCAACATGAGATGTAGATATTTTAAGAAAGAAAATGTATAGATCTACATCTCTCATGAACATAAATGCAAAAAAGCCTTAATAAAATGTTAGTGAATAAAATGCAATGATATATAAAAAAGATTATACATCATGATCAAGTGGCGTTTATCCCAGCAATACAAGGTTGGTTTATCATTTGAAAATAAGTCAATGTGATTTATTATATTAACAAAAAGTGAAGCCCATACAATCATCTCAAGAGATGCAGCAAAAGCATTTTACTAAAACAAAATAAAACAAAAACGAAGAAAACCACTTTTCGTTATTTAAAAAAAAAAACAGTTTTAGGAAATTAAGGATAGAAATTTCTCAACCTGATAAAGTGTGTCAAGAAAACAATCTTACAGCTAATATACTCAATGAAGAAACACTAATTGCTTTCTTCCTAAGATTAGAAATAAGACAGGTATGTCTAGTCTCCCCATTTATTGTAGCATTGTACTGGAGCTTCTAGTCAGTGCAATAAAGCAATACAGATAAATTGTTGTCACGCAGCAGCCTAGTTGTCTGTCCCCTCATGCCTATCCCTAAAGAAAGAAGAGTTTGTGAGACTGCTCCTTTCAGGGACTTTGCTTTACCTTTTTGCTTACACTTTATGTCTCTCTGTTTGGCCCCCAAGAGATGGTTGGTCAGCCAATGACAGGTAAGATTTCTGATGGGAAAAACAACCTAAGCCAGGTGGAACCATGTGGGGACCACCAGGAGAACCCACGGGGTCGATAGAGGTGGGCACAGCCCCACCTTCCCCTGGCTAAGGAGAGCTTCTGCCTCTGTGGCTATATTCCTTCCCACAACCTGCTTGGGAAGTGAGCCAATGATGTAATAACATCAGTTCTCCTTCCATTCTTAATAATAAGTTTTAGCATAAGGGATTTGTTCCTGGGGAGGCACATATCATAATTGTTAAGCCATCACGGGACTTTCTATTCCTGTTGTTCTCAGGCAAGGGTGATTGATTTGAATCAGTTTTCTGGTATGATGTATGAGACTCACAGACCGTGGAGAAAACAATGCTACTTCCTTGTGTGTTCATCAATAAAAGCCAAAAGGCAGCCCGATTTAGGGCTCTCAATCCTTTGAGGCTGCGAGACCCTTGGCCCTCTGATTCAAAACTTTCTTGATTTCTGTTTCTTTCTTAACCCTTCGCCATCCCTTCTCATTCTCTCACTGCCCGTGTTGCGCTGGATGTGACAATAAATAAATGTCTTTCAGATTGGAAATGAAGTAAACTTGTCTTTATGTGCAGTGGAAATAATCTTTTACATAGAAAAATCATATGGAATTTATAAAAATGCTATTGGAACTAGTAAGTGGGTTTAGGAAAGTTGAGGGATACAAGACAAATATATTTTTTTAATTTGTATTTATATGTAAACTACAAACAACTGGACATTGAAATGAAGCAAATCATCATACATAATAATAACAAAAACCATGAAGTAGAGATATATTTGACAAAAGCTGTGTAAGACTACACTGAAAACTACAGATTAGTGCTGAGAGAAATTAAAGGTGTCCTACATAAATAGAAAGATACTCCATGTAAAGGGTCAGAAGAAAACAGAAAATTTTTGAGACTTTCAGTTAAGGAAAGAATCTTTTTTTCACATGACACCAAAAGACTATTCAATCAAAAAATTTAGAAATTGAACTTCATTATCCTCAATAACTTTTATTCTCCATAAGATTCTGATAAATAAAAGAGAAGACTAGTAGCTGTGGTCTGGAAGAAATATTTATATGATAAAGTACTTGTATCCAGAATATGTAAAATTCTGGTTACAAGTTGCTATAGACTGAATGTTTGTATCCTCTAAAATGCATATATTTAGAGATGGGGCTTTTGGGAGGAAATTAAGATTAGATTATGTCATGAGGTTTGCTCTCTCGTGATGGGATTAGTGACCACACAAGAAGGGAAGAGAGAGAGCTCTCTCTTTCTCCTTGACAAGGGAGAAAAGAACTTGAAAGAATAGAGAGGAAAGGTAGCTGTCTGTAAGTCAGGAAGAGAACTCTTACCAGGAACAGACCCTGTTAGAACCGTGAGCTTGGACTTTTCAGTTTCAGAACTGGAAGAAATAAATATTTCAGTCGCCAACCTGTGGTATTTTTTGTACCAGCCTGAACAGATTAAGACACAAATATATAAAACTCAATAAGAAAACTACCTAATTAAAAGTAGAAATAAGTTTTCAAATGACACTTTATGGGTACACAAATAGCATATATGCATATGAATTGATGTTCAACATCATTTGTAATTTGGGAAATGCAAATTAAAAGCACAATGAGGGGGCGGCCGTTTAGCTCAGTTGGTTAAAACGTGATGCTCTTAACAAGGTTGCCGGTTGGATTCCTACATGGGCCACTGGAGCTGCACCCTCCACAACTAGATTGAAGCAACTACTTGACTTGGAGCTGATGGGTCCTGGAGAAACACACTTAAAATAAAAACAAACAAACAAACACACAATGAGCTATCACTACATGCTTATTAGAATACCAAAAATTTAAAAACACTGATGAAATTGTGACAGAAAGCAAATTAGTGTTTCTCAGTGGGCAAGGAGAAGGGAGAAGCTGTAAGGAACATGAGAAAACTTTTTGAGGTGACGAATATACCATGTTTCCCGGAAAATAAAACCTAGCCAGACCATCAGCTCTAATGCGTCTTTTGGAGCAAAAATTAATATAAGACCCAGCATTTTATTATATTATATTATATTATATTATATTATATTATATTATATTATATTATATTAATTATATTATATTAAAGACCCGGTCTTATATTATGTTAAAATAAGACCGGGTCTTATATTAATTTTTGCTCCAAAAGATGCATTAGAGCTGATGGTCCGGCTAGCTCTTATTTTCTGGGAAACACGGTACTTATCTTGACTGCATTTGATGGTTTCATGGGTGTATACATATGTCCAAACTTATCAAGACTAAATTTAGAGGTAGCTTCCATACTTAGATGGACAGCTATATAGCATTTAACCCCTAGGTAGAATATTCATCAACAATTTAGCAATAAGAGAGTAAGAATGCATTTTATTACCTTAATAAGGGTGATTAGTTTGTAATCCAGGAAAATATATCTGAATTTGGTTGCTGTAGATAAATAGATAGATAGATAGATAGATAGATAGATAGATAGATAGATAGATAGATATAGAGATATATTGATATATTCTGAGAGAGAACACATACAAACTAGACATATATATATATATATAATCATATATAAATATATCTATGCATAGATATACAGACATATCTATGCACATTTTGCATATGTATGTGATATTTAACACTGCATTTGAGAACAAATTGTGATAGATTAGTGTGTATACGAGTATACATGAACACATTTGTATGTACGTATATATATTTATATATGCCATATTTTGTTTATACTGAACTAATAAAACAGTTCAAATTTATTCTCTGTTGGTATGTAAACTGTATATGAATATTCTTTAACTACATGGAAAGCTATAGAAGTTCAAATTGTTTAGCAGGGATTAAAGAGGTAAATGTGAATTGATATACATAGAATGGTCAATGCAAATTTTGCAAGTCCTGCATAAATTTTGTAGACCTAATGATTTTGAAAACTATTTCCAAGGCTGCTTATGTCTCATATGGAAATCTAAATGGGATCTTACAGGAACTGGATTAAAGAATTTAGCTCTTGTCATATACTGCTGGTCTCTGCTTTTTAATTTTTCTTCCCCTCTTGCCTTTAATACCTGCTTAGCCTTAGTAGGCCAAAAGTAGAACTCTCTGGCTAATTTTTCTTTCTGTTGTGCAAAGGAATTCTTCTTTAATGCTTACATAGTTATTTGAGTTTTGCCGTAGAACGCTGTGCATTGCAGTTTTTTCTTTAAAATGAACATTCTTTTTTGTTTGTTTGTTTCAAGGTAAACAATTTTTTGCAGTGTTTTTGTTGCACATTGTTAGAAATGATCCTATTGCTTAGATGTAGACAGGGATTAAAAAAAATATCACTGCTGTGAACAACTAGCTGTTTGATCAGTAATGCTTCCTTTTCTTTTCTTCCTCCTTTTGTATGGGTCTTAGTCCCTGTCTTTTCTCTATGACACATCAGGATATGACTAGCTGGTACCACTCACAGTGCAAGCAATTTAATCTTTGTTAGAAAAGT
Organism: Rhinolophus sinicus; assembly: GCF_036562045.2. Classification (NCBI taxonomy): domain Eukaryota; kingdom Metazoa; phylum Chordata; class Mammalia; order Chiroptera; family Rhinolophidae; genus Rhinolophus; species Rhinolophus sinicus. The sequence continues at coordinate 35,709,978 of NC_133758.1, read as the reverse complement.
ACCGTGTTTCTTGGAAGTCACATAAACATATTTGAAAGAATAGTTGATCAAGTTGTTTTTGCCAGCAGTTATACTTATCTGACCACATACTTTCTTTGTGGAGGATTTGGAATTTTTTTTTTTTTTTCCCTTTCGCTTTAGAGGGTATAAATAATCAGGCTCAATTTCTCCCTGTATGTGCATGCTTTGTTCTTTGAACATTTTTCACAGAAAGAGTGATTTTCAGTTGTTCTGGACTTATCTTTCAGTAGGAAAACCTAGTTATTGTTCAGCATTTTAAGAAGCAGGGATAATACCCTAGCTTTAAACTTCCATTTGAAGCTTTGTCTTCTGGCCAGTGAATAAAATGATCATATTTCATAAATGGCATTTTACCTCATCGTCGGCATCATTTCTTCCATCAAAGTAGAGTCTGTATACGTATTATAGCTGGGTGAAGGATTTAGTAAGAGACTGGTGTGAACTAGCTGAAAAATGAGGTACTCCCCTGAAGAGAGACTATCTAATTTACTTTACTTTTTCCTGTAACTTGAGAGAAAACTGACAATCGATGTTCTTTCAGACTAGATTTAAAGATGATTAAGGAAAATAATGGGTGTTCTCCAACTACAAGGCAAGGATAAAATAGAACTAGAGGTGCACAAAATACTTCATTTGTTGGGACAATGAAAGGTTAAAACAGGGAAAAAATAAAGGAATGTTTTTATTATTACAAATACCTTGTGAAAATAGGTGTATTTTAATCTATCTATATGAATGGACAATTTGGAAAAAAATGACCCTTCTCTGATTAAGTATTAAGCACTTATACGTATTTATAGCTATTTTGAGTACAATTTCATAGAACTTTAAGTTGTTAGAAATGTGCTTCTGCAAACTATAAGATTACTGTAGGTCTTTATTAGCTGTCACTTATATCTAGCCTGTTATAATTATCTAGAAAATAAAAAGAAATGTTTTGACTCCTATAGGAGAAAGAGAAGAATCATATATCTTCACACTTTTTAAACTTACACTCTTCCTCTACCAAATACCTAGTTTTTGTTTGGGTTCTGTCACTTTATTTTTGGTAATTCTTCTGAAAGTTCAGATATAAAGCTAGGAGGGATGTTAAATAATACTGGGACAATATATCTCATCTCTCTAAGTATAAATAGTGCACAATCAGTTACACATTCGCATGGATGGGGAACATTGAAATAATGTGTAGTAAAGAATTTCTCATTGTAACCAAATTAGCAAAGTCCATCACTCGGGGCTATAGTATGAATTTAGATTATTACAGAGTAAACCCCTTCTAATAATATTCATTAGGTTGGGGATTTGTATACAATATATGAATCTTGGTTTTCACTAATCTGTAGTTGAATAAGTAACAACAAGTCTTTAATCTTAGGGAGATTATAATTCAAATTTTTGAAAGGCCATCTAGTTATTTAACTAAGTTTATTTTTCTTTTTTTGAGGTAATTGTAGATTCACATGCAGTTATAAGAAATAAGACAGAGAGATTCCTTGTGTCTTCTCTCCAGTTACCTCCAATGGTAACATCTTGCAGAACTTTAGTACAATATCAAAAACAGATATTAGCATTGATATAGTCAAGATAAACAACATTTCCAACCCTCCAAAGATGCCTTTTGTTGCCCCTTTATAGCCACAATCACCCCCTAGACTTACCCTTTGACAATCACTATTCTGTTTGTATCTCTATAAATTTTCATTTCCAAAAAAATTTAATTCAATTTATTTAAACTAAAACAACAACAGTTTACCCATTTCTTCCACCTTCCTACCAACCACCAATCTGTTCCCAGTATATATGAGCTTGTTTTTTGTTTATTTGTTTGTTTAAGATTCCACTTATAAAAGAGATCATATATAGTATTTGTATTACTCTGTCTGATTTATTTCACTTAGCATAATGCTCTCCAGGTCCACCCATGTCACAAATGGCAAGATTTCATTTGTTATGGCTGAATAATGTTCTATTATATATACCACAATTTCTTTAAAAATGTTGAATAAATGGAATCCTACATTGTGAGATAACTTCTAGGATGGATTTTTTTCACTCAGCATAATTCTTTGGAGGTTTATCCAGTTTGCTGCATTAACATAAATTTTTATTTTTCTGGAATAAATGCCCAGGAGTGTAATTGCTGGCTCATATGATAGTTGCATGCTTAATTTTTAAACAACTGACAAACCATTTTTTAGAGTGACTGTACCATTTTACCTCACCACTAATAATGTATAGATGATGTACTTCTCTGCACCCTCACCAGCATTTGGTGTTATTATGGTTGTTTATTTTAACCAGTCTGATAAATATGTAGTCATATTTCATTGTGATTTTAATTTGCATTTTTTCTGATGGCTAATGATGTTAAATGTCTTTTTATGTGCTTATTTGCCATCTGTATATCCTCTTCAGTGAAATGTCTCTCATGTCTTTTATCTAATTAGATTGTTTTTTTATTTTTTTTTTTACCACATTTTTGAGAGTTTTGAGAGCTATTTATATATTCCAGATACTAGTCCTATGTTGGATATGTGGTTTGCAGATATTTTTTTCCCCACTCTGTAGCTTGTCTTTTCATCCTCATTACAGGGTATTTTGTAATGAAACCCAATTTATCAATTTTCCTTTTACAGAAAATTATTTTGGTGTTAAGTCTAAGTATGCTTTGTCTAGCCTTAGATTGCAATGATATTCCCCCGCATTCTCCCTAAAAGTTTTATAGCTTTATGAGATACATTTTGTGTTAACTTTGATATGAGGTCAAGGTGGTTTATTTTATTTATTTATGTATTTATGTATGTATGTATGTATGTATGTATGTATGTATGTATTTATTTATTTATTATTTTACCTAAGGAAGTGTAAATGTCTTAATACCATTTGTTAAAAATGTTATCCTTCCTCTATTGAATTATTTTTTTCACTTTTCTTAAACCATCACTTGGGTACATTTCTATGACTCTTATTTCTGTGTTCTCTCTTCTGTTCTATTGATCCCTATCTATCCCTCATCAATACCATATAGTCTTAAATACTGTAGCTATATAATATATTTGAAAATTAGGTAGATTCCTTCCTTTGTTATTACTTCTCAACATTGTTTTAGCTATCCTAGTTCATTTTTCTTCCTACATATTTAGAAAATCTTGTCTACATTCACAAATAATATTTCTGGGATTTTGGCAGAAATTTTGTGAAATGTGTTTGTGCCAATTTGTGAAAAATTAACATCTTTATTTTGTTGAATTTCCAATCTTTAAAATACAGTGTGTCTTTCCATTTATTTAGATCATCTTTGATTTATTTCATCAACATTTTATAGTTTTTAGCAGACAAGTCCTGTACACGTTTTGTTAGATTTACACTCATTTCTCTCTCTCTCTCTCTTTTAAGATGTTATAGATGGAATTGTATTTTGATTTTGGTGTTTCCATTTCATTGCTGGCATGTAGATACATAACTTATTTTTATGTTGATCTTGTATCCTGCAAAATTGCTAAACTCAGTTATTGGTTCCAGAACTGTTTTCTCTGAGGTTTCTTAGAAATTTCTACAAAGACAATCATGTCATATGCAAATAAGTCCTTTCAAAAAGAAGTAATCCATATAGCTTTTATTTACTTTTAAAACTTGCCTTGTTACATATCTTCCATTACTGTGTTGTATAAGATTAGTGAAAGTATACATCTTTGTAGTATCCCTAGTCTTAAGGGGAAAGAAACTAGTCTTTCTTCTTTAACATTTGGTAGTATTCTCCAGTGAAAGGCTCAGTATAAATACATAGAGTTGGATAAACAGAGTGATGTAAAGGAAAGGGTGCAAGGAGACATAAATTACATATACATTGGTCTCTTGAGAGAAAGACTAGAAGAAGTTGGACAACAGCAAGTGGTGTAAATTCACTCCCACAAAGATGAAGGGATTGATTTCCTCCTGAAACCTGGACATATTATCTGCTTTAAAGATTACTTGAGGGCACTTTGAAGAGTCTTATGTTGGTAACTTTCTATCTAGGGTTCATTATAAGTGGTTTTACTCTTTCTATCTTGAATCAAATCAAAGAGATGATCCAGAATAGAAGTACACTCCCGAAAGTTTGAGAGGTCCAAATATTGGTTTTCCCTCACTCAATTCAATAAGGGACTTCTGAAAGTATACTTATTAGAGTACCATCAATCATCACACAGAAGTTTAAAAGTCATGAAAGGAATGCGTAATTAAATCATTGTTAGTTTAATGTAATCAGTTCAATTGTGTTGAGATGCCTTTTACTTGAATAACTGATATTTATAGTGCCTTAAGAAAAAATGTTGAATTTAAAGATAATCCTCTAAAATAAATGTTTTGTGTAAACCAGGATATGTCAACTTTGGCACTGCTGACATTTTGGGTAGATAATTTTGCTCGGTGTACAGTCTGTCCTGCCCTTTGTAGAACGTTTACCAGAATCCCTGGCCTGTGGTCATTAAATTCCAATAGTACCCCTCCAGCTGTGGCAATGAAAAGTGTCTCTAGACATTAACAAATGTTCCTGGGGTGTGGGGGCAAAAAGTCCCTGCCTGAGAATAACTATTGTAGACAAAGGATGGAATTCTCGACAGCAAAATTACCAGAATACCTTAAATATATACTGCAGAAAATTGCCCGATATGGTTAAAAGGACAAAGTTCTATTGATCTAAGGGCTAGCCTCAGTGTTCTGTAGGAACTCAGCATGCACAATTTTTGATTGGAAAACCATCCTAGGAAGTGGATCTCAACTCTGGACTCATAATTAGAATAGTCTGTGGGACTGTTAAAAACAAACAAACAAACAAACGAACTGATACTTAGGCTATAATCTACAACAATTATATCAGAAATTTTAGTGGTAGATCCAAACATTTTTATTTTGGAAATATCCCCCAAGAGATTCTAATATATAGCAATCTATTATGCACAGAAATTATTGTCCTTGAAAGTCCCCCAGAATCAAGCCCAGGAAAACGTACAGCGGTTTACCACACCTGGATTTCTGCTTGATTTTTCACCTGGCCATAAAAATTGTATCTTATACAGAAGGTGCTAAGAAAACATGCCTTAAGGCACTACTACAGTGGTTTCCAGCACTAGGAATCTGTATTCCAACAGGATGATCATGAAAACAAATTGGATAAAGGAAATTTACAGATTAACTAAGGTATTCTTTGATGAACTGGGAGTTAAAATTTTAATATAATCCCATGTGGGTCCAGGCATTGTACCAGTTACCTGGAAAGCTAGATAATATCCATATATTTGGAGCAAATTTCAGTTAATTGTTGGTATACAGTGCCACACTAACTGTCCTGGATCAAACCCCAGGCTTGATTCATTGTCCATCTGTATCTAGCTTACAGATCAATTCCACCACATGCTTTGAATCAGTTATGATCATAGGAGGACTTAAAACACTTAAGAGAATATATAAACTTTAGTCCAATATACAAAGAACTTAAAATCTGTCAAAAATGTTGAGACTATGGATGTTCTGGGCCAGTTTTCTCAGAAGTAAAGTTTTCCTCATGATTTTTGTTTCAGTGATTTATTTATTAGGGGCCACTCTCAAGAGACAAAGCGTGAGGAAGCCCAACCTGGCAGAGGAACAAAACTAAGCAAGAATGTGCTCTCAGCAGGAGACTAAGTTTAGTCTTACCCTACAAGGAACACTCTAGAGACCAAATTACAGAGCAGAGATATGCCCACCTTGAGGTAAGGAGACCAACATTTGGACTCCCTGCCAGTCAATCATTGGCTGATTTGGGGAGGGGTTGGGGAAGAAGTCTCCTGAGATTCCATATGGCTGAGTGCAGTTCTCTGGAGAAGTATCTGATTTGTTGTTAGCAAACATGCACAGAGGTAGGGGACCAGTGCACCACTGGTAAAGGGGATATTTGCAGACCACCAACAGCACTCACTACAGTGTACACCACAATTATTTCTTTTGATATTTTCAGATGCAGTATCCGATTTTTAAAATATATTTATTATTATTTTTTTAGTATCCTATTTTAAAAATAATTGAACCCGATAATATGAACTGGGTAATATAATGTTAGGATATCTGTATTTTCCACCCTTAACAAATTGTAATCAAAACTTCCCTGTAATTTTCAGGAAGGCATTTGAGGTATAACCAATCAATATTGGTAGTATACAGCACACCAAGATCACCTACTTTCAAAATAAAATTTAAACTTTTATTTGATTAGTCCTACTTTTTTTACTGAGAAACAGAAATTCAAAAAAAATATTTCATTGTATGAAATTTATGTATTCATCTATTCAACAAATATTTATTGCATACCCTCTACATACTTTCTAATGTTAAATAATTTGGAGATACAGAAATGCAGAAAATAGATAATTTCTGGGAAGAGTTCTCATGGAGCTACCATTCTAATTGAGAGAAAAGGGAGTAAAGAAATAAAAAGATAATAGTTTAGGTGATAAGTGTTATAGGGAAAAATAAAGTAGGTAGGGTATGGATACTGATGGAGATGGGAGTGAATAGATGCTGTTTAGATCGGATGTTAGATTTCTGAAAAGCTGACAAGTAAGCAGAGAGCTGAATGAAGTGACGGAGCAAATACTGCAGATACAAAATTTCCTAGCCTGAAAGTGTTCTGTTAAAAACAAATAACACAAAATGCTTTAATAAATTCAGTGCTGGTTTTCCATTAGGGAAGGTTAAGGCACGGACAACTATTTTAGTAAGCATCAGTAGTCACCGATCACTGCCAGTCACGAGTGACAGGATGTCTCTGAGCTGTACCAAATGAGTGAGGACATCAGCACAGATTGGGGTTTTGATTTGAAAAACAAACATGTTTATGAATCTATTGTAAGAATCCACCGGCAATATGAGGTAGAGAATTAACTTCTTAGAAATCTAATGCATGCTTAATATGATAAATCCCCTCTATTTCATTATAAATTTATAGGGATAATTTTATTATAATTTAATGCTTATGAAACTTAAACTTTTTTCTCAAAGACCCAGGAGCATATAAAGGACTATTCTAACATGCCTCACTTAGAAGGACATTTTAAGTTTGACCATAGGAAAGCAGAAAACAACGTAAGTACATTTTACGATTATCAGAACAGATGAAGGATGAAGTCAAATGAAATTGTTCATAGTATCTCATAAAATTAATAACATTTTGGATTAAATTGTGAGCAGTGAACTGAATATCAATTTAATTTATTAGGTATGTAGGAACTAAATTTCAGTAATTTACAGCACTTTTCCACCTATTAACTGTTAAAGCTCTTAGAGCATCCTGATGGAAAAAGAGATTTTGAACCTATTAATTCACATCCTCAGTATGAATAGCTTCAACTATTTAGAGCAGCTTTTGGAACTCAGTCACCTCTTAAGGAAAACTAGTTTTTTATGTAAAAATTAGAATGATTTTTATTCCCTTAACCATGATACATCTGCTAAAGTCAGATCTAAAAATGTGCCACATGCAACAAAGTAAATCGCATATGGAATTATTGAAGGATTTTTAGAAACTAGCTATTTACCAAAGACCATAGTGTTTTATTTCAAGAATAATATTAGGACAACCTAATTATTAATGCAAACCAAAGCCAAGTTCCTACTACATTTTCTTTTGTCAAAATTTAAGATTCTTTGTATGCTTACTGTTAGATTTCTTAATGAAATACTATCATCTTTGTGAGTCAAGTTTTTAGAGCATTATGAACAGATTATTTAATCAGAATTGAAGCAAGTAAGCTCCTCTTAGTCCTATTACCAATGACACTACGAGCTCTGACAATTAAGTATGCGATCTTAATTCATTATGAATTTGTACGAATGGGACAGTTAACCAAGTTTACTATTTGGAAGTGCTGAAAAGGCTGCGTGAAAAAGTTAGACGACCTGATCTTTTCGGCAACAATTCATGGCTCTTGCTTCACCACATGCACCAGCTCACACAGCACTGTCTGTGAGGGAGTTTTTAGCCAGTAAACAAATAGCTGTATTGGAACACCCTCCCTACTCACCTGATCTGGCCCACAATGACTTCTTTCTTTACCCAAAGAAAAGGAAAATATTGAAAAAAGACATTTTGATGACATTCAGGACATCAAGGGTACTATGACGACAGTTCTGATGGCCATTCCAGATAAAGAGTTCCAAAATAGCTTTGAAGGGTGGACTAGGCACTGGTGTCAGTGCATAGCTTCCCAAGGGGAGTACTTCGAAGGTGACCATGGTAACATTCAGCAATGAGGTAGGTAGCACTTTTTCTAGGGTGAGTTCGCGAACTGAATTGTTACATCTTCATATATTGCTTCACAGGTCTAAATGGACTCTTTGAATTGTTACTTATGCACCAGAAATTATGTGCTGTTGAAATAGTTATCTTAGATTTGAAAGAGCCTAGATTATGTGTGCTGCTGATGATAGTGTGCTTCTCTTCAGGTTTTACTTCAGTCATAGCTGTGTTTTAACAAGTTAAAGAGAGATTATGATACATGAATTATGTTCCAAATCTAAAAGATTCCTCTAGGCTTGAGCAAACCTCACTTACTCAAATGTATATTAAACCAATGATGCCGGAATAGCTATTTCCACATGCAATGTTAATTATGTCTGCTATTGAGGAAGATTTTAAAATTACTGGAATGCATAACTTTAGAACATTGGTAAGAAACTCCATCTCATGTTCACATCCTCAAATGAAATATATGTATCTTTGAATGAAAACCCTCTCTGAGTAGAACTATTACCAATGAGAATTCTATTCTACTTCTTATTAGAAGCATGAATCTGCCCAACAACAGGTATTTTTAAAACAATCTTAATGTCAATTTTTGACACTACAAATAAGCATTTAAAAGATGTACTTATATATTTAAACGTTTTGAAAACAATTAACGATTAGTAGATTACTAATTCTAGGTATGTATTTTCTAATTTTCTCAAACTCTTCGTATTTCTTAAATAAGATATTCATTATATAACAGGAATCAAAATCTATGATATCTATGTGTTTGGTAAGTATATAGCATAGTATATAGCATTTGTATATCAATTAATGAGATTCCTAGAAATGGATTAAAAAATATAATTAAATGTACAGACACAATAAGAATATTTCTTGTCACTAAAGCATAGTGAGTGGCTTTTTTTCTCCTGAGTGATAAAAATGGGAAGCATTGTGACTGACAATTAAAAGATGTGAAAGTTTTAGAAATTTGTGAGCAATTTATAAGGGATGAAGGATATGACTCTATAGGTTTCATTAAGTTGTATAGATTCAATATGAATCTATTCAATAGTCAAAAGTCTAAGTACTCAACTGTGTCAGGTGATACATTTTTTTATGGGAAGAAAATCCAACTTCACTTAAGCAAAGACATTTAGTAAGATATCTTTATTATTGTGCTTATTAATTATTGATTATTATATATGACAACTCCTTGTTATGTGATATATGGTTATATATCATATAGTAATATATAATATGAATTATTATGTTATAACTTATAACATTATATTATAATAAGTTATTATTACATTATTATAACTCATATAAAATATATAACTTATAAGTTAATATAATATTATACATAATATTTACTGTTTTTTATATTATAATTTATATTTCTATGATAATTTGTTATATAATGTGTTAATTAAATTATTATTTATATAATGTATTTATGATCATTTATAGCATAGTTAAATAATATATTATGCTATAATTATTTATATGTAAAGTATATTATAACTTAATATAACTTTTTGTATTATGACAACTTACTAGTGTTATATAACCTCAGGAAAGTTTAGTTTAGCTTCTAAATTGAGAGTCAAATGGGACTGACTTGAGCAGCAAATAGAAGGATAAGTGTTTTTGCAGAACGGAAAATTATGCGTCTAATATTCTGAGGATTCCATATTTTTCAATGTTTCCAAAAGATGTTATACAACACTTGAATATCTTCAGAAAGTCTAAGTGAACTACATTAAACCTTTGGCTAGTAAACTTTTAGTTGGGAAAAATATAAAGTAATGAAATCACAAACATGACCAGGAAGTAGTCCGTTCAAGTTGATCACTTTGTCTACATTTTTGAATAGTATACTTTAAAGATATTTGTATGTTAGCATGAATATTGAGAAATCAGTATGTATAGAACAGAAAAACCAAAAGTTACAAAGTAGAATCATTTTTATGTAATAATTTTGCTCACTAACTATAGACTTGAATCCTTCTCCCCAGCCTCTCTCACCTTGATTTTCAAACCCTGGTATAACTCTGATTGGAATTTTTTGGCCTGAAAATAGAGTTGATGAGCAAAAATAACAAACTTTAAGAGCATGAAGAGTCTACCATTTTTAACATACTTATTCATTAGTGTTACTGTTATAAATAAAGAAATTAAAAGAAAAAAAAAACTGAAAACACAGAGGACCATCCAAATAACAGGAAAATGTTACTTGTTCAATATTAGCTCAGGATTTGGCATTTCTTCTTTCATACTCAGTTATATCTCTTTTCTCCTTCCCAATACTTCTGTCTCTTTCCTCCTTCCCTATACTTTAATGTTGAACTTCTACTTCTTAATACTCTATACCCCTCTCCAAAAATGAACAAATATGACCTTTCAGACAAGTACACACTTTATCCTGATTGAAGATTTGGCTTCCAATTCTGATATGGTATCTCACACTGGTGAACTGAATTGGGCCATCTGTTGGCATGAATGATGTTTGTGATCGATCCTCTTGCCTAAGGCCCAAACTAAGAGTAAGCAAAAGTATCACCATGTATTACTTTCCCTACAATTGTGTTTTCCAAAATATGATCCACAGGTCATAGGCATCAGAATCATTAGGGATGCATCTAAACATATGCACACTCCATCTCTTTTACTCCCATCCCATAGACACCTATTGAATCAGAATCTCTGGAGGTGGTCTCTGGGAATCTGTTACTTCAACAATCTATTGAGGTGAATAGTCAACCTGAAGGTTGTTGGTAGCTCTGCCCCAAGAACCCCTGACTGTGGTGCTTAAGGTCTTATACCTTAGGCATGAAGATACCCAAAAATATTTATTGAAGGGAAACACAAGTATTTGTCCACACCATGTGCAGTTAAATTCACTGAGTTTCCACCTAGTATGGCTGGTTAGCTCAGTTGGTTAGAGCATGGTACTAATAACAATAAGGTTGCTGGTTCAATCCCCGCATGGGCCACTGTGAGCTGCACCCTCCTTAAACAAACAAACAAACAAACAAACAAAAACAACAACAACAAAAAACACCTAGTGTTTTCTGATGTCTTCATTCTCAGTGTAAATGGAAGAAATGAGTATCAGGTAGAGATTCACCTCTAACATTCAGGAAGATTTACATGACCTGTGTCTAAATACTTAAAAGTGATAAATGAAGCTAACCATTTGTCAAATAAAATATGTTTCACATCCTTCTTTGGTAAATATTTCTTTATAATGTCCTGGGAAGCCAGGTCCAATATGGAATTTTCAGATTCCTTGAAGTTCTGCGTTGGTACTTGGTGACACAGGCAGAGTTAGCTCCAGGTCCTCAGCCTCTCACCCATAGACAGCCCCCTGCTGCCCCCCACCCCACACACACACACAATTATCTCAGTCTGCCCAGGCCAAGACTTTGAAGGGCCATTCACATAGAAGCGAACACCACATCCTGCAAGTATAGGTGCCATCGTCCTTAATCACACAAAAGGTTACTCCTTGGCCCTGGCCGGTCTTCAAGCTTCATAATTGTCCCTTCAGAAGAGGCCCTTGCAGCTCTGAGAAGTGAGCTAGGGACTACTTTATTTGGGTATGGAATCTCCAGTGTGCTCTCAGAGGGAGTGCCACAGGTTCTTGGAAGTAAGCCCCTTGGCCTGTGGACTTCTTACTCTGTGAGAAGGGGTGTGGCTAGAAGAAGGCCAAACCAAGGCTTCATAAAGCACAGGGACCACCGCAAAGACTCATGGAGCTATCTTATGTGTACAATACTTAGAATTTAAATATTATCTAGTCTAAGTTTCTGAGTGATTAATTAATTTATTCTCCAAGTATTTATTGAGCTATATAACAAGCATTAGTCTGGACATTTGGGATACATGAGTGAATAAAATACACTAAGCCTTTGCTCTTATGGAGCTTATATACTAATGGATTCTTGAATCCCTTCTGTAACATACCTAAAACCTGTTGTCTGAAGTCAGCTTGAACATATTAATTGATGGACAATTCAGTTTCAGTCATTGTTGGCGACAGTTTTTATCTGACTTTTTTAAATTGGATATATGGACACCTCTCAAAGACAGTAAAAATCCCTGTTGGGAAAACCTTTGCAATTAATTTATTGTACAGGGAAGAATGCACTCTTTCACAGTTTTTAAAACCACATTTTTAAAGCCAGGAAAAATAAAGAAAAATAAATGTTATAATTGTAGTATGAACCACTTCTTGACTGTGATTCTGACATCCCAATTCATTTATATTTGGAACTTGTTTTTAATAAAAAGACAAACAAGATGTTTACAATTTATACATTTATGTAATTTTTTAAAGTTTGTAAATTTAAAAGCTAGTGAATTTCTGCAATTTTTGAACTGAAAATATTTTAATTGCTGTTTAAAATATGCAAAGCCATGAGTTATCCATGCAAAGAATGAGTACAATACCCAATTTCATGTGAGAAATTGAGGTTTAGACATTTTAAATATGGTTAATAGTACTCCTGGGTTGATTGATTTCTCTTCAAAAATACCACCAGGAAAAGATGTTACTCCAGAAAAGCTAAGCTAGTTAGACTTAGTGCAATTAATGCACCCCCTTTGGCAGTCTTTCAGCAGTCAGATCTCTGTGGAAGATATTTATCATGTTTAGGGCCTTGGCTGAATACTTTTAAGGGTTTTAGGACCTGGGCTGGGTGACCTCAGGTGGGTCTTGCAAGGTAGAACGCTGTTTGGATTGGCAGATTGTGACACAGTAACTTTGGATTGGCAGGTGTAGCAACGAGAGGATCTTCAAGTGCTTTCTCATGAGTAAGTTATGTTAGCAATTCACTGTCCTATTGTGGGGGTTCAAAACAAGTCACCCCAAGATGTGCCTCTGTGGTATGCATTTTATTAAGGCAACTTAAGCCTTGGCTCAAGAGAAACTTCTGCCCGTCCCTTAACTACCCAGAAAATTTTAAATTAGGGGCTTTGCCCACAATAAGAGATTACCACGATAACTTCTTTTGAACTATCTATAGGGCAGAGGCAAACTTCTGTTTACTAAACATCTGATCTTCTTATCATCCTGTAATGACCCTTTGAAGCCCCCAAGGCACCTTACCTCACCCTTAGCTCAGGATGTCTTATATGCCCTTTCTTCCTTTCTATCTCTGAACCTCTCATGCATGTGGGGTCTCTGACTGTCTTGTGGATATGGGGTTCCCATACATATGTATGTATTAAATTTGGTTATTTTTCTTTTGCTAGTCTTTCTCTTGTCAAATTGATTATTAGACTAGCCAAAAGAACCTTGAGAGTACAGGAAGGTTTCTTCCTCTCCCACAATATCTTCCAGGAACCAGTATTTCTTGGAGAAAGTAGTTACAATATTTTTACCTGATCCTTGTGTTGCTTAGATTATTTAGCAGGAAACCAGGCATATACCTTGTTCAAAATAGATTAGCAATGGGAACAGGAAAGTGTGGTGATTTCAGTTCTCAGCTGAACCCTATTTTTTTCTTTCTAATGAGTCACTGTTGGAGGGACTGTTGCAAGTTAGTCAGCTAGGTGTACTTCATTTAATAAGAAAGGAAACAACAGCCGAATCCTCTTATAATTTATATGAAAACATGATACCTGTACAATCAAGTAATCTCATTTTGCATTTCTACCAGCCATACTGATATTTCATGTTTCTACACATTGATTAAAAAAAAAAAAACAAAAAAAAAAACATTTTTTTTTTTTTCTTGAATGGCTTGACCTCTAGGAACACCTATCTATAAGTGAAAGAATAACAAACTCAATGATACAGAGGATAATCTTGAGAAATTGGGATTTGTGATTGACTTTGGTTTTCCCTGGTTAAAAACAAAATTCCATGGAGTAAATTTGAAGATCCAGTTAGCTTTATTAAGCAATTCAAGAGCAGGGCAGCATCCCATATAATAAATAGAGAGATACTCAGAGGAGCTGGGCAAAATGAAAGGTTTATATAGTGAGATGGAGGGTGGGGCAAGGAATTTACTAGCAAAAGAAAAGAGAAGATTTTTTTCAGGCCAGGACATCATCTTTTGGGGATGTGTGTGTGTGTGTGTGTGTGTGTGTGTGTGTGTGTGTGTATATGCACTCATAGGGAGGGGGGCAGGGTTTGCAGAGGTCTTATGCAGATTACTTCAATAGTGTTAATCAGGAAATTTTAGGTTGACCTCTTAATGGTCACATTCCTAGGAGAGGCTGAAACTGCAATTAAGTCTTGGGCTGCTGCCCTTGGGAAAATGACTCCATTTTGGGCCTGTTAATTTTTTTCCCTAATATCTCTTTTGACCAGGTTTGATCCTGCCATAAGAATAACTTCCTGTAAATAAGGAAAATAAAGAATTCAAGTTTCTTTCCATAGACTCTCAGCTTTTAAAAAAATTACCCAGATGCTGCCCTTGAGCTGATATTGATGCACCAAGAACACCCTTTCCTTTCCTTTCCTTTCCTTGACTTTAAACAGAATTAGCATTAGGTACACAAAGCCGGTCCAAGAACTGGATCAAGTCTGGCTGCTATCCAACTCTTGTCCAAGCAGATTCACCTCGGAGTCAAACCCTTGAGTTACTCTAGGTAAGCAAGTTAATATTAGGCTGCCCTGTAAGAACTTTAAAACCAAATATTTAGGACATTGAAGCTGATATTAATCTGTTAAAAGTGATAAAACTTTTGGCTTGGTCTTATTTTATCACTATTTTGCGGTCTACAATCTTAGTTGTATTTTTTTCTTTTTTGCTTATTTTTATTAGTGTTGCTGATTTTTTAGGTTTTGCTTCTGAATCCTTTAACAACAAATGGCTTTTTTATTGTTTAAGAAATTTCTGATTTAGTTTTCATCTGTTCTAATGGTGATATTAAGAGAGTATTGCTATCCATTTGCAAAATGGGACTATAAGTGTGTCGTGATGCAATGCAATAAGAGTTACAGTAGGAGTCAGGCAAGTTGAGTTCTTGTCTTGTCAATCAAAAGAACCAAGTGTATAAACTTAGGAAAGCTCTGTGGGCCTAAAGTTTTTTTGTTGGAACAAATGAGGGTATTGGGCTAGTTTAATGCAGGGAAGGGGCATGAGGATTATTTTTGCAGACGGAGGAACTAAGAGGTTGGATTCCAAGCCTGCTGCCTACAAACTCAGTCAGACATTAATCAATGGCACAGAGCAAACTCTTCGGAAGACTAGATTCCATTAGGACCATCACTGTAGTTAAGCCCATGGCAAATTAAACAGTGGTTATGCTTTATAAGAGCTAAAAACCAACTTGCTCCTATTGTTCTTGCATCTTACTGAAGTTAAAGATAAATTTACTATTCTTCTTCTATCTTCCTTTCCCCCCATACCGATGAGTTTTTCATGGAAGCAGAAAACACATATAAACCCTAACCTGTGGAATGGAGAGAGTCTCTCTTCCACTAGCAATTAGAGACTGCCACTCTGTCTATGGGGTGTGTCGCCTTTGATTTCTTACTTTCTCTTTGCTAAATAAATTTACTTTTACTTAAAACTCTGATTGGCTCACGTTTGAATTCTTTCCTATGTAAATGAAGGCAAGAACCCTCTTTTCCTGTGACAAATTGACTAATAACAGGTTCCCATGTCTCTAAATGTTTAATTTAGCTTTTAAAAATAAAATATTAATAGCAATTTAGGTCACATGTGAAAAAGGATGTTAGGAAAATAAGTCAAAACATGATACTTTTAGTGTATAAAATATGAAAGAGAAACCAAAGGTCAAATTAAAATTTTAAAATAAAATTTAAAGAAAACAACTAACAGAGATCTAAAACATTAAAGGAACACTTGAAGAAAAAGCTTTAGTTTGTAAAATGAATTTAATCTGAGCAAATTTAACCTACAGAAAAATGCGATGTTCCTAAATAGAAATCTGGAGTTTTTTTTCTTTCTTTTTTCTTGTCCTTCTGCTGACACTATTGAACTTTGCCTGTGCCCCATGCTCTGGAAAAGTGATGGTTAAAAAATCCCTCTAAGCTTTTGTTATCCAAAATCCCTCTTTTCATTTTATGGGAAATAGCTTAAAGAACCACTCTTCCCTATATGAATTAGATAAGACCCACTGCCCACCTCTTCTCAAGATTCACAGTTGACTCACTGTGATAGGTATAGAGACCTTTCTATTTTGCCTGAAACTGCTGACAAAGCTAGACATAGAATGTCCATCTTTCCGTTCCTTGTCTCATGAATGATTAGCTTAGATTAGAGCTGTTTGTCTTCATGGAAATTAACTAGACACTTGATGAACATTTGCACTTCAATTCACTGACTGAGAGAAGTCTCACTTTCCTGGTTGGCAGGGGATCCCACTGTGAATCACCCAACTTGAACGTGTCTGTTCCTCCCTGTAAAAGTCTAAGGCAAAACTGCACTGCTCAGACACTGATGTTTGGATCTCCTCATTACAATTGTCTGAATAAAATCAATCTCTTTACTTGTCTGGTTTTTGTCTTTGTCCTTGCCTTCCATTCTTCTTTCTTTTTCCTTCTATTTCTCTTCGTACCATCTCTTTAATTTTTATTGGATATCCACAGGGTTTCTGAGATTTTATTCAAGATGAAGCTTGAAACATAGAGAAGACACTTCCCTTGCCTTGCTAAACAGTAAGAATTATGAGTAGCAGATGGGCACATGTCTACTAAAATGAGAAAACAAAAGATTAATTGCATACTAAAAAGATAATGCTTCTGAGCTGAATAGCATTTTAAGGACCACATAGTACTCAGTTATGATAAAAGAGTTTAATTTGGATTCATCATTAGGAAAGCTTGGATTTGAGATTCCTGATTATAAGTTTCTCAGAAAAACTGAGTTTCAACATTATCAACTAAAATAAAAAGTATGGATGTGAGTGTGTGTGTGTGTGTGTGTGTGTGTGTGTGTGTGTGTGGTGTATGTGTTTGATACATATTTATTTCTGACTATAAGGTCCTCAGGTTAAAAAGGCCCAAATAATGCAACTGAATTAAAAGTGGGTATATATATATATATATATATATATATATATATATACACACACAAACACACATACATATATACCTATACATACATAGGTATATACGTATGTGCATATATATATATATATATATATATATATATATATATGGTTTTAATTAAGTTGCATTATTTGGGCCTTTTTAACCTGAGGACCTTATAGTTAGAAATAAATATATATCAAAATATGTATACATACATATATATGTGTGTGTGTTTATGTGTATAAATTTTAATTTGGTTCCACTGAATTTGAAATATATAATTCCTTTCTCACTCTATATGTGTGTGTGTTTGTGTTTGTAATACACACAATTATATATAAAGAATATGACTCCTTTATCAATTTGAGGGGCAATTCAATGTATTAAAATTTTTAAGATAGTTTCAGTTTTAATGAAGTTCCTCTAGAATTATTATATTTTATATTCCTTTAATCTATAAAAGTAACCCATTAAAAAAAGAAATGCTGATTCAAACTTTTACTAGAGTTCTGGTTTTTATAAATTTAACTCTCAAGGTGCTACAGTTCTGCAGAATGTTTAACTCTAAAAGACTTACAGACAGAAAAATCCCAAAATATTTCTTTTGAATTGGTACTAGAGAGGAATAAACATTTCTACACTTCTCATATTATGAAGGAATTCCTCTCCTCCTTGTGTGGAACATTACTCTAAGTGACAAGGTTCATGACACTCCACACAGCATGCTTTCTTGGATCAACACCAGATCTTCAATCCCAACACATCTCTGAGTGCATTTTTGATGAATAAATTACCAAACTAATGAGACGCGCTAAGAGGTTAAGGATTGATCAAGTACTTAATCTTTTTAATGAAGGACACAGCATGAAACACATTCCTCCAAACAGATACAATAAACAATCTTCTAAAAGCTAATTAGAATAAAAATACAAAGAAAGGTGCAAAGTCTCAGAATTTGTCTACCAATTAATAACAGCATTTTCTGCAACAATGGAAAAGCTTTAAGTCATCAACCTTATTTATATTTGAATCAGGTGGGTCCCAGAAGTTTACAAGAATAAAATAATGGTATTTAAATATTGAATTTTAATAGGAGGTTGGACAATTAAGTTCACGAACTCATCCTAGAAAAAGTGGTACATACCTCATTGCTGAATATCACTGCAGTCACCTTCAAATTATTCTCCTTGGAAAGCTATGCACTGCACCAGTGCCTAGTTCACCCTTCAAAGCAACTTTGGAACTCTTTTTCTGGAATGGCCATCAGAGCTGTCGTGCTATTTCCCTTGATGTTTTGAATGCCTTCCTTTCAATATTTCTTTGATCTTCAGGTAAAGAAAGAAGTCATTGGGTGTCAAGTCAGATGAGTAGGGAGGGTGTCCCAATGCAGTTATTTGTTTACCAGCTAAAAGCTCCCTCAGACAGTGCCATGTGAGCTGGTGCATTGTAGTGATGCAAGAGCCATGAATTGTTGGTGAAAAGTTCAAGTCGTCTAACTTTTTCACTCAGCCTTTTCAGCACTTCCAAATAGTAAACTTGGTTAACTGTTTGTCTGGTTGGTACAAATTTGTAATATCAAAAAATAATCCCTCTGTTAGCAACATTGTTGCAACAAGTTCATGAACTTGATTGGCAGACCTCATATGTCTTGATGTGTTCTGGGTCCAAGAAAATTACTTCAAAATATGGTTTTGGAGCTTTTAGAGAACTTGTTGGGCTTTGAGAAGATTAGCAAATATTTTGGAAATCATCTAAGCACACAATTACTTTGAGTATCTGTGAAGTATCTGTGACCTGGATTTAGCCTTTCGGGTGTCAATTTTTTTGGTATAATTTAGGATTTAATCAAGTTTTTGAGTCCTTGTTTACTTTAGTTTGGTTATTAAAATAAATTACATAATTTTAGGGAGAGGTTTCGTGAAAAGTGTCAGTAACAAATCAATTTAAAAAAAAAAAAACAAACTTTGATTTTAGAAAATGATAACAGCAAGGAATCAGATGGCACATTGAAACCAAGCAACCAACTTTGTTTAAAAAATTATGTAGCAAAAAGAGTTGGCACTACAGAGATTGAATCTAAATAAGAGCCTAACATTTAGATTTGTGATGTACTTACTTATATAATGCTTCCCTTTTCAAGTAGTTAAAGTGTAACAGATTAATTATTAGGTATCATTATTGTTGATTAATTATATCATAATACTGTTATATAGTATGCACTGGAGTAATATACTCTTATTTTCTAAATTTCACATCATCTGCTTGAGGTGAATATTTAGAGTATATTGCTAACTGCATCTACTCTAGATATCACCATGGTATTTAACAAATCAGAATTGTGTAATTCAATTTTCCTTCCAAAGGCTCTGAAATCTGGTGTAAATCTGTTTAACAAAGTGCTGTGTCCTAATTGTGGCACCAGGAAACAAGGTTTCACTCCATACTGATAAGAATATGGGAACTATACTATCATAAGGTAACAAAAACAGGGAACTTAAACTCAATTGGACATGTCCAAAGTTGTACTAGATCTCAAATTTTAAACGGCTTTTTTATTAAAAAATCAGATCTCTATCCACTAGACTAGTATCTTCCCAGTAAAACTTAAATCATTGATTAACATAGAATTTCAGTGGTGTGATTCAAAGAATAAAAGGTATAATTGCAATGTGCTCCTGCTATAGTATCTGTTTAATCAGGGGGCCATTGGCTACTCAAAAAACATAGTATCTACTGTTAGAAGAAAGATGGACCTCTTTTATTACAGTTAAAATATAATTAACTAAATATTTTCAATTGTTTAGAAACCATCAACATTTTGCACCATAATAGAGAAGTTTTTGATTTTCATGTAAAATAATCTGTTTCCATGCAAAATAATGTATACTCTTGGACACCAAACCCTACTTATTGAATCACTTTCTCCTGTTTATGACTGTTTGCTGTAGAAGAGTTACATTATAACTGCTAGCCAGTTTATTTCTTTAGAATAATAGAATTCCTGCAATTGCTTTTAGAATAAACTTGTTTTCAAACTGTGCTCTAAAGAGTTCTAGTGATTCTATGAGGACCATGAGGGACTGGTGAACAAACAGGTAGCTGCCCTGCCCCAGTCTGTACTGAGCTGCTAAATCAGACTGTATTCAAAGAGAGAGCTAAAAAGTCAAAACATTTAAATCCCTTGAATTAGAATAACAAGTAGAAAAAAAGTAAAAAAAGGATAAGAAATAACAAGTCTTGGAGAAAATGTGGAGAAAAGGGAATTGTTGTACACTGGTGATGGAAATGTAAATTGGTGCAGCCGCTGTGGAAAACAGTATGAAGTTTTTAAAAAAAATTAAAGACAGAACTACCATATGATCCAGTAACTCCACTTCTGGGTTTTTACTTGAAGATAACAAAAACATTAACTCAAAAAGATGCATGTACCCCCATGTTCATTGAAGCATTATTTACAATAGTCAAGATATGGAAACAACCTAAGTGTCTATCCATTGATGGATGAATGGATAAAGAAATTTGGTATATATACACAAACACTTGGCAGCCATAAAAAAGAAATCAAATCTTTCTATTTGTGACAATGTAGATGGCCCTAAAGGGCATTATGCTAAGTGAAATAAGTTACACAGAGAAAGACAAATACCATATGACCTCATTTATATGTAGAATCTGAAAACAAAAACAGCAAAGCTCATAAATACAGAGAATAGATTGGTGGTTGCCAGAGGGGGAGATTGAGTGTGTGTGGGTGAAAAAGTAAAAAGGTACAAACTTCTAGTTATAAAATAAGTCATGGAGATATAATGTACACCATAGTGACTGTAGTTAATAATACAGTATTCATATTTGAAAGTTGGTAAGAGTAGATCTTTTTAAAGTTCTTATCACAAGAAAAAAATGTTGCAATTATGTAGGATGATGAATATTAACTACGCTTATTATAGTGCTCATTTAGGAATATACAAGTGTCCAAATCTTTATGTGGTATACCTGAAGTTCATATAATGTTATATGTCAATTATACCTCCATTAAAAAAAAAAAGAAAATTCAGTAGATATCTGTTAAGATGAATCACTTGGGGAAAAACAAGGCATGCTATATGTAACACGTTTATTTTAGTATCCAAAAACATTTATCTTTGAAAGCATTTGTGTGTATTGGACAAGGTTAGAAGACATGAGTGAAACAGCTGATTTTGTATTTATCTCATGTCTGCTAACTTTTGAGTGTAAGGCTCCACATATGTGAAAATAAAAAGGTTGGGTCACTCCAATAACTTCTAGTTTTGTAATAAAATTTTTTTAATGAAATTAACACCAATGATCACAAACAAACAAACTGCCTTTGTTTTTTAAGGAATATATTATAGCTCAATTTTCTTATAGTATTAATACATAATTTACCTGACATGATACTTACTATTAGTCAATATGACATCAAATATCTGTATGCAAAATTAAACTTTCAATCATTCAGATATTTATAAATACCCTCATGTTTGTTTCCAGGGATCAGTATTTGTGATTAGGATTATTTCAATCTAAACTACGATATGTTCAAGCCCAGTGAACCATCAATAATATCTTAAATCGTATTAGCTTCTGTAGAAGCCTGAAAGAATTTAGAGAACTCATAAACCTTTCGAAGGTGTCCAATTATCTTTCCCATATTGCTCTACAATTAAAAAACACATTTGGTTCTTCATAGTTTATAATTTAGCTACGTACCAAATTTGCAATTGTCTCTGACAAAGCTCATTGCACACGTTTTATGCAAAACATGGAGTATGTTTTCTTTTCTCAAAATATATCACTCTCCATATTTGATTTGTGAATTTTTATAATTATAAAACTTAGCATTCTTTAGGTCCTATTTTATCTTTTAGGACTTTAGATAATGAAATTTGGCCATAAGTATGCTAAATCATGAAAACTATAAATTTAGTACATTTTCCTTTTAAAGTCCGACAATGCTAGTTTGCCAAAAATTTCCGGAAACATTCAGCTTTTGCTTCTCTCTCTCTCTCTCTCTCTCTCTCGTTCTCTCTTTTTTCTGAAAATGGCACAAATCATATGTATACACTTTGATAAATCTCACAAAGGAAATGCACCCCTACAACCATATCAGAAAATGGAATATTACTAGGACCCTAGAAAACCCTGTCAGCTTCCCCCTACCCCTCATAACTATCTCCCTCTAAGGGTAATATCCATCTTAACATTTAGTATCATGGAAGCCTGCCTGATTTTAAACTATAAAAATAGAAGCAAGCCCTCTGTTGTATCTGGTTTCTCTTGTTCAACTGTTTGTTTTTAATTTGTCCATAAATTTACAATTAAATGTGAATTGTTATTGTAGATATTTTGATAGTCAATAGTCACAAAATAGTAGTTGAATTGTTGAGGGAAAAAGCTTCTTACAAGTGATGTACAAATGTCTGTTCTTCATAATAACATTATCTTCACCTTATGCAGGGTATTCTATGCTAATATAATAAAGCCTAGCTGAAAGTAAATGATGTGTAATCTGAGAATAATCTAACCGCAACCAAATGTAACAAGCCTTCTCTTCCCACAGCTTTGAGTTTCTCTTCCCACAATTCAAACATTATCTTAGAGACTCCTCAGGACATAGTTCCTCTCTTAGAGTGAATAATAAGACATACTGCATATTGGGGCAAACAATAAAATAATTTCATACAGGTGACTGTTGAATTGTAAGAGAAAGTTAATCAAATAGACTGTGTCATACGGTAATTCCAGGTAAGCATTTACACATTCTCCTCCTTTTCTACCTTGCATTTGAATGTATACCAATTTCATTTCCACTGCTTGACTGTGACTACATTCTTTAAATGGGAAGGCATCTGTGTCTGATTTATTTTTTTTTACTCTCTCAAACCTAGAGTAACTTCGTAAACCAAAGTTAAGTGCTTGCTAAATGTTTGTGGTCTAAATGAATAAAATGCAAACATTTCCATTTTTCCAAATCATGCAATAGTAGTCAGAATTTCTGTTTTTGCATTTAATTTATTAAATTATACCTAATATTGATTTTTGTCTTGATTACATTAAAAACCATTATTTCTGAGGTGTGGGACTATTTTTTGTTCTGTGTACTATAAGTACCTGTGTTATTCCCTTTAGAATAAATAAACATTTTTGAAATATTCTTGAATTTTCAAATAATACCACCAAAGAACATTTCCAAAGCCCATGAATGTTTCTCCTTTGCCAATGGGGTAAAAAAATGTATATATATATGAGGAAATGGTAATTCTACCTTAATCTCTGAATCAAAATATAATCATAGCCCACAATTACTGAATTCTAATGGGTTGATAGGTACTACTCTATAATGCATCAATGGCTGGCAACCTTTGCCATGGAAACAATCACACAACAGGCCACTGGGCTAGAAAACTGTTTTAAAAAAAGAAAAACAAGATAATCAATTGGCTAAGTAATTCCACCTCATGAGAGAAAATGATGAGACATATTAAATTCAATCTTCAGGTATCATATTGCTAATTCTCCGAAAGTCAATATAACAAACTAAATACATTTTCTAAGTTTTCTTTTTCTTCCTTTCTTCTTTTTTTTCTTTCTTTTCTTTTTTTGTTTGTTTGTTTGTTTGTTTGTTTGTTTGGTGTACTTCAGTCTATAAAATAAAAATAAGTTGGAGGAGAAAATAGAAGGAGTTATCTTTCTGTTTCTTCCTGTCACAGTTGGTTTGAAATTGTTCCACGAGGCAGAAAGACATTTCGTCAGTAGAATTGAATCTAAGTGACTCAGGAGTTTTTGTCCTATCAGAAGAATCTTTATTTGAATTTGCAGCCTAGGGTTTTTCTATGCCTGTCAACTTCTTTAGACATATTTAACATATTAAGCATTAGTAATTTAGCAAAGAATACCATGTGCAAATCTTTCCTTTTCTGCTTGGGAAGTTATTATTTAAAATCATCCAGGAAATATGGTAGAGATTAGTCTCCTCATCCAATCTTCCTCCTAAATGGCAGCTATGCTTGAGCTGTGCAGCAAACAGAGGAAGAAGCAAGCAGATGGCTTAATTGTCAAGTCCAACCTATCCATCACGGGTCCATGTGCTATTTTGGCAGTCCAGGAAACATTATTTCTAGGAACAGCATGAACTGCTGCTAAAGCCAGCAGATACACTGTTGCGGTTGCACCCTTGGCCAGTAATATTTAATGCCGCAACTAGAGATAACAAGAATTTTATATCACAGGTAGTGGTAGTAAGTGTTGAATATCACAGGTAATGGTATTAAATACTTAAAACCATATGTATTGATACAGATACCTTTCCTTCTTACTCCATCCTAAAGAAATAGGGAATACCAAGGTAATCCTATGTGCCTCTAAAACAGCTTTCAAAATGTAACACATACTTCTGAGTTTGTTAAACATCACTATAACATTTACACACATGCTTAATTCTATTGGTAATTTTTACTTTTAATTTGAAAGCTTTTACTACCGTCTATTTTTTCCAGGATGATGAAAATTTATAATGCAGGACTATATTTTGTCATAATTTGGTAATGTTTAAAATATTTATGAACAAGACCAGCTCACACAAAATGATGAACGATAATCAGGTTGAAACGAAACTTTTATTTTTGTTAGTAATTGGATTGATAATGAGTAATAGTAAAGAAATATATTGAAAAGAGGAATATTACATCACTCAAAGATTCTATATTTATAGGTTCATGGTGCCTATAAAGAAAGTGAAAGAGAGGGTGGGGGGAGGGAGCTGATATATAATTTCAAAATTCAGCTTTGCAAAGTAATTAATATGAGCACATTTGTTAAAAAAACAAGTAAGGTTTACACATATAATTACTGCTTACAGATATTCAAAACAATTAACATAATAGACAGTCATTTTTTGGCAGACAGGGAGAAAAAAATGTCTGTATTTAGTGTAAAATGGTATACAGACTGTTGTGTCTATTTACTTGGCAAACATCATATTTGCTTTCCTTGAAATAACAACTTCATGTCTAGATGTTCAGATAGTCATCCTACAGAGAAAGGCCATCACGATTAAAAATACAACTAATATAAATACCATGAAAAAGAGAGCCTTTGAAGTTTTAATTTTTTTTTAAATTTTGAAAAACATTCTTCCAATTCCTATTTCTGAAATATTGTCATATCTACTATCTACTTCAATACGATGTAAATATTTGCATCTGTAAATTTCTTTATTTTTAAAAAAGTAGCACATAAAAAGCTTTTGCAGATACAGAGTCTTTTTGTTCCCATAAAACAGTAACTCAGTCCAAAACCTATGACCATTTTACTGAGGGAGAACAAGGAATTGACTTATTTAAGATTCCACACAGGAACTTGAAGTGGAGGATGTATGTGAAAGAAGAGGTGAGTAGCAGTTTTCAACTGAACATTAGGCATCTTTATATGATTAAACCCAAGGTCTATAAGTTCTCTGGGTGATGAGGGTCTAACTCCCTTCACTCTCTGAGTCTGGGAACAAGCTGAGCAGAGCCTGGTCTTCCATTATTCCTCCCAGAAGCAGTCCCTGAAGCAAGGATTCAGGTATAAGTGATTTATTAAGAACATTACTCCAGGAGAAAGCAGGAGAAGCAGAGAGGGCCAAACCACTGTGTGATTTCAGTTGAATCCTGAGGCCTCCAGGAGCTTTGCAGTACAATAACAGCTTGGGATAGTCCAGACTGAGGCAAAGGAAATGAGTTTGTATGTTCTCATCTATTGTTAGGGATCATGGGATGGCTGGGGGCAAAAATTCCTCCAAACTCCTGTCTCTCTAGAAGGATGCCAGTCCTCTGGGAGTGGCAGGTATGAGCTGTCAGCTGCAAAGTGCACTGAAGCTGGGAAGTGGTTGCACAGAGACTGTCCACCATTCCGAGGGGACGCAGAGGGCACCACCAGTGTCAGCTCTGGCACCATCTTGCGTGAGCACAGAAGGTCTGGTTCCCTCTTAGTTATATCTCAGGAATCCCACCCAGCAAGGGTCTGTATTTTCCTGGCTGCTGCTTGTTTTCTGTCCTTTCCCTTAGACTCCTATCATTCTGTCAGTGTGCTCCCCTGACCATCTGGTGACTGCTCCTCCAAGCTGTAACACTGCTTCTCTAGTTAGCTTTGCCCTAAGGGTGAACACAGGCCTTTCTCTTTAACCATAATAACACACAGAGCACAAGGCTGTACAGTGAGTAGACTTAAGCTAGTCTTTAAGATAACATACAATAGAATTACAAAGCAGAAAAGGAAAACGTAATGGTCTCCTAAGTGCCACGCCTCTGTCATTTCTTAGAGCGATCCCCCTCAGCTTTCTCCTTATTCCTCCTCTATGTTCTTGAACTGACCCCTACCCCCAAATAAGATAGGAATTCTCCTCTTACTTGGCACATTTAACAAACTCTATTTAAATCACTAGAAGAAGTTATAAAGAGTTATAATTACCTTTTCAGAGGAAAAGAAACACTGTTATAGCATCTTATTTATTAAATAGAATCCCTCGAGTCCAGTCTCAAGTGTATACCTGTGAGTTACTCTCAGTCTTCATAATTTCTAAAAGAAGGGTGGCTAGGTCCTTGCCTTCCCTCTGCATCACTGAAAATTCACATGGAAGGCTTACTCAAGACAGATTTCAGCTTAGACACTAGAATGCAGAAACTGTTGCTTTTTAAAAAAAAAGCAGCACTGATTTTTTTCCTTCCCTATCTATCCAACACATCTAGTCCACATGTCATTGTAAATCATTTTGTAGAGGAGGAAGTTAAGCCTTAAATATTTAAGTAACTTTTAGAAATCACATGGTTACTACATGGCTGAACTAGGATACTACCTTGGATCATCTGAATTCAAATATACATTTTTTATACCATTTTATAAGAAAGTGGCATGCTTTCTTATAAAATAAAGGTATTACAATGCCAAACTTTGTCTTATGTTCGTGTACCACCTTTTGGGGTTTTAGAGACCAGTTGCCACATAGTGCGGCCTCTCAGAATATTCTGAAAAACTCTCCTCTATTTGGAGACTGTCTGTCATTATGAATCCCACCTTCCTAAGACAGGACCTACACCTGGCTTTTCTGATCTTCCTAATTGATACCTTCGGCACAAGATTACAGTCCATGAACCGGAAGCTCAAATGTGAGACTTTGCTGCAGAAGGAACCAATGTAAAGAAGCAGGCAGTGTCCCACAGGACCCATCTTTAAGAGGGAATGGTGGTAAAGGTGGCTGGCTTTTTGAGGCAGTATTGGTGATTATTGGGCATTAAGTTCCAAGCATCAACTCTGTGAGCAATAGACGCATTTCCAAATAACTAACTTGGGGATAAAATTCAAACTTACACGTGTGGGTGGTTAAAAGGATTACATGAGGTAATGCACAGTGCTTAAAAGTGTGCATGGCACAGAATAAGCCCTTAATATAAATTAGCTTTTATAGAGCTGATGATGATGGTGCTGATGACGTCATTCTTCTGAAATCTTTCAGTTATTCCCCAGATTTTTCAAGGTAGAGGTCAAACACCATAGCACATGCCAGAGGCCTGCATTAACAAGGTTTTGCCTCCTTTATTTCCAAACTCTTCCTTTCTTCACATCAGGTACAGGTATTTGTGTGAGATACATCTACGTACTTCCAGTTTCTAAATATATAATATTTTTTAAAGTCTTGGTGCCTTCATGCATACAATTATCCCCCCCTGAGAATTGCGCTATTCTTGGTTATGAAATTTACTTGTCAAAAAAAACAAACAAACAAACAAAAAGAAATTTACTTGTCTTTCACACAAAAATATCCTAGGACTCTTATGTTGACCCAACTTGAATTGATGTTCCTTCCTTTTTGCTCTCATAGGTGATATCTATTTCTCCATCTCAGCATGTAATACACTATGAAGTCATTTAGACCTACGGATTTTTCTTCCTACTACTTTCCTTAACACTATGGAATATGTTTAATTTGAATGGTCCTGCCTACCCCCTTAATTTCAGACAACGCTATTAAATCAAAACCATGTAACCAGAGACTTTTGGTAGAAAAATAGGGATACACTGAATCAAAATGACTAAATTGATGAGGGCAGAATTCATTCTCTCTCAAAAGTGTAAAAAGAACAACTTATTATTTATTTTTAAATATGTGAAAATCTTCCATGTTTAAACACAACCGCAAAACAAATACACATACATCAACATATCCCCACACAGCCACTGTTCTCTCCTTCCCTTGTGCATGAGTTTTCTATACTCAACATGTCTCCTTGTTCATCTCCTATTACTCCCTAGCACATTTCAATCTGGATTCTCCACCATTTCCATCACATCACCTGACCGTTCTCATCAAAGCCATTGATAATCTCCAGGTCAATAATGCACATTTTCTATTTCTTTACTTGCTAGACTTTTTAACTACATTAAAAACTGTTGAGCGTTCTCTTCCCTTTGTCTCAATGACATACAAATATACTCTTCTGGTATTCCTCTCGCCTCTTTGTACACTCCATTTCAAGTTTAGCCTCTTCCATTGCCTTTAAATCTGAGAATTCTTCATGGCATAATCTGAAACCTATATCTCTTGTTTGATATCTAAAGATATTTCTTCTAAGACTGTGGCATTAATATGCTCTAGGTACTGTTGCCACTCAGAGCCTAGAAAAGTGTCTGAGACACAGTAGGCGGTCAATTTCTGTTTGTCCAAAGTATGATCAAGCAAAGCACCAGAAAGCTAGAGTGAGTACCTTTTTTTATGGTGTACTGGGCCTTAAGATGAATACGAAAGAGCCCAAAAGGCTTTGTACAATAATGAAGGACCACCGAAACAACAGAGGATGCCAAAGAAACGTATACACAATTTAAGAAAGGAAAAAAACTATATTAAAATTGTAATACTCAATATATACCTAACAAAAGATGAATACAAGTCACGTGTATATATATATATTTTTTGGAAACCCTAGTATATTATGTGACAACAATCTCGTATCTGAGCCTATACTTTTTGGTCTTGAAAAATATGTATCTATAGTAGGTATGTTATTTAATAATTCATCCCATCAGGAAGTTCTGCTCATAATTTGAAGCCCATGCTCCACTCTGGGCAGAATCGACAATGCATGCCTGTTCAGCTGAAGCCCTGAGTTCAAATTCAGACCTAAGGAGCAGGAAACAGGAGAGGCTTCCTATTGTTAACAGGAGGTTGAATTTTCCCCCACGGAAGCGGTAGGGTTTGTGGAGCACAGCAACTCATAGAAGGGTATAGCACTTTGTTGAAATGGACAATGTGCAAACCTGTGATGGGAGGATCAGGGGCAAAATGAGTAAAGGCACCTTCTTACCATGTTTTCCCGAAAATAAGACTGGGTCTTACATTAATTTTTACTCCAAAAGACACATTAGGGCATATTTTCAGGGGGTGTCTTATTTTTTCATGTACAACAACTTACATTTATTCAAATACAGTCATGTCATCTTCTGGCACATCGGCATAATATATTAAATGTGTCTGGCTGACGGTCTTAATTGGGGCTTATTTTCGGGGTAGGTCTTATTTTCGAGGAAACACACTATAATGTTTGTTGTTTATTTTAACACATAGATACTATGGTATCTTTTGTGCTAGATAGCTCACACTTCAAAGCTAGGGCAGTGAATTGTCCTAAATGAGAATATACACTTTAGGAAACGTCACTGGCAAGATATGAGAAAGCACACACTCCAAAAGTATAGTATGTGAGGTAAGTTCACGAACTTATCCTAGAAAAAGTGCTATAATACATACCTCATTGCTGAATATCACCACAGTCACCTTTGAAATACTCCCCTTGGGAAGCTATACACCAATGCCAGTACTTAGTCCATCCTTCAAAGCAATTTTGGAGCTCTTTTTCTGAAATGGCCATCAGAGCAGTTGTCGTATTACCCTTAATATCCTGAATGTCATCAAAACATTTTCCTTTCAATATCTCCTTTATCTTCGGGTAAAGAAGTCATTGGGGGCCAGATCAGAAGAGTAAGTAGGGTGTTCCAATACAGTTATTTGTTTACTGGCTAAAAACTCCCTCACAGACAATGCCATGTGAGCTGGTACATTGTCATGATGCAAGAGCCATGAATTGTTGGAGAAAAGTTCAGGCAGTCTAACTTTTTCACACAAACTTTTCAGCACTTCTAAATAGTAAACTTGGTTAACTCTTTGTCCTTGGTACAAATTCATAATGAATAATCCCTCTGATATTTAAAAAAAGTTAGCAACATCATTGCAACAAGTTCACGAACTTAATTGTCAGACCTTGTATGTAAGTACTATATAAATATTATATATACTATGTACAATATAATATAATGCCAGAGACTAGACACATGCAAGAAACCAAATCTTCTGATTTCCCTGGAAATAACCAGAATCTGCCATTTGTTGAGGAAATAGAAGTGGGTATAGAAATACCTAGATTACATGACCCTAACATTTAGAACATGTCTTAGACCTAGAACACAGCTTCTAAGACTTGTGAGTACTCAACAAATGCTTTTGGATGAAGAAATGAATATGTGTAGCCTTTTTTGAAAGGTCGTTATTTCTTTTGTGAACTCCGTCAGAGAAAGAAGTCCTCACCAGAAGTTTGACTCAGTACTCAGGACCTGGCATTCTGGTAAGTGTTTAAATATGTTTACTGGATAAATGAATGTTTACTGGAAGAAAAAAATCAATAAATGAGTAAATAAAAAAGTAGCCACTAGATTCTAAATATTTAAGTGAAACATGATGGGACAAGAAAATTACACTATGCTGAACAGATGAAACATACATTCTTTATAGTATTTAAGAAGCACACTAATAATTTTTTTCTATTGCTAGATAAATAGAATGATAATAAAATAGTGCATCTAAAGACTTTATATATGTTGCACAAGGGTTACATAAATTAAGACTAGGATAAATTTGAAAATGTCGGCAAACAGGTAATAGTATATTGCTAATGTAAAGGTAAGAGAGAAAAGGAATGGTTTCCTCTTGAAAAGTTTCATTTTATTATTAGTGATGTCTTAGCATGGGGACCCATGCAGCAGTTTTTTCAAGCTGTTGGTTTTGATTTTTTACAGTTAAAGGCTGTTACCAATAAGGTGTTTACCAATATCTTGAGCAGTGGAAGAGATAATGAATTTAAAAAGGGAAGATATAGTGATGTCATATAGAGATACTAAGTGAACAGTGTAAATCATTCCTGAACTGTGTATTTCTTGGGCCATCAGTTGGACTTGACATTCTAGACTAGAAGTCTAGAAACATAATTATTGTCCAGTTGTTGGAAGTTCATTCAATGTAATGAAATTAATACAAACTAATCTCACAGAAAATTTATATATAAAACAATACCAATGAGTAGTTTTACATTAGATCACTACACAGACTTGCCCAGTATCAGAGAATTTAGTAAATTTGAATTTGTAACTGTGGAGTTACTTGGTATGGATGAAATCAGAACAAAAAAATGCAGAAATTTCAGGGGAGTTCTTTTTTCTATCTAGAATGAATTACTCAATGCTATATCAGAACATGTATCTCCAACTGACTAGAAAGTTCTTGTCTACCAGGTATGGGGAGGAAGGAGTAGAAGGGTTATTAATGGATGATGCTAAACATATACGTGTATTTTCAGCTTTCATAGATAATTGAAAAAAGAATGATCTCAAATTACATGCATTGGTTATATCCCTGTAATTAATTAAATATTCATATTTTAATTGGCTTAAGTCCCTCCCTAGGAATTTAGGAAACATACCACACTACGCAGAGTTCATAGAAGCATCCCTTACCTTGTAAAACTTAGGGAGCACTCTATAATTCTCATCGTTCTAATGTGAAGACCCATTCTTAGACTTACGTATCGCTTGCCCCTTATGGCTCTGTTGACGTTCTAATCTGCTCTGCCAAACAATGCTAATTACCCTTCTCTACAGAGATAACTCACCTGGAGACTTTGTGTCTAAATGCTTGTATTAACTTGATCCATACATACAGTACACTGGTTCTCTAACTTTAGTGAACATCAACATCATCCAAAATGTGGAGTAAAATTTCCAATGCCTTGAAGAAACTCCACAGCTTCACATTCTAAAGTCCTGGCTGAGACTCGGAAATCTGCACTTTTAACAAGCATCCTTGTTCAGGAACCAGGAGTTGGAAAAACACTCACGTAGTGATTTCATCGTGTTCCGGAGTGTCCATCAATTCCACTTCCCTTTGATGTTGTCTGGGCTGGTGTCTCTTCCCATCCAGATGACTGACTAAGTTATTCTGGAGCTAATGATCTGGCCTGAAGGTCAACTGGTGCCGACTGGTACAGTCACTGGTGTGTTTAGCCAGCACATATTCTGACAAGGAAGGCATCTATACTGATCAGTGCTTGTGATATACTGAGTGTTTAGCATTTAAAATTACCCCTACTAACAGCAGATCTTGGTCCTTTTATTTCCTGAGGGAGAATCCTTTCTGACTTGCCTCTGAAACAATCTTGTTTTTATCTTTCACTGGGGAAATATTTCTACTCAGATTTCCTGAGAAGCAAGGCAATTTTATTTTCCAAGTCACTAACAAAAGTACAGTCTTATGACTTCTTTATAAGAAGGGTTGAACTACCCACACATCTGTGGCCAAAGTTTAGCAATCAAATAACCTAGTTTCTTCCAAAGGTGCCATGGTTATTTTTGGCCCATCATGCAAACCTTGACACAAAAATTTCTCTACAATTAACTGGATTGCATAATAGAAAAAAAAAAATTGAATTTAGTTTTAAGACTCTTCCTCAATACGAGTTGTCAAAAGCCAGGAAATAGGATTAGGAGAGGCAACAGATTGCTGTGTTCACTTTGGTAGCATATCATATAGTTTAAAGGAAAAGTTACCCGTTTACCAGCCTGGTGGGAGTGCAGCTGGGTGAGAGTGAAGCATGGTGGGAGTACCTGGGCTAGGATGACCCCTTCCAGCCCAGTGAATCTATTTATTTGTTTGTTTTCCTGTGTTGAGATGTGGCAGTGATGGATGCTAGTTCCACACAGTACAATGCCTGTAGCTGGCACTGGGACGATGTTTTTTAATGAGCTAGGTGTAGCCCTTCGCTTTTCACACCTTGGCTACTGGTTTATTTAATAGAGAATTTGAAAAAAACACATTTAGTTAATAAGTGTTTAATCATATTTTATAAATACAGTTTTCAGAAAACTGTGCTTGGAAAAGTCTGATTTAGACTATAAATTATGTGTATTTAACCCGATTTCAACAGTCTATAGTGTTTTATAATATCTGTTTCTTAATACATAATGCTCCCATTTTCTTTCCTGGCCTTTTAGACTTTAGCTTTAATTTAAATTATTACTTTAACCTGCTCCATCTGCTAACTTGATGTAATTAATTTTATGTTATACTTAGAAGTAGTTGCATATTTAAACGCTAATGAGGCTTATATTTATCTCTGTATTTTGTTGTTTTAAATTTCATCTAATTAACAAAGGGACACAATGTAGGGCTATATATCAAGCACTCACCTACTAGTGTATTTTTTTCCAGTGGGGGTGTACTCATATAACATTTTGAAGAGAGAGAACTGTTAAAAAGTGAAAAAACAAACAAAAGAAACCTACAGCATTTTTTGTTGAATTTAAAAATAAAACATTTAATAGTGTAAAAGAGCTAAACATAAGAACAAAATTAAACATTGTTTTCTAGAAAAACATTTTTTTCCCCAGAAGCTTCTTCTTTTATCTGCTACTTTAACAATTCCTTGGAGCACTGCATTTAGTCTCTGTTCATTGGTTTGAAGCTGACAGCAATATTTGAACTCTTATTAGTCTGCTACATACTTTTTTCTTTTCCATATATTCATCATCACCATCATCATCATCAATATTTTGAAGTCTAGGTATTGAAACTGTTTTAGGGCATAATTGGATAGGTGTCTTAAAATTTCCCTGTGGTCAATGTTGTTATGATGGGGCCAATTTGAACTAGAGCTGATTGATATAATGCTTTCTGCATTGGGCAGTAACAATGACTTTTTTCAAGATTCTAAATGTTCTTCAGATTAAATTGCTGTCCAGAGCTTTCTGATTTTATAGAGTTGGAATGATTGCTTCTGTTTCTCTTTTGTGGTTTTATTGCCCTAGATGCTGATTTCTGTTAAATTTCAAAGCTGCAAAAGTAACTAAGACAAAAATCTTGCTATTTACCTAGTGATTACTTTTTGTTATGCAATCTGAAGCATATAGATGTAACAGTAGAAATAGAGGAAATAAATGTTCCCTATTTTTTCCTTTTCATGATCATTTCCTTTGAACCTACAGGAGGAATATTGCACAAAAGCCAAGTTATGTTGCTAGTCACGTGAAAACTTATCTAAACAAATTAAGTGTCGGTTGCTTAAATGCTGTCACCTTACAAGGCTATGCTCTCATTTCACTGGTGTTGCAATTACCCTGCAAAGCTTGATCCAAAATGTTAGAATTGGTGTCAGAATCAGAAACAGATTTATTTTTAAGTTTTCTTTTTATGTTTTCCCTTCTGTTCTCTCTTTCCTCTTTACCATCCTTTCTTCCCTTTCTTTTTCTTCCTCCGATCTCTTTCCTCCCTTCCTTCTGTTTTCTTCCTGCTAGGGTTCTTGGAGGCAAAACTCACAAAAGCGTAGTGCTTCCCTAAGATGGCGACCCCTTGGAGTTTTTAACTCGCATACTTGTCCATACTGAGCCTCCAGCAATTTGTCAATTGAAGTTTGTTTCCCTACCCAGGTGTGGGTTTCAGGGGAAGTTTCACTCCTATAAGTTGTAAATTTCTGTATCACTTGTCCCTTTCTCCAATTCTGAGGGCAGCAGTTTGCCCCGTGACCTCAATTCTCTGACAAACCTAAGAAGAGTAGTTGATTTTTTAGTTCAGCTTTTTGCTTGTTGAAAATGGGAGTGACAACATCTCAGTTCCTTCAGACCCAGGAAGTTTCTGAAGCTTGCTTTGAATGAATAAGAAGTTCAGAGCTTTTCAGAGAGTCTTGCGCGTATGTTCTTCTATCATTTTAAACTATCATTATGATTGTATTTACTACCCCGTACCTTATTGATTATGGAGCTGTTCTTTTTTCAGATTTCAACAGCCCTGAAATTGTGATATGGGATCTTACAGTTGGTTTGCATGTGATTTCTGCTGCTTCTGATCCTGATTCCACCGAGGAAGAAGCCTCGCTGCTGTAAAAATCACATCATATCTCAGCAATTGCCCCCCTCACCACAGCATGCCTTCCAGTCAGGCTCTGTCTCTGTGTTCCTATTGTGCCAACTTCTCTATGTCAGTCATGCATGAGCCTTAACATCGCTAGACTGACTTTTACACCTGGCAAGCACACTGCAAAGCAATTTAGATTTCTTTGGGCCAAAACTCAGTTCCAGTATGTCTCTCTGTGTCTCTGTCCCTGTCTCTGTCTCTGTTTCTGTCTCTGTCTGTACCTGTATCTTTCGCTCTCATTTTCTCAAGTTGAATAGAGGATAGGGAACACTTCTGGGGCCAGAGTATCTTTGAAAGAGTTTTTCCAATAAGGACTAAATAAATAAAAAGATAAGAAAACCTCTGTTATAATTTAATTGGCAGCATTACTTTTCTTCTTACTGATATCTAAAATGAGGTACAATTAACAAGTTATAGTTGATCAAATCATCCGGTGATGTGCTGAAACCAGCTCCTCCTGGCTCAAGAAATAGAGTGTATGCATCTCTTCCTAACTCCATGTCCAGTGATGTTAAGTTGGTGGCATCAAATTAACCATGGTATTAATTGCATAAGCCAGCAAACATGAGAAAATCAGCATCCCTCCCCTGGCAGCTTGCCATTAAATATTTACCAGAACACCACGGGTTTTATCTCTGGGTTACAAATTTCATTCTGGAGAAGCATCGTCTATATGTTAGCATAAAACACAAACTTGTAAAAATAAAACATATTCCAGAAATTTACAAAAATCACCATTTATTGGCATGAACTAGTTAATAATGAAGTCAGAAGAGTTTACCATGGATTTTTTTTTAATCTTAATTTTATTTGAGTTGATAATAAAGCCAGAGATAAAACTCTTATTCCTTCCTTCCTTCCTTCCTTCCTTCCTTCCTTCCTTCCTTCCTTCCTTCCTTCCTTCCTTCCTTCCTGTATCTTTCCTTGCTGAACATTAAGCTGAAAGCTTTTTAAAGTATGCTTTTCATAACAAAATACAGTTGAGGTTATCTGTTTGTATAAAGAAGAACTACTATTACTTCTCTGAACTGTCCATATTTATAGTAATTGGACATTCTTAGTCTTTTTTAAAATTGTGTTTCAGATTTAGCTAGTAGTTAAAATATTTTTTTTAAAAAAGAAACTTTGTAAAATGGAAAAACTTTTTACAAAAGCAGCAATTTTTTTAGCTAATATGTTTCTCTTTGACTATTACTAAACCATGACCTTAGAAAGATCAGTTTCTCTTTCCTTTGAGATCTAGCAATAAAGAAGCAATCATCTGTTTATGTTATAAAAGAAACAATGTCCTCTGGTGAACAGTAGGTGAGGGAATATAATTTTCTGTAGAATCCAGGACAAATGAGGCATTAAGATGGAAGATTTTATTACGGTATTTATACCTTTGACTGAAAGAGCAAGTAGAAATTAAATAATAAAAAGTTATATACATAAATCACTCCCTAAGTCTGCATATTGCTTTAAAATTTTTGTCTAGGTCAAGAGGATATCCTTGCAATAGTTATCACTCGTTTCCTCTACACATTTTCAGATTTTTATTGTTCATCTAATTTAATTAGTTATTGATTTCATCTAATATATCTCCAGTCTTAGGACAATGTCTTATGCATGTCTTATGCATAATAGGAGCTCAAAAATATTTGTTAAGAATATGAATATATGTGCATGCCTCTCTCTCTCTCTCTCTCTCTCTCTCTCTCTCTCTCTTTCTCTCTCTCTCTCTTCCTATTTATAGATCCATCTTAACAAATTAATGACAGGATTCAGATGTAGTATATGACAAGAGGAGAGTTTCCAGAAATTAAGTCTTTAATCAGGACTAAATGAACCTCTGCTTCTGCTCAAGTTTAACTTTAACTTTGTTCTCTTTCACTATAGGCATTTTACAATTCTATTTCTTGAATCATTTCATTCTCCCCTTTGCTGTTTTATTCACTAGATTCTGAAATTACTTTTTTTATTCATGCCACCTCTTTTTATAAAAATTGCTGAATCATACAGGCACGTGAAATATTGACTCCGATTCCTTGCCTTCCTTCATATTAAAATGTATTACCACATTACAAGTCACAAAAATGATTGGTGAATAGAAGCTCTGTGCAGTTACATTTCTATGCATCAAAAGGTAAATACAGCACATAGTGCCAGAAAGCAGGAAAATATAATCAAGAATTTCATCCACTGCCATTACTATTCAAGTGGAAAACCATTTTTGAAATATCTAAAATGCTACTCTGGCTCAATCATTGATAAATAAATAATACATGAACTCTTCTTTTCTCCAAATGGTTTATAAATCAATATTTTATTAAGTATAAATAATATTCCCATAATTTACAGACAGATATTTATTGAAATAGCTAACAAACATTTAGTTTCTTATTTTTAAAGGTGTATTTCTTTAACCTATTGATTCAAATGCTACTTATAGAAAGGTTTCATTCATTCTGTTTAGTCTTTTAATGTAAGCTTATTAGTGTTTTACATTTTAGATAACGATTAATTATTACTCATGTGGTATATATTAGGAAAACTTACCTTCAAATGAGTAAGATAAAACATTTAACATTTAACTATGATGAAACTACAATATCAATATTAAGAATATCAACACTAATGAGTAAAAATAATTTGTTTAGAAAGAAAAATATTGATTGTTTAAAAAAATAAATGCTTTTAAATATATAACACATACCAATTGATAACATATTTTGTTTGTAAGCACTCTGGTGTCTGCATAGGAAAGTTAATATATAGAGATTTTTATTAATTTAAAAGGCAAGTAGAACTAAGATTTAAATGTAATTAATCACATATTAACAAATGCATCAGACTCAAACCTCAGAGTTCATATAGCCTTCAGGTAAAAGATTATGGGAGTAATAAACATGGTGAAAAGAGGGGGAAATATCTGCTGTTCATCTTACTTTTTGTTTTCTAGGGCGAAACTCTGAGCTTGGAGCTCCTTATCTAATTAGGAAATTCCACACCTGAGAGGGCACTCACTGTATGGTGGTTTTTAATGTGAGAACTGAACCCATTTACTCCTTTCATTGGTTCTACTTAAATTATACTGACCCAAGAAATATGTGATTTGATTAGGTTGTGATTATTTTTTTAAATATTCATTCTAAAATTATGTGGTTATTCCTTGTGGAAAATATAAAGTGTTTATATCTGTTTTAGTACTTTAGAGATAAGCCTGAAGTTACTGTCTAAAGAAGAGTGCTCAAGAGGCGTT
Source organism: Rhinolophus sinicus (assembly GCF_036562045.2). Classification (NCBI taxonomy): domain Eukaryota; kingdom Metazoa; phylum Chordata; class Mammalia; order Chiroptera; family Rhinolophidae; genus Rhinolophus; species Rhinolophus sinicus. The sequence goes on along the minus strand of NC_133758.1, from coordinate 35,671,166 downwards.
GGAGAATCTTTTTTTTTTTTTTTTAATTTCTAACTCTTCACTCGAAGTCTTGGAAGACAGATTTCTGAAACATTTTTTAATACTCTGAGATGATTAGCAGAAACAAAAATAAATGACTATAAATCAGCAGTGTTTCTGATCTGCTGTGATCAAGGTCATGGTGAACCTTATGAGCATTTCATTTTGGAGGTTGGGAGTGGGAGTTTTGCTACTTATCACTTGATTAAATGAATACAAGAAAAAAATAGAAAAGTTAGTATAACTCAAAGATGTTTGTTTACTCAAAATGCAATACAATACACCAATTTATTTGGAAAGTCATTCTCACTTATATATGATACTGCTTATATTCGAAATTCATATGCTCCTAGAGAGCTTTAAAACTCTCTAACTTGAACGTGTATTTTTCCTCCTTGACAGACAATTCTTCACAGGAATTTGAAGGAGGTCACATTTGCCAAATGAGGCTAATTTTAATTTAGTAGAGGTAAAAACTCATCTTAAAAGGCTCTTCAGAAATAATTGAGGAGTTTTTAAGCAGCAGCAAAAAACACTCACCATTAATGCTGAAGGACCCATCCTTTCTTCGGACCACCTGGAATCAGCAGCCTTATTATAAAAAGAAATAGACCCTGGGTGAATACGCATTGAGAGCTGGGAAAAAAGAAAATAATTTCTCTTGTCTGGCTCAAAATATGAATTCTAAAGATAAAAGTAATCAGAGAGGGATAACTGGTTCCAACATTCTGAACTGACTATAAAATTAGTACAAATAAATTTGTCTTAGATTGTGCTTTGCTTACACACAATTGAGGTGAGGAGTTTGCATTGAATCTGACATATCTGTTCCCAGAGAAAGCAATCTTTCCATTCCTCAGCAGCTTCCATATAATCCTCACCAAACATTGACTTCAGGTTTCCAAAGTTAATTATTTTTATTGAATTAGTTCAGAACTACATGGACTCTATAAAGCTTAAACAATTATGAAATATCACAATATATTGAGTCAAATCAAGTCCAATTAATTCGGTCTAGAATACAATACATATAAAAACCAAATGAGAGTCCTATTATCTGAGCTAATGATTGCTAATTTAGTTCAACCTAGAAGAGAAAAAAAAATGCACCACAAAAACCAGTTAATGTAATGATTATCAAACAAAATATTACAAGATAGTCATAATAGGTAAAGAGCATTTGGTTGGAAATAAAAAAAATCATATTTTAAATTCAAACCATTTCCCTATTCATGATGTAATTTTTGAAATGCTTCTTATTCTTTCAAGTGCTCACTTTCTTCATCTGTGAAATAGGATAAAACCTCTGAACATTCAAGTAGTTGAATCATATAGAAATGGCTTAGTTTATAAGAGTTACTCAGAAAAAGTAGCTCTTATTACAGATTTTATGATGGACTATTTCAAAGAACTAAAGTACCATAGTTACAACTATATGAAGATTTTATCATCTATTTAATTCTATAAGCTAGCAAATGACTCACATTTTTATTTGAGGGATACAGATACTAGTGTTTTTTTTATACTTTTTGGATAAATCTTTCCTTAGAATTGCCACATATACACATAAACCCATGTAGGTGCACAAACACATGTACACACATACACAGTTGTTCTGTAATGTAATTGTTTTTACAATAACTTCAGGAAATGACACATCGTAATTTTTAAATAATTTTATAATGTTGCTTTGATTTATTCAGGAATTATTCCTAATGAGAAAATGTGTTAACATTCAAATCTATGACATATATGCTTTTGGAGCAAATCACAAAATGACTCTTATAAAACATTTTTTATATTTATTTATTTTTCTATATTTTCTTTAACTTTTTTGTGTGTCTGTGAGAAAATGACTGCATTTTTCATTATTATTTTCATATCACAATCTGACAGATCTTATTCCTTCTTCTACTTTTTAATAAGCACATTTTTTAAAAAAGGATTTATGCTTTTAAAATAGATAACACTGTTTTATCTACTTGATTTTCCTGCTTATTTTTGATGCAAATCTATTGACTCTGGCTCACAGATGTATTTTGTTTGGTTATTGCAATTGATGTGTTTTTCTGTGTTCGTGTTTGTGTGTATAAATGTACAAATAAACAATCAAACAAATAAATATCTGCAAATTGTTTTTAGGGAGGGATGCGGTCTGCAGTTCACCACAGGCTCTGCCACTTTTACTGCCTATTTTGAGCTGCTTCACGTTCTTTCTTCCAGAAAGACAGATGAGTTTTGACTGCATATTTAGAGGTCTTCAGATTGATAGAGCCATTTCAAAAATCACTGCCATCACCTAGTCAGGACACAGTGGTTTTGCTATTCAACAATTTTTCTACTTGTTTTTGCTGTTGGACTTATTGCTTAACTATATGACAGTTATTTATTTTTAAAACGATTCAGATTAAATTAATATATTAACAGAGATCTTAGGTTCTATGTAACAGATGGCTAAATCTATGTAAAATATTCAGAAGGCTTTTATTCTTGTGACATTACATTTGTCAAATAGATAGTAAAACAGTAACTTTTGCTATTAAAGCAGTTTCAGAAAATAAACTGTGACATTTCCACATTTTTTAATGTGTATCTAATATAAAGATGAAGAACCAAACTTTACTAATTTTGAACTAACAATTTTACATACGTTTGCTCTTTGTGAAAATGTGCCATTGTCTTGTTGCCTTGCAAACCACATTCAATCAATGCTAGTTATTTTTAAAATGACAGGCAGATAGCATTAGTTATTGCCAAGCCTAGTGTGGGCTTGTACTTGGTTGCTTTCCAAGGATAACTCTCCTAAGGGTCAGCAGATTTTTGTAATACTTATTTTTAAATTTGGGGTTTCTCTTAAATAGTAATTATAATACATTTTATGATATCTTCTGAGTTCTAAGTGTGTAAGGAAAGAAGAAATATATATGCGAATACATAATTACATGCATGTGTGTATGTATAAATATTTTTGTATATATGCATATAAATATATATATGTATATATACATGTGTGTATGAATATATATGTATATATACACACTTAGATTGAATTAGAGGTATTAGATTAAATTAAGGTATTATATCTAATGACTTATTGTAGAAACATGGCAATTTGTCTGAAAAGCCTAGGAGAGTGGGTTGGAGGTATGGCATTAGATCTGCCAAGAGATGGGGGGAATTGAAATAGATGCTGACAATGGAGTTTTAAACAAGTGGACACATGGAACGGCATCTAATTTTTCTGAAGTTTTGTAAATGTGGAAGAAAATAATAACTATGTCGGTCTGATGGGTAAACAAGAATTTTACATAGCAGCAGAACTCTAAGTTGTGTTATCAGTTATTGCCTTATAGGTTAATAGGTCCATGAAATTTGTAACAAGACTAATATCTAGGTTTTGAAGTAAAATTTTTGTCTCTGAAGAGGGTGTTTAGCAGCTAAGCAGGATTTGAGTCCTTATCAGACGATGATATAGAGAATGGAAAGCAAGTTGGCAGTTAAGTGTTTTGTATCCTATGCCGGGCTGGATGCCAATAATCAAGACTGAATTTGAAACAGAGGTTGAGAGAAACTCACAGCGAATGGCAGAGATGAGCTCCTCAGGTCTGGAGAGCCAAAAAGGCAGGATACTGGGACTATCATCCCCTGAAAACCACACAGAAGCTGCCCCTGGCCAGTTGAAGAAAGAGAGTGAGAGAATGTGAAGCCTTCTAAATGAGGTACTCATGTATTTGGGACCCCTTGATTTAGTCAGAAAGAGTTCAGAAATTGAGTCCAAACTTGCCTGCAAATAGAATGTTCAGTAGAGCCTAGTTATTGAGGAGCTGGAAAAAGCAGTGTAATGTGTATGGCTAATATTTAGTAAGTAAAACAATGAAGTTGAAACTAGGACTACGTCTGATTAATGTGCATGTTTTTAAAACTCATGAGTATCATTCTTTTATGTAATTGCAGTCATAAGTCCTACTGTATGAAATAGATGTGTGCCTAAAAATGTATATGTAAACGATTATTGTTTGAATAAATTGACTTGTGTTATAAGTGCATAAAAACTCAGTTTAAAAAATATCAAATGAGGTCATCAGAAATATGAACTTTGTCCTTCAATATACGACCTTGACAGCAGTTCACAAATTACAATAAACATTTTCACTTCTATTGTCTCCTTTGAACCTCATAGCAAACAGATATAATTAGTCATATTTTATGGAAGCAGCAGACTCTGAGAAGGAGAAATATAACCAGTCACACAACTTCTAAAAGTTAGCTCTAGGCCTTGAGCCATCTTTCCTTCCTTGTCTCTTTGTCTTTCTCCATATCTGTCCATCTCTCTACCACACGGCCTCTATGTTTTGTAAAAATATATTCTAACCTCACATGTGTTACAGTCTGGGATTGAGATCTAATTAGTGACAGGAGGCACCGTCTTGGAAACATCAGCAATAGTTTAGTCTATTTTCTTAGCAGGCAGCATGACAGCTTTATGCTTGGAATATGCAGCCCTTGTTTCTCACACTTGACTCCTCCGTATGCATCCTGTATTACTCATATTCTCACTCATTGTTCTGACACTGTGAATTGGGGCCCCAGAAAACCCCCCAACAAGCTGTGTGTGCCTTCTTCATGGAGCTTTAACCATATTTCGGGGAGCAGCCTGTATAATTGCTCATGAATCAGCAGGCTTAGTGAAAATTTTCTTTCTTTTCATTCCAATTCTTTTGCTACCACATATATTTCTTAAATCTCACTGCCTCTATTCTGAAATATCATAACAGACCACCAAGCCTCGGTTCCTACATAGTTGAGGATGGACTGTGCTACACCCTGGTTTTAAGTGGGCCCATATTTCCTCATTGCTAAGCTGCCCTGCTTGACTCAATGATTTCCATATTCAATAAGCATACATCAAGTATAGGGTCTATAGCTTTAATTTTTTTATATTATACAGAATCAAAGGCAAAATGGACCACTTGTCAATCTTTTCCTTCAGTATCAGCCTTTAAGATAAATAAAATAATTACTGTTTCTTTTGGGTTTAATGTATTCACTAAGTTTGTGACTGAACAACTTTTTGAAAAAGAGTTATTATTGCTTATTGGAATTGTACAGTGTTACATTTATAATAAAATAGGTTAAATGCAAATCAGGGGCTGATTGCAGAAATAGCCTGCCACATATGAGAATGGTTGCTGTGGGGAAAATTCATAGCATATTCCAAACAAATAATTCAATTCTAAGTTTAAAATCAACCTAGTTGCAGCTTCAAGGTTGCTTGTATTTAGTTGTTTTGAAATGAAGCACACCTGCTTGACGCCTATTACAGGTACCATACTTAACTTTCTTCTGACTATTACAGCTGAGTTTACAAATACTACTTGTTCCGTGGAAGTAATTTATAACTTTGAGGTCAGTAAAGTGAAATATCATCACCTTAGAAGCGTTTGTTGCTCAATCATGCTGTAGTTGAATTCACACATCGTGTTTCAGAAAACAAGGTTTGACTTGTGAAATATCAGAATTCCCATAAATACCAAGGATCATAACTTACCTAGAAGGAAAACATATTTGAAAAAAAAAAAAAAAAGACGCCATTCAATCAAAAGAGTTTTGCATTGAAATAGGAAGAGAGAAAAGAAATTAGTAAGATTAAATTCAAAACAAGGTATTTTAGAAAACTATGTATATGACTAAAAAAAATAACTAGGGAAAGGCTATAATGGAAAAGAAAATGATTAGTTTTCAGTAGAAAATAATAGAAAGAAGAATGTTAAGGAGTCTGAACATTTTTAAAAAATCCAGATGATACAAGCAAGTAGTGAGGATTTGGCTGAGGGCGAAAGTATGAATGTGGGAGTGAGCTACAAACGAAAAAGCTAGATAAGGAACATGCATGATACTTCCCTAATAAAGGAGCAGAGATGAGATGTGACATTGATTGAGGAAATCCACTCTTCTGATATCTGCAGGAGCCCCATCTTTTTCCAAAGTTGACAATCTGACAAATTTTTGTCTTGTCACTTGTATCTCTCATAAGAAATGAGAAAATATATATGTACTGTCAGTGTTCAGACTGGAGAAGATTCAGAGGTATGATGACTCTCTTTAAATAAAGAAAAAAATTGTCATATGAGAAAGGGATTATTTAACCTAATATACAATTCCAGAGGTTATAATGAAAACTAATGGGCAGAAAGTCAAGGGGAATTAAATTTGAGTCAATAAATGCAAGAGCTGCTGTTAGTTAATTATTAATGAGTAGAGATACACAACAATGGAATGGGCTTTCCAGTGAGTAAGTAAGATGGTAGTCATGGATTTGTGATTTGAAAGTCCAAAGAAGTGAGGTCTCTGAGCCTAAACAACACTAATCTTTATTAAAAGAGAGGGGATGTTGCTACTAGTACTACTACTAGTAGTTAAAATTTATTGAATGCTTATTATAATTCATGCACTGTTTTAAGCCGTTTACTTACTAACTTATTTGGGACCAGTGGCAGTCACCAAAGAGTTGACAATAACCATGAAAAAACCAATATAGGAGGGTAATTTAGAAAATCAAGTAGGAGAACTCTTGATGAGGAAAAAAAAAAGTCTAGTTGTCAATATTGGTTGCTTCAGCTACAAGAAAAAGTGGAATGAATACCTGGAACTTTAGCTAATAAGATACTGGTCATTTGAAGAAGGCACTTCTAATATAATATTGAGAAGAGTCTAAATAAACCTAAAAGTTGGGAAGAACCCTAGCTATAATAATTGTAATTCAGGATTTTAAATGCAATTGTCAAAGATGGTATCTTTGGTTCTCAATTCTCAGTTTGTCCTTTCTTCATCACTGAGAGTTTTGTATTTCTGAATCCCCTCTCTTCCTTCCCCTTTTTCCCCCCTCCCCGCCCTTTTCTCCTTACACTTACTATGTAGAGAGTTCTATATACATTAGTACTGGTAGAAACTTGGGTCTTTAACCACTAATGTTATCACTGATCAATTCCTTTAGTTTCAGACAGATGTCTAAGTATTTAGATACATTGTGGAATTTCTTATGTTAAATATTAAATTTAGTGAGGAGTGTTTGGGTTTGGTAGTGAGAAATAGTTTTGGAACCAGTTTTTCCTCTTTTAGAAACAATCTCTTCTTTAAGTGTGCTTTGGCAGCCCAAAGACAGATAGACTGGCAAACCCCTCTGGCTACCTGGCAGATGTCAGTCTCCCTGCTTTCCCCAGCTCCACCCAACAAGCTGCCTTTGGGAATCTATTCCCTGATTCCTACAGATTAGGCATGACTCGGAGGCTCAAATAGGGTCGCAATTTGTTCTTATGCCCCATTCTCCAATTCTTCTAACCATCAGTCTCCATTTAATAAATAAAATGCTTGTAATTTTATCTCTATGGCAATTAAATTTTTGACTTTTAGATGTCTACTGATTAAAATAATTACATTATAATCTTTTTTAAAATGGCAGACAATTCCATCTATATCTATATGTATTTCTGTCACATTATTTTTGAGACTACGTTGTAGTCTCAAAATGTTTTCCTCAATTTTGGTGTTTAACTTTTATGCATATATTTAAAATAACCTATTCTATTCTATTTATGTATTCTATATTTTCTTAATAATTTTGTGTGTAATTTTTTTTGTGTGTGTAAAAGTCTAGTGTTATTCTTTGTGTGTAATTGTCTAGTGTCATTCTTTGTGTGTAATTAATATATTGACATCATAGCATTTTTTATTTTTGTTAATATAATAATGTCATGCACTATATGTTTAGGGTTATCATAAGAAGCTTATTTTTTTCTCAGCTTTATTAAGATACAAGTACGTATAACGCTGTGTAAGTTTAAAGTGTACAATGTGTTGATCTGATACATTTACATATTGAAAATGATTATTACTATAGCGTTAGTTAACACCTCCATCTCCTGGCATAATTACCATTTCTTTTTTGGGGTAAGAATATTTAAGGTCTACTGTCTTAGCAACTTTCAATGATATAATACAGTATTATTAACTATAGTCATCATGCTGTATATTAGATCCCCAGAATTTATTCATCTTATAACTGGAAGTTTGTACCCCTGACCAACATTGCTCCATTTCCCCCACTCCACAGACCCTGGAAACAACCATTCAACTCTGTTTCTGAGTTCAGCTTTTTTAGATGTCATGGATAAGTATCTGTCTTTCTCTGTCTCATTTATTTTATTTAGTGTAATGCCCTCAAGGTCCAGCCATGTTGTTGCAAATGGTAGGTTTTCCTTCTTTCTCATGGCAGAATAACATCCATTGCATATCTATACCACATCTTTATCCATTCATCCATTGATTGACACATATATTGTTTCCATATCTTGGCTATTGTGAGTAATGCTGCAATGAAGATGGGAATGCAGATGTCCCATCTGTGTCCTGATTTCATTTCCTTTGTATATATATCCAGAAGTGGAATTGCTGGAGCATACTGTAGTTCTATTTGTAATTTTTTGAGGAATCTCCATACTTGTTTCCAAAGTGACTGCACCAATTGACATTCCCTCCAACAGTGAACAAGGGTTTGCTTTTCCCCATATCCTCACCAACACTTGTTATCTCTCTCTCTCTCTCTCTCTCTCTCTCTCTCTCTGTCTGTCTCTCTCTCTGTCTCTCTCTCTGTCTCTCTCTCTCTCTCTCTCAATAATTGTTCTTTTGACAGGTGTGAGGTGGTGTCTCATTGTGGTTTTGATTTGTATTTCCCTGATGATTAGTGATGTTGAGCATCAGTATCTTTTCATGTACCTGTTGGTCATTTGTATGTTTTCTTTGGAAAAATGTCTGTTTAGTTACTCTGCCAAATTTTTAAATCAGGTTGTTTATTTGCTATTGAGTTGAATGAATTCCTTAAATATTTTGGATATTAACCTCTTATCAGATATGTATGATTTGCAAGTATTTTATCTCATTCCATAGGTTACTTTTTCATTTTACTGATTGCTTCTTTTGCTGTGGAAGGCTTTTAGTTCAATGTAGTCCAATTTATAAATTTTTGCTTTTGTTGCTTGTTTTCTAACTTTTTAAAGGTTTCTTTTCATTTATTTAGTTTTTGCCTATTTCCATTTAGGATATTTTGCTAATTATAACTTCTCCATATATTTTCAATTTGTTCTAAATTCTATGAGAAGATCCTTTAAATTATTCAAAACCAATCTTTAATGTACATTTAAGTAATTATAAAATTAGGGAAAAATTGTTAACTCCTACATAAGTCAGGCAAGTAATTTTATAGTCCTTTGTTCTTTTGTCACTATTAATATAATCTGAGATTTTAATATCTTATCTCTGTCACTAATTTTAACAATATTGAACATATTATCCTTCAATAATTTTTGACATTTTTATAGATATAGCTCCTATATCTATGTAAATTAATCATTTTAAGTTGATTCTAAAGTGCTTTTGATATCTACTTCATGACATCCATTTTGAGCTCTGAATCATATTACATTTTTGTATGTCATTAATCATTTTTTTCACAGAGATATATATGTCAATATTTTATTGACTTCTCACACGAAAGGCAACTTGATTGGCTATAGAATTCTAGGGTTTCAATATATTTTGTGTTGTAAAAGATAATCCTATTTCCTTTTATTTATTTTGAATTTTACTGTATTACATAACTTTCAATGATGATTACCTGCTTGGATTTTAGTAGGATTTGTACTTCTTTATTATGTAGTTCAAATTTTTCATTAGCTATTTCTAGGTGTGAACCTTCCTTTGTATGTCTGGTACTCAATAAAGATATTTGAATACCAGCCCGGTGGCTCAGGTGGTTAGAACTCCCTGCTCCTAATGCCAAAGGCTGTCGGTTCAATTCCCGAATGGGCCAGTGGGCTCTCAAACACAAGGTTGCCAGTTCAATTCCTCGAGTCCCATAAGGGATGGTGGGCTCTGCCCCCTGCAACTACGATTGAAAACAGGCACCTTGAGCTGAGCTGCTGCTGAGCTCCTGAGTGGCTCAGTTGGTTGGAGCGCATCCTCTCAACCACAAGGTTGCCAGTTTGACTCCTGCAAGGGATGGTGGGCTGCGCCCCCCTGCAACTAGCAATGGCAACTGGACCTGGAGCTGAGCTGTGCCCTCCACAACTAAGATTGAAAGGACAAAAACTTGACTTGGAAAAAAAGTCCTGGAAGTACACACTGTTCCACAATAAAGTCCTGTTCTCCTTCCCCAATAAAAAAATAAAATAAATAAAAATAAATCTTAAAAAAAAAAAATAAAGATATTTGATGGTTACTGTCAAGATCCATTTTTAAGTCAGAAACTAGTTTTTCTCATGAAATTTTATTATGATTATGACTATTTATTTATTTAAATTAGAATATTTATTCAAGAAGAAGTTGCTGGAGGCAGACAACTGCCAAAATTTTATTATTTTTTACAGCCTATATCCTTTGCATACTTCATCAGAATTTTTATTATCCATATTTTTAATTATTTTTCTTTGTGGTTTCTGTAAAATATCTTCATTATTATGTTATAGTTTGTACTTTTAGATACACTCTGCAGTCAGGAAAAGTCCCTCCTGTTTTTCCAAAGGGGGGGTTGGGAAATGGGAAATGCTGTATTTTTCACTTTCCATTCACTCTTTTAGGGTTTCACATAAAATATATCAGTTAAAGAAACCATACACTTGTCATTGATTAATTTGGTTTAATAAACTTTGTTTTAGAATAGTGTTTACAGAAAATGTGTGAAAATAGAACAGAAGGTTCCCATATAACCCACCTCCAATGTCTTCTATTATTAACATCTTACATTAGTATGGTACATTTGTCACAATTAATAAACCAGTCAATTATTGTCAATTAAAGGCTACATTTTACACAGGTTTCAGTTTTTACCTAATGTTCTTTTTTTTTTATTCCAGTTATGAACCAAGATAAACATTGTTTTGTATAAGATGGTATGCATTTCAGATCACAGATTTCTTGTGAGGTAGATATGAGATCATGAATGTAACTATACAATCCTAATGATGGGTACATTGAACAAGTTCTGGATCCTTCATTGTCCTAACCTGTGGTCAACAAAATGGGGCACATATAGTCTAAGGACAAGGAAACTAATATAGAGGAAAAGACTATAGTAGAACTTTAAAAAATCATATTGTTGTCCCATGTTTTTAAAATTTATTTTTGTATAGTTTATAATTGCGTAATACATATCAATAGATATACCTAACTTACAACTTACTAAATAAATAGAAAGTTCTTGTGCAAACCCTTATGCTGATAAAGATGCATAATAAAAAGAAACAGGGGTCCAAATTCTTTAGCAAAAAGATACCTGATATCTGAGACAAACGAATTTCGTTTGTATAACTGTTCAAATAATTATTAAGTGTATGACTTTGAACAAGTATTTAATTGTTGATGTTTTAGTTTTCAAATCAGTAAGTGGGAGGCTACAAAAGCAAAAGGGATAATTACAAAAGACAATACCTGATGATTTCATAAATTCTGTCATTTTTTTATTAACTTAATAATTTGGTAGACAACAATGAAATCAAGTGTTAGGACATGATATGATCCTCCTGAGTTGCATCTGACATAGCTAACTATCCTGAAATGAAATCTCAGTTACTTAGATCAACAAAGATATTCAAGGTCATACAAACAGTATGATTCAATTATGTTAACAGTAGTCAATTCAAACATAACTGCCTGATATAATGAAATTAAAGTAATCAATATATTGCAAAAATAATTTTAATGTCTGGAAGGTGACTTCTGGTGTTACAAAAGATGTAAATCGGAGGTCTTCCATTTTATTCCAATGCATACTGAATATCATCATTTGTCCTTGAAATTCATCAAATTATATATTTCTTTTTCATATTTTATAAAATTACTATAAGGTTCCTAACATATTCTGATTTTTAAGACTTGGTTATTTGATAATTATAAGAAGTCCTTAATTTGCCTATTATCTTTTCAAACATTCTCTTGATCCTAGCACACTTCACTGTCTTTAAAAGTTGAGGTCAAATTGCAAAATAATTATTAAACTGAATTTGAAATTATTCAAGTATTGGTATAAATATTGATATTCATTGACATTGGTATGAATTTCCATACTTTTTCATTATAATCACACATATAGGAGTATCTTTCTATGGTGTCAATACTGAAAAATGGATCTCATTTATTAATTAAAATTTAATGTAATTTGTGTAATTCATGGATATCTATTAAGTAAATACATTAATGAACTCTGTAAACATGTAAAAACAGCATCATGACACTTATGATGATTAATGAACTCATAAATATGGATTTATTCTCCAAACTCCTGTGCATTCAGTGATATTGGGCATTAAAGTAACATTTTTTAAAGGAGCAACTGCTTTATTCCATGGAATGTTTAATTTGGTGTATTACATGGAATTTTTAGCAAGCTTTTCAGATAGTGAAACATCCACTTCTGACCAAGGTAGAGTAGTAGGGACCAAATTTACACTCATGTCTAAAACAACTAAAACAAAAGAAAACAAAAAAAAAAAAGAAAGAAAAAGAAAGAAAGAAAAATATGAGAAATGATGGTTCTCAAGATATTGGAAATAGGTAACTTAATACAATAATCCCTAAGATATAGGAAACAAAAGAGTTCAGATGCTGCAGGCTATTGACTAAGGAAACATTCAAGGCTGTAACACAAGGAAGGTAAACTCAGGTTAACCTCAGTGGTCTCCCTTAGTTGAGGAGATGTAGTTGGGAGTCTGGAGAGGAGAAAGCAACTTGAATTCACAAGGGAAGACACTTGAGGGGACTGAGTTTTCTAGTCAGAAAGAAAAGTAAAAGAAAAAATACGAGAGACTTTTGCCTGTCAATTTCTCCACGTTTAGAAATGTGATAAAAAGAACTACCGGAAAATGTCTAGTATGGCAAATCAGAATGTTGTGTCCTTTCAGGGTACAAAAATGCATTGGAATTGGCCTCTGCTTTCCAGTTTTTCATCCAGTAGAACAACTGAGAAGTGATCCACATGTAGCTATGGTGCAAGTCATTACATATTATGTGTGTGTGTTCTTCCTTCTTCCTCCTTGCTTCCCTTCCTCCTTCCCTCGCTTCCTCTTTCTGTTTTGGAGAGAAATACAATCAATGGAGGAGAAATTCAAAGAAGGAAAATCTCACTATTCAATGTGATAATCAGAGGGTATTATTTAAGCAAAAACATAGAGGCAAGAGTGGAGAGAAATAAGGGTTGTCATGAACAAAGTATTGCAGACAGAATAAGGACCACATGCTTCTGGTACAGTGAACAGTTTGACTGGAACAGATGTGTCAGGAAGATAATTGCCATTAGAAGAATTGAAAAAGAACCATCATGTTTTTCAGAGTCTTAAGACATAAGGTCAGAGCTCCCTCCTGAATATCTTACCTATTCATCCAACTAACTTCGGGAAATCACTGTGGAATGTTTCACTTCAAATTTAACATGTTCGAAAGACAAAGGGGAACTGAGGAAAGTTTTTGAAAAGGATGTTACCCACTGACTGATTCAATTTGAGGGAAATGAGAAAGGTGGTAGCTTTACTGCTAGAAAGTAGTAAATTTGAAATTGAGAAGTTCCATGTACTCCTCCTTACCTAAACTAAGGAAATGTGAGGCCTGCACTGGAAAGGAGGTTAAAGGTGAGGAACTTCAGGAAACAGCCAATGGCATGACGGATGAACTCAGAAAAAGTTTGAGAAAATTTTAGCTAAAGGCAGTAGGGATGAGAGGTGTGTGGTCAGAGATTCAACTAGTTAACAGGAATGTAAGGAGGGTATTTTATAGGTGGGAGAGAAAGATGCCTGGGATGACATAGTGTAGTGCTATGTGGTGGGGGTCAGAGGATGAAGAGACAGGTTCACTGAGGGGATGGCAAATATACGTAAACATCCAAGTGCAGTAAAACGCAGTATAAGACTCTTCATGTGCTATTTTGATTAGGGGAATATTAAAATGCTTTAATAATTAGCAATAGAAAGGAAACATAGTACAGTTATTACATTGCATTATTTACAACTTTTATGTAGCACAAATGTGACTTTTAAAGTGATACTTATGGAAAAGCTTTTGTTTAAGGAAATAAAGAAAGGAATATGAGTAAGGTAAACTAAAAATCAGCAAAAGTTGGGTTCCTGCTAGTAATTGTAGTTATTGAAATTCAGTATTTGTTTGACCAAGGTGAAGCTTATAGTAATTTTAAATTCATTTTTTTTAAAATAAGGGCATATTTCAAAAGATCTGTACTCTTTCAAATCATATTCATTATCGTAATTTCACATGAACACTTCACATAGCTGTAGTGAGATAATTAAATATATTTACATTTTACTAACAACTCCGTATGTAACTGTATATATTTAATATATTAAATATAAGTAAAAGAATGATCCTATGAATAGTTTGAAAGAAATGCATTTTGACAATTGCTTGAGTTGTTCCTTTGCTCATTAGTTAATTTCCTGTGAGTTACTGTTAGACATACATTATCTCCCTTGCCCTTCAGAATTAAAGATAGACATGTTTCCATCATGCTGGAGTGCCTTTTAGATACAACAAAATCTTTAAAATGTAGATGAGGTCATAATCAATAGTGAACTTCATAATCTGCTGTATTACTGTGCTTCTAGCAAAGCTGTCCCCATTCCCTTTATATTGCCTCATGGCTTTAATATTTTGTGTCCATTGATTCCCTGCAGCCCCCCACTCCCGTGCTGTTTGTTAAGACATTCTTAATTTCACCCCTTAGATTCATATTTTCAATTTATCTACCATTACTACCACCGTCAAGTTAAGCCTTGTCCCATAACTTAGAGTTGCCTTTACTTTTGCGAGACGACAATTATGTACCATTTGTTCTTCTGTGTTTTCCATGAAACAGTACTTTGTTTTCTTTTACCTCCTTCACAGTTTCCTCTTCCTGTAAATACCTGTCAGGTGCTCATATTTGCTTTCTGATCTCAGTCCTCTTCTCATGCCATTGTTTTCCCAATTGACCATTTCATTCCCATACTTCCAGTCCCACCTCTGTTCTTATGGCCCTGAGTTTTACAGGCAGTTGTAGCTCTCTCCTTAGTTACAAAACACATTGCAAACCACAGTACTTACTAGTCAGCACCTTTCTTAGGCTCCAGTGAGCCTTTCTAATTCAACATGCCCATCACGGAACCAAGTATCTTCATTCAGAATGCCTTCTCTGACCGTTCCTTCTCCTTCTTTTCTGCTTATCCCCACAGATATCCAATACAGGGGATACAATAATAAATAAACTAAACATCGCTCACCCCTCTTAGGGGTAGCAGTCAAATGGAATAAAATGATAATTTTTAACAGATTAATCTGGTGGTCAGATGATAAAGGAAACTGAAATAATATACTGGTGAAAAGACAAGTTACTATAATAATAATGTGACAATATTCTCTATCAATTTAGCAGTAGCTTGTGGTTACTGACAACACTTTGATAAAATGCCTTCATAATCAAACTCCCTTCCAGCAGAACACTGGTAGTGCCTCCCTTTTATTAGATTTCCTTCTAACATGCTCTACCAAATTATGAAGGACCTGTAGTTGGTCTAGAACACTCTTTAAACTTAAAAAAAAAAACAAAAAAAAAAAACACAAAAAAAAATCAATTAAAAGTATAAAGCTAGAATGAGCAGAAAAAATCCATTTAATTGTGAAATTTTTACACCAAACTGTACATTAGTAGTAATTAAATGAGAAATCCTTGGTTCTGTGTCTGATTGAGACACAAGCTTGCCAGTGGAGGCTTTTGCAGAGCAAAGGTTGGCAGCACTGTAATGCCACATTATCTTTACTTTTATTTTGTAATTGGGACAAATTTTCGAAACAGTAAGCTTTGAAAGTATCTTGTTAATTCTATCAAACCTTTAGCCCCCAGGCTTTAAAGATGAGGTGAAAATAACTTTACATCTCTAAGAGATGGTCAGGCCAAATTCCTCTTTTGCTAAGGGACACTTATGTTAATTAGAATCTGTAGACTGTGCTGAGGGGAGAATGGTTTAACTGCAAAACCCTTTGGGAACAAACTGGTTGCCTAACAACTAGTGACTGAATCTCTTTTCTCTCTCTCTCTCTCTCTCTCTCTCTCTCTCTCTCTCTCTCTCTCTCTCTCTCTCTCTCTCTTTCTGTTTTTATTTTTTCCTTTCTCATCCTTTGCCAAGGTAATGAAGCCAAACACTAAATGAAAACACATTCACTATTGTTTAAATGTGCTTTAAATTAACCCTTTTACCTTAGATTTGCAAGCAGTTCACTTCTAAGGATTTCATTGTTAATGTGCTTTCAAAGTAAGTGAGATTGTCCTTAAAAGAGTAAATTTGTTATCAATTTGATATCCAGAGAAACTTGATTATAATAATGTAAATCCCGAGGCATTTCACTGACTGCTACTGCCAGAGTCTCAGTCATTGGCTATTTTAGGATATATCCTGGGCAAAAGTAAGATTAAAGAAATTTAGTTCTTGTTTTAACTTGAATTTTCTGGTAAGGTAAGTTTTGCAGTCAATCCTCACCTAATACGGTCGATAGGTTCTGTGACTTTAAGCGAAACAGCGTATAATGAAACCAATTTTGCCATAATCTAATTGATACAAACAAGAGTAAGTTCTTAAGGCATCTCATCAACATTATAACTAAACGACGAGTGGAACAACTTTATTTGAGGATCTGCTGTACTGAGCAGGAAGGCTCATAAAACAGCCCCATACTCTGTTTCAATGTGAGATGTAATAAAAAAGCTCAGCAAGAATGCAGTGGTTTGTCAGTCCTCTCCAATATAGTCTCCTCTCTCTCCAGACATAACAACCATTGTGAAACTGTTGTATATTTTTCCCTTCCATCTCCATCTATGTGTATCCTTGTATAATATACAGTATGTTATATATTTCCAAGTTACAGAGATATCATAACGAACATACTTTTCTTCAACACTGTTATTTAGATTTACTCATATTCACATATAGATCTAATGTTTTATTTTATTTTTTTACCAAAAATGTAATTTTACATTTTATAAATATGCCATCACTTCTTTATCCGTTTTTCCACTTGTAGACAATTAGGTTGTTTCCAGTTCTGTGCAAACACTGTTAATATATAACCTTGAACATGTCTCCTTCTGCTCATACATAATATTTTCTGGAAGATGTGTATTCATTCAGAAGTGGGATCACCATGTGCATATGTCCCTTCACCTTTTTTTTTTTTTGCTCTTTGTTTCAGTGGGTAATATTTTTCAGGCCTCCAGATTCAGAGATTTTTAATGCTTAGTTTCTTTGGTTACCGTAAATAATTCTTTTCTTTTTTTCTTTTTTTAATTAAAGTTTATTGGGATGACAATTGTTAATAAAGTTACATAAGTTTCCGGTGTACAATTCTGTAATACCTCATCTATATATACATCATGTTGTGTATTCATCACCCAGAGTCAGTTCTCCTTCCATCACCACATATTTGATTTTAATAAAGGTGTATTTTGTTTTCATTACTACT
Organism: Rhinolophus sinicus; assembly: GCF_036562045.2. NCBI lineage: Eukaryota > Metazoa > Chordata > Mammalia > Chiroptera > Rhinolophidae > Rhinolophus > Rhinolophus sinicus. The sequence continues at coordinate 35,653,601 of NC_133758.1, read as the reverse complement.
CCTGTTCAGTTTTCTGTTCTGTTTTGTTTGCCAGCATATGTCTGATATGTTTTTGCATCCTTTTGGTTTCAATATTTCTGTGTCATTATGTTTAAATCTGAAAAGTCTAAGGATGGATTTTTAAGGGATGTACTTAGCTCACTTACCTTGGTCATGATTACTGATATATTTACAATTAATTTTACTATTTTATTTTCTATCTTCTGTTTATGATGAGTTTTCTTTGCTACTTCTTAGCCTTTACTTTCTCCGATTGAATTTATCATTTTTGAAATTTATTTCCTTTTTTCCTTTCTACTAATTAGGAAGTGATGTAGTCTATTTTTATAGCATAGTGAGCATAATTTTATAAACTACATATCTGAATTCAATCTAAAGTTTTCCAATATTTCTATCCTTTTCAAAGAACATATGGATGGAATTTAGCACATCTTAGCTCCGATTACACCCTCTTGCATGTTCCATGAAATTCTTATCTGGTATTTTAGATCCATGTTTTTAATGCTCCCCAATTCTTATAAATTTCATTCATTCACAATTTTCATAATTGCCTTACTTTTACTTCTTGTATAGTACTCTGTGAATTTGGGTTTACTTTCCTTTTTGCAGAATTTTACATTTAGTCGTTATGTAACTAAATTCATATGAGTGGAAAACACATAGTCTTTCTTTTCCTTTTTCACCTAAAAATACAACGTGTCCTCTGTTTTTATGAAAATTTATAGAATGTTGGATTCTACATTGCAGCACATTAAAGATAGTACTCCACTGGTCTCTTGTGTTTTTTGGGAAGAATCCTCTCAATTCTATTGTTTCTTTGGAGATAATCTGTGTTTTTGTTTTTGTTACTTTCAAATTTTCTTCTTTGCTATACCACTTTGTAGTGCCACTACAAAGCTTTTAGATCTTTACATTTATTTATTAAGTTGAACTCATCATTTTCTAATATTTATGACTTTCAATACTTCTGGAAAATTCTCAGTAATTGTCTTATTAAATAGTTTTCTTCCTATTTCTTTCTTTTCTTCCTACCTGGACCACATATTTAATCTATGTAGTAATTTCTCATTTTAGTTTTCATATCTTAATTGATCTTTCATATTTTTCATTTTTGTTGTTTTGTGCTGATTTATGGGTAATTCTCTCAGCTCCATCTTTCACCCATTGAGTATTAAATTACATTGCCAATTTTCATCACCACAAGTTCATTTTGATTGTCTCCTAAACTTGCTTGCTTATTTTTCCCTTAAAAATTTCTTATTGTTTCAAATCCTTCTTTCATCTCTTCAGTCACTTTAAATATATGTATTTTGTAATATTTTTCAGAATTATTTTTTAATATTTTTCACTCTTACGTGAAATTGCTGGGAATTGAAACCTACTTGTTATTATACTTTTCTTGTGTGATTTTAACATTTTTCTTTTCTTTTTTTTTATTAGTTTCAGGTGTACAATACAATGTAATAGTTAGACATTTACGCCCCTCACAAAGTGATGGACATTTTTCTTTTGAGCTAATTTTTAGTTAGATTTTTTTCTAAGTTATAGAGTGAGTTTGTTTTTTTTCATTTTCTTTTTTTTTTCTTTTATTCTTGTGACTATTCTAGGGGTTTCATAGCCTAGGATAGGGGTGTACAAACTGCGGCCTGCGGGCCAACTGCGGCCCGCATTCCATTTTTAATTGGCCCGCAGCAAATTCCAAAAATATATTTAGTTTACTTAAATAAGCCAGGTGAGGCAATATGTACTTCACCTCGAGTGAGTGGCCCGGCTCTTTGTGTATTTTACCGCATATGGCCCTTGGTAAAAAACGTTGAAAAAAGTTTGGACACCCCTGGCCTAGGACATGATTAAAAATATAAATGACCATTTTAGGATTTTGGTTTCCATGTCCTGTGTACATTTGGAAACTATTCCTATGTCTGCCATAACCTTAGTTGTTTTTGTTTGTTTGTTTGTTTTAATTTCTTTTTCCCACCTGGAGTCTGGGACAGAGACAAATTTCCAGAGACAATGAAAGGAATTTTTAGTGTTGTTGTTGTTTTAGGGATGGGATGTCTTTTCTGGATCTCAGCTTTAAGTTTCTCTACCATGCTCAAATCAAAGTTCACATTACCTCTTCACAGTTGGGAGTCCCAGATTTCCTGATCTTGCTACTACTAATGCCTTCTTCCTGAAGATATCTTTTTTTTATTTTCTTTTTTCAACATCACACTATTCCAGCTATGCTTGACATTTTTAGTTTCTTGAATATAGCATCTTCCTTCTTGCTTCTGGGACTTTAAAGAACTGCTTCTACTTTATAGATCATTCCTTTCCCCTTCCCTTCCTAAGATAACTCTAAGTCCTCTATTTCTAGCATTCTTTCTTTTTTAATTTTTGTTTGTTTCTTTCTTTCTTTAGATCCTCCCTAATTACGTCAGTTCCTCCAGCATGGAGTTTTCATAACACACGTGCATCTTTATCTTAAAATTTACCGTCTATCATTACAGTAACCTATTTAACCATTTGTCTTCCTTGCTAAACTATATTCTCCACAAGGGCAGGAAAAACATTTATCATGTTTACTACTATATACTCAGTGCCTAGAAAACTTTCTATACACACTAAATATTTAATTGGTATTGGTTTTATGAAACAAATAAAATGCACACATTGAGAAAATGAGTGAATAATGACTTTAATTTTTTGGTTTTGATTTTTGGTTGTCACATCATAAATACTGTTGAATTAAGCTTGCTATTAACTAAAACCGTAATCTACTTTTATATACACAATTGTTTGACGTATCCTAAATATGAAACACTTTCAAGAAATTCATGTGGATTGTCATGGTTAGATTCTGTATATGTAGGGATAAATTATCTTAGCTCTCTGGCATTAATTCTTTTCTAAGTAATTTGACCAAAATGATTAGTGAATTAACGGTCAGAACATTTGATGTCATATAGATTCTCAAGGATCTCTTACGCTATGCAATCAACCTTGCTCTTTGAACTAATTCTATGCCCAGATACTCCCAATGCACTTTATTTTGATCATAGCAACCAAGAAGCTAAAACCATGTTAATACTTCATTCTACAAAGTTTAATCGTTAATGATAATTTATAAATATGGGCAAGAGAAGTGGTTCTCCTTACTGTGAAAAACTAAAATAAATTTTTCCTGAGGAGAGTTAAAGCCATTCTAGGTGGAAGATATGAGGAGGCAGATATTGTACACATGATCCCCAGCTGGTACAGGCAAATCACTGCAGGAAAAAATTCTGAAATGAAATAGTAGAAGCAGTCTTCATGCCGCCTTACCAGTGGGGATCTATAGATGAGTTGTCAAGGACACTTGACCTGAAGTTTAGGAGGAAAAAAAGCAAAAAAAACATCAATATACATCTGCTTACATTTATTAGAGTGAGGTAATAGTACTCTTTCTTTTATTTAATCATTCTACAATATATAATAAGATATACAAATTTATACTACAAAGGGAAAATATTAAAATATGTATTTTTGATCTTAGTTCTCAATACAGATAAGGATTCTTTCATACAGAGAGAAGAGATATTCTTTATATTTTCCAGAACGCTCTTGTTTATGTTCGTATTGAAAGAAGTCTTACCTCCATGAATTCATTCTGTATATGTACTATATTCATACTTTCGTTCTTTTACTGTACAAAAAAACACCCAAAACAAACAAACAAACAAAACAAAGCAAAAATCTGTGGTTGAATGTTGTCCTAAAATAACTGGGAATTGAAACAGCAGCAAGTTTGTAAATGGTTTTTTCCCTCAAATCTGTTCAGAGTAAATACGTTCCTAACTAAGCTACAACCTTGTGTTGAGATAGCAATTGATTACAGTTTAATATTGTTCGTTTATCTCCATATGTTACTAGCAAGCTGTACTTAAAATGTATATATTTTTTGGTAATGGACTGATATCCAATTCTTTGATTTTCAATAGTATTAAGCAGAAAGCTAGACCTCTGAATATAAGGACATGTCCATTTAGGAAACTGATATGCTCTTCTTCTAATACTCTTAAAATGCTTGTTAGGATGGTAAAGGTGATTGGTTCTGTGGAAATCCTCTGATCACAAAGTCCAGGCTGATGTATTATGAGAATTTGTTTTTACACAGAATAGTATACATTTTATGTTGTGTTCTTCATTTATTCTGTAGAGAGTACCAGAATACATTTGAAGTGCTTTTTGTATTATATGAATCCATCTGTTTTTTAAACATTGCCTCTGTGAAAACTGCTTTTAATTTAGTAAACAAGTACAATTACATTGTTAGCTACAAAATGAAAGGAGCAGTAATATAATAGTAAATCAATATTAGATTAATTCAAGGAATGGAACTTATGTAACATTGCCAGATCAACACCAGAATTTGGATTTGGGGTGTGTGTATGTGTGTGTGATTGCCAAGGCTGTTAAAATGAAAACAAATTGGTATTTTCTTTCTTTGTTTAAATCTAACTTTCACTGGAATAAATTTTAGTTAGTATAAGGTACCAATGCTTAGAGGAGAATGATTTGGAATATTTCTAGGATTGATGGTAGTGAGTGTTTTATATATAAATGATTTGCTTTAGAGAAAGCTCTCATTAATTTCATTACCACTTGAGCAATTTCAAGGAACTCACAATGGTAACAGATAGTATCATTATGGATACAATAGTATTTTCAAGAGTGATATCCAATGCCGTTAGAAGATCTAGCCATTTTTTAGGTAATTTCCCTAAGACCTTGAGTTTAGACACAAAAGGCTTATAGTTGACTGGGGAGGAAATGATGGCTTCATTTTCATAAGCATGCCACAGTGTTTACAAGCACACACTGGGTTTATTGGGAGTTGGGTTTATTGGGTTTCTATTTTAGCTCAGCTACGTATTAGCTTTGTATCCTTGTGCCATTACTTATTTTTGTTGTCTTTCACTCCTTTTGTAAAATGAAAATATTGAGTGTCAACCTGTAAAAATTAATTTATAATTACACATACAGCATTTGACATTCTCTGGCAAATAAAAAATGTTGACTCTAACGTACATATTGTTAATTTTTGTTATTATTTAACCCAGTTATTACAATGACAGGCTTCTCTCAGAAATCAGAACTTCCCAGACTACATTTATCTTGAACTTCATATAACAGCAATTTGTAGTGGTTAAAATACTTGAAATTCATGAATGTGAAATAACAGCACAATAATATTTTCATTTTTATATAAGTGCTTCATTTATATAAAATACTTTCATTTTATATAAATTTTCAGACCTTTTCCATTTTGGAACCATACACTTTGTTTATCTGTCAGGATTGTTTTATTTATCATTATAAATTTATCTTTATTTCTCTGTAAAAAGATCAGACTGAAATGTTGAGTTTCTCGGCTGAAAACATCCTAGGTTACTTCTTTAATAGTATTTGGGCACTCTTTTTGTTATAGTTCAACTTTATAGAAAAGTCCAACATGTAGTTTTCCTCACTGGATTTAAAGGTAACATTTGCAAAGTAAAAGAGTAAATAAAATTCTCTCTGATTCTTTATCTGGGAGCCTGAAATTCTGTATTGATTTTGCCACAAGTGAGTTTCCTAGGCTGTGATGATAAATTGATTCGGGGGCTTGTCCATATTGCAACATCTTTGCATGTATCCAGTTTTACTGACAACGCTGCTCTAGAGACCCTGAGAACTTCCATATCTGACTTGGGGATTTTTATCCTCTGTCATCTCAAATGTCATTTTAGAAGTATTCATCGTAATTCTCTGTCACTGAACAAATAACGGACCACTGTGATAGTCACTCAAATTCACACAGTTTCACTGCTTGTTTGACAGATCCTGCTGTTGGCTACTTGAGATTATGGGGAGGTACAGACGTATCTAATACAGAATGAGGAAGGCATGAGATTGCAACTGAAATGGCACTGTGCATGCCCACTGAGGCTGCCAGTTAAGTGAAGGGATGACATCAAAACAAGAGAGCTTCTAGGACTGTGATAACATTTTTAGAAATAATAAGCAAAGCATAGCCCACTTTCCTCTAGCAGGTTTCAACTGTTGGAAAAGACTTTCACAGGGTAGCTACTAGAGATTTAATCCTTTTGTTCCTCAGAATCACACATATGTCCAATGAGACAACATTGCCATGAAACAATGAGGGGCTTTTCTTCTCTGCTATACTTCTAGTCTCGAAGGGGAGGGAAACAATCAAGACTTCACATCATTACAAATTGTCTTCCATTGAGCAATACAGGGCTGTTCGTTATTGTTTAAACTGTGTACTAAATATTGGTTGGCTTATATTACTTGAGCTATATAGCTTGAGCCATTTGTACCAGGACCCTCTTTGGCTGGGAATTGTAACCACCCTGGGTAAACAAGGATACATTTTAAGGTTTATTAGGCAACTATATTTGCCACATCTCCTGGCAAATGTAAACAGGGTTGGGGTGCAGCAGAGGCTCCCCTAAATCAGGAGATGTCTTTCAGGGACAATATACCTATTATCTCCTCTACTTATAATGCAACAAAGCTTTTTCCAGTCCCATTTCTATATCCACCACTCCTAGTCTGTCTCATTACATTCGTATGCACGTGACGTGAAACTCCTAATTAATGTTTGAGATAAATATATTGCCCAGGAGAAGAAGGTTATGAGGATATAAATTAATGTGGTTTTTCTTAACTTCATACAATATTTTGTGCCATCCTTTCCTATCTGAGCCTGGTAAAGTTGACATAAGGACAGTTTTCAGCTGCAATAACCATTGGCTCCTCCTTTGATCACTTTCTCTGTGGGTAGGATGACTTTTACTTTGGAACAGGATTCTGTTCCACCAATGTGTGTGTGTGTGTGTGTGTGTGTGTGTGTGTGTGTGTGTTTGTGTGTGGTTTGTTTGTTTGGGTGGGGGGTTGTTTTAACTAACATATTTTCCTTCCTTTAGCAACAAGACATTTAAGTACATTTTGATAGGTTATAACTTAATTCTAAATTAATATCCTGAAAAATACATGTCTCCACTTTCAGAATTTAATCAACCTTCTAATGCCGCTGGTGAGTGGTTGACAAGAAAATATTACTGGAAAGTGAGGATATTCTCTCAGGTTAAATTGTGTCAAAACTAAAGTCCCTTCTTCATTCAGTGATCCCATCCCAGACTAAATGCCTAGTGATTTGTCAGTAAGGAAGCTAAGATATGGCCTTGAGTCATCTTGCAACAAAGACAGACACTGTGGCAGGAAATTAATAAGTGATGTGCTTACAGAAAGAACCCAGGCGTCCTAGTCATGACCTCATAGATAGTCTGCCACTTACTTTATAAAGCACATTCAGCTTTTATAGAGAAAACTTTCCCTGTTCCTGTGAAAAGAGGAGTTTGGGGCTTGAGAAAAATAGAACCTACCTAAATTCTATATCCTCAGCATTCTTTTGAGAATTCAGGAGGTTAGCCAATGCACAGTGTTTAAATCCACTGATCCTTGCCGACAGTTCATTGACTAAATCATGTCTTTAAATTTTACAGCTTTTAAACTGTCTTCAATTTACCATTTTACCATGACATACAATTATTTGTGCATTACTATACTGGAAGCACCTCAAGGGCAGTTTTTTTAAAATTAGTATTATTCATACTTATCTTCTAGCACACTGTATTTTTCAGGCTTATATTTTTGAGTTGAAATAGATTGAAGCTAGAAATTACATTAAAAGAACAAGATTTTATAATGAATTGCTCAAGTGGAAAAAAGATAACCTACCTTTCTTAAATGTTTTCTGTTTTTGTTGCTTGCATTAAATAAAGACATACCTGAATAATCTGAGTTATTTTCCTCTCTTTACTGCAATATGTGTTACCAAAGTAAATCGACTAACAGCTAAGGTAGATACTATTTGTAGCACACTCAGAACTCTGGGGAAGTTCAAGGTTACTCTATCCCCAGGGAAAGGGGAATCTGATTACATTCAAGTGCATGATTTCTATTCTAGGCATGAACAGATTTATATCACTCTGCGAGGGGAGGCTGTTAGATGAGAAACAGGGGCATAAATGGAACAGGTTTGGATAGATGTCTCTTGGATCACTGCCGCATGGCCTTTGATCAACTCACTTCCGTGTAGCCCATGTGACAGTCAGGCTTGGGGAAACCTCTTGTTGGGGATTGAAGACCACTGCCCATAAGGGGCAAAAATGAACCAGGATGAGTCAGGGACAAGCCACTTAAACCTGAATCTAAACAAGACAGGAGAGACTCTAAGACAGTGTCTGAGATAAAAACCTGACATAATAACAAAATACACTAGCCCATTATACGCTTTCTTATACTCAAGTGCTAGCCGCAATCCATGAGGTTAAAAAACAGAGATGCCTAGTCTTAACCTTTTCACTGAGTCAGAGTTCTAACAAATATTTCCCACAGCTTACCTGACTCCTTTCAGAAATACGTGGCAGCTAAGCTGTACTGGTGACCTCAGGACAGAGATGAGATGATGAAATATGCAAGGACATGTGTATCTAGTTTTATATATATTTTTTTCTAAACATATTTTAAATTCCTCTCTTCCTTGACTCTCTCTTCATTAGTCCTCTCCTCTCAAACTTTGGGCCCATTCTTAAAAATTGTTCTATATTGAATTAATCTGAGGTTAAGAGCTTGTGCTTCAGAATGATTACTGCCAACTACACACAGTGCTCAAATGTTTTTCAGACTTTGGGTGGGGGGCTTAAAATTAAGCACATAAAAATATACTTATTGCCTTGGTATGTAAACTTTATGACACACACACACACACACACACACACACACACACGGTGCTGAAAAAAGTATACACATTTTAAGAAAGGAAAAGACTGTATCAAAATTATAATACTCAATATATACCAATAACAAAAGATGAATACAAGTGATGTATATACATTTTTTGGCTTACACACACACACACAAATATATATTATATAGCAATAAAAAAAGAAAGTATGACATCAATTTTGAAATTTCCCATTAAGTTACTTTTGGTGCCTTAAAAAATGCTAAAATAAATCCAACATACCTAGAATCCTAAATATGTAAGCAGATAAACTGGTCACTTTATAATTAGAGCTGATTTTAGCAAGAACCTTATCTTTCCAAGTACTACATTTTGCCTTATAGTACTAGCCCCTCTACTATCTGTCAAGTGGCTCATTGAGAAAGAAACCTGAAAGTAACTGCCTAATTTAAGTAGTGTTGGGGAGATGGAATGAGTAGAGTCAACTCAATTTAGTAATGGCTCTCAATCTTGATTACATATTGGGATTCGTTTAAAAAATCGGTCACACCCTCAGAGAGTCTGATATAATTGAAATGGGGTACAGCTTGAGGTTTGGTACTTAAACTTTCGCCAGGTCATATTACTAGAGCTGAATCTATGATTGCTGAATTAGAGGTTGAGAGTATTGCATTTCATCAATGTAGCTTTCCTTAGTAGCAGTATTTCTACTCAATTGTATGTGGAATATTGAAATAATACAGATTATGTAAAGAAATATTTTTTAAAATATGGCAAATAATTCTTATAGTGTTTGAAGAATGAAGAGATTCTCTGGAAAGAAAGAAACACCAGAGTTCCTTCTTTTTCTGAATGTACCCATTATTTATGTTATTATTTACTCTAAATTATATAATGTTATTTGGAACAAGGGGTGTTCCCCTTTTGCTGTACTATTATATTACATTACGAAGTTAACATTATAAATGGTTTTAAAGATAAAAGTAAAATATTAGTATGAGTAAAAGTTAACTTCAAAGTAAGCATGAGCTCATTAGACATTCTTTTTCTAGAAGACATTCTCAAATCTTTACCTGACCAAATTATTGGAGTACATGTTAGATTGGAAAATTATACAGATGCTCCTTGATTTATGATGGGTTATGCCCTGATAAACCCATTAGAAGTTACAGATATTGTAAGTTGAAAATGCATTTAATACACCTAACCTATCGAACGTCATAGCTGAGCCTCGCCTGTGTTACAAACGTGCTCAGAACACTTACATTAGCTCCAGTTGGGCACAATCATCTCACTGTTGCTGATCAACATCACGAGAGAGTATCCTACCGCACGTCACCAGCTTGGGAAAAGATTAAAATCCAAAATTTGAAGTACAATTTCTACTGAATGTGTATTACTTTCACACCATGGTAAAGTTGAAAAATCGTATGTCAAACCATCATAAGTTGGGGACCATCTATTATTCGATTTTTGAGGGTAAAATGTAATATCAGAGTTCTCTATTTCTTGGAGATTTGGGTTACTTTATTATTTGTAACTCTTAAACTGATCTTTTCTTTTTCATTTGCAAAATAGCTAGGTAGAAGGAGTGCATGGAAAAGTATAAAGCAGGTATTCAATTACATATATGGAGTCAGGGGTCAAACTATCTGGCTTGGATTCCTGTTTCTGAAGTATTCTAGGAGTTATGTTAGTTCTTATTCATCGTATTTTCTTCTGTAATTAGAGTGCAATACCATAGGATCATGAGAGAAGTTAATTAATTTTAAGAATTTAGACTATCACAAGTACTAAGAACTACATGTCATTAAATGGCTTGTTAACTTTAAAGCATTATAAAACAAAAACATGCTTTTAACATTGATATAAAGTACAGACTCTATATCTTGATATAATATAGTATTTCATATATTACAGTATTTCTGCCTCTTTTTTTAGTGAGTATTTAATAAAAGGGGAATTGATAGTTTGATTAATTTTAAAAGTATAAACAATAGTTATTCATGAGAATGATTTTATAAAACCCAGAAAATAAGCACATTTGAATGAAATTAGTTAGGCAAAACATACTGTAATGTTTACATTATATACTGTTTCAGATTTTAAATATAAATCAATGCTAATTTTAGGAGATTAAAAAAAACAAATATTCAAATGGTATATATTTTATATTTGACAATAAGGATTCATGAAAAATTAAAACGTTTGGAATTCTAAAAAATAAAAACAACATTGTATAAATCAATGAATCAATATTTAAGTGCTTATCATATGCCTTTCATGGTATAAATAAACAATGGACTACCCAGAGTTCTTGACCTGAACTTGAACTACTCTGTACCTACACTAATCAGTTTTGATCATTCCTTATTAATAAACTGCTTGATTTGTTCCTTGAAGCAACTAAATAACAAGTCAATAGTTTTATTTTCTTGAATTGTAAAGTGTCTCTTTGAGAAAAGATGTTGAATAAAACTCTTTTGAAATGCCAACAGTTCTTATTTTTTTTATTTCTCCTCTTCTACTTTAAAAGCAGACTAGCAGTGCCATTTTATATGTGTCAAGTAGTTTGTGCTTCCCATTTCCATTTTCTTCAGCTACTAATGCTATCTCGCAGCAATACTGTTCTGTGGCTCAGGGGAGCCAAGTGTCAGTTTTTCCAGATGGCAAGCTGCCAGTCTGCAGACACTGTTGAAAGTCACCAAGGGAATTCATTTCTTTGCAAAACCAAAGAACATCATTTCATGCACACCTTGTGTACATGATCAGCTCACAACAGCTGAAGAAACCACGAAAAAAAGACAGATGGAGAGAGAAAGAGGGGGTGGGAAGGAGAGGAGAGGGAAAGAGAGAGAGAGAGAGAGAGAGAGAGAGAGAGAGAGAGAGAGAGAGAGAGAGAGAGAGAGAGAGAGTCTTTTTTAATGAATTTAGCCAATTTTCTAGGCTATTATACAGTGACATATTTCATTTTGGGAACAGAAAGTTTTTAAACATTATTGCCAATTTACAGGAGCTTCTCTCTTAATAGCTGGAACAAAATTCTCAATTTGCCCTAATTAAAAATACTAGTTTTGGGGAATGAGTTTCTCCTTTTCATATTTAAACTGAACATTAAAAAAAGGTTAAATCACTTTAAATGGACTTTAAATTGCATTCTCTCTATCAGAATTGTTAACTTTTTGCCTGAGGAGAAAAATCTCAATATATGAATATAATATCAGAGTGGCATAGAAAGTGGTTTTTCAGTAATAAATATTTTGGCTAATATAGAGTTTGTATTTAAATGGGAAGTATTATGAGTTCTACCAATGGGGAATACTAATTGAGAAATATGTTACTTTTTAATAGTCATATAAGTGGAAACCTGAAGCATGGGGAACTCTATGATCTGAAATATGATTTCAGGAGTTGAACAGATATATCTACAGGTAGGAAGTTTAAATGCAAAGGGCTATATATCAAGGGAGGCAGAACAATGTAGCATGTGGATTATGAAACTAAGAGATAGAAATTCTGTTTCCAAGTCAACTAGTTACCAGGGGTCTTGGGCAGCCTCTCTGGGTTTAATCTGTAAAACAAACAGTTTCGTTTGGTTCTATAAATTTCTCCATTCTCTCAGGGGACATTATTTGGTTAAACTGTAAGTCAAATACTCTTCTGAGCAAGGATTACTCTCTGGTAGTCTTGTTATAATATTGCCTCTTCATTTTATGATACACAACAATGATTTTTTCTTTTCTTTTATGGAGGAGGAATTTGGAAATGTAATATTTTTCTGATGGGTCAATTTCTAAATTTAAACATTGACAATTCCTAGAGTTTGTGAATATTGAGATAGCACAACATGTGAATACTCACACTATGATTATTGTTATTCTTACATTTCCTCAGCACCTTCAAAATTCTTTAATCAAATAGTTAATGAATTTTATTCATCTAAGAATTAAAGAAATAAATAATTATTATACTAGACAGGAGTTATTTTAATTCACAATTGAGAGTGAAACTGTGTTTGTAATAATGGGTAATGACAGAAACGATATTATTTTTTAAATAGCCCAAAGCTAGACTCTATTTTAAAACATTCTATATACTAAAGCTAATAATATAATTTTTTGTGCTGTATATAGTAACTTCTACTATGATAAAATTTATATTACAGTTTCAATTCTCCTTTAAGTTACTATATCTCAACATTTAATAAGCGATTAGAGCTTTATAGTAAGATAAATAGCAAAAAATTGTTTGAATTTCGAAAACCCTTTTCAATAGTCTGTATTTTGCTAATTTTCTGATTCCTTTATCAAAGACCCCCCAAAATATATGATGCTAGTCCTGGTGCCATGACATTCATAGAAAACAATCATTTACCCTGTGCTTCATAAATTTAAAAGTCTCAAAAAGACAACGTAGTATTTAGCACCCACAGATACACACCATCATCAAACAGAACCAGATATATACATTAAAAACAATGATGGCTAAAAGAATTAATTTTATATTCTAACCATAGAATTTTTAGATGTGGAATCACTGGTATAACAATCAGGGCACAAGTGTTTAAGGAAAAGTTAACTATTTTCCTAATAAGACAATCAGAGGAGACTTGACATTTGTTATGAATTTGAAAGGTGAACGTGGATAGCTTTATATTATATGTGAGGAATCTATGTCTCACAGACACTAAATAGCTTTCTGGAGATTCATGTGTGATGATGCAAGAGGTATGTCGAGGATCCTGGATATAACTGCAGGGCTCCCCACGCTACTTCCCAGGGAGGCCAGGCTTCACACAATTGGGAGGATTTGAAGTAGTCTAATTGTTCATGGTTTTTGTCTTCTGTATTGTGGCTACAATGGCCATCACATAGTAAGAATTTGTTTTAAAAATTTGGTTTGTTGAGGGAAAGAGTCAGTGAAGAAACTCTAAGGCAAGAATTTACAATACAATACAAAACCGAGGAGGAAATACAATATAAAACCGAGGAGGAAATGAGAAGATGTCAGGGTGGGAGGATGAGACCACCAGAGACCACCAGAGACCAAATAGAACAGCTGAACACCTTCTTTCACATTGTCTTGCAGTAGGTGGTCCAGATTCCTCATTACTGTCCATTACAAGTGTAAAAGACAGCATAATTTCCAGAGAGCCAGGCTTCTACCAGACTTACATACTTTTACATTAATATAATATGAAGTACCTCATAAGTTTTTACTATAATTATCAGTGTTCCTTGTAACAGGAACTGAGCTCAGCACCCCTTCCCAACCCAAGGAGGATGCTGTATTTACCCTTCGAAAAGAAAAGGAACAAAGACTTGAGACTTTGGAATTTTCTCAGGTCGAACTGCTAATATATAAGTGCCAGGCCTGGGATCCTAACTGTGTGCTGGCTGTTGGCAAGCCTTTCCTCCTGACATTTACGGGAGTATTGTATATAAGATGTATGCTCTTCCTTAATTAGTTTCATCAGCTATAAAGACAGAAAAAGGGAAAAATTATTCTCCTCTAAGTGTGAAAAATACATTGGATCCAAGAAACCTATTTGGTTTCTTTACTAAGATGTCTTGAGATTTTAAATTGCTATATGCACTAAATTTCCAAAGGATTTGAAGAACAATGAATGTTGTATTTCGTAAACTTATTTGACAATTTAGCACTTTTTCAAAAGAAAAAAGAGTCTAATAATTAATTTGTTTGTTTCTTTTTCTAGGTTACTTTCTATTTGCTTTCTTGTCTTCTCCTCACATCTCAGCCTTACATCATAGATAGCACCAGACCACTCCCTGCTATGGTAAAACATATACAAGGTAATGGAGAGATTTTTCTTCAAAAATAGATACATATAGCACTCTGATATTTTGGTTGCTATTGTCGTATTTTGAATCTACTTTTTCCTCCGACGACTGAAGCAGCCTAAATCTATTTTTTCTACACATTTCCTGACAAGTTTTCATTATCTATTAGACTAAGTCATGTCTTAAGTTGGACTTAAAAAGAATCTTTTGCAATTGAAGTGAATGCTTCTTGATGGCAGGCATGATATTTCATTGATATTGATGTTTCTCTCTACAAATAGTAGAATCTCAATAAGTATTCACTGAATGTGATTTCTTTTTATTTCCTCTCTGATTCAGCATCCCTGTGAACACTTACGTGTAGACTGTGTTTTTATCCATCCCTTCCATAATTTAGGTTATTTATCAGGTCTTCATATATAAGGTTTTACTTTACTAGTGGTCTTCTAGTAAGACTTACCAATGGTGTCAGTTTTCATATTGTTCTTTAGTTGGTAAAGAAAAGGATATGGAATTTATTTTTCTCAGCAAAGCATATTTCATAAACTATATATTTTTTCTGATTGTAACAGATAACAATTTGAGATATCACAGCATCTGCTCACACTAGGAAATCTAAGGGAGAGAAGATTACAGTTATCCAGTTGGATATGACAGGACCTTATGCTGGGAATGAAAAGGAAATATCAACTTCAAACAGCGGCATAAATAGGATGGTTTGGTCACACTGGTTATAAACACATAAGGAGAGAACAGGGCCAAAATTATTTGTTCTGGGGCCTTCTGATAAGTCATTCCATACGTTCTGCAATGACTCTTGCTAGTCTCCTTTGAAAGAGTGGCCCTGCTTCACTTTGACTTTATCTTTTCATCTGTAGACCTCTAATAGCTTTCACATTTTGGTACTGACTGGCCTTGTATTGACACATGTCTAACCTGTCACCTGTACAGAGTCATCTTTCTTCTTTTCCTTGAGAAATTATTTCTATTTCCATTCTGCTCTAACCCCAGTCCAGACTGAATTTCTTTTTAAGATCCCTAGCAAAGATTTAATAGATCTCATCATATTGATTCTAAGAATCAGTTTATGGGCTTCCTGTATATACCGGTTTGTGCTAAACTGACTAAATTTCATTTTCTCTAATTTTTTTTTCTCAATACTGTGCTTAGTTTTTCTATTTGTATAGTGCCTGAATACATTCTAACCACTTCTATCTCTCTATTTATGAGAGCCAAGAGGCGAATAGGTGTTCCTACACTAAAAACCATACAATGATATGTCCAAAATCTATATCTTTTGAAAACAGTTTTGTTGTTGTTATTGTTACTTTTTAATAGCCACATTTTCTTTATCAGCCAAGATAGTCAAATAAGATTGAAAACCATACATGATGATATTCATTAAGGAAAATAAATTAACTGTGATAGTAGAGCAAGGAAACCGATTTTCTTGTATGGTTGATAAAGGATGTGTTTATTCTGCTTTCCTTTTGTGGCTCATAAACTGGTTCTGAAAGTAATTTCAGAAGAGTTTTCCAAAGGTAGCATCATAGGAATAACCAGTGGCGAGGCTTTCAGAGTCATTATTTATGAGTATGAATATATATTTTATATATATATATATATATATATATATATATATATATATATATATATATTTACACATATAAGTCCTGCCCAAAGGTACACAAATTACTAAAGACGAGTCTGGTAACAATAGTATATTATCAGATATCTCACCACATAAGTGGCATCCATTTATTCATATACAACAGAGACATTTCACCAGACTCTGGTGGTAGCTGCAGTTTTAGCCAATCTAACACCTTGGCTAAGATATGTTTGCCTAAGTAAGGAATGAGGTGAAAGAACTCCAGAAGTGGAAGCCTTGCCTCAAAGAAAGCAGTTTTCTTGACTCTCCGGACTGCTCTCATTTTTACTGCTAATTCTACCTGGGTTCCTGCTAATCATTTGCAAAGGGATCTGATACTGTTTTACTTTCAATTTGGGGACTACTTTACAATTTGTCTTGGAGGAGAGAGCTCAAGTTAAAACTGGTTTCATACCAGCAAAATGAGAATTTGTCGATACGCAGTTGTTGAATCGAATAGATTTAAATTGAACACCACTAGACCCAGTGGTATCATGACAGGGAAGAGGAAATTTGTGACAATTACTCAATATTTGTGGATTGCCCACTATATACTAGTGTGCTATGAAAGAAGGAGCAAAGTTAACAACATGTTTGACCTCCAAAAGCTCCCATACTGCAATGGGTGATGAGAGTTAGAAATAATGACTTTGCTCAAAAACATATAGCTGTAATGAAGGACAAATTATCACCATGCCCCAAGTGATGTCACGGAGAAGTTTCAAATCATGTTTCAAACCAAGATTGTAAATACATGTCTTTGGCAAATTATACCAATTATACCTCCCTGGTTGGGTTGTCATGCATATAAATATGTCTGACAATTAAGTTCACGAACTCATCCTAGAAAAAGTGCTACATACCTCATTGCTGAATATCACTATGGTCACCTTCAAAGTATTCCCTTTGGGAAGCTATGCACTGATGCCAGCACCTAGTCCACCCTTCAAAGGAATTTTGGAACACTTTTATTCTGGAATGGCCATCAGAGCTGTCGTCATATTACACTTGATGTCCTGAATGTCATCAAAATGTCTTCCTTTCAATATTTCCTTTATCTTCGGGTAAAGAAAGAAGTCATTGGTGGCCAGATCAGGTAAGTAGGGAGGGTGGTCCAATGAAGCTATTTGTTTACTGGCTAAAAACTCCCTCACAGACAGTGCCATGTGAGCTGTTGTATTGTCATGATGCAAGAGCCATGAATTGTTGGCGAAAAGTTCAGGTCATCTAATTTTTACATTCAGCCTTTTCAGCACTTCCAAATAGTAAACTTGGTTAACTGTTTGTCTAGTTAGTACAAGTTCATAATGAATAATCCCTCTGATATAAAAAACCGTTAGCAACATCGTTGCAACAAATTCACAAATTTAATTGTCCGACCTCATTTAACCTTGTTTTATGTGTATTTCTGTTTAAATATACATTATATAGTATATTCTGTTGATTTGTTAATATTGAATTCACAGCTAACATCACTGTAACTCATGACCAAACAAATCTTGTTTAGTATATGTTTTCTCTATAAGGTACATCACAGACTTCTTGTATTTTTGAACACTAAGTATCACTCCAGCACTAGATTTGTGGGCTATTTTAAACAATAACATTATAAATAAGAAAGCACAAATATGCAAAAAATTGGTACTAAATAGATGGTTACGGTATGAAAGATGAAACAGATTATTGCCTTGTTCAACCTCTGCTAGAATGAGCACGTTGGACAACTCAATTTTTTTGTCCCTCTGCACATGTCCACAAATGACTGCAAAAGTGCCTCAAGTGCCAATTTTTAGGTTACAAATAAATTTTACCAAATAGATAAATTTACAAATATGGACTCCAAGGATAATGAGGATTGACTGTACATTTTGTTCCTCATATATTCTTATTGGTAAACATGGCAGAGCCCTTGTCATAAAGGTACTTGCTATCTGGTTGGGGATATGAAAAACTGAAAGAGTAATATCTGCTCTACCACACTGGCCCCTGAACACTTTCAGTTAACCTGAATACCTACCGCTATACACTATCAAATTGATTTGGATGGTTGGGTTTCACCATTTCGGAATAGATGGATCACTTAACCCAGTGAGGCCAGACAGCTTGGCTGTTCTGTACTTTCACACTCTGCAACTGGATAGTATTACTGATAACCATCTTTACTCAGCCTTAACAGATCTCCAAAAACTATGAGAACTTGGAAAAGAACAAACAAAAACAATAAGATAACTGACTCAAGATTTTCTTTGGACTTTCCATTTGGACTGAGGTTCTTAATTGAAGTGAGCTATCAGAAAGCCTCAGACTTAAATAACTTTCATATAAGCAACAGTTAAAAACATACTAATGGAATTACAATGGATAAGTTAGTTGGAGGTATGGTCCTAGTTGGTGAGTAAGGAGGTGGCAATAATTGTTGTAAAATATTTAATATATTTAAATTTGAGACTCATTGATTCTAAGTGCTTTCTTGATCTTACCCGAAGGCACCAACAGAACATTTTTAGCAACTATGTCAAAGCAGTTACCTAGCTGATAACAATTGTAAGACACAAAGGCACAATTTGTATTAGATGAATTTCCATTGTAGAGGTATGAAAATGTAAAACAACAACAACAAATAACAAAAACATAAAAAGTGACAAATAATTGATGAATTCATGGTTATGTTATTATATTATTACACGGACTTATTTTTACATAAATTATATTTCTCAAATCATATTAAAGACTATTTTCCCAACCAGGAAAAAGTGATCGGAGACAGTCTTGAACACTTAAGAGAATCATTTGAATACATGGATCATTTGCATAGGCTTATATGTTTATTTTTAACTTCTCTCACACACAAAAAAAACTGTTCTATTTTTTACTCACTCATATTATTTACTCATTAACAATATCTATTTTCCTTTAAATCTACTACTTGCCCCTGGTTGCATTTCAATTATTCATTTAAACTCCTATTCAAGATCTTCTTGCTGTGGTTTGAATTTTTACTGCTGCAGTTACTCTTCAGCAACACATGGAAAGGTGCTGTGTTAATAAAGCGCTTGATTTTTACTTAATCTCAGAGCCCAGACTTTCATGGATCACTCTCCTCTAGCTTGTTTGTAATAATTAGTCCAAGTTACTGGTTCTCAAACTTTGGTGAATATTTGAATTTTCTGTGGAGCTTTATAAAACCACAGCTGCTACAGCTGTATCTTAGAGTTTCTGAGTCAGATCTTGAACACGATTCAGGCATGGGAAGCACAGGGTGCATCACATCACCAGGAGAATCCAGGGCGAGCTCTGGCACTCTTAGATTTCTTCATGTCCATAAGAAGGGCATCTGTACACAAGTTCTGCTGCCCTGGCTGCACCAACGTTGACCTTGGCTTCTTAAGAGACCCAACCCTGCTGTCCAGATTTCTATACCTAATAGCTATACATGCACATTGTCATTAATTGATCAAGTTTCTGTGCTCCATTCTGATCATCAATACATCACATAGAATTTCCAGCTAAGAAATTTAATTTATGCTTGCTGGTAAAAGAATGGGTGTGAATTCATTAATATGATATCATTTATAGATTAGATAGATGCATTTTAATTTTTTCTGAGAAAATGCTTTAAATGGAAAACTTGCATTAATAAAGAGAATTCCAGGTTGTGAACTAAAGTGTTAAAGTGATGCTTTTATTTTGATTAGAGTTTTTGAATCCTTCAAATCAGATCCAGAAATTGGTCACCTATTCCACCTCTGTGCATAACCAATCTGTTATCACTTTTAGAGATCACATCCTTTAAAAAGCCTACATCGATTATTTGGTATTATATCATGATTTTCTCCCCTACATGGTCATTTAATCTTTACCTTTCTTTCATAATGTCAAGCGAACATGTATCCAAATGTTAGATATGAGTGAAAATGGTTGTGTAGCTTTCCCATTATAAGAATAGTTTTAAAAAACTGAATGCAAGAAATATATTCACATGTTCTAAAATATTGCATAGCATAGATTGGATGGTTAATGTGATTGCTATTAAAACAAATCAATAATGAAACCCTTCAAACATTGAAGCATTCAAACAGCTGAATACCATTAATTGAAAATCATGATATATTTTATAAATCAAAGATGGCAAATCGATACCAAGGTTAAAGGTGCACCTGTGGTGATCAGTCTTAGTTGCATTTTCCTGACAGATGACCACATAATATTGATTGGGAATAAGATTACAATGAATAGATGGGATAAGCTGCTGTCTGGAAAATTCACTGCTTACATCCACAGAGAAAATTGGGACTTAATTAATTAGGCCTCTTATGTGTAGATAATTACATAAGCAAACAAGAAATACTCATGTGAGAATAGTGGCATGGTTAAATTAAATGGTTAGCATATATTGGATTATAGGAAATTGAAAGTAGGAAGCTGTGTCATATATCATAAAATTTTGGAAGCAAAAGGTACCTTGGAGACCATAATTCAACACTCATTTACAGATGTGGAAACAAAGGGGCAAATCAGATAAATGATCTGATCAAGACAAAACTATAGGTAATACATAGATCTAGAAACCAAGATGAAATTCTTTCTGTTTCTAATGTATATATGTAATATATAGGAATTACACACACATTGTTAGTATTTCTATTGTGAAAGGTATTTCTATTATTAAAGTGTGTGGGCCACATGTTGCCCATCAAATAGCAGACCAGCCAGGGCTTTGTCACTTGGTGGTGTGGTGGCAGGGATCCAAACAGCATAAGTATAAGGAAACCAATGAGTTGGTTTTCTGGAATTTGGATTCTGTTTTACCAGAAATAGAATTTTGCTTAAGAAAGCTGGATCTCCAGAGAAGTCCATAAAAGTTTTCAGGCCAAGCACTCATCTTTTCTTCTGCAAATGGAAAGAGGGCTGGCAACACTTTTTGATTTATGATTTAAGGAGAAATAGTTGAGTTCTAAAATGTGTTATTATAAATTTGAATAGTCACAGAATGAAATTTCTAGTATGTTTTCTAGGGTGACATGCTATAGTATGTATTACTAGCTACAATTTTCACTACCCCTAAATTTCAAATTCAATAAATGAGATAGGGACTGGAATTGTGTTTTAATGAAGTCCACTTGACTAAACAGTATGTTGGCTTTATAAACCACTGGCCCCCAAAATATATATTTCAAGATCCTTAGCATGGCATATAGGACCCTTCATGATCTTAAAAAGGAATGACATTTATTTCTTTCTGCTATAATCAAGATGAGGTATGTCCCTTGACTTTCAAACATGTAATGATTCATTGTCATTTCCTAATGCATATTGTAAATCATTATGGTGTATTCTACACTTCCAGTGTTTCCATTCACAAACTCTAACCAGTGCTTAATCATCTCCAACCCTAATTCTCATTGACTTTATATACCAGTTATCTATTGCTTTATAACAAACAAGCCAAGGTCTAGTGGTTTGAAACAATCATTTATTTAAATAATGATTTTGTGAATTAGCAATTTGGGCTGGCCCCAGCTGGGTTGTTCTTCTGTTGGTGTCAACCAAGATCACTTATGTAAATACAGTCATCTGCCAGTCAGTTGAGAAGGTCTGCTGCTGGAAATTGGCTGGCTGTAGGTTAGATGACAAAAATGAGTGAGCTACATGTTGCCCATCAAAGAGCCAACTAGTCAGGGCTTTGTCACATGGTGGTGTGATGGCAAGGATCCAAAAATCATAAGTATAGGGAAAACCTCATTGTACAAAAACATTTAAGTCTCTGCTTACATCATAGTGCTAATATTCTATTGGCCACAGAAAGTGACATGACCAACCCAGATTTAAGGGTGAATTAACAGGCTTCACTTCTTGATAGAGAGATCTGTGATAATCACATTACAAAAGTATAGATGCAAGGATGAGAATTTGTCATCATTTTTACAATCTATCATACATTGATACTGGTCATGATTGTTCATTTGCCTGAATAGAATGTCAGAAATTAAATTGCTTGATAAAAGTCAGTTTTGGAGAGTCAAGCCAAGATACGTTTGACTCCAAAGATACTGAATTCACCTTATGACAGATCTTAAATGTATCTCACACTTCTTTCTTTCATCCACCCTCTATTATCTTAGTTCAACCCATCATCTTTGACCAGCATATAACTTTGTGTTTCCAACTCCCTTCACACAATATATTTTCCATAAAGTAACATGAATGATATTTTAAAATATAAATGAAATTATGCTATTTCTCTAATTAAAAGCTTCCAATAGCTTGCCATCCTTCTTCTTAAAAAATAAAAACCTAAAGTTATTATCTTGATTTACAATCTCTTAAAAGATCTTCTCTGTTGCTTTGCTCCCCACACACACATTGTTCTATCTGCCCAGGTTTCACTGTGCTTGAGCCACACTGATCTGTTCATTGTTTCTCTAATACACTAAGTTTATTCTCCTTAAATGCCTTTGTTTTGCTGTCTCTGGATACAGGACTTCTGAAATAAAGACTCTTTTTTCTTGGACTACTTGGCTCTCTCTCTGTATGCAGGCTCATGACAACGGCAACTTCATAGAAAGGACTTTTCTGTTTTCTGTAAAGTAGACATGCATTTCCCTGAGTCCTTCCCAATGGCAATTTATAACATTAATTTTTGGGGGATGGTGTAGATATAGCACTCATCAGTATTTGAAATTATCTTGCATATTCATTTAGTTTTATAAAATCTATTTTCTTGCTATACTTTTAAACCAAGTGACAGTAGAGACCTTGTTTATCATAATCACTGCTGTACTCTTAATCAAGGACCATTTCTTGATATGACATTTGTTGAATTAAGAAATGACACGCTTCAGAACTTGGAAAAGCCCATGGAAAATAACACGGTTCTTTCCATACCCTTGACAGCTTTCAGTAACGAGCTGAAGTCCACATAGTATAAAGCTCATCCTCCTAAAGGTTTTTTTGTTTTGTTTTGTTTTTGTCAGAGTCCCTATGATATTTTGGACATGATCTTAAAAGAATTAAAGCATTCATCTTCAGCGTATGTCTTTAATTGAAAGACATACTTTAGGGATGTCTGTATCCCCATGACTTTAGGGATGTCTACATAACCAAAGGGGAAACAATGGTCTGCTTTGAAACTAATTTTCTCTAACATCTAAATGACTGACATTATATTCTTACCAGGTGTGACAGATGGGAATTATAAAGATTGAAGAAAATTGAAGACCTGAATGATGGAGAGGAGAAATATAAAAGAATTGTGGATTTAGTGACACAGAAGATAAAGTTCATTGCATTGCTTTGATTAAAACCTTATTTTGTTTTATCTTGGTAGAGGCAAAACCATAAGCTTTGTCTGGAGTATTTTTGTCGTTCTTGACTTAAAATACAGGGAGCTGTGTTTTATATATTTTATGACAATTTTCAACACAGATTGTGTGAAGGATTTCACTCTCAATGGAATAAAATATACTTGACAGCAGAGTTATAACTAGAAGGACTGGTAAGAATAGAGGTATGGAGATTAAGGAATGTGTCCTAGATTTATATGAGCATACACCAAATAGTTCAGTCTCATAATTACCTTAGAGAGTTGGTAGAGAAAAGAAAATAACTTGTTAAACTGCAAAGTATACTATCTTCTCTCTTAGAGTTGCTCATTGGGGTATTTTTTAAAAATCTTGTATAAGAATTATAGAAAAATTCCTGAGATTGTTTATGTTAGAATATTGACATTTCCAGAAGATATGTGATATATCGAATGTCTAAAAAGAATATTTTAGACACTATTTAGAGAGAGCATATATCTTGCTTATTTGAATTCTCAGTTGGGTATTACAAGACATCAATGTACTTATTATATACTATATGTAAAGGTATGATAAACACACACACACACACACTCACACACATTTTTTATTTTTATTTTTTATTGAAATGGTAATATCATGCACTTAAACTCATTCAAATCTTTGTAGAATTACATTGCTAAACTTGATAAAAGGGGTTTTGTTTTTTAATTGCTATAGCTGTTGTTCTGTTTTTATATATTCAGACCCCTGAATACTGAAGCTACTGGAACAGAAATGTGCACTCAAGTAGACTGAGAATATTTAAGCATCGATATCATTTGCTTACTCAATAGAGCTGTGCTTAGTTAATGCCTACTAAGTGGAGGGACTAGGCAAAAGACTATGGAAAATGCAAAATAAAAGATAGATGTCTTTTTAGAAAAGTAATTTAAATTACTTTTTGGTAAAGATAATGCATATTCACAAATCAATAAAACATAAGGTGGAACTAGGTGCTTAAATTGCACACTTTATTTTATTAAAGTTTTTTATCAAAATATAGTTAACATGCAATATTATATTAGTTTCAGGTGTACATCATAGTTATTTAACATTTATATATCTAAAGACGTGATCACCATGGTAAGTCCAGCAACCATCTGACACCGTACCATGTTATTGCAATATTATTGACTATGTTCCCTATGCTGTACATTACATCCAATGGCTTACTTGTTTTGACCGTGAAATTTAAACCTCTTATTCCCCTTCATCTTTGTTCTCCCTTATTAAATTTTTCAATTAAAGTTCATAGTTAGTATTATTTTACATTAATTTCAGGTATATAGTATAGTGGTTAGACATTTACATAAATTAAAAAGTGATCCCCCTGACAGTCTAGTACCCAGCTGACACAATACATAGCTATTGCCGTATTATTGATGATATTCCCCATGCTTTACTTTACATCCCCAAGACAAGTTTGTAACTACCAGTTTGTACTCCTTAATCCCTTTTCCTTTTTCACCCTGCCACCAACCCTCTCCCATCTATCATCCAGATAAATCTAGGACCCATCTGACTCCATACATAGTTATTACAATATTATTAACTATATTCCTTAGGCTACATCCTACATTCCCATGACTATTTTATAAGAACCAATTTGTACTTCTTAATTTTTTCCCCTTTATCACACACTCCCCACCCCTTCTCATCTGGCAACCATCAAAATGATCTCTGTATGATTTGTTTCTGTTTTGCTTATTTTGTTTTTTAGATTCTATATATAAGTAAAATCACAATGTATCTGTCTTTCCCTACCTGACATATTCCACTCAGCACAATACCCTCCAGGTCCATCCATCCCGCCAGAGATGACTAGAACTAATTCCCTTCCATGGGCGTACAATATTTCATTGTATATATGAGCTATGACAATCAAGTTAGCGCACTAATCCTAGAAAAAGGGCTACATACCTCATTGCTGAATATCACTACAGTCACCTTCGAAGTACTCCCTTTGGGGAGTTATGTACTGATGCCAGTGCCTAGTCACCTTTCAAAGCAATTTTGGTACTCTTTCTGGAATGGCCATCAGAGCTGTTGTCATATTACCCTTGATGTCCTGAATGTCATCAAAATGTCTTCCTTTCAATATTCCCTTTATCTTTGGGTAAAGAAAGAAGTCATTGGGGACCAGATCATGTGGGGAGGGAGGGTGTGCCAATCCAGTTATTTGCTTACTGGCTAAAAACTCCCTCATGGACAGTGCTGTATAAGCTGGTACATTTTTGTGATGCAAGAGCCATGAATTTTTGGTGAAAAGTTCAGGTTGTCTAACTTTTTCACGCAGCCTTTTCAGAACTTCCAAATAGTAAACTTGGTTAACTGTTTGTCCATTTGGTACAAATTCATAATGAATAATCCCTCTGTTATCAAAAAAGGTTAGCAACATCATTTCAACAAGTTTGTGAATTTAATTGTCAGACCTCATATGTACCACCTACTCTTTATCCACTCATTCATTGAGGGACACCCAGGCTGCCTCCACATCTTGGCCATTGTAAACAACACTGAAGTAAACATATAGATGCACATGTCTCCTTGAATTAGCATTTGGGTTTCTTTGGATAAATACCCAGGAGTGGGATTACTGGGTTCTTCGTCTCTTATAGCATTTGATTTAAAGTTTATTTTGTCTGATAAAAGTATTGCTACCTCTGCTTTTTTTGTTTTCATTTCCATTTTTATGAAATATCTTTTTTCCATCCCTTTACTTTTAGTCTGTGTGATCTTTTGCTCTGAAGTGTGTGACTTGTAGGCAGCATATATGAGTCTTGTTTTCTTATGCATTCGGCCACCCTATGTTTGAATGGAGCATTTAATTCATTTAAACTTAAAGTAATTGTTGATAGATATATAGTTATTGCTATTTTAGTATTCATATTTTTATCTTTTTATTTTTTTTCCTTAAAGATGTTCTTCTAAGATTCCTTGTAATACTAGATTGGTGGTGATTAACTACTTCAGCTTTTTCTTGTCTGGAAGCTCTTTATCTGTCCTTCTATTCTAAATGATAGCTTTGCTGTATAGAGTGACCTTGGTTGTAGGTCCTTACTTTTTATCACTTTGAATCCCTTCTGGCCTGCAAAATTTCTGTTGCGAAATCAGCTGACACTCTTATGGGAGCTCTCTTGTAGGTAACTAACTGCTTTTCTCTTACTGCTTTTAGTATTCTCTCTTTGTCTTTAACCTTTGCCATTTTAATTACAATGTGTCTTGGTGTGGGCCTGTTTGGGTTCAACTTGTTTGGGACTCTCTGGGCTTCCTGGGCTTGTATGTCTATTTTCTTCACCAGGTTAGGGAAGTTTTCTGCCATTTTTTTGTTCAGATAGGTTCTCAATCCCTTACTTTCTCTCTTCTCCTTCTGGTACTCCTATGATGCAAATGTTGGTATGCTTAATGCCCCAGAGGCCTCTTAAACTATCCTCACTTTTTTGGATTCTCTTTTCTTTTTGCTGTTCCAAATGGGTGTTTTCTGCTACTTTGTCTTCCAAATAACTGATTAAATCCTGTGCTTCATCTAGTCTGCTAGTGATTCCTTCTAGTTCATACTTCATATCAGTTATTGTATTCTTCACTTCTGGCTGCTTCTTTTTAATGGTGTCTACATCCTTTTTTATGCTTGGCATCTTTCTGCTGAAGTTCTCCCTGAGGTCATTGAGCATCCTTATAACCATTGGATCTCTGAGTCTGGTAGATTGCTTGTCTCCATTTTGTTTAGTTCTTTTCCTGAAACTTTGTTCTGATCTTTCATTTGGAACATGTTTCTTTCTCTCCGCATTTTGGATGTCTCCCTGTTTTTATTTCTATGTATTAGGTGGAACCACTATGCCTCCCAATATTAGTAAAGCTCCCTTATGTAGTAAATGTCCTGTGGGACCAAGTTTTGCAGTCTCTCTGGTCACCTGAACCAGATGCTCTAGGTTTGTCCCTTGTGTGAGTTGTGTGTATCCTCCTGTTGTAGTTTAGCCTTGGCTGCTGTTTGCATGTCAATAGGAGGGCTTGACCCTCTGGCTGATTGGTTGTAAAGACTGGTGTGACTGCATGGGCAATCTCTTGTGAATAGGTTGATCCCATTTCTGGGTATTTAGCTGAAGAAACCCAAATGCTACTTTGACAGGATGTGTACATTCATATGTTCATTGCAGCATTGTTTATAATGGCCAAGATGTGGAGGCAGCCTGGGTGTGCATTGATGGATAAATGGATAAAGAAGAGGTGGTACATATATACAGTGGAATATTGCTTTGCCATGGAAGTGAATGGGTTCTTGCCATCTGCGGCAGCATGGATGGACCTGGAGGGCATTGTGCTGAGTGGAGTGTCAGACAGATGCAATGTGATTTTGTTTATATGTGGAATTTAAAGAACAAAATAAACAAACCAGAAACAAACACATAGATATAGAGAACATTTTTTTTTTTTTTTAAGATTTTATTGGGGAAAGGGAACAGGACTTTATTGGGGAACAGTTTGCACTTCCAGGACTTTTTTCCAAGTCAAGTTGTTGTCCTTTCAATCTTAATTGTGGAGGGTGCCGTTCAGCTTCAAGTTGTTGTCCTTTCAGTCTTAATTGTGGAGGGCTCAGCTCAGCTCCAGGTCCAGTTGTCATTGCTAGTTGCAGGGGGCACAGCCCACCATCCCTTGCGGGACTCGAGGAATTGAACTGGCAACCTTGTGGTTGAGAGCCCACTGGTCCATGTGGGAATCGAACTGGCAGCCTTCTGAGTTAGGAGCATGGAGCTTTAACCACCTGAGCCACTGGGCCAGCCACTAGAGAACATTTTGATGGTTGCTAGATGGGAGGGGTTTAGGGGTAAGTGAAAAGGGGAAGGAATTAAGAAGTACACATTGATTATTGCACAGTAGTCACGGGGATGTAGGGTGTAGCATAAAGAATATAGTCAATAATATTATAATACCTATGTATGCTGTCAGATGGGTAATAGATTTATCAAGGTGACAGATGGGAGGAGGGTATAGTGCAGGGTGAAAAAGAGGAAGAGATTAAGAAGTACAAACTGATAGTTACAAAATAGTCATGGGGATGTAAAATAAAGCATAGGGAATATAGTCAATAATATGGTAATAACTATGTATAGAACCAGGTGGGTACTAGACTAATCAGGGGGATCAGTTCTTAAATTATATAAATTTGTAACCACTATGTTGTACACCTGAAATTAATGTAAAATAATATTCAATGTCAAAACAAACAAACAAATAAATAAATGGCAAATGCTTTTGCCTGTTTAAAAAAAGTTAACGAGAAAAACAAAAATGAGTGAAGTACTGATACATGCTAAAACATTGACAAACCTTGGTAACATTATGGTAAATGAAAGAAGCCAGTCAGAAAACTACTTACTGTATGATTTAGTGTACATGTCCACAAGAGGCAAATTTATAGCGACTGCAAATAAATTAGTGATTGCTTAGGGCTGTGGGATGAGGACAGGGATGAGTGAATGGCTACTAATGGATATGGTAAATATTTTTACAACTATATGAATATACTAAAAACTGAATTGTACAATTTATGTAAGTGAATTTTATGGATGTGAATTATATCTCAATAAAGCTGTTTTTAAAAGTTTAAAAATGATGAAACATACTATTTAAGCTCCAATCTGAAGAGCTGGATAACTGTAAATATCAAATGAAGGAGACTTTAGAAGCAAGGATATTGTCGGGGATAAATGGGATAATTTCATAACGATGAAAAGTTCATTTAATCTAGAGGGTGTAGCAAATACAAATGTGCATGCAACTACAAACAGCTTCAAAATAAGTGAAGCAAAAACTGATAGGACTGAAACAAGTAAGATACATTTCCATGATTATAGTTGGATACTGTAACACTATTCTCTTGGTAATTAACAAAACACGTAGACACAAAATCAGCAAGACATGGGAGACCTGAAAAGCATTATTAACCAATTTGAGCCAATTGACATCTACAGAAAACCCCATGCAACAATAGCAGAACTTCCATTTTTGTTGTTGTTTTGTTGTTGTTGTTTGAAGGAGGGCTCAGCTCACAGTGACCCATTCCGGGATCGAACACGCAAATTTGGTGCTTCCATCACCATGCTATAACCAACTGAGCTAACCGGCCACCCGCACGCTTCTATTGTTTTAGATTGCATATGTAATATAAACTAAAAGAGACCATATTAGAGTCCCTAAAACACAATTTAGAAAATTTAAAACAATTATACAAAGTATATTCTCAGAACATATGGGAATTAAACTCAAAATCCATGACAGGCAGATATCTGTATAACCGCCTTTTGGAAATTAAATGGCACATTTCTAAATAACCCATGGATCAAATAGGGAGTCTGAAGGGAAATTAAAATATATTCTTAGTTATATGAAAAAAAATCAAATACAATACGGAAAATGGAAGGCTTATGATGAATGCATAGCATTTAATGCTTTTATTAGAAAATAAAAAAGTCTAGAATAAGCAACCTGCAACCAAGCTTCTACCTTAAGAAATTAGTGAAAGAAGAACAAATTAAGATCCAAATAAGAATGAGGAAGGAAACAACAAAGAGTAACACTGAAACAAATTGAAGACAGAAAAACAACACAGAAAGTCAAAGAAGACCAAAATCTAGTTCTTCGAAAAAGCGATTAAAATTGATAAACACCTAGCCAAACTGACTAAGGAAATAAACAGAAGACTTAATTTATTAATATTGTGAATGAAACAGTGGCTATCACTACAGAAGCACAAACATTACAAAGATAATACGGGAATACTATGAATAACTCTATGTGCATGCTTAGATGAAAGGGACCAATTCATTGAAAGGCAAAATCTACCAGAATTCACCCAAGAAATAAATATCTAGCATGAATGATACAACATCTATCAAAGAAATTGAAATCATAGTAAAAAATCTTTAAAAAGGAAACAGTTTCACCAGAGAATTTTACTGTATGTGTAAAAAGAAAATTCCAATGGAAAAGAAGTTTTCTCAACTCATCTTATCAGGATGGAATTATCATAATACCAAAATCAGATAATGATAATACAAGACAAGAAAACTATAGATCAATATTCCTCATAAACACAGACACTAAAATCTTCAAGAAAATTAGTGTATCATATTCAACAATGTATCACAATCAAGTAGGTTTTATCCCAGGAATTTAAAGTTGGTTTAATATTCATAATCAATTAATACAATTTACCAAATAAAGTCTAGAGAAGAAAAAAAAATACAACCACCTTAATAAGTGCATAAAATACTTTAATAAAATTTAGCATCCTTTTATGATTTTAAAATGTGTCAATTTTAGAGTTATTTTTGTAGAATACTGCTGTTTTACACCTGGACTGAGTCAGTTCTATGTTTATCTTCGGGCATGCATGGATATCTAACTTTGATTCTTATTTCAGATAAAGGTCATGGTCCACTAGCCAGTTACCTAGTGATACAGTAGGTGCTGTTTAGAGACTGAAACTCCGATGCTATCACCTAGAGCCAATGGGTTTAGTCATGGCTTTTAACTTGTGTAACCCTTCAGACAACCTGATTTGGTTACATGACCAGTGGGCCATTAGATAACCTGTTGGGAACATCTTTCTGAGCACTCCTAAGGCCAAGATTCATTGCAAATATTTTGGTTGTTTGATCTGGAGATGAAATGCATCTATGTGAATAAGAAAGACTCAGCAGCACTGTACCTTGATGTCTCTCAAACTCTTGACACTTTCCTGCACACTCTTACTCTTGCTGTAACATATATTTTGCTTTCATCAAAAGCCTTTTACCTAAATATAGGTATAGTATAGGTATAATCTAGTTTAGTACAGTATAGTAAAGCACAGTATAGAATAGGTGAATATAGCATAGCATTTGTGTAATGTAATGTAGTATAGTATAATATAGTATATTATAGTACAGTATAGTATAGTATTAGTATAAAATAGATCAGGTAAAATATGCTTGTTCTGTGATATCTTGTATGTCATTTAAAATACCAAACATGTAATTTTCATAGACGAGAACTTCTTTAATGGGCATGAATAAAAATTTACAGCTAGCATCATACTTAGTGTGACAGACTGAATTCCCTTAAGATTGGGAATAAGAGAAAAAATGTACTCTCATCAGTCCCATCCAACATTCTACAGGAAGTCCTAATCAGTGCAACTGGGCAAGGAAAAAATAAATGTATACACATTGGGAAGTAAAATGAAAAACTCTCTTTTGGCACACACCATGATGACCATGTAGATAATCCCAAAGTACAGAAAAGGTCCAAGAAATCATTAATGAGTTTAGCAAGTTCATAAAATGTAAAGGCATAGGATACAAAGTCAACACACCAAAATCAATTTTGGAAAATAGCATTTATTTTTAATACAGTTAGATACTGTATTGATAAAGATATCAAGAACTATAACACAGAGATACTATACTTCTTAGTAAATTTGTTTTAGCAACTCTTAAATTACTTGTATGTGTGTGAGGATTGAAGAAATAAGTAAATATATTGTTGATATTAAAAACCAAATTTCTCACTACCAGAGAAAGAAGTTACAAATAAGAAAATCTTAAAGACTAGAATTAACCCTGTGGAGTTCATTGAAAGTCTTAGAGGTGGTAACATTAATTAATGTTTTAAACATACAACTAAATACACATAAAGAATACATATAGATACAGAAGTAAATATGATTGATTTATGCATGGGAAAATATTTTCTATCTCTTTATAGTGAGAAAGTCAGGTAGCAATGATACCTCAGTCACAACAAAATAATACCCAGGTCTTGATTCCTAAATATTATTTTCCAATAGAAGGAACCACAACTCCTTAGAAAAGTCATTATTTCAAGGAATGGGGCAGGAAGAACACACGCGGAGGCTGGGGCATCTTGCATTCTAAGAAATAAGAGAGTGCTTTTAAAAGGATGGGGGGCATTTTGAAAGGGCATAGGAACCAGCCTGAAAGACACTACAAATGGCCAAAGCTCTGATAATTTGAGCATCAAACTACATAACATTATTATTAGATTATAACCTACAGAGCAAAGTGAATATCTACTTCAATAGTAATAAAAGTAAATAATTGAATAAATTAAGCGGGAAAAGGGACAGCTGTTTCTTACAGAAGAATTCCAATTAAAAATGTAAAAGGAATGAGAAAAACAGAAAATCACCATTAGAGCATCACAGTAATAATTGCTGCAGGCCTGATATGTTGATGGATGCTAAGCTAAAATTTGTGGATGAAGATTTAATTAGAAATAGGATATTTGCATAGTCCAAAAGTATCTTCCTCTAAATAATTATTCATTGCAAAGGGGAAAATGTTAACTTTAAGGTAGAGAAAACTGTCACACACAATGTTAAATAGGGGATGAAGATGAACCTCACCACTAATAAGGCATATCTACATTATGTAGCCCTGTTATGATACAGTGAAAAGGGGACAGCATTTCTGTGGTATTCTTGCCTATGCCTGACCTCAACCTAATTATGAAAAGATATCAAAACAACCCTAATTTGGGGACATTTTACTTAAAAATTAATCAGTAATCTTTAAAAGTGTCAAGGTCATTTGAAAGTCAAGGGAAGACCGTGAAACTGTTATGAAATGTAGGAAACATGAAACCAAATGCATTGCAAACTAAAATGATAGGTTGCTGGGAAAAACAAATCAAAGGACATTAGTGGAAACACTGGTGAAACAAAGACTGTAGCTTAGTGAATGGTATTGCACCAGTCTTATTACACATGTGTATACACACATACACTCTCACACTGGTAAGAACATGTAGAAACAAAGATAGCTTTCTGAATCTGTGACTTTTTAAATGATTTTTTTTGCTTATGTTTAGTTTTATGCTTTTATTTATAAAATGATAATTACCACTTTAATATATAATATATGCTTTCAGGGCTGGGTATTGACAAACTGAGTCTAAAACTTATATGGAGCAGCAAAAGACCCAGAATACCCAACACAATATTGAAGGAGAAGAACAAAATTGGAGGACTGACACTACCCGACTTCAAAACTACAATAATCAAAACAGTGGTACTTGTGAAAGAATAGACGAGTCTATCAGTGGAACAAAATGGAGAGTCCCAACATAAATTCATATACATATGGTCAACTTATACTTGACAAGGAGCAAAGACATTACAGTGGAGCAAAAACAGTCTTCAACTAATGGTTCTGGAAATACTGGACATCTACATGCGAAAGAAAGAAAGAGGAAGGAAGGAAGGAAGGAAGGAAGGAAGGAAGGAAGGAAGGAAGGAAGGAAGGAAGGAAGGAAGGAAGGAAGGAAGGAAGGAAGGAAAGAAGAATTACAACACCAAGAGTGAACCAGGTCCATTGCAAACTATGGACTTTGGCATATCATGGTGTATCAATGTAGGTTAACCCATTGTAACAAATGGATCACTCTGGTGGGGGAAGTTGACAACAGGGGAGTCTATGCATATTAAGGGGCAAAAGGTAAGTGGGAAATCTCTGTATCTTCCTCTCAATTTTGCTGAGAGCCTAAAACTGTTTTTTTAAAAATTACCTTTTAAAAAATGAAAGCAACAACAAAAACACCTATCTGCTGAAATAAAATGCAAACATAATATTTTTTCTTTATTATTCTTTATTTGAAAGCAATAATTTGTCCTTTATTCTTAGCTCAAGAATGTAACACTGGAGGAGGCATGATCAAAAAATATGGTGAATATTTAAATTTAAAAATATATTACAGAAAAAGACACATTGACATTAATCCCCCTCAAAACACTCCCCTTGTTTCGAACACACTTATCCCATCATTTTTGCCACTTTGTGAAGCTGTTCTGGAAGTCCTCTTTTGTGAGTGTCTTTAGTTGCACTGTCATGGCTGCTTCAATGTCCTAAATCAATTCAAAACGTTTACCTTTCAGGGTCATTTTGACTTTGGGGAAGAACCAGAAGTCCCACGGAGCCAGATATGGTGAATAAGGTAGATGAGGGCACACCATGATGCTTTTATTTGAGAGAAATTGCCATACTAGAAGCGATGTGTGACACAGAGCCTTTCCTTTGTGATCAAAAGGTACGGCGAATGCTGCTGCCGAGTCCCATCCAATAGAAAGGCAGGGATCTTCAATACAGGAAGTGGCACAATGAACCTTAGTAACAGTGTGTAACAAGTTTCAACTTGTTCAGTGCAGTCAGTCAGGTGTGAGCTATGTTTGGGAGAAGCTGTGTTTTAAAGTGTGCCGTAAATCATCCTCCATCACGACAATGCTCTGTGTCACACATCGCTTCTGGTACAGCAATTTCTGTCAAATAAAAACATTACGGTGTGTCCTCATCTACCTTATTCACTGGATCTGGCACCATGTGACTTTCGGCCCTTTCCCAAAATAAAAAATGATTCAGGATATTGAGGCAGCCACAATAGGACAACTAAAGACACTCACAAAAAGGGACTTCCAGAAGTGCTTCAGACAGTGGCAAGAATGATGAGATAAGTGTGTAAGAATTGAGGGGGATATTTTCAGGGGGATTAATGGCAATGTGTCTTTTACTGTAATATTTATTTATTTATTTAAACATTCACCATGTTGTTTGACCACACCTCTCATATGTGTTATGCCATTTTCTTTTTTATATCCTGGATCTATTTCAATAAGGACATGCTGCTATTCTTATATCAGAAATTATTGTTAAACCCTCCCCCAAATATTTTAACTTTTAGAAATTTTGGATTTCTTTTTCGAACTTGTTTTCCAAAATTTTAAGTCTTGTCGAGATAATCCAATATTATCTTAAAGTGAATAAAACAAAACAACCACAACAAAGGAAAAAAAAAAACACCTGAATTTAATTTGTCCTCCACCAATTATAAGCGGTGTGATCCTGCACACATTGATGCCTGACCCTCAATTTTCTCATATTTTAATTGGTAATAAAAAGGCCCACTCTACTGACTTATTTTGATTCTTGTTAGTATCAAATGAGGCAATATAGTAAAAAAGGGCAGACAATATAAAGAAAGAACACAGATTAATACACTGAGCAAAGCAGCAAGCAAAATCCTTTTAAGTTTCAAGCTGCAGCTGGAGAGAGACATTGGTGGTGAAACAAAACTTTCCTTGAAGAAAAGGATTTCTAAATCGACCTGGGCAGTCTTCATTGTGAAATTCACCCTGGAAAAGCACTTCCACTCTCACCTTCCATGTGAAGACAGAGGTTGTCAGCTGGCATAATCTATCAGGACAGCTGCAGAAAGTAATTTACAGAAATGTTGTAGCAGTCATTTATTTATTGATTTTTTTCTTGAAAGCATTAGAAGAAACCATTCACATATTAGGTCACTCAAATATCAGCTGTAGCCCAGTCGTCATGAACCAACTCTGTTTAACCTTGTGTCAACTTGTATGGAGACCTGGTCTCTTCTGCCTTTCGGTGTGTCATGTATTTGTGGTGTGTCATATTTTGTTCCGGAAATTGTATTGAGGAGGCTGTGGATGGCGACTGTTGGTGGTAATGTTGCATATCTCTTACAAGATAATACCTCATTTTATGTAGTCACACAACAGCCTAGCCAACTGTCTCCCCGTGTCTTTCCTTAAGGAAAAAAGAATCTGTGAGACTGTGCCTTTCTGGGTCTTTGTTCCATCCTTATGTCTCTCTGTCTGGTCCCCCAAAGAAGGTTTGCAGCCAAAGATGGGTAAGATATCTCACGGGAGATACAACCTAAGCCAGGCAGAACTGAGTGGGGACCCTCAATGAGCTGCCTTAGAAAAATATGGGAAGGGGCCTTGCCTCCCCTTCCCCCTGCCTGGGAAAAGCTGTTGCCGGCTCTGCCTTTTCCCTGGCATCTGTTTGTGAGAGAAGTTACAAAAACAATAAAGATCAGTTCTCTCCACTTAGCTCAATGGAACTGTTACAAAATAAGAGACTTGACCCTGAAAAGGTACATACCTTAATTAGGACATTGTGGGACCTTGTGCTTCAGCTGTTGACTGACAAAGGGTGATTGAGATAAATATTTTTCTGTTATGATGTGTGAGTGTCGTGCCGGGCGACCTGAGGGGTCTCTGGTCCCGCTCCCCACATAAGAACACAGAATACGGTGAGGCCAAAAAGGAACACCCACGGAGCCATAGGTAGGGGAGTCATACCACTACGGTCTCACTGGAGGCTGGGTTCACTGGACGTGCGACCTGCTGTCCGTTTTGTCTGCAACCCACCGACGACTCTCTTTCACTCTCCTCCACTCTCCTCGGCTCTCCTCCGTAGCCGCAGCAGTTATATTAGCGGCTAATTGGCTAACTGGCTACAGCTGACGGCCAATCAGCCACAGCTGACAGCCATCTACTACCCGAGCCAGCACTCCTCCACGTGAGGCCGAGAGCCTGTAAACTACTTTCTGGGGCTCTGTCCCCACAGTGAGTTTCAGAGACCGTGTAAGAAACAATGTTGCTTTCTCTTGTTTTTGCATACCTATTCAATAAAAAGCCCCAGTCAGCCACATTCTGGGCTCCAGTCCTCTGAGACTGAGAGACCCTGGCCTTCGGAGAGATTTAACTGCATTAACTTTCTGTTTCTTTCTTAAAAACTTAACCCAAACGGCCCCTTCTTGCACCCTCACTGCCCGTGTTGTGCTGGACGCGGCAATTTTATACACATGCACACAGTTTGTTTCGTTTTGTTTTTTCCTCTTTTTAAAGCTAACTTTAGTCCATATAGCCAAGAAGTGGTCCTTCTTCCCTAACTCTTCTATTAACTGTTTAACCGTGCTCCTGTATTCTGCCTCCATCTCACATATTCCCTTTTGAAATATCGGATTTCTCTCCCATACAATTATGAAGATTAGCTTCCCTTTTCCTTAGGAAAATGGGGTACCCACTTCAATCTGGGCCCCTTGATGCTTGCATTTATCTTGCAGAGGTATCATTCTCAAAAAAGAAGTTTTCTTCTATGAAGATAATTATTTTTCCAGGTGCTAGGACTATAATTTTTCCCCCTAAATTAGTATATTAACTATTGAATATATTGGTTTTCAATTACCCACACCCTCCCCAGCCTTTTAGGATTAGAATCAGATAATCATTTGCCAACCCTGTTCACTTCTGCGTAGCTCACAATATCTATTAAAGCATAGTATCCTCTGTAGCTCTCTTTCTAACTAAAGTCTGTTTTTGTTTTTGTTGTGTATGGGTAATTGTCTGCTTTCAGAATTTTAGTGACATTTTAGAAAGCAATTTTATGAACACCTCCCATAAAGCAGGCAATGTGTGGGCCACACTTCTGATTGGAGCTATTGGTTCCCTGGGTTTTCTTTTCCAGTGCAGCTAGTAAACAGTGTGGAATATTACACAGATCACTGCTGGTTTAGACCATACTTATTTCAAGTTAGGATGAGTTGTGTTTCCTTGGGTTCACACTCTTTTGGTTAGATTTGCCCAAACATGATACTGCCTGACATTTAATGTTTCTATCTCCCCTGCTTTATCTCCTTTGAAATCAGTGTCTCATCTCCCTTTCATTTCACCTTTATAGAATTTGTTGTTGCATGCTATTTTTTCAAAATTTACATGCAATGAATTTCACTTTTTAAAAAGTATAGTTATGAGGGCTTACATGCAAATAGATTCGCATGTAACAAACTACACAGACAGAATGCAGAAAAATTCCGTTATCCCTAAGAATTCCCTCATGTTCCCCCTTTATATTCACACCCAGTTACACCCTACCCTGACAACCACTAATGTGTTCTCTGTTTCTGTATTTTGATCTTTTCCAGAATAAATGGGACCATACAATATGTAACCTTTTAAAACTGGATTATTTCACTTAGTATAATATGTTTGAGATTCATTCATGTGTGAGTTGGGTGAATCAATGTTTTTTTCTCTTTTTATTGCTAAATAATATTCCATTTTGTAGATATGCCATAGTATATCCATATACCCACTGAGGGACATTTGAATGGCTTCCAGTTTTTGTCTATTATGAGCAAAGCTGCCATAAACTTTTGCATACAAGACTTCGGGTAAAATAGATTTTTATTTCTTTTGGGTAAACATCTAAGAGTGGGATTGCTGGGTCATAGAAAAAGTTTATGCTTAATTTTATGAAAAAAACTGCCAGACTGTTTTCCAAAGTGGTTGTACAGCTGCCCATTCTTTTTAAACCTCCTTGTCTTATTTAAGAATCACATGATTTTGTTTTATCTCAGTGAGAAAAGATAACTTTAGCTGTTTTTAAATTTGTCTTTAGGTAATTAATATATTGTAAGAGAAGACTTCCTCTGAGGTCTTACGTGGTTGAACTTATTTTATGTTGCAGAAGTCTAAAAAAGGCATGCAAGTATGTCTTCTTAGCGAACTCTCCTTTAAATTTCTTGTTTACTTTTCACCGATATTGTGCAAAAATAACATAAACTTGCCTGTAACATCCTATCATCAACCTTGCAAATAAAGTGGTGAGATTCATTTGGCTCTTGTGTAATACAGCAAGATCTTGAAATCACTTCTGCATTCTGGACATCTGGACTTGCAGCATGAATTATGAATTAGAAGCCTATTTAGGAATAAGGCTGGAATAATTTGAAGGAAACATAAAGCTGATAGTATAGATATTCATTTTCTCTAGAACTTTCCTGAGTTTCAGTGATCATTCCACTTTGAATTATTCTCTGGTGATCTCTAATCGAATCACGCCATGGAAAAATAAAGGATAATCACAAATATGTAGTTCTTACCTTGCATATAGTCACCTTTTATACACCTCAAATCAATGATACAGTATACAAATAAAGGTCATGCCAAAACTAGATTTGAAAATCCGTTCTGACCTACGTTGGTTTGGGAACAGCTGAGCTGTGTTGAGCAACTTAATTCAATTATTTTCAAACTAGGTAAATTCTGCAGTCATTATTTCAATGTTTTTCTCCCAGACTCCAAGACCTCAGATTGCACCCAGCAGTGTTAGACCTTATCCCCATAAATGTTCTTTTTACTGTGTTATTAGTGAAACCAACAGGAAAACATTTCCTAATATCTTCCCCCTATAAATAACTCAAACACAATCTTTCTAAAGACAGTCTTCTAATGGGAACCTCCTCCCTGGTTTGTCTAGTCACAATATCAAGATGTTTACCCCCCAACAATGCCTGAGAGAATGTTCATCGGAGGCTATGTAAAGATACAAGAAGATTACAGGGTGACAGACTGAACCCACAACACACAATGGAAAGTGTGTACTAATTATAAGCAATCCATCTAACTATAATCACACAGGTGGATCCATGTTTTACCCTCACTGGAAACACGGTAAATGGTTGCCATGTACAGCTCGGGAATACTTTTTCCCTGGTCTTAAATCTATGCTGGTCTACATTTGGCTGCTACCCTTCTGCTTTTTTCTCTGTCCCAAGTTATTCTTGTCTCTGCCAGTATACTCTGAATAGTCAATTCCTAATTTTGAGATTCTTACTAGTCACTATTCTCACTTCCAAGCAATAATTATTCACAGTTTTACTATCAAGAGTTTCCCCTCTTCTTCATCATTGTAGTTTTGCTTTTCTTTAACATACATTGTGAAATGTGACTAATTACTTAATTTTTCAAGGTTTATAATGTTAAACTAACAAAGGCATGTGGCTAAGTGAACAAGAGTGCTAAACTGTTCTTACCTCTAACTGTGTCCCCAGAGGCAAGATTATAGCTTCTTTTCCCCCTGATATCTCAATATTCCTAAGTATTATGTTTCTACAATATATGTTAATTTGTTTGCTTTAGATAGTGCATATTAATTTCCTACTTTAATAGGCAAGGATTTAGTTACCTTACACCAACCTCCAACTTTTCTCCCCCTTCCTAATAGTATAGGGTTGCCATATCTCACAAATAAAAGTGCACAATACCCAATTCAGTTGGAATTTCCTATCAACAAAGAATAATATCTTTAAAAAGTAGGGCTCAAATATCACATATGCTATAGACTAAATGTGTCGTCCCCACCACGCCACCCCCAATTCATACTTTGGAACCTAATCCCCAATGTCACGGTATGCGGAGTTGGGGCCTATGGGAGGCGATTATGTCATGTGGGTAGAGTCTTCATGAATGGGATGAGGGCTTTTACAAAAGAGGCCTAGAGAGTTCCACACCCCTTCCAGCCATGTGAGGACAGAGTGAGAAGATGAACATCTATGGACCAGAAAATAAGCTCTCACTGGACACTCAATCTGCTGATACCTTGATTTTATACTTCCCAGACTCCATAACTACGAGATATAAATTTCCCTCGTTTATAAGCCACCCAATCTATAATATTCTGTTATAATAGCCTGAACGGACTTAGACAACATGGGACATTCTTATACTAAAAACAATTCTTTATCTGAAAACCCAATTTAATTGAGTAATCTATATTTCATTTGTCAACCTGATCACAATAGTCATACCACTTTTTATTTTTCTCTGTTGGTTACCTTCTATAAAAATATTTTATTTATCCCTGCTTAGTAAGATTCATACATTTGTACTCTTTCCCCTTTCCTTTAACTTCATTTCTGTTCTTGTTTCTATATTGGTAATTTCTAAGTAGGTAACATTTACATAAACAATGTTTGTATTATTTGAATTACATTTAAAAAATTCACTGAAGAATCAAGTCATAAAAGGTCACTACATTAGTTTTCACACAATTTTTGTGTTTCCCCCCTGAATATTTTCTAATGCCATTTTTCCCCCCTTACTTGACTCTTCTTTTCATATATTCTCAAAGTTGACAAAGACTAACTTCTTGGGAACGTTCTGAACTGCAGTCATCCTGGGGATTGATTCCATTTAATGCTTTCCTGGGTTCAATACATTTTTTGGTCTGGATCTTCATTCTTAGTTTATTATTTTTAAATTTTATTTATTTTATATTTTTGGCCAGAGCAAAGACCTGCATTTTCAATAACTGTCTAAAGAGTTTGTTGGAGGTGCTATTTTTTGAGATCTTGCCTGTTTGAAAATAGCTGAATTCCTTCTTCACATATGATTGATAGTTTAGGCGTGAATAGAATTCTAAGGTAAAAGTAATTTCCCTAGGGGGCTTGGAGGGAATTGCTTTGTTGTCTTCTGGCATTCAGCATCGCTGTTGAGTCAGGCTGCTCTGAGCTCATTCTCCTGTCTGCATCCCCCCAGCCTGCACTCCCCACTCCCACCAATTTATGCAATCTCTTTATATTTGCAGTTCTGAAACTTCCATATGTTGTAATTAAGTGCATATTTTCTTTACTCATTGTGCCGGGTGGGCTTTTTCAATCAAGAGACTCATATCTTAATTTGGAGAACAAATTTTTTTCACATATTTCTTTTCTTTCTTTCTTTTTTTTTTCTACTTCAATTTCTCTGGACTTTCTGAAACATCTATTAATTGCATATTGGGGCTTCTGAATGTTTCTTCAGGTTCTTCTTTCACAACTTTTTAATTTATTTTCCTTTGTTTTTCAGCTCTTTTGGGGGAACTTACCCAACCTTATTCTCTAATATATCTATTGATTTTTCCCAACATTTTTTAATAAAAATTTTCCAACATATAGCAGTTGAAAGAAACTTGTAGTGAAACGTGTATACCTATTACCTAGAATTTTTAAATTTTTATATTCATTGCATATATTTAAGCTTGCAAACAAACAAACAACCAAAAAAAAAAAAAAAAAAGTTTGTCCTCTAATTGCTTCTTCCACAGTGTATCTTGTTTTAAGGATACACTTTTTTTCTTCTTCACATATCTCTTTCTTTGGGAATAATGTTATCTATTTATCTTTGTCTCTTTCACTTAGAAGAATTCCCCAAATATCTCATGTGTCTCATTTTATTAATACACATTTACAGTTGAGAGAATAATTAGTAATTTGGCAACTGCTTAAATGGGACAATTTGTGAACAGGTGGGCTTTGCTTTTGAATATCTGATCCTCACTTGG
This sequence comes from Rhinolophus sinicus, assembly GCF_036562045.2. Classification (NCBI taxonomy): domain Eukaryota; kingdom Metazoa; phylum Chordata; class Mammalia; order Chiroptera; family Rhinolophidae; genus Rhinolophus; species Rhinolophus sinicus. The sequence goes on along the minus strand of NC_133758.1, from coordinate 35,611,062 downwards.
AAAGTCCTAAATACCAGATTTAGTGGCCTGTTTATATTCCAAAAGGGAGAACTCTTTGTTTTGCTCCTTTCCTTGTTTAATAGGGGGTAGAATTCTGCAGTGTTAGGTACATAAGTAGAATCATATATATGAGAGTGTATATAAGTGTGTGTATGTGTCTGTGTGAATGAATGTGCATTGTTCTTGGTGGGTTAGTTGTCTTTCACAGTGTAATCTTTCCTTTTTCCTACCCACTAGATTTACAATGCTGGAGACTTTAGAGTTCTTCCAGGCAGAGGTGCATCCTTGTCATTATTTTTTTTTCTAGGTTGTTTAGATTTTGGATTCCTTTAGCAGACTTTTTTTTTTTTCTTTTCTCTATGTTTTTCTCTCTCCTAGTCTCTCTGTCATATTTATGCCTTTATATTTCTTCACTACAAGTTTAGTGGGATTTTTCTAGGGAGAGGGCTAAGGGTATGTGACTAATTATTATTTCAGGAATCAGTTTCCCTTACACACTCTACTCAATAATGCAGGTCTGGTCTATCTTTATACTTGAGTACTCTGACATCTGTTCTGCATTCTTGTAGTGAGCTGCATTTTAGAAATTGTTCAGGATTTTTGTAATAAATACATACATACATCAAAAATAAAGTGAAAAAATGAACACATAAAACTATTTTCAAGTTAAATTTGTTTGACCTGAACATTGTTTTCCAGATATGCAAAATTCTTATGTTGCAAAACCAAGCCTTTTGCCTGGGAGTAGTAATCTTGGGTTTCATACCTATTTCATACCTTATAGAAGTCCTAATATTCCTTTCTAGAGGCTTGCCAGGGATATGAAAGCTAGAATTACCTAGGTTCAAATCTTGACTATGCTATCTGTTACCTCAGTGACTTGGGGAAGTCTTGTAATTTCTACGAGGATCATTTCCTAACCTTACTATTTGAAGAGTTACCTCGGATAATAATTTGTACCTAACAGGTGGTAATAAATTACTATGAGAATTTTCTGGAACTCACTAACTTATACATGGAACTTTGTAGACTAATTTTGAATCTAGATACTTCAGAATTATTACATGTTAAGTCACATTAATGATTCCTCTCCAAGATTTTAAGATATAAATGAAGAAACGAAAGGCCAGGCTATGGATGACCTTATAATACAACTAAGACCAGCCAACATATTGTGACTTGAGCATGTCATAGAATCCAGTGCTCCTGCAAGGAGATAATAGTAGCTGTTTCATAGGGTTGCCATTGGAATTAAATGTGTTAATTCACATAATGTGCTTAGAAATGTGTCTAGCAGAAAGAATCTCTCATATGTGCGCTGTTGATAAAATAGTTATTTTTATATTATTATTTGCTTTCTGTGTGCCATGAACTTTTCTAAGAATTTTACATATATTATCCCTTACCTCACCTAATTCCTAAAGCAGTCCTTTGAGAGGTACTATTATTATTTACCTCTTATAGATGAAGACATGAGACACAGAGAAGTTAAGTAATTTATTCAAAATGACACAGCCAATGAGTGGAGTAGACAAGATTTGAGCCTAGGTGGTTTGGCCACACAACTAATATTCAATCACCAAACCAAACCAAACTATTTGAACAATAAAAGTATGAAAATCAGTTAGGTAACAACAAAAAGTTATTGTAGATTAGGGTTAGTATAAGAAAGCTTTTTAGCATTTTTCAGGTATCTTTCCTAGTGTCCCCATATAGGATTCAGACAGATACAGAAAGGAGATTTTCCAAGTAGGGTTGGTGGCACAAAGCTGGCCATTATATTATAGGGCAGTGGACTCATGTACTTGGAGATACCACCTTATTTTTTTTTTCTCTAAGAGAGAAAGTATTAATTCCTGGCAAACCCAATGTGACATATTAGTAATAGGAATATTTTGAAAGTAAATTGAAGCTAAATGATGAATGTTAAGTATTATTTTACTTCTTTTAGAGTGTTTTTTTTTAAGAATTGTGAAAAAGAGATTCAAATACTGATAAAACATAATATTTAATATTAAATAGCAAAACATATTTTAATAGTTATATATATTTTATATATATATTGGGGGTGCCAAAAATGTATTCACATGACTTGTATTCTTTTGTTATCAGTGTATATTGAGTATTACAATTTTAATACAGTTTTTGCTTTCTTAAAAAGTGTATCCATTTTTTGTCTCTCTCTCTCTCTCTCTCTCTCTCTCTATATATATCTATATATATATATATATATATATATATATATATATATATAATCTGCAATCATTCCATAATAGCCTGCTTCTCCTTGTCTGATGAGTGTTTTAGGTTTGTTTTCAAGGCCATTATTTTCCTTTTCTCCCTCCATACTGATTGGCTTATATATACATTTAACTTTAAAATCCATATGTTGTCTCAGTATGGTTAAATCCAAATTCATCACAATCCTCTGGTTTGATTTAGGGCAGCAAATTTAATTCTGCTCTGTAAATAAAGATACTTTGAATATGTAATAGGAATGCTACTTCTCTTTTCCCCAATCCTCACAGATATTTAAGTTATTCACAGCAGCTATTCCCATAACACTTAGAGTGATTATATCTATTGCCAACTTCTATAAATTATTAACATCAAAGCTAACGGTTCCCTGACACAAAATTTGAGCCTTCCTCAGAAAGAAGAAAACTTAGTGAGGTTTAAGTAGATTAAGGAAATCCAATCAGTAACATGGTCACTAGAAATTGAATCTTTGTTTAAAAATGCTTTCCCTTTCTTTCCTTACTGTTTCTTGTGTACAAGACTACTATAGAAAACAGAGATCTTGTGGAGATTCTGAAAGTTCAAGTATGAGATAACGAGTGAAGTTCATCCCACCCAATCTTTTCCGCACAGTTTTAAGTACTGAAGCTACAGAGGCACCTCTCACTTAACATCTTGCAGTTATTACAGATTATTCAGCAAGGGTTTACAGACTGGATTCATAAAACAAGAATACATTCAATTCAAAGAAAGGAATGATGAAGATAAATTGAGAAATGTCTACATGAAATTAAAAATTACTACTTTCTCAGAATTCAGAGAGTGGCTGTCTGTAGTACACAATATCCAGTTCACAACGTTAGGAATTAAAGGTATATAACTGATAAAGATGGATGTCTGGCTTTTGTGGATACAATTGGGCAGTTTAAAATAAATACTGTAATAATTGATCTTTCTGAATGATGTGCAGTGCAGATGCTAAATGACTCTTGATATGTGGTGTCAACTTTCTGCCTTTGGCACTAATAGATGGTCCTTACATTTCTTCTAATAAAAAGATGGTCAAGCCTTTATTACACATTGTCACAGTGCAGCAAATAAAGCTCAGTGGAAATGGGTGGGAGACTCTACTACCACTGTTTTAATATTAGCCTAGACTAAAGCCATTTCTGCCAAGCGTGCTGACAATAGGAAGACATTATCGGAGATTAATGAGACTCGAATTACAGTCATAGTGAAGGAATGGGGGAGGGGAAGTCAAGCTCCTATTTTTTACAGGTCCTCCCTGGTTACCTCAGTAATTCTGGAGAAGCTTCTGAAACATTATTAATAGCTCTATTGCCATTCTGATTGAAGGCAATTTTTCAGCAGGCTTGGGTGTCATTTAGTAAAGATTTTATTGGCTCTCCAGCAGCAATTTTAAAGAAATACTTCAATTAGTAGTGTAATAATATGTCTCTAGTCAGGGTGTGTTTATGAAAATTATGCTTCAGCTCAGATCTGAATTGTCTCACAGATCAGAGTTTGCCTATGTGTTTACAACAGGCTCATTGTGACTCATCAAGCTACAAAGGTAACATTAAATGCTTCAGTAAATCAGAGTGCACTGGCCGAATATCCTCTTGCTCGTGCCCAGACTTACCATCAGCCAGCTTTTAATTTTCTAGACCACATTTAAAACACAGATTCTCCTAGTGGGCTTTTATCTTTCGTTCTGTTCAAAATTCAAAAACACATTACTCTTTGAGTTTTTGCTCTTTTTTATTTTGATATAATATTTATTTGTTCCTATGATGAAAGAGTGAGTCACAGATGGGTAAAGCTCACAAATAGGTATTTTACTAGAAAAAACATCTAGAGCTTTGGATACAGAAAGTCAAACTGAGATCCTATGGGAAATAGAATCCCTAATTTCATTGTTTTCTTGAAATCAATGCTATCATCTGGTAGTTAATTTAAACTGCTGTATATTAACATGACTTTTGTATCCTCTATGCTCCACCTTTTAATTACATCTTCCCTAATGTGAGGAGGTGTTACACGAATTTAAGTTCAACTTAGTAACACTTTGGGATAAAGGGAGAGGAGTAGGCAGGAAAGGATGGTTGTACATTTCTGTAGTGTGCGTGTGTGTTTTACAATGCGGGTGTGTTGATTAAAAAAGAAAAGATTTACATTGAAGTGTAACATAGGTAAATATATTACATATGCATGCATGTGTATACATATATATATACAAAAATGATGCCACCATAAATATGGCATAAACTTTCACAAAGTAAACATACAAATGTAAGTAAACATCACCCAGATTATGAAACTGAATGTTACCCAAGCCCTAGAAACTCCCTGTGCTCCCCTTTTAGTGACTACCCCACTAACCATTATTCTGACCACACATTTTACTAAATATAAATGGAATTATACAGAAAGTACTTTATTGTGTCTGGTTACTTTTATTCAACATTATTTGTGAGAATCATTCACATTGTTGCACATAATTGTAGATCACTCAATTATTATTTCAGTATGATATTCCATTTTGTTTATTCATTCAGTGGTGGATAGGGTACTTGGAAAATTTCACATTGAGGGATTATTATGGATTGTGCTACTTTGAACATTCTGGGAGATGCTTTTATGGTAAATACATGCACACATTTCTGATGGGTATATTACCAGGAGTGGATGTTGTGTGCCGTGTACATATTCAGCTTTAGTAAATACTCAAAATGTTTCCCAAAGTGGTTATGCTAGTCTAAATTAATACTAGCAATGTATGAGAATTCTGGTTGTTCTGTATTTTCACCAACACCTGGCAATTTTTGTCTTTTTGGTTTTAGCCATTCTATTGAGTGTGCAATCATATTTCTGTTGTTTTAGTTTGTATCTCTCTATGGTTGAATGTCTTTCACAGATTTATTAGCCAGTGGGTATCCTATTTAGTACTATCTTTTGCCTGTTTTTGTTTTCTACTCTATCATCTTTTTAATTGATTTATACTTCTTTAAATATCCTGGATATGAAGTTTTGATGGCTATATGTATTTTAAATACATATTTTTAGAGTAGTTTACATGTTGATTTTTATTTATTTACTTTTTTATTTTTTTAAAGTTTATTGGGGTGACAATTGTTAGTAAAATTACATAGATTTCAGGTGTACAATTCTGTAATACATCATCTGTATATCACATTGTTTGTTTTCCACCCAGAGTCAGTTCTCTTTCCATCACCATACTTTGGATCCACTTTACCCTCATCGACCAGCCTCCCCCTATCCTCTGGTAACCACTAAACTATTGTCTGTGTCTGTGAGTTTTTGTTTCTTCATTTGTTTGTCTTGTTCTTTTGTTGTTTTCAGTTTTATATCCCACATATCAGTGAAATCATATGGATCTCGACTTTTTCTGTCTGACTTATTTCGTTCAGCATAATAATCTCAGAATCCATCCATGTTGTCGTAAATGGTATTATTTCATCTTTTCTTATGGCAGAAGTAGTATTCTTGTGTACATATACACCACAACTTCTTTATCCAATCATCTATTGAAAGACACTTTGGTATTTCCATGTCTTGTCCACTGTAAATTAAGCTGCAACAAACATTGGAGCACATATATTTTTATGGATAAATGTTTGCAGACTTTTTGGGTAGATACGTAGGAGAGGAATTGCTGGGTCATATTCTTAATTCTATTTTTAATTTTTTGAGGAATCTCCACATTGCTATCCATAGCAGCTGCACCAATCTGTATTCCCACCAAGTGTATGAGGGTTCCTTTTTCTCCTATTTATTTTTTTAAGGAGGGCGCAGCTCACAGTGGCCCATGAGGGGATAGAACCACCACCTTGGTGCTACCAGCACCACACTCTAACCAAGTGAGTTAACCGGCCACCCCTAAATATTACCTTCCTGTTGGTGGTTAGCCTAGTCTCTCTTTTGATGAACAGAAATCCTCAAATTTAATATAATACAACTGGATATAGGAAATAATTAACAGCAGGCCTATAACATAGTCCATTTCTACTGAAGACTACCTGGAAGAACAATGGTTTCAGTCAAATCTCCTTGTGAACAAGTTAATGACCACATACCAGAACCTTCGTGCTAGTGGCATTCACCAGCAGAGCGACAGAGAGTCCTATCCACAAAATGATTTTTCAGTAGGATTAATTTGGGCTCTCTGATTGCATAATGAAAATAAACCTAGAAATTACAAACTTATGATGCACTGCAGGCTGAATATTGGGGACACTTATACATTGTTTCAATAACTGGATAACATGAAGAAAACCTAAAACCAAAATGATTCCCACTGTGTGAGTAATGTTTCCACATACACTGCAGAAGGATATGAATTCTTTTGGCACTATCTCAGATCTCTCTATGAAAACAAATTAAATTTTGAAAAATACTAATATTTCTTGCAAAAACTTATTTTACCAGTGATTCTTTGTTTCCTATATATATTTCAGAATTTCCTCCCTGCTTTTTATGTAGCTCATGTGACTGGGACACTGGCTAAATATTTAATTGAGATATCAACAACATGGGACTGACTTACTGAATAAACAAAATAAGTTTTTTAAAATGTAATTTGAGAATATTAGTTTAATATAATGTGTCAATGACTTTAAATGCAATAGGGGTTCAGGAAACAAAACAAGCAACAGGACTAGAAAATTGGAAAAAAAATGCAAGAAAAAAATGGGATTTCATCCACTGTGCATTTTGAGAACTAGGTAGGGTGGGATAGAATATGGAGGGTTTAAAAACTAGTCAAGGGGGGCGGCTGGTTAACTCAATTGGTTAGAGCGTGGTGCTAATAACATCAAGGTTGCAGGTTCAATCCCCACATGGGCCACTGTGAACTGCGCCCTCCTTAAAAAATAAATAAATAAATAAATAAATAAATAAATAAATAAATAAATAAATACTAGGCATGGGAATTGACCTTTGTGAAGTATAATCTGTTTTGGTGGTTTCGATTATCAGGACTTAATCCAAAATCATACCACAAAAATAATTACTGTTTTTCTTCTTCTTTTTTTTTTTTTTTTTTAAATAACAAAGAGGAGAAAAGATATGGAAATCCTATTTGCTATTCATAAAACAATTTATATTAATGCTCACATTATCTGAAACATCACCTAAAATTTTAAAACTTGAAAGTTAACTATATGCATAATGCTTGTCTTAATTTGAGATATTTACTTTAAAAATAGTACATTGTATATGCATTATTTACACTTCACAAGCTTCACTTACCAAGGCCATATTGTGAATCATAATTCTGTGATTCCATGAAGCGTTTTCTATCACAAACAGACATGTAAAAAATATTGCCAATGCATTTTGCTTTAACTTGGTATGATACAAAGCTTGAATGTGGAGAAAATTGAGAAACAAATGTATATCTTGTCTATTCTTCCCCCCTCCACTTCAAAATTATTTAAGTGGAGGTTTTTTTGTTTGTTTGATTATATTTTTATGAGAAATAGACCACAATTAATGGTTACATTGGCAAATGTTTAAACTGGAGAGATTCTGTGTAATTTTTTTAAAAGTAAAAATGTTTTACATAAAAAGCATGTAGTTGTCAAATTTAACATTTTGTTGTACAAGTAAAAACAAAAAAAGAAACTACTTTCAAGTTCAGTTGGGCACTCATCCCATTTCATGTGGAAGTTAAATAAAAGAATACCTACAGGCATAGGTAATAGTTTCTCAAAAAGACATTTTATGATGCATATTTATTTTTCAAAAAAGTATTTTGATGAAGGCCTAGAAATCTGTAACACAAACATATAAGGCATTATCTTAGCCTGGGACATATTTGAGGTGGGAGTAGCTAATTGCCTGCGTCTATCATAAACAAACCTTAATGTGGTTCCTGAAGAATACTTTTGTGTAAAACTGCAACCCAATGAGTCCACCAGGATGAGTTAGCCACAAAACGGACCCTCTGGTAATTAAATTTTTGCGTAGAATTACTTACTATCATCAATCTGGATGCAGGAGAATGTGCACAAAAGATGCTGATTTTTCATTTCAGTTTATTGATTATGAGCTGTTTTCTGATATTAAACAAAAACTTAGCTGAGTCTTTGAAACTCTCTACCAAATTATAAAATGTGTTTTTAATTATGTATAAATAGTACTAATACATGCATAAGGAAAAATATTTAAGCAGTACAGAATTTTCACCTTTTCACCAAATTTGGACTTTTTTCATAGAGATAATGACTTCTAAATATTTCTATTGTTATTTGTGGGTCACCATTGAATGTTAAAAATAACAAGCCCTTACCTTTATTTGCTGAGGAATTCACTAGACATATATTATCGTCCTGCTTCCTTCCCTAAATCCTTAAATTGTTAATAGGAACCAGGCCCACTGTAGTATCAACATTACTACAAAATACTTGGATAGATTAGAAATGCAAATGTGTATGAACTGTTTTAGGGTGCTGATAGTTTTAGTCTAGCAGGAGGATATGGTTCTTGCCCTGAAGATAAAGGTATTAACATTTGATAAATTTATAATATGCAACTCTTTCGATTGAATTAACTTGTATTTTGCATGCCAACAAATTCCATCTCTAATAAGCTATGTAAAGGTTCCATTAAATAAATCAAAGGGAAAACAGACCGTGTGGAGTCTATTTCAGACTTTGTAGAGTTTTATCCAATCGTGACCTTTGTGGTAGCAATATTCTAAAGTGTCACATCAGTTGAAGGAGATGTGAAAGTGTAGACACAGAACAAATACTTTATCAGAGGTATATCAATTTACATCCAAACTTCAAGTACAATAAAGTATTCCTTTGTGATTCGCCTGTCAATACACTGACATTACAATGCGGTTTTGTTTTTGTGTATGCCTGGGTGTATGCCTCTGTGTGTGTGTGTGTGTGTGTGTGTGTGTGTGTGTGTGTGTGTGTGTGTGATTTTAAAAAAAGATCACTATTATTCAATCAAATTTAAAAGGTGGATTGCTAAATATTAAGAACAAATGGTATTAACATATTTACATATTTAGAAGATATAATCGCATTGTAGATACAGTAAAGATACAGTCAACTAAGCAAGGTGGATATTCTTTGTATTTACCTACAATTGTACTTCATATAATAATGAATTGCTACAACCACAGTGAGAATTTATATCATAATAAAGACAACAAATCTAATTAATAAGTTGAATTTATCTAAAATGTGTGAACAGATAATGGAAGTTAGATTTATCTGTTGTTTGTTTATTTATTTATTTTCTTATTTATGCTCAAATTTCTCCAGAAGGAATTAAGCTGTTAAAGGGTACTACCTAACTGAAATATAAATTAGAAATAAGTTTCACGCATACATCAAGGAACACCTGCTATAATATTAATTGAAAGTGTTCTTATATTTTTTACTGCAAAACTTGAAGTAAGGGTTTTATAACTCGTCATTACAAATTGAAGTTCTGAAGAGATAAAACCCAGGCAACCACAATCAAAGGGAATGTTAAATAGAATTATATAAAACCTGTAATGGTATCTAGTTGTAAATATTCCGAACTCAATGCATAGAGCTTCTTCCCAGAAGAATGAGTTATATAACCTAGAGGATGTACAGAATGTTGGAGATCAGAAGCAGAGCCATCGCAGTGGGTGTTGACAAGCCTGCCACGAGTCATATCTCTGACTCCACTTCCTGACTTCACATTTTCTCTTCAGTCCAATTTGTCTGGTTTTCTGTTCCAAAACAGCAATAAAATATCTCTATCAAGGGGTGCCAGTGACCTCTAGTTTGTCAGAGTCAATGGATAGTCGTCTGTTGGACACAGCTGTCTCCTTATTTCTCTAGGATAGGGTGGCACCACCTTAGTGTTGCTAGAAAGCAGTCTCCATCACTGGTTTCTGATCTACTAGTCCTCTAAATGTTGCAGTGGCTCCAGACTACTTCCCCTCTCCTCTTTCTTCTCCTCTTTATTCTCTCTTTAGATGCACTCATTTAGATCCCATGGTTCTAGATAGTATTTTACATGCAACTGAATCTCAAATCTGTCTTTGTCCATTATCTGTTATCTAAGTACAAATCATGATTATCTCAAACCTGACACTCTTTAAGTGCCTCCAAACTGCTCTCTTTGTCTCTTCTTTTTCTCCTCTGTAATGTTCTCTCCACAAGACAACCAGATAGATATTTCTAAAGCTTTAAATAATTATTTCTCCTCTTCTTAAAACACTGTTATTCTTATTGCAAGGAGAATAAACTCCATCTAACTCAGATCAAATGTCTCCTTCCAAAAGATATACACCTCTCAGTCACCTCTACACACACATACCCACATATAGGGATAAATAAACGTGTACATTCTGAACTAAATGAACTTTATCACATGGGCAATAGTGAAGACACTAATGATGATGAAGATAGTGATGAAACAAATATCCTGATTAAACCTTTTGACCTGGGGACACCATGAAGCCAACCAGACTAAACAGTGTGAACCACCAGCTTCTTTACCAGAAGTAAATGACACCATATTCTCCCCATACTGGGCTTGCGTCTATCAGATATAATGTGCCTAAAAATTCCAGCATGTATTAAGCACTGTACAACAGGTTTATAAATGTCAAATGCATATGGGTTTTTCACAAATATAGTGTATAAGGTGATTTTGGAAACTTGACTTAGATATGCAAAAATGATATTTATTTCCTCTTTGCAACTCTCCCAGGAGTCTTTGACCAGGGTCTTATTCAGTTTGGATGCCAGAGGAAAACCCTTCTTGCCCAGAAGGGTTCCTGTCTTCCTTTTCTTTCACAAAGTCCTATCTTTTCAATATTTTGTCTTTAATTGATGGCAAAAAAACATAAAAACTCAATTACTATTGATTTAATATAAGTTAAAATCTTAAGTTGAGGTCCCGCCCAGTTATATATTACGTATCTGTTAGAAGTACCATATCTAACTCATAGTAATGTTTCAAATAGTAGAAAAATTTGGCAGTTCTTTCTGAGTATGTGCAGACTGGGCTTTGGGTCTCTTCCCATTGTGTCTGGTAATACAGCTCCCATCCTAGGAGGGCCTGTAACAATTGTAATAGCTCCATTTAACATGGCGACACAGCTTATGGTGCATGAAATCAGATATAATTGGCTTTGAACTCTGGCTCTCACATTTCTTTGTTTGAAAAAAAAAATTCAATATACTTTTTTTTTGGTAAGATAATTTTATCTACCATTTGTGAACATCAGCCTTTTTATCTGTAAAATAGGAATGATATAATCTTCATCATTGACTTACTGGAATTGTGATAATACTGTATTTGTTGACTATAAAGAGCTGGTACTGCCAAGTACTATAACATTATTCTTGGGGAATTATTGACTTAAGTAGATTATTGGGCTTCATCTCAATTTTGAACTACATTTAGTCATAGAGATTACTGAAAATGCATCTAGACTTAGCATCATAGGCTTGACTTCCTGTCAGAAAAACTCCCACCTCATAAAGTACAAGCAAAATGAGAAAAATTCCTTGAGACGTGGTCAGTATCCCAGTTTCATTCCATTCAATTCTATTCCATTACATACACGTATTTCTATCCCTACGTAGTTGATTTTTCTGAATATTTCTCCAAATTTTAATTGCTGTTATAACTTTGGGTTAATTTTGCAACTTTATACATTCCTATAAAGTTAATACATATACATATATGTACAAAAGTCTGATAATTACGTTCCTGTACTTTCCACTGTGTATGAGCAAGTTGGAAAGTTCGGGAACTTAACTGTCTGAACTTTCGTACACATATGCATACATAATACATATATAAACACATGTATGTACATACACATGTACACATACGTGCTAATGATTTTCCCTTTAACTTTTTATGAAATGTAATGAAGAAAAAGAGAATAAAAAATGCATAGTATAGCACATAAGGGCTTGAGTTTAAATATCAGAATTTTTTTTTAATGCTGAAGAAAATGAAGCTGAGATTGACCTTGAAAGTCCATATTCCCTTTTCTTATCTCAACTTGGTTTCATTTGTCTACCTGCAGAACTCAAAAGCTTCAGTTTTGAACACAGTCTAGACTTTAGTGAGGGTCAACTTTTCCTACTACAAATGTGGATCACACACTAATTAGGCTCCTGTTACTAGGCAGATTAAAGCTTTCAAAAAATAATTTCCATCCCCATAGTCCATTTAATATTAACATTTTCCTGATTAGAAGACTGCCATCTTTTCCCATTTCTCCTGAATGGTCTTCTGTGCACATAGTTTGGCAGAATTTGATAACAATATTATATATTTATTTCTGTGAAAAGTTTAGACCTAAATAGTTTGAAAGAATAATCCCTAGTACACTTGACTTTCTATAATCTACTTAAGAAATAAACATTTCAATACCATTGAAATCTTTTCTAATAAGTAATCACTGGGCTTACTTTGGTATTATATTTTGGCAAGTTATTACATTTTATAACATATGTGTTTTATCCCTAAAACATATATTACATTTTAATTTTATTAATGTCTATTCAAATGATATGTTATCTACATTGTTTTGTAAATTGCTTATTTTTGTTCAATATGTTTTTTAGAATCATTCACATTGGAAAATACAAGTCCTACATCTATCTCACAGCTATTGAATAAACACATATGTCTGTTTTTCACTTTAAGAAACTGTAGGTTGTTGCTAAATTTTATTTATTACAAACACTTCTGTGTATATCTCCTTGTGTACTTGTATGTGATTGCCTCCCTAGAGAAAAAAAAAAAACTGCTGGATCTTAGATATGTACATCTTCAATTTTTCTATATATTGTCAAATTATTATTTAAATCGGTGTACCCACTTAAGTTCCCACCAGCAGGTTATAAAAAACATATTTGCTCCACATCCTTGTCAAAACATTATATTTTCAGAATAAATGTTGCCACTGATGGTGAAATTGTTTCTTATTGTAGTTTTAACTTGCATTCCTCTTATTACTACTGAGTTTAAACATTTTTAAACACGAGTCATAATTCCTTTCCTTTGAATTCCCTGTTTCTGTATATTGTCCACTTTGTTGGATTTTTATTTCCTTCCTGCTCCCTCCCTCCTTCCTGCCCTCCCTTTCACCCTCCCTCCCTCCCTCCCTCCCTCCATTATTTCCTTCTTTAACCAGATTAATTATAGTTTATTTTATATTCAGCATATTAGTTCTTTGTCTGTTTTATGTCAGTATTTTTACCAGTCTCTCGATTGCCTTTTTATGTGTGTGTGTGTGTGTGTGTGTGTGTGTGTGTGTGTGTAAAATTTTATGCAAATACATTTACAAAGTATATTTTATGGTTTGTACTTTGTCTCTTTTTAAAGACATCCACCCCGATCCTGACATTATAAATATCAAAATGTAAGGTATTTTTAGATTAAAGCTTTTGTGTCAAGACTTGATTTTTTTCCTATATGAGTTACAATTTTTTCACTACCTTTGAACTTGTGGTTGTTTCAACCCTCATCAGCAATGCCATTTATTTAAAATAATAAGTTTCCATCCATTAATGGATACTTTGCTATCAAATTCAATGCAATTCTATTCTATTCTTGTTGATCGCATTCCATCATATCTTACCTTCATCTATCCTAACATAAATTATCCTATTTTACACCCTAGTCTGCCTGCCCTAGCCTTTCCCCTTCTATCCTATTTATCTCTTTGTGACTGTGTCAATACAAAACTAACTGAATTATTTCTGAATTACTATATCTTTATAATAATTAAAATCTCATCTTTTGTTTTTAATCTATCAGAGTCATCTTTGCTATTCTTGGTATCTGTTTTCCATATACCTGTTTTTAATCACCTATCTTGAAACAAGTAGTTTTTAAGACACAGTGTTAATTAGCATTGCACTTAATTTGAAAGTTAATCTGGGGAGAAGTGGTATACTTAATATTTTGAGCCTTACTATTCAGAAACACTTTATTTATATCTCTTTATTTAATTAATTCTTCAATACAAATTTTACATACCCTATGCAGTTTTTACTCACATTTGTTAGATACAGTTATATGTATCTTTTATACTGGGCTACATTAAATTATCTTCTAAAAGTTACATTTCTAACAGAAATGATTTATAGAAGTGACATTCAGAAATTTTATTGCACAATCTTAATTTTATTAATTCCCATAATTTTTCTCTAGAGCCTATTTGATGCTGTATGTAACTGTAACACAGTCATTGTTTATTTCTAAACTTTTATATTATTTATTTAGTTAGTTAGTTAGTTGATTGTTACTTTCAGTGTACATATTGTAAATAAACCATGATGACTGTCATTTATGTTTAATATTATAAAGGGTGGATTATAATTTTTTACCATGAAGTGGTAAATACCATCACATAGTTGCTATGTTATTTGTTTTGTTTTGTTTTGGGTATTTTATACTAGTTTATGGAAGGCCCATTAATTTTTTATTTGTCCCTTTCATTTATTATGCATTGGTGTTGAGTTTTATGCAATTCCTAAGATAGACATGACTTTGGCTCTTTTTGTTTGTTTGTTTGTTTTAATTTCTTAATACATCAGTTTGAGAATACTTAGGTTAGGACACTGACCTATAAATGCTAAAATGTGGTCCAAAGTTTTCCTGTCTATTTGTCATGTGGGGTGCCACATAAAGAATGTAAAGTTTAAATGATTTAGAAATTTTCTAAGAAAGGTATTTAACAACACTAACTCAAGAAATAAGTTTAATATAATAATAATTATTAAAATATTACATCAATTCCATCTAGTCCCTCTCCCCACATAAGAACATCCACGGAGCCATAGATAGGGGAGTCACACCACTATAGTCTCCCTGGTGGCTGGGTTGGAGACACAGGAAGCGGGAGCCACACGATCTGCAACCCATCATCCACTTGTCTCTGCCAACCAACCAATCTCACTTGCGAACTGCAATCTGCCTCTCTGCGATCCATAATCCACACTCCGCCACACCACGCCACGCCATGCCATGCCACACCTTGCTGGCTTAGCCACAGCAGTTGTATCAGTGGCTAACGGCTAACCGGTAATAGCCGGTGGCCAACTAGTCACAGCTGATGACCATCTACTACCCAAGCCAGCACCTTTCTATGTGAGGCCGAGAGCCTGGAAACTGCTCTCTGGGACTCTGTCCCCACACTCTTATTATTCTATATTATGGTTTCAAGAACAATGCCATTTAAAGTGTGATGCATGAACTGGTGCCACTTTTGTGGTACTAGTTTTTAACTGTTTATTATTGGATCACAATAAAATAAGGACCTTGATCCAGAATATAACCTAACTGCATCACTAAGCAAGCCAATTTTGATTCAGCTGACACTTTTTAATGCAAAATTCTCTCAGTGAAGGAAGCAATACATTGATTTACATCCTAGTAGGAACTCGTTATCTCATT
Organism: Rhinolophus sinicus; assembly: GCF_036562045.2. NCBI lineage: Eukaryota > Metazoa > Chordata > Mammalia > Chiroptera > Rhinolophidae > Rhinolophus > Rhinolophus sinicus. The sequence continues at coordinate 35,595,378 of NC_133758.1, read as the reverse complement.
GCTGAGCAATGACAAATAGCTGACTGGCTACTTTGAGTCAAATTATTCTTGGGTATATTAGCTGTGAAATGGGTTGAGTAATGTAGTTCTTCTACTTCCCATAAGAGCTTTCTGGAATAATTATCAGTTTCTTGAAGATTTTAACAATTAAACCTTCCCCAACCCTCTCCACCCCCCATCTCCCACCCCAGGCAGCGAGTTGCACAAGGATATTGTCCAAGCTGGTCCTCAAAAATAAAAACTTTACAATCCTTTATTTTTGCATTGCTTGGTGTGTCTGTTGGGGATAGATTTTAAAGTTTTGATGGAATATTTTAATAATTATTATTATATTAAACTTATTTCTGAGTTAGTGTTGTTAAATACCTTTCTTAGAAAAATTCTAAATCATATAAACTCTACATTCCTTTGAATAAAGATATTCATTGTATTTTCATATCATTTTTAATCTCCTCTATATCCCTAGGATTGTATCCTCTTTCTGGACCCAATGATGTTCAATAACAACCTTTTTTTCTTTTCTGTATCAATTTAGATAGAGGCATATTGTATTTTTAGCTTTTATATAGAATCTATTTTTGGTTTCTTAGTTCTATTTAATTTTTTTCCTATTTAATTTGCTTCTACTCTTATCTTATTTTTATATTTCTTCTTTATTTCAGTTTACCCTGTTCTTTTTCATTTCTTAAGTTGATTGCTTAAGTGTTTAATTTTAAATCTCTTATTTCTAATATGCTTTTAATCTATATTTTTTCATACAACACTTAACATGCTACATGCATACTGCACAAAAATGTAGAATAAACTGACACCTATACCCTCCAACAAAACTTCCAGAATCTCGAAGCATTACAAAAAAACGTATCTGCTTCATTCCTGCATTTTATAGTTGCCCAGCATTTTAGATTTCTTTTATGGTTACTTTTACATTAATTACAATTGCTGTTATTTTTCAGTCAATACTTTATATGTTTAGCTACAGGTTTACTAATTTATTTGATGACTATTCTTCCTTGTGTCTCTTTTTAATCCCTCTGAATTAAATTTCCTTTCTACTGAAAGATACTATTAAGATGATTTGAGATTTGAATTTTTTTAACTTTGAAAATATCTCTATTATGCCTTTTTTCTATAATAATATTTAGTTATGTATAAAATTATAGATTGTCATTTAATACTTTTTTATAGTTTGAAAAATGGTATTTCACTCCCCTCTTTAAATGACTGTTTACAAGACAATTATTAGTCCTGGTAATTCCTCTCTGACTGTGTTGAAGATCTCCTTGTTATCTTTTGTGTTTTACAGTTCTATTACCAAGTATTGAAGAATAGATAGGCTTTTGTCTCTATTTGTCACCCTTTGGAATCTTTGATTACTCCCCAAATAGAACTACTTTAATGACTTATAAAATCAATTACATATTTAAAGTATGTTTAGTCTATGTTTTTTAGTTTAGTTTGCAATTTTTATTGAGAATATTTTCAGAAGATCTAATCTGTGTTATTGCCAGAAACTAAGTTCTAATCAGTAAATTTAAGACTTATAAGTTTTGTTTATAAAACATATATAAAACTGTAATGTAAAACTGTAACTAAGGAAAGGTCATGCTCTAAATGCTAAAACAGAGGAGAAACCATTCATAGTTTTATAATCAATCACATATAACTTCTCCAGGAAGGTGGTATCTTTAGCTGGACTTTAAACACTTCAGAATGACAGTTTAGCAATGGAGTTTCATCTTCATTTCGTGAGCAATAAACAGAAACATCTTTGCTTCCATTTTGTGCAACAAAGGGAAAACCATTGAATGGAATATGGCTATAGCTAGCATAATCTTTCGTTAGTAAAAGTTAAATGTCTGCCCTTAAACTGAATGACAAAACAGAATACCTTTTACAGATAGCGTTTCCTGAAGCTTCTCTGGGGCACCAAACAAGGAAATGGAGATAGGGGTAAAAACCCTCTCACTATGCCAAGCCTGCAATATCCAATACCTAGTTCTCCAAATATATTTTAAAGCCTTTTATCTATTATTAATTACCATAAAAATTGGACAATAAATATTTAAGCACATTTCAAATATATATATATATATTATTTTCCTAACAAAAGCATGTTGTTCCTCCCGTCCCCTCGCACCTTAACTCAATAATTACCTTTCTGGTAGCATTTGATGAACATTATGTCTTTATAGATTCCCTGCACTGAGGCATTATGTGGATTCACTGAGCTGAAGAAGACGTATGACATCAGGAAGTGTCAGCCCCTGGGATTTGAGGAGAAATGGTATTTCTTCTTTTTTTTCTTTATTTTAAGTGTGTTTTTCCAGGACCCATCATCTCCAAGTCAAGTAGTTGTTTCAATCTAGTTCAGAGGGCGCAGCTCACCCTGGCCCATGTGGGGACAGAACTGGCAACCCTGGTGTTAAGAGCATAGTGCTCTAACCAACTGAGCTAACCGGCCACACCCAGACACGGTATTCTTAACAAGCTATATCAAGCGTTTTTTTCAGTGTAAAATCCCTTTTATTGTTTTTTCCTATACGACTCTTTTGAAAACTGAATGTCAAACACCTCACGGAAGAACTTACACCTGGGGCTGAAACAATTTGGATTAAAAGGATATACTTGATCAGTGTAACTTAGAAATTTTATGTTATAACATATTTAGGATATTTTAAGTATATGTGAAGACTCCTTAATGTTTGAATGGACATATCCTCACAAAAATCATTTAATTATACACTGAACTACTAAAAGTGAGTTAATTAGGATTTTGCAATAATTTGTATTAAAATGTAGTATTATTTGTATAAGGGGTACAATACTAAGTGTGTAGTTTAAGTTTGAATAGCAAAATTAAACAATTAAGAAGAGTTAAGGAAAGAGGACATGGGTCGGAGTGGTATAAGGGGAGTAAATCATTCTCTCTCATAGTCAAATGTCAATGAAAAATATCAACAGAAAATATCTAAATTTGATCAATACCTAGTGAATGTAAGTCATGAAGTAGTAGTATAAGATTAATGTTGAGGATTTGGAGACAAATAAGAAAACTTGAAAAAGCAAATATGGTTTCCTTTAAAGAGAACTATAGTTAAGGCAGCTACCAGATAAGTGTTTTTTTGTTTGTTTGTTTGTTTGTTTGTTTTTATTAAATCTTCTTCTGTATGCCTTGTTTTTTCTTTCCTTTAAAAAAAAGGGACATGTTTATGGATCACTATGAAAAATCATCAATAGAGTTCTATCAAGTGAGGCTATCTATCTTAGGGTTCTGCTCAATATACAAAACTGAACCTTTGTAAACTTGGGATTTTAAAGAAGGAAATTCAGTAGGAATTTGTTAGTCAAGCAATCACATTCTTTGTTTTCAATATTAACTTGAATAAAGATATCTTCCTCCCCTTGGGTAGGGAGGTAAGTAATTATTTCTCTGCTAAAGTATACAGCACATAAAGAGCTATAAGTCTTTCCAGGGATATTCTTTTCTTAATTTTATCTATTCTGAATATCAGAAGCTTTACTGCAATTAATTGGCAAATTTCATTTAATCTAGTTGTTTACATAGAATAATAAATGCAGGCCTTTTTAATATTAGAACTTCTATATACAAATAAATATATGTAATCATAAACATATACAAGTATATATGTCAGTATCACACATATACATACACATTTATATCTATTTTTATATTTTGTTCTACAGTGATTCAAGCAGAAGTGTAGAATTTCTATAAATTAACACAATATGCTTCTAATATCAAAGTGCTCCAGTTCTGTTTTGTTTACTCTTTTTCTTTATGATTTTCATCCGATAAATTCAATGACACCATTGTCCCATACAATTTGGGTCCTAAATTATTACTTCAGGATAATGATGAAAACTGTTTTTTACACGTTGAGACTATATATTTGGTTGGACATTAAACATTTAGGTTAAAACTAGATGAATATAATGACGTTTTCAGTTATTGATTTCTGGGGATCAAACAACCTCAAATTAAAGTGGCTTAGAAAAACAACCATTTTGCTATATGTCAAGAATTAGGGGAGAGTTCAGGTGGGTAATTACTTTGGTTCTCATGGTAGCTGGGTCCAATATGGCTTAATTGCCAAGTTTGGTCATTGGTGAAAATAGCTAGAAGCCTGGATTTATCTCAACTATGGACCTACACGTACCTTCTCCAGTACAGTGGTCTCAGGGTAGCTAGACTTTTTATATGGTTGTTGGTTTCACCCAAAGAATGCATTATAAGAGGTTCAGGTGAAAGCTGAAAGGCTACATGCTTTTGGAAGTCCTATAACATTACTTCTGCCACATTGTATTTTTCAAGCAGGTTAAAATGTTTAGTCTTGATTCAAAGGGAGGTGAATTTTTCCTCTACCTCTCAAGGAAGAGTAGTAAGGAATTTGAAGTTATCTTTCACCTACTAGAATAATATTACAAAGTTGATTTTTTCATATATCTATTCTACAGAAGGATCCTGGTCAGTTGCATCTAAGAAGTTATAAAAGCCTTGGGAACCAGTGCTTCTAAATTTTTTAATCTTAAAATATAAAAATATAACAGATTAGCTACTCCCTCCTCATATCCCCACCCCTTTGCAGCTTTTCAACTTGCATCTCTGTTAAAATCATGTGCTTATTAAACTTGAAAATGTAAGGCTGTGAATGTGTATTTCACACTTTTATTTTTATTCTGACATTCTAAACATTTTCCTATAGAAAGTTTAAGAATTGATCTTTAAAAAAAAATCTAAGAAGTGATTAAATCTAAAATAAACATCTATGAAAGATGCTAAAGGGCTGAAATTTTTCCACTGGTCCTGTCAAGAATTTAACCCCAAGCTGTTACTTTCTACCCCATCTGATAAACCCAAATTGACCAAGAAACAGTTAAACTGGAAACCCAGTCCTACCTTCCCACATTTCATCCTTTGCAGGCATCTGTTTTCTTCTGAGCATTTTCACAGTGAAGCACATTGAGCTAGGTGCTTTTCCATGTATAATATAATGCAATCTTTACTTCTCACTTTCTATTTTGACATCAAGATCAGATGTGAATTTAGTAATAGAATAATGTAAATAAGATAAAATTTAGATCTGGAAACACTAATAGCGATATTCTTTCACTGTATTCTCATTTTGCAGGCAAAGAAACAAAACAGTAGAGAATAGGGAACATTGAACCATAATAGTATGTAACCATTTTATGTAATAGAACATTATTACTGCCCTAAAGTAAAATTTATTTCTATTAATTATCGGGTCAGTTATCTGTGTCTTCACAACAAGTTACCCTTAATTTAGCAGCTTAAAAACATCATATGTATTCCTTCATAGGTTCTGAGGATCAGGAATCTGGGCATGGCTTATATGGGTCCTTGGGTTCAGGGTTTCCCACAATGTTGCACTCAGGATTTTCACATGCCACAGTCATTTCAAGGGTCAATGCAGTAGGATCCACCCCCAAGCTCTGGGTGTTTGTTAATAGGATTCAGTGTCTCACAGGCTTTTGGACTGAGTGACGGCCTTAGTTCCTTGCTGGCTATTGCTTAGTTTCTTAATGAAAAGTTGCTCTCACTTCTTTGCCATTAGGCCTTTCTGTAGGACAGCACAAATTACCACAACAAGCTTCATCAGAATAAGCAAGAGAGAGAGCTCCGACCAGACAGAATTCACAATCTTTCACAATCTACTGTCCAAAATGGGATCACATCACTTTGTAGTATTATATTCATTAGAAGCAAAGCACAAGGTACAGCCCACAGTTAGGGAAGGAGATTACACAAGGGTATGAACACCCTGGGGCAGGGTCAAGGGGAGTCATTTTAGAAGCTGTCTATCACAATTATGCATACACTCAAAAATTTTAAATATATTTATATTTCTCTGATTAAAAAAATATATTGTCAGCTTTTGCAAGCTTATGCTCATTTTCTATTAACCATTTTGACATATTTGAACTCTTATCTATCTTAAATATTTTAATGGATAAATGTAAAGATGTGGTGTGTGTGTGTGTGTGCGTGTGCACGCGCTTGTGTGTGTTTTGTCATTTTTTTAACCACAAAACCACCAAAGCTAACTGAAAAATAAAAGTTCTGTATTATGATCAGCTTATAAAAATTTCAAAACCACCTGGAAAATATTTTAAAATTCATTCGATATCAGATGCAATGGAAGTCTTACCTTGCATTCTAAATTTGCTTGCATGCATGTATCAGAATACATAGCACCTCTTTAGATTTATCAAGTGTTATTTAGGGTGTGAATGGAAAATGTGTAAATACAGTTCCATAGCAGTAGCAGTATACATATAAAACGACTTAAATAAGTTAAAGCATATGAAAGGCAAATCTTAAAATATGATTGCTCTATTTAGTAAAATTATCATGAGCAAGTTTTAAAATACAATTTGAAATTTTTACTAATTATATGAAACAAAGTTTTGATTCTATAAATACCATTTTATTAATTCCAGAAGATACATTGACAATGTGATATTGCACAAATTGGAAACTCCCAAGTTTATGTATAAATATAGTTGATGGTTTTTGCAAAATAGGATTGACATAATTGGCTGTCCTAGTAGTATTTTAAATACATTTTATTTACTATGCTTTCTACCATTCTTCTTTCACTTTTCAAAAACAAATTTTATGGTCTTTTTAAATAACATATAGAAGATATTAGGATATATGAAGCCTGATGGAAAACTTAAATCGTAATCTTAAATCTTAAATTTAAATCTTTTACCATATATTTATGTATATTTAATACTTTAAATATCTATGTGATAGATTTACACATGTATAGATCTCATATATTTTATAAATAACTGAAGATTGTATTCAAAATGTGATTTATTTTGGAAAAGATCCAAGACGGCAGAGTAGATAAACACTGTGTTTGCCTCCTCCCATGACCACATTACAATTACAACTAAATTATAGAACAATTAACATGCAGAACCAACATGGAGAACCAACTCTGGCGGAACAAAAGTTTTATAACTAAAGATATAAAGAAGAAGCCACATCAAGATTGTAGGAGGGGCAGAGATGTCAAATGGGCCAGCCCCACACTTGTGTGTGGCGGTTGAGAATTGGAAAGAATATCTCAGCCATGGATGTCCCCCCTAAGGGAGTGAGGGACCCCACCCCACACTAGATTCCCCAGCACAAAGTACTGGTGCTGGGAAGAGAGGCCCCACAACATCTGACAGTGAAAAACATTGGAGCTTCTACTGTCTAGAAGAGACAGAAGGCTGCGAGAAATCCAGATGTCCTCTAAAATGGTCCACACAGATTCACTCACACACAGGCACTCACCCAGGGCTCTGGCAGATGAACAGTGACTTGGGAAGAGTCAGAGACATACAAGGAGAGATTGTTGTGTGACTTCAGTATGAGAACTGGAGAGAAAGTTGCTGTTTTGCTTGTGTAAAATGCTCCTCCCAAGTAGCTGGCAGGTGGGCACCATCTTTCCTTGTTTAGCCCACCCCACATGGCAAATGTGAATCTACATTGATGTGTTGAGTGCCACTTGCTCCACCCTGCTGATTCCCTGGAACCCTGCCCCACCAAACTCATGCAATGCCGGAGGTACATTCTTAGCCAGCAGCCAACCCTGCCTGCATTGCACTCTTTCTTGGACAACTCTTGGGGGTTTACATGCCCCAGGAGGCAACAGCTGGCTTCAGTGTGCTCTGGGACTCCTGCTGAGTAGCTCGAGGCTCAGTACTGGCAACAAACCAGAATTTACATTAACCTGGTAAATATTATTTGTCCTACCCTGGTGACTCCCTGAGACTCCACATCAACCAACTTGTATATAGCACGGGGCTCTATCAGCACCGGAGCGTTACAGGAGCTTACAGATAGCAGCAGGCCTCGGTGCACTAAGCTTTTAGCAGAGCTATCCCAGGACTAGTACTGGTGACAGCCATCCTTGTTTCATAGAATGACCTCCCACATGCCTCCAGGTCAAGCACAGGGAGAACCAACAGTGGGTCACTTTGTAGATCATACCAGGTAGTCCCCGACTATTCACAGGCAGTGGCTGACCTGAGCCTGCACCAGAGACTCTCACAAGAGACCCCAGAATGAACATACCTGGAGGTCAACTTCAGACCAGGCAAAGCACTGCCCAATTAGCCCCCCCACGTGGCAAACCCAAACGGTAGTCTCTACAGGCACAAGAACCCACAGAGACAAACCCTGCTCTGTGGAGTAAGCCCTTTCCACAGCATTCCGTAAAGTGGATGTGGCCAAACACATAGCCAGTCAGCCTGAGGATCAATCCAAGCCACTGAGGTGCCAATAGTAACTAAGACTCAACTATAACTGGAGAACACACATAACCCACACAAGGGACACTCCTGGGACACCAGAGCAGGTGATTGGGGAGACTGCACCATTGTGCCCCACAGGGCACCTATTACACAAGGCCACCTAGCCAAGACTGGGAGATGGAGCAGATCTACCTAATACATAGAAAACAAACAAACAAACAAACAAACACAGAGAGGAAGGCAAAATGAAGAAACAAAGAACTATGTCCCAAATGAAAGAACAGAAGAAACCTCCAGAAAAAGAACTAAACAAAATGGAGGCAAGCAACCTACCAGATACAGAGTTCAAAACAATGGTTATAAGGATACTCAGTCAACTTAGGGGAAGAATTGATGACCTCATGAACAGAGTGAGAAATTCAACAAAGAGATAATAAGCATAAAAAAGGACATAGAAACCATGAAAAAGAACCATTCAGAAATGAAGAATACAATAACTGAAATACTGAAATGAAGAATACACTAAAAGGAATCACCAGCAAACTAGATGAAGCAGATGATTGAATCAGCGATTTAGAAGACAAGGTAGCAGAAAACACCCAATCAAAATAACGAAAAAAAAAAAAAAAAAAAGAATTAAAAACAAGTAAAGACAGTTTAAGAGACAACTGAGACAACATCAAATATTATATAACAATATTCACATCATAGGGGTTGCTAGAAAGAGAAGAGAGAAATCAAAGCATTGAGAACCTATTTGAAGAAATAACGACTGAAAACTTTCCTAACCTGGTGAAGGAAATAGACATACAAGTCTAGAAAGTGCAGAGTCCCAAACAAAATGAACCCTAACAGACTCACAAGGCACATTATAATTATAATGGCAAAGGTTAAAGACAAAGAGAGAATCCTAAAAGCAGCAAGAGAAAGACAACTAGTAACTTATAAGGGAGCTCCCATAAGACTATCAGTTGATTACTCAACAGAAACTTCACAGGCTAAAGGGAATAGCATGAAATATTCAATGTGATGAAAAGAAAGAACCTATAACCAAGACTACTTTATCCAGCAAGGCTATTCTTTAACATTGAAGGAGAGATAAAGAGCTTCACAGAGAAGGAAAAGCTAAAGGTCTTTATCTCCACCAAACTAATATTACAAGAAATGTTAAAAAACTTCTTTAGGAAGAAGGGGGGTGGGGAGAACAGAAAGATGAATAATAAAATGGCAACACCTATGCATCTATTAATAATCACTTTAAATGTAAATGGATTAAATGTTCCAATCAAAAGACATAGAGTAGCAGAATAGATAAAAAACAAGACCCATACATATGTTGTCTACAAGAGACACATTGCAGATAAAAAGACACACAGAATGAAAGTAAAGGGCTGAAAAAAGATATTTCAGACAAATGGAAATGATAAAAACAAACAAACAAAAATTGTGGTAGCAGTACTTATCTGAGAACAAAATAGGCATTTAAACAGACTATAAGAAGACACAAAGAGGGATCTTGCATAATAATAAAGTGATCACTCCAACAAGAGGATATAAACCTTGGAAACATTTATATGCCCAATATAGGAGCACCTAAATATGTAAAGCAATTATTGACTGACATAAGGGGAGAAATTGACAATAATTCAATCATACTAGGGGATTTTAACACCCCATTGATGCCGATGGACATATCTTCCAGACAGAAAACTAAAAGGGAAACAGCAACTTTAAATGACACACTAGACCAGGTGGATTTAATTGACATTTTTAGAGCATATCATCCCAAAGCAGCAGAACATACATCCTTTTCAAGTGCACATGGAACATTTTCCAAGATAGAATACATGTCAGGTCACAAAACATGTCTCAATAAATTTAAGAAGACTGAAATCATGTCAAGTGTCTTCTCTGACCACAATGATATGAAACTAGCAATCAATTACAAGAGAAAACCTGAAAAACACACAAACATGTGGAGACATGCTACTAAATAATGAATGGGTCAACTATGAGATCAATGCGTCAACTATGAAATCAAAAGATACCATGAGATAAACGAAATGAAAACCCAATGACCCAAAATCTATGGAACAAGTGAAAGCAGTCCTAAGAGAGAAATTCATAGTAATGCAGGCCTATCTCCAGAAACAAGGAAAATATCAGACAAACAATCTAACCTTACACATAAAGGAACTAAAAAAGAACAACAAACATAGCACAAAATGAGTAAAAGGAAGGAAACAATAAAGATCAGAGTGGAAATAAATGAAATAGTCTAAAAAAATATGAAAATCAGTGAAACCAAGATCTGGTTCTTTGAGAAGATAAACAAAATTGATAAACCTTTAACCAGACTCATCAAGAAAAAAAAAGAAAGGATGTAAATAAATAAAATCAAGAATGCAAGAGGAAAAGTGACAATGGACAACACAGAAATGCAAAGGATCATTAAAAAAAAATTACAAACAATTATATACCAACAAATTGGACAATCTGGTAGTAATGGATAAGATTGAATCATGAAGAAACAGAAAATTTGAACTGACTGATTACTACTAATGAAATCAAATCAGTAATAAAAAAAAAACGAAAAAAAAAAAACTTCCAACAAAGTCCTGAAAAGATGGCTTTACATGTGAATTTCACCAAATATTCAAAGAAAAATTAACACTTATCTTTCTCAAACTATTGCAAAAAATTTAAGAGGAAGGAAAGCTCCCAAGATTACTTTATGAGGTCACCATTACCCTGATTCCAAAACCAGACAAAGACATTACAAAAAATAAAAATAAAAGAAAGAAAATTATAGGCTGATACACCTGATGAACATAGATGTAAAAATCCCTAACAAAATATTAGCAAAGCAAATCCAGCAATACTTTATAAAGATCATACATCACCAACTGGGGTTTTACTGGGATGCAAGTTTTATTCAATATCCATGAATCAATTAACATAATACACCACATAAACAAAATGAAAGATAAAAATCATACGATAATATCAATAGCTGAAGAAAAAGTGTTTAACAAAATCCAGCATCCATTTATGATAAAAACTCTCAGCAAAGTGGGCCTGAAAGGAACATATCTCACAGGAATAAAGGCAATATATGACAAACCCACAGCTAATATCATACCCACCAGGGAAAAGTAAAAAGTGTTCTCCTTAAGACCAGGAACAAGATATAGATGCCTACTTTCACCACTTTTGTTCAACATAGTATTGGAAATCCTAGCCACAACAATCAGACAAATTAAAAAAAACAAAAAAAAAAAAAAAAAAGAAAAGAAAAGAAAGAAATAAAAGGCATCCAAATTGGAAGGGAAGAAGTAAAAGTGTCATTATTTGCAGATGACATGATACTATATAGAGAGAACCCTAAAGATTCCACCAAAAAACTATTAGAACTGATGAATAAATGCAGTAAAGTAGCAGGATACAAAATTAATATTCAGAAATTAGTTGTATTTTTATATACCAATAATGAACTATAAAGAGAAATTAAGAAAAACAATCCCATTTACAACTGCATCAAAAAATAATAAAACACCTGGGAATAAATTTAACCCAGGATGTAAGACCTGTACTCTGAAAATTATAAGATACTGAAGAAAGAAATTGAAGAAGATACACATAAATGAAGCATATAATGTGCTCATGGATAGGAAGAATTAACATCATTAAAATGTCCATCCTACCTAAAGCAATCTATAGATTCAATGTAATCTCTATCAAAATGCCACTGGCATTTTTCACAGAACTAGAACAAATAATCTTAAAATTTATATGGAACCACAAAGTATCCCGAATAGCCACAGCAATCTTGAAGAACACAATTGGAGCCATTACACTCTTTGATATCAAACAATTCTACAAGGCTATAGTAATCAGAACAGCATGATACTGGCATAAAAATAGACTCATAAAGCAACGGAAAAGAATAGAAAGCCCACATATAAACCTACCATCTATATGATCATTTAATCTATGACAAAGGAGGCAAGGATATGCCATGGGGTAAAAACAGTCTATTCAAGAAATGGTTTTGGGAATACTGGACAGAGACATGCAAAAAAATGAAACTGACCACTTTTTACACCATATATAAGAACAAACTCAAAATGGATTAAAGACTTAAATGTAAGGCATGATGAAATCATAAAACTCCTAGAAGACAACATAGGCAGTAAACTCTCTGAGATTGCTCTTAGTAATATACTTTCCTGATTTATCTCCTCAGGCAAGGGATACAAAAAGAGAGATAAACATATGGAACTACATCAAACTAAAATGTTTTTGCACAGCAAAGAAACCACCAACAAAATGAAAAAAGAGCCTACTGAATGAGTGAGGATATTCACCAATGATACATCTGATAAGGGAGTAATATCCAAAATTTATAAAGACTCATACAACTCAACACCAAAAAAAGAAACAATCCAATTAAAATATTGGCAGAGGACCTGACTAGACATTTCTCTAAAGAGGACATACAGATGGCCAATAGACACATGAAAAGATGCTCAATGTCACTAATCATCAGAGAAATGCAAATAAAACCCCAATGAGGTATTATGTCAACAAACAAGTGCTGACGAAGATGTGGAGAAAAGAGAACACTTGTGCTTTGTTAGTGGTATGGCAAACTGGTGCAGCCACTATGGAAAACGGTTTGGAAATTCCTCAAAAAATTAAAAATATAACTACCTTATGACCAGCAATTTCACTTCTGGGTATTTATCCAAAGAAATCCAGAACACTAATTTGAAAAGATATATTCCCCTCACTGCAGCACTATTTACAATAACTCAGATATGGAAGCAACCCAATTGACCATCAATAGATGACTGGGTAAAGAAGTGGTACATTTATACAATGGAATATTACTTGGCCATGTAAAAGAATGAAATCTTACCGTTAGCGACAACATCAATGGACCTAGAGAGTATTATGCTAAGTGAAATAAGTCAGACTGAGAAAGACAAATACCATATGATCTCACTTATAGGTGAAAACTAAAGAAGAAGATAAATGAACAAACAAAACAGAAACAGACTCATAGATACAGAGAACAAACTGATGGTTGCCAGAGAGGAGCAGTGTTCGAGGAGCTGGGTGGAAAAGATGAAAGGATTAAGAAATACAAATTGGTAGTTACAAAATTGTCATGGGGATGTAAAGTAAAACAGAGAATACGGTCAATAATGTTGCAACAACTATGTATAATGATAGGTGGGTACTAGACTAATCAGGGGATCACTGCATAAATTATATAAATGTCTAACCACTATGCTGTCCATCTGAAACCAATATAAAATAATATTAAATATCAATCTGTAATTGAAAGAAAATAAATAATTTTTCAAAATGTGATTTATTTTCTTTCACTTTCTTCATTGACATTTTATTCAATCCTGGCTTTAAGAGAGTTGCTACTTTTCTGAGAGGTAATCCTCCTACATTTCCACACATCTCAGTGACAGAGAAATGGTCTTCAAAAAACACAGCTGCTGATGAAATTGTTTGTGGTGATTAGGAATGGAAAGACTATGTGGAAGAAAACAAAAATGCCAAATATTTACATATAAATTCAATAGCTAAAAACAGGATTGGCATAAATCTTCTAAGGACATGATGTCCTTTGTTACATTAGCCTATTTTATTTCATGCTACATTTAAACATAATCATTGAAAAAAGTTGTCGTATTCAATGATAACCAGGGTTGTTTCCTTGCTTAGAAACCTTGTTCTTTTATTATGGTTTTATTAAGGTTTATGATGCAATATTTTATCCATGCAACTAAATACCATTCATAATTAGGACCTATTTCTAGCTTGGATTAAGAAAAAAGGTTCAGATACAAATCAAAACATCGATTACTGCCAAAGGATTCTATGTCTATATCTGTATATATCCATATATATCTATCTATACATATATATGTATATCTATCTATCCAAATGGACTTATTTGTATTAATATTAGTCTAATTTTACTAACTTATATAGTAATAGTATTTAAGTCTTTGTTTCCCTTTTATAGATATGCTGGTACTATAACCTATACCATCAACGTGCTATACTAATATCGTGTCTTAACTTTGATTTTTCCAATTAACTGCCGTTCTCCATACTTCTCTAAATGCTCAGGAAACTGTACTTCCACTTCAAATCTGCTCCCTGATTCATTAACTTAGCCCCTGTTGTAAACTGGATGTGTGTGTGTGCCCCTTTATACACACACAAATTCATGTGTTGAAGCTTCAATACCTGATGTGACTATATTTGGGGGGGATAGGGCTTTTGTGGAGGTAATTAAGTTTCAATGATGCTGTAAGAGTGGGGCCCTGATCCAATAGAATTAAGATCTATACAAGATGAGAGTCAGAGAAGGTGGCCAATCTGCAAGCCAGGAAGAGAGCCCTCACAAGGAATTGACCTATCCCTTGATCTTGGATTTCCAGTCTCTGAAACAATGAGATAACATATGTCTGTTGTTGAAGCCACCTGTTTGATGGAATTTTGTTATGGCAGCCTAAGTTGACTAAAGATAGCCTCTATCATCTCACTTAGTTCACAGGGGTGCCACCAACTTCCAAATATAAGGAACAAAACCTAGACAGGAAGATCAGTTGCTTTTGCCTTTCTTTCTATGCTGCCATATGAATTCTTTAGCATAGGTTGTCACTCAGCATAGGACAGCTGCTTGTCCCCTGCTGTCATGGTGACCTGGTTGTTAGTGTCCCAAAGATCACCTATTTGATGGTGATCTACACAAGGGATAGTTCCTGTATTTTAGAGTTACATATTCATATTTGTTCTTATTCTAGAACTGCTGTCCTTGGCATCAGAGACTAGAAGGATTATTTGAGGAAGGAATTAACACTCCTCAAACAATTAGACCTTGGCAGTATTGGACCCAGATCCCCAGTGTAGATGCTCTCCCTTCCTTTATGTTTAGTTCTTCATTGTGGTTGCTATCTGAGAGTCATGAAAAGAAGTACAAAGCATGGCTTTTGCTAAAAATGGAATTTACAACTATTTTCAAGGAGATAGATGATCTGTAACAAATGCACAGATAACTTTTGAAATATATGAATATATGAATATATATATATATACACATATATATGTGTATGTATATATATGTGTGTATATATATATATATATATATATATATATATCTATCTATCTATCTATATATAAATTATTGGAACACCCACTTATCATAGAATGGTTGCATGTTTTGGAGGTAAGGAAAAATATCATGACAGTAATTTAAATATATCAACTTCACGGGTAGACTCTTTATTGCATTGAATGATTTTAAAGGAGTAGTTCTACCAAATTACTTATGGGATGTACCTCAGAACAATCTATGAAGAAAAACAACTATAAGGAAACTGATATATATACTAAAAAAAAAGTCACAATAATTTCCTCTTAAATGGGTTGAATTTGACTTTTACTATTCTGGGAATATCCTATCATTACCTAGTTAAATAATATTTAGTAGTGTATTTGAAGTACTAGGACTTTTTAAATATCTGGTTCTGGTCTATCTGGACTAAACTATAATATACATGTTGATTAGAAGTTAAAGTGAGAAAATGACGTGAAAATACTCATGTCAAATAACATTAAGGAACCCAAAACTACCACTGTGAGGAATTTGAATAAATGGAGCCATATCTTTGGAGATTGAATGACCCTAGAAATCATATTCACAGAAAACAAAACGTTTCATTTAATTTGTATTTGATTTTAGAGGGTGAGTGAAGTTTTACACAGACTGTCAGTAAAGCAGCTCTATTGTGGTCTTTGGAGTCTTATAGATCTTTATAAAGATCCAACCTCTACTATTTCTAATTGTGGAATTTAGGGCAACATTTTAATTTTTCTGATCATCAATATACTTATCTATAAAATTGGTATTTTTGTATATATGTTTCTCAGATTTGTGTTGAAATTATATACCTTCATAGATTCCTAAAAAGTGACAAGATTCATTATTTAATAGAAAGGATCACTAATTCATTTTCTCTGGCATTTGTTTCTGAAAGGAAAGAAAATACATTACTGTCCTCATGTCTCTATCTTTTCATTCAGATTCTCGGCTCTGGACCATCTTTTTAGTCTGTGCTTTCATGTCAAAAGTTATACAGGACCATGTTGCCACTTGAGCTTGCACTGTCTGATTAAGTCTATCTGGGGGTTTAAGTATTAATTAGTCCATTTTTGCGTTAAATTAAACCACATCCTCCAGTTAAGAGTTTGCCAATAATTAAGGTGATGTTTTGACTTTCATCTGAATATTGTCTTAGTTTATCTTTTAAACACTTCCATACTCAATTTGTTAGAAAGGTGTTTACTGGGTCTTTCAAACACCAATGTTAACACTACTACTTGTTAGTATTCTTTCGTTTTATGTAGATTAAGGAACAGAGGCTTAAAATTAATACTCACACACACACACACACACGTGTCTGTATATGTGTATGTGTATATGTATATATATATATATGTATTTGATCCTTGTTAAAGCGTTTTATTAATCAGAGTTTTTCAAAGAAACAGAACCAATGATGTGTGTGTGTGTCTGTGTTTGTGCGTGTATGTGTCTTTGTGTATGAGAGAGAGAGAGAGCGAGAGAGAGAGAGAGAGAGAGAGAGATCTTTATTATAATAAATAATGTAATTACAGAGGAAGAGAACTTCCACAATCTGCTGCCTACAAGCTAGAAACCCAGGAAACCTAGTGATACATTTCAGTCCAAATCTAGTGGCCTGCAAAACAGGAGAGATGATAGTATAGTTTCCAGTCTGAATCTGAAGGCTCAGGAAACCAAAAGAACCAAGGGCAGGAGAGATACATTCCAGCTAGCAATGAGGAAAAAAACAGGGACAGATTCCTCTGCCTTTTTGTTCTGTTCAGGACCTCAGTGAATTGGTTGATGCCCACCCACACTGGGAGGTCAAGCTGCTTCACTGAGTCTACCCAAGGCAAAATGCTCATCTCACCCAGGGCACCCTCACAGACAGACCCAGAAATACTAGCCAAATATCTGGGCATTTCATGATCCAGCCAAGTTTACACATAAAATTAACCATCCCACTCAACATTCATGGATTTCATGTTTGTGAATCCATCCACTCACTAAAATTTATTTTAATCTCAAGATAAATACTCAAAAGTAATTTTTAGGTCATTCATGTTCATGTGCATAGCAGCAAAAATTAGAGTTGCCTGATGCTTGTTTCTAGCTGAGGTCAAACAAGATGATGCTCTGACTTATGTCAGCTCTCATACTGTAAACAAGTGTCCTTTGTGTGGTCTATTTAGTTTTTTACATTCTTTGTGCATTTTGTTGGTGATTTTATTGTTTAATATGGTCCTCACACACTGTGCTGAAGTGCTGTCTAGTGCTTCTAAGTACAAGAAAGCTGTGGTGCACCTTATAGAGAAAACATATGTGTCAGATAAGCTTCATTCAGGCTTAAGTTTTAGTGTTGCTGGGTGTACATATTAAATGTCAATGAATCAGCAGTATGTATAAAATAAGGTATCTTTAATCAGAAACACACATAAAGCAAGGTTACTTATTGGTTGAAGATATATGGCCAAACCTTGCAGGACCCTAACACAGTATTCCCCCTAGCAGTAAGGGTTCAGTATTTGCTAATTCAATGTTTGCATTGACTTTATAAAACATAGCTACCATGAATGATAAGAATCAATTGTATATACATGTAATATAAAATACGAGGCAGCCTTCTATTTCTGCTTCCAGAAGAGCAAGGCTATGGTATAAGAACTACATTTTAAATCCAAATATGCTATTTACCAGATGTTTAATTTATAGGTATTATTTCATCTCCCTCACCTATGTTTCCATTATATTCTTAAAAGGTGCAAATAATACCTCCTATGTTTTGCAGGATATATTCAAGGTGCTAAAGAATATATAAAGATTCTAGAACATTGGACCCGTGTCCTTTGACATTTTGAAGAAATAAAGTTTCTTTACTTCCACTGACAACGTGATGCTTCTAATACTTCTAAAGGATTAAAAACTAAATGGGAATTCTTTCCAACTAAGAGAAAAATATAATTCAGTTTCTTCAAAAAGAGGGGAGGCACTGGCCTTGTGCAACCCACATATGTTAAAGGAGGATAATTTTAAAGCAACGTAGACTCCCAGATGTGTCTGATGTCCTTTTCCTTTCCTCTCTGGTACTATGGAATCTAACTCTCAGTTGATTAATTAAAATGAAAGTATCTCCAAATTCCTTGTCTTGAATCAAAACAAAACAAATGATTTGCTACATTAAATCATAAAGGAAAACTATATAATAAGAATCTGGCACATGCAGACCTGACCAGAGCAATTGACTCTTTTGTCATCCGGTTGTCTGTTCCAATCTTGCTGACATTTCCTTTTTCTGCAGCTGCTGGGTCTAGGTTTTCCTGTCATTCACAAATGCAGGCAGATAAAGGTATGAGGATAGTCAGAGCTTTGGACAATGAGATAATGCTCTTGACAATGTTTCACAACAGATTGAATCTAAAATAGTTTGAGTACAGTCATGTGTTTAGGGTTCATGATCTCTTATCCACTTGGACAAAAAAATATTTTTTTATTTGGTGGGATCTTGATGGATTTCAGAAGCAGGAGAATCTTTTGCTGGTCAAACTAACAATTGATGGGGTAAGGGATTTCTACAAACCGCAAAAGAAGGTTTCCTTTTGGGTGCACAAAATTGCTAAGCAGGCATATCAGAATGGCTTGTTGGATAGGGGAAGGTACTCGGAGATAGCTTAATATGCCAAAAGACAGGAGAAAACATCTCAGGATGAATGGTGAGCCTTTGCCTTCCACTGAAGAGCAATTTTTCTTCTGGTTTTGTGATGGGAACCAAAACTGGTTTTTACGACTGAATGTACCTTTCATGCAATTGTGTTTATGTACAAAGGAAACAATACATTTTTCTTAACTAATGCACAAATATATTTTATTTTAGCCGTGGTAACTCTGGTTTTGTGTTGTTTCTTTAAGAAACACAGAGAATTTCAGTTTAGAAAGTATAATTAAGCTTCCATGAATTGCTGCTGGGAATGAAATATAATATCAATTGTCTAGAGGGGAATTAAGTACTTTCATTTGTCTTTTGACCTGGTGTTCCTACTTCTGAGAACTTATCCTACAGACATACCTGGCATTGTGAGGCCTT
Source organism: Rhinolophus sinicus (assembly GCF_036562045.2). Lineage (NCBI taxonomy): Eukaryota > Metazoa > Chordata > Mammalia > Chiroptera > Rhinolophidae > Rhinolophus > Rhinolophus sinicus. Next base: position 35,575,843 of record NC_133758.1, on the reverse strand, counting down.
TCATAAACACTCAAATATTCATTGCCATATTGTTTGTTACAGAAAATATTTTTTAAAAATACCCTCTGAGTGTCTACTATAAGGGATTGGTTTAATAAACATTTTTAAACACTACGCAATTGTAGGAAAGAATGATGAAGGATTATCTTTATAGGCCTTAGTTTTAATTGAAAAATTCAAGGTTATTTACAATTTGATACCTTGTTTTAAAAAGAGGAATGCATATTCATATTTGTTTGCTTCACATAGAAGAATTACATGGAACCATGTATAAGGAACTAATAAATGGTGTTATCAACATGGACAGGTTTTAAGGAACTTCTCAAAGCTTCATTCTTATTGTTTTATGTGAAGCTTTATTTTTATTATTCAAGAATGTAAATTCAAGCATGAAATTAAAAAAAAAATAGGAAAAGGCAAAAAAGGGAACTTCCAAATTAACTAGACTAACATTTTTATTTACAAATAAAGAAGCTTAGGACCAACATAGGTAACTTACACAAGTGTGCATATCCTATATCCCAATTTGAATGCTGGGTCCTTTAGAGCAAGAACTATATCCATTTGTCTTTATATTTCTAGTGGTCCTTACCTCAGCGCTTTTACTCAATAAACAATAGTTGATTGATTGTCATTTAAACATATGGTGACAGCTTATTTCAGTTGTTCATATCTTAAAATATTCTAACACATTAAACATCCCTGTGATACGTCCTATAATGATTGGCAAGCTTTCTTAATCAATACAATTTATAATGGGTTTATTAAGATAAGGCATGGCTGGGTTCCATTTTGACACATTTGAATAATACCTTTTTTATCCACTCTACTGATTTTAAGCCTTAGCAACCTTAATGGCATGTTTGATTCGCCTTTTCTGTAGCTTAATGCAGTATCAAATAGAGGACATAATGAGTGGAAATGTACATCAGGGTGCAAATATGCCCCTAAATTATCATTCCATTCTATGACATTGAGTAGTTAAAGTCTACTCCAATTAAACTATTTTGAGATAGCAATTTATGATGAAAAGGCTGCAGATATTCAAAAATAGTGAAATGCTCAGAAGCTTTATTCTAATAAAAGCATATATGTCTAAAAGAGATTTCAGAGTATAGCCACTAGAAGCAGCATCTGCCTATTGTAGAATTTATTAGCAACATTAAGTTTGAAATAAGCAAGTGTGCTTTAAAAAATATTGCCAAATTATACACTAAACAAGATCCTCATCTTTTTGAAGTACAGTTAGATAACACAGATAAATATGGGCATGGTTAAGAGATTTGGCAGAGCTTCTACCATTTTCAGAATTTACTTAACATTTTTTTTATATACATTTACATTTTTTTGTGCTTCAAATTTTGTTGCATATGTATTAAGTATAACTATTTAGTCAGTATGGGGAGTATCATTTAGTGGAAATATGACTAAATAAGATAAGGTTGAAATTGTCTTATTTTTGAAAATTGCTTAGAGTTGCAGATTCCCAAATGGGTTCGTTCCATGAAGTATTAAGCCCATGTGAAATTCTAGGATATCCAATCAATATGTATTTGCTATGCCTACGATGTGTCCGGTAGGAACAAAACAAAGGCCTTGCCCTGCGGAGTGTTATGTTTTATCGAGAGACTCGGATCTCACACAAAGTAACAAGCATATACATGATATGTCAAATTATGACAAGTGCTAGGAAAAAGCAGTAGGCAGCCTAAAAGGATGGAGTGCAATGCTATGAGGGCTTGACATTTACACAAGATATTCAGGGAAGGTCTCTCAGGTAAGAGGTTATTTGAATAGAGACGTAATGCAGAATGAGGGAGGTGTGAGATATCTAGGAGAAGACTATGGCAGGAAAAGCAAAGAAGAGCAAACTCAAAACCCAGCAGGTGTTAATGCTTCCAGAAATTTGTAGGAAGGTCAAGGCAGCCAGCATGGCTGGAGTGGAGAGGAGAGAAATAGAAGATGAAGCCAAAGGCATTTGGAGAGTCGGTTGCATATAGACATCAGAAGGACTTTGGATTTTATTCTGGATGAGGAGGGTGCTCAATGGAGGATTATGCAGAGAGGAGTAAAATCCCCCCATTCAATAATTACTAGTAAATACTGCCTAATTTCAAAATGAAATTTTATATTACATATACAAAGGGTGCCAAAAAATGTATACACACTTTAAGATAGGAAAAAACTGTATTAAAATTGTAATAACATATAAGGATAACAAAAGATGAATACAAGTCACATTTGACTTCTGCAATTACAAGAGGTGCTCAAAGTGGTTACGATCAGTGTCTAGACACTTCTGATTACAGTGAACTACTGCTTGAGCAACGTTGACTGAAGTGTTAACGTCTCTTAAAATGTGTATACATTTTTTGGCACACCCGGTATATTATTATTAAACATATTATTCTATGTATGAATACTTACTGCAGGTTAAACATGTATCAAACTTTGAACATTTCTCAGTGATTAATTCTTTTGCCCTAATTTTTGTTAATCTAAGCACACATTGCATTTCCTAATATTTTATAAATACCTTGTACAATTAAGGTGTTTCAAGGTAAAATCTATTCAGGCAACTTTGGTCTAGAGAAATACATTGATTCTATTATTTCTCTGAGCATCTACCATGAACCAGGTATAAGCTTACTGACAGAATTAGAAGATGAAAACTACATAGTCTTTATGGTCAATGTGTTTAGGTTTTATTGATACAAGGAGCTGAACAAACTGGGTGAGTGGATTAAAGTAGTGGGACCAGTCTTTGCAATGACATTGATTTATGAGTCTGGAGACCTCTGAGTAGCTGGATTCAAACATTTAATTGTCTTTTCCATCTATTAAATATAAAGCTGGGAATAAGACAATAGGGAGTGGTGGGGCCTATAGTGAACTAGAAGATTCACGTCCACTCTGAATAGATATACATACACTTGTTTGTTGCTGTACGTACATACATATACATATATATATATATATATATATACATATATATGTGTATATATATACATATATATGTGTATATATACATGTATATATGTGTGTGTACATATATATGTGTATATATATATGTGTATATATATCCTCTATCTGCTTCTCCAATGCACAACTCCTTTTCTAGTCTTCAAATATTAAATGTAGTTTTATTAAATATTTATAATAGAGTATATGTGACATTATAAATATCAAAATATTCAGATTTTCGTATCATGGTTGTACAGATTACAAAATCAACAACTTTCCAAATTCTGAAATTAGTTTCAAATGATTTTATACAATGTTTACTTAAGAAGCTTTTTTGATAACTGAAATTATCAAAAGCTTTTAGTACAGGAAATCTAGAAGTATTCTTAGAAGTCATCTAAGCCAATACATTTGTTTTATAACTGAGAAAAGCAAGACACAAAGAAAACCGGTTGAGTTGCCCAAGATTGGACTGTTAATTGGTAGCAGAATCACATAATTTTAACTCTGAGGAAAGATTCTAAATTAACAAAGTAAACTTAATATTTTATTAATGTAAATTTAAAAGTAGGGGCTTATGATACATCATGAAAATGAGGGGTAGAAATTTCCCAAGGAGCATACTCTCTTATTCAACATGTTTGTCAAAACATTTCTATTGCTTATATAGGTCTAAATGTAATTTTGTACGTTTCCCCATATCATTATTTGGTATTATTTGGTTCCAATAGGACTAAAATATGTCTCTTTTAAAATTAATTTAGAAAACATAGGGTTACATACATGGCCTAAATTATACAGAACCTGATGTTGACAAGGATGAAACTTTTCTTCCTGAAAGATATTACAGATATGTTATAAGTTGGCTAGACAATTTTTTAAAATTGTGAAACTAAATGTTGATTACAAACATTCTGTGTTAGTATTTATTGTTTGTGCATCTATATGACATTTGCTGAAGTGAAATGACTTTGCAGCTGATCAGTGTAAAATCGTTCTATTTCTCTTGTCACTGCGATGAATCTACTTCCACAAGAAGTAGATGGACAGTTAATTCACATTCTATAAGCTTTTGAAGACTATTCCACAGTCATTTGGATTGCCTTCTGTTAATTACCACTGAAATGTTGGATTTTCTGCATAAACCGTGGGATGATACTTTTGAGAATAGCCTGAAAATGACTTTGGAGCCTACGCTGCTGCCAAACCCTCTGGTTCTGTGGTGCAACATTTTGTCTCTTTGTAATTTAAGTTCCTGCTTTGAAATGTCACCTGCCAAATACCAGTTCAGCTCCCCTTACTCTACATCCAAAAATCCTATCATAAATGTCACATATGAAAATAAATGGACGACTTGGATTTGCAAATGGGACTGGTGAAATTCTCAGAGATACAATATTTTCACTCCATGAAAATGGTCACATTATTTGTACAATGATTCTCTTTCCATAATATGCATCTCAATCCATGGGTTTCTGTATTATTTCAGTGTGGTTATGTGTGATTCAAGTTAGTCTTCCTGTAAGCTTGGAATCCTATATTTTATTCTAGTTCAGTTGAAATTTGACATAAATCATATCCTATTTTTGACTATTGACATAAACTATTGGACAAATTGTTTTATTTTTCTATAAAAATTGATTGACTTTCTAAATCTTTCCAGTGCTCTGATTTCTTTTGGAAGTAAAGAACACTGTAAGGTAAGACCTATTCAGAGGTCAATTGCTATTCTTCAAAGAGTCACTTTAAGTTATTTAAACCTGCAGGGATTCTGAAATAGACTGTATATAAAATATTTCAGTGGTGCAATTTTCCATCAATAAAAGAATACACTCATACTAAATCAAACAAACCAAAAAAAAAAAGTGTAAAACTTGGTGGTTTGCTGAGTTTGTAAAGTATTTCAGTCATATTGCTGAATACATGCTGTTCCAAAAAAAGATTCCTTGATCAAGTTTTCGACAGTTTTCATATGGTTTGATTCTATCTTCTCTTTTAGAGATGAGGTAGCAGTATAAAGAATGATTTGTATGCATGAAACATTATGTGAATCTCAACTTCCTACCACATTTGAATTATGCTCTAATTTTAAGCCATTGCTTTATAAAAGAATCTATTTATCTATATAAACTATATATTTAATGTGGAACAATCTTCTTTTCTACCCCTGATTAGCTCTTAAACTCTATTCATTGGTAAGCCTTTATATCTACAATATCTCACATTGTTCTCCTGATGATAGTGTAGGTAAAGCTAGAAACGTTTCATCATATCTTCTAAGCTTCACAACGTTGACCTCCTAGTATAGCACTTATTATTGTTTTGGTTCGACATTTCCAATAAACATCAAATATGGTGCATTATGTAAGGAAAAAATTCTATTCAGTGCATTTTCTGTTTCAAAGAGACCTGGAGTTATTCATTTCACCCACTGATTCACATGTTGACTTCAAATTTTCCCTGAAAAAAGTTGTTACAACTGCTTTTCAGTGTGCCAGTGAACAATTAATTCAGCTGATACAATATGATATCAGAGAGTCAGTAGAATATGTTTGCCAAAATCTTGTTTTCTCTTAACTACGGTTATCTTGACCACTACCTCTATTTTTGTCCTAAGAGTCAGCATTTTAATTTTAAGTCCAAAGAAAGTTTCTGAATTTGGAATCTGGCTTTGAATAAAGAATATTCCTATTAGCTGTGTGAACTAAAAGAACTGTCCTACTCATTTTTCTTACATGTGAAATAGTGATAATACATGCCTCGTTTCCCTCACTTGGTTCTACTTTGGATCAAGTAGATAAACATATTTGAAAGTATTTTTCAAAACTGTCAAAAACTATATAAATACATGCTGTTGCTATTATTATTAAAAAGCTTTCAGCACCAAGAATACTAAGCAAATCATTGAGAAACACTACAGCATTTGCTTTTTTATAGCATATTAATTAATGAGGCTTCACTGACTGTTTCGCTTACAATGAATATTTTGGGTTTCTTTCCCAACTTTCCTCAATGGATAATCTGTGGTTTAGTATCTCTTGCATATTCATCAAAGGCTTTGAATTGGGATACAAAAGTTATAGTTGAACTTGAGTAGTAGGATTCAAAGAAATCAAAAGATACACTGCCATAAGTGGAATAATGAACTGAATGCAGTAAGGGAGAGACCTGACAACACTATCTGGGTGAGGCCTCAGAGGAGCTAAGTACAAAGAGCTTCTAAGACTCTAGGGGTATTTGGCATATCTGGCATTCTTGGTTCTTGCCAGTGGTTGCTTTTGGCAAGGAGATGTGGTGAGTCCTATGTAATTTCTGTGATTTACTTTTTCTTTCCTCTTTTATTTATTTTTTTTACATTTTAAGTGGTGTACATTTTCTTTCTTTCTTTCTTTCTTTTTTTTTTTTTAATTAGTTTTAGGTGTACAAAACAATGTAATAGACATTGTGGGGACAGAGCCAGGAGTGCAGTTTCCAGGCTCTCGTCTTCACGTGGAAAGGTGCTGGCTGAGGTAGTAAATGGCCATCAACTGTGATTGGATGGCCATCAGCTGTGGCTAGTTGGCCATCAGCTGTAACCAGTGAGCCATTAGCCACTAATATAACTGCCGTGGCTACGCTAGCAGAAAATGGGGGCTAGCAAGACGATGGTGGCTGAGCTAGCAAGAGCAGATTTCAGCTAGCAAGTGAGGTTGGTTGGCAGAGAGAAGTGGACGGCAGGTTGCGGATAGTGTGGTTCCTGTCTCCAACCCAGTCGCCGCGAGGATATAGTGGTGTGACTCCCCTACCCACAGCTCCGTTGATGTTCCTTTTTGGCTTCACCATGTCCTGCGTTCTTATGTGGGGAGCGGGACCAGAGACCCCGCCTGACACCCTGAATGACAGACATTTACACCCCTCACAAAGTGGTAAGCCCCGCCCCCAATCTACTACCCCTCTGATATCTTATATATCTATTACAATTCCATTGTCTGTGGTTTACTTTTAAGGAGGACGATGGAGTGGAACTGAATACCTGGGTTAGGGTGTTAATAACAGAGTCAATGGGGATGAGAAAGTAGAACTCAGAAAAAGAATTTGGCTTTGTTATCATATCAAAGTTATATGTGAACATGTCTTATATAATTCATACATACTCTCATTTCTCCTTTTTCAGGCTAGTAGCAGGGAGGGAGGGGAAATGCACACTACATTTTTCTGTGTTACTGTGAAGTTTCTTAATTTACTTTTGTAACGCCAGCAGTTTACATTTAAAAAAAAATATATATATATATATATATATTTTTTTTTTTTTTCCCCCTCCCTTTTCTCCACATTTCTTTTCCTTCTTTTTTCTATTCTCCCTTTCCCTATACTATTTGTGTGATTTGAATATGCTTATACTGCCTGGGGAGGGACCACTATGCCAGAGTGGGGAATCCTGAAAAGTGAGGTGGTTGCACTGAACCTACGTTTTTCAGCATATGCAATTTCAACCATTAGGATTTTATTCAGCCTTCCCTCTGAGCCTAACCCGCAAATAAGGACAGTTATTGTTATGTGCCCTGGGCCATACATAGTCTCTACTCTAGGGGTTCCTAAGTTTTTAGATGCACAAAATTCACCTGAGGTGTTTTAAAATCATCACCCATCTAGTCTCAGCAACTTGAGATTCTTATTCAGTAGGTCCGTGGCAGGATCTGAAACACTGCATTTCCAATAAACACCAAAATGATTTGATGTAAGAATCCTGTGGGCTACATTTTTGTAAACACTATAAGCTTCGAAAACTTTTACAATGTTTATTCCATACAGTAAAAAACAGATGCTTTATAACATCATCAAAAAAAGAGAAAAGAGCTCTACAAGATAACTTACCAATGTGCACAGATCTCCTTATGACTAGTTCTAAATACATGTGTTTGACTTTAATTCACCCAAACATTGTTTTTAATTATAAAAATAACGTTTTCCAAACATTTTCTCCCAATAGGCGTTAGTAGCTTTTTCTCTAAGGTCTCAGGGTAGTAAGATTTACTTACAATGTCCCATTGCGTCTTCTACAGCGTAATGCAGCTAGTGACGCTACAAGATCTTTACCTGGACTTCCTATCCCAGATTCCTAGGCCTCCTATTCAGAACAGAATCACTGCATGCCCATTTGAGTAAATTTTTAAACATCTAATTAAAGTCATTTTGATTGCTGGTGCTAATTGTAGTTTGTCATTTTGGTAAGATTGTGGGGTATCACACAGTTTTAACATATTAAAATTCACAAGTTCAAATATCTAGCTCCTTAAAGGATTTCAGCTTGTATTTCTAAGAATGTGAAGTAGAAAATATTATTTTTAGTGCATACTATATACGTACAGCATTATGTCCTCCGAAGTGTGAGTTTTATCAACCAAACACTGAAAGCTAAAAATGTATGATTTGAAAGCATTCCACAATGAATTGGTTAAATTGTTGTTTTACAGAATTGTTTTTTTAGGTATTTTAATAGGCATTTAAAATACTAAGTTTTCTGTGTATTTGTCAAATGTGAATATACCAGATTCCCAAATGACACATCAAAGTTTTTAATTTTGCTAGTCAAAAGACATGAACACTGAAGCTGAAATCCAAATATCTCTCAGTAACTAAGTCATTTTCTGCTATAATCACACGCTTGCTGTTTATATGGTAACTTGTTCTTCTACTCACCAGCTGGATAAATTTAGACAAGTTACTTAAACTCTTTCCTCAGTTTCCTCATCTTTAAAACTAATATGATAATAGATTCTAATTCATAGGGTGTAGTAGGATGATAATAAGTTTATTTGAAGCGGGTAAGATAGAGCTTGGTATGTAGTAAACACTATATAAATGCTGCTGTTATTATTAGGATTACTTGGAACAGTGGATTCCAAGTAATACTTGTAGTAAAGGTAGTAGTAAAAAATACTTTATCTCAGAGTATGATATATATTGCTGATGGTTATTGTTTGACATTTCAGAAATAAAATATGCTTAGAATTTTTGTTTTAGTTTTCCTGAAACAAGAATCTCCCATATAATGTGAGGTGTCCTGCCTCACTGGTAGCTTAGAGAAATTATTCTAAATAACAAGACAGATAAATTACCTAACCAAGGATCGTGGTCAGTTTGGGCTGACTAAATACCATAGACAGCATGGCTTATAAACAACAGAAATGTATTTCTCACAGGTCTGGAGCATGGAAGTCTGAGATTAGGGCGCCAGCATGGTTTGGTTTAGTCGAGGGCCCTCTTCTGGGTTGAGGATTGTCACATTATCTTGCATCCTCACATGACAGAAGGGACTAGAGAGCTCTCTGTGGCCTCATTTATAAGACCACTAATCCCATTCATGAGGGCTGCCCCCTCATGACCTAATTACTTCCCAAAGGCCCACCTCCTAATACCATCACAGTGGAGGTTAGGATTTCAATATATGTGTTTGGAATGGGGAGGACATTCCGCCCATAACATCAAGTTATCAACCGATTCTTTTGTCTTTTCTGTTATTTCTGTCTACCTGACAAGTGTCTTTGAATTGTAGAAGGATTCATGGGTACTACTTCCACTGTTATTCATACACATTAAATGATAAATAAAGTATAAAATCTCAGTAACAGATTCTGTGTCTCACATCTGAGGGAAATGTTTTAAATACCATTTCTCTTACTCAAAAGAAAATATTAGAACTTAAAAGTACCAAACAACATAAAAACAAACTTATAAAAATATCTAGGTGAAATTCACATTATAACCTCTTTTCTTGCTATATTCTGGAATAAAATAAAATGTAATTGAGTAAAAAATAATTTAATTTGTAAATTCACAGTGATATTTAAAAGAATATGAAAAAGTCTTTGAAATAACAATTTATTACCTAAATTTCAAAAACTAGTATACTTTTGGCAAAAAGAAATAAATAATCTATCAATATTTCTCTCACTGCTTGAAAGATGTTAAATCTCAAGATAATTTCATATGTTGCTGAGTTGGTTTTGTTTGGTTGAAAGAAAGTTGGCAAGAAATCTCAGTAAAAACTACATGCAAAACTGAGTCCACAAGGATTTGAGTTAACTTGCCATGTGTCTACACCTTGCACTTTGGGAAGACTGAAATGGGGCAGAAAATCCAGTGAGATGTACTGTTAGAGTCCAAAACAAAAGCCACAGGGATGACTGAATAGCAACACCTAGTAATAATCAATGTTATTGTATGTGCTTCTTAATATTCTTGACTATATGTATCTTTCCTTAAAGATAAAGAATATGACTATTTTCCTCAAATAGCAATTATCTCAAGTGTTTCTCAAAGTGTCTAGTACGTGTTGACTAAAAAAAAAATTCCAAGTGCAAAATGTATAAATCAGTAAAACATACACATGTATAATTCTTATCATTTTAAATACTTTTCTATTAAAACAGATCCACTCGTGCTTAAAGAAACTTACACAAAAATAATGATGTCAAAAGACAAAGAATTTCAAAGTTGCAATTACCTTAAAAAAAAAAAAAAAATCCCAACCCCAGTAGTTAGTTGGTTTCTATACTCTGGCCATAGCATCAGCCATGAGCAAAGGCACGCAGAGAAAAATGAATCCACTGACAAGCTGAGAATTGCTCTAATACCACTCTCAGGAAGAAAAAGTCTACTATAAAAGTGAAAATACTGAAACAGTGAAAATATTGAAAATGCATCTTGAGGTGGCTGACTTCAAAAAGCTATTTGGGGAGAAATAGGGAAAAAATAGGTGAGAAGTGTTCTTGGCAGTTGGGTGAGGAGAAATTAACTGTACATAAGAGCCAACTTGAACTTTCTTCCACTGGTCAAATCTTGGACAATTTGCCCAATGAAAAATATAATGACAATAAAAATTATAACCCTTAAAATAAAATAGGAATCAATGATTCTGTATTTTTACAAAAATAAATAAATACATAAACAAACAAATGGAGAGCTCTTAAAGTAACTTTCCAAGTAATAAATGTAGAAAGAATCACAAAATTTAAAAAGTTACCAGATTTTGTGACCACAGTAATAATAGTTTTGGGCAAGAAACATCAAAGGGTAAGAAAATTAGTGGTCAAAAATATTAAGAGAAAATATTCAACATAGTTTGAGCTGATCTGTTCACAGGTGCTTATTAATTTCAAAGGGAAAAATTGTAATTTTATAGTAAAGGAACCTGGCAGACACAGCCTTGGTTGTGGTTAGAAATGTACATCATTGGTGATGGGAAAAATCAATACCAGGTGCCTCAGGATATGATATACCGAGAAGGAAGTAAAATCATCTGCTGCATTCTTGCAAAAATTATATAATCTGCATCTAATAATATGGAACCATTAGTCAAACTTGTAACAGCAGAACTAGCACAAAATGGTCCTATACTGTTTAAAAGTTATTTGCTTTTCAGGCACAACAGACCAAAATTTCAAGTCATACAGCTGAAGCATGTGCAGAGGAGAGAACTTTGACATCTAGCCGCACCTGGAACGAAAGTCTCACCCCCCCCTCAAGGAACCAAAGGACAGGGACATACTGGAAATTGAACAGCAGAACCCTTTCAGGAGTGAGGGGTGCATTGTCCAGGAAGATCTGGTCCTGATGCCCCTTATCCTAAATGGCCAAGTTCCAAGGTCTTCCAATTAAAACTTGTTCCACCAGCACTTCTGCATACCCGTTTCCCCCTAAACCTTTAAAAACACACACAAAAAAATAAAAAAATTGCCCAGAACCCTTGATTGAGGAGTTCCAGATTTTTGAGCCATTATCTTTTCATTCTCCTGGCCAACAGCATTCATAATAAAATAGCCAATCTTTCTACAATTGCAATTCTCAGTGTTTAGTGTTTGGCTCTGCTAGCACCAGGTGGATGAACTCTTTTTGTTTGGTAACAAACTCAAAATGAGACATTCTAGAAGATAATTGGCCTGAACTCTTCCATAATGTAAGGTGATGTTAAGTCTCACAGATATAAAAACTAAAGGTAATGTGTCATCCTAGATTGGACCCTGCAACAGAAAAGGACATTAGTGGCACAGTTGGAAAAACCTGAATAAGGTCTACAGATTAGATAATACTGCATTGTCAATGTTATTTACCTCCTTTTGATAATTGTATTCTGGCTATGTAAAGCAAAGTTCTATTTTTTATAAATATATTGAATTTATAAATATACTGAATATTTAGTGGTAAAGGAGTATTGAGATGTAAAATCTGAAACTTAAAAAATATAAAAAATAAACATGGATAGATGGATGGATAGATAGGATAAACAGAGACAAACTGAAAGAGAATGATGAAGCATGTGTGAAAAAATGTTAACATTTGTGAAATGTAGGCAAAAGGTATATGATAATTTTTTGTACTATTTTTGTCCCTCTTTGTACTTTTTATATACTGGTCTGAAATGATTTCAAAATAAAACTTAGAAATATATATTCCCAAACTCTAGCTCAGTTGAGCCTTAACTAGAAGCATGTGGCGTCTGATAATGAAAGGTTGTGTTATGATAGTTGTAAAGCACATTTCCTGTTTGTTTCCCTCATTTACTTCCACATTGCGATATGAAGTTTAAGGTCCTATTGTATAATAATTAGATAATTATTGGTTTTTTAAATTGACCAAGCTAATAGTATAAACTGGAGCTGCTCTGAAATTTATCAATAACTAATGTATACTATGTAGCTTGAAATGAGCAAAGTAGTATCTTCAATGATACTGAATTGTCAGAGGAAAGTAATTTAACCGATTTCACTGTTTCAGAGCTAAAGCTGGAGAAACGGACCACCGGACAGGAGAGAGGAAAGGGGCAAAGGTGGCTTCAAGTCCAGTGGGGAGAGGCAACGTCTACAGATTACGGACATCACATGCAAACAATGGTTGCATTTACTGGGCTGCTGTATGCATGCTTACAGAGCTTGTAATTGAGGATGATTATGGTTAATGACTCCAGTAATGTGCACTTTCAAACCAGCAGGACAATGTAATTTGTATCAAATCTATTCAGTATCTCTTCAGGCATGTTGCCTGGTTTAATCTCAGCCCAGCACTGGCTGCAGAGGGATTTTCTGGAAGCTACACAGCTGGTTCAAATTAAAATTTTCATGGTCTCCCCCATTCCCCAATTCCTTCAGTATATTGAGAAGTAAATAAAGCTGTCTGAGTCTTCATATCAGCTGTATGGCTCAGGGCCTGCCATAGTTTAACGTGACAGGACCAAGATCTTTAGTCCTAAAAACATTAGGTTTCAGTGTGCAGAAAGGAAGCAAAACATCTGTCTGTGAAACTCACTGATGAGGTGTTAACCAGCAACAGCTACACTTCTTGGTAAAAGGAAGCTGTTTTACATTTCAATGTACTGTGAAACACAACATGCTGTGAAGTTTTCAAAAGATAAAAGATAATCCTCTAATACAAAATATGTCCAGTCTCCATTTCTCCAAGTACTAGGAGGAATTCCTTTGTAAGCATAATTGTTTGCGAAGTAAATTCAGGTGTAGGTCCTATTTAAAATCTAGACCATTTGTTTAAATCCAGTGCCAGCTAAATCTTTAAAACAAGACTTTTTGTTTGTTTGTTTGTTTTTTGACTATGAGATTAAAAAGCATAAACATTCCTTCATTCCCTTCTGTCTTTTTTTTTTTTTTTTAACTGCCATTTTAGGGAGGGGTAAGAAGAAGTTTCTATACACTTACACCTATAATTTTTAGAGTCTCTGATCTCAAATACTGAAGCATGACAAAATGTGTACACAAATGAGATGGAAAAATATGTGAGGGGCCTAAATCTCAAGATAATTACAATTCTTGGGGAAAAAAATGCTATTGTGTTCCACTCAGTTTTGTAAGTAGAGTTTTTCTTTCTATGCACCAAACGCAAATCACATTTCACCAGTTCCAGATGCAACATTTTCAGTCCAATCATTGATACCTGCCAGTGATAACAATAGGATGAAGTTGGAAAGTGAGGTGGAAGTACATGCATATCCCGGTCCCACTGCTGGATAAATGACATGGAGGACAATTGATATGTGATGGGAACAATAATATTTGGATGGCAAAGTGGTTATGAGCATCTGGACCATATGAATAACTTAGCTGATTATGCTACCACGAGATTTTTCATAAGCAAGTATTTCACAAATTAGTTTATTTTTTAAATGCTTATAAATCAAACTGTCTTGCTCTCAAATGTTTACTCATAAGTTACAAAGTTTAAAGTTTATGACATATACCTCACATCATATTGTGCATTATGTTGTTCAGTTCTTGTAACAGATAATTTTGAATGTGGAAGTGTAGTTGTTTGTTTGATTATAAATGGCATGAGCTCAATTGACTATAACTGACCTCATGTTGCCTGTCATGGAAATACTGCCGTTTCTTGTGTGAAAAATAATTTAAAAAAAGATATTTGGCATAAAGACTCATTGATAAGTTTCAGGATTTGGCAGTTGAATATAATTGAAAATAATTTTAATACAAGAAGATAAACTCTTAATATAGATGTTTTTCAGTTTTCTTTTATATCACATTCTTAAGAATATTATTTAAAAGAGTGAAAGGAAAGCTATATAGTGCAGTGTAAAATACACAATTGTTTGACTGGGAGTAATACAGTTTATCTATGTGATCTATGAGAGATAATTCTGTCAAACTCTTAAAAGCATTTGGAGCAAGTATGGCTGTAATTCCCCTAGTACCTCTTCTAACAACTCTCTAGTTTCCCTCCAGCATTTAATGGCCATTCCATCTTAAATTATTAGGTCGGTGCAAAAGTAATAGTGTTTTTTGCAATTATTTTTAATCTTTTAAACTGCAATTACCTTTGCACCAATCTAATATCTTTATGGGTGGTGGTGGCCAATACTCTGGATATGTTCATTCACAGTCTGGAATGCTAAAGACTACATATCCCAGGCTACCTTGCAGCTAAAACCCTGAATGTCACTAGGCATTTCCTTGTAGATGCATCCATGTAGGAATTGGAAGGGCAGTGCCTTTCTGACAACCATGGTCTTAAAGGCACTCGATTTTTCTTTCCTATGGCATGGATTCTGGCTTTGTGGAGTTGACCAGCAAGGAGTAGCAGTAGGATTTCTGCTTTAACAGTCTGAGTTGTAAATTAAGCATTTCTCTGGCTTCCTTGCTTCTGGATTTACAATTTGTACGCTATTGCAATATCCTATTGTAATACACCAATTTCTGCTTAAAACTAGCTGGCATGGACTCTGTAGTCTGAACCTAAGAAACCTGATTAATAAAATGTGAAACTGAAAAAGAAGTTTACTTCCATATGCTTGAATTTTGTAATTCATCTGGATACAATATTTCATAGTTAAGCAATGTCGATGTCATCACCTCGGGTCTCAGCAGTGAAAGAGAGTGGACCTTTATTGTCTTTATAGTTTTGTTTTTTTTTCTTTCTTTCTTCCTTCAGGAATCTTATCTATGACTGTTCTGCTGAATGACTCATTGATTATTTCAAGTGTCCCTGGTCACAAGAATGTTTTGTGCCAGCAATTTCTACTATGACATGATCACTTGGAGTGAGACCTCTTTACAAACACATGACTGAATCACAGTAGCAGGTCTGTCTCATCCAAATTGCTCTTCTGGGAGTGGTCAGTTTAAAAAACATTTGAATCAAAAGCATGTGCACTTTCATTGTAGCTGCTTTTATTGTAGCTGCTTTTATTGTATTGTAGAACGACCTCGGCTCTTCCTACCTCTGCTCTGCAAAGCTAATGCAAACTTCCTGAGGCCAGTGTAGACTGCATTCTTCTCTAGAGGAAGGAGAGAGGAACTTGCACGTTCCTCTTCTAGTTCTCACTGGATCATACTCTGCTCATTCCTTCACTCCCATACTTCTTAAATTTCTCTCTCTCTTTTAAAGATTCCCTAACTGTTCTCTTTTTCCTTAGAGATTTATTTTAAAAGACATTACGTATTTATAATTCTTTCCCCTGACCTCTTTAAATTTTACAACACTTTCTAGAGTTACAAATGGCTCATCAAATACTCACCACTGCTAGATAAATCATCCAAAAATATTCTCCCAGCCATTGAATGTTCAAAATCAGTTAGCATGTGTCCTATTGCTATTTGATGTTTTGCTGAAGCCGAGGCAAAACCACTCAACTTGCTTTTTATTATTGATCTTATGAGATTGCAGATATGAAGCCTCTTTTTTGCAGATTATGCTGGCCCTTTTTTCAAATGCTCTTGAGTTATCATTAGGAATAACAGATGCTTAAACTCTTTGACAATCTTCAGGATCAAAAATAATTATGATAAGTCATCTACCCTCTGATCTTTTCATGATGTGTGGCATTCTGGGCCCTTGAATAGGTGAATTGAAATGTTAACTACATTAGTAAAATACTAAGAGTGGACTTTGGTGATGCATGGAATTGAAGAAGCCAACCCACATCTATCAGGCCTGCAAGAGATGCTAATAATACAAGATGGAAGGCCAGGTGAGCTAGCTGTAACTTAAGTTTCCCAGATATTTGGTACGGATACTAGTATTTTCTCCTGCATGTATAGCATGTCATGTCTTATATGTTGTTGGGGTGACACAGTGATAGTAAATAAAAACCAGACATTTACGGTAAGACTTACTTAGAAATTTCCAATCAGCAATTGGAACACAATAAAAATACCACTTTTTTCTTTTCTATCCCAGATATTTTTACTCTAAAAGAGAACAAAAAGATTTTACATTGTCAATACTTTCTTGGCTATTTGCTTGCTATTACTTCTTCAGATAGCACTTTACTGAAATATTCTCATTAAATATAGAATAAGACTAAATTACAACAATATTTTTCTCTTAGAAAATTATTCTTTGTTCCTAATACAAACTGGTAACCTTTCAGTGCTTCACAACCTTCACAGGGCATTCTGCAAAAAAAGATACTTTTTAATTGATACTTTGAAGCCTGCATTCAGTATATTGTTTAAATGGTTAAGGAAGAATAGAAAGCTGATTTAAAAAAAAAAAAAAAAGTAACTTTTTGGGAAAGAGTATGGCTTGGTCTTAGATTTAATTTATCCATGCCATATTTATACTTTGAAATATATATATATATATATATATATATATATATATATATATATATATATATATATATATATATATATATATATATATGTACTTTTTTCAGTTTTGAATTCATTTCAATTGCATATACTGAAAGACACACACCACACTCACTAGAGGTCTGACAATTAACATTGTGAATTTGTTGCAACGATTTTGCTAACTTTTTTTGATATCAGAGGGATTACTTATTAAGCATTTGTACCAACTGGACAGTAAACCAAGTTTACTATTTGGATGTGCTAAAAAGACTGCGTGAAAAAGTTAGACGACCTGAACTTTTTGCCAACAATTCATGGTTCTTGCATCATGACAAGGCACCAGCTCCCACGGCACTGTCTGTGAGGGAGTTTTTAGCCAGTAAACAAACAACTGTATTGGAACACCCTCCCTACTCACCTGATATGGTCCCCAATGACTTCTTTCTTTACCTGAAGATAAAGGAAATATTGAAAGGAAGACATTTTGATGACATTCAGGACATCAAGGGTAACATGACAATAGCTCTAATGGCCATTCCAGAAAAGGAGTTCCAAAATTGCTTTGAAGGGTGTACTGGGCACTGGCATCAGTGCATAGATTTCCAAGGAGAGTACTTCAAAAGTGAGCATAGTGAGATTGAGCAATGAGGCATGTAGCACTTTTTCTAGGATGAGTGCTCGAACTTAATTGTCAGACTTCGTGTGTGTGTGTGTGTGTGTGAAGAATTAAGAAAAAGATTTTAATCTCTGCATATGGATCTGGTAGAAAACATTACCGTTTTGTTTTGTGGTGTGTGTTTTTTCACGTATTTTCAAGAAAAAATTTACATGGAATTTTTAAACCATCCTGGACATAAATTTTCTAGCAATAAGTGAATCAGGGATATTTAAATTGTATTTTCCTTTATACAGGGAAGTCTGGTAGTTTACGCTCTGAAATGGTTGATGGAACTTATTGTTTTTTTTTTTTTTTTTCAATATTAAGACGGATGTAAATAGAGTGACAAAACCTCTAGAATGCAGATACTGATGGGGTATATTAGTCAGAGAAAGACAACCAATTGGGGTGTGTGTGTGTGTGTGTGTGTGTAAATGTATATGCACATATATATAATGTATGAGAGAGAGAGAGAGAGAGAGAGAGAGAGAGAGAGAGAGATTTTAAAGAATAGGTTTACATGATCACAATTGTGGGAACAATTAAGACCAAAATCTGCAGGGTGACCTTGGAGGCTGGAGACAGAGGGAAAAGGTGATGTTGCAGCTTGAGGCTGAAGGCAGCCTGGCTACAGAATTCCCTCTTTCTTAGGGACCTCAATCATTTTCTCTGTAAGCCTTAAACTGATCGGATGAGGCCCACTCATTTTATGGAGAGTAATCTGCTTTACCCAAAGTCTACTGATTTAAAAGTTAATGACTTTTAGACTGCTTTTTGACCAATATTTGGGTAACATGACCTACTCAAGTTGACACATAAAATTAACCATCACCTGTGGCATTAGTAGTTTATGCTTACAAGAATTAGAATTATTTCACCAATCTCTTGAAAATGGACATCAAACTTGGAGTAACATAAATGTATTTTTTCTCAATCCTCTTAAAATTATATCACTTTAATTTTCTGTTATTTCCAATACCTCTTTTCCCATGCCTTTGCCATTTTTCTCAGCTCTTGCACTGACAATACACACATGCACACCAATGTTTTAATTTAATTATTTTTCATGCAAGGGAAAAGATATGAGACCATGATCTACTCAAAGATTTTGAATCTCTGGTACCAGTTGACTTCTATTGCAAAGCAGGTACCTTTTCCCCTGCTTTCTTCCTCTTTAAGGTAATTTTTATGTATATTCCTGTGTGTGTATGTGTGGGTGCATGTGTTTCCTGTAAATTAAATGAATTTCTTTTTCCAATGCAATACCTCTAGAGTAGAAGACAAAAATTTTAGAGCTCAAAGAATATAAAGTGATAATTACATATGTGAATATCAAAGCATTGCAGAGCTAAATACTAGTCTTCTAAGGAAAGACAACTGTAAACCAATGTAAAAAAAATCAGGGAACCAAGATATAGGGCTCAAAATAGTTACACGTTACAGTCATTCAAAGGACATACCTTTGTTAAATGAGATGGATGTCACAATCCTTGTTCTTTGTATTGCTAACGTACATCACTGTCTGAAAGGAGACTGCACCGGAAAGGATGTGTAGAGGTTACCCAGGGAATCTTACTGCCTCCATTCTGTAATATGTCTACCGATCATGTGCCCCTTAAAGCAAATATTTAGGAAAATATTACTTTTTATGTCTTAGGACAGTGAATTTCACTGCTTATTGAGTCTTACAAAATGCTTTATAATGTTTGAGTAGAATCTTCCTATTGGAAAAAATAATATTCCTCTGCCTAAATTTCCCATATGGAAACCAATATCAGTTGATCTTTTATTAATCACACTACATTTTTCTGACTAGTATTTCAAATGTTTTTACAAGGCTCCTAAAGCCTCAGAGCAAAATGAATAGTTGGTTGTCAAGGTACATTACTGGGCAAGTGGCCAGAGGGGCAACCAGGTAACCCCAGCTAGACATTTTGTGATGATATGTGACATCATCTAAACCATTCATCTCTTTGTGCTTCGCTCATTTGCTAGTCATTGCCTGACATTTATTGCATTTTTCTCCCTCACTTATCTATATTTAGCCCAAAGCCCTCCTGAGTACGTCTTCTAGGCTCTGGTAAAAATAATTTTTCCTATCCTCATGAAATGAACTCCACCTCTGTCTATGATCTCATATTTTTGACATGTAATTCCATTATCCTGGAATCAAGATCCTGTTTATTGATACCATCTGCACAGTCCCTCATTCACATCTCACATCTTTCTTTCTCAGGTCCTAACACTTGGGAAGACAGTATGATGACAGCACCATCTGTGCTCCCAAGTCGTTCATCTTCTGGTTGAAGAAGGTATAGTTCTTACAATATTTTTCATCTAGACATGGGTCAGTAGGAGTGCTAGGTGGATAACAACGTGGATATATCCTTTAGCAAGATGACACAAGCCCTGACTGGCAATGATCCACATTCAGTTATTTCAATAACTCTAAACGTGAAATCACCAAACATCTCTAGTTTCCTCCTCCACAGCTTAGGTTGTGTTAAAGTGCTTTGTTCCTTGGAATTCTTTGTGGATGGTGTTTGTGGAGAATTGTGCCCTGGTTCTTGCCAGGATATGGAGTCTAGTCTTTTAAAGTAGAGGTCTACCTAAAGTAGAGGTCTTTCAAATTGTTTCTTGCCTCCTCACTTTTCCCCACACATATGGGCATATGTTCTACAGTGGTGTGATGTAAAGAACAGTAAATTGAACTAGAATCAAGGTCCCTGATTTCTAGTTCTAACACTAGAAATAATTTTGTAGTATTGGGTGCACATTAAAATATCCAGAGGACTGTATTTCCTCATCTAAAAACCTAGTGTAATTTGGTGATAATTATACTTCATCAGAGTATCAGTTGACTTATAGGTAGGAATTTATCTCTTTTCTTTCACATCAGGGAAATATGAAATGGCATTTTGAAAAAATATTCACTGAGTTTTAAAAATAAAACACACTGTTTCCGGTGTGATTTTTCTTTGAAAAAAAAGACAGCATTTCACTGTGATGTTAAACTAAATTGTATGTTGTTCATAAGCATTCTGGAAGTTGTAATAATGTTATCCATTTAAAACCCTTCAAGAGCTACCATGTGGGTGATATTTAATGATCATTGTTCTGAAGCAATAATGTAGAATGAGCTACTGAGCTATCAACAGCCTATATTGGTGACAAATATAATTGTATAGAAATGTTTTATATGATGCACAAACATGAGTATTTGATGAGTACTTGCCATTAAATCCAAATTTATTTATTATTGCTGTTTGTAAGGATTTCATGTAAATTAAGTATTCCCTTGGATGAGCTTTCCATTGTAAATATATTTCATTTATAAAAAGTCTTATTAATTTAACCAGCTCATGGTTTTACCATTTTCCTTATCAAGGAGAGTTACCATTTCCTCATTATTCTAACTGTTAACTCAGAAATTTCCATAGGAAAAATCTGAAATGGTGGCACATTTCCCTGGGACATTTGCTTTACTCAGCATAACCTTGTTTTCTGGAAGAATTGTACAGTAGAAAAGCAACAACATTTAAATACCACATTTTGCCTAGGATATGGTTTCTTTTCTTTCTTTCATCACATGCTTTTGAACACAATACATTCTAGCTCCTGATAAGCTGTAAAAATACAAAGACACAAAGACCCAAATCACTGTACTTCAAGGATTCACTGTTTAGTGTGGAAGGAAGGTCTGCCAGGGTAAATTGGTAGAGCATTTGCACTTCTTTTTTTAGGTCCCAACATGCAATTAAAATGAAGGTAAAAAAAGAAATAAATTCACAACTAAGAGCATGCAGGACACCAGTGAAAGATAAATTTCAACGAATTTCTGGTAGACACAAAGAGATGGATGGTTTAATCAAACAACAGACATAATCTAGATCATTTACAGAGGGAGTTGTAACTGATGGAAAACAGGCTTCTCCAGCAGAAAATCCAAAGGCACTGCAGACTAAGAGATGCTTTGATGGGTGGAGGAAGAAATAGATCTAAGAACAAGACGATTAATGGAGGACATATATGGCCGAAAGAAACCACCCACACCTCTTCCTACAACTCCTTGTGCTGGACGCTTTATCTCAGGAACACACACAAATTTAACAAAGTTGCTTGAAGAAAATAAGGGTAATCATTTTAACTAATAGAAACTCAGAGTAAAATCTTTCTTATCTGGTCATGTATGAGTCCCCCGGTACAGAAGTCACCCCCACGATTTTTCATTCTAAAGCATTTCCTACTGAATGTAAAGTCTCCCAAGTCAGTATTTTTAGTCTCATTTTAAGTGTGTGAATTGGCTATCCTGACTCACCAGAAGTTTATGAAACTACTGCAACATGTGAAAGGATGACAAAGATATATGACCTAAAACTTAACAGTGCTGGAATAGGAGTAATTAAAAGAAACACAATAAGTTTCAAAAATCTCATGAATAGCCTCACATGGATTTGAGGAAGTTCTGCATGTAAAAACAAACAGAATACTTAAAATAATAATAATAATAATAATAATAATAATAACACTAATAATACTAAATAATAATGAAAAAATCTTGGAAACTATAAGTCTTTCCCGGAATAATATGTTCAGTAGAAAGATTGAAAGGTAAACATGAGGTAATTGTTCATTTGATATAACTATAATAAAAACAAAGGGATATACAAGAGAAAAGATCAGTTCAGGATATCTAACATTTGACTAAAAGGAGTTTTTGGTAAAGAAGATGAAGAGAACAGTGGTGAAATGATCAAAGTCCCGAAAAGTCCTTCAAAGCTAAAGGGAGAAACAAATCTAATTAAAAAAGCTTTTCAAGCACTATACCCTAAAATATCTAGACACTATTGTGAAATATAAGAAAAACAAAGATCAAAGATCTGAAAATCATCTATAAATGACAGATAATCAGACTATCATTAACTGAGCATCATAGATGAAAATGGAGAAATGCTTTCAAAGTGCTTAGGGGAAATGATTTTGATTTTTGATGTAGATTTATATACTCAGGCAAACTTTCACTAAAATGTGAGGAATAAATAAAACATTTTAAAGTCTTAAAGAATGGAGGAAGTATACTTGGTAAAAAATCTTTCTAAGGATATTAATTAAGAAAATATTTCAGAAAATTAATAGTAAACAAAGACAGGAAGACGTGAGATTCAGGAAATAATAAATATAAGAGAATAGGGTAGCGAAATTCCAATAATATAACTTTGTAGTCAACCTAAAGTCTAGTTTAGATCAGAAGGAAGTATGTATAATATGAAATATTCATAATATTTACTTATTATTTTTTTATATAATTTAGTGACTATTACAAGGGAACCACAGAAGAGAACATGTAATTAACATAATACAGGGAACATGTAATTAACATAATAACATGGGGATTAGAGGCACAGACATCTCCCAATTGAAAATTCATTTTTAAGTTTTGATTTCCCCGAAACTTAACTTCATTGTCCCTTGGTATCTGTGCCATCAGATGTGGATTGGGTCCAGGATCCCCTGTGGACATCAAAACCTGCTGATGCTCAAGTCCCTTATATAAAATGGCATAGAAAAATGCATACAGTCAGCTCTCCCTATCGGTGGATTCCTAATACTGTTTTTAATCCATAGTTTGTTGAATCCACGGATTCAAAACTCAGGGATACAGAAGGAGGGCTGACTGTGTATTTATTGGAAAAAAAAACTGCGTGTAAGTAGACCTGTGTAGTTTAAACCTGTGTTATTCAAGGGTAAACTGTATTTGGTCCTACTCTGAATGCTAATTTACATTTGCACCACAATTTTCTAATTAACTTATATACAAATTATGAAAGACTTAATTTTGCTTGAAGAAAAGAATATAAAAGCAAAGATGCAGTGAATGAAAAAAAGATGAGTCAGAAGGAAGGGGTGCAATTATCTCATCTTACCAAGTGGGTGTCAAAACATAATAATTAAGGTTGGTAGAACATAGTTATTTGAAATTGCAGATGGGACCCATGGAGGAAGAAACAGGATAACTCTTTGGGGACGAGGGACTTGGAAATATGAGCGTTGAGTTAAAATCTGGTCTTTAAGATCCAGTTATCATTATCAGTAGATAATGTATAAATTTGATAAATCAGAGTAAAAGTTAAACTTTTTTTTCCTTTTTTTTTTCTTTTTACAATTCTGGGGGTATTCATCAGACAAATTTAATCTAGAAATGTTTTTAAATGGTTGCTTCTGGGTAGGGGAACTGAGTCTGAGGGACTTGAGACAGTGTTAATGTTGAATTTATTCCATGCTTTTTGGCAGTATCTGATTTTTCAAACTTTTATGTGTTATTTTGATAAAAATGTATTAACAGTTAATTGCAATATGAAAAGTTCTAGCTAGTCATATCTATACAAGGGTCTATAGCAGCACATGAAGAGTGGGATAGTTAATTCCAATTATTCTCCTTCTATATCCATTTTAATAAACAATTTAAAACGCAAGGTCATGGATTTGGGGTTTTAGTTGGGAAACGCTAATGCACTTGCTCATTTGCATTAGTTCTAGGTATACATTTACATATTGATCAGTGAAAGTTAATAAGACTCAATGTTCATGGACTTCTCTTGTGGAGATATCTCTGTTTATTCTACTATTGATTAACTATTTTTTTTATTATCAATCATTGATTAACTCTTGTGTGGTTTTAATTTCTTGCTGGCTTTAATTTTCCTTCTGCTAATAATTTTCTTCCATTTGATTATCTCAACAATTTTACACAAAGATAACATTGCTGTCTTGTATAAAATTAAGGACAGATTCAGATCTTAATGCAAAGTTCTCATCCTGCATGCCATTTCAAACATACTGGTCCCTGTTCTCTCTGCCCAAATGATTCTAAGATAATGTTCTATTATTTTATTGCTCAAATGTACTAATGTACTGATGTTGACTAATTAAAGAACTAGTGCAGGAGAACTTTATATGCAGAAACCACACATCTGGATTTTTATAAAAGCCAAGATCTCCAAATATTGTTCATCTGACCATTGAATGTAGCAATGCTTAAGTATACCTTGAAAATCTATTTTAAACACGTTGTCTCCACGTGTAATATCTACCTTCTATTGATATTGTCAGCACTAATGAAAACTTTTAGGAGCCATGTATTTTATAATTGGATAAGTTGAGAATCATAGATGTGAGTTTTATTTCAGTGTCTTGGTAAGCTAAAGATTAAAGAGGAAAGAGAGGTCTCTGTAGAATAACTATATATGATAACATCTCCCAAGGCTTGGGCTTGGTCTGGTATCTAAAACAATTACTCTGCTATGTGTTTCCTTAAATGATCATTAATCATACTATCTAAGTCTATGTATTTTAAAAATAGGGCACTTGTTTTTTAAGATTCATTATAAGCTGGTAAAACTCTGCAAAAGAGATCTAATTTTAAATAGAGCTTATTTTTAGACTTGACTGCAGGAGAATAAAGATGTTTTAGGTTGGTTGGCAGATTTGGCATTCTCACTGGTAAAATGTGTTTTTATTTCTATATAATTACAAAAATATGTAATTTATCCTTTCAAGCAGAGACTATAGCTGGAGATTGGAGTGTAGCCAAAGTGTTGAACATCTTGCAGAATGAAGTTAAGGGTAATCCAAAAATTATACACTGGCAACTCTCACCTCTGCACCTGGAAAACTAGTTTAGAAGATCTTGGAGGGTGGAACACAAATCATCAGGGTGAGCAAAATTTGTTAGGAATAAATCAGCCTGGGCTTTGCAAATGTAAATCATTTCCTCTCTGCCTTGAAAGGATACTTTGTGATGCTTAACAAAGAGTAAATAAAGGAGGGTTGCCAGATGTACTCAATTTAGATTTTCAATGCCTCTTAAAAGATATTTTTATCCTATCACCTGACAGTGAGAATCTGTGTCTGCGTTTAGAAAATACACAAGAAGCTTTCTTGCCATCTGGCCATTCTAAGGTCCAGCTTTACCAGAGACCACAGGGATAGCTGTTGCCCCTGGACAAATCCATTTCTTGTTGCAGGTCAATTCCCAAGAACCTATACATTCTTGACAACAGAGGGAAAGTTCTGTCAGTGATTTAAACATGGACAGATGACAAACAGGCAGGATTTTGAATAATGTCTTGCTGCTATAAGGAAAGAGCTATCTGCTTATTGGAACAGGGTCATGTATTTAATTCATTATTTAGAATAAGAAGGGGCTAGTTGATTATGTCACATTGCTTAGGCCACTTAGCAGAGATGAAGATTCCTGAGAAAGCAATGAAAAAAAAAAAGTAAATACATACACATGTTCTTTTCGGTTAGGAATATTAAAAAAAAAGAAAAAAAGAGAATTATTTCCTTTATTTAACCAATTTATGATCTAATTAAGGAGATGCTAAAGTGGTAATTAGCCTTAAATTCAAAAGCTGGAGGCAAATGATTGACACAGAGAGGTAGTGTAAGCAGACTTCAAAGTAAAGGCCAAAGGCTCTTTATTGAGGTAGTTGGTGAAGATGTCATAGAGAGGATGTAATATGCTCCCAAATAGGGATATGAGTCAGTGATAAGGGAAGACATTTAGCCCCGGTGGAAAAGGGGAGCAAAGACAAAATTTCAAAGTGTTTCATGTAGTATTTAATAGCCCGTTTAGCTAATGAAGAAGTATTGCAAAAAGTATTAGGACTGTTGAACAGGAGAATGGCTATGATCAAAGCAATCTTTTGAATATATTTACTATACAGTGTATAATATAGCATATGAAGAAGAATGGGTCATATCTGTGGGTGAGAGGCCAGAGATGCAATGGATTTGGAGTTGGCCAGGTTTTGACTCCTGACTTTATTACATAGTCATTTTTTCTAAATTAATTTATATAAATATTAAATATAAATCAAATGCAAATACCACTAGGTCTTTTTTGAGAAGGAGAGGGCACTAGATAACTTGAATCAATCTACACTTCTATGGAAAAATAAACAAGAAAGAAC
Organism: Rhinolophus sinicus; assembly: GCF_036562045.2. Lineage (NCBI taxonomy): Eukaryota > Metazoa > Chordata > Mammalia > Chiroptera > Rhinolophidae > Rhinolophus > Rhinolophus sinicus. The sequence goes on along the minus strand of NC_133758.1, from coordinate 35,549,168 downwards.
AACAAGAAAATTTAAAAAGAAAAGCACAGAAAAAAAACTTGCCCTTCAAATTTCAAAATCTGTCAATAATTAAAACAAGGTATTAATGGCACATAAAGAAAACGGTAGCCAATGGGACGTAATAGAAAACCTGAGAACAGACCAAGCTTATAAATGAGAGGGGGTAGATTAGGCAATAAATGATGTGGGAGCAAGTAGATAATGGTCTGATAAGAATGTTGAGTAGAATGCATACATTACATCACACAGAAGAATCCATCGCAATCAGCTACACCATTCAAATATATAAAATAAAAGCATACATGTATCTGAAGAAATTACAGAATTATTTTATCACCTTAGATTGGAGAGGATTTTTCTTAAACTATTTCAAATTCTGGTAGACATAATATTTTTTTAAATGTTAAATTCAATTCCATAAAAAAATAAAAAAGGAATCCTATATAGCATAGTCAAAATGATAATAATCCAGGAAAACATCTACCACTCATATGACAGACACATGGCTAATATTTCTAATACATGAAGAGCTCCTACAAATAGATAAGGAAAATACTTACACATTAATAGAGAAATGGGCAAAACAAAGGGAGAAGAAGGGGAAGAGGGGAGAGGAGAGGCAGGGAACAGGGAAAGTGAGGGGGATAATAGAACAGAAAATAGAAAATAAAAAATGGCCTTTAAACATTAACAAAATATATTCAATGTCATTCATAATTAGAAAACACAAAGACTTCACTGATGTACCATTCTTTTACCATCCTATTTGACAAAAAATCAAGTTTCCTAACTTTCTGAGCTGCAGAAGTGTATGTGAGGGTCTAATAATACCCATCCTTGTGGATGGTATTTAGCGACATATTAAAATTATAAATTCACATAACCTTCAACCCAGTGATTCCATTTATGGAGCTTTATCCAACAGACATACTGTCCCATGTGAAATTCTAAATGTACGAGAGGGCTCAAGCAGCATTTATAATAGCAAAATAAAAGTAGCCTTTATTTTACTGTCATCGATATGTGACAAACTTCAAAATATATTCTAATTTTTTAAAAAAGCTTTTCAGATAAAGAAATGACAAACCATTTCTTCTTGTGAGCCACAAGAGAGATTTATCAAATATTTTAAGCAATTCATTCACCAAATAAAATTCAATGCCATCATTTTCCCATGAATCAAAAGTAAGAAAAAGGCAGAAAAACATTAGTGGACATAAAGAATTATTCAGGAAATCAAGATCCCTTTGAGGTTGATACATGTTATTAATCATTTGGTAACTTTAGGAAATACTAAATTAGTAATAATGATAACAACTAACAATCTGTAATGTTACAAAATTCATTTTTTCTGTCTGTCCATTAACACTTATGGTAATATTCTTAGGCTTAACACATGTGGCTGTCAGAAAACAAACAAACAAACAAACAAGCAAAATCATTCACTGTGAATCAAATAAAATGCTTTCTGCTACAGAAAGAAAGTGGTTTCCCCACTGCTGAGAATGCTTTTCAATTTTAAATATGTTTAAGATTTTTTCTTTTAATAGAATTTGACTTTACATTTCAATCAACATAAAGGGATTTCTGTGAAGCAATTATTCTCAGTGACTTGATCTTCATTGGGAAGTAGTAGCACTTTAGAAAAATAAAAATGAAAATTAGGACTGTTAGACGATAAGGGCAATAAACCTCAGTTACAAATATTCAGCTCCCACATAAATGTCTTCAACTCAGCCTCCTTTCAAAAACAGTATAAGCTATGGAAAATAGAAGAGAAAGTGAAAAACAGCGATCTTCAAAGCTGCACTTATTGGTAACTGATAAAAACCTATAATCCATGTGTGCTTTTCATCCTCGTAGTCAGAAACACAGCAGATAATATTGGAAGGATGGTGGATGCCCAAATTCTGATATATTAGGTTGGTGCAAAAGTAATTGCAGTTTAAAAGGTTAAAAATAATAGCAAAAAACACAATTACTTTTGCACCAATGTAATATCTTTCCTATCGGACATACTTTTCTTATTTCTGAATAGTCATCAACTCTTCTATCATTATGTAGTCATCTTTAAATATCCAGGTTTTCGGTTTTTGGTTTTCTTTCCAAGATGATTACGTGCCCAGAGAATCATAGAATGGCCTCTCTCATAAACTCAAACAACTCAAAGCAGCCACTATGGAAGGCAGTGTGGAGTTTCATCAAAAAATTAAGAGTAGAATTACCATATGATGCAGCAATCCCTCTCCTGGGGTATCTACCCCAAAAATATGAAAACATTTGTCCATAAAAACAGATGTGCTCCAATGTTCATTGCAGCTTTATTTACGGTGGCCAAGACATGGAAACAACCAAAGTGTCCTTTGATAGATGATTGGTTAAAGAAGTTGCAGTATATATACACAAGGGAATACTATTCTGCCATAAGAAAAGACGAAATAGTACCATTTGCGACAACATGGATGGATCTTGAGATTATTACACTAAGCAAAATAAGTCAGACAGAAAAAGTAGAGAAATATATGATTTCACTGATATATGGGATATAAAACTGAAAACAACGAAAGAACAAGACAAACAAATGAAGAAACAAAAACTCATAGACACAGACAATAGTTTAGTGGTTACCAGAGGGTAAGGGGGTAGGGGGGTGGTAGATGAGGGTAAAAGGGATTCAATATACAGTGATGGAAAGAGAACTGACTCTGGGTGGTGAACACACAATGTGATATATAGATGATGTATTACAGAATTGTACACCTGAAACCTATGTAACTTTACTAACAATTGTTACCCCAATAACTTAAAACAAACAAAAAAATAAATTTATAACAATTGTTTGGATGATAATCTTACCCCTACCTCTCCATGTCCAGAAGTAATTGAGAAACAAGCACAGGAGAACCAATGGACCATCAAAATAATCAATTCTTTAAAATTTACAAAAACTAGATGGGATAATGTAGCGTCGTCCCTAATTGGACCCACGCTTCTACTCTGTCCCTATCCCTGTCCACAATGGGTCCCTGCACCTGTATCTTCAGGGCTGACTCCTGCAGTGTAGAGGGTGCCTATAGGACCACCTTATGATGGAATGGTAAATGTGTGATTACAGAGCCCTGAAAGAAGAGAGGCACCTGGGACACACAATTTCATTCCTCAGATGAGTCTTTCTTTGGCAAGAGTGAGTTGGAGAAGCCAGGGTGGAAGTGAAGGATCCTGGATCCAGCCAGTCACTCTTTTGAGTGCCTGAAGCCAACAACAGAACACTATCAAAATGCAAATATGCTCTCTTAAAAGTAAGACAGTAACCACTTTTTTTTTTTTTTTTTTTTTTTTTCCATCAGTACTTTCTCTTAGGTCACAACACCAAATAAGCTAGCTCATAACCAGGAACTCCTGATAAAACTAAAATACCCAAAACTGAAAACTTTAGAAGGAAGAATTGAACTACGCAAAGTATAACACATAATACTATGAACAGAACTACTTCAAAAAGGAGTTGAGCTGCCATCCCAGAGGAACTGCCTTGCACATCTTACTCCTCAAACCTTTGGAATGTTAAAACTGGGCAAAATAACCTTTGGCCTGGGCCTAAAGCAGCATTGCATTCCAAACAACTGTTTGTGACGCTAATAGGAAAGCCCACATGATGACTGGAAGATTGAAAATTAAAGCACTCTTCAGAATTAGCCTCACTATGTTAGCTTATATGCACCTATAGAATTCCCCCTTAGCTGATTAATGGCCATAGAGATTCCTTTTTATTCATGTAACTATTCCCCTTCCCTTTCTCATGAATACCCCTTGCCTTCGCCTCCTAATTGGAACACTATTTGGGTTTCTGCCTGAATCAGTGCTTCCAGAATAGCTATTCTATGGATCTCAAATGTGTGTCACCTCTCACTTTGGCCTTTTATTTTTAGGTTGATAAGAGTATGGTGAGATACAGGAGAAGCAGATTCAGGTGAGGAACATAGGTAATGTAGGACATGGGCATGGACATGGTCTCCTAGAGGCCCCATGATGATTCTGAATTTGAGCACACATTTCAGTTACAACTGTGCTTTTAGCTGACCAACTTTCTAAAATAAAGGTAGCAACATCTGAGATCTACATTATGATCTCAAGGACATACGACTTCTCTTCCATTTTTATTTCTATTTTGTTGGACTCTCTTTAACTACTGAGCTGCTATTGCAAACTGAATAGGATATCTTGATTTTTACCCTCAGGGACATTATAATCAGCCTCACCTACACTGAGTATTAACAATAATGAAAATGAACATTTCCTGAACACTTCTAATTGAACTAGACACCATGCCTTAGCCATTTGCATGCATTATTCTATTTAATATTCATAACTTTAATAGGCATTATTAAACCATTTTACAATAAGAATCAATTTCTATCGGAGAACAAAGTTCTTTCTCTAAGGTGTAATCTTTTAAACAGCTACATAACTCAGAAAACTAGACAAACTTATTCAATGCTTCTTACTATTAAATATTGATTAATCAATGAGGTACCCCGCTTTCTTTTTTCAATCAAGTGGTATCTTTTCATTAATTCATCTACCACTCAGGTGCCCGGTACTTGGTAATCATTTCAGGAAAGTAGCAAGAAACAAGGCAGACACTGGACTTCCTGCTGAGCCATCATCTAGGTAGCAATGGGATGATTTGACACAGCTGATACTCTCCTATGTTTTCCCAGAAGGCTAACAGGCCTGGCAAGAAATCATGTAGGATTAGGAATCTAAGAAGCTGTAGCTTAATAGTACAAACGCTCTCCTCAAGAAAAGTATTATATACGCACATTGATATTACCCTGAAGTGACAGATAAGAACCCTAGGGAAGACCGCTATGGATTACTATATAATCTGCTGAACACGGTACGTGAACTTCATTCTTGGGTGAATCACCATGGGCCTTACTGAATAGTCTGAATTCCAACGCTGTGAGCTACAATGTGGATGTCCCGAAACCAGGGATACTGGCAGACTAATATGAAATCATTAGTTAGAATATAAGAAACTAAAATGAACAAAAAGGTTCTGTAAATTTTGTGTTAAGGTCTCAGCATTGCTGAATTGGCCTCTCTCTCTCTCTGTGTGTGTGTGTGTGTGTGTGTGTGTGTGTGTATGTCACCACAACAGGTGGAACAGCTGTGGTCCCCTCAAAATACTACCTTGACCTCATCCAGTGAATTTAGTGCACAGGTGAATAATTTGGTCAAAATTGGACAAAGAGACAATTCAAAACTAAAATAAAAGTACCAGTCATGGTCATAAACAGGTGATGTTTGGGAAAATGTTTTATACTGACCTGGAAAATCTTTTTATTGGAATAACACATAATAGGTTAAGGCCGAAATATTTTATTTGGCTTTGTTTGGATCCTTGTTTAATTTAAGATAGTGAAAATGGAGGAACTCGCCTTATTTCTCTTCTGTCAGTTGAACTCTCAATGTGTTTGCCTGATCAGTTCTTTGACAGGCCACAGCGAAGTAGGGAAGCAAGAAGACCAGCGATAGCTTCCTTTATCTTTGAAATTAAAACCACTCATGTCTCTTAAATACTAATGATTATAGAAGACAAGTGCATTATCACTCACATTGGGTGTCTTACAAGAAGTTACTGCTGTGTCCTCCCTGCCTTTTTACTGCCAGTGAACCCAGGGGTGTATACTAAGTACGTAAAAATGTAGGCTTGAAAAATTAGGTCAACATTGGAAGAAAAACTACAATCAAGCATTATAGAAACAAATACAAAATTCATATTCAATACAGTAATGTAAGATATTCCTAGACTACCACATATCTCAGTGAACAGTTTAATGTATTGCAGTGTATTCAGACAGATGCCAAATCATAAACTTCCAAAGGCTAGGCCTTTCATAATATGGGCAATGTGATGGTGAATGAATGTTGCAGTAAGCAGAGTTCTCCACTGGGTACCATGGGTGGGTGTAGGGAGAAGTTAATGAGAGTAAGTAGTTGACACAAGATGTTGCGATGTCAAAAATTAAACATATATTTTCTTTACTAAGTACTACATTTCAGTGCTTGTACCAAGTGCTGTAGGTTGTCTCATAATTTAGTGGGATTGTTTTGGTTATAATTTACATGGTGACAAAAATGTATATATTTATCCATTTATCATTGTATAATGAACTTAAATGTTAATGTCTTGTTAAACTAAACACAAATGATAAGGTAGGCCATGAATTTCTGATAAAATAATCTAAGTTATGGTGTGATACATATTCACGTGTAAGTGATTTTTAAAACTTCAATTGCGTAAGGAAATAATGCAACACCATCTGCTAAATGTTTTAAAATAAATATCCATTTCATTAACATTCTGGGGAACACCAGTACCGAGTAAAATCTATCTCAAAGTGAGTATTATATAAGGCCTCCACTAGACGAACCCAATTCTTTTGTCTGAAAGCTTTCAATGTGTTTTATCAGACACTGTCATGTTTTCTATAAGTTATAGGAGAAAATGACTTTTTGTATTGGTATGGGAAGTAATGTTTCCTGACTGATGTGATATAAAAATTCTAATATATCAAACTTTTCTAAATTAGAATAGCTAAACAAAATGCTTTTGGTCATAAGCGAGTGTGTTGCAGGAAAAAATTGGTATTTATAATGCAACTGGATTTATGTGCCTATGTTAGATGCCGTAAGTGACTCATTGTCACATGAAAGGTTATTATCTGCAAGCAGAATATAGTTATCTGCAGCTTTTTATTGTTTTTCCATTTATGATTAAATATTTGTATTCCATCTTTATCTTCCAGTTTTCATTTTTACTGCTCCATCTGGTGATCAATCATGTCTTATGTTTTTAAATAGTAGTTTGTAGAGGGTTTAAAACACGTCCATTTTTTACATTGTCAGTAATAAAAAAAAGTATTGCTCATAGTGTCTCCTGGGGGACATATTCATGTCGTGCACACTGGGGTCATTGAAAGATTTCTGAAAAGGAAAAGGTGAAAGGGCAGACATTTTTAATGCCGAAAGTTTGATCAATATAATAAGCAATTGCATTGCTAGGCCTATTTATTTTTTCTTGCTTCACAGAAAAAGAAAAAAGAAAAAAAAACAAGCAATGCAATCTCATGGGATGAAAATAACTTGTGGTGAATTGCGGCCATCCAGATCAACTTTGAGTCCAAATGGCTCATTCATCTTAGACTGGTTCCTGGAGCAGCCCAGTGAACTCATGTGCTTGAAATCAGGCACAGAGATTCTGAAACAGTGCCTCACATTTGCATCCATGATTTGCTTAAAATATTCCATTTAGCCTTTCCGCCCAGGAAACAAAGCCAGCAGTACTTGATTACTGAATAGCTCTTTTTTGGATGCTTAGTTTGAGGGCATTTTATTAAGATTATTTATGGGAAACTTGAATTCTAAAGAATGAATCAGGGGTCATATTTCAGTTTTGATTTGTCTCCAAGGGTTGAAATAAATAGGAGACCTAGGATACATTATATATTAGTTCTATTTCAGCATGCTTTTACTGCAGTTTCAGGCAGAATGAAATGCTTTGGAGAAAAAGATTAAATTGTTAGAACAACAGTTACAAAAAAGGATAATTCTATATATACAAAATAGCATGCAATTTTTCTATGTAGGTATGCATATTTTAATTGTTTATTATGGTTACATTCACAATAATCAAGTTAAACAGTGGTTTGCAGGAAATCATTACTTTCAGAAGGAGGACTCTAGCTAACCCCTCTGTGTAAAAAAAGAGTTTGGGGCATACACATACACACACACAACACTCATCTCTAAACAAGTAACATTGAAGGAGCACCTATTGTGTGTAGAAAAACATTCACATTACTATACGGCACACAAAATGATAAGAATACATTTTTTCCCCCTAAAGGAGGAACAAGAAAGTAATGGAATAAACTCTTTTCTTGGATTCTAACATGTCATAATTGCCTCAGTATAACCTTTGGATCTTACCCCAGCATCTCTGAATTTCCTCCTGCCATTATCCTGTATTGTTAGGAAGCTGAGGTAGGAAATGAACTGTAATCTGCCACTCACTCCTACAGGGGCCTAAACCCGTTCTCAGCCCCATGCTCTTTTCTTTGTGAGGAAGTGTTTTCCTGGAGCCTATCAGAGTGCCGATATAGACTAAGTTCTTGCAAAGGCTTAAGCTGACATGCTTCTCAATACTGAAACATCAGAACAAGTAACACTTTGGGGAGAATATTTTTGTTCATACTCAAGCGTCACTTCTCAGAGGGCTTTATCTGACCTCTTATTTAAAATAGTATTTTCTGTCCTTCTCAATCCCCTCCCTAAATCACTCTGGTTCATTTTTTGTCATAGCATTTTTATCACGATTTTAACACAAATTGTATTATAAACTTATTCATTACTTTATTTTCTCACTCTTCCCAGTAAAATCTAAGGTGCATAGAGAGGGACTTAGTTTTGTCAGCATTTGTCTTCTGGAAGAGAACTGTGTTGGCAGTTAGAAGATGTTCAATAAATATTTGTTGAATTAATGAAAAACTAAATTCTTGGGTTTCTTAAGTTGGCTTCTCCTAGAAGCAGACCCAAGGCCAAGGATTGGATTGTAGTGATTTATTGAGGATGTGCTCCCAGGAGAACCAGTAAGGGGACAGGGAGGGGGTGTGGAGCAAGACGGGAAGTGGAAGGAGCCAAGTCAAGTGGGACATCAGGTGAAGTACACACCAGTAGTTCCCACAGGAGCTTTGGAATATATAGTTCAATTCCAAGCTTCTTCACCTAGAAGCAAAGAAGCTGGGCTATTATCCTTCTACCTGTCTGTCCATTGTCTACAGGTAGCCCCTGGGGCAGGATAGGGAAATTCCTCTCCTGGCTTGTTGTCACAGATCCTATTTACCTGTCTTAAATCACCTCCTTCTTTTACATGGTAACAACTAAATAGATCAACTAGTTGTGTAGCAAAAGAAGGTACAGAGCCCTCTGCTTTCTACTTTCCTATTAAAGTACATATTTTAAAGTAGCCGAATTTTTATGCAATGCCATTGTAAAAAAACAAACAAACAATGGTTTGTAAAGCATCGTCATATGTAGTAGTGATATCATTTGATCCTCAAAACAACCCTAAGTTAGAAGTAAAGATATTAACCCCCACTCCCTTCACATTTTGGAAAGAAAAGGTCCCGATAGATTAAGTTTTAGAAGTTGAGCCAAGACTCAAAAAGCGGTTTGATTGCAGAAATTATCTATGTTCTTACTGCTGTAACAAGCTGTCATGTAAAGAGATTATTCCGCCTTTGTATTCTTAATCACTAAGAATCTAAAAATAAAAAATAAAAAATTCTGGGCCAAGTAAGTGGGAAAGAAGGAATGAAAACAGAGTAAGGAGGGAAATGGTGATGACAGCAAGAGCTCAGAAGCTGTTGAATCACACTGAGTAGGGCTATTCCATCTGTGCTAGAGAACAGTGTGACACCCCATCGCCCCCACACCCTCCTGTTATGTCCCTTGAACTTGCCATTACAGTTGTCTTTATTCCAGTGAAGCCTCCTCTAAACTCTGCTTCGGAAGATTTTCAAGATTTCACTGATGGAAAACGATTTAAAAAATAACATTTGAAGAATGGCAGTGGGCTTTAATGGGCAATGATGAGTGAAAAGGAGTTATTTGTTTGGGAAGAAAACGACAATGACCAAAAAAAAAAAAAAAAAAAAAAAGCAGAGCCAGAAAACAACTGATGACCTATATACCAGTTGGAATGACTTTGCCTTCAGGTTATAAAAGCACTTTGTGTCTGTTTGTTTGTTTGGTTACTGTGGAAATAAAATACTTCTGTGCAATCAAAATCTGAATTTCTGGACAAAAAATTTGTAAACATCTAATTGCGTTGGTACTTCACAACTATAAATATTGGTGTCCTTCTGAACTCCTCCTTCCATATTTAAATATCAGAGGCCAGTGTAAAATTTTAACCTATTCTTTACAAATAAACCAGACAGAGAGACTTTGATATTTAACTTACTTGTCCAATTAAATCATTTTGTACTAAATTTCACGAAATATGAGAAAATTAATTGGATTAGTCAGAAAAGGAATATGGCTTTAGATTACTCCTTCAACAAAAGATATTATAAATCCTAATACTATATGGTTTATAGAGTAATTTACAGATGTCTAAGCCATTTTGCATACCTTATCTCATTTTACCCTGACAAACATTCTTTTTTTCAATTTCTACAGAAAAATATTGCAATCTTAGAATTGTAGAATCAGAGGAATTTAGAGCTGGTAGAGAAAAGAACTTGATATTGTTTTAAATAGAGAATGATGTGGTTTGGGGGGATTCTAATGTCACAGGACTCTCAAGTAAGCAGATAGGTGCAAAAATCACATCACAGAGATAAGTATTCTAAGCTGAAGCCCTTACGGGTTTTTCCATATTCCTATTACAACATTTGAGATAATTTTTAATCATTGATTTAAAAGGCCCTTGATTATTCTGGCCCCTCAATACAGATCTTTAGGAACACTGGTATGAATTTCCTGGCTCCACACTGGGTTGTCTCAAGTCTCCTCCTTGTCCTCTGTTTTACTTGCTTATTGATTGATTTTGCATTTAGCTGGACCTGGTATATGCCAAGTTCCATTTATTGAGACCTCCAATAGACCCACACGGGCTTAGGTTTGAGAATAGGGGCTGAGTATGAAGTAGGATGAGATATCTCTGCAGTACCCATCACAAAGAAAATCAAACGACAGCAAGCTTCTGGAGCAAATTTTAAGTTGAACATTTTCTATGGCATCAACTATTCCTTGAAAAGCTTTTTTGTAATGGCTATAATCTCCCATCATTTGAATACGCTTTCAATAAACCAACCTTCTATTTAGGACATTATGTCATTTAAAAAATAATTTTAGGTTGTTTCTAATGAATAAAGAGCAAATGAAAATTTGTATACATAAATCTTTGTACAAACACGAGACTATTCCATTAAGCTAAATTCCAAGATGTTTAATTACTGGGTGAAAAGGTAGGAATATGCTTAGGGCTCTTGAGACATGGTTCCCTCCTGTTTTCCAGAAAGTTGTACTAATTTCACACTCCAACTAATAATATGTGAAACTAAGTCATAATGTCCTTGACGAGTTTGAATATTTTGAAAAATCTTTGACTGATTGATGGGTGGAAAATTGCATCTTTTTATTTTCATTTGCATTACTTAATGTATTATTTATTAACCATGTATATTTCTATAATAAGTGGGTTTTATTACAAAAATGTAATCCTTCTTTTGTATTATATAATCAATTTATCTAGGTAGAAATGCTATTTCTTAGAGTTTTGTTAGACAGATAATCACATATTGAAATGATAATCCAAGGTAAATGAGTCAGATAAAAATTGCTAATATAAAAATAATGAGTTGTATAACATTATTATGCATCGTTTTTACATTATACATTATCATACATTTTACACTATAGTCCAAAATGTATTTGGAAATGAGTTAAAATATAACAGTATATTTGCCCGTTAGAACTCAAAATGATATTACAATGATCTGATTTTGCAGGCATTAATTATGTAATTATATGTGACACTTAAAATACAGTATTTCTGTATTTTCATTTTCCCTTCTGCTACTTAGTTTCTGTTTTTCTTCTGCATTGGATTCTATGCAACTTAGGCCAGGGGCATTGATATAAGCCTCTTTTACCTCCTTTAGCTTTTACTGTATCAACATGTAGTTGCTGAAGGACTTGGTGAAGGGACAGATATAATCTCTATATTTTGGAAAATACAATCCCCATTCATTATCTGGGGGTCATGAGAACAAGAGTAGTTACACTGGGTTCACAGAGATTTAAATATCATATATATTGTCAAAAGTCACAAGGATTTTCCCCATAAACAAAGTAGAACATACGACATGGGGAGCAAATTTGCATAATATTCATAGCACAAGAGACCATCTTGACTGATATTATCCCATTGGCTGTCTGGAAGACTGCACCTCCATCTCTCTAATCCTGACCTTTCTCTGACCCGAACCCACTGAGGCTACCAAATTTCAGGTTTTTATAACCACTCTTCCTCTTTCCTTCCTCTAGACTCTTTTAGCTTTTAAACTGTAGTTAGTGCTCTACACTCTTTTTTAGAGTTAAAATGTATGTCTTCTAATGCTGTCTAGCACTGACCCATTTCCAGTCATCTATTTTTACCTTGTGATTTTGTCCTTGTAAGCATTTTCTTGCTACTGCTGAAACTACCTACGAGCGAAGTGTCTCACCTTACTGTACTCTAGCTTTTACAGCATGTTCAGCTCTTGGTAACTATGGAAGCTCAAGTTTAGCATATAGCTTCTTAAACTGGTGCCAACCATGACCCCAGTCTGCCTTCAGCTGGCACTTGCCATAGTTTATGTAATACTGTGACAACAGAAATAACTTGGCACCATCTCTTAGGACGAAAAAGAATCATGTAGGTCAGAAACTGCATCTTTGTTTGCATGTGTGACAATGTGTGGAATTGTAAATATTCTTCCCCAGCCTTTCTAGTGCTCACTGCATATTACTTAGAATCTAACATAGATCAGTAGCTTGCTACCAGAAGTGTGACTCCATAAGGAGAGCCCCCCCAAAAAGAAGCATGATTGTGACTGGTTTGATACATAAAATAATAATTACAGTTCACTTAGGCCAAATCAGTCACGAACACCATTGCTTTAAAATCAGAGTGATTAAATGTTTTTGTCTCTCCAGAAAGTTTTCTGGAATAGCAAGCATTGAAATAATAAAACATTTTTCAGGCTTTGAATGTTGTGTTGTAGTTGTTTGATTGTGTGTGTGTGTGTGTGTGTGTGTGTGCGTGTGTGCGTGTGTGTTTGAAAAGCTACCATTGTCTATAAGCTTCTTAAGCCACCATAAGATCTTTCATATTGTACCCTTTCTTACTTCCTAAGTTTTATCTTCTAATCTTTGCCCTTCATATTTTGTTCTACTAATATAAAATTCCTTATTGCTGTCTGAATACATTATGTTGTCTTCTTGCTTAAGACCCTAAATGCATATTTCACTTTCTTCCCTTGGGTAGTTCCTACAAATCAGTCAAATCTCAGGATAACCATCTCTTCTCTAATTAGTGTTTGTTGAGCCTCTAAACTAGACTAAATGTTTCTCTTCTATGCACCCACTCATCCATCAATACCACTATAATAGTGCTTATCACACTATATGTAAATTATCGATATCTCCCATGAATGTGTACCTCATATTTAATGTCTCAATGTGTTTATCTTAGTTTTTGTCTTTGAATCATCAGTGTTCTGAATAGTGCCGGCCATGTAATACATCTGCTGCATGGAATTTGAGCTCCATAATAACCCTTTGGAATAGATATTAATATTCCTATATTTCAGTCATAGGGATTAAGTTTAGAACAATTGCTGAGATTTACTGAGGCAGTAAGTAATGGAGCCAAAATTTAAATCCAGAACTCTTCCCAGAGCTATTAGAGGGCCAACAAACTACAATGCCTCTGAAACACAAATTTGTATCAGTCTGAACATTTCTCTGTCTCTAAATTCATGCATAGACACAAATAAATATTTTCCAATACCACCTGCTTAGTCACCATAAGAACCAAGTCCTCCTATTCACATTTTATCCCACGCCAAAGACCAAGGAAAACTTATCTAGATTAGTCAGATTTGAGGTCATTCTTTGAATTACCTTTTACAAATGGTGTAAAATAAGTCTGAATAATCCAAACATACAGCAGTGTCTTTCTGGACTTGGAAGTTGTGCTCCCTAAAATTGTGGCCCCTTTTATGCCATGAAAGGGGTAAATTCAAGTACCAGGAGTTGGGCTGCGGGGATCATAGAGAAAACAGATCTCATACTTGGATTTAAATAGCATACAAATGCGTCTACCTTTATAATAAGAGTCTTTCATATGTTTTAGCTTAGTTTCTTGGAATTCCACTTCAGGGTTTATGGCCAAAGCAAAGTATAAAATGCCTCTTTGTTATGTTTTGTTTGTATTGTATGTACACTTCCCTTGGGAGCCTTGCAGAAAAGGATGGGTTGTATATAAAAATCAGATAGTCACAAGTGTCTTGGACAAAATACTATTATATTATACCTTAATAGAACCTCATTATTTTTATTATCTAAACAGAATGGTTCTTCCAATCCAGAGAGATTTACTTGTCTATTGTGGAAGAAGGATGGACCACTTCTCAATGAGTGACCTTGTCATGATGCCTGCATGTTCACAGGACTACTGAGAAGAGGAAAGTAATGCTTTTCCCATCTTTTATCAGGTCTCTGGGGTCCTGGTCAAAGAAAAAAAAACAAGAATATAGAGCTTGAGTAGATCTGACCTCACAGACTCCACAACGTAAGTAAAATAGAGCAGCTGTGGCAAAAATTGGCTTTACTGAAAAACATACAAGGATTCTTTTCACCTATGTGGACATTCAGGAAAATTGAACATTGTTGAAATCACATTCAGATAGCTACTAATATAGCAAAGTTAAAAATAAACCATTTTAAGTGAAACTGTCATAAAACATATGTATTTACTTATCACATATATTATATATCATATATTATATATATATATTACATAATATATATGATATATATGTATATATATATGCGTTATATATATCTTATGTTGGCAATGCTTTATTCTTAAATAGTTTTAGTCAATATGAATCATGAGTTGGCAAGCCATTTTAAGAACTGACTGATTGCTTCACCTATGCACCCATTTATCTGGAGACAACTTAATTTGTTTAAAAGGCAACTAACTAGGACACTACTCCCAAACAGAATTTGATGTGTTAGCCTCAGGCACACAACAAAAATAATTCTAAGATGATCATAGACCCTGGTTTAGCATCTAGTCTTTGAAGACCTTCTTTGTGAGGAGTGTGAATAGGAATCTATTCTTGAAATTTGCCAGAAATCTTGTTAAAAAAAATGAACAATAAATTGACATTTCTGGAAAAAAACAAACAAAAAAAAACAAACTACTAATTTCCTCCTGTATATTTCAGACTCAAATCTCTCAAGTAAAAGAGAGAGAGAGACAGAGAGAGAGAAGGGAGGGAGGGAGGGAGGGAGGGAGGGAGGGAGGGAGGAAGGAAGGAAGGAAGGAAGGAAGGAAGGAAGGAAGGAAGGAAAGGAAATAAAGGAAGAAGGAAGGAATGGAAAGAAAGGAAGAAAGAAAAGATAATAGAAAAAAAACATTTCAATAAAAGCATCAGTGATTACATACAGGAAACCATTTATTCATTATGTATAAATGTTACAATTCTCCTTTTCTTATCTAGTTAAGTTAGGTAGGCTTCTGGTATACTCATCATGTGAGAGAAGATTTATGTCATTGAACTAAGGACCTTTCAGATTTTGTTTAGACACCATTTTAGACTGCTAACATTGCGTGATTTCAATTACACTTAAAAAAACTTTATATTTAGAAATAATTTTAAAGTTACACAAATTTACAAGACTAAGACTAGGACAAATAGTCCCAGTTTCAACTATTGTTAACATTTTATCCCATTTGCTTGCTTATATAATCACACATACAGACACACACATAACATTGTTGTGAATCAGAGAGGGCATTGCATTATTTATTTATTTTTTAAAATAGGAATGTTCTCTTACATAGCCTATCATTAAAAAATTCAGTAAATTTAAAATCGAAATGGTGCTTTTACCTAACATACTATTCATATTACAATTTTGCCAACTAACTTAATAATGCTCTGAACAGAAATAGTTCCCTCCTCCAGTACAGGATCCAGTATAGGATTAAATATTGTGTTTAGATATATTAACCAAAAAATAAAAGGCCAAAGTGAGAGACAACAAGCATTTATTGAGATCAAGAAGAGTTGCAATTATGGGAAACACGTATTCAGGCAGGAACCGAAATAGGGTTCTGATTACAGGGTGAAGGTAAGGGGTTTTTATGAGAAAGGGAAGGTAAATGATTATATGAATAAATAGGGAAAATTTTTCTATTGATGTTAATAAACCAAGGAATAAATTTCTGTAGGTGCAAATAAACTAAATTATTCTCTAGCTATACATGGTTTTGCTAATTCGAAAGAATGTCTTTAATTTCCAGTCCTGTAGTCAGGATGTCTGCTTTCCTTTTTTAGCTTTGCAAACAGTTGTTTGCAATACAATGTTGCTTTGGCCCAGACCAGAGGTTATTGTTACTAGTTCAAACATTCCAAAGGTTTGAGGAGTAAGATGTGCAAGGCAGTTCCTCTGAGACGCAGCTCTAACTCCATTTTGAAGTGGCTTTGTATTATTTTTCTCAGTTGTTGAGTTAGTCTTTAGTTTCCATTCATATGGAACATTTCCACAGTCTTTCTTTGTCTTCTGATATTGAAATTTGGAATAATACTTTTAAAAATAGGAAAACTATCATTTTGGATTTGTCTGATGTGTATTCATATTTGGTTCAGGTTATGCATTTCCAAACACAATACTATGTGGGTGATTTTGTGTCATTCTTAGATTATCATATCTGGAGAAAGGTGATATCCATATGCCCCTCAGTGGTGGTTTTTAATTTGAATCAGAGAGTCAAATGGTTGTTGATTTTTCCACTGATAGTTACATTTTATTTTTATCCCTTGCAATTAATAAATAATCTGGTATTGACACTTTAGGGAAATGCAAATATCTGTGCTCTCCATCAAAATGCAACAATTGATGGCTGCAAAAGGCTGGTTTTCCACCTCCAAAACTCTTACCACCTCCACTACTTGGCACTCTATTATAAACAAAACCCCTGCATGCTTCCCCACTTATCTAACTATTTATTATCAGTATGGACACATAATTTTTTCCCCTCAATGGTTAATAATTCATCACTATACATAATTATTTTGGTATTCAAATTGCCATACAAGTTGGCGCTTGAATCCTTGTGACATACCCCGTTAGTTCTGGGGGAGCTTTCTTGCTTTCTGGCATAGCAACATGTTTGCAGGCTTCTCATGTACCTACTCTTTCCCAGCCCTGAAATCAACTAGTTATTTATCTTAGTAGTACTGGATCCATTTGGTGGGGAATGGTACTAAATACTCAGATCTGGGCTCTAGGTGTGCTCATTTAGATTTTTTCCCCCAGATCCTTTCAGGAGACACAACAGACACATGTATATCCACAGACCTAAGCATAAATATATATGAGCATATATATACATGTAGACATAGTTTAGAAATCTTAAGTTTATAACAATATCCTCAATTATAATACATTTCAACAGAGTCCGTTTTTGCCCTCTTCCTTTCCATATTTTTATGTTTCTCCTTCCATGTAAAAATCCCAACTCCTAGCATTTATCAATGTTATAAAATATCAAAAATACATTCATAATTGATTTGTCTGTATTTCCTCTTTAAAAAAACAAATCTACTAAAATAGTTCTCCCCTGGATAGACAAAGGCTGACAATGTACAGTCAAATTCTGTGTTCATATTGCTTTCTTTTCTTTTCCTTCTTCAGTTGAATTATAATTTTAATTTGCAATATAATTGGTGCCATTGTACCAAAAGACGTATTCAGAGAAGTGTCACTCTGTCAGCCCCATTCTCTTATATAACTCATTGAGGTAACGCTATCAGGATATTTAATCAGAGAAAGAGAAGCACTGTTTTTTAGGGATTTGAGTAATTCTAAGAGCTGTTTAAATCGTTTAAAACAGGCTATTTCTGACTTGTGCTGCAGGCTACAGTCCACAGGACAGGCTGTATGTAAAACAGATAGATACAAAGTAGGAGCAGCAAGGAAAAGCTGAAATCTGTGAGGCTGAGGTGGGATCCAAACAGATGGAACAGAACCCGAATTGGTCTCCCTCTGCTTCTAAGAGTCCAGCCTGGATGATGGGACTGTCCTCATTGGTACCCTGAATCACAGAGCTAAGATCCTACTGGGCCAGGAGTTGGAGCAGCTATAGCAGAAGACCTTTGGGAAGTGCGTGAGTTGTTGGCCTAGTTGTTACTCCAAAGTCAATCAGGAGCAGCAGACTGAAAACATGCATCACGTGCAAGGGACGTCCTACGCATAAAAAATATAGCTACTTCTTTACTTCTGCCTTCCCAATCTGATGGGAAAAGTCTCGTACAAGTCATATTAACTCAGACCTAGTCATCAAAGAGAATGCTGAGAAATACAGTTCCAATTTAGCTAACCTGACACAATATAAGCCACCACAATCCATCCTTTGTCAATTTTGCATCCATATTTATCTCTTTTAACCGTACTTAACTTCCAAAAACTACAGTAAAAAAAAAAAAAGCTTCTGCCTAGCTTGTTGCTATTGCCCCTTGAACAGCAAAAACATTCTAATCCTCTCCACAAAATAGAGTTTCTCCATCTTTGAGTAATGCTCATTTACTCATTTATCTTCTAGCTGAGACACATTCTCCTTTGGTATCTTGGGACTTTAATACCAAGATATATGGTGAATAGATTTTAATGCATAGTATGTTAGATGGTAGAGGAATGAAAGAAGACAAAATAAATTAGTAATATATCCCCAAACATATATCAAAATATGGAATAAATACTCATAATTATTACAGTCCTTGTCTCTAGCTGGTCAGGTGGTTGTAGCTGGAGTTTATAACTTTCTTTTCCTATAACTCATTCCATATTCTCTCTGTTCTCAACAAGCTACTGTGTGGGCCCTAGTTTTTGACTGGTAGGGTTATTAACCAAAACTTCATTCCTAAAACTCTGTAGTGTTAGCAGTCCTATTGGTATTGAGTTGTTCTACTTTCCATTTACTTTAATCACAAAATATAAGAACACCAAATGACTGCAGGGTTTACCTGCATTCCAGATATATCCCCATTGTGTAAAATCAATCCAATTTCTATTTGATATTCAGTCTCAACCACTCTAGCCAAAATGAGTAACCCCCTTCTCTGCCTGTTGTTTCAAGACCCCAAATTAGACATGTGGCAGTCTCAGATTCCATTCTAATGGCACAATTGTTGGGTCCCTTAAGAAAGCATGGTTTTCCTTGGGAACCAAGACATCGAGACTAGCACAACCTAAAATTACCCAATGGGAAGCCAAACTTGCAATAGCAAATAAATAGTGAGAAAAGACACACCCGGTTTCACCCCTTAATTCCCAGACCTTAAATCTTGGCTATGGAAGAAACCACACAATACATTGGTTACTGATTTAGGGATTTCCGGAGAATATTGTAAGGCCCTAAACTGACCTCACAAGTATAAAAGTGTGTTATCGGGAGGTGTTGCCACCTAACCAATAGGTGTTGCTGAAAGGTGTTGCCATTACTATAACTGAGTCTTAAAAAGGTCATAATTCTATTTAGTTTCAGTAGGGACAATGTTAACATGTTTCTAAAAGTCAAAACAATATAAAAAGTTATACTCAAAAACACATTCTTCCCTTCCACATCCCTTCCATCCCATCACCCCCTCCACCGACTGAAATAACACATTTTATTATTTACTGCTATAATTCCTGCATTTCTTTATGGAGTGATAAGTAGATATAAGTATCTTTATTTTATACAAATGGTAATATGTTAGATATTTTCTTTGCACTTTGCTTTTGACACAGTATTTCCTGGAAATCATTTCATGTCAATTCATAGAGATTCCCCTTTTCCTTTCCTTTCTTTCATTTTTCTAACAGCAGCATAGTATGACATGACATTGTGTATGGGTTCCATTGTTTATTTAACAAATTTCCTACTCTCAGAATTTAAGTAGCTTCCAATTTGTTGGAAGTTATTTTTAAAAAAGTTACAGTGAATAACCTTCATGAAAATGAATTTTAATGTTGTTACAGGTGTATTTTTCAGGGTCAATTCCTAGAAGTAGGATCGCTGAGTTGAAGGGCAAATGCATATGTAACTGTCTTAGATATTGTCAAATTTCCCTGGACTGGGGTTGAATCAATTTGCATTTTCTGAATTCTAACTAGTAATGCATGTATGAGAGTGGCTGTTTTCCCACAGCCTTGCCAAAATGTGTGTTGCTTTTAAATTTTTGCCAGTTTCGTAAGTGAGAAATTGTAAATCTGAGTGATTTTATTTTATATGTTTCTTATTAGGAGTAAAGTTGAACATCTTTTTTTTTTTTTTAAGGAGGGCTCCGCTCACAGTGGCCCATGCGGGGATGGAGCCAGCAATCTTGGTGTGACCAGCACCATGCTCTAACCAACTGAGCTCACTGGCCACCCTGAACATCTTTTTATGTGTAATCTTTTATGTTTAAACTTTATGCTAAGTAATATATGTGTGTATATATTTTTTTGTGTGTAGAAATTGTTTGTTCATGTATTTAGTTCTTTTTTTTTTCTACAACATTCTTGGGATTTCTCCCTCAACTGTTAAAAGTTCTTTGTATATTAGGAATATTAAATTGTTACCTATAATATATGTGGCAAATATTTTCTACACTTTGTCATCTGTCTTTGACTTTCTTTATGTTATTTTGTTTTTATTGTGGTAAAAAATGATATTTTTTTGCTATGATTTAAAAAAATCTTGTCAAATGTGTCAATCTCATTACATCTGGATTTTTAGTCATAGTTAGAAAAACCTTTCCACATATGCAGCTTTAATAGGAATCCATCTCTATGTTCTTGTATACTTAAATAGATTTTTTTTATATTTAGATATCTGATCTATTTGTAGCTTATTGCTATATTTGTGATAATTGATCTAATTTTATTTTTTTCAAAATAGCCAAACAGCTGAATCAACATTATTTATTAAAAAAAACAAAAAACGAACAAAACAAACTTCACTCCATTGATTCTAAATTCCACTTTTTTCATATACTAGATTTCTCTGAGTAGTTTTATTTATTTTTGGACTTTCTAATCTGTTTCATAAACTGCTGTCTTTTCATGTGCTAGTACATACTCTTTTAATTATAGCAGGTTTATAATTTGTTTTCTTTCCTTGTAGAACTAATTCCCACCTTTCTCCTATAGCTTTTCTTTTCCAGTGTTTTCTTGGCTATTATTGTGTAGCAACTGTTTTACCTCCATTAAAAAACAAACAAACAAACCCCAAACGACAACAAGAGCAACAACAAAAAACTTTTTGGTATTTTTATTGGGATAGTTTCATGTTTATAAACTAACTGAGGGATACCTAAAACCTTTATGATATTGAGATGTCCCAACCACACACAAGGGATATCTTTCCATTTATTTAAATCTACTTTTCTGTCTTTCAAGAGTGTTTTAAAGTCTTCCTCAGAATTTGTTAATTTTTGTTAAAATTTTTCCAGAGTATTTATCTTTTGTTTGTTCCTATTTCAAATACACCTTTTAATTGAACAAATGATGGTCATCTACCTATCAACAGAATACGGAGAGATTAGATATATTGCCTTTTTTGTTTTTACTCCAATTAGCTCTTCTTGTAAATAAAAATATATATATATATATATATATATATATATATATATATATATATATATATATTGATACCAAACTAGTTTTCAGTATGGAAAAATAAAGGAATAGTACTGCTGCTTAGAAAACAAGTTTTCTCAAAATCTCATAATGTCTCATAATGTCTGGTAATATAGAGCATGATTGATACCATCTGCATCTGTCCTGGGACAGCACTTTCTAAACCTCACTATCTTCATATGTAAAGAGGATATACCAATATATGTTTAGGATATTTTAAGAATGACAGTTATTCTAAGCCAAGGACTAAACTACGGAAGACACTTAGTAAATGTTTATGATTCAGATTATTCTGGTGTGTATGATTGATGGGAGAGAGAAAACTGCTTTCTAGCAAACACCTATCTTACTTACACATCAGACAATACCACGTGCTACTTAGGAAAGGATCTATTCATAGAGATATTGGAAGATGCATATCCTGTGTTTTTTTCTCCTGGCACCTGTTCTTTATGATGCAGATAAGGGAGCAAAGAAAAAAATTTATATCGAGTGGGTAGCTCATATACCTAGTCTCTTGGGAAGAGACTTCCACATGTAAAAGCCATAATTTTGAGGTGAGTAAGGCAGCCTTAAAATTCCCCTCGGCTTCATTACATTTTAGACAGGTTTCATTCTATGGGTCCCTGACCTCCCTTTGATTAGAGCATTTACCTCACACAACTTGCAATTGTAAATTCTTTTCTCATACCTTTGGAGATGTAAATCTTCTCCGCATCTCCTGCCAGTTTTAATACCCAGGAATGTTTTTTTTTCAAGGACCTAGGAGCCATCCCTTTGAAATGTAATAATCATAAAAGATAGCATCACCCTCTTTCCCAATGTTTGTGGGAGGATAAAACCTTAACTTTGATAAGCGCCAATTAGCAAACACAAATGGCCTAAGCACACTGACCAACCCTAGCCTAATGTCCTCCATTAATTTCCCACCAGCTCACAATGCTTACAACCTCTCCTGCAGTTTGATTCAGGGGCGTGGGGTTTCATCTTTGCTCCTTATTGCCATAGTCTCGAATAAAGTCTTCCTTGTCTGTTTAACTCTGTCCAGTGCAGTTTTTCTTTGACAGGGGACTTTAAGAATCATATGGGATGTGAATACACAATTTAACTTTACTGACAAGAGGCTGAGGCATATGATCCTCTTTGAGAACAATAGGGTAGTTATAAATGGCCCTTTGGGGTAGCATTCAGTTTTAATTGATACATAATAACTGATTTGGTATGCATGCTCATAAATAAGAATCTCTGACTATTTGGGAATAAATATTCTTACATTTTTTATGACAAACAAGAAGAGTTTGGCAGAAATAGCGAATCATACTTAGGATTCTATCTTTCATTCATAGCTTCACTTATTCAGAATTTATTGTAATTTGCTTTTAAATTGTCATCCTAAATTTAAACAACTTTTTTTGATTGTACTAACACTTCTCTGTGGCTAAGAAATAGCTCATTAGCTAGACTTCGATATATATTTTCCTTTTGTTTTTATTTTGCAAGTTCTTCTTTAGTTTGCCTATTTAATCAGGTCAATTTTTATATTTACAACACATTATTTTACTTTTCCAGTCAGTGTCAAGTTTTTCACATACTAATATCTTTAATTTATCTGTCAGGTGTTGGAGGTATAAGGGTGATTAACACATGCTTTCTGTACTGAAATGTCATAAACTCTAGAGGGGAGACAGATAAGTAAACAGACAATAATAATGCATTATAATACAGTAGGTTTAATAGTTATTTTACACTGACTATAGAAAAGCAGGCAATGAACAAATAATTCCAATCCAGCCTTGATATTGATAATGAGAGAAGTAGTGAATGCATGTGCATTTGTGAGAAGAAAGGTATCGCAAATGGATTTCATATGACCTGAGCGTGAACAATGAGGATATGGGTACAAAGTATTGTAGAGAGAGCTGGAAAGGTGGGCAAGAAGTTATCGTGTTAGGGCGTATGAACTTCATTTGGGATGTGAAAGAGATGTTGAGGCATTTTGTACTTGGAAACTACTGACAGTCCAATTTGAGATTTCGAAGAAAAGTTGGTTTTAGTATAGAAAACAGTTTGGAAGTTATATTGGAGTTTTTACAAAAATTCTCAATGTACTTCCTTCGTAATCATAACATAATTTAACCATTGACAAAATATATTACTGTGTTTATATAACGCTAACATGACCCTTACGAAATGGAAATGTTTGACCATACTAACACTAATATTATTATCTTGTTTTGTTATTATATATGATTACATGGTTATTTATAAGTAATAGTCTCAAATTGTAAAGATCTTCTAGCCAAATCATTCTTATTTATTTAGTTTTATTTATTTAATTTACTTATTTTCTGTGACACAGCCAATACGTCCTTTATTCAACTGACAGGTACCATAATGAACGTATTGTAGATCTCTAAGAATACAGATGAAGGTCTCTCCATGGGTAACCTGTGGGAAGTTCACAGTCCATCAGAGAGAATTAAGTCAGGCAATAGCTAGAAATCTGGCAGGAACTGAGCAATTGAGCTGGATGGCAAGTGGGCATCTACCCTCAAAACTTCCTAAAAAAGAGCACCTTGGCACATGGCGTCATGGGGCATAGCTAGGAAGTGGTGGCATGGCAGAGTTCAGCTGAGGCACATGCTGAGGACAGGAACCAGGGTTGCACTCAAGTGTCACAGGCCTGGAACGGCTGGTGCCTGGCACATACTAAGCTCACAAACAAATGACTTGTAGCATTGAGCCTGAATCTCAGGAGACATGAGAGACAGGAATGGACAGAGGAGATCAAAATAGCAAAAAGTAGAAAGCCACTTGGAAGCTACATCAAGGGAAGAAGAACTTGTAGGGAATGGAGTAAAGGGCCTGGATTTGATAGGACCAGCAACCTTGGCTAAGTCTGATGTGGGGAAGAGTGTGTGTGTGAGAGAGAGAGGTGTCGTGGTGAGATGGCAGCTGAGGTGCTATAACCAAGCCAAAAATTTGAGAAAAGAAAGTGGGAAGTATGAAGAATGGATCCTGTTTAGTATATGCTTAAAGCTGACAGAAAAGAAACTGGACAGTAGGCAGAAGGACAGGTAGTGAGTGAGCTCATGGTAGATTAGAACTGCCCTGAATCTTGAAGAGAGGGACTATGATGGAAGGAGAATGGAGATTGGGAAGAACAAACAGCCTCAGGAAGGGGTGGCATATCCCGGGTAAAATGAAACAAAATACCAAACCAAACCAATCAAACTGAGAAAGAAGTGGGAGCAAAGAGTGGAGGAAGAGCTCCACTTATTGGGAAAGTGCAGACAGTGACAGGAAAGGAAAGAGGGAGAGAGCCTGAGACCTGGGTAGAAGAAAGCTGTAGCCAACCTTCTCTGCCTTAGGGGAGAGGGGCTGATCACCTTTGGCAAAGAGACTTAGGTTCACTCTAAGCTTTTGGCCTTGGAGAGCCCCACAAGCCTGGTGGGTTTGCAACTCTCAGTTTAGTCTGTCTTTGTGAGTGTGCCAAAGAGAGGAGCTGACGAAGGTAATAGGGTCTGGGCCTGCAAGACAGATCCTTTCCCAAAACTTAAATTAGACAGTATCTTCAAAGTAGGATAATGCATTTTTGACGTAGGTGTCACAGGTTCATTTGTTATAACTTCTGTCTAGTATCAAGTGTAGGTTCAAATATCATTTGTGTTACATCTTACTAAATGAACTTTGTTCCCTCTTGTGTTCTGGGGGCTCTCCGATGCTCCTGCTGCCCTTGCCCATAGGATAAAGCCAACTCATTTTTAAAGATAAAGTTATTGAGAGATAAATAGTGACATTCCCAAAGTTACAAAGTACTTTATAATAACAATGCACTATATTTGCATTGCTAGGGTGAATTTAGCCCTCAGATTGAAAGTCAAACCTATTTCACTCACAAATCTCTCTCCAAGTGGAATTTTATTAATGGAAATTGAGACAGGTATTTTATTTCATGTTATACCACAGAGAAAGTGAATGTTGATCAATGAGACAATTCATAATTCAGTCTAGAACTTGGGTTAAAGGGGAATGATGTGGATATGACAACATAACCCCTTGTATGTTTTCAGCAACCTTGGGGAGAGCTTTGGACTTTTCAGCATCAGACTATTTGATCAAGCATTAGACCATTTCCTTTCTAATCTTAAGGGCCTGTACCACAAAACGAGATCTGTCTTACATTATATAATATTTCTAATTTTTTTCCTTTCAAGTAGTGAAATATCGATCCTTTCAGCAATCCTCTTATAAAGTTGGGGCAATATTTTTGTTGCTTTATAAAATTAATCTTCAATACATGAAAAAAGGGATTTTATTGAGCTATGGATCTGAGTCCAAAATTCATATATTATTTTTCAGTCTAGCGCTTTAAGCTATTTTCACATTGTATTTATTGCCTCTCCCTTAAAATAATTTAGCTCCATGTGAGTATACACAACATTCATATGGAATAACATTTCTGATTGTCTTTTACTCGATTGAAAGTACATCTATCCAACATAGGAGTTTATGGTTGAAAATAAGCTCATAATCTACTTGAGTGCTAGATATTTCATTGGTCGGCTTCAATCTACCCTTCACTGTCTTTCTACGCGTCTCTGTGGTCATATAGCTTGCTGAATGGTGCCCTCATCCTCTGGCTTCCTATTGGTGTTCATCAATGGGACACAATAGCAGAAGATGAGAGGACAGGAGAATGAAAATTGGATGTGTATTCTCCTGGAACTCCTTACTGAGTACCCAGGAGTTAGCTGCAGCTCTATGCGTGACTTCTCCATGTTCAGGAAACTGTTCTGCCCTTTCAGCACTAGGGGGAGTTTGGCTCCCTGATGTTGCTCATCTAAGTGTATTCCCTTTTTCCTTATTCATTTCCCTAAACTCTGTCCTTTATTTAAGTCTTTCAACTGATCAGTTTAACATGCCGGTTTAGAATTGTCATGTCATTGGAAGAACATAGAAAAACATGTTGTATTAGTGTCAAGAATGTGTTAATTGGAGGCAGCACGGGTAGTGCTTAAGAGGACAGCTCCTGGAACCAGCAGCCTAGTTTCCAGTTTGGCTCTACTTCCCCGCTGTGAGTGACACTGAGCACATTAATGCATTTGTTCTTCAGTTTTCTTATTCAGAAATGAAATACAAATATATGTATACATATATATATATACATATATATATATATATATGCACACACATACACTCATACACAAATTACAATGGTACTGACATATATATATATATGACATATTGAGACCCATAAATGTGAGCTACATGTAACTTAATATTTTTTAGTGGTCACTTTAAAACGAGTAAAAGAAACAGGTAAAACAAATATCAAAAAGGTGTTTACTTAATGTATTCAAAAGTTTATTTCAACATGTAATTAGTATTAAAAACAATGATGTCTTTTACATTTTTATGCAGAAAAATGTACCAAAACTCTAGTGTGTATTCTACATTTACAGCACATCTCAATTTAGACTAGCCAGATTTCTTATGCTCAAGGGCCACACATAGCTGGTGGCTTCCTGATTAAACAATGTCGCTTTTGTAGTTCTTCTAACCTACACCTATTTAAACAACTTACTTGAACTCTCTATACTTTTCTGTTAAGTGAAATATGCTTTTAGGATACTGAATGCCCAGCATACGCAGGCAGTTGTCTTATACCTCCAGGGACATCTGCTGCCACCAGTTGAATTGTATGTTTACTAAGAATCAATTGTCTTCTTTTCCAGACCTGTTTATGTCTGTTATATTTTTCATTATAATAATTTAATTTATTTAATTGTTTAGAAACCTATGAAACATCAGCGTGAAAATAGAGTTTTGTATGAAAATTAGGTTAGGTGCTTAGGAAATAACAAAAGTAAGACACTAAAATATTTCTTTTTGAATTAGATGTTGCAGAGGCAACTGAAAGGCTGAGGAAAAATGAGCAAAAGCCAGAGGATTTTGCATTTAGGCCACTGTGAGAGTGTTAAGTTCCTGCTCTATCTAAAGAAAATGAACCTAGATATCATAAATGATCTTATGGTTGTTCTTAATGAAAAAATAAAATACATAATTCTAATATAGGGTTATATAATGAGAAAAAATCAGTATATTATATTAACAACTGTTAAAATATGTTTTACTTTTATATGTATACAGGTGAAAATCAAATACTTAAATTTTGACTGTATAACTTTAATGATTCTTCATTACAGCCAATATTTTTGATTAATTGTCCATAGTTCTACTTCTGCAAGCCCCATGAGGGTAGGTGTCACATTTGTTTTGTTTGCAACTGTATTCTCACTGCTAGAATGGTGTTTGGCTCAAAGCAGATACTCAACAAATGTTTGTTGACAGATTGACTGACTCATTCATTCCATATGGCACCTCCTACTATGCAAGCCTTTGATTTTTCAGTTTATAGTCGGCTGTCACATTTTAAAAAACATGGTATTGTTTTATTTACAACAGACATAATTTTATGGCCTTTTATCCTAAGCAAAACATTATTCTAGTCATCCAGCAGAAGAAAACTCATACAAAATTTAACTCCGTAAATTTAGATCTGGTATTCTATTAGAACAATGCTTTGCTGAGGAAAATGGAAGTGAGTAAATAAAATTAAGTCTATGTTGTCCTGACAAGGTTAAAAACAAACTTGGTTTTCATGTGCTTCTGGGGAGCTATGAATAAATATCCAACGAGCCTCATCTGGATTCACAGTCTGCTCATCAAAACACATAAGTTTCTTCCTAAACATCCCTATAAACAGACATTGACTATGGTTAGACACGTAAACCAATTTGGTAAACTCACTGAAATTAAGCATACAAATGGTAGGTAAATAGTTGTTGAGTTTATTCCCTCTGCCCTACACTGATGGTGTAGATGTAGTCACAGCGTAGCTAAAGAGGTGAAAAAATTTTAAGTTAGAACTAGGATCCTTCCTGAGGGACTTGCCAATACAAGTAAGTCCTCACTTAACATTGTCCATAGATTTTTGGAAACTGCAACTTTAAGCGGAAACAACACATAAGGAAACCAATTTTGCCACAGGCTAATTGATATGAACAAAAGTTAAGTTCCTTGGCATATTTCTGGTCACAAAAACATTATGAAACTTCTTAATAAGGACCTAAAACACGTACCATATTAAACACTGAAGTAACTGTGAGCTCCACGTACATTTAATAAAGATTAATAAAAACAAGTAAGATAATTATTTTCCAATCCACTTATTCCAGTTCAAGGTTGAGGCAGGAGCCAATCCTGGCAGCTCAGGATGCAAGGTGGGTACTCATACTGGACAGGCAAGCCTTCCATCACAGGACACACACACACACACACACACACACACACACACACACTCAGAGTACGACAATTTAGACATGCCAATTAACCTAATGTGCATATCTTTAGGATGTGGGAGGAAACTGGAGTACTGGAGAAGACACATGCAAACATGAGGAGAATGTGTAAACTCCACACAGACAGTGGCCCCAGTAGGGAATCCACTTTTTTTTCTCATTAACATGATAATGAAACAATGACATTATTCGAGGACCTCATATTTTATATACTTATATTTTTCATAATTCCCTAAACTTATCATATTAATGTAAACTTTTTAATTAAAGTATCATATACATTAAAATGCATAGATCATAAGTGTACAACTTGATGAATTTCCGCGAAGTAAACACACTGTAAATAGTACTCAGATCAAGATACAGAATATTACAGTAGTCTGGAAGCCCCTCTTGTGTAACCACCCTCCCTACTAGTATTTAATATCCTAATGTGATCACTTTTACTTATACATGAACTTTACATAAATGGCATAGCTCAGCATGTTTAGCTTCTTCCACCTAATAAATATTTTTATCGGTACAAACTTCCATTTATAAAACAAGTAAGTCATGGGATGTGATATACAGCATGGTAACTATAGTTAATAATAATACTGGACTTCATACTTGAAAGTAGCTAGGAGAGCGGATCTTGAAAGTTCTCATAACAAGAAAAAAAATCTGTAACTATGTATGATGATGGATTTTAACTGGATTTATTGTGATCATTTTGCAATATATGTAAATATCAAATCATTACATTGTAATACACCTGAAACTAATGCAATATTATGTCAATTATACCTCAATAAGAAAAAAAAGTTAAAGACTTCAGTAGCCACACGGTGTCAAGCAAACCCCTTACAGACAACAAATATGCCACCATTTTTAATCCATTCTACTACTGATGGATATTTGTATTGTTCTCAGGTTTGGGCTATTATGAATAGTGCTGCTCTAAAGATCCTTGTACTTGTCATTTGGTAACCTAAGAACACGTGAGTGCTGACTATACACCCGGAAATGGAAATTCTAGGTCTTAAGGTCTGTAGATGTTAAGTTATAATCGCTACAGCAGTAAGTCTCTTCTGGATTGTGTTACTTTACAAAACGCAAAAGGCAAAGCAGATTTGGGTCTTAGAAACTTCAACTGGTTGGTTATATTAGAGGATAGTTATTTATATATACATGTCATGTTAATCTCTAAGTAGTTTCCTTAGATTTCTTCTCTTGAAATGGGAAAAACCTGTTGGCTAATAAATAGTTACCATCTATTATATGGATTTTTGGCTTGTTTTTGTAGTTTCAATGTTATTTTAATTATCCATAATTGTGGTATCATATTTATTTATAAAAATTCTGGTTAATAGTAGAAATATATAACATTTATAAACATAAGTCATTTTCTAAGTATATGAGGACTTAGCATGCCTGTGGAATGGAATTAGAAATGACCTATATTTGCTTGTTTGAAGTCAAAGACACCATTTTGTAAAATTTATATTATACTGTTTAGAATGGAATTTCTCAGTTCAGAAAACCCCATGAAATATTTGTTCAGATTTGTTTCTCTGTATATATAGACTGATTCTCAATAATATTTTTAAAAATTATTGTATAAATTGTATAAATGGAGGATGAGGAAATACTTCCAACCTCATTTTACAGGGCCAACATTATCCTATACCAAAACCAGACAAGGGCATTATAAGGAAAGAAAATATTGTCCATATAGTAATTTTCTTAAAAGAATATTTTAAATCTTTTCTGTGTAGATAATCTTGTCTTAATACAAACCTTTAAGCAGATTGTAAAGTTTATTTATAGCACTTTTTTATTTTATGAATTATATCAGAAACAACTATTCTAAAATTTATAATGTCTCTCAGGATATAGGCAATGTTGAAGCTTCCAAATCTCAACCTATGTTTCAGAGGAGAAAGCAACTCATCACTTCTCCAAATTGCTTTCCTCACATTCTTCCCACTCACTTTCTACATAGTCCAGATTTGCTCACACTAAATGCTTTCAGAACAAGAGTAGTATTGTATTTATTTTTGTATTTACAGAAGCTAACATACCTCTTGAATCAATACAAACATGTCTAAACTTAACTGAATAAAATATTCTCTCTTCTTTCTAAGCTTAGTCCTCAAAATTATCTACTTACGAAATCTATCGAACACTCATCTGGTTTCTTTGACCTTGCAGACAGCTCTTCTTTCCTTGAAACTAAATTCTTACTGTGTTTTTCAAGTTCCATTTCTGTATTAATTGCATACTCTCTTTGTCTAAAGTTGTATGTTGCATTACTCTGCCACCACACTCCTTCTATTGAAAAATTTTCAGCATTTTGTCCTTAGTGTTCTTTTTCTTTTTGCTTTTGATGTGTGGCATCAGCTATCATGTCTCAAAACCATATATCTATCTTAGTCCTCTTTCCTGAGAAATACGTTTTAGCCCCATTTTTGCTAATTATCTATATATGTAATTACCTGCATATCCTATCTCTGCTTCAAATTCAATTTAGTGTCATATTTTCTGTTGCTAACTGGATTTTCCTTTTGTATATCTTATTTTGGCTAATGGTACCCATGTTGCATATTTTAGAAATTTTTAAATTGCCTTAAATATTTATTAATGCATTCTCCCTGACTTATCTACATTCAGTCAAACACCAAAAGTATTACAAAGTATTTCCTTTTCCTATCCCCCAGTTTGTTGCTAATGTATTTCATGCACACATAATCTTTTCTAGGTATGTAGTATTGTAATTATGGTATATTTTTACTGGTTGTGGTTCCTCGATTCCATCCTCTGCATGCTAAGCATCATACAAGTATGTGGGCTTCCCTAATAAGTGGAATACGCACTTAACAAACATGAATTATGCACTTAACAAACATGAATTATGCACATACATGTTATTCTACTTAATTAGTTTATGAAAGTGATTAGAACATGCTGTCTGTGTCCCCAAGAAACCCACACTTCCAGGGGAGACACAATTGTAAATAATTCTGGGACTACTATAAGTAGTAAGTATGGTAGGGAATTAAAAGGGCTATTCTTTTGTCTCAACCAACTATTGAGGAAGTCTTTGGGGTATTGTTCTAAGCACTTGGGATACAGAACTGAGCTGCACAAAAAGATTTCAGCGCTCATGAGTTTTATCTTTAATGACAGAGATGGAGTGGTCAAGGAAGTCTTCATGGGGACATGAGAGAGGAGGTGAGTTTTAAAATCACAATTACTGATGGTGAGGCTCAAGTATTCATATTTTGATAAAAGATTCAAAGATGAATGTGATACACATGGTTAGAAATCACTGACACTATTCTCTGCTGCTTAAACAGAAACAATTTATACATCCACAACTGGATAACATTGGACAATGAAGTTCGCAAACTCTCTACTGTGTAAGCACACAGTGGAAAGTTTGCAAACTTAATTGTCTGACCAAATATCGTATGTTGATCCCAGTGGATGTAGAGATTAGAGATTCCCCATTCTAAAGTCTTCTTTTTTACCAAAAAACTCGGAATTCTCTTCAAGCAGCTTTCATTTCTTATTTCAATCAATCCTTCAAGTAATCAACAAATATTTCTTTCTTTCTATGACCTGCCCTGGAAAATAAAGAAAGTCTGCTCTTAGCAAATGATATTTCAGGTAGAATTTCAAGGATGAGTAAGTATTACTTGGTTAAGAGGAGGTAAGAGTGGGATGAAAATTACATGCTGTTCATTAAGGAGTGTGGCTTCAGGGCGATGGCACACTCAAGAAATTGCAGGAAGGGTAGTAGGATAGGAATACAAAGAATCATCAGTCTATTTAAGTTTCTTAAATTCAGACTCCAGAGACAATATTATTTTCATTTACATAGTCCCAGGACATGCCAGAATGCCAGATATAGAGTAGGCTCTTAATGTACATTTGTTAAATAAACTAATATACATAATAACAAATTGAAATCTACCCTTAAGTAATAGTAGTTTGGTATAATATATAAAGTCATGGTGTTTCTCAAAAATATATTATCACATTTTATCTTCAGAGCCACTATTAAGAGGTGCCTCTCCTTGATGTTTATACTTTAGAAAGTTGTAACTGCAGTAATGGAACAACTGTTTCCAGGACAAAACGGAAACAGATGGAATAGGTCTTCTTCTCAGCAGTTTCCTTAGGCTACCTGGATTTCAAAGGCACTCAGTGCCTGAGGAATTATTTTGATGCCTATTTCATCTGAAAATATTTGCACTGTTACTGAGGCCTTTAACTTTAAATGCAGATGTAAACAATAGTAATTTCAGCATGTGTTAGAGCCAGGAAGGTAATACTTTGTGTCTCATAAGTGACTGCTTTTTTTGATCCCACAATAAAGTCAACCATGCAGCACCTAGTAGGTTTGCTCATTCTTTGGGTTCTAGGGAGATAGTAAGAAGCAGTGGGAGGTAAAGGGGATGTCTCAAATAGTATATTTTGAACCTTTTACTCCAGCACTTAACATTAACTGACCTTTGGCAATTTGTGGGCCTCAGTCTGCACACATGTAACACATCATTAAAGTACTAAACACTTGTGGGAAAGAGATCATATGCCCCAAATAAGCATAGTTCTTTGTACACGTTACATACCCAGAGAGTCAATTTCATTCCACCACTCTGATTCTCTTGTTTTGAGCTTATTTTGGGAATTACTTGATTGAAATTCTAGGAAGTACAGGCAAACTAATATTCCCAAAATTTAAATCATGGTAATTTGATTTCCTAATGTCACATAAACTATACCCTATTCAGGGACTTCAAAGAAAAACAGCCGTACACTTGTTGAGAAACTTCATTTTGTTGCCTCCCAGCTGTCATTTAAGGTTAAGATTTCTATGTTTGACTGTTCATTTTGACCAGAGATTGAAGGTTGTACTGAAAATTCACCTGGTTTGTACTTATTTTTCTCACAGAGAAAATAAGGGACTCTAAAAATAATATTCACACAAGGTGACCACACAATAGACCAGAATTTTCTGCAAACTATACTACACATTGTATTCCATTGTATTTTTCTTTTGATAGCCATATCTCTGAACTGAGCCTGTTTTTCCGACTTTGTCCTTCATATCTTTACTATCCATCTCTTGTGACATTATTTCCTGTGGAGCTCCTTGTAGGGATTGTTTAGGTTCCCTTTTATTAGCTCTTGTTGGACCCTCTGCTGTTTGACCATCCTATTGAAAATACGGCTTCATATCTTGAAAGTGGAAATTAAATAATTATTTTGTTTCCTTAGATCCTGCCTCTTGCTAAAGATACCATTTTCTCAATTTTGAACAGTTGCTTTGTTTGACCACAACTTTCTTTTTAATTTTTTTAAAAATGAATCATTTGGAGCTTGAATCCCCAACCTGTTAATTACTCTGTCAAAAAGATTGCTTGGGATTTATTAATCTTATTTTTCAGATAGCTCCCATCTACCTTCTTAGAGGACACACCAAATATCCTGTTGCCCAGCTGCTGAGACAGACATATTCTAGATATCAACCGCCGTTTGATATCAACTCTAAACTATTTCATTACCAGGATAGTGGTATCGTAGTTTAGCATTTTTCTACTTGTTTCTTGTATCAAGGGATATTTTCTTTAGGCAGAAGTAATAGTCATCTTTGCTTCTTTTTTACAGCTTTTAATGAATGTTCTTATGTATCAGTATGCATTCAAAATTCTGTAAAAGGAAGATCTTTCTTCATTCTCTAATAGCAACAAGGTTGAATTTATTTCTTAACCATTTAAGATGCACATATCAAATGCTAATTGAAGTGATATCTCACTGTTGTTTTTTAAGTTTAAATGATTTAATTCATAACTATATCAGTATGAGTATCTGTTCTATGGATAGTAAAAGCCATTTTACCATTGTTTTAGTTATGTTAGATTAGTAATTGGTTGGAAGGTATTTGTTGCATTATTATCTCTAGTGAATCCGTGTTAGATGTTTATGTATTTATAGAGTCGGATGAAAAAGGATCACTTCTGCTGAACTATGACAGAATTGCATCCATCACAAATTTGCATTATTCTAGAATACATTAATGAGAGAAGTAATTTTCTTTTCTATATAGATTATATTTTATTATTATAACCTTACCCAATTTCCAAAAATAAATATAACAAACACACAAAAGTGCATAAAACTTAAATCTAGAACTCACTGATTTATTACAAAATGAAAACCCAAGTAACAACCACCAGGTCCAGAAAGAGAATATCACCAGCATCTCAAAAGCCATGCTCAGGCCCTTTACCATCACTACACATTTTCTTTCTTAAGGTGACCCCTAGCCTGACTTTAAACACTAGGGTATGTTTTTTGCATGTCTTTGTTCTTTGTATGAATGGAATAACTGTCTGAGTGCACGCCTACATCTGACTTTTTGCTCAGCATTGTTTCATCCACATTATTCCATGTAGCCACAATTCATTTTCATTGCCTTACACAATTTATTATATAAATACACCATCATTTGTTTATCTAGTCTCGGGTTAATGGGCATTTTGATTATTTCTAATTTTGGCAATTATAATAAAGCTGCCATAAACATTCCTGTGCATGTCTCCGGGTATACACCATTAAGTTGCATTTATAACTAGTGATGATATTATCAGTCCATATCTACAAGTTTGATAAATAATTCTAAATAATTTTTTAGAATGTTTATACAGTTTAGACTCTGACCAGCAGGGTTTAAGAGTTTTTGTTTCCCGACATCATCTCCCACAAAGTTAGCCACATAAGCCAATTTGTGGACTGGTTTTTGGACTCTCATTCAATCAACAGAAACATGACTTTAATGTAATCCAATTTATTAATCTTTTCCTTTAAGATTATTGCCTTTTGAAAGTGTTCTATTTAAGAAATCTTATACGTATTATTTT
Organism: Rhinolophus sinicus; assembly: GCF_036562045.2. Taxonomy (NCBI): domain Eukaryota; kingdom Metazoa; phylum Chordata; class Mammalia; order Chiroptera; family Rhinolophidae; genus Rhinolophus; species Rhinolophus sinicus. The sequence continues at coordinate 35,513,380 of NC_133758.1, read as the reverse complement.
ATAGTATCTTTAGAAATCCAAAATTCCCCAAAGAGAAGGCTCACACAAACACACACATATACATACAAAGGAGTATCAGAAATCAGAATTTGTATTTTGGATTCAGATTTAATTTTCATTTATTCAAGGACATTTGACCTTGACCCACTTGCCATCCAATAATGTCTTTGAAATTTATCTGTTTTAAACAACTCCATTTCTGTTTACTGGGTAGTTGGTGCAGGATGCTTCATCTGAGAGATTAATAACAATTCTATGCTGAAAATGTTCTTTGAGCTGAAGTTCATGAGAAGAAATAAAAGTAAAATACGTGCTGTAACCATAGAACCAGATTGAAATGGCCCTATGTTGTTTGACGAAGCTCTGAGTCGTTTTTCAGAGACAACAGACCAAAACCACAAGTCAAGTAGCTGAAGCATTAGCAAAGGAGAAAATTTTGACCTTTAGCTGCACCCAGAACCAAAGCCTTGCCTACCCCCCAACAACTCTCACCCTCACCTGGGACCAAAGGACCAAGACATAACTAGAACTTGAACACCTGAACGCTTAAGAAGCCAAAGATTCATTGTCCAGGAAGATCCAGTGTTGCAGACCCTTTATCGTAAACGGCAAAATTTCAGAGTCCTCCAATTAAAATCTGCCCCACCAGAACTTCCACATATGTGTTCCCCTTAGCCCTTTAAAATCCCTTGGCCTGGTCCAGTGAGCAAGATGGAGTTGAGGCACCACTAGGTCTCCCATTTTTGGTTGGCACCTTCTCCATCAATAAATCTTTCCTTACTTCAAACTCTGACATTTTGAGTTTTGGCCTTTCAAAGCATTGGGCCCTCACTCAGGCTTTGGTCTGGTAACAACACTTAGGGAACAGGAGTACCACAAACTAGATGACAGTACTAGGCTGGGTGCCAGTTTCAGTAGACAATACATTTGTTGAAAAATTAATTGAGGAAATTATTAAAATAAGCTCTGATAAACCTATGCTGTGAGGTAAAAAAAACACATTTCCATCTCTACTATCAACATAGCCTTGAAATACTAATAAGAAAAATTTGTTTTCCTCATAGCTATGTGTTTCTTATGAAAATAATGAAAGAGGACACTACAGTGTTTATTAAAACCAGATATGGTACTTTCCACAGTCATATTTAGTCTTATACTATTCCCGCCTAAGAGCCCTAAAGCCATATAATGTTCACGTTTTAAATTTGTAAGTTGCAACATTATTTCTTAAATATGCCTTTATGTCATATATCTGTGAGAACTTCAACCATTGTTTTAATTATTGTTGTGGTATAAAAGGATGTAATGTCTAATCAATCTTCACCATCATTCCTACCTAAACAATCCTCCCTCCATATACAAAAGAAGAAACAATAGACCAAATTTGCATAATGCTTTAATGTAGTCATGCTGAGCAACATAATTCACAGATAATCAACTTTGTTCAAGATAATGGTGCACCAATTTATAACGAATGCTGTGTTACATTGTGTGAGGGAGGGGGAGTAAAGGAAGAAAAGCAGATGTTTTGAAGGAAATTAGAGGGGTTTACACAACAAAACAAAGAGAAATAATGATTATTAAGGTAGTACCAAAAACAATTTTCAGTGGAAATATTTTTTTCAAACTAAATAAATGCAGGGGTCCAATACAGAAAGTCAGTTAAGGTGCCCTGGGCTTGCTTGTCTATCCTCTGTACTTTGCCCATTTTTAGTTGACCTCGGAATTATCTCTGGGAACCCCTCTATTGTGTGGAATGCTGTTTGATGACCACTGAATTACTGTATAAAAATGATGTCATTGCAGGATAAGATCAGAAATAGCTACATCCTCTACTTAGAGCAAAAATTCTATAAGACCATCAGGGAGAAATAGAGCACGTGAATGGGGTGTGAAAAAGTGGAAACAACCTAGTCTCTTTAGCAGGCTATTATTACATGATCCTGGATAAGTATGTTAAGCCATGTGAATCCTAATTTTCAACAGATACAATTAAGAATATAACATCTATCTCAAAGGAATATTATGAAAGAAATCGAGCTAATGTATGTTAAAAATGCTTTGTTTTAAAAGCAACAACAAATGAAAGGCAATATTATCCTAAGGATTGAGAAAACTATTTGCTTAATATGCTATTTCTGATCCTATGGCCTCTAATATCATTCACTAGGCTAGAAGTCAACAAACTGTTTCTGGAAAGGACCAGACAGTAAATATTTCAGGTTTGACAGCTATATCATCTCTGTTAGAGATACTCAGCTCATGCGGTAGTACAAAAACAGCCACACACAATATATAAACAAGTAGGTGTTGCTGTGTTCTAATAAAACTTTATTTACAAAAACAGGCAGTTGGCTGGATTTGCCCAGTGAAGCACAGTTTGCAAACCCCTGTGCTAGACCCTTTCAACTCAAAGTGTGGTCCACAGACCAGCAGCAACAATATCCCCTGGGGACAGGATAGGCTACCAAGATTATGGGGCCCAAACGAAAATAAAAATTCAGGGCCCTTTGTTCATAAATTACTAAGAATATTAAATGCTGACAGCAGAGCATTACATCAGTATGAGGTCTTTGTGTAACTGCACAGGTCACACACCTGTGAATGGTACGCTGCCTGGGAGTTTGTTAAAAATACAGAACCTCAGGTCCTACCTACCCTGATCTATGGAATCCTAATCTGCATATCAATAAGATTGCTAGATGATTCATACATACATATGGTTTGAGAAACACTGATAGACTAAAATTATTTTAAGACTATGTCTGGACAGACCTAAGTAATTACTTCTGTCTGTGAGAAACCTATTTTGAAATTCATAAGACTGTTTATAAAATAATTGAAAATTAACATAGTTAACAAATAGTCTCCTGTATTCTCTAAATAATTTCCCAATTAAATGTATTGCAATTTACCCTGTTTCTTCTGCCACTCTCACTGCATCTAATTGAAGGCTGAGGGCTAATCATTCCCTCTCAGAATTTTCTCCTCCTGCAGCACCTCTCAGGAGAGTGTTGTGGTTAAGAATTTTGGTTCTGGAGCTGGACTGCCTGGGTTTGTATGCTGGCTCCACCTCTCACCAGCTGTTTGGTCTTGGGCAGGATAACTACTTAATCTATTCCAATTCCCTCTTCTGCTAAATAGAGAAGATAATAACTCATAGCATTATTGTGAGGATTAAATGAGTTTTTATATGTAAACAATTAGTGTCTGACACATAGTAAACACTTATAAGTATTAGATAATATCAATCTATCAATTCCCCTCACCTTTATAATTCTGGCCCTCATCATCAGTTTCCTGAGCTCTTGCTGTTTAGAACATTAACTGTTCTCAGTGCCACATGGTGATTAGAATTAATTACACAGAGTTTGGGAAGCAAAGTTAGCCATGCTGCTGCGGTGCAGGAATAACAAAAAGGACAATTTTTGAGCACAGCATAATGGGGGACTGGTAATGGTCCCAATGATGAAATCAACACCTGAGGATCAAATCCAAGTGTAATAATGTCATTTGAGGCCAAGAAGACCTTGAGATCCATGGTAAGGAAGTTCTAGACGAGGAATTAAAAACTCACAGCCATTTGGCCAAATCTAGCCCAGTGCTTCTTTTTATGAGTAAGTTTTAATGAAACACAGTCATGTCCATTCTTTTTCTTATTGTCAATGGCTGCTTTTGAACCAATATGGCAGAGTTGAGTAGTTGTAACAGAGACCATGTGGCCCATAAAACCTAAAATATTTAGTATCTGGCCCTTTACATAAACAAACAAAAATTTACTGGCTCCTGAGTATTACAGAAAGTAGGGCATAATTGGTGGGATTTTTCAGGCATAACTTGACCATCAAAAGAATCTTCCATAATAGGACTGAGAAGAATAAAGTTGGAAAAAAATCTAGGTCATCCGACTGAGAAGCACTTCCCTGGATTGTGTGTGGGCATGAGCCAGAAACAGAATATTAAGGGTGTTTACTGTTGATCTTTATTGATAAAACATTTGGGGACTCAACCCTCATTAAAGAAGGAGCTCAAACTACTTTAAAACACAGTTTCTAGTGAAATGAGTGCTACAATCAGGTTGAGTAGATTCTGTTGATTTTGGGGGAGACAAAGAAAGTTGGCAGAAGGCTTGGTGATTAATCTAGTAATTAGGGTATTACAATTACCATCATAAAAATAATACAATCACATAAGCTTCTTTTGATACTATCATACTATAAGATAAAAACTCTTTGACATGGTATATACATTTTTCTTTGGAAAGTCATATAAGGCTTTGAATATGATAATATCTAGTTTTGAACCCAGCATTGCAGATGTTTGTTCTATAACCTGCAAATTCTCCCCTTGCCCTTCTCCATATAGCAGGTTGCAATTCATCCTATGAAAGCCAGCTCAAAAACCATCTGTTTTGGGAATCTTTTCTCTGGTCTTGCCGGCATAATTAGGTATTCTTTTCACTATGAGTGGAAGATTATGTTATAACCCAGGGAGTTAGTGGACACATGAAGCAGAAATCCAACATAGCAGCAGGGCTTTATCTAGGAGTGATGTCTTCCACATGTAGCAAGCCAAAGTAACAGAGACTCCCCCCAGCTTTGGTAGGAACAAAAAGCAGAAACCCACCACTTCTGGGCTTCATCCCAAGCGTAACACCGTGACAGGATAAGCTCGTAGAGTAGCAGTTCTGAACATTTCCTGAGTGGAAATGTTCAACAAACAGGTACTCTCCACAATGTGTTAATAGATAAAATCACCTGGCAGTCTCTGCAGTGGTATTACAAGTTAGTAAATAGTGCCCTCTCGGATAACATGGAGAAATGCCACTCTGTGAAATAGACATTTAGCAAGAAAGAGGAGAGCAAAATAATTAAATTTGGAGTTTTCCTATCACAGTTAAGCATATAGAAGAAGTTCAAAGGTTTCTGTCTTCCATGATCACCATTAAGGTCACCTCTTCATTCTTGTGAATGGGGATTTCTGATTCAGATTAAGGGTAAACTACGGGAAAAAGCAAAGTGGTAAGTGTTTTTCACAAGGAGAACTTTAAGTCATAATCTCTCATTTCTATTTTGTTCCATCTCTTTTGTTGGCTTTGCCTTCTTTGCCCTGTAATTTTATTTAGTTGTATAACAAAGGGAAGGAGTTTTTTGGTTTCTTTATCATTCTCTCTCTCTCTCTCTCTCTCTCTCTCTCTCTCTCTCTCTCTCTCTCTCTCAACTGGGAAGAGATTCTTACTTGCTTGGAATAATTGTTTCAAATCCTCCAGCTCCTGTCTCCATATGTTAAGGCCAATATGAATCCAAGATGAAGACCCAGAATATAATGAGCAGGGACAAGAGATCTTAATGGTTTATTCTAGTAAGTATAAAGGACTTCTCATAAATAACATGAATGACAGGACCATTTTCCAACTGGGAGATGACAGATCTGAGTTCAAAATAAGCAGGACTCATTTGCCTGCTGTATCCCTTCTAGCCATTATCTTATGAGCATGAAGCAGCAGTTAATGCCTAATGGAGGGTTCATATATATTAACACTGGACTTAGATTACTATGGGTAACAGAGTGTTTGGCTAATATAACAGACAAGATTGACACAGATAATATACCTATGAAAGTGCATGGGCCACATCTCTGCACTTGTAGTAAAATTGTTAAGAACATTATAACATAACAGAACTAATTTTTAAACATTATTCTACATAAATGGACCAATAAGAAAATAAAAGTAAAATTACATATGCCTTGGAAAGAAGAGATGATTTGAAAACTGTGAACATATTCTAAATTTTTCTGACATTGTAATAGTTGCAAATCTATAGCTTTATAGATGTTTACTAGTGTTCACACATCCACTTCCATATGCCCACAAACATACTTATGAGAATGAGTGAATAAATAAAAATTCCAACACAAAATATAAGTATAGAAACAGCAAAATAAAATTAGGAAAGAGTTTGAAGGCCAGAAATACAATCGTGAGAATAGCTAACATGTATGAAGGCTTAGTGATGGCAATGGTGAAGGAAAATTCTACAAGTCTAATCAAGTAAAAGATAAAGCAGTTAATTTAGAAATAACTGAGACACAACTACAAATATAGAAGCGATGATACCCTTGATGAAAACATGATCTATAGTAAAACAACTTAAACTATATCAATGAAGAGTTTATGAGTTAATATCTAATTAAGCTAGTCCAAAAGAAGATAGTATATACTAATAGTATGAAACGAAAAAATAAATGCTATCAAATAAATGCCTCCACCAAAGCCACTGTGTACCAATAGTTTTACATGTGATTTCTTAAAAATTCCCCAATGGCAGGTAATTCTTCCTCTATGGAAATTTCTAAAGAAGGGAGAGATACCTAAGAAACAAAGACTATTGTACCCTAAACATCCATTGAGGTATTATTTATTATAGATAATTAGGAAATCTTATTGTGTATTACAAATCAAAGCCCCAAAGGGCTAGGAAAGGGTAAGCCTTAACTCTGTCTCATACCTAACATGCCAGCAATCCATCAGGAAATCACATTGGCTCTACCTTCAAAATGCATCCCAAATAATATCAAACCATCTACCTCTTACTACTTAAACTACTATCACTGTGCTCTGAGCCACCATTTTCTCTTGCCTAAACCCTGCAGTAGGCTCTGACTGGTCTCCCTGCTTACATTTTTGATCCCCTAACCCCAGATAGTCTGTGTAGAGTAACCAGAGAAATCTTGTTAAAATACATATCTAATCATATCATGTATCATGGTCAAAATAATTCAATTACTTCCCTACAGACTCAGAGTAAAATACAAAGACCACTATGGTTTATAAAATCTGGGTCCCTACTGTCTCCTTTATCTGATCTGTAAGAATCTCCTCCTTACTCACTGGGCTCCTCCCGCTATCCTGACCTCTTTGGTGCTTCTTGAGCGTGCCAAACACCTGCCTCACAACTTTTATTTGCACTTGCTGTTCCATCTGCCTGGAACTTTCTTTCCTCAAATAACTGGACAGCTTGCCCCCTCACTTCATTCCAACTTCTCCTCAAACATTATTACCTTATCGAAAAGCATCCCTGGTGAACCTTTCTAAAATATAGAATGTCCATCTTTCTCTATCACTTAATGCCACTTTATTTCTTCACAGTGTTTATATGTTTATTGATTATCTGTCCTCCCTCTAAAACACAAATTCCATAAAAGCAGGGATTATTTTTTTGTCCTTCTATCCAGTGTCTAGAAGAGTACATGGAATGTAAAAGAACTCAATAAATATTTTTGAATTAAAAAAAAAAATGAATGAAATTAATAACATTGCAAGAAATGTGAAGTAAATTTTGGATTTATCAATATAATTGCATTTATTTTGTCATTAAAATAGATGTTAAGAATATGGAGGTTTTCATATTTGAATATAAATATGAAATTCAGCTTACAAATTTGCACACAGAATATTTTGTCAATAATCTACAAATTATACATGCATAGAAAAAGTAGAAGGAAAAAAACCAAAAATCCCTATTAAAACTTTATCAGAGTGGAAAACTTAACAGTTTGTTGCCTTATTTGTATTTCTTTTCTTTTTTTTTTTTTTTTCGTATTTCTTTCATTTAAAAATTTTCAGTGTATCTTCATTGGAAAGTATTTTAATAATTGAGCACCTACTGTGTGCATTCCACTAGGCTGGAACTGGTGGAAGTTAAGTAGGTGTTCTAATTTTAACGGGGATGATACATGAATAAACCAATAATTGTAATCTCAGTCAGATGTTGAAGGTCATATGAACAATAAGTGTACTCCTTCATTTCTTAAAGCCTTATTTTCCTCATTTGTAAAATAAAGACAATAATATGCCTTCATAATTCTGAGCTAATCTTACATGAGTTACTGTGAGTAAAAGGCTTAACACATATCACTAATAATAAACTCAATTAGTCATTTTTACTGTTATTCTTATCAGTATAGTACAGAGGAAGGAGTGATTATTTTTTGAGCAATATCAGAGATGGCATCATGGCGTAGTGGGAAGTGGATTGAGCTTAAAAATAATAGTAGTTGACAGTATAACCAATACAGACTAAGATGCTATGGTAATAAAAATTCTCTCCAAAATCAGTGTCTCAATAACAAAACCTAATTTCTTATAAAACCTGCATTCCAATGTAGGTCAGCAATGGTGAGGGACTGTCTCTGGTCATCAGAATTCCTCAGAGATACAGATGGACAAAGGCTTTCTTTTGATCTACGCTTTACCTGCACAGCAGTAGGAGTAGTATGTGTTGAATCACCCATTGTCTCTGAAATTTTCTGGGCAGCAATGACACATTTCACTTTCACTCACATTTCAACAGCCAAATAAAGCTACATGGCTAGCTCTAACTTCAAATTGATGTCAAGCAATCCTACCCTGTGCATAAAAATTAAAGAGCTGACGATATTTGGTGAAAGCTCTAATGATCATCGTAGATAGATTGATGAAAACTTGGTGGATCTGCTTCATCATTAGAATAATTTGGATAATGATGATATAGTGTTGGGCAGCGACTTTTTCCTTTATCTCTGGACAAAAACAAGATGACAGTATATCATCTCCGGCAATATGGCAGAATAGATATCCCAAATTAGCCTACTCCGAAAATGCCAGAAAATATTGAATGTAATTTTAAAAACAATAAAATGTATGTCTGAGCTTGCAGTAAATTCAGAGTAATCGTTAGAAGCAGAAAGCAAAAAGAAAGCATAAATCCACAGTAATAATGAAGTAAAGTCCATGGCTTCCCCAAGAAAAGTGCATCCTTATATAGAGAGCTTTGATTTTAATAACACATATGTGCCCAGAGCCTACACAAAGTGAAAGATCAAATCAGGGGTCACACAGAAAGTAAACATTTAAGGGTAAAAAACTTAGTGAAAGAATAAACCTTGAAAAAGAAAACAGAAAAGTAATCATTTTCCAAGGTAGAATTGAATAGTTTGAAAGTTGTCTATCTTAGCTTTGGATTTCAGAATTCTTAGCTGGTGCTTACATGGTTTTGTAGTCCAAGTTCACTTTACCTATGTGGCCTGAAAACCCCAGGAAAATGAATCATGTTTAAAGTATCCCATGAGGTGATTATGTGTTGTCACTGTCCTAGGCACCAAGTAGAAACAAATGCAAATAGTCTGAAGGAAAAAAAAAAACATCAGTCTTGGTCACAAGGATTTCCCACAAATGAAGTTGTTTTCCAATATGAATTCTCACTAAAAATAATCACAAAGCAAAGGAGGCAGCAGTCAATATAAATAACAGTTGGTATAATACACAGCCTGATCAAATAAAAAAGATTTTAGATATTGGGATTATCTTCCATAGGCTGAAAAATATGAGTATTTAATGTGTTAAAAAAAGAATCTAAAATATGCAAAGGATAAAAAGCAGAAACATTGATTATTCACAGTTGAAAAAAGTCCAAATATAAATTTTAGAAATAAAAATAATATAATCATTAAAATTTAAAGATAGACGGCTTTAAAAAACAAACAACATTTTGGTAAAATTCACATAATGTAAAATTTACCATTTCAGCCAAAATTTAAGTGTGCCATCCAGTGACATTAAGTACATTTATAATGTTGTGCAACCATCACTACTATCTATTTCCAGGTACATTTTTCATCATTCCAAAAAGAAACCCTGTATCTATTAAGCAGGGAAGTGTTCCTTCCTCTTTTTATTTTTTTCAAAGAATTTGAGGAGGATTGATGTTAATTCTTCTCTAGATGTTTAGTGGAACTGACTAGTGAAGTTGTCTGGTCATAGATTTTTCCTTTGTTGAAAGGCATTTGATTACTGATTCAGTCTTTTTTTGTTATAGTTATATTCAGATATTTTATTTCTTCTTGAGTCAACTTTGTGAGTTTGTCTACTTCTAAAAGTGTGCATTTCATCCAGGTTATTTAATATATTTGCATGCAATTTTTCATAGTATTCTCTTATAATCCTCAATATTTTGTAAGGTTTGTAGTACTGTCTCAACTTTCATTTTTGATTAAATAATTTTAGTTTTTTCTCTTTTTTTCTTAGTCAATTTGGTAAAGATTTGTCAATTTTGGAAATATTTTCAAAGAACAAATTTTGTTTTCATTGATTTTTCTCTATTTTTTTATTCTCTTATTTCATTTACCATCATATTAATCTTTATTATTTCCTTCCTTCTTCTAGGTTTGCTTTTTTTTTTTTTTAAGATTTTATTGGGGAAAGGGAACAGGACTTTATTGGGGAAGAGTGTGTACTTCCAGGACTTTTTTCCAAGTCAAGTTGTTGTCCTTTCAGTCTTAGTTGTGGAGGGCGCAGCTCAGGTCCAGTTGCCGTTGCTAGTTGCAGGGGGAGCAGCCCACTATCCCTGGTGAGAGTCAAACCGGCAACCTTGTGGTTGAAAGCCCACTGGCCCATGTGGGAATCGAAACAGCATCCTTGGCAGTTAGGAGCACGGAGCTCCAACCACCTGAGCCACCAGGCCGGCCCCCTAGCTTTGCTTTTCACTTACATATGTTTTTCTTTTGTTTCAAGCTATTTTCTAACTTCCCCTAATATTTAATTTTTACTTATAAGGTGTTTAAGAACATGTTGTTTAATTTCCAGGTATTCGTGGATTTTTCAATTTTTTTCTGCAATTTAGTTCTAGTTTTATTTCATTATCATCAGAAAAGATATCTTCTATAATTTCAGTCTTCTTCTTAACTTTATTGAAACTTATTTTGTGTCCTAATATGTGGCCTTTCCCAGAGAATGTTCCATGTGCACTAGAAAACTGTGTATTCTGCTGTCATTGGGTAAAATAGGCTCAACTGCACTGTAGTGTTGTCCAAGTCCTCTTTTACCTTATTGATTTTCTGTCAGCTTATTGTATCTACTGTGTTTCCCTGAAAATCAGACCTAGCTGGACCATCAGCTCTAATGCTTCTTTAGGAGCAAAAATTAATATAAGACCTGATACAATATAATATAATATAATATAATATAATATAATATAATATAATATAATATAATAGACTCAGTCTTATATTATAGCAAAATAAGACCGGGTCTTATACTAATTTTTGCTTCAAAAGATGCATTAGAGCGGATGGTCTGGCTAGGTCTTATTTTCGGCGAAACACAGTATTATTGAAAGTGAGGAATTGATGTCACTTATTATTATTATGCTGCTGTCTATTTCTCCCTTCAGTTCTGTAAATATTTGCTTATATATTTGGGAACTCTGATGATATATATCCTTATAAAATGTTTATCATTATATAATGTCCTCCTTTGTCTCTTGTGACAGTTTTTTCTTAAAATCTAATCTTTCTGATATACTCATAATATGACCACCCCAACATTATTCCAATTGCAATTTACATGGCATATCTTTTGCCATCCTTTCACTTTCAACCTATGTGTGCCTTTGGATTGAAAGTGAATCTCTTGTAAATAGCACATAGTGTAATCATTTTTAAAATACACTCTGACCTTAAATTGGAGCATTCAATCAATTTACCCTCAAAATAAATACTGATATAGAAGAACTTACTCTGTCATTCTGCTATGTGTTTTCTCTACCTCTTATATCTCTTTTGTTCCTCATTTTCCCATTACCGATTTATTATTTGTTTAATTAATTCTTTGGTGATGTACCACTTTGTTTCCCTTTTCTTTTCTTTTATGGATTTTTAAAGTTATTTTGTTAGTGGTTTATCCTGGGTATCACAATTAACATCTTAAGTTCACAATGATAGTTTGAATTAATGCCAACTTAACTTCAACAGTATATAAAAATTCTACTCCTATATAGTTCTTTCCCTCCTTCTTTATGTTGTTACTTTTGTTTTACATTGTGTATCCATTAATGTAGACTTATAATTATAGCTTTGTGCATTTGTCTTTTAAACCATTTAGGGAAAGAAGAGAGTACAAGCCAAAATACAAAGACACTGGCTTTTATATTTATCTATGCAGTCACCTTTACTAGAATTATTTCATAATATGGCTTCAAGTTACTGTCTGATATCCTTTTATTTCTGCCTGAATAGCTAGCTTTAACATTTGTTGTAGGGCAGATCTACTAGTGACAGAATCCCTCAGCTTTTGTTTATCTGGGACTATCTTAATTTCTTCTCATTCTTGAGGATGGTTTTCCTGAATATAAAATTCTCTCTTGACAGCTTTTGTTTCTTTTAGTATTTTAAATATGTCATCCCACTTCCTTCTGGTATCCATAGTTTCTGATGACAAATAAACTTTGAGGTGTACAACATGTTAAATTGATATATTTATATATTGCAATATGATTGCAGTGTTAGCTAATACCTCTATCACATCACAAATTTAAAATTTCTTTTGTGGGCAGAATGATTAAGATCTAGTCTGTTAGCAAATTGGATGTTTATAATAAATATTGTTATCTAAAATCACTATACTGTGTATTAGATCTTCAGGACTTGTTTAACTGCCACTTGCATGTTTGTACTCTTAAACCATATCTGTCTTATTCCTCCATCCTCAGCCCCTGATAACCCCCATTTTATTCTCTGTTTTTATAAGTTCTTCTTTTAGATTCTACATATAAGTAATATAATAAAGCATTTATTTTTTCTGACATAATGTCCTCAAGGTCCATCCATGTTGTAGCAAATGGCAGGATAGCCTTCTTTCTCATGGCTCAACAATATTTCATTGTATATTTATACCATATATTCTTTATCCATTCATACATTGACCAGCACTTAGGTTTTTTCCATATCTTGGCTGCAATAAACATGGGAATGTATATATCTCTTGGATATTCTGTTTTCATTTTCTTTGGGCATATACTCAGAAGTAGGATTGCTAGATCATGTAATAATTCTATTTTTTACCTTTTGAGGAAACTTTAAACTGTTTCCCATAGTGGCTGAACCAATCTGCATTCCTACCAAGTGTACAAATTTCCCTTTTCTCCATTTCCTTGTCAACACTTGTTTCTTGTCTTCTTGATAATAGCCATTCTAACAGGTGTGAGGTGATATCTCACTGTGGTTTGATTTGCATTTTCCTGATGATTAGTAATGTTGTACATTCTTCCATATACATGTTGCCCATTTGGATGACATGATCTTATAGGTGGAAAAACCTAACATTCCACACATAACAAAAAACTGTCAGAATTAATCAATTCAGTAAAGTTGCAGTATATAAAATCAACATGAAAAAGTCAATTGTATTTTTATACACTAACAATAAACAATTTCTGAAAAGATAATTATGAAAACAATTCCATTGCAATACCATTAAAAAAAATAAAAAACTTAGGAATTAAATGAACCAAGGATGTGAAAGACATACACTGAAAACTATAAAACACTGCTGAAAGAAATGGAGGGAACAGCTGGTAGCCCTCAGCTGGCCCTGGCCCTGCTGCGGGCCTCAGACCAGATCTCACTGCTTAAGATGGATGCCAGGCTGTATGAGGACCACATAGAGCAGGTGCTAGAGGCTGCTGCTCAGACCACTTGCAATGTGCACACACTGCTGGACCATGTGGTATGGACCATGTGGTATGGGCCATGTGGTATAGCAGCATGTACAGAAGCTTCTATCTTGTTGGGGTACTGAACATCTGGCTACCCACACCCAGAATGAAACCCACACACTGTCCACTGCAAATATATATATACCATATATATATATATATATATATATATATATATATATATATATCATTTGCCTGATATATATATATATATATATATATATATATATATATATATACACATATATATATAATATATATCTCATTTTAAATCTCATTCTATTTTCTGTTGATTTCCCTGTATTTTATTCTTATTCATTGTCCATTTCTCTTAGTGTACTTTTGATCATATACAATCTCATTTGTACATCTCTTGTTAAGTCTTCATTTATGAAATAATTTTTGTCATTTTTTCTAATTTATTTTCTGTCTTTCCATTTCATTTCTTCCTGTAGTTTTATAATCCCTTCCTTGAGTTTTTGCGTTTCTTTTTCATGGTGTTTTTATAATTTACTTATTGTATCAATAATATAATATAACAACCCATTCCATAACTTAGTTTAAAACAAATCCATGGGTCAGCAGCTCAGTTCTGCAATTTGGGACAGACTTAGATAATTTTAATTGGGTTCATTTTTGTGTGTTTGTTGAACTGGCAGACAGGCTGGAGGTTAGCAGGGCCTTTCTGTCTCAGTTGAGATGTCTTAATATCTGCCTTTGTGGTCTTTCGTTGTTCAGTAGACTGCCACAGCTTGTTCTCATACCAGAGGCAAAGAATAACAGAGCAATGAAAACTGCACACAGAACTTTATGAAGGCTTTGCTGATACCATATTTTGAACATCTCATTGGTTAAAGCAAGTCACATGGCAAGGCTCAGATTCAGAATGGGAGGGGACTACAAAGTTATAGGGCAAAGGTCATGGAAAGAGAGTCTATTGTTTAGGGCTTTTAATGCAATAAGCATACCATACTGAATAACAATGCTTTGCTATATTTATTTTGCTTTGAGTAAGTATTTTCCTGGAGCTATTTTGCCTGCGAAACATTTTATTTATTTCCTATTTTTAAGTATTTTCCTCTTACATTATTGTGTTAAGAAAGCTGTTCTTTTATTTCTCTTGTTCATATTTGAATATCTTGAATATTTCCTAACCAACTATTAATATAAGGATTCAACAGGTGTTGTTGTTTGGGCGGGTTTTTCAGTTTCTTAATTTCTTCTACTATTGATATAATGAAAAGTAATTTTTTTAAACATAAGCCCCTCATATGTAGAATATAGAGAGTAGTTTCCATTTTCCTAAACAAATTTGAATAGAACAACTTTGAAAATAAATTTTCAATTTTCAGTAAAAGTGAAGATGAATATACCTATGACACTGTGATTTTATTTCTATGAATATAGCCCATAAAAATTCATGCTTATTTGTATCAGGACACATGTTCAAAAATGTCCATAGCAACAATGTTTATAATGACCAAAATATGAAGACAGCTCAAAATTTATTATAATAAATAAATAAATCATGAGATAGTCTTACTATGAAATACTATTCTGCAATGAATAAAGCACAGTGAAAAGCAATGACATGAATAAATCTTAAAGATATAATTTTGCATAAAAGAAGCAAGACACAGCCAAACACATCGTGTAGAATTTCAATTATATACAATACAAAAATAGTAATATCAGACTACATTATTTAGGTATGCATAATTTGAAAATCAAAGCTGTGAATGTCATTAATGGCAAGTATTAATTACTACTGAGGGAAGGAATAATGATTGGGAATAATGGTTGGATATGTGGGAGGTATTGGGGGGGCTTGTTATGTTCTTTGTTATTGTCCCAGTTTGAGATTATATGAGAGTTCATTTTATAAGACTGTTGTGTTTAAGACGTCTGTTATATATCAAAGTAGAAATATTGAAAACATATTTGGATATACAAATCTGGAAAGGAATCTATGAAAGGAAATCTAACCTGGGTACAAATTAGGGAGCCTTTAGTGTATGAACATAATATAAAGCATACATCTAGATGAGATATATAACAATGAGTGTTTAGAAGAAGCTTTCTCTTGGGTTGAATTATGTCCCTTCAAAATTTGTATATTGAAGTCCTAACTCCTAGTACCTCAGATGTGACCTTATTTGGAAGTAGGGTCAGTGCAGATGTAATTAATTAAGATTAGGTCATACTAGAATAGGATGGGCCCCAATCCAATATGACATGTGTCCTTATAAAAAGGGGACATTTGGACACAGACATGGCACAGGCAGAATAACACGTGGAGATGAAGGCAGAGATGAGGTGATATGTCTACAAGCGAAGGAGTGCCTCATTGCCAGCAAACCATCAGAAGCTAGGAGGCATGGGACAGATTCTCTGTCATAGCCTTAGCAGAAACCAATCCTGACAATAACCTGATTTCGAACTTCTAGCCTCCAGAACTATTAGAAAAGAAATGTCTGTTATTTAAGCCACCCAGTTTGTGGTACTTTGTTACAGCTGCTCTAGTAAATTAATGCATGGTCCTAGGCCAAGTCTCAACATTCAGAGGTTGAAAAAATGTGAATGAGCTAAAAAGGACATCAATGTAATAGGATGAAAGCCTATAGCAGATGAGGCCCTGGAATCCAAGTAATGAGCTTATGGAAGGAAGGACTGATTAAGTGTAACAAAGTTGTGTGGGAACTGTGAATTAATCCTTGGATTTAATACATTTAAGGCATTAGTGATATGACAAGATCAGTTTTGGAGTGGCTGAAGACAAACACTCAATGAAGGACATTTAAAATAGAAGAGAGGACCTAGACATACCTAACACTGTCAGTTCTAATGAGGAGTTTATAAAGGAGCAGAGAAATGGCACAGTGACTGTAGATTGAATTGGGATTGAGTGTTTTCTTAAAGTGGAAGAAAAAAGAGCATGTATGTATATTTATATGAATGATCTAATAGGGAAGGGTAAATTGATTTTTTTTGGAGAGTTACTGGACTGCAATCACCGAAAAGGCCCAAAGAGATAGCATTTAGTAAAGAAACCGGGTAGGCTGCCTTTAGGAATAAGGCAAATGTATTCATAAAAGGAAAAGGAACAGCAGAAATCAAGCATTTAAAGCATGTAGTAGTGTAGATATGATGGAAGTTGGTGGAAATTTTCCTTAGATTTAATAAATATGTATATTTTAAGTTAAATAGGATCTAAGCTTTCTAGAATGAATGAGATGTTGTCAAAATCTCAAGAGAGAGGGAAAGGTATGAAATGCCAATGAAAAGAGTAAATAGATTAGAGAAATGTAAAATGAAAGTTCAGCAACATCAAGGGCTCATTTGAGATTAGCGATCACGAATGTATTGTGAGAACATTTAGTATAATTATTAGTTTTCTCAGCAGCCGTATTAGGCTGGTTTATTCAGCTGGCCTTTCCATGAGGGCTAGGTGGAGAGAATAAGTGACCAGAACAGCGGTGATCAGCATCCGGTAGGGGCTGTGGTGAGATGGAGACAGCTGAGAAACCAACCTAGAATATATTTTCAGAAACCTCTTATTTGCCAACAGTGGCAATTGTAGAATTCCTTTAATTAGAGTATTCCCAGAAAGAATGCTAAATAATTATTCTTCATTTTTCTTTTAATTGTGGCAGATCTTTTGTAAAGAAATCACCACATAATAAGGCACATCTGTTTAAATAATGATTAAAATGTTAGAAAGATATTATAAATCCACATTATAGTAGTAACAAAAACAGTAACTATCAATAATACTGCAAATTACTATTAATGAGATTTGCACATATATTCTGTCACTTATTTCTTATACCTTCTCTGTGAGGTATTATCATCATGTTACTTATAAGGAAACTGAGTTTGAGAAAGATTATTTTGAGTGATTTGTGACAATTATGGCATGTCTCTTAATTGCTGCCTGACCATGCAAATTTTTTAAGTGTTTGCAGTAGTTGTTAAAAAAAATAGTTTGTTTCTTGTTTGATTACTTGCTTTAGTAGCATGTAATTTAATCCTAGAAAAATGTGGAGTTGACAATTTCTATATAGCTAAAGAAGGGGATGAAAAGCATTCTTTGGAGATATTTCCCTTAAAGGAATGATCATGAATGATGACAAAAATGCGAGTATGTGATACACTCATGAAGATTAGGTCAAAACCAAATATCACAACAGTTAAGCACAATTTGTTTTTTCTTTGCTAAAATTGATTAGAGTTCATTTTCTTACTTCCATATTACTATATTACATAAGTCAGAGTTTAGTCAGGAATCTACATATTTTGATAGACAGGATTTAATACAGGGAATTAGATTCTTGCAAAACCTTTAGAAGGGCTGGTGAGTAAAGGTCAGAAAGAACCACTGCTGGCTTTGGGGAAATCAGAAAGTTCGAACTGTCAATGAAGTCAGCTGTCTGCCCAACTGAGGGAAATGATTTGAAGATAGTCAGAGTGCCTCTGCAAGTTACACTGACTGCCTGGTTCCGTACATATCAGCCATTACTTGAAGAGAAAAATGACTTCTGCTTTCTACCTACCTAATTTCATACAAATGCCTATTATCAAAATCTAAGCTGGGATTCTGCTGACAAAAACCTGGAAAGTGTAGTTTTTAGGGTTCTAAAATCTGTGTAACAAAGGAGAGTCTAGAATAATGGAGATAGTGATAAATATCAACAAACAATATGTGATTCATTTCTCCTTCTTGAATTCCTGGTATCTAGGAAATACTTCTATGTATTTACATAAAAAATAAATAATAAAAGCAACAGCATATATCCCTCTAACAGGATGATAGATGTTTTATTATATTATTTCTTCCCTGGTCGAACAGTCTTATACATATGAAGCTGTATATCCCTGAACCCCTAAAACAAAAAAGACACGAAATCTCATCAGTTAATGTACCCATCTCTGTGTAATGACTGACACACTTCTTGTTCAGCCACAAACTACTTTTATACTCTATACCAAAAGAAAAGAATTAGAACTCTAAGTAAAAATAGTATACACATATCTCATATAAAATAATGTGGGAAAAAGAGAAGAATAAAATGTAAAATTAGTTAATGAGCACAAGTATAATAGCAACCCAGGAGTTGGTTCTCAAAGTGAAAAATTTGTGGAAGAGAGTCTTGCTTTTGCTTAAAATGAGGAGTGACTGCATATTGCATCCTGATTGGTGAAAGGCACTTTGAACATCTTTGAATTTTCTGCTTTACAAGGTCCAACTGGCTGAGCATACTGGCTCAAGTGCCTGCTACAGAGCATTTGCTTACTCTGATCCTCACCCAAATGTGGTGTTTTTTGGCTATTTGGTAAATGGTCAGTAGTGGTGTGCTCAAATATGGTGCATGTTTGAAGAATCCCAAGAATCCCCAAAAGTCTGTCCCTTGTTTTAGTGGTATGGAGAGTAACATACAGTAATTCGTCTTTCATTTTGGAAGGACAGTGTGATAATCCTTAGATGACTACAAATTTTATCAAGGAGACAAGCCTCTGCATTCTGAATTTTTATGACAAGCATGTTTCTTACCAAGTCAATTAGTGTATTTGCTACTTTTCCTTCCCTGATCCAATCAACGTGATAAAGTTTAATATGGTGGACCAGAGACATATCCTATTTAACAACATCCCTGCATTTTACTGTTTCTTCTTTTTTGGGTATACACCCTCAAAATCCATTCTTATACCTATTCCTAATTTTCATTTGATAAAAATTGACAAAATCATTATAATTATTTTGGTTTTTAAGTCCTTTCTTTCTAGAGCAAGCTGCAGAGAAACTTATTTCTATAGAACAAACTGGGATTTGACTTTTGTTATGAGTGTGTAGGCAGTGAAACTTGGTGGGGATCGGTCTTGAGGAGAATCAGCAAACCTTTGAAAGAAGCTAACTGCCTCATTATAGGGTCTTCCAACAAGAGTAGGCTGATCTCATAGAAACGAGAAAGCACTGAATCTGCTGGCAGGGAAGACACAGTGAAATTTTGAGATCCAAAGTATTCATGATCATGAGAATTAACCAAACATTACCATTCCAAATTTCTGTGTCACATTTTTCCCCTATTCACTGTTTTGAATTTTATATACTAGCCAAACAGTGTCTGTGAATGACTCTGTAAACATCAACTAACTGTAATTTTAGACCCTGAATGGTTAAATTTGGTCTTATATTTAACATTAACACCGAGGTTCCGGGGAATTAGAGATTCTTTAAAAGCAGTAATAGAATCTTGTTGAATTTTTGGTCTCAATTTGGGCCCCAAATTTAAAGCCCTGGATTTGTAAAGTGTTTTTGTAAGCTGACCATGCAGTCAGAAGTAGCCATCTCATGTAAATTATAGGCCTTATTTCCATTATTAAGTTCTATTGCCAATAATCATGATGGTCTACCAAAACCATACTTTGAAGAAATATTTCTTTGCAGGCAAGTACAGGCATTCCCGAGTCTACTATTATTTCATTTATCTTAGCAATAGTACCATTATTGTTTTCAAATAAAACTGGGTCAGAAAACCAATTCCAGCTTCTCGCAACTGAGCAATTTAAGTTCCAAGATTCTGCATTAGTCAATGGTTTGGTTAGAATAAACAGAAATCATCCTAGGTATCACAGAGGGAACAGGTTTAATACAGGGAATCAGATGCTTACGTCTGAAGAGCCAGCCCAACACAGGCCAGAAAGATGCACTGCTGGGTTTAAAGCAATTAGGAAGTGCAAGTGTTGCAGAAAATCACTGTTATGATTACAGACTCTTGGAGCAACAAAGCTCAAGAATCAAAGGAGGTTTCCAGGAAACCGATGAGAACTTTATATATGTAGTCTGTTAACCCACTTTCTGGAAGCATCTAAAGGAAGAAAATGATATATTCTTCTCTGTTGATTTTTGAATCTTGAAACATGGTTTTCACTGTTGCAATATAAAGTAGGACACTGATGGCAACACATTCTGGGAAATACTACAGTTTTTAGGTTTCCAGACTCTATGACACAGCGAGATAGTCTAGGTAGCTAATAATGGTATGCATATATAAAACCTCTATAACTACTTTTAGCAAAATCTAGCATCAGTGTAATTTATATCAATATTTGTCATACATCATCTGAGAACTAGTGAGTTTGACATGACAATCCTGTCAAGTAATCATCCTGAAGTATCTCTTATGTTGACCCACTTTTCTCCATCCCACTCAGTGATTCTAAATCTGTCCATCATCATCTATCTTTTGGCTTGCTACAATAGCCTTCTAAATTGTTCTACTCAAGTATCATTTGCCCCCAATCTATTCTCACTAAAAGTCAGAACAATGTTTTAAATCATAAACCAGATTATGCCACTTTGTTGTTCAAAATGTTCCATTTCTCCCCCGTGTTGTTAGGCTAAAGTAAAAACCTGTAAACATAGCCCACTAAATTTTATTATTTAGACGTTGCTACTTTTTTCCAGCCTTATAGTGGCCACAATTGATGAATAATGCCCTTCATACTTCATAATTTGCCATTCATGGCTACACGTAAAATTGAGGTTCCTTGATTGACTTTCCTCTTCTGTAATATCATCCCAAAGTTACATTTCCTCCCCACCTACTATTTTTCCATGTCTAACCAACCCTTTAAACATGCTTAAATTTTCATCCCAATATTTTTTTTCCCAACATTTGGACTCAGCTACAATCTGATGCTCCCCTGTGTCTGTTTGTTTCTCCTGCAGAGGATATCATTTATTCATTTCCACTCCACTTATCATGTTATCATAGATGGAATCTGCATTTTCTTAATTGTCATTGCTACTTCCCAAATATTGCTATTTAGTTCATGCAAAAACTCTCCTATCTGTGAATTTTTGCCTCTATCATCCTTTGACGCTGTAGTCTGCTGAGGCCCTTGGGCACATGGATCACAGTATTTCTTTTATTTTAAATCCTGACACCCTCCATAATGACTTCAAAAAATGTATGGTTAGCCCACTGGACACCTTCTTTGACTTCCTGGATTCCGGTGCTCTCAACTTCCACCTTACTTCCACCTTAATTCCCATGGCCTCAGCTGGATTTTATCATCACTTATATTTTTATTACCTCTAATATAGAAACTCCAAAATACTAATCTCTGATCACAGCCTCTATTCTTTCCAGCTGCTCTCTTCATTACTTTTAGTATGCAGCATTTTATCTTTATCGTGTCTTTGGATATTCAATTCCTCGCTCATTTTTCTCCCATTTCTATTGCTTCAGTTTATTTCCTATGAATCCTAGACTCAGTGGTAAATCACATCAACATTTTATTTGCAGCTTGCTTGTTTCTTTTGGTTGTTTGGATTGTTTACTGGCTTGTTTTTATTATTTTTGGCACAAGTATCGTAAAAATCCTACTTTGCTCAATCAAGCCATTTACCCTCTGTCTTGAGGAATTTCTAAGAGTTTCTAGAGGAAAATCATAATATTTTTTGATTGATGATTCTACATGTTTGTTTTCTTCATACTCACTGGACACCCAGTTCTCTTAACAACAATTTCACTTGTTCTTGCTTAGTTTCTTGTCATTTCTCATAATACCTCTTCCAAATAGTCATTATTTTACTTAACCCCTGTCCATTTCTCAATTATCAAAATATCATGCCTCCTTTTCTACAGAGAACTTTTAGGCTATCAGGTATGAAAATACATGGGTCCCTCACACATGTGCCCCATAAATATGTGTTTTAGTGCATATCCAGAGTCATTTTTAACACTTTCATGAGTGGAAGAGACGATTCCTTTGCCTTTGAAGGTTAATTCATAGCCATAGTTCGGAATATCATTTTATTCATTTTTTCTAAGTAATTTCCTTCAAATAGTTTCTATTTATTTTTTTTTTTTTAAGATTTTACTGGGGAAGGGGAACAGGACTTTATTGGGGAACAGTGTGCACTTTCAGGACTTTTCTCCAAGTCAAGTTGTTGTCCTTTCAATCTTAGTTGTGGAGGGTTCTGTTCAGCTTCAAGTTGTTGTTCTTTCAGTCTTAGTTGTGGAGGGTGCAGCTCAGCTCTAGGTCCAGTTGTTGTTGCTAGTTGCAGGGGGCACAGCCCACCATCCCTTGCGGGAGTCGAACCGGCAACCTTGTGGTTGAGAGGATGCGCTCCAACCAACTGAGCCATCTGGGAGGCAGCTCAGCTCAAGGTGCCGTGTTCAATCTTAGTTGCAGGGGGCACAGCCCACCATCCCTTGCGGGAGTCGAACCGGCAACCTTGTGGTTGAGAGGACGCGCTCCAACCAACTGAGCCACCTGGGAGCTCAGCGGCAGCTCAGCTCAAGGTGCTGTGTTCAATTTTACTTGCAGGGGGCGCTGCCCACTATCCCTTGCGGGTGTCGAGGAATTGAACTGGCAACCTTGTGGTTGGGAGCCCACTGGCCCATGTGGGAATCGAACCGGCAGCCTTCGGAGTTAGGAGCACGGAGCTCTAACCGCCTGAGCCACTGGGCCGGCCCTAGTTTCTACTTTTTATTAATCTATTCTCTAAAATTATTCTGTAGATCCCATGTTGTTCTCTAGTTCCTACACTATCTTTTTTCTGTCTTCTACATGCAGGCTTATTGAAGAACAAATAACTTTCATAATGTCTTAAACTTCCTATCACTCTTTGAAACAGAGAAATTTGGATACCATCATCATTAGATATTTCATACTCTAATTTTATAAGACCTACTTAAAATTGTTAAATAAAATTACCATTTTTTTCTATTCTCATCAAATTTAAGATCTATGGCACTGATTCTGGTAACCATTAGTTTTTGTTTGTTTGTTTATTTGTTTGTTTGTTTTTTCCTGTTTGGTTTTATGTAAAAATTCTCTAGTTATTCTCTTTTCCTTTTCTTAGGGTTCTTGCTTAATCTCCTGTGTGGATTCTTCTTTTTCCAGCTCCCAAAATATCAGAGTTCCCCAATGTTTCAACAATAGACTGCTTCTTACGCCCACTCTATGTACCCTTTTCTGAATGATTGTATCTTTTCGCATGGTTTTAATTAGTAGCAAATGCTGATGACTTTCAAATATGTAGCTTTAGCCCAGACTTCTTTTTTGAGCTTCAGGTTTACATGTCCAATTATTTACTGATTATTTACACTTGAATGTCCCACTTATATTTTAAATCAATGTGTCCTAAGCTGGACTTTCTTTACCTTACCCAAACTATTAATTTATCTGGTGTTTCCATCTTTTTAAATAGCACAACTATCTATACAACAGCCAAACCCCGAACCCTACACATCATTCATGATTCTTTCATTTCCCTTATTAGTGATTCTACTTTCTTATATTTCTTGGTTCTGTTTTCTTTTCCAACACCTGTGTTACTCTGTCATTTAAGATCTTAATCATTTATGTGAATTTCTGAAACAGTCTCCCTATGCTATCCATTTTTTCAAGCATGTCTAACGCTTATCTATTTTCTAGTGTTACCAGAATTTATTTTCTCAAATACAAATCTCATGATGTCACTTCCTTGCTTCAAATCTTGTATTGGTTCGTAAGGCTTACAGATCAATATCTATGCTTTCTGGAATGAAATGAACAGCTCTCCATCAATTGAGCCCTACTTCCCCAGGCTTATCTCTTGTCACATCTGCTACTTTCACTTCACCAGTAAATCACTTGGAATTGTACGTTCTTTTGTGACTCAAGGAATTTGCACATGTGGAGTCATATGTCTGGAACATCCTAACGCTCCAATAGTACCTGGGGTTTCTATCTCTCATAGCATATTTTATTATAATAATCTATTTACTTGCATGTTTTTATTTTCCCATCAGATTCTAAACACTTTGAGACAAAAAATCTATTTTTATTCAAACACTCTTTACTGTGTTTAGAACAGAGTAGTATTCCAATAAATATAAATTTATTGAATAAATTTAATGAAAAATTAAATGAACAAACCCAAGATACAAGATTTTACTCCAGTCTTTAAAGAAGAGTCGCACCATTCTTTGTCTTTTGTTAACATGTTGACTCAATAGAGAAATGCTTTATTGCAGTGGCACTGCTTTGTATTTTAAGGACCATGTTTTATTTTTTGGCATGCATTTAGTTTCACCCAAATATTAGTCGAATGTTCTATAGTATAAATGAGCTCTACAGGATCAACTTGTACATATTATATACCCTGTTTAATATAGATGAATTTATGAAACTGAATTATTCATGGAGTGCCAGCTGATCCTGGTCTCAGAATACACTGTATAATTAGGTGGTAGAGTTTTTTGAAGAAAGTGGGAATTTATCAGTTTATATAATATTGTCTGGATTAAAAATCCATTTGAACTCTCTGATATTAAGGGTGAAAAAGAGGCTAAGAAGAAATATAAAGTGTTTCCTATGCTTCACATCCTCTTTTGTGCGGTGATTTATAGATGATCAGGAGTCACGATATATCTCCTTTCAATGGCTCTGGGGCTGTATCTCATAGAATTTATGATTTATGATGCTGCTCGCTTAACATTTATGTTTCACTATAGCATCCAATTAATTATTTTGATTTAATTTGCATTATTTATTTGAGAATATAGCATCCTGTCTCTGTGACATAACAGGTACCATGTACCCACCTGCTTTAGTGGGGCCATGGATTTACTTTCCCAAATATTCATGCACAGAAACTGTCCTATGTTAGATTTTATGCCACAAGTCAAATGTATGTGTGTGTTTATGAGATTTCAAATTCGATGACATTATAGTCATTACTTAGAGAAAATTACCCTAAAAAGAGAAGCAAGGCTGAAATATACTGCAAAAGCTAAGCTGTTCCATTCTCTCTTCCCAAGAAAGGCAGATGAGTTTAATCTTGGAAACTCTAAACATACTCACTGATAGCATGACATTTATCACACCTACCAGAGTCCACACTTTAACCGAATCCCATATTAATAACACAATGGAGAGATGTTTTCTCCTTTGGTACACACACCAAATTTGTTGTTGATTTTTTTCTGCTGATCCTACAGGCACAGTTCCCACTTTGTGTCTGCCTTTGTTTCTCCAGCCTTCTGCAGACCACGTGGTGATGCATTCACAACAGAGATTATTAGGTCATTCTGTTGTTCAGTCATTCTTACTTTTAGGCTAATAGGATATTTTTGCATTTTACATATTCAGCCACTTTTCTTTTAAGCTCAAACAACCAGCAGCACTACCTTCCTTGCTTGCATCAGTGTCCGCCCCCTAAAGCTCAAACTATAGTTACCATTCTAGGTGGTCTGCCTCATGTAGTGAATTTCTACTAAGGGCATTTCCATTGTTTTTGCCTTATTCACTTAGATAAATTGAATAATTCTCATTTTATATTGTGTTACTTTCATTAAGTAGTTAGAAAAACTGTTTTAAGTACACTGGACTGAAATGATATTTCATTCAGAAGGTTCTTAAAGATGTCTTTCTATATCACCTTAATTGTGTTGTTATCCACACTTGATTAAAAGACTGTCATGATAAGGAAACACTTAAAACTCATAAAATAGCTTTTATTTTCTATCTTTAGACAGCAACAACTGCGGAACACCCTTTTTTTACAGTCAGTTAAATTCTTCCCCTCTTCATGCTGGGAACTTATGTACATAGTTCTAAAAGTCTGCAATAGTTTTGGTCAATTTTCAGTACTGAGATTATGTTTATATCAAAGCTTTATACAACTCTGACATCTGGGTTATCATATTTATGTGGAATTATAGAATTCATTGTGAATAAGAATTTGCATTTACCACCTCATAAAAATGGACACGATCTAACAGTACTAGCAATAAAAGAAAATACAATTTGGCAGGGCCAGGAGGATTGGGTATCCCATATCTAGTAAAGCTCCATTTGTGGGGTAACTTAATGTCACATTACAAACAAGAAGATCAAGATTTATAGTCAAACATTTTGAAGAAAAATATACAATAGCTGGAGGAGGGAGAAGGCACCACGGAAAGTGTTTCAATTATGTGTTCTCTATCTCCTCTGTAGGATTTCTTTGACTGGATGATCTCTGATCCAGAAAGTTCTACCATCATCACCTTGACTTCTTGAATGATTATTATCAGTTCTCTTTTCACAGAAGCTCAAAAAGCTGCTTTTAGAAAAGTGCTGAAGCTCCTCCTCTATGACCTCACCTCTTGTCCCCAATTCATACATTCAGACAGGCAACCCCACAGTTGTCTATACAGTACACAGGACCTGGTAAAAGTGGCCTGAATACCACGCAGGCAGAGTCTTCTTTATTTTATTAGACACTGTAGCCACTGTCAGCACAAAAATGAATAAAATATAAGGCCAATCCAACAGGCATTCTAAAATGCGAAGCTGTGTCATTTGGGAAGAGGTCACTCCAGGTCTAATTTGAGTGTATTTTGCATAAAAGACAGTGTAGACAAATGATGAAGATGTTGTCACCTTTAATAGCTTTTAGTGTCGTAGAGTTATCCAGACATGTAGTTTCCCAGTTTATTCTCTGCCCTCTTGTATTTATGTTTCTGCCAATCACTCTTTTTCGTTTTCTTTGTGCTCATTTTCTGAGAAAGACTGTCACATGCATTATGTCCATTAAATCTTAGTGCCAGCAAATTTTAGGCAAGAATGATTTATTTTTTTTGAAAACTGAATAAAATAGAGACATAATAGACTAAATTCCTTGAAAAATTCTCCTGAGTTTTTCTGAGTTACAATTCATATGTTGAAACAGTTGTTTTTAGACCCTCAACTAAAATTTTTAGCTAAAGAATTAGAAATTATTCCTGAAAAATTATTTTAAATTGAAATAAAACCTAGGATACATAAGATTTATGGTGAAAAATCTATCAAAGCACTATAAAATAAAAACCTTCAGCTTATTTTTATTCATATATACACACACACATATATGTGTGTGTGTATATATATATATATATATATATATATATATATATATGGCAAATATTTATTGATCATCTACCACATGCTATTTATATTAAATGATGGGGATATGAGCATTTTAAAAAGATAAGTTTGCTGACTTCATGGAGCTTTATTTCTAGTTAGAGAGACACAGACGTTAATAACAATCATAAATATAAATGTGTCAGAGGAATTCATCAGGATTATAAAAGGAAATACACACAGATTCCTAAAAGGGATCTAACTTACACTGAAAGCTCAAAATATGATTTCTCTGAGGATGTGAAACCCACTTTGGTGTTTGAGTTTAAAATAGAGGTGTGATATGAAAAAAAGCTACGTAGGGAAAGTAGCTTGTACAGAGTCTCTGATATGAAGGAAAATGGAACTGAAAGGAGGAAAGTGTGGCTGAAGGGCAGGGATGGACAGAGACTGTGTCATACGACATAGTGAGGACAGTAATAAGGCACCAGGCCATATCAGACCCTGGAGGGTTATGCTAATATTCCTATCATAGGACATATTTAAAACTATTGATAGGAGTTTCATGGGAGAAATGCTCTCCTTATATTTATGTTTTTAAATAATCACCGAGTTACGGAGTGAGGAATAAATAAGAGCATGGAAAAATAAAAGGAGGAATATCCATTTTGAAGTTATTTTTTTTCAGGTGGGGAAAAACAAAAACACAGCTTGATCTAGGGTCATGTGATGTGAGACAGACATAAGTGGATACATTTGACAATTAGAAAGTAAAAGTTATAGGATATTATGATGGAGTGGCAGAGAAGCTTGGAAGGTAGGGTAAGATAGGTTTCTGGCTTGCGAAATGGATGGGTAAAGGTGCCATTCACTGAAGTAGGGGGTGCTGGGGACTGATGAAAGCATGGTACCGAGAGTTAGAGACTGAAAGTATAAATGTCGTGTTATTATCTGATCAATGATAATGAAAGCCCTTGGGAAAGGATAAAATTGCCTAGAAAGAGATTATATTGAGCAAAAAAATATCTAGGATAGGACATTAATGTACCTTTGTACGTAGTATTATTTGTATTAGGTAGGAGACTTGAGCATATTCAAATGTTAATGTTAAAGATGCAGTTAAAAGAGAGGTTTTAAATGAAAGAAACAAGAAGTAATTAACAAGGTCCTTTAGGCAGTGGAAAGAGTTAGGGATCAAAGTATAGACAGAAGTGTCTATAAATATAATATTCCCAATATATAAACACAATAATTAGTGATTTGTCTAAAGCATAAAAAATGATTGTGCTTTTCCCACTTTTTAGTTTTGTGACATTTGGCAAATTACTTAAATTTGCTATGTGTCTTTTTTCCACAATGACACTATTTAGGATTAAATGAGTTAGTACATGAAGAACCCTTGGAACAGTCCAAGGCAGAGTGAGAATCCAAGAAATATCAGCTGTTTTATAGCAATTATAACACGGTATGTTTAACACTGTATGTTCTGCATAACTGTTTTGTCTAGGATACAGATGGGTCTAGGAGAAAAGACAAATTTACACACATACCTGTGTAGACCAGCTCAGTGCTTGGAACAAAGTCATTGATTTATGCATGCCTGATGATCAGAATTTAAAAGGATTTTGCAACCTGCAGGTGAGAAGTTTGGTTTTCAGACACTAGTGTAAGAGATGTATATAGCATATGTACCAGTTCTAGGCAATGATTTATTATGCTGTAAAATAAAGGAGGAAATTTTGCCCAGTTAAGAGCTGTGAAGGATATAATCAAACATCTTTTTACATTGATTTTTAATGCCGGAAGTAGAAAGATAAGAATATTATCATGCACTAAACAGAATTACATGCAGTATTTCCCAACTGATAGATGCAAAACTCTTCTAAACTAACAAAAAAGAATTCTTCTGGAGTTTTTTTTTAAATTGTTATGATTGACTCATACTGGAGAAACAGGGCTTCAATTGAATATATAATTAGTTGATAAGAAGCCAAAAGGTGCAAATAATCTCTAGTTAGGCGAAGGTCTTATTTGGTACATTAAAGATATGAATACGATTAGGTCTGATTAAATTAAATTAAATTGTCACCTTGCCTTTCTAAGCTTCTTTGTCTCATAAGGACTTGCTTATTTATGGCAGAGGCTTATTTATTAAATTCTTTCTTTCCTCTCTAGGTTCCTAGGTTATTCCGAGGAATCTATTTATAGGAAGCAGTCACCATATTGTCAGAAAGTAGACATGTTTCATCATAGGGCAGTCTTATTCAGATATTTTGACTTATTTTTAATACGGGTAATTAAAACCTGAATGTTTTGGTCAATGAGATTTTCTAGTTTAACCCTGTTTTGTTTTAGGAAATGAGTTTGTAGAGACTCTGTTCTGTTCTAAAATATCAAAGGTGTTCAAGAAAATAGGAAAATAAGCAGAAGCAGCAATCTCCTAGGAGTCCTACTGTACGTTATAAGTGGTGAAAGCCTTAGTGTGTGTGTGTGTGTGTGTGTGTGTGTGTGTGTGTGTGTGTGTGTGTTCAGTAACAGATCCATTTATGATGAATAGATGAAACAAATGATAAGATACATACAGTATTTACAAGCTTTTCCCTAAAAAATAGGAGTTCTCTGAAATCTACCAGGGACTATAGTTCAGTGTTACATTGGATGAGCTCTCCCTATAATTATACTGTTATAAAACGGGATTTTTCCAGGAGAGTTCAGAGATCCAGAATTAATAGGTCCAATTAGAGCTCTTCTGTCTATGAAGTTTTCCTACTGTTTCTATCCAGCTGCATCTGAACGCAAAAGTTAATGTAAAAGTGAGGTTATATTGTCTAATCACAGGGCTATAAATCTGTTTCTCCTTTGGGGATATTAGGCTAGATTATAAGCGTGAATAAATGAAAGGAGTATGATTCACATGCTTCTCAGCAAATTGGAATTGCTGACTTTATACTACAGATTGTTCAGTAAATACAGTACAGGCATAGATAAACTCTATTTAATTAATTAATCCTTAGTTATATTTTAATCTCAATTTAGATATTACTTCCTCAAGAAATCCAATTCCCAAGATTGGGTGAGGTCCACCTAATATAAGAACCTAATATGTGTTTATAATACTTTTTCTTCTGCCTTGTTCCACATATCACATATATAACTTATTAGGTTTTTCTATTTTTATTTTGTTTTTGTTTTTTGTAGTTAGTTGTGATATGCTTAGATTCTTTACTAGACTATGAGGTAATCCATGAATTTGAGACTCCACCCATATCTATCACCTATAGTAATAGATATGCAGAATAAATATCAAGGCATATTTTACTTAAAGACACATTCTGCATTACATATGGCCCAGAAATTTAATAAATTGTATTAACTTAGTAAATGAATGTATGCTGGTACATTTTCAATAGGGAGTTCCTGCTATTACTAATAAATTACAGATTGTAAATTTTGTGGGTTGAACAGTGTCCCCCAAATGCACAACCACCTAGTACCTCAGAGTATGAACTTATTTGGAAATAGAATGTTTGCTATGTAAGAACCTCGAGATGATATACTGAATTGATAATACACTATAAATCTAAAGATTAGTGTCCTTATGAACAGAGGAGAGAACACAGAGACAGGAAAGAAGACCGTGTGAAGACAGAGACGGGATTGGAGTTAAGGAACCACAACAAGCCAAGGGATGCTTAAGGCCGCCAGGCGCAAGAAGAAGCAAGTAAAGATTCTTCTGTAGGGTCTTCAGAGGGAGCATGCCCCTGCAGACATACTGCTTTCAGACTTCTAGCATCCAGAACTGTGAGAGAATAAATATCTGTTTGAAGAAAAAATTAAAGAAACAAAACCAGTTGCTTTTCTCTGGTGAAATCAATACACAGTTGAAAAATAAATGGCAACAAATGAATGTTTTCCATTAAGCAAATCAATTATTGTTGTTTTCTCTGTTTATCAAAATGTCCTTTCTTTTTCCATAGTAGTATGTTGTATCAATTGAGAACTTGGGTTAAAGTTTCGGAATATAACAGAGGTTCAAATCCTGACTCTGAGAACAGTTTTCATTAAATAACATATTTCTTAAAAATGTTTAATGCAATCCTTTTTATATGATACACTTTCATAAATGGGGGATGTTATGGTTCTGACAGTACCATGAATTTCTTAAGGCAAAGATTTTGCTTTATTTATTGAACACATTAGTGTTCAATAAATGAGTGAATGATTTCAAAATAAAATAATATGTCAAAGGGGTGTAATAATCTTCTAATTGCTTAATAAATTTGAACACTATAAACAAGTGATCCAACTATTTCCATGTAAGAAGTATATGCAAAATCATAGCTACTGTGTGCTGTGTATGCACTGTTTGCTTGGAACTGTTCAATGCTTTGGATACACTATCTTATCTGATCATCCTAAGAAACCTATGAAATATGTAAAGTATGTTTTCTATATTCTTTCTTTTAAGGAAGGATAAACAGAACTTCAGAAAGTTTAAATGGTGAGCTTGCAGTCAAGCAGCTAAGTATGGCAGAACTGGTATCTGAAGTCAAGTCAATGTGATGAAAACACTGCACCCTTCCTTGTATACTATATAATGAAAACTGCTTAAATGTTTTAAATGTCCTGCTCAATTGCAACCAAAATTTGGGGGTTGGATATAATTGACCTGATAAGCCATGGTTATACAGATAAATGCATGTAAGGATTCTTGGGGTCTCTGGCGCACTCTACCACAGCGAGAATCTTGGTTTTACACACACACACACACACACACACACACACACACACACACACACATACAATGAGAAACAACAACAACAAATGTTTAAAACCAACAATTTTGAGAGTTATGGAATCTTGACTGATTTTGGTTCCTGTGCTAATACAAGATTACTGTTTGGCCTTGTGCAAATCTTACTTAAGATTTTTAATTATTGTTTAAATTAATAATCGTTATCATTGGAAATTCCTGTTGGAATAAGTTCATAATTATTCTAAATTAGGGATAGGTTTGTTCTTAGAAACTGTAGATCATCTAGAATAATCTTCAAGGCAAGAATATTTGAAATATTATGCCAAAATAGAAGTCTCTCAATGCTATTTAAAGTAGAGTAATTAGCTTTGTATTTGGTTAAGAATTAAATATCGCATAGTGGCAAATTATTAATGTTTCCAGCAAAAACTTCACCTCTCAGAAAACCTGAGAACACTCATGTTTCATGTTTATATTACTGTCACATAAACAATTTTATGGATATCTTATTTTTAGATGGCATTAATGATTCAGACATTTAATTACATACCAAAACATTGCAAAAATCATTGTTGGCTAAATGATGGAGAAAAACGGAACAATCATTCTGTGGTCCAGTGATTTCATTGAAACAGCATTTTGATGCATCAAGGTATCTGGGTTGACTTAATAAATTATGGCAAGGGACTTACAATTAAATAATATTAATGTGAACATATTTTTGGATTTCAGAAAGGTTTCATTAAAGGTTTTAATGACAGAGTCAGTTCAATGGCCTTTATTACATGTCTAATGCAAACAAAGAAAAAAATAAGCACTATGATTGAAAAGTTCTTGCCTTTGGAATTATTAATATAACTAATGCTTAGAAATAAAATGTAAACATCTATGTAGAATACTTTGCCAGAAATGATAAAGTTTAATTTAAAAAAATCAATTTTTAATCTTCTATTCAAGTTAGTTTGAGAAAGAAAAAAATGTACTGAATATTTCAGTCTTCTCTAGGATGGCGTAGCTCTTGCAGGCTCAACTCATTTGGGTCTTTTTGGGATGCTGGTACTGCACAGAGGTGGGAAAGAATTTGGTAAGATGTATAAATGCAGAGAACAGATTCCCGAGTCCACTGGGAGGGTGTCTTGATTTGGGGCCTGGGTCTAACACCGATTGACTCAATAACTATGAGCTCTGTGATATTTTTGGATTTCCCAGTTTTCAGGGAAATAAGGGTAATAGTAAACCCTACTGGGGTGGTGGGAAGAGCAAAAGAGCACAGAGATAAGAGACTTCCAGTAAACTGTGAATGCCAGTGGGGTCGCAACTAATCGTCCATTGCTACGAGCTTGGCTTTTTCATTTCTTTGTCTGCGTGTCTGTTCCTTTTCTAACAGCATGTGGTGATGAAAAAGAAAGGTAGAAGCCTTATCCCCATGACCTGAAATTCGGCTGCTGATTGAACACCCAGATACGGGAAAGGGCGATACTAGACAACCATTCTGTTTCCTATGGAGGAAGAAAAGAGTGAACACCACGCTGTGCTCCCAGCGGTTCTACCGGGTCACTCACCATGACCTTCCAGAGCAAGAAGGAAATGTACCAGGCACACCGTGGCAGAGTCTGTGCCCACCAACATTTGTGCATCCCAGGGCTCCTCCCACAGTGCGTCAGGCAGATTGCAAATGTCCCGGTGTTCTGAGGGCGAAAAATCCAATTTAAAGTCATTTAAATTGATCTTTCTGTAGAAACACCACTTTCATTAAGCTTTATGGATATTAAATATAAGCTTTACTTGGAATGAAAGGTGCCAAGTTGTTTTATGTGCTAAAATATAAAGGAAACAGAAACGAAAGCCCACTTCTTTTCATCTCTGAGCACACTTGCCACATGGCGTTTTCTGGGATCTCAGTTCCATATGATATCATTTGGTCCATCACTTCAATAAAAAGATTCCTTAGAACAGCTATAATTGCACTTTTCAGATCTAACGCTTTCTCTTTGCACATCTCCCTTATGAGGCTGTTCTGACCTTGACAGCTTCTAGCCCATTACTGAAATATTACAGCAATCATTCAGAAACATCATGGTTAATATAAAATATATAAAGTAATATGTAGGTGTCTGGAGATTTCAATATTAGGAAATGCTACATAATCTTCCTTTATGGTTTGTAATTAATCTCAGTTCTGAAGATCAATGGGACCCAAAATTAAAACAAATTAACAAACAAAAAAGTGAATTTAGCTAAAAACATATTTAGCTAAAAACAGAATCTGGCTTTTCGTGGAAGAAAAAAAGTTCTTTGTTTCTTCAGAGTCAGTGTGTTTAGGTGTAAAGAATACACAATAGAAAACTAAAGTTGACTTCAATTTAATGTGACTCAGTAAAATAAAAATTAGGTTATATCCATACTAAAACCACCTGGCATTTATTGGGACTTTTTTCAGCCAATGCGTTTCCTTTTTTTTTTTTTTCCCCATAATAGGGAAAGTTCAAGATCATATACAGATTCCACTGGGATTACGGACACATAATGAGGGGTTGGGATCCTAAGTCCCCTGAGCCTGCTTTCTTTGGAAGATGATGGTCTGAGACGACATGGCCGATTTTACAGATAACAACTATTAAGCTACTTTTAGTTTCATATTATGCTTATAGAGTGCAAACAAGTTTTTAGGTGTTACTCAACTCACAGTACTCTCTCCCTTTTTGAATATCTAATTCAATCTTATTTCCAAGATAGATTTTAGATTTTTCATGACTTTGTGTTACCTCTGGAAAATTAAATTAGTTCTTAAGTAGCCCTCAGTACTATTTAATGATACCTAACAGAAGCTTAATGAAACTCAAACTCATATTTATGATAAGTAAGTTATACTGTTCCTTCTGTTTCTTCTGCCTATTCTGTTCTCTTTGTCTTTGTCCCAGTCTTTTATTCTAAAGGACCATCTTTCTCCAGTCTACCACCATTGGAATGTAGAACCTACAAGGCAGGGAGTTGTGTCTGTTTTTCTCATTGCAGTATTGCCCATGACTGCATGTCACTTAATAGTAAGTGCACAATAAATATTAGTAGAATGTATATCAATGGAAGAAACTCTTTTGCAAACTTTTAGTTTTTTCCCCTCCACAGTGCCTGGCACATAACAGACACTAGATACATGTTTGCTGAGTTAATATACACATGCTGCTGAATAATTCACAAATGAATAACAGCAAAGGATTTTATACCCTAGCTTAGCCCTGCATACTGTGGGTGTTCCATAACTCTCTACCTAATTATAGCTCATACTGATTTATTGACTCATGCAGGTCCTTTGCTAAATCCAAATCTCTACATGTTCATATTCTCTAAGTGTGTCTAGGTCTTAACCACTTTCTCTTCTCCCCAATCAACAATCCTGTTATGCTTTTTTATTATATTTCTTACTTAGGGATGAACTTGTCAGTAAGACGAGATTATACTTTACACTTCTCTCCTCATGGCACGCATCAAGCAGTTATTTATTTGTTTTATATTGCCATCTCTATTCCAAAAAAGCAATAATTTCTTTTTACATTTATCTATCCATTCATAATCTAAACAATCACTTATTAAGTGCTCAATATCATTTACTAGCAATGTACCTAATATAAAATATTATTTATCACAATTATGAATCAGTTTTCAAAATGCATTATTTCTTGAATTTTTAGAAATCTTGTCAATTCACTTATCCTGCTGGATGCCTATCATGTTTCTCCTGCAGAATTTGCAAAAGACACACTTTTCTTTAAAGCCATAATTGTTAATATCAATTCATTGTAATGTGGAAAGAAATAAGTAGCCATCATTCTCAAACATACCAGAATTATCACTGGAATTATTTCAGATAGCAATGTAAACATTTACAATATTGTACAACCTCCATTCACAGTATCCTAGGTTTGTCCATCAATAACACCTAAGTTCAAGAAATTTAATTTTAAAAATTTGCATGATTGACTCATGTCAGGGCGATTATTTTATTCATTTTGTTATCCCTAGTAAATAACATGATGCTGGGACATGGCAGGTACTCAATAATTATTGGTTTAATAAGCAAATATCTGGATCAATGTATAAATATATAGGCTAAAAGAGCCAGAATTATTTGTATCTTATATAGTAACATCTATATAGTTCTGTATGTTTGAAGGGTATAAGCCATATCATTTGATGAAGAGGGAATGAAGAAGAAAATTATCAGCCAACATAATCTCTATTTATATATATTTATACTATAAATAATATACAAAATAATGATAATGTATAATAAAATAAACATAATATGTATTATATATAAACATAGAGCTGTATGATATATAGTTTTATAAAATCCTATATAGTCAAAGTTAAAAAAAATTTTTTTCCATTGTGGATTTTATAGACAAGTGTTTTCATGAAAATCCCTAATCCAATAAGATTTTAACAGTGAATATGATATGAAAACCAACAAACCAAATCAAAAAAACAAAACCCTTCACTAAGAAGATTCCATGAACATTGTGATAGAAATATTGCTATGTTCTTAGGCAAAGTTAAACGAAAGCAGAACTGGGTCTTAATAATCTTTATGTAATTAGAGTGGTATCTGGAATAGAACTGCTTACACTATTATATTTTTCCTATGTACATATATGGGGACAGATATGAAAAAGTATTTCCCCCATTTTAAACTAAAATTCGTCATCATGAATGTCAAGGGAAACTCCTCGTATTAATGGTATTTTGGTCTCCACGATGTTGATAAGATGAATAAATTCCAACTGTCGTCTATTCCTTCTTTCTCCATTTGGGAGTGTGATTCTGATCTGTCTAACTTAGGTCTCTTACCTTCCCCAACGTCAGTGTAAGGCAGGGAACACAATTAACAATCTCATCAAACTCCTTCCAAAGGCAAATGGATAATTTCTTTAAAGGAAATTGAAATGTTAGAAAAGTTTATGGATTCTCTATGGTTAAAAAAACTTATTATTACCACTATTAATTCCCTATTTCACTAGTTTAGTTATTGGTGCAAATGATGGACTGTAATTGTGTGTGTGTATGTATACACTTGTTTCTGAATGTGAAAAATTTCAGGTAAAATATATTCCCAGATCTTTGTCTCCTCTCTTACTCTCTTGTCTGCTTTAACAAATATTTCTAAAAGACACTGTGTAGCCAGCAAATGGTGGAAGACCAACTTAATTGTCTCTAAGATCAGAGGTGCGCTTTCATCTGAAAGCATGCAAGCATATGGGATTTGCCAAACCAATAACTAGAGCATCCAGGACTTAAAGGCAGTGGACACTTCCTCTTAGCCCTTCTGTTAGGAGGATTTTAAAATCCTTTTCTACTGTAAAGCTCTGTTTTTGTTTTGCAAAGGTACTCCTAGGTAATACACCAGTGTCTTCAGTGTGTTTCAGTGCTTAAAGTTCAACATGCTGTGGTGACCATATAAAGCTGATAAATGTGTTTCAGAAGGGCAGTGAATCAAGGTCGTGCTTCCTTAGTTCCATATAGTCCAACCTTCTTCCCCCTTCATTGCTTCCACAGTAAGAATGAAATACTGAAAAATTATATTACTGCAATACCTATAAAACCCGTGAATGCAATGAGATTTTGCTGGAAGAATATAAAGTGTGTCAGAATTGCAAACAGCATTGCCAGGCATGGGATTTCCAGACATATGGATGGGTGTTGCTTCTTCTGGATTTTTATCCCACACATTTTAGGGGCATTTCTGAGGTATAACTTCTCTGAATGAGCAATATAGGGCAGTCTCATTGAAACTTGAAGTCTGTCTATCTGTGTGTAGAGAAATAAAATCAGGCATTCTAAGGAATACAGCTATAGTGGGGATACAGCATATCTTTTAAGTAGAGGAAATTCTGCATAGGAATTTCCACTCTACTGTATTTCTCATATTAATATGTTAAGGATATTCAAACTTGTTATGCTCATTATTGTCTCTAAAGTTCCAGGGTGATAACATGGAAGATTATCTCCTGTAGTCATTTCCTTTTCAATTTAAGAGCTTTTAAAAAAATAATTTCACCCACCATATTCTTATCTTTCTTTATAGCAGCTATACAATAGATTAAGTTAAGGCTTTAAGAGATTCTTTTTAAGGAAGTTCCAAATCTCTTTTCATGATCAATACACTGTTACACTTCCCTTAGGTAGAAATATTTTGTCCATCCATTTCTGAAAAACATTATGGCACTGCTTTATTGGTATTAAATTGCATTCAATTTCAGTACCCTAGAAGAATGCTAACACTTTTATTTTTGGTCTAGATATAGAGGTACACAGCAAATTAATTCAAATCACAAATGACAGTGAATTGAATGATGATATGAACACCAGACAACACAAACAGATAATAAAAAGAGATCCGGAATGAAATAACCAAAGAATGCTCATACTTTTTAATGCCATTTTGGATATATATGGAGAAACATCCGAACACTGATTTTTAATAGCTGGGAAGTATTTTCTGCATGACTACCTTACAAAACAACTTGTGGCTGATAGAAATATAAACAAAATGGTGTCAATTTATAGTAAAGAGTATCAAAGAAAGTTTAACAAGTGTGATTAGTATATACTGAAATATCCCATAAGAGTCTAAAGAAGTGATGGTTCCTTGCAAAACAATAGTATTTTCTAAACACAGCCCATCTGTTTAATTAACCTCTTGTATTGATGCAGGAAGATCACCAATATGAGGAGACATAGTCATCTGATAAAACAGTAGTTTTAGTGCTATCATAAGTGGGATAGTAGAATGTCATGGAAAGAGTATGATAAAATTTAAGTTTATGAATGTAGGAAACACAAAAGGATCCAAAGCAAGGGAGAGATACTTCATCACAAAACTATTTAAGAGTGGAAAAAAAGTATGTTATGAAGAGAACCTAATGGATTGTGCTGTATGAAATATCATTGGGAAGTGATAACTTCTATAGTTCAATAATTAGTTGAAATGGTAATTTCCACCTCTACCGTTGATTTCCCTAATCTATATTTCAGTTTGGATACTTTTAATTAGCTTGTCATATTGCCAACTTTTTATTTTTGAAACGAAATTATTATAGGCCCTGTCTAGAATCTGTCCATTAATATTATTATAAAATTAAAAAGGACCCACATAATTTCTGCATTGACCATTTATCCTTGCTTCTTTGTACAATGCAAAGAAAAAATTAAATGTGTACCACCATACTTCAAATTAGATCCTAAGAGTTAGACAAAAGCCTCTTGGAGTGGGTCAAACAGTGAAGTTAGAAAACTCAGGACCTCAGATTAGTCATTCAAATTATTCTCTAGAAAATATATAATGCTGTCCATACTCACTGCAAGTCCAGAAATTCAATCCATGATTATGAAATGCAAGCTTTTCTTTCTAGCTCCAAACAATACATCAACAAGGAAACAGAATACAACAAAGAAAACAGAATATATTCTTAAAGGTTAAAAAGCCATTTGGAATATCTCACAATAAAAGCACAGAAAGGGGTGTGGCTGATTCCTTAGTTTAGGAGGCAGGACTGAACCAAAAATACAGCTACTGATGTCCTTATAGCTCTATTCACACACACACACACACACACACACACACACACACACACACACAAAACCAACCAATTAAACACAAATAAATACAGTACTTAAAAACATAGGATACTCTCTCACCTCAAAATTTATTTACTGTTTCCTAACTAGTGTATATTTGTGATCCTTATTGTTATAAAATATATATATATAATTTTTCCCCCCAGAAATGAGGTGTCAATCATACTAAGGGGGGCTCAAAGGGCGTGCTCTCTCAAAATTAGGGAAGCTATACTGAATTTTCCAATTAAACAGCAAGAACATGAAAGAATGACTTGGGATCTTATTCTTTCCCCCGTGTTCTCTAGAATTATAGATTTCTCCCATTCTGAAAGTCTACTATTCAGAGCCAGCTGGTGTTAATTATTATTCCTTTAAAATGCAAAATGTATTGTTTTTCCCTTTTTTTCTCATGGATCTATAAGATCAATATA
This sequence comes from Rhinolophus sinicus, assembly GCF_036562045.2. Classification (NCBI taxonomy): domain Eukaryota; kingdom Metazoa; phylum Chordata; class Mammalia; order Chiroptera; family Rhinolophidae; genus Rhinolophus; species Rhinolophus sinicus. The sequence goes on along the minus strand of NC_133758.1, from coordinate 35,473,160 downwards.
ACTTTTGGTCTTCAAATGACATTATTTCTATGTTGGATAATTTGAGTCACACTTGTGAAATCCAGACTTTGAAGGCACTGATTTAGCAAATATGCCTTTTTTCAGGTTTTATGAATTATAAGCTGTCCATGGGGTTTCAAAAGAAAAAAAAAAGAAAAGAAAAGAAAAATGATTACTGTACGAAACCCTTCAAAATATAAAGAATTCCACACTGAGCACCAGGGAAGTTTGGTGAAGATCAGCCAGTTTCTCCTGACAATGAATTTTTAGTCCATAAAATAGGAGAGGAGTTGTTATGTAGAAAGGAGGAGCAGAAAGGAAGAGAGTTGCCTAGGCAGCATTGGTGAAAATATTAAAATAAATGTTTTTATTTTAATATGCAAGCTCTAGTTAAAATTAGAGGGGAGTCACTACATTGTCCCAATCCTGTATTCATTCAATCTCCATCATGCATCTTGGATACATTCACTTCTTTCCACTATAAACGTTTCTTCAATGACCTTCCCACTTCTACTATCTTCCATCTTCCATCAGTGTTCTAAGTGGTTTTCAGATCTTCTTAAAATATAATTGGATCATATCACTTCTGTTTAACATTTTTCAAGGTCCTTCCATTACCTAAGTATAAGCTCAAAATTCTAACAAGGTTAGAAATAACTGCCTTGTCTTTCCTCAGCATCCTCTATAGTCTCTAGCCCTATGTCCTGAGTCTATCTCATTCATAATTGGCTCCAACCACAGTGACCTTTAATCAGTATCTCAAGCATACTTCTTCTGGTAGAATTGTCTTCCATTCCACTCTATTTCTGACCAATTCCTTTCAGGTTCTTCCCATTCAAATCCTGCACTAGAATCATTCCATTAAAATACTTCATGATTCCCTGCATTTTTCCCTCAGAGAACTGGTAATGGTTGGTAACTGTGTATTTATGCCTCTTACTATTCACATCATGCTTCTCTCTTCCACTGTTTGAGTTCTAGAAGGACAAGGATCCCCTTCTCCTTACTACTTCTGTCTTTTCCGGGTCTGAAAATAGCGCTAGTTAGGTGTCCCTGACATTGCAGGGTATCGTGAATTCAAAACAGTTTTCTAAGTTTGGTGTGGGAGGAGGTAGCAGATTAATATGTGTCTCTTCTGTCTTGCCCAGGAATAACAGAAATCTACAGCAATGAAATAATGCTGTCCTCATTGTAATGAAAAAATAATGGACTTTCTTTGTAAAGGAAAATAAATCTTTTAAGAACTACTACGTTTTTATTATTGAAAATCTTTTAAGAAAGCATTAATAAAACTGATCGGCAGTTCCCAACTTTTTTTACATTTTAATTCATATAGAAGATAATAATACTTGTGTGGAGGGCCAGAAGAAATGGGAAATACAGCTTGGATGTCCTGAAGATGAAAGAATCTTGGGTACACCTGAAACCCATAAATATAGGAGAATCAGAATCACTAAATCCTATTACTCTGTGCCTTAAATATTTATCTCCTTTTTTCCTAGTCCATTATCATTGCCCCAGTTAAGGCTTTTATAATTTCTCACCTATAATGTTTCAATTATCTTTTTAATAATGTTCCTGCATTTAATATTTCCTTATTTCATTCTTCCTTCATACTTTCATCAAGTCATCTTTTTATAGCAAATTTAATTTAGTCATTCACGGACTCAAAATTACCCAGCTGCTTCACTTTAGGTCCATCATAAAATCTAGAACTCCTATGCAGGCACGTGAGACTATTGCTGCTATGGTGCTTAGCATGTGTCTCCACTCACCAATATCATCATTGAATTCTCTATAGCACTGCACTACCACACTAGCATCCATGAAGGTCCTTAGGGTATCTCATAATCTGTTCCCTCTGAGCAGATTTATCTCAACCTACTTTGTAAAAGCTTATTTAACTTTCCAGTCTCAGAATAAATTCTCTGTTGTCCTCTTAGCAAAATTAGACCCTCTTTTACCTATGCACTCACACTGTACATTGTACAGATACTTTCACGAAGAAACTATGCTATTATAATCATTTGTCCCTTAAACAAACATATCTTTTTATGTTTGCATTCAAAGTCTCCCATAATGCCTGAATCGAGTTGCATGCAATATTTGTAGGAAAAAATAAATTTAAGTATTATTCTCTTTAAAGTTTCCCTATTTAAACTTTATTTTATCCCCTAAAATAGTATTTCCCAAAAATAAATTCAATAAAATAAAAGTGAAGAATCTCTATTTATTGGCTTATTTTCTTATCTCCTTTTTACTGTAGGATCAGATTGCCGTCAGTTTTCTAAATTTCCTTCCAGTGTCTCATTCATTTGCCTTGAGATCTTTAAATTTCTTTTCATTTTTCATTTACTCCAACTTTCCTCTTTTGACTTTTGTATCTTTGTACTTTGTGCTATCTCACTCATACCACCACTTTCTGCCCTGCCATCTTTCTTTTTCTCCTTAATCATGAGAAACATTTTGCTTTCTCATTTCTTCCATTCATTTTAATTTTACCAGAGCTATCAGAAATAGTCTCAGAGAGCAAATATCTTTAAGAGAGAGCTTCCTTATTTTTATGTGCTTTCAACTTCCCACTTCACTTTCTGCTTTTGAAAAACACATTCTATTGAGGATTTCACAGAAACGAAAATAAGTTCTGCCTTATTCAGTTATTTAAAAATACTGTCTTGATATTATATGTGTATTGGTATGTAGACCCATGCTAAACAGTTTGAGGATGACAAAATCATCTACTTTATTTGAATAATCAATGAATGTTTAAAGGTCTTTTTTTTAAGAAATGTGTTTAGTAAATGGCTGTCAGACAAAAATAGCAGATATTAAAAATTACAAATCAATATACTGAAGCCAACAATTTCTCACTTCTTAAAAGTATTAAATTAACTTTTATTTTATATACAACCAAGTGTTAAAAATATCAAATATTTCATTTGAAAATTCTTAAGTAATTTGTATTATGCCGATACTTCAAATCATGTAAAAAAGCTTCCTGATAGTCAATATGTGGTATTATGGAGGCATCATTTGAAAAAGCATTCATGGTAAGAAAAAAATATTTCATAAGGAAATAATTTGGTGGGTGGTGACTTAAAGCTAGCCAGTTCATTTGATTAGACTTCAGTACTAACAAGGCATAGGCAATCAGTTTTGTCCCATTATTGACCTCTTTGATTTAGTTAATTTAAGGTTTCCATTTAAACTCAGCCAATTTTCTTGCAAATATATGCTTTCGGTTACAAAAAGGGATTGTGCCAAATGAATGGTCTGTTGAACCTACTGTGATTATTAGGAAACATAATGTATATTGGTGCTAAAGGGTCTGTATATAAAATGGTAATGCTTTAGTAATAGGTAATTTTTTGACACCAGCCAAGTCTTCCAAAGGAGATATTTGACCTCTAGTCATTAACTAATAATCCATTTCACACACTGTAAATAGACAAACAGATAGAATGGATGCTTTAGCTACACGAGTACCAATTAAATATTGAGTTAAATCACTAGGGCATTATTTGGCTTCAACAATAATTAAAAAATAAATTGTTTGTCCTTTAGAGTAATATTGTTATACATTTCAAATATATCACAGCAGATATTTTTGTTACATTTCCCCAGGGTTCTTTTTTGCATTTATATTAACAACATCAATAGCAGAAACTGCATTAGTGTCCACTGCATGTGTTCGCCCCCAGGCTATTGGCCTGCGGTAATAATAATCCCACACATCTTTAAAGGTTAACCTTCATAAAGTATGAAATTTGATCATCTGTGGGTAGGTACAATACACTTCAATGTACTTTTGAAGCATTATGGGGCAATAATAACACTACAAGTTTGCACAAGAAAACCATGCAAAAATAATGATTTTGTCCAAATGGGAACTAAGAAATTGATGAGATACAGCAAGTGCTTGTTACAGGCCATGTTGAGGGGTTGGAAACTGGCAGATGAACCTTGGACCCAGGTGATTTGAATTCAAAAATTTTAAAGCCTATGCCATAAACCCTATCTTGAGTATTCTGTGAGTCACAAATGGAGAAAGAGTATAAGACATTAATAATTCCGAATTTTAAACAATTTCCAAAGGTGTCTTTGTTTTATTGAAGCAGTTACAGTCACTAATTATACATTAAGTCACTGGATTTTTTTTCTTGTAGGAGAAATGTGGAGCAACTTAAACTGATTTTGAGAAATATTGCCAATACTTTAGTATAAATAAATTACCAGTTCAAGAGAAACACAATATTGTGGAAACATTGCAGGCCACTATTTGGTACATCACATGGGAAATTAATTACATTAAAATATTCAGCTTTCTGTTATACCAACAGTTGCAGATGAATGAGTCTGTATGTTTGAAATGAATCTTCAAACAAAAGCACAGCTACAGGGAATCCAAAAAGTTTTGGCCAATATCACAAAGGTAAATGATCTGAACTTTTACAATGGTTATCATCTGAAAATGAGAGTTGACCTTTCTTCGGGCGACAACAAAATTCTGTGTTCAGATTATAAGACAGACAAAAGCAGAATTCTTTTACTTTCTTTTTTTTTTTTTTTTTTTTACTTGTTGGTGCTTTATTCATAATCACCAAGAGTTAGAGTTGAGCAGGAGGTCCTTCAAGAGGCAAACAGACAATCAGTGACAAATGACAATTGATAAACCTATGTGACAAAATACTTCGCAGCAATCAAAAGAAATGAGGGATTAAGCCATGAAAACACACGGAGGAACAAGTAAGTACATTGCAAAGACAAAGAAGCCAATCTGACAAGGCTACGCATGGTATGATTCCAAGTAATGACAACATGCAACAGACAAAACCATGAGCCAATAAAAGATCTTCGGGTTTGAAAGATTTAGGGGTTGAAGGGATGTATCAATAGGTGGAGAACAGAAGTTATCCGGGAAATAAAACTACAATATATGATTAAAAATGATACATACAGTGGTACCTCGGTTTTCGAACGTCTCCGTTGATGAACATTTCAGTTTACGAATGCTGTAAATTTTATGGATCTGTGGTATGATTAGATAGTAAAATTCATGCTAAATTTGCAGTTTTAGGGGTTGATTTTAAAGGTCTGGAACAGATTAATCCATTTTGCATTACTTTCTATGGGGAAAGTGGGCCTCGGTTTTCAAACATTTCAGAACTTGAACGGTCTTCCGGAACGGATTACATTTGAAAATCGAGGTACCACTGTATATATCATCATACATTTGCCCAAACACACAGATCCTATGACACAAACTCAATGCTAAGGTAGATTGTGCACTTGAATGCAGCAATATTGGCTCAGCAATTGTAATAAATGTACCACAGTCATACAAGATGTAAAAAATAGTGCAAACTGTGTGGATACACAGGGGTTATGTGGGAACTCTGTACTCTCTGAAACCCAGTTTTTTCTGTAAACCTAAAACAGCTTTTAAAATACTGAAGTCTACCAAAAACCAAAAAAGATGAAGGCAGACTCACATAATTCACCCCAATGACTGACTGATGGGTGAAACAGGCCATGTGTCATTCACCCGATCTGACCTTACACCAATAAGCCAGCCTGCTGCTCTAGGAGCCTGAGAGCAGGAAGGAGGTGGAACGTCCATGGAACGCCAAGTTGGAGAGCGTGCCATCTATATTCTGAGAAGTGCCATGGTCACTGTCAGTGTCTGGAACTCCAAGTAGATGAGGCATGTCCTGGTGTGTCCTGGTATGTAGACTTAGTAATGGACAGACAAGTGTCACCTACATTTATATTCTGGGGATCTGAGTCAAGAGATTCCCAGAGTTCTTTTACCACAAAGTGGCAACTCTTAGACAACAGTCCAAGAGCCTGTGAACGTATGCAGGCGGGGACAACTGCGGGCCGGCAGCACGACAATTGCCTGATGCTGGGTGAGCTGTGGCCCTTGGGCTTGGGCCTTCATCAGAAACGTCCCAATTCAGGGATGAAGAGCAGCAACTCTCCACGGAGCTCCATCATGTACGAATGTGCACTGTCCTCCTGAAAGCCTGCGCTGCCCATGCTGTGCATTCAGTGACTCCCAGGGAACAGCCCAGGGAACCAAGAAGTCTGGCAGATGGGTGACCTCCTCCAGCACCCATTTGAGCTTCTTTCAAGGGACAGGAGTAAGGCAGGTCATCCCTCCTGTGGGCGATGTGGAAGGAGAATGACATTTTTAGGTTTCCTGGGTGTCCCTGAACCCTTCCTAGGACTCCCACGACCAGTACAGGTCACAAAGCGACAGAGATTGTGATACAGCCACCAGTGACGGCGAAGTGAAGGCGAGACCTCTTTTACTTTCTTAATAATATCATTGTCATTGCTCAATGTTGGCTTTCAGTGGAAATGGCTTCCTAACTTTAAATAGATCTCTATTCATTCAAGAGCCATTCATTCCCTAATATATGCTGCTATATACCCAGAAGTTTGATATACAAAGATACATGATACAGTTCCTTCCTCAATGAATTTATAATCCATTTGTTGAGATATATACAAGTAACAAAAATATTACAATCCAGCAGGATACATGCTATAATAGATATGATAGATACCACCTGGGTGGTAACATTACAAAGTAAAAGAACCCTGCCTAGAATGTTGAAGCAGGGTAGAGTTCTAAGAAGTGACACACTGCATCTGAAATTGCATTTAACAAATCTAAAGACTGCCGGGAACAAACTATGGATGATATTTCACACTGGGCTAAATGGTATTCAATTCAGGAATGATTCTTAAAGTGCAATGGAATGGTTAAATGAGATCTAGCTAGCTAGATAGCTAGCTATTTTTTAAATTAAGAACTATTTCAAAATGAAATTATAATAATTAATACAATAAACATTCACCCATGTATCCACCACCTAGTTTTCTCAAATGGTAAAATTTTCCAGTATTTGCTTTAGATTTGTTTTTAATTTTCGTAATAAAATATTATAGATACTTTTGAAACTACCTCTTTTACCATCCCCAAGCTCATTATCTTCTCTCCCTTGTTGTAACTCATAATCCTTAATCTGATGGATGGATTTTTTAAAATTCACGTGCATATTATACCTACGTATTTGTAACACATATAGTCTCAAACATATATGATTATGTAAAGTATGTAAAGCATTATTTATTTATTTTTTTCTTTCTTTCTCCACGTGCCTTTTATTTGTTGGTCTTGTCATACTTCCCCGAGGATCTTCATTGTTACAGTAAGTTGAAGTGATAGTAGTAATAGCATTTCTTTACGTAACCACCCTGATTCTTAATAGGATGCTTCTAAGGTACCAGCTTTAAGAATATTAGTGACTGAGTTTTTGATTCTACATGAGGTTAAGGAAAATTTCCTTGTGTTTCTAGGGTGCTGAGCATATTAAAAAATATATATCATGAATGATTTTTCTTTTTCTATGAGACGATCTTATGGTCTTTCTCCTTTAATCTATTGACGTGTTGATGTTATCCTTCCTGCTGGGGCTTCTTGCTACCAAGATGATGATAATGATGATACACATCGGCAGGAATGTACAGGGTGCACAGAGCACTGCATGATCCTGGCAACATGCCTCTCCTATCACCTCAATGTCATCCTTCGCAGGAATAAAGAGGATGCCAAGAAAACTTCAGGTTCTCCTGGAAAGCCCCTCCTACTCACGTATTCCCTTTCTTATGACCGTAATCTGCCAGATTCCAATTCTCAAAAAGAAGCTATAATCAAAGCTAATGATCTACTCCTCCTTGAGGAAGTAACCGTCAAGGTGAATCCACTGACGTCTTCTGTTCTTGTTTATCTCCCTCACCACCAAGTCCAAGATTTCAAGGCCATCACACATCTCTTGAACTCTTATTTATATAGTTCTGTATGTCTCTTTCTCTGACGTGCTTTCCCTCCAACACATTTGCATCTTTAAACTCCTCCAGTCTGAAATTCAAGATCTGTCATCATCAAAATTTCCTATTCTAGCTTTTTATCGGAGGATCCTTTCACCTATGTCCCTCAATGAAATCTGGCTCTCCCCTTGGGACACTGCTTCTGCTGCAACTCTCTCAAGCATGCCATCTATTGCAGACATAATGCCACATAAGGGTCATGGACTCAGGGTGTGTAATGTGGCTAATATCTCCCTATCCTCACAGGTATCTGCTCTAAGCAGGCTATATTTATAAAATGGTAATTTTAAAATACATTAATACTCTATCAGGACAGACTATAGCTGGACTGCTGAGCGTTACAGTCAAGTACACTTCTTTGGCTGTAATGTGAGTTCTTTGTTGCAATGCAATGTTATTTGATATCCTATGTCATAGGACATTCTGTCTTTTTTGGATAGTGGTGCTGCCAGAGTCCCTGTGGGCAGGCAAGGAAAACCACATGCACAATATTTATATATTCAAGTCAAAATAAATTGCTTCTCCTTCCATGAAGAAAGTAATTAATATAACCACATAACCATATGGTTATATGGTTATTGGGTGTTCTTGAGAGATGGTTCCCTGTATAGGACTCAACACTCGTCTCTGTTAGTAGCCTGAGCATTTGACAGCAGCAGTACGTGCTCATGCATAACCTTGGTCCTTCTCACGTGATGACTACGTTCATACTCCCATTATGCTAGCACTGGTGGGGGAAGAGTGGGGAGTAATAGCAATGATAGCGACTGGCTGATGTCAACTGGAAGAATCATTCTCTCTAATTGGTTGTTGAGTGCCGCCTCTATAGTGACCATTCTTGTTGTCATTAATATGCCAGACAAAAATCTTCATAATCATAGTCTTTTCCATCAGTCCATCCTCATCCTTCCTCTGATTTCCTTGTCTCCAATCGCCTAATTTTTCTCTTTACAGATATGTGACTAAACAGCTAGGCCATTTGCTCCTGCCCATGAACTTTCTACCTGCTTCTCTTCCAAAGTAGATGACTCAATGGGAAGATTTTGGTTCCTTCTGTCTTTTCAGACCACCCTTGAAGGTATTACAACCATAATCCACTTTTGGCTTGCACTCACATAGTCAGCTAAGTTATCCACGAATCAAGCTTGACGTTTTTACCTCTAATAGCTGGCCATGAAGGGTGTCCTCATATGGCCATAGGTAGGACCTCAGGAAGACCTAGTAAGGATATGGTGGATATCATAAGAGTATGGACCAGCTGCTCTTGAAGCTTAATTGTGCTCCTTGGCCCTGATCATGCCTAGTTTGGGGCACAAAACATCCCTCTTAGAGTGGATTGCTCCTAGGTCTGCATGAACTTATCACATGGTAGTTTTTTACCGCATCATCACTTCATGTCCTCTAGACAAGCACTCTGTATGAATCAGGGCCTAATAGTATCACAGCTAATTATCTGCTGCAGATGGGATGGTGTTGCTCCCCATGCCAAGGATCAAGTTTGGGGTTCTCCTATTGAAACTTACCACAGATTCCACATCATAATTTTACTACCATAGATACCTCGAATACCGTAGGTTCTGCCAGGTTGCATGGCCAAAGTAGCAAAGTTGCTTGCACCACAGACTAGATCCTCCAGATGCCACTCAGGTCTGGCAAATTTACATGTCACTCAGAGAAGCAATCACAAGCATGCACCCCATATCACAATCAGAACTCAAAGAGGCTTACTCAACTTTGTGCTTTCTTTTTTGAAGTACAGGTATGTATAAGTCTCAATAATTTGTTCTTTATTTTGGAGGAAATGCCCTCCCACACCACTGGACCCTTAAGAACTTTATTTATGTGGTATATCCTTGAATATTTATGGAATTTATTTCCCACCTTTTGGAATTCCATGTGTCTTACCAAAGCTTCCAATGTACTTACCACTTCTGGCTTATATGGTATGATTAATATAATGTCATCATGATGGAGAACCAAGGTGATATTCTACAGACTGCCCAGATAGCCCATATTCAAGTCCCTTTGCACTAGATTAATTGTGAGTGAGAACGTCAACATAGCATGAACAAAACCATAAATGTATATAGTTATTCATCACAAGTGAATGTGAACAATTTCTATTCCTTCTTCCAGATTAGGATAGAAATTAACAAGATCAGTTAATAAGATCAGATATCATGTCTCTAAGGCTATACTAACCTGTTCTAGGAAATACACCACAGTTGGTACAGCAGCTAGCTATAACTTGAGCTACTAATTAGTTGTGTTTGTAGTAGTCCACTGCTGTTCTCTAGAACCCAGTATTTGTATGGATCAGACTAGTGAGTGAAATGGTGATATAATAAGTATCACCAGCCAGGCATATCTAGGTCTTTGAGAGAAGTATTAATTCCTGCCACAGCCTCCAGAATGATATAACTGTTCTTAAGTCACTCCTTGCTTTGGTGTGAGGACAGTTTCTGATGTTTTCACATGGCCTTCCCCAACTATAATTTTTACTCCAGGGGCAAGGAACAGATGTGGGAGTTCTGTCAACAAGTATGTCCAATTCAATTGTAAATTTAAGGATTGGGGTAGTGACCACTGGATGTTTCCATGGACCTACTAAAGCCACTGTGAACTACGCATGTGTCAAGACCTCATTTATCACCTGGCTTACATGTTTCCATTCTAACAAAGGCCCACAATGTTGCTTTGGTTCTCTCACTTGCAATACCAACTCAAAGCCTCTGTCAAACAGTCTTTGGTATCCCTTTCCCACCCCCCAGTATACAGTTATCTGAAGAAATGGCCATTGTTCCATTTATGGGACTATAAATATTCATTTACAATATATTCATTTATTGTAGCATCACCAGGTCTTCTCTTTTAACAATGTTGAACATTGCAGAGTTCCCTGATCTTAGAAAACCGTGATGGTTAAAGAAAGTGGGGGTGTTTCCCACTGTCTGTGTTCAGGGAAATTGCTTACGTCCAACAATCACCCTTCTCCATATGCCTTAGATAAAGCCCTGAGGTCACTTTCATGTTTACCTATGACAAGATCAGACACAGACCCTCCAAATTCCTTTTTTTTGTCTCATAACAGACTGCTGTACTGTTCGTGCTTGTTGATCGATCAGAACAAAATACTCGTTAAGTTTTTTGAATTCTCTCTCTCCTTCAGGGCCCTAAACTTTCACTTACCCCTAAGTCTAACTGAGCATTGGAACATGGAACCCCATCCACTGATCTCAGAGACAGATATCAACTGTCTGATTATGTTACTGTGGGACAGAGCCAGGCGTGTAGTTTCCAGGCTCTCACCCTCACGTGGAAAGGTGCTCACTGGGGTAGTAAATGGCCATCAACTGTGATTGGATGGCCATCAGCTGAGGCTAGCTAGCCGTCAGCTGTAACAAGTGAGCCATTGGCCACTAATATAATTGCTGTGGCTATGCTAGCAGCAAATGGGGGCTAGCAAGAAGATGGTGGCTGAGCCTATAAGCGTGTATTGCAGTTAGCATGGCGGATTGCAGCTAGCAAGTGGGGTTGGTTGGTTGGCAGAGAAGTGGACGGCAGTTTGCGGATCGTGTGGCTCCTGCTTCCTGTGTTTTAAACCCAGCCGCCAGCGAGAATATAATGGTATGACTCCCCTATCTCTGGCTCCGCGGGTGTTCCTTTTGGCCTCACCATATCCTGCATTCTTATGTGGAGAGCAGGAGCTGAGACCCTGCATGACAATCTGCATGACAGTCACCCACTCATCTCACTCCCCCCCCCACACACAGTTTCTTCTAGGCTTGTTTTCTCCTCCCTATGAAAGAAATCCTCTTTTCTGCATGAACTTTGGTATCTTATGTTTGAGCTTTCTCCCTACTGAAAGCTCCTGTCTCCCTAATGCAATAGTACCCCTCTCTTTACTGCAATATTCTTGTTGAATTAAGTCACTTTTATTTACAGCTGGATTTTGTTGTTGTTGTTTGTCTGCTTGTTTGACACTCTTGTATTGCAAAGTGTTCCAGGTCAGAAAACTGGGTCCAGAAACTGGATGAAAGTTCATGTTTCTTCATTGGAGTGGGTTGCCCTCAGTTTCAAGATCATCTATCATTGCTTTCTTTTGATTTTATACATTTATTAATGTACTTGTTGCTAGAACATCTGGTTTCTCCCAGAAAATCTTTACTCTGTTAACATCTCCTTAGCTCTGTTTGGGTCAGGGCCATCTCGTATAATTCTGGACTTGTCATTTGTTATATAATTATATCTACCTAACTTGTGATCATTAAATGCTGCCCCCTGGCCTCTCTAATTTTGAGATTCTGTCATTCCCATTGCAATCAGAGAAGAAAGTTCTTGATAGCATCTCTCATTACTACTCCTGGGTTACAGATGACAGGGGTGTAGGGATGGAGACCCAGAGAGCAGTTTCCAGGCTCTCGGCCTCACATGGAAAGGTGCTGACTCTGGTAGTAGGTGGACATCAGCTGTAACTCGTTGGCCATTAGCTGTAACCAGTTAGCCATTAGCCACTAATATAATAGCCACGGCTATGCTGGCAAGTTGATTTGTTGGCAGAGAAGTGGACGGCAGATTGTGGATCATGTGGATCCTGCTTTCTGTGTCTCCAACCCAGCTGCCTGTGAAAATATACTGGTGTGAACCCCCCATCCATGGCTTCGTGGGTGTTCCTTTTTGGCCTCACCATATCCTGCGTTCTTGTGCGGGTAGTGGGAGCTGAGACCCTGCATGACACAGGGTCTACTGAGCTTCTCAATGATTCTGATGTACCTTTCATGAGTGTATCCCTCATCACTCTATTTGGTAAATAGAGTGTTCTTCAGGTCTTCCATGAGACATCATATATCCATTTTAGCATGCCCACTGCTCTGAGATTTTTATTACTCTTCCACCATATTTCATACAGTTCTGGCATTTCTACCTCACTTAGTTTGGGACTATTGCTTCTAACAGCAATTCAGAGCCATACTAGAGTTGCCAAGGTGTAAAATTTTGTATCATAGTGCAATGCTGACACATTAATAGGTTTCTCCACATCCAACTTTATATTCCAAGCCCCTTGATCCAGCAGCCTCAGGATTCAGTTCTCTGCACACGCTTCTGGCTCCTACTGGCATCTATTGGCCTGGTTATGCAGGTCCACCCCCATCGCTTCTCTGGCTGGATTGTGTTTTTGGTTTTGTGGATAAGAGGAGGAAGCAGGCAGGGAGGAAGCATGTATTGTCTTTCAAGAAAGTCTCTGTATTAGCTTCAAGTAAAGGGGGCACCGCTGTTTAACAGAGAGGAATTAAACAAGAAACTATAAACAGAGAGATATCTGGGAAATCCCAAAACACATTTCTAAGTATCCCATGGATCAAAACGTTCTCAAGAAAAATTAAATATATTTTGAACTAAATGTGTTAGGGGCAGTGAAAGCAGGGGTTAGGGGAAATTCATAACATTAAGTGCATACTGTAGAAAAGAATAAAACCAATTGTTAATAACCTCAGCTTCCACTTCAGGAAATTATGGAAAGAAGAATAAATTAAGCTAAAATAAGCAGACAAAATAAATAATAAAGGTTAAACCAGAAATCAATGAAATTGAAACAGGAAAACAATAGGAAAAAATAACATCAAAAGCTCATTCTTTTAAAGATCAGTAAACTTGATAAACCCACAGCCAAGCTAATCAAGAAAAAGAGCAGACACAAATTGCCAATATCAAAAATGAAAGAAAGGTCGTAACTACTGATCCAATTGACAATTAAAGGATAATAAAGAAATACTATAAACTGTTGTCACAAAGCAGCCTACATGTCTGTCTCCTCATACATACCCTTAAAGAAAGGAGAGTCTGTAAGACGGATCCTTGCAGGGAATTTGCTTCACCTTTGTGCTCACACCTTATGTCTCCCTGTTTGGCCCCCAAGGATGGCTGGTTAGTCAATGACGGGTAAGATTCCTCAAGGGAGGAACAACCTAAGACAGGTACAGTCACATAGGGGCCATCAGGAGAACTCACGGGGTCGATAGAGGTGGGCATAGACCCCCACCTTCCCCGGCTAAGGAGAGCTTCTGCCTCTGTGGCTATATTCCTTCCCACAACCTGCTGGGAAGATTCATTGATGTGATAGCATCAGTTCTCCATCTATTCATATGCATAAAGGTTTTGTTCCTTGGGGAGGTACATACAACAATTACTAAGACACCCTGGGTCTTTCGGTTCTGGCTGCCTGCAGGCAAGGGTGATTGGTTTGAATCAGTTTCGTAGTATAATGTGTGAAATTCACAGACCGTGGAGAAAACAATGTTACTTCCTTGTGTGTACATCAATAAAAGCCACAAGGTGGCCCGATTTGGGGCACTCAGTCCTTGAGGCTGGAGTCCCTTGGCGCCACTTGCACTCTATTCTTGGCTACTGTATTTCTTAACCCTGTGCCACCCTTCTCGCTTCTCACAGCTCTTGTCGTGCAGGACTCGACAATAAACAACTGTGTCCACAAATTTAATAATGTAGGTGAAATGGATGAATTTCTTGAAAGATACAAGCAACAGAAATTCACAGAAGAAATAGATAACCTGAATGAGACTATATCTGTTAAATAAATTGAATTAATATTGAATAATCTTCCAAAAAAGAAAGTCCTAAGATCAATTAGTTTTACTGTTGATTTCTACCAAACGTTTAAGGGAGAAATACCATCAGTTCTCCACAATATTTTCCAGCAAATAGAAGCAGAGGGAATGCTTTCTAATTCATTTTATGAGGACAGAATTACCCCAATACCAAAATTGCATACAGATGTATATAAGAAAGAAACCACTATCTCTCATGAACATGGATATCACAAGTTATCAGCAATATATTAGAAAATTGAACACAGCAGTGTGTTAACATAATTATAAAGGATATCCAAGTGGGATTTATTTCAGGTATGCAAGGCTGATTTGACATTTGAAAATCAGTCAATGTAATCTACCACATCAATAGGATAATGAAAAAAAATCATGTTCATATCGATTTTTTTCAAAATGTTTTTGAAAAAAAAAACAGAACTCATTCATGATAAAAACTCTCAGTAAACTAGGAAGAGATAAAAACTTCCTCAGCGTGATGAAGAATGTCTACAAAAGCCTGCAGCTAACAACATACTTAATAGTGAGAAATTAGATGTTTTCCCTAAAAGATTGGCAACAAGGCAAGGAAGTCCTTTCACATGACTTCTATTTAATATTGTGCTAGAAGCCCTAGCTAGTGTACTTAAAAAAAGAAAAGAAAGAAAATGTAAACAGAATGGAAAGAAAAAATAAAATTATCTTTATTTGCAGATGACATGATTGTCTATGTGGAAAGTCTCAAAGAACACACAAATATTTTCCTTGAACTAACAAATATATTCCTGAATATATCATCTCAGCATGCAATGTCTGTATCTAAAATCCATTGCTTTCCAATATACTAGCAATTAATTAAAATTTGAAGTTCAAAAAGCCAATACATTTAGAATAGCACCTATAAAATAAAATATACATAAACCTAACAAAATAAGTACAGGTTTTGTATACAGAAAACTATAAAACACTTATGAACAAAATCAAGGAATATCTAAATAAATGGAGCGATACTGTGTGATTATGGGTGGGAAGACTCAATAGTTTTAAGATGTCAGTTCTCCCTAACTTACCTATCAATTTAATGCAATAACTTCAAAATTCCAAAAAACTATCTTGTAGATATTGACAAATGCACAAAAACAATCTAATGGATAAAGGATAGACTTTTCAACAAATGGTGCATAAACAATCAAATGCCCATATACAAAAAACAAAAAATAAATAAATACAAAAAAATAAACAAACCTACACACAGACCTTACAACTTACACAAAAATTGAGTTAAAATAGATAAGAGATCTAAATGTAAAATACATAACTATAAAACTTCTAGAAGAAGTTTTGAGAAAATCTTTGAGAAAATCTTTGTGATCTTGGGTTTATATATGTGTTTTGAGATATAACACAAAATGTATAATTCAAACAATTGATAAATTTACTAAAATTATTAAATTAAATTTAATTTATTAAAATTAAAAATGTGTTTTGTGAAAGATCATTTTAAGAGAAAGGAATGTCAAGTCACAAACTGGGGGAACATATTTGCAAAACACACACCTGTTAAAGGATTTCTATCCAAGACATGGTAAGAACACTTACAAGTCAAAAATAAAAACACAACCTACCCGATTAAATGTATGAGTGAAAAATCTGGACACCTCTTCAAGGAAGATATACAGACTACAAATACATGAAAAGATGGTCTACGTCATGTGTTTTTAGGGAAATTCAGGTTAAAATAACAATGAGGTATCACTACATATGTCTAAGAGTGGCTAATATTAAAAAAAAAAAATCACAATACCAAGTTCTGGAGAATATGTGGAACAACAGGAACTGGTATTCAGTGCGGGTGGAAATGCAAAATGGATCAGTCACTTTGCAAAGCAGTTCACTAGTTTTCATCAAGGTAAACATAATCTTACCATATGATCCAGTAAGTTAGTTCTTTGATATTTAACCAAAAATTAATTGGTATTGAAATAGGAAAAACTGGGTATGGAGTACATCAGAACTCTCTTTACTATTTCTGCAATTTTTCTATAAATCTAAAATTATGCTAAAATTAAAAAATTATTTAAAATTAAAAAAAAATTATACTAGTTAAAATTAAAAAAAAAAAATTGTGAAGTACCTAGAGCTATATCTAAGGAAAATATAAAATACAAAATTGTATTTCAAATCACTAACAAAGACATAAATAAATAAATATGCATGGTATGTTCATAAATGAAAAAAGAGTATTTTAGAGGTGACATTAAATCTTCCAAACTATAATGCATAAATTGTATTAAATACAACTGGAATCATGTGTGTGTGTGTGTCTGTAGGTGTGTGTATGTATAAAAGTTTATGGTTTTATCTTAAAATGTGTATGGGAGTTTTAAGAATGATTACGAAAAATTTGACAAAAAAATAAGAGACAAAGATTGTATCCCAGAAATAAGATCGATTATAAAGATAAGGTAATTAAGAAAGTATATTAGTCATAGAATAAGAGACAAACTCATGGGAACATGATGAATTGAGAAAGAATGAACTATCAAATAAATGATGTTGAGAAAATGGGTTATGTGCAAATTATAAAGGAAGGAACTGATATATTAAAGGAAGCTTGATATAGTAAAACATTGATAAAAACAAAAGTTATTTTCATAAAAAGATACTAAAATCAAAAGAAAACCAAACTACAGAATTGAAAAGGAAATATGTAACATAAACTGATAAAAGATTAAGATTCAAACTAAAAAAATAAACCCTACAATTCACCAAAGAAAAAGAAAAACTTTAGAAAATAAAGAGAAAAAAATGTAAACAGGAAAATTGAGCGCAAGAAAAAATCCTATGTCTATTGTGTAATAAATATGATCATACAAATAATCATACTGATTCAAGTTAAAACAACGTGGTATTCTCTTGGCAAAATTTAAAAAGTTGAAAATACTAAGTGTTGTGATAGAAACTCTCATATAATTCTGGTGAGCTTATAAAACGGTATAAAAAATTTGGAAAGGTAAGTGTCCGTATCCAATGGAGTGGAAAATGTATTAATATATACCTGACAGTCCAGCAATTCCATTCCTAAGAATCTAAAGCAGTAATTTCCAATCCCGAATGATATCAGAATCAGTTGGTAACCTTGTAAAACTACCAATCTTCTATGGCATCTCAGTTAATACAGAATCTCTGGGGGTGGGGCTCAGTCATTACAATTGTTTAATTTTGATTTATAAAAAGAGACATGTACTATTGCAGCATTTTGATAATTCTGCAAAAAACAGAAGAGGGATTAATGTCTACACATATAATAATAAATATATATTTTTGCTTACTCACTCACTGGAACATGATAAATCAATTAAAAGAAGTGAATGAAAGCTACATGCATTAATCTAGATAAATTTCAAAAAATATGATATTGAGTGCGTAAAGCAAGTCGTGAAAGACATATACCATATATTGAATACAGTGAACTATTTTTTTGTGGATACACACATGTAGTAAAATAATAAAAACTAGTCAGAAAATTAAAAATTTTCAGAATAATAGTGATGTCTGAGTATTATATCATGGAAGCATAAGAATGATAATAGATGTGGTACACAGCTGGTATTATATGTTTGTATTTTACTAGTTTCTAGAAACTTTAATGACAATTTGGAAAAATATTAAGGTTCAATAAATCTAGGTGCTAAATACAAGAGGATTTGTTAATATAAAGGTAGGTACTAACCACAAGGGTATTCTTTATATTTAACACACTTAAACATCTTTGTGCGCACATTAAAAAAAAAAAAAAAAAGCAACCCTCAGATTCCACGCAAAGATACTGAAAAACTGGTTAATAAGAAAAGTATATTTGATAGGGCGAATGAGGGTGAATAGAGAAAGGGCTACAAAATGTTAAAGCTACCAAGACAGGCAGGAAGTGTACAGTTAAATGAAGGGATATTCAGAAACTTCCTTAGAAAGTAGGTATTCATATCGTTTTCTAATAACCCGAATAAAAATCTCTCAAACCAGAATAGATGACAATTCATATACATAGTGAAATCACAGAGCAGGATTATAGTATGCAAACAACATTACTCAGTGATTTCCTAGTTACAAACTACAAAGTATACAGCACAGGGTATACTAAATAGCTGGATGTTTTAAACACCAATGAAATCAATGACTAGTGGTTCTAGTGAGAAAATAAAAGACAAAGTTGAAGAAATCTGAATTTCTTAAATCGTAGGTATATTTCTTAGAGTAGCCAATAATCCTGTGGTAAATGCTAATGGATCATAAAAAGTGAATAACTGTAAACAAAATCATTATATATTTCCTATCATTAAGCTCTTGGAGAATGATTTATTTCCTGGTTTTGGTTATCCTCTATTTAATGACAATATTGTACATATTGATAAATTAAGAAAGCTAAAATAATATAACAGATGAATACATAAGAGAAAAGCAAACATTTGGGGGCTAGAATAGCCCTTCTCTAATAAGACTTTATACAAGAGCATTAGAGGGCATTGAATAAAATAACAAAGAATGATTAGCAGAGAGAAAACAAACCTAAGACAAAAGCCTCAGTGACTTGCCTACCTGGAAAAAGGCCAAGCATAAGTTGCGACTTCAGATACTGTACATTAATATATAATTTTAATATGCAATCCAATGGAAACTAATTTGCATGTTATAATTAACTTTCCAACTGTCTTTTATGAGATAAATACACAGCCATTAACAAAACTTTAATGTATCACATTTTTTTTTACTAAATAAATTTGCCTTATGATGTTGCTTAATCTTTCTAAGGAAATGGCAAAACTCTTACGCTTCATTAAGCACAGAGAACTGGGAATATTTGAAGTTTCAGTTTCAGTGTAAAAGAATACTTCATAGCAGTAGCTAAATTAATGACATTGTTTTCAAATAGTTGCCACACAATAACTCTCATCTTATTAAAATTATTAATTTTAGTTAAATTAGGTCTTGGCTTATGTGAAGCAGCCCTGTGGCAATCAAGATGAGAAATGACAAGAACACAGGAAGTGGGGAGGGAGATTAATGTTTAGATTGAATTCATCCTGTAATATGTTGGTCTCTATCATTTCTTGGGAGAGTGGGTAATCAATCTATTTACATACAAGTAGAAATGCAAAATAAATATGTTCATCACACTCTAGGAGAAACAGATACAATTCTAGATACTGAAAGAAAAAGAAAAAGAAAAACAAGTACACGTTTAAATAAAAAGTTATTTTCAATGGACATACATCTGGGATAAAAGTGGTTTTCGATGTGAATATAAAGGGCAAGCAATTGATATAAAATATAAAAGAAGCTTTATTTTGAAAAATTCTTGCCTGCCTGATATGTGATCTGCTGTACAACCTGACCCCTTTTCACGTCTACTCTAATCTGCACTACTGAGGTTCAAGTGATCTAGTGCCAGCTCAACTGGTGAAGTCGCTGTTGCCGATCAAAGCAAATCAGCATGTATTCCCACCTCCACCTTCAAGTTCAGGTTCATATGGAATGATCTCCTGCACTTTCTTCACAGGTTGAAATTCTCCTGTGCTCTAGGGTTAAACTCAAATACCAATTTTTCTACATGCCTTTCTGAATTACTGCAAAATAGAGGAAATCTTATTCACCTGTTGAACATAATTTTATTTACTTTATTATTCCTGTCTGCAACCAGGCCACTGCCCAGTACATAAAAGTGTGTAATAAATAATTTTTAATAGAATATAACATTTTAATTAAATAAAATATTTTTTTTACCTGTGGTTCAAAATACAGAAACAGTACATAAAATCACTTTCAGCATATACTCCAGAATTAAAACTGTTTTTATTGTTTTCATAATTGCTTTACCATTGTAAATGTGTTACATGGAAGTTTGTATCTCTATTGGCATACATTACTGAGGAGTATTTGTTCTCCCACTTAATTATAGTTTAATCAAATGAGTAGGAAGAAACAGAGAAACTAAAGGCAACTTGCCTTATGTTTTATATGTAAGAAATTATATTAAGAAAAAACAACAACCCTGGTTTTAGGTCAATCATTTGAATATAGTCATGAATGGTGAAGTCTTTTTCTAAATTGTTTGTTTGTTTTGGTTAGCTTGTCTCTATGTTTTAGGTGAATAAGCCACTGGAATAAGCATTCAGAATCTCCAGTGAGCCTAAACTTATTTACTATAGTTTAAGGGAACTATTTCTTGTTTGTATGAACATGTATTCAGAAAATCCACTTAATAGAGCAAATAATCAGGTAAAGAATTGAAGGATATGTTCTACACTGCTTCTATTCCATAAAAGGACAAAGAAAGATGAAGAGATTTCGCAAAAGTTATACCCAGCCAACCGGCTCTTTCTGATCCGACTCCCTGCCAGAGCGGGCTGCAGATCATTCATACTAAGAAATGTTTTTCTTATTTGTTGTTACCCATTTTTATGCTTTTTTTTTTTTTTTTTTTTTTTTTTTATGTTGAAGGGTAAGCTCATTCACACTCATAGCGATCTCATGGCTATCTCGTCTACACTACAGACCAGTATAATATTGAGGTTAATAGTGGAAGTTCTGGAAACATACCACCTAGGTTTGAATCCTGGTGTGCCCATTCCAGCTTTGTAATATTACTCAGGAACACATTTTATAGTATTCTTTCCAGTATTATATTTAATGAGAAATGTGTTTAAAGGTTGACTTATTCATATGAACACAGCAACCAATAAAGATTATTATAAGTCTGCATTTTTTTCTTAGACTTCTTGTACGTATATCTAATTTTACAATTCAACTGTTCTACCTCCTTAGAATATCCCTTTAGTCAGTCTTGATTTTCTGTTACCTCCGTCAATTCCTTGGCTTAGGGGCTCTTTATAATCATGCCTGCCTAAATTGATAAAACCTTCTAACTGTTCTCTATCCTGCTGCAATAATACTTGTTTGAAAATGCATATTTAATGTCTAGGGAAGATATGACAGGTAATTCCCACTTTGATACTCTACTCTGCCTTAAACACTTGGAAGTGATATATAAAATAGGAATGACAGCACAAAAAGGCCAAGCTCATCTCTAAATAAATAAATAAAATGTGAAAAAGGTAAATAACTTCAGGGATTATAAAATGGACAAGAAATACAAAGCACTGAGACGGGTGATATAGATCTGGTTTTCAGCTCTGAAACCTGGCAGGGAGATTGAGGATGCTGGTGAAGGCTGTGATTACAGATGGGCTTTGTGGCCTTCACAGGAGGTTATGGCATAGATATTGATCCTTCCTTAAAAATGGGTATTACATAAAGCTCTAGACTAGGTTCTCACCAATTATTTAGATATCTTCAGCGTAAATACAGTACGGGAGGCTCCAAACATTACTGTAAGACTTGACTCTAGATTAGAATTGAAGATGTGAGATGAAAGTAAACAAGATCTTCTAAAAAAGCCTCCTACCTTATTTAACAGCGTTCAGAAGGACTGGATACTACATAACAAATATCCTTCAAAACATACAGTGTTCTCTATCTTTTTCTTTCTCTGTCTCTCTCTCATACACAACACGTATACATGTAGGCACACATACACACACTAAAATCCCTGAAAACACAATAGGAACATATAGGTGAACATCAGGGGTGTAATAAAATTATTTTGGAGGTGATCCTTTGCTTCTTTTGCAGTGTTCAAATAGCTACATGACCTATATTCTTAGTTTCTTTCACTGACCCCAGAAAAGGTAGAGAGCAAGGCTTATATCTTCCCAAAATAGACAGTGAGAATTGAATCTGCCATGTAAAGCTGGAAACCACAAAGGTTTGAAAATTCAGTGAATAAATTACGTAGAGACACAGTAAACACTAGCAAAGAAATTGCAACTATTTTGGTTTATTTTGGTGTAGATTTGCAGAGGGAAGGTCGACCTTAAGAATTAATAAGTACAAACTTAACTTCAAACAGATTTGTGGTATGAAGTTACACTACATCAAGGGCCCAGGAAATCCAAAACTGAAAAATAGCTTGACAAATACTACAATTTATAAAAGAAAATTCCTTCTGGAAGAATATGTCCTCGATTCAGTTCTCTTATAGATTTCATACAGATGGATTTCAAAAGAACATTAACCCTGAAATGCTTCACAAAATAAGACACTGAAAGTTTCAGCAGAGACAAGTATCAGAATTAAAACATTAAGGAATTTTATTGTAGTAATTAGATACAATATAAAAAGTAGGTTAAAATATTATTTAACGTTAGTACATGATGGAAAAAAAAAACATACAGATGAAAAGATGCAGACATTTTCAGTTAAGATTTTATAAATACTCAAATAGAATTTTTAGAAATAATTGAAAACCAAAAGCCTGGTGGGTAGGTTAATTAACAGATTAGTAATTGCTAAAAAGGGAATTAGTAGACTTGAAGAATAAAAGATGAACAAAGTCCTACAACAAAGGACAAATAAATTGATAACATGGAAGAGACATGGAGGAGAGAGTAAAACAGTATAAAAAGGGGCCTAATTGGATTAGCAAACAAGAGAAATACATGTAAAGTGATTATAAATAGGGAAGGAATAATTGTATTATGTTCTATTCATCTTGTCATTCTTTTGTCCCTCTCTTCCACTCTCGCTAACTTCCTTTTGTGCTTTATTTTTCTTTCTATTGATATGTTTCATTCCTTTTGTTGACTTCAATAGATATGTGTCCACAATGAAATATTCAGCCATGAAAAGAAAGAAGGAAATCCTGCCATTTGTGACACCATGGATGGAACTTGAGGGCATTATGCTAAGTAAAATAAGTTAAACAGAGAAAACAAATACTGCATAAGTTTCTCTTAGTGGAAAGTTAATGTATGGGTTGGGTCATTGCACTGGTTTATGTCATTAAAGCTGAGTATGTTATCAAAGAAAACTGTTCAAATGCCTATAAAAATCCCAATGGCATTTTTCACAGAAATAAAAAAAAAAAATCAAAAATTCATATGGAACTCCAAAAGACCCCTAACAGCAAAAACTATCAGGAGAGGGGAGTGGTTATATTCTATTCGGTGAATTATAGAAGAGGAGAGGGGAGGA
Source organism: Rhinolophus sinicus (assembly GCF_036562045.2). Lineage (NCBI taxonomy): Eukaryota > Metazoa > Chordata > Mammalia > Chiroptera > Rhinolophidae > Rhinolophus > Rhinolophus sinicus. Next base: position 35,449,569 of record NC_133758.1, on the reverse strand, counting down.
AAAAAAAAAGACAAAGAAAGCAGTGAAATAAATTTGTTGATTTAAAGCAACATTATAATTAGCACTCGGTTCAGAAGTTTTTCATATTTCATTCACACATACAAGAAAAATTCCCAAACATGTATTCATTTATTCATTCACTCACCCAGTCACACTACAAATATCCACTAAGTATGTATTCTGTACCAGGCACCAGGCTGGGTGGGGCTGGAGGTTACACAGATGAGAAAGACACAATCTTTGCTTCAAAGAGTTCACTAACAAAGGTGGCAATGTAAGAAGAGAAAATCAGGCCATTTTTTTATATTATGATTGTAGTTTTTCAGTGAGATATGCCCTGATAGAAGCAGAGGGCTACTAGTCTAACAACCAATCTTTCTATTAAAAACTACCAGCACAATAACAGCACCAACAGTAATAAGTAGATTTATTGAGCACCTGCTAAAAATGAAGTACTGTTCTAAGTGTTTTACAGTTAATCCTAACAACACACTACTATAAAGCTGGTAAAATTTTCTTTACTTCACAAATAGGGATAGTAGCAATAGTAAAACTGTTTGGTTTTGATCATTGGGAGGAGAGGATAGGAGGGTGGCATATCTATCTATCTATCTATCTATCTATCTATCTATCTATCATCTATCTCTCTAATCTATCATCTACATCTATCTCTATGTATCTATCTATCCACTCAAAGCCAGTTGCAAATGCATAACAAATTATATGTTTTGCTTACTACACTTTTTCAGAGTCTGTTTTATTTAAGAGAATGTAATTAAAATGGCTGCTCTTTGTTTACTCTTTTAATGCCATAGTTGTAAGATCTTGAATGAAATGGTGCCCTTGAGTCTCAGGGCACACAGCCAGCAAACTCCCCTACCCCATTTCTAAAGGATGAACTTGGTATGTTCCCTTGGTAGATAAGTAACTATTAAAAATCAAATGCTACATGTCAGACAAATTGCCTCTGTGTAGTGCTCTGCTGGATGAATTAATTGCCTTTTGTGTGGTTCTGCATGAACAGTCAGTCCACTGTGGCATATTTATTGGGAAGAGAGAGAATGATGGTTTCACAACCTTTCAGGAAAAGTTTCTACTTGTTGCTTAAGTGGAATGTCTGAAATGAGTCTTGTTTGCTCTGAATAAAGGAAAAATGAAAGGAGTACTTTTAGGTATTAATGCTATAATCACATTCATTATTTTCCTATTTTTTTCTACTATAGGTGTTTGTCTGTAGAATACCATTGTTCTCTCTCCTAAGAAATAAAAAGTCTTGAAAATTATCTATAATCTTATCTCTTCCACTCATAAAATTGATTATTTAAATTTTTAAAATGATATGTGAAAAAAGATTAGGATGATTTTATATTTCAAAATAATGTACAAAATAAAAAAAATGCTCCATAAACCAATGAAATTACAATTCAAAATTATATAAATTGCTTTCCTGGTAGGTAGTTATGATCATATTCGAGGGATGGGAGCTTCATCATAAAAAAACTGCATGATGTAGAAGAAATCAAAGTATACAAAGATGGTGACCCTACATTTTAACATAAAATATTATGTCTTAGTTTATTAAAATTGGTAGAAAATCAACTCAGGAATGAACATTCATCTCAATTTTAAGGTATCTTGAAGAAAACAGTTAACTATGAATATTTGACAAGGCTATATTTTTTACAACTTGACCAATGATCGTTCTAAAATAGCAGAAATGATTATACAGGCATATTTTTACAGTAGGCTTACACTAATGAACTTACTAAAAAAGTATTAAAACTATTGAAGCATCTCATTGTAAGAATTTTTGAAACTTGCACAACTCATATGAACATGGATTTCTTTTCTAGTCTTCTTTTGCCTTATCCTTTACAAATGAAAAAACTAGTGCATCATAGTTCACTTAACCCCTGGAGAGGAGAATGGAGCCAATGAGATCACTTCTGACCTTTGTTTTCTGTATTAAGCATAAAGTTAGTGCGTTTATACAGAGTAATCATTAAATGATAGCTCAATTAAAACTACGAATTTGATAGATGTCCTATTGAATATATATTTGTACTATTTAAGAACACAAGTATTGCATTAATCTAGGAACATTAACACCAGATTTTTAAACTAATGTATTTAAACCGAGCTGATTGGTGAGTTAAATCTTATATATCAAATCTAATTGATTGCTATCAAGTGGCTCTGCATTGCGTTCTTAGAGGCCCAGGCTAAGAAAATAATATGTCTGCTTAGTGCATATAATGAAATACTGGCAGAAATGTAGTTTACCTGTTTTAAAACAGTTAATAATGAAAGGCATTTATATAGATATAGTTATCTCAAGCAATCATGTTGCTTCTTTATTGCTTTCGTCCAGTTTTATTGGGAAATAATTGACGTACATCACTGTGTAAGTTAAAGGTGTACGGCATGATGGTTTGATTTATATATATTATAAAATGATTACTACAATAAGTTAGCATACAGTATCTCATATAGATACAATAAAAAGATACTTCATCATTACAGCTACCTGGATATTTTTCTCAAGGAAGCAAATTTTTTTGTGTGTGTGTAACACTTAGTTTTAAAAAACTACATTTGAGCTATGACTAAGATGGAGCTCTTAAAACTCCATAGACTCTTCCAATAAAAACTCTTAATTTTAAATTTGGAGCTTCTGTCCTGATAGGAGTAATTCTTTTGTATTTGTTGTGGGATCTTCCACGTATAAAGCAGGGGCCTTTTGAGTGGTGTGTGTGTGTGTGTGTGTGTGTGTGTGTGTGTGTGTGTGTGTGTGTGTGTGTGTATGTGTATTTACACATACATATCACACACTTTGGATGACTTACACATTCATATTCACACACTTTGGGTGAAACAGCTATGTTTGCCTTTGTGTATCAGTAGCTCTGCCACAGCAGTGGAAAAAGACATGTGGTGATGCAAGTTGTAAAGGCCTACTTAACAAATTATTTTTCTTTATTAACCCTTTAAGGAAAAGATACTGATTTTTTTTCTATTGAAATCAACCTTTCTATATTGATGTCCTATAATATCACCTATAGTTCCTATCTTAATAATATCATTAATTATTATAAAATTGTATTTCTTCATGTTTCCCCATTTTAGAGTTAAATTTGTAGTAAATGTGCTCAGGGTTCCTGTAAAATTCACTTCTGTGGAACCATTTATAAGTTTGCTTTAATTTCTCTAGTTTGTATGAACAAATGTATCAATACAGAAATTTTGTTCAGTTTTCAGAGCTGTTTGTATTCAAATTGCTGATCAACCAGCCTTGGACAATATATAATTTTGGGGAAACAACTTAAAATTGAATTATGTAACTTGTAAAACATGGATAATAATAAATGTTCCTAACTCATAAGCTCTTCTGAGGATTAAATCAGATGACAGATGTAAACTGGTAATCAGAGAATCTGGCATATAGAGCAAAGACATACTTGCAATTATCGTAAGGCCTAAATTTTCTCCCTAAGTTAGAGGGAAGAAACTGAACTTTCAATATGAAACCTCTGAGTTATAATTTTCTGCACATTTTAAACCGTTGAGAACTACAGCTAATGATTTAGCTCCAGACCTCAGTTTCACCATCACATTTATTTATCTTTATCTCCTGTTTTGTAGGACAAATTTCCCCTACCATGTTTCAAAATTATGATCTTTCCACCACATAATCAGAAGCTTCCTCTTGTATGCTACATTAGAACATAGCAGTAATATAGATCACCATTTACAAAACACCAGTATAGTGTATAAGCTGTTTCAGAGGCAGTTTCTGAAACACTATGTAATTAGTTGGGTTCAATGATAAAAAGTAGTATACTAAGGTAAAATGTTTCATTTGATTTTAATGAACTAGTTCCCAAACAATTCTTGATTTCATATTTAGAATTGGGGTTCTCTGAATTCTCACCTTCCAGAAACCTTTGTTTAATGATTTTCCCAGTCTTATCTACTCATAAACACACCTTCAGATTATCTTTTGACCTATCTGTCCTCTTAAAGGAAGACAATAAAGCATTCATAGTGGCTTGCAGGTGACTATAAAGAGGTCCTAAATCTTTTAAACAAAAGGTTACAATCTCATTGTCTCATCTACTTATTAGTGCTATAGCTTCCTGTCATTGAGTGCTGTTGAACTTGTAGTGCCTCAGAGTCACAGATAAGCTTTAAAGAGTGGAGATAACTTTTATTTGTTATGGGCAATAAAACCAGCATCTCCACTGACTATCTGACAAGATGGCATCTGATGATGCAGATCTAGTCAAGCAGAACACAGATCGAAATAGTGTCTGAAGGGCAATGCACTGGAGGCATATGTGGTATAAAACCTGCACAGTACAACTATGGCAACAGAGAAAGAGAACAAGGAACAAAAATGCTGTCAATGGGAAGTGGCTGTAGTAGACTTAAATCTTTCCATCAAGACTCTCTGATAATGTCAGTTCAATACATTTTTAATGAAAACAAAAACTATTTAGCTTTGAATTTATCAAGGCTTCGCCCTCCTGTGTATGGTTACATATTCAATATTTATAAATCAAACATGTAAGTAAACTCTAAATTTTTCTGCATAAAATCGTTAAATTCTCTATTTTTGGTTTTGGAGATACAGACATTTATATATATTCTACTTCATATGGCTTTATGAATACTACTGTGTGTTTTTTTCTTTTTTTAATTGACTGGTGTGTTTTTTTTCATTGAAAACGGGATCCATTTTACCCTTGTAAACATTTGTCTGAGGGCTGGAAGGGATCTGGAATGTTGAAACACAAATCTTCCATAAAAGACCATCACAGCATATTCCCTGGTAAACAATTAGAGCAATTAGCAATTTTCCCCATCAGGCATTTTTTGCTATATCTCCCCAAAATGCTCTTAAATTAGTCCAGCCATAACATGTAGTTGTTTATGTTTTAAAGATTTTTTTCTAAGACCTGTCAAGGAGAATTAACAATGGTTGCTAGACAAGCAAAAGTCAAAAATATTTATAAATATATTAAATATGTCATATTTGTGGACATAATTTTAAGAATCTGATTCTTATCAGGTTTTAAAAGTATATAATCACATTTATAACAACACAATATCAACATACACATATTAGTTTTTTAAGTGTCTTTAAAAATATAAAATGTTTTCACTGCATACTCTCTAAAAGGGCCAAAAGAAATGGGTCTTAGACTTCTTCCTACATCTTTCTTACTGAAATCCAAGAGAGTAAAAGGAAGACATTTTTATTGGCTTGCTTATTTGGATAACCACTTAGGTTTTTTATGTTACCCTGTGAGAGTTGACACAGAATCACTAGGTCCCTCTAGGATGCAGGTATCTCTCAGTTTCTTCTCTGTGACATCTCTGGCTTCTTTGAGGTATTTAACTGATACCAACATTTGACCGGGGGTGGAGGGCACAGTAAAAACTGCTGAAGAAGCTCCTGACAGCTACCTGGAGTTGTCACCTGTCCATGCCTACTTTCCAGCTCCATTGTAAACAGTTTTGGCTGATAACTTTAACTCTTTTTTCCTTCCCTGCTCCTTGGGACAACTTGCACATATCACCTTTATAAAGCATTCTCCAAATAACACACATCTGTTTCCCCTTGTGCAGGTGCAAATTAGATCCAAAAGATCATTGAAATCTAATTTCAAGCTTAAGTCCTAAATTTGGCAGGAAACTCACTCATGTCCTTTTATTGCTTTCTTGTCTACAGCTAAGCCACTCGATATTTCAGAGAGTAGGCTCTTCTTTTTACCTTTCCTTTTTAAAGTCTGATTTTCAAATATGCAATTTCTGTTTTAGTTCTTAGATGCTCAATTCAACTCTTCAGTAGACCCTGCTCCCCCTGCACTCCCTGTTCAAGTTTAATCTCTCTGAACTCTCTGGGTATGTCATTTTGGTAATGAGAATTTCATTTTCCAGGCCTCCTTCAAACTGATCCCTTAGGATAGCAAACATTTTAATTAAAATGTAGTTTTTGTCAGAGTGCTGGTCTTCTCTTTGATGATACATTCACCTGGCTTTGTTAATTTAATTTTTCCTTTTTCTCTCTCTTTTGTAAATACTTGTATAAATATACAGTTATATACTTTACATATTATACAAAAATACAGTTATTACATAGAGTATTCTTGCAAATATAATCCCTTTTTAAAAAATCTGTCTTCTCAAATGTCATATGATTTCACTTATAAGTGGAGTCTAAAGAACGAAATAAACAAACAAAGCAGAAGTGAACTCATATGCAGAGAGCATACTGATGGTTGCCAGATGGGAGGGGGTTTGGGGGTGGGTGGAAAAGGGGAAGGGATTAAGAAGTGCAAACTGGATGTTACACAGTAGTCATGGGATGTAGGCTATAGCACAGGGAGGAGCATAGTCAGTAATACGGTGATGATTCGTATGGTGTCAGATGGGTACTAGATCTATGGGGTGATAGATGGGAGGGGGTTGGGGGCAGGGTGAAAAAGGTGAAGGGACTGAGAAGTACAAATTGGTAGTTACAAAATAGTCATTGGGGTGTGGAGTAAAGCATAGGGAGTATAGTCAATAATATGGTGGTGGCTATGCATGGTGCCAGGTGGGTACTAGTTGTAGGTTAAACAGCTTTCTAGCCACTGTGCTGTGAACCTGAAATTAATCTAAAATAATATTGAATGTCAAAATTAAATAAAATACAAAAAAAATCTGAATGGGGGGAAATACCCAGAGATTTCATCTTAAGAATGTAAATAAGCAAATATAAAAGCATCAGGCATAATGTTACATGTCATGAAAAGAACACTGTTTTAATTGTGACAACCTAAGAACAGTTGCTCAGCAAGGATTAATTGAGTGCTTATTCTGTGAGCAAGACTGTGTCAGGCTTTGGGGTCACAAGGATGATACTCATAGGACCCCTTATCAAGATCACAGAGTCTTGTGGGGAAGTCAGACCATGAACAGACAGTTGTTGTGCCATGTGTTGAATGCAGTGAGAGACTGGAGGGACATCTAAGTCATCCTGGGGAGGGCAGAATTAGGAAAGGCTTCGTGGAAGAGGTTGGCAAAAGAGAACAAGGCAGGGCAAAGAGAGGCGTTCTAAGTAGAGGGAAGAGTATTAGGTAAGAAAAAACATGGTGCATGTGAAAAACGCACAGGACCATCATAATAAATTCAGCAGTGGCTGAGTAAGCACAATATGCAGGCTCGCTAAGAGATGCTGCTGTACAACAGTGGTTCTCGGGTGTTTTGGTTTCAGGACTTCACCTTCTTAAAAATTATTAAGGACACCTGAAGTGCCTTTGTTCATGCGGATGTTATTGATATTTATCTAAACTATTAGAAATTAAAACTAAGAAATTGAAAAAAAAAATCTGTCTTCTCGGTGAGTTGTTTTGATACTGAGAAAGACAAGCCAGAAATTATTTTAAACTGGCATATTCTACTCCATGAAGTACCAACCATGATTATCTCTTCAAAATGGCAGTCAGAGCTCCTGGGAGCTTTTTGAACTAGACTTTGCAGCCTCTTATCCCAGTGCATTCTTTATGGACTCTATGCTTCAAACTGACATCCTCAAATACATCATCCACTGTCACGCCTCCTGATTTTGTTCATGCGTTTCTGCAGTTGGACACATCTTCTCTGATTACGGAACATTTACTTGTTATTTAAATCCCAACTCAAAAATCACTTCTCTGAAGTAAGTGAAAATTATGTACTTCTTTATTGAACTCAGAATAATTGGAGTTTTACTCCCATTAGATTTTTTCTTGAATTAAAATTGGCTCTTTTCACATGTGTCTCTACTACTATGTCACAAACTGTAATCAGAACTGACCTATAGGCCTAACATTGGGTTCTGCAGTTAGTAGCTACTTAACTCACTTGAAGATGTGCTCCATATTGGAAATAGAATAAATTGGTAGGTAATGTATTCTTTTCTTGCTTACATGACTTTAAATATACAATTATCTCATTCATTAATAACTTTTTATTCAGCAATTGTTATATCCAACACTGTATAAGTTACTGTAGATTACGTTAATAAGATTGTTTCTTTTCTTAAGGAACTCAACTTCTAATAAAAATGTTAGAAAATAGAAATATAATTATAATTCAATGTGAAAAGCATGAGGATAGAAATATGCACTGAATATTATAGAAAAACAATGTGGAGGCAACTTTCTTACCAACGATAAATCGAGAATTATTTTCTGGAAGAAAGTTGATAGGAAATTGTTTTTTAATGTTGAGTCTGAGTTGATGAGGTAGAGAGAAAATAAAGGGTATTCCAGGCAGTGGGAGATACCCCAAGAAAGAGCAAAGAACTGAAAATAACACCAGTTGGAGCAACAGTTATTATTCCCATGTTGCTTGAAGCAATCGCTGGCAAGGAATGGTACTGGAGAGATATGCAGGCAGCGTAACTTGGAAGGCCTTGAATGCATTAAGTAAGTTGTTTATCATTCAGGCCAAAGATTTCCAAAATATTTCTGTACAGCTCAGTAAGATGCTAATAGGAAATCTTAAAAGGGGATTCTCCAATCATAGGTGTTTAGCAAATTCCCAAGCTAGAGAATACAAATTTAAACAGGTGTCCTTATTGCAGAACCTCCCCAAATTGTAATAAACTAATATATATTATGACTATCCAAAAAGGACATCTAATATTGGGCATTTTACAAATACATTTATCTCCACATAGATATTAGCTTTTTAATGAGCACCAATCAACAATTCCCAGCAAGTTAATGTTGTGTGAGTAGGAGGGGTACTCTTAAATAGAAAATGAGGAATCTTGAAGGAGGGGATTTGAATTAAAAATAGATTGCTGTGGTAGTGTTTGGAGAGTGCAAAAGAGGTAGAGGGGTAAAAGGCATGGGGTTTTTATTGTGGAAGTCCTAAACTAGCATTATAGCAGAAAAGATGAAGACATAACATAGTTGAGATATTCCATGGTGATAAAATCAATAGGAATGTGTAATTAATTGAATTAAAAGGGAGAACAAAGTTCAAGAATTTCACTCAGCATTCTGTCTTATTTGAATGAGTAACTATGGGGCTTCCAATTGAGACTATGATGGCAAAAAGTTGTTCAGAGAGGGAAAGGTCATTTTGGCTTTGGAAATGTCAATTTTGAGCTTTTAGAGGAAATCCGGGTGGATATATCTAGTTTGAAGTGAGATTTAGGACTCAGGAGTTTGGCAGAGTGCTCTGGACTGGAAACAGCTTTTATGGTTCACTCTGATCCCTGTGGAATTAGAAGCTATAATATGTATATGAAATTATCAAGTATCAAAGTGATGTTTCTATTGGTCCCCAGTTTCAAGGCATTTATCCTTTAATAAAGAAAATTATGGGAAGTTATGTTGAATTAAATACTGTTTCTTAGTGGAGTTTTAAAAATATGATTATTTTCATTTTGGTGATAAGAAAAATAGAATAGCATTTTTTCAGAATCCTTGTTCTAACCAACATAAACTCTATAAAGAAAGTTAAATAATCAGCAAAAATAGATTTGATTTTATAAGCGCAGTCTCACGGGTTAGAGCTTCTTTGGTTTTTCATCTTGCATCTTTGAATCATACATGGAGACCTAAAAATGCTTCATTAGTTGCCCTTGTAAAGGCAACTGAAGGTGGTGATAATAGGAGCCAATCACCATAACAAGTAAATGAGTCCGAACACACTCATTACCAGTCCATCAAGAGGGTAAATATCTTGTTTCAACTGTGATCCAAGGATGATAGTAGATTAGTGAGGGATGAGTTACTGCTATCACACTTCCTTCTTCATATACCACACTTCTTAAAATATTTTTAAAATGTCAAATGTGGTGATATAGATGGATAGGTTTGAAGATCTGCAGTATGTTTTTTCTCATCTCCTTATTTCTCCTAGCAAACATCATTGCCATCTGAAAGAAGTATGTAAAAACTGATCTAATATTTCTCCTGGGTTATTAGCATTCATTTTATTCTTGACCCATGTCCATATGAGAATATTAGCAAAACTTTGTGCTCATATAGAGATATTTAGATGACAAGTAAAGTTGTTTTATGTTCATACTTAATGTAAAGCATCTATAAACTTGGGGTTCTCCATTATAACAAAAGTGACAGGTGATTAAAAAAAATACACTCAATCTATAATATCTATAAAAACAAAGAAATGGAATTATTTAGGAAAAGACTGAGATTAATGAAAACATTTTATTTATTTCTTATGTCAATTTTAAAGCAATTTATCTATTACTTATACTACAAAGTAATATACTTAAAGATGTCAAACAGCAGAATGCAATAGATGTAGTGCAGACAAATTAAAAATAAATAAATAAATGGAGAATTAGGGATAAAAAGAAAATAATTGTTTGAAAATAATATGGAGTCAGAGGTAAAGTTTAATCCCATAAAATCCATTGCAGTTAGTTCTGAAGAAGACAGAGAATTAGCATGCACTGTTGATGACCTCCACCAAATCCAAGCACAGAAAAAACACAGACGTGAGACTGTGTTTCTCATAATCAAACACAAAGCTGTGTATCTGCACAAATCCTTGGGGATACTCAAGGTGGTTAGGTCACTCTGTGAACAGCATTCTAGGGTAATAGTTGAGTGAACACTAATGTTGAAGCTTAGACCAAGAGGGCAGCATTTCTCATTGTGACATTTTCTCTTTTCCCACGACTCTTGGAAGATTTTTAATGGTTCCATTAACTCTGGGGCAGGAAAACAACAGCAATACCCTAGCATCAGCCACGTGGGGTAAGGAGCCTACAGTAACAAGCATAAATTGCTGCATAGACCTGAGTGTTTGCTCCCCTTACATAATCCAAATATTTAATAATTGTTAAGACATAGTATTCAGCCAGGAAGAACAGACAACATCTGTATAGTAACCTATGAAGAAACGTGCTATACCTGAGTCCCGACTCAAACAAGTGGTATGGAGTGGTGGTCAGGGAGATCCATTCTGTGCCGCCAATATCTCTTTACTTACAGGATGGTAGAGAGCTTTCTAAGTCATCGGCACAATTAGGAGGTTCAAAGCAGCAGCTATTTGAAGCATTTTCCCAATTGGAACATTTGTCATGGTGCACAACAGCTGAATATGAGCCTTACCTCTGCATCAATCCGACCTCTGCTCAAACTCCAATTAGTTGGCAAGTAAATTAAAATAGAGGGAGCTCTAGAAAAGATCAGTAGCTATAGGAAGTTTCTGGGAGGTTTTCTGCAAGGTTACTTGTCTTTTTAGGTGTGAGGGAGGGAGTGAATGATTGAACTCAGTTTGCTACCCCAAAGGCTATTTGCTCTGAGACATATTCTCCACCTCCGTCTCTCCTTCCCCTCTAAGAAACTCTCTAAATTCCTGCTCCTGGAGGGGTACAAGTTAAGATATAGATTTTCCATTTCACTTTACAGGTATAAATGCTGACGTGGCTGGCAAAACTCAGAAAGAAAAGTGAACCATTTATAGAAAAAGAAGACAAATTGATGGACCAAACACAGCAGGAATTCAAAATAAAAATTCCTAGAATTAAATTATCACATTGGAATTATGACGATGAAACCAGAAGTTAAAAAAACAAATTGTCTTTAATTGCAGAACGCACCGGTATTTTTTCCATTAAAAAAAAAAAAAAGTGTTGCACATTGATCTGTAACACATGTCTTTTAGGGTTTTTATTATATCCTTACTGATAAATCTCTTTTATACATATTTCTATATAAATTCCACATAACCCAAGGCCATATAGTGATCTCTTTAGAATCTTTTGCAGCACAGTTTTGTAACAAGGCATGTGTTAGAACATCAAGATTTCATTATCCATTTAAAAAATTTCACTAAACATATAGTTATCCCCCCCCCATTGAAATATATGAGAAAATTAAATAACTCTGTTCAAAGTCTGCAGAAAATTTCTTAAAAGTGCTGTTTAACACTTAGTTCCAAATTGGTCACAACAGTGTTAGGGATTTGACGATTTGCCCTTCGTTCGGTTACCTTGCTTGGCCTGAGTGATGGTTTATTTTATGTGTCTACTTAGCTAGGCTATGGTTCCCAGTTGACTTGTCAACTATCCGTCTAGATATTGCTTTGAAGGTAATTTTTAGATGTGATAAAGGTTTAAATCAATCGACTTCAAATAAAGCAGATTGTTTTCCATAATGTGTGTTATCCTCATCCAATCATTTGAAAGTCTTAAAAAAACAAGTTCCCTTGAAGAGGTAGGATTTCTGCTTCCAGATTGCAACATTGACTTCCCACCTGAGTTTCCAGCTTTCCCCTCCAAACTGCAACGTCAGCTCTTGCTGGAATTTCCAGCCCTCCAGCTTGCCCTGTAGATTTCTACAATTGCCCTCTACAATTGTATGAGTCAATTCTTCAAAATAAATATCTGTCTCTTTCTATATATAGATCCACTTGGTTAAGTTTCTTTGTAGAACTCTGATTAATGCAACCTGTTTTCTATAAGACTTTTGTATATATCTCGGTTATAACACGTAACAACTTTATTTACTGGAAGCCATCTTCCTTTCTTAGGTCTCTTAAAGTACTTGGTTACTGTTTTGCAAGCATTATGAAATTGTGTACATTCCTTCAAAGATAAGTATCAATTTCACTATATTCAACTTGACTCTGATGTCACTGTTCCTGTTCCTTGCTATGTAAACAGTAAATTTTCATTTTAAGGTGAAATCATGGTGTCATATTTTAAAAAAAATTTACAAAGAAATTAAACACCAAACTGTTCAGTAGTAACAATGCAGAGAAAAAAAAAAAATCACAGTCATATAGACAGCTATGACGTAGTTCATGCATGCATAGGCAATAACAAGTACTTAATGACAACTACCTGGCAGTGGGATATTAGAGATGCCATCAATTGTTAGATGTATAACAGTTTTAGAGAAATGGATGAAAATATTTGCGTATTAGAATCCATGGCATACAGTACATGTTAGGTAATTAAGTGTTTATGTATGTATGTGCATAAAGCATATAATGGTTGGAATTAAAACAATTTACAGAGAAGAAAAATAAAGTCCAGCACTCTCCTAGAAAATGTCTAAAAGACATAGATTTTTTAAAAGGTGAGATGAGAGATACAAACTATAGAGGATAAACAGAAATGTCAATATGTCTATAACAGGAGTCTCAAAGGAGATAAAAATCTGGAGAAAATATTGAAAGAAATATTCCCTTGAATTAAAAAATATATCGGGTCTAAATTAAAAATTTATCTAGTCTCAAAATATTATAAGAAGAATGAAATGAAAATAACACATTACAAAAGAAAAAGTATTATGGAAAAATTTGAAAAGATAAATTCCAAAAACTAAAAAAAGAAATGTTGATTACCTATGAAAGAACAATATTGATTTCAGACTTTTCAGTGGTTAGCTAGATGCAAGGTGATTATTGAAAATGTTTTCAAATTCATAAAGTAAAATAAAATTGCAGAAGTAATTTTATAGCTTAATAAAGTATCATCTAAATTTGAGAGCTAAATAAATGCATTCTCAGTGTAGATTTAATTATCCCACCAGTGGAGGTTTGTTTTGGGAGCCCAGCAAAATAGAGAATGTGCTGAGGTTCTTCTAGCATTTTAGTGAAACACATAGATATTGATAAGCATAAGAAAATGGTAGAGATAATTAAGTAAGGGTGAATTTTAATAAAAAAAAATTAAATTCTATATAACAAATATTTGATTTACATAGAAGGTAGAAAAAGATACCTTAAGCACCAAATAAGATGGCAGAAGTATTTCTAATATAAAGAATATAAGAAATGTAAATATGTTAAACATCTAGAGAGAGAGGCTATCTAATGTTGGATACATATCTACAATCTAATACTATTTTGCTAAGAAAATCCTATTTAAACAAGTACATAATAATAAACTTAAAGATTGTAAAATCTGTACCAAAAGAAAGCTTTAGATCCAAAAGTGAAAATAAATGTAAATATCACAAGAACTGAGGAGCATTACACATAGTAAAATGAAAACTAGATTACGGTCTTATATGCCTCTAAATGTATAGCCCAAAATTAAAAATAGTGAAAATTCTAGAATTTAGATGAGAACCCACAATTATATCAAAATGTACACTGGGTGATTTTCACCCTCCCTGACACTGAGAAATTACCATTATTTTTAATATGTAAAGGTACCACAGTTTTGAATAAGAAATTAAGCTTGGACTAGTATATATGAATACACACACACACACATTAAACCAAGAATAGCTATTCTTTTGGGATCAAATGGAATATCACCACACACACACACACACACACACACACACACACACACGCACACACACTTGAATGTGGTAGGCATGTGCAAAGAAGCCTAATATTTCAAAAGAATCAATACCAGGTAGACAATTTTTTAGAACATACTGCAAAAAACTAGCACATCAATATCCAAGTATATGGCATTTTCCAATAAAAACTTTACATTGCATGCTGCATATTTCTCCCTGCATCTTTCTTTCTCTTTGCACACAGTTTGCTCAGCACTAAGCTGTTCTCTTAACTGTAACTTCTGATCATATCCCTGCCCCGTCTCAGTTAGTATTCTAGACTGTTGTCTGGCACCGCTCTCAGGGGGAGTAACCCCCTCGGTATTCTGGTGAATGTGATTCTCCATCTTATTATGGTGGAATTAGAAGTAAGCAGGGAGAGGGAGAAGAAGGGGAAGGAGGAAAGAGGAGCAGGAGGGGAAGGAGGAAGGGAGAGAGAGAAAGAGGAATTTCTTCCTATTGCCACTATTTGTGTATTCTGTTTACACAAGTTGCTTTTATTTCTTACTTTTTTTTTTAAGGGCCTGTTTTATTGGCAACAAATTCTACATCTCTTAGGGAGCAGGAGGAAGATTTGGCACCTTGTAGCTTTTTCTTTGATTTTGCATAAACTAGAGAGTTTCAGATTGCTCTGGGGTTTTCCTGTGATGGGGTGATAGGCATGCAGTTCAAGAAGCTTTCCCACTGAGAACCTACATAGGCTATAGAGACTATATATCTGATTGCAAATCAACTACCCAATTCCTAGAATGTTGAAATAATTGGCTGGGGATTTATCTGGTCTTGTGAATGATGCCAATAAGAGAGTGTGTTTATTAACAATCTATTTACAGAACACAGATTGATTTCACTAGGGCTGCGGCATAGCCACTAACTGCAAAGAGGAAGTAAATGATTTCTTTCAGAGCTTTTGGGAATCCACTATTGTAACAGTCAGTGTAGATTGGAAGTGATTATCAGCATGTAGTACTAAAGTGATGAGTATTGCAACAAAGAACACAAAATTAAATCTGCCTGGAAAACAAAGTAGCATAAGTTTTGATTTAGCTATGAACAATATAATCTGCATGGTCCCGAATTAAAGGGAAGAGGGCACAGATCAAATACACTCAACCACCTAATTATGCAAATGATGTTGAGGATAATTACAATAGGATTGTGCAGTGGTACAAAAGTAAGAGTTAGTTTCATATTCCTCAATTAGTGAGAATGATATTCATGAAAATGAAAGGCACAGATTAGGAGAAAACACTATATGAGTGTATAAGCTATACCACCTGAGAAAAGCAAAAAAATGACAGGATCAGGAGCCAAAGATACACTATTTTAGTTGTTGGCTTAGTCTTAATCAAGTGTAAATCTGAAACTCATGGTGGTAAATAAAATCTATATTTAAATACATGAGTATACAAGTAAATCATTTTATCATTTATAACACCGTACTTTCTAAATGTAAATTATTACCTGATTTTAACAACAAAATAAAAATATGTATAACTTTATATTTGGTGAGAATTCCAAATACTGGAAGCAGTAGAATGGGTGTATATAAAACCAAATGGCAGGTGTAACAGGTACTATATATAAATATGGCTGTGAGCATTTAGACACTAGTTTTTTCTCTTGTCAGTACATTTATACTCATCCTGGGGAATGTGGAAAAGTAAGGTATCTAAAAGTACTGATAATTTGTTTCGCCTGAAGTTTATTTTATTTTATTGCTAAAATGAATTATTGAGCTCTATGCCTCCTTTCAATTAAAAATATATATGATTTAAGAAAATAATATGGCATAAGATTTTGGTTATATCAGTAAATTACTAGGGAAGGACTATTGTTTTAGCAATTTAAGAGTTAAGAAAGTATTATTCATTTTTGCTTCATGTTTATAAATATTTGAGCCTTATAAACAATATAATGATATTTACTGTAATCCACTAAATGGGCAAATCATAATTATTAAATTTCTGTTCTTGACATAATACATTTTAAAATCCTGATCCATAGATGTTTTGATAACGTGAGTTAACAAAGACAATGCACATGAAGAGCCTGTAATTTTCTCACAACTAAACCAAGTTAAATTTTCCCTGAAGCTCCATAATATCTAATAAATATGAAAATGCATGTACCCCATAACATAGGGATTCCATTTGCAGTTATTTACTTTAGAGAAACTTGTGTGTATGTGCATAAGGACAGCGATTTATTGCAAATTGTTTATCATAATGAAAAATCAGAAACTCCAACTTTCAGCAGTTGTATAAATTGTAGTCAGATGCTTATAAAGAAATACTATACAATTATAATGAATGACATAGATCTATGAATTAGATAAATCTACATTTATCATCATGGTTAGGTCATAAAAACAATGCTTAGTGAAAAAAAGCTATAATATGTCACTTAAGTCACTTATGATGATAACAGAATGCACTTTCCAAACAATGTGTTTGTGAAGATACACAAACACACACTCACTCACACACACACACACACACACTCACACGAGAGATACACACCAAATTTATAATAATAACTTCCTCTGAAGAAGGAAAGTAGAAAGTAGAATTATAAAGGGATTAACTTTATACGTAAAATGTTTTACACCTTTAATTTCAAAAATGTGAAAGGACAATGATGAAGAATCAACACTGGTGAATTATAAGTCGTAGGAACATGAGAACTGTTGGCTCATTCTCTGACATTACCTGGTCTATTTAAATATCTAAAAATTGTTCTCCTAATCACCACTCACAAATAAAGGGGCCTGTGTCTATATTACATTCTGAGTCATAGTGCACAATATTTTGAAATAGCACTGCTATTACAATGAAGATTAAAGTATATGAAGCACCAAAGTAAGTATTTATTTATAAATATTGTAATTAAAGTAATAATACAAATATCTGGACACAAACTCAATGTGGATAATGTATAATGTCTGCAGTTAAATTTTATGGAAATGGCAAGTCAAGCTTGACATTTTGAAGGAGGTTAAACAAATAAAAATAGCGTTAGAGTAGCTGACATACTGGCATTTCTTGTTTTCTAGAATTCCAGTTGTCTGCTTTGATGTGCTGCATCTAGCATTGGACTTCCTACATGAGACAGTTTAAATGGAAATGCTTGTTCGGAAGATAAATGATGCAGTCTTATTATTCGTTGTGTAAGAAAAAGCTGATGAATGCATGTCAACAATGATTGAGAAAGGATATTCTTAAAGGCTGCTGTTGTTTTTGAACTGGCTTTCTTCCCACCTGCATGACTCCCCGAACACTCCAGGAAATTCTACGCATCAATGCCTTAAAGACCAAATCGTATCTGTAGTTGAATACTCAGGTTCTATTATGACAGTGACTGTCTGTACCACATACAATCCTTGGACCTCTTCTTCCCTACTTCCGAAATTCTAAGGCAGTATAAAAGGAAGGATTGATAATAAGGGGGGGAAAGGGGTGTGTGTGTGTGTGTGAGTGTTTATGTGTTCAGGAGGAGATGAATGATATTATCTTAAATAAAGAATTAAAATGCTTAATAAATAATGTCTATACCAGAGCAAGGGGGCAGTACTGCTAATTATGCCCAATAGACCTTAGAGTTTTCCAGCCATAAATTTAGATGGAATGGTAAAATTAATCATGAAGCTGAGTTTACAAGCAATAAATGACTGGATTATTTTCAAGCATAGTAGTTAGTGATGTAGCAATTATGTGTTGTTTCTGTGTTACTTGGAGAATCTGATTACATCCACCTGCTGAAGAGTTAGTATCACCTAGACAAAGGTTGATGATTCAAAACATTTATTTTAATCTGATAGCATCCCCTTAAATGTATGGGGAGTTTAACTGTCAGGGATGGTTACTTTTGCCTGAAACCCTGTTCTTTTTTGGCTGTGTCTACTGTATTTAACCATTCAAGCAAAATATTCTTTCGTTACTAAGTTATGTGGAAATGCCTACCAAAAAAAGTGAAGCTATTTTCCTTTGACTAATTCCAATATTTTCCAAATTTCAGTTTTATGAATTATGTCAAATTGATACAGGGAAGATTATACATAAAATATATCATTTGTCTGCTTTAAAATGCGTGCATGACCTTTTGGAAATGTCAAAATTCACTGGAAAACATGGAAAATAAAATTTCAGTTTATTTTCTTAATAGAATTAGTATATTAAGAAAATAAATGGATTTTCTCCGAGACACAATTTGGTAAAGTACTAAATAAGCAAGTAGAGATATCTGGGATGGGATGCATTTTATATTTTCCATTCTTATGTTTTAATAATTAATTAATTTTTCCTAAAATAATTGCATTTTCAGGACCTAATGTATGATCTCACTAATTGTTCACTGTGCTTTAAAAAAATAATGGACTCTGTTTTAATACCTGTGAAGGTCATCCCCATAGGAGTAATTCTTAACACATCCATCTTCCACATTCTATATCTTATGTGTCACTATTATGTATTAATGTTAATTTCTAAATGTTTCAAAATCCATCTATTTACCTTGATTTTGTTATCACCACCTTAGTGCACACAGCCATTCTTTCTAAACCAGACTGAGGCAACATCTTTGTAAGTGGTATGTCCGTATTCATTCTCCACCTCCCACATCCTTTTCAAACTCTTACCCACCACAGCTTACACTATTTCAAAAACTTCCCAGAGATCTTAGGATAACCATGGATTTCCTTAACATGTTGCTCAAGGCATTATATGAACTGGTCTTTACCTTGTTAGCTTCATTTCATATAGGCTTTTTACTTACTCCCTGTATCAGCCTCAATTTTATTCCCTGATCATGTCGTATGTCCTTACGCCTTTGATTGGCGATCTCTACTACTATTACTGTGCCTGGCTGAATACCAAGTCGTCCTACAGGTCTCACCTCAGTTCTGACTTCCTTAAGTCAGCCTTCCTGCGCTTCCCTGATGGGCTCAAGCTTCTCTAGTGTGTGGTTTCACAGGACCCTCTAACTGTCCTCCATAGCACTCATTACAGTTTTATTGCAGTTTTTGCAATTACTTTTAACCATTAAACCATTGCAATTACTTTTGCAACAACCTATATTTGTATAATCACTTATTTAATATTTGTATTTATGTCATAGTTCTTAGAAGGCAGAAACCCAGAAACCCAATCTGACCTTACTTGCTATTGTTTTCTTAGTGTCTAGCACAGACCTGGTACCTGGTAGTTATTCAAATACTTCTTGATTGAATGAGTGGCTGTAAGAAAATACACAGTTAAGATATAATTTGGAGAGGTATGAAGTGCTGTGGAGAATGAATGTCAGGGAGAGAAGCAGCAGATTAGCAAATAAAAAACAAAACAAAACAAAACAAAAGGATGTGGACATCCATGAGTAGAGATTGTGAGTTAATATCCAGTTTATCTACATATTAATTATACTTCTGTTACTGATATGGTTATATAATATTAAATGTGATATATAGTGATTAAATGTGGTATATAGAAATATAGCATATATACTATAACCTAGAGAAATAACTTAAGTAAATTGTTTAATATATTGCATGTAGAGTATAATTCATACACAATGATTAATCAATTTTTTAAAAGTTTGTTGTCTTTTTAAAGTTATAAGTGAAATGTCCTTTTAGTTTCCTTAGGAAGATCTGGCATTTATGCCAGCAATTGTGGCTGAGTGAACAGAATTTGTAAGGAATACCTACTCCCCAATAATGTACAAACAATTCTTTCTTTTTCAGTTTGGGAACGCAGTATAGCTGAGCCACAGTTATTGGTTTTCATGTAGAAATTGTAAATTTCTGTCTCAGAATAAATATCATTCTAAGCAAGCTTCAGTAATGGCACCGTGCTGTCTCTGAACAGCAAGAAAATGTTGAAGATATGCTCTATAGTTATATTGTATATATGCACATTTTATTTCTCTCAGAAATGCTTTGTATTTTGTTGCCTTATAGGCCGAAACATAGTTTGTGCTATATTTCTTCCAGTACAGTCACATTTTCCTCCCTTCTCTTAGTGTTAAGTTTTAATAACAACAAAAAAACCTTGAATACAAAAGTAAAAAATGAAGCCAGAGGATATGGCTTGTGTTTAATGTAATGGGTTTAAAAAAATCATTTTAAATCTATTTGGGCTTCTTTGTATTACCACAGTGCATAATGACAGGAATAGGAATTAATGTACATCCACGTGCATTACAAAGAGTACTCACTGTAACTTAGCAACAGCTAAGTGTGACTTCTTCAGCTTGATGATTTCCATTGCTGGACCTGGGAGGCCATAGAAAATTCAATTTACTCTAAATTTCTTATGTTGGCAGTTAAATGTTAAGCTCCTATTTACAGAAAGCTCTTTTGTGAATTGCCAGTTAGAATTCAGCAAGCTCTGTTCTACCCAGCAGGAGGTGTTAGCCATTTTCTTTTTTGGAGAAGGTATTAGAAAACAAGTTTCCTCTATAGCTCTCTTTCTTCCTATAAGTTTAACCATCATCGTTCCAAATAGGAAAAGCAGGAGAGGTGTATCTGTTCACTTACAATGGACCTTTAATTCATGGAAAGTTTATAATTCTACATGGAATAAACACTGTGTCTCAGTAAATGAGAAGCTGATTGACAGACCTTTTATGTCAATATTAGTATCCCTTTCCGTTGACACACCTACAGGATGCAGATTCCCATATATTTTGATTTTATGGGTGGGGCACACCTGGTGATCCACCAGATTGCCAATTTCTATTTAAACAGTGAGTGCAATTTTAAAAAGCTTAACTCATATCAACATGTAGTAAAAGCAAAATAAATATTTGCACACCAAAAAATGAGGAGGCAATTCAATTCAAAATGTAGTAAGGTCCTTTAAATTGAATACATTTATTTAAAAAGAAACCCCATATACTTCGTCCTTCTTTTATTCCCAGAACAATATTGATCTGTGACTCTGAATTTAGGAAGATTCAATTCAAAGGGCATTTGGAGTTATAGACACACATTTTAAGTCACTTTTGATCTATAAGACTTTAAGCTGCATCTTTATTGTTTATTCTTCAGCAAAGTATCCAAAAGAGGAAGGAGTAAATGTATAGAATTATTTATCTTGATGCTGAGGCAGTTTCAACAGATCGTTTGTGTTAACTTAGTTTATCACAGAGTTTCACCAAGTAAATAGGATATTTGTTTTGGAAGATTAAAAAAGTAAATTGTTGAGAAATTATGGAAGTAATTTTTCACTTAAGAAAAATATGAATGAAACAATTTTCATCTCTAATAGCACTAAAGTTTTAGATTCATGTTTAAATTTACCGACTAAAAGTAAATGAAACATATCACTTGATTGACCCGATTTATTTTACATTGTTTTAAAAATCAACTCATGGTACACTGGGAAATGTGTCTTTCTTCTTGCTGTGGAAAGACAAAGTTCCCACTAGTAATGGCTTTAATTTAGTCACAATTGGCCTGTGGATGTATGTTCTTTTTTTGAAATGACTATACTATGAAAGCCGGAATTTTTCTATTTGAACATTTCTTTTGCATCAGTATCTTTTATTATCATGATCTGTGCCACATAGTAAAATGTTATGTCTTTTTATTCTCTTCACAAACTGATTAAGGAACTTAGAGGAAAACTGCCCCAAAGCCTCTTCCGGTAACATCCTGAGGCAAATAAATTTAATCTGGTCATTCTCCCAATTTTTCGTGAGCCTCTGTTTTAATTATTTTAAATTTATTTTAAACTATGGCAAAGAAAAATAACAGGAAAAAGAGTGTGATGGAAGTCAACAAGATGGCTACTGATGTGGTGTTAAGTGAGAATGCTATAGTAAGAGAAATCTCATTGATAGCGTAGCATAAAAAGTTTAAAAATAACCTAAAAAATTGTGAAAAAATAAAAAAAAGCACAAAAATATCTGATTACTATGTAATAAATTAGAAACAAACAATGAAAAGGGATACCAAAATAATCCCTTCATTTGGAAAATGTAAACCACTTGACCAACCAACCAACCAACCAATGACAATAACAATACACAACAGACAAACAAAAGAAACAGGCTCTTCTAAACAATAGAGGATAATCAAACTGGGAATTATTTAGAAACCAACACAATAAGCTCTCTGCTAAGAAAACCATGTGGGATGTTTCTTTAGAGAAAAATTTATTTGAAAGAAAAAATCATCAATAAACTAGGCTTTCAATTTAAGAAGCTAAGAAAACAAGCAAACAAAAAAGCATACTAAGGAGAAAGGTTTACTTTAAAGTAGATATTAATTTTGAAAAGACCAATAAAATGGGCAACATTTTGAAAAAAAGATTGTAGAGAGAGAAGAGAAAAGAGAATACAAACAATATTATGAATGAGAAAGAAAGCATAATTCAATTAGGGAACAAGGACACGTATTCAGCAACTGCTATGTCCTGGATAATGCTGTACTTATATACTCTTAGGAGTACAGCCATAACAAAACAGACACAATCCCTCCCTTCATGGAATTTACACTAGCATGGAGAAACACAATAAATCAGCAAGTAATTTGAATTATTAAACTATATAATATTGGACTGTAATAAGTACTATAGAGAAAAATAAAGTAAAGATGAGGGTTGTAATTTTTAGACAGGATGGTAAGGGAAGACCTCACTGAGAAGTAAAATTGAGTAAAATCCTGAAGGAAGTTTATCAACAAAGCACACACATATCTTAGGGAGAACATTTTATGCAAATCAAACAGCTCCCTGAAGTAGAAATTCACCTGGTATGTTTGAGGAAAGGCAGAGATACCTAGAGTGAAATTATGTTGGGGATGGTGAATCATAGAAAATAAGGACAGAGAAGTAATAAAGCACCAGGTCCTATGTGACCTAGTAGGTCATTTTTAAGGACTTGAGATTGACTTAGAATGAGATAGGAAGCCATTGGAGGGTCCTAGTGGGGAGAAAAATAGTATGAACAAAGTCCAAGCCTGGCTGTCTTCTGCAGAAAACAATGAGGAATCTTTCAGAAGGAAAGAAACCAGTTAGTATGTTGCCACAGAGGTCACGTGAAACAAGTTGAGTCAAATATTGTTGAGAGAAATGTCTCTTGGTTTTAGCTACCAATATGGCGACCTTGATGAAAGCAGTTAAGCAGTTTTAGTTTAGCGATTGCATAAGAAAAGTCTAATAGAAGAGGACTCAAGGGAGAATTTGAGGGGAAAACTACGAAATGATAATGTAAAGACAAGAGTTTCAAATAATTTTGCTGTAAAGGAAAACAATAAATATATTGGTAGCTGGAGAGTGATAGTGGGTCTAGAGATTTTTTTAAAGGTAGCTAAAATAATGCCCTTTTTTTGTATGTTAATGGCAAGAATAGCATTGAGCAGGGATGTGATAAAGAAGAAAGAGGCAAGAATTTCAAGATGACATTAAATACATAAGAGGGGTTGGCATCTAGGATACACAATTAATCCATAATAACAGGATGAAATATAGGGTCTATGGGCTCAGAAACAGGTAAGTGGCTAGATGTAGGAGTGGGAGGTTGTTGAGTTTCCATTTTGATTGCTTTCTTTTCCCAGAAAAATACAAGTCAGGCTTTCGGCTAAGAGTATGGATATAGGGGAGGAGGCTACATGTTTGAGGACAGTTGAAAACACAAAATAATTGATTAGAACAGTGGAAATGTCAAAATACTAAAGAGATAAAGTCTGCTTGGTATGCCACTTAAGGTTAGTGATTAGAAATTTAATATGTAAATAATCAGCAAAAGTGTGTGTTTTCTGCAGCTACATTCAACTTAGGGGTAATAATATAGTGTAAGTAGAAGGTTAGAAATAACTAAGATTTGGTTTTATTAAATGAATTCTAAAAATTGAGAGAGAGAGACAGTAGAATTGAAGAATATGCTTGTAATGATTGGCTATGGAATTTAAATTGGAAAAAGGAAAAAAAAATGAATACATGACGGTGGTGAGATACAGTGAAAAGGCAGTAGAATCAATGAAATGAAGGAAGGTATCGCAGAGTTGGATGTTTTGCAGAGTGCCAGAGAAAGTTGGCTGAAAAGCCAAAGAGATGGAATTTCAGTGTATGAAACTAAGATAATTGAAGATTTTTAACTATAGGTTACAAACTAAGGGTATAAAAATGGAAGCAAATAACTGAAGAAAATATGAAAGAGACCCAAAAATGTAAGATAATAACATGTATAATAAAAAATAGATTTAAAAGTATAAAAGGTTGATTGAATTTCTCAGAATATCAACACATATTTGACTCAAAATATATGGGAATCTATATTATTAATTTGACTGAGCAATAACATAAATGTAATTAACAGGATAATCAAAGATAAAAAAAAAGAACAAGATAAATCTGGGACATTTTATGAGGCAGGATCTAACTAACCTTCAAAATAGGTGCAAAGACTCGTTTTTTTTAATGAAAATACATTTACAGATATTATTTTTTTTTTAGCAAGTATGTACATATTATTTTTCATGATAGACCTCAGTAAGTCAAAAACTCACTACATAATTCTTGGTGTATATATGGTATATATATTTAGATGCTTCAAAATCATGAGAAAAGCAGTGATGACATTTAACTGAGAGGGTCTTGGGGGAAAAATCACAAACATCCTTGAAATTTTGTTTTAATTTCTTCACTAATTTGAAGTACATAATTCTGTACAAAAGATTAATCAATCTATAATAAATTATCTTTACAAATAAATAGCTATCAATTAAAATTTCCTTTTATAATACATTCAGAGTACAAATTATCTTTATATAAAAACCAAGGTGAAGATAGGAAGCAATTCAGAAGGATAGCAGTAATTAATATAATAAAAATATTAAAAATCTGAAATGCAAAATAAATATACAAGTATATAAACACTGCTTGACTATAACTTCAAGCTTTCTTTATTCATTTAAAGGAGACCTTTTAAAGTTAATTTTATAGTAATTTAAATTTAATTTTTTAATACCTGATAGTTTCTTGAGCTTTTATTTTTTTCTTCAGTTTTCTTCAGTTTTTTTTTTTTTTCCTACTCTTAGGTGATTTGTGTTTATTAACTATAAGGTTTTTTAAAATATGAAAGCAAAGTGTGCCATTTCTTTTATTGCTCTTATGAAGCCATAAATGAATTTGTGTATGTATACACAATGCATACACGTGTAATGTGTTTTCTAGTAAAACAGACAAATAGAAAGGATGCCTATATGCAGTGCTTATATATGATATACAAAAAAAAAAAAAGTTTGCTAATCCTCATGTTATCTTCACAATTAAATTCTTGGATGGCCAAATAATATTTTAAATTTTAAAAGACTTTTTTCAAATATTGAAAATATGTGAATATTCGTAAAACACAAAAAAAGATCCATGGATAAATATGTATAGTTTTTGAGAAACTATATACTTAGTGTGGATGTGATTATACTATTTTATTTCTTTTTATCATATAGTAATTCATATCGTCTAAGGAAAATAAAGATAAAACTAAGTGAGTAAACTGTGAGTTTTGGAGGAGTGCTATGGATGTACAAATGAGGCATTTTAAAGAATTAGCTTTTCTCTTTCCAGGCTCCTAGTGTCTAAATAAACTGATCATGAATTATCTAACAGAGGGTTCCTATAGCTCAGTTCTTGAATATCATGTACTGGGAGTACAGTCTCCTTTGGCACCCTAATTTATCAAATCGGCACATAATTTAAATATTTCATTCAGAATGCTTCTAGTCCTGGAAGCTCAAAGCAGCTTGAACGTCTCTTCAGTATTGACACTCTGTTTGCCTCTGTAGGAGTCCACAACCTCAGTGGTGCCCTGAACATAATTCCTAAGAAATCTATGCTCCGACCACAACCTCTTATTTTCACATCTGTCTCATGCCTTCATTTACTATAAACCTCCTTTGAAAAGGCATAGTTGTGGTTTTTGAATTTCCCCACTCTTGAAATTGTTTCTCATTCTGAAATCATGCTGACTCATTTCAAATAAAATATTGTATCTTACTTGCTCAAGTCATTTTTCTTCTTCTGCACCCTGCTACTGCTACAGGCTAAAACATAAGATTCTACCATCTAGTATATTAAAATATAGAATTTACACTCCAATTTAGAACGTTCACTACAGCCGGACAGTTATTATACTTGTCTCCAGATGGAGTTCTTGCAATGCATTTTACACTTAACAGTCTCGTCAAATTTCTTAACACCAGCTCTACTTTTTACTTCTAGCAAGTGCTTTTTTTCCTGTTTAATGCAGAAATGGGTACCATGCTTTGAGTTAATTTCTTGCCTTCACTCATTTATTCATTCAACATAAGGGCTTATTCTGCCCACTGCAAAATATCAGTATTTTATATTGGAGAAACAGAATAGACTATGCCTTCCCCTTGAAAGTGTTCAGAGACTGGTGGAAAAGCATTTATGTAAGTAGTGATATGTACATTCTGGTGAATGCTTTGAGGAACTATGCAGTTCATATGCTGCAGGCACAGAACTGGACACAAAGTATTATACCAAGGAAGGCTGCAGAGATTATGTATACATATTGGCACACATGTCAGAAAGAATATTCTAAGCAGACATCAGCATGTGAAAATTTTGCAAGTGTTAAAAGGCATATAGGGTTCAAGGAACAACAGGTAGTCATTTATGATTCAATTGGGAAATAACATTTTCAACTGCACATTTTAAAAATTTAACTGGAACAACAGTACAATGTAGTTCAGAGTGTGAAAAATTTGAACAGGGATAGCAATATGAAGATTTTTACAATAATTCAGGGACTAAATGATGATGTCTAAAATGAGACGGGGCATTGGAAAGAGAAAGGTGTTAAATACCAAGCAGCTAGAAATGGAGCAATTGGGGACTGATTAGATATGAGATAAGGAAGATAAATTTATTGATGCCGCTATTCTTTGAGAATTTGAATATAGGAAAGAAAGCCAATGTTTGAAGAAAAGATACTGATTTTTATTTTGGTCATTTTGAATTTGAAGTACATTTTAAACATTCAGAAGGAGACTTGTATGCATTTGGATGCCTTATACATTGAACTATAACAAGAGACTTTCTCCCCACACTCTCTTTCCAATAATAATAATAATAATAATAATAATAATCTCCAAGAAAAGAACAATTTTGTATTTAAATCCCTACCACATCTCTCATATCATGAGGGTTGTTTTTTTTTTTTTTTTTCAATTACTCTATTTTGAGCATAAAAGCAATGTTGAAAGAAGAGACATTAACCTGAAATGACTTCAATCAATGTTAATTTGGAAAATTTACAGAGGTCACATCAATAGAAAGGTAAAAAAGGAAGCAAAGAAAATTAACATCAATTAGTCGTTATTCCTAGTAGTGTGACCTCACAGATAGACAGGCCCCATGTCATTATAAACAAGTTTGTTAAATACTTTACAGAAACAATAGAGAAAATGGTTATGTAGCCAAGATTACAGAGATATTCCAAGAGGAGAGTGATAAAAACGTGTTCTGTTATACAATGGCTACTTGTGGCTTTGGATAAAATTTGCAATGACAGTGTAATACATGGATTCAACATTGGCCATCTCGCAGACAACATAGATGATCAAGATGATGATATTACATAGAAATCTGTGTTACATAAATTCAAAAAGTCACTTTGATAAAGTGAGAGTCTCTGCTGTTGAAAACTAAAGTTCAAATAAAATAGTTTCATTATTATTTTATATAATATGTAGTTTTAAATATGTATGCATAGTAAATTAAAAATTATAATTATAATTTAAAATTTTTTAATCTATAGACTGAAAGTAGAGGATATATTTAAATTTCTCTTTGGAAATTTTATCTTTGTGTTTATCTTATCTTTCAGCATATACATAAAATGGATCTGGAGCTCGTCATAGTGATAAGTACCATATAAATGCCAAATAAGGATCTGAAGGACATACACTGTACATTGAATTATCAGTCTTTACCATCATACACCTTTTACCCTGCCAACTGTCCTCGGTGCATGCAATGGAATTATTTTAAGTTTTTATTTTCCCTTCAGTTTCCTGTTAGAACTCACACCAAGCTTCCAAGTCAGACAATAGGGCTACAACTGTAGTTCCTAGCACTTTATAACTCTATAATCAGACTATTATATTAAAAGCCATATTATTTCCAGCTGTTAATTGGTGTTCTGCTTTAACACCAATGTCTTAGATATGTCTGCTCTGCACTCCAAACACAATTACCCTCTTAACGCAAATATAGGCAATGGTCAGAGACTATTACTGCTGTGCTTCATTCACAAATTAAAATCTTCTAGGTATTATGATGGTCATTGTAGTTGCATAATGAAGAATGAAACTTAAGATGTTGTTCCCAGTTATCATACAACCACAGTGCAGAGCCAACTGACACCATGGAAATAAGAGCAGAGAGCGACAGAAAGAAATCCGACCCATGAACAATATTGTAAAACTTTCAATCGAATTCCTGAAGTCTGCTTAAGTTCTTGAGATGTAAGCAAATGAAACTCCTTTTATATTTAAGCTATTTGAGTTCAGTTACTTTTATATGCAAACAAATTCAATTATACCAATATTTAATAATCTATATTCTTCCTTAAATATAGCCACTTTCCCTTTTCCATTGTCAAGTGATCCTCCCCAGCCTTAGTCCCCACATTCAGCACACCTCTCCGCTGAGTTTGTATGGGTATTGTTACGACATCTGGAGTTCTTAGTATGGGGTCTAAGCTTCCTGTCATGAAATTCAAGACCTTTATAATCCAGTTCTATTGAAGTTCCCAGAGA
This sequence comes from Rhinolophus sinicus, assembly GCF_036562045.2. Taxonomy (NCBI): domain Eukaryota; kingdom Metazoa; phylum Chordata; class Mammalia; order Chiroptera; family Rhinolophidae; genus Rhinolophus; species Rhinolophus sinicus. Next base: position 35,420,460 of record NC_133758.1, on the reverse strand, counting down.
CACCCATTAACACTCCTTGTAATACGGAGGATGTGACAGCCATGGTTCCTTAAATACATTTCTTTCATGCCTTTATATATGTTGGCCTCTGTATCAGATATGTCTCTTACCCACTTCTCAAGCAAGTAAACTTCTACTCATATTTCAATAGCCAACTCAAATTTCAGTTCCACTCGGCATCTGATTTTCCAATGCGGAGTAAATTATTCCCCTCACTGTGTTTTCACTCCACTTTTGGACATGATTAATTATTGATTGTGTTCTTTAATCTACATAGTTTTACTGGATTATTAGATCTTTGATAGTAGAAATTGTATTTTATTCATGTTTGGGTTTTTTTTTGGAAACTGGCATAGTACTTTTCAGATGCCCATGTGGGGCACACAGAATGAATGCTAGATGGAAGAAGAGAACAAGAGGGAGGGGAAAAAAAGAAGAAACATAAAATAACTCTCATGGAAGAAGGAAAATCTGAGCACAGGAGACAGTCTTTACAAATGAGGAGTATAACTAGTACTAATCACAGATGACTGCTTTCTAAGAGATGATTCATGAAATATGCAAATATCCCTCCACTAGGAATCACAAGTAGGGTTCACTACTGCTTGATAACTAGTAAAATGTATCTTATTCATTTGAGGGTAATGAAAAGCAATTTAGTTTTAGTTTAAAGGTCAAAAAGCATGAAGATAACTCTAATATAACACTTTGAAAAGCAAATTTGATCAAATAACATCTTGTTAGCAATGCATGAGGGAACACAAGAGCATAGATTAGCATAGGATTCATGCCGATTCTTTGACAGAAGAAGGTGCTGTCTTAATGGTGACCCTGAGAATCTATAGGAATCAGTCCAGGAGTTTACAAAAAATATTCTGATGTGGAAAAGCAGCAACGCTTTTTTTCTAGGTTTTTAGTTATAAATATATTTTTCATTATTATGAACTATTTTATAGAAATCAATACCTCTTTTCATTGTAGTTACCGAATGTTTCTTTAGATGATTTCAAGATTTTTAGTTTTAATCTCAGGTCTGAAAGTGTCCGTCAAGTGCAAATAAATAAATATATGTTTCCATTTTGGGGATACCTTTTAAGCCTTCAAAAGGACAGCTGAATTAATAGGCTATAAATAGCTGTGCCTGATATGGAAAACTTAGACTCATAGATGAATAATTGGAGAATTGATCAGTAGTCTGACAGGAGCTGTCCAACCTCCTATTAGTGGCTATGACCACATCCATGTTATTCAGTCTGGGGGCATTATCCCTTCCAGGAAGTCAAAGCAAAGAATGGCCTGATCTGCTTAACCGAGTAATATTTAATCTCCCAAAGTCACTAAATTTGGAATTAAAGAAAAAGTATTACTCAGTTAAAATGAGTTCTTATAAAAATCAATTATAATGAATTTCCAAATGTATACGTCTTCCTGTAATTCCTATTTTGATAAATGGCATAATTTTCCGAAGAGTCAACCAAGCCAGGAAACAAAGTTATCCTGGACTTTTCCCATTTATTCACTTACCGGTCATCAAGTCCTATTGCTTTTACTTTCTAATTACGCATCTCTGCTCTCTCCTCTCTACACTCAATTCCTCTATGTTTCTACTGTCACTCTGCTAAATTTCTACATTGTTTTCCTATATTCGTTCTTGTTCCTTGTAAATCTATTTTCTGTATGTACCTTTCAAGTATCATCTCAATCTCAGTGGGTCAACAAATAAACTACTTCCACACACTCCAAAGGCTCCTCCCTCAAACCTGTCCAAAAAACAGTGTATGGGATACATGTATATATATATTTTTGAAGTCTTGCATTGCTGAACATGTTTTTACGCTATCTCTTTCTTCATTTTTAGTTGGGTGAATATAGAATTCAATATTAGAAATGCTTTTTCCTCAAGAATTTGAAAGCATTTTCTCATCATCTTCTAGAATCCATTTATAAATGGGCCTTAAGAAGACTTATTTCCAGTTTTTGCATGAGACCTATTTTGGTTTCTCCCTAAATGCATTTGGGATATTTTTCTTATCCACTGTTTTGGAATTTATTGATTGTTTACATTGGAGTAGGTTTCTTTTTACAAATTGTGCTGAGTAGCTGCTGAGCCCTCTCTGTCTAAAAATTCAGTATCTTTACCTCTACGGAATTTTACTTTTTTGCTCATTTTATTATTTATTCCACTAACTTTATTATTTTTCACTTTTATTTTTCATCTTTTTATTTTTGTCCTACTTTCTGGAAGTACTATCAAATTTAACTTTCAAACTTTTGAGTAGTTTTATTTTCAGTTTTGATGTAATGTTTTCATTTTATAAAATCAATTGTGGTCTCTGAATACTCTTCTTCTCCTTCCTTCTCCTTCTTCTTCTTTTAAATAAATTTCTCTTCTCATTTTGTGAATGCAATCTTCTCTCTTATATATCTGATGGTATTGTATTATTTCTTTGAAATTTTCTTCCACTGCCTGCAGTATGTTTTGGTTTTCTTTTCTTATACTTGTTTAATATCTGTCTTGCAGAAAGGTTTTGATGAAATATCTGGCAACCATTGGGTAGGAGATCCACTGAAAAGCTGAGTAGAAGTTGTGTTTGTTACAACTGTCTGTCTGGAGAGGTTAGCTGGGGCAATACTAAATATCAATTTCCATGGTGATTTTCCTTGGACTGGTCAGTTTTCCCATAGAGGACCTTTCTAATCTCTTACTTGGGATGTTACTATTCATGGTCAAGTTGGAGAAGGTAACCAGTGTTCTCATGATTCAATGTCTAATCTTTTAGTTAATTCCTTGGTTTTCAGTGTGATACCCCATCATGTATTGAGTCTAGGTTCTCTGGGACAAAAGAACAGCTGGAAGGGGATCTGTAGGACCTAAAGTCTATAGAATAATTCTTCCGTTGTCAGTTCCATCCCACACCCTAATGCCCCTATTCTTGATGCTTACACTGTTCTTCAGTGACATCAGCTGACTTCTGTGCTACTTTCATTGCCAGCTTAGGTTTCACTTCCTGTGATCTGTCCAGTTAGATAGTTCCTACCCATCTATATTCCAATAAGTGATAAATTGTCCTTTCTTCTCTTTTTTCTTTGTCTTGGTTGATTTATTATTATTCCTTTGCTCTCATTTTTATGGAGGTTGCAGTTGAAGCAGTGATAATATGTTTATGTACAATCCATCAAGTTTAACTGAAAGCTGAGTGCCTCTTTTGGTTCTCTTCTGAAATATTATTATTCTTTCTAAGTATTATATCTACACAAGCATATCTATGTATATATACATGTATATGTATGTATGTATATATATATCTATATATCTATATCTATATCTATATATGTATGTGTGTGTATAATGTAATATATTCACACAGAGGGTGCCAAAATATGTATACAAATTTTAAGAAAGGAAAACTGTATTAAAATTGTAATACTCAATATATACTGACAACAAAAGATGAATACAAGTCACGTTTGACTTTTGCAATTACAAGAGGTGCTCAAAGTGGTTACCATCAGTGTAATTTTAATACAGTTTTTTCCTTTCTTAAAATGTGTATACATTTTTTGGCACCTTCTGTACACACACACACACACACACAGAAACACATGTTATCCATTCTTAGATTACTATAGATTGAACAACTATCTATTGAGTGCCTACAATATGCCGAGTAATGTTTTAGGCATGTTGGATACATAATTCCACATGGGGCTTATATTTTACAATTAGATTGATATAAAAATAATGAGAAATAAAACATATTTTAAAAAATCCAGATAATGGGTGCTATGGAGAATGTGGAGAAATTTGAACTCTTGTGTATTGTTGGTGGAACTGTAAAATGAATTAGATGCTGTAGAAAACAGTATGAACATTCCTAAAAAATAGTACAGAATTACCGTATAATCCAGAAAACCACTTGTAGATATATACCGCACAGAAAGCAAAGCAGGGATTTCAAGAGATAGCTGTATACCATGTTTATGGTAGTATTACTCACAATCGTTAAAAGTGTCCATGAGCGAACCGATAGATAAATAAAATGTGGTATGTACACACACAATAAAATATCATTCAGTTTTAAAAAGGAAGATAATTCTGACACAGGCTAGAACATGGATTAACCTTGAGGACCTTATGCTAAGTAAAAATAAGCCAGTCACAAAAGGACAAATATTTTATAATTCCACTTATATGAGGTACTTTGTACAGTCAGATTTATAGAGACAAAGAGAATGTTGGTTGGCAGGGACTAGGGGGAGAGGGAAATGGGGAGTTAGTGTTTAACGGGCACAGAGTTTTAGATGGGGAAGGGAAAATAGTTCTGGAGATGGATGGTGGGGAAGCACAACAATGTGAATGTACTTAATGCCACTGAACTTAAAAAATGGTTAAAATAGTAAATTTTATGCTACATTTATCTTTACACACATACACCAAAGGAATGGTTGGGGTAGTTTCCACTGAGAAGATACCCTTTCAGCAAATACTTGATACAGGTTTAGCAATAGCTGAAGGCTCCAGGAAAGGAGGCCTATGTTACGAGAGTGGAGTAAAAAGAAGGGAGGTAAGAAATGAGGTCAGAGAAGTAAGAAGGTCAAAAGGACTGTTTGAGAAGAACATTAAAGCTGAAAACTGGAAACAGATTATTGGATTTAGCAATATAATAGTCACTGTAATTATTAGTTGTTATTGGAAAAGAATACTTTTCATCAAGTGGTGTGCTGAAAAAGCTACCTTTAGTGTATGTGTATTCTAAAATATAAAAGAAAATGTGAGTTATAAATTCTGGAGGTAAAACATAATTGTCTTCCATCTAATCCATATCCTTTCTTAAGGGAATAAATAGAAAAAGGAATTTTGCAACAGAGTAGAGGCGTTACAGTTTTGTTTAAGATTTTGTTTTGCAATATAGTTGTCCTGTGCAATGATTAGTTATTTTCTTGAACTGCTAAGTCAGTTTTCACACAGCTTCTTGTTTAGTCAAGGAGTGTCAGCTGACTTTATTTTTAAAGCCTCAATGTGACTCATAGCTTTTCATTGTGGTTGAGGGGCAAGGGAATAATTAAGCCCAGATTTAACTTTACATTTTAAAGTTACAACCAAACCATAATGTGTCCTGTTTAATACAAATTTCATTTAATATTAATCCACTTAACTATGAATCCATTTAATAAAACTTTCCCCTCCTCTTCGGTTCTAAGTAAATTAAATGAAATGGCCCCCAAGGTTATTGCTTTATGCAGACTGTATCAGAGTGCAGGGTATTGAAATATAATCTACTTTCATCCCATTAGTTATTTCATTCTTAGTCTTCTGTTGTGATTAGACAATTAGATATGAATGGTTTTCTAATGGATTTACTACAAGACATTAGTGGAGGAAAATTTCATGATCTTAGCTCATTTCTTTTCCCTTTGAAGTGTAAAATAACTGCTCTAAAAATCCATTAATCTGAATATCCTTCTGTGAGCTGATAAATTTTCTGGTGATAATATTGACAGATATCAGTAAATTGTTTCTTAAATGTAAAAAAGACAAATAAACAAACAAACAACAACAACAAAAAAACAATTGATAGATATTTAGGGACCATTACCTTTTTCCTATGCAGTTAATTACCACTACTATATTTCAAATCCTAATTAAGTTTACATCTGGATTAAAGCAGTAGTCTCCTAATTGCTGTTTTTAGCTCTAGACTCCACTGTCTCCATTACAACGTACACACTTCTATGTGGTTAATCTTATTAAATCACGGTTCTTAATGAATTACTTTCTTGCTTTAAAAATAGTGTTTGCTAACTAAAAATTGGTTTCATTAAATTGATTATGGATGTTGATGTGCATGTATGTATGAAAATACAAATCTTTGTCTCTGCTGCATGGACAGGGCACAGTTTCACTAAATGTAAAACCAATGTCCTTAAATAGTCCATTTATCAAATAATAATTATTTTCTTTGCTTTCTCCCACTTGACAAATTTCTTGTTGAAATTACAAAATGTCCATAAATGGTTAAAGTTTGCATATTCACAATTTAGAGACTGATCTCTGGAAGATGCACGACTGAAAAAATAATTGAAATAACTATTAAGATTTTATGTTTGTGTGAATGTCTTTTCTAAACCTCTATCATGAAATTGAGTTTGTCTTTAAACAAAAAAGCCAGAAAGCAAACTGAACTACATTTCTAGCCACGACAGTGTAATCTGTCATCTCACCAAAAGTAAAGCTGTAAACAAAGGGAAATCTGGACAAGAAGTATGAAAATTTATGAGACAATTATTTTCTTATATTGGATACCACACAGAGCAAAACTCTGATCACTTAGAGAAAGAAGAAGAGATGGTTCCTACAACAGCTCTGGCTTTCTCACTGGAGGCACTTCCCAGGGCACTGCCTTGTGCTGAGATAAAATGAAATAGATATCAGGTTTGGGGTAGATGGATGTAGCTGGAACTAGTGGGGTAGGCACTGGGGAGAAGTGAGCAACTCTGAGACACAACTTCAGAAATTGGTACAGGGGTCCCCCTGAATCTTTCGCTAAATATTAATCTGCACATTTGTAGATTAAAAATTATGAGACAGAGGAAAATAACAATTGTTGGGAAGTTATAAAATAAACAATTCGTACATCAATAGAAGTTTGAGAGGCATTTGTATTTCATCAGGCCAGAGTACAGAAATTTATCTGAATACTTTGAGAAATTATAGAAGCCACAAAAGAATCCCTTAATAATCAGGCAAAATTTGATAACTCCTAAAAGAGTTTAAAAACAAGCTTTGAAAAGATCAAGCTACTCTGTGAGTAAAATAAGTAAATAAACCCAGCACTCTTTAAAGAAAGAAAATTAAATCCAAACATTCAACAATATAATATTCATATTCTCTGGCAGACAGATGAAAAGTTACCAGAAATGTACAATAGGTTTTTTTTTTCTTCCGTAAGAAATTACCACAAATTTAGTGGCATGAAGTACACAAATTTATTATCTACAGTACTATAGTTCAAAAGTAAGAGTCTTACCATATTGAAATCAAGATGTTGACAGCCTACATTCCTCTCCTGAGGCTCATGGGAAGAATTTGTTTCCTAATTATTTGTGTTTTTAGCAGAATTTAGTTTTTGGTGGTTTTCAGACTAAGGTTCCCAAAATCCTGTTTATAGTGTTGCTGGCTGTAAACTCGGGGCCATTCCCAGCTTCAAAAAGCTATCACATCCTTTGGTGCATAGCCCCCCTTTTCTGTCTTCGAAGCCAGGAATGGGAGGCCAATTCTTTCTAATGCTGTAACTTTCTGACCTCAGTCAGGAAATGTAACGCACTTTTAAGCATTCCTGTAATTAGACTGGGCCCACCCAGCTAATCCAGGATAAATTCCTCATATCAAGGTCCTTAACTTTAATGGAACAGTGTTTACCATGTAAGGTAACATATTCATAGATTCCAGAGATTAGGACAGGAACATCTTTGGGACAAGTGAAAGCACTATTTGCTTGTCACAGCACGTGGAAAAGCAAAAATATGAAACTCATAACCAGGATAAAAATCAGTGTTCAGACATAAATCCAGAAATAACAGAGATGATTAGATCTCGAATAAATTTATTCCCAGACAGGATTACATAAATAGTTATGAAAGTCATAAATATGATAAACAATTTTAAGAAAAACATAAAAATAATGGGGAGATAAATTGAGGATATAAGAACAGAGATCAGATTTAAATTCTAAGGTCAGCTATATGATGTTTAAAAGGAAATTTATTCAAATGTAATAGAAGAGTAAATAGTAGAGTAGCAAATATGAGTGAACTTGAACACATAGTGACAGAAACCATCCAAACTGAGGCTCAGAGAGGTAGAAAAAAAGCTTGAAAAAGTGAACAAGATTTCAGTGACTTGTGACACAATATCAAATGGTTCAATATACTTGTAATTGGAACCCTGGAAGGAAAAGAAGAGTGTCCTTTAAGAATAAAACAGCTGAAAAGTCTCCAAATGAGATAAAAGGTATAAACCCATAGATCTAAGAAAAACAAACAAACAAACAAACAAAAAAACTCATTTAGGGTAACAATAAAATACATCAAAGTATGGCATAAGTAAATTGTTGAACATCAGCAATAAAGAGAAATTCTTAAAGACAATCACAAAAGAGGCAATCCATATAGAGGAATAAAGATAATGATCATAGAAACTTCCCTTACAATCTATGGTAGTCAGAAAGCAGTGGCAAGATATCTTTAAAGTACTAAAACAAAATTGCTGTCAGGCTAAATATATCCCGCCCCCCTCCAGGAAAACAAGAGGAGGAGAGATCTAGTCTCCAAATATTTGGAAGCCAAACATGTTCTAAACAAGTTTCAATTTTAAAATCCAAGTTCAAAGAGCTCTCAAGGGAAATTAGTAAATATTTTGAACCGAATAAACAAAAACCCAGTATATCTAAATCTGTGGGATGATGCTTAAACAATGCTTAGAAGGAAATCTATAGCATTAAATATTATATTTACATCAGCAAAGAACTGTTTGCAATCAAGAACTTAAGCTTGCAAGTCAAGAAACAAACAAACAAAAACACAGCAAGTTAACTCAGAGTAAGCAAGAGGAAGAAAATAATAAAGGTAAGATCAAAAGTCAATACAGAAGAGACAGAAAAAAAATCAGGAAATATCTATGGAACTGAACTACAAACTGATTTTTAAAGATCAAAATTATAAGAAAAAAAGAGACAACACAAAATGTCAACATCAAGATTGAGAAAGTTGATATCACTATTGATGCTACCAACTTTAGAGGGTTAATAAAACCATCATTATTTAAGACACAATTGTGTACCTAGAAAATTTGAAGACCGAGGGATCTTATAGATGTAATTAAGTTAAGGACCTTGAGATGGGCTTCTCCTGCATTAGACACACAGGACTAATGTAATTCCAAGAGTACTTGAAAAAGGGAGGCGGGTGATACACCATTGAAAAGACTCCACTGGCCATTGCTGGTTTTGAACATCGAATGGGGCCACAGGTTATGGAATGTTGGAAGCTTCTAGAAACTGGAAAAGGCAAAAGAATGGGGGCCTACATCCTCAGGAAGAAATGCAGCCCTATTTACAGGAATAGATTTTTGTCCAGTGAGACCCATTTTGGATTTCTGGCTGACAGAACTGTACGTTAACAAGTTTGTGTTGTTTTAATGCACTAATATTTAAGGCATTATTTTAGAAAATCTTTTCATTACGCAAATGTTTTCTTCCAAGAGTTGTCCCAACATGATCTCAAGTGTTCATATTACCTCCTTTTCTGGAAACTTCCTTCTCTGGAAACTCCCTTTTCTTAACTGTATTTTTGAAGAGTTTGGGCCATAACGAGTTTGTCTAAGTTTTGAGCAGTGAACTCTTTGATATTCTGGCAGTAACTGTTAACCTAGCCTGAAGTAAGCAGAGAATCCATCCTTGCAGCGGTGCTTTGAAGTGTTTGGACAATTTCTCCTCAGGGAGAGGGGGTTCTCCTTGATTCTGTCCCTGCATATTCTCCTGCTGGCAACTCTGCTGATGTTGATGCTTCTGCTGCTGCCGTTTACTCCTATTCTTCACACATGTGTTGTATTTAACCATATCTTTGTTCACTTTATACACTCTGTCCATCAGGAACTTTAAGGCACTAGTATTGTGGTAAGTTGTTATAGTAACAATAAGAAACTAACACAGATATTTTAAATTGTTTTGTTATAGATTTATTAATTGATATAAAAACAGATTTTAAGTAAGTAGCCATGCACTTTGAAGAGTATGTGGAAAAGTTCTGGAAACATTTGGGGATGTGATGTCATTCCCGACTCCTCACTTTCATGACCAAGGAAAATAATAGGAAATAAGCAAGTAGGTGTGAGAAGACATTAAATGAAGGATATACTATTGAAGCAACCAGAAATCATTCTGAAATTTTGAGAAACATATGACTATTATGTTTGGTAATAGTCTTGATTTTAAAATCTAAAGTTCTATATAACAGTGATAAAAAGATAACTGGAATAATATCCCAAAAGTGTTATGGTTGCTGACATCCAAAAATCATCCATAAAAGCACCAGAAGTCATTATAAAATTATACAAAATTAATGTTATAATTCTCACGTGTAAAATTCCCAGTGTTAATATTCTTGATTTTCTTCATTTCTATGCTTCATATGTGTAGATGCAGCACCCAATAAACCTAATTTACAATCTCAACTATGTATGTGTATCTTACTAGGGAGCTTGCCTTGCTGCAAAAGTACTATCTTCATTTCTTACCCACTAGTACGGAAGGGGGATTCTTGTTTTTGATTGCAAGGTGGTATCTGGCTTTCCATTACCTGCAATTTCGGACCCAATTTTACCTTTCCACTTTTTATTGATAGAGTGCTCTTTTCCCTACCTTTGTGGGAAGCATTCCATTTCCTTCTGGCCAACCAGGCAAGATTTATGTCATTTAATCCTTAGAAGATTTAAAACAACCAACCTTTATTTTCACAATGCCAGTTTCTGTGCTAGAGGCACCTAGAGATTCATCAGCGAATTTTTGTGATATTAAAATGATATACGTATATTTACTTAACCTACACAACTGTCTTAAGTATCAATTATGATGTTCTAATTGCACATGAAAAAATGAGTAAGTAAATTTAAATACTTTTTTTCCAGATCATAGTTTACTAATGTGAAGCATGGAAATGTAACCCCTGGTTGTCTGATGGCATAGGCAGTGTTTGCTCCACTATACCAATCTTCATTTTCATATTTGCTAAACACATCACAGGTATTATGGGTTGAATAGGTTTATGATGTTACTTTGATAACTATAACAATATAGAACAATATTTTTAAAAAACATAAAAACATTAGAAAAATTGGACCTCCAAGTCTGGGTTCAAATTCAGGTGCTTTTAAGCAAGTGATGTGACTGAATATTTTCCAAATTTTCCTAACTATGAGGGGCAATATGTGTATATCATGAGGGAAATTAACCATGTGTTTCCCTTATGATAATTGTTTCAATGTTTTTCAAGTTTTTGGCACTTTTTTCTATTTTCTTTCCTTTTTATTTTTGGTGGGGGGAAGGGGCAGCAGTCAGCTCACAAGCATATGTGTCTGATCCAGAGAAGGGAGGATGAAGATTTGAAGTAGATTTTATCAACTTGTCTGTTAGGCTGCTTTAATATGACAAAAACCTTTCATTTGTACTGGAAAACACCAGATTACAGCCTATAAAATCAAGTTCTTTTTTAAAAATTAATTCCATACAGACAGCAACAGCTGTCAGAAAATATTGAAGTATGAGATGTTGCCTTAAAAAATGTTGGGACATTGTCAGTTAATGAAGGTTACTGAATATCCTAGATGATTACAAATACCACTTTGTGTTTAGTGTCACATTATCAGTTACATAATTTATCACTGCTATGCAAAGCAAATTTAATAAAGCAAGTGCCATTACATATTTTTGCTTTACATCATTAGTGATGGAAAATGAATTTGACAAGATATCTTTAATTCCATATTAAGTTGACCATGCACTTAATATGACAGTTAATAGATGCTGATAAACTCATTTAATACACTTGAAAAATTGTAATTTTGATCCAAACGTATGTGTTCATGAAAGAGCATACTGTAAATTATCTGTGCCCCAAATCTACTTTGGTTTTAAATCAGGCAAATTCAAACCTCACTAATTTGACCTTAAATTCCTTAAAATGCTATTAAATTATTTCTTTGGTCAATAAACTTTACTCTGACCACACAGAAAGAAATTCCCTCTAAGTACAGGATGCATAAACAATGAGATTTTAGGCAATGTGTAATTTTTGTTTTTCACCTTTAAAATGTTATTCTTTCTGAATTAAATGGAATCAGCATTATATAGAGCATCTTAAGGTGAATGTTCTGTATTGGAAAAAATGAGAAAACAGAATATCTCAACAATTTGTCCTATTTTTTCCATTTGCTTCTATCTGATACCCAAATTTTTACCATTGTGGTTTCATTGTTTTATTAAGGGATAGAATTTCTTTTAAAATGCAAATACAAACTCTCAAATATTTCCTTACTTAAGCTTCAATATAAATGAATTTATGTGGACTTTGATAATTAACTATCGCGATAAACAAATTTTGACAAAAATGGTGAGAAAATAGCACAAAGATGATAGATTTATGAGGAACTGTGAAATGCAAGGTTTCTGAAAGAAAGCCTAAAGCATATATGTTCTAAAAAATGTGAGTAACTTTGGATGGTATAAGTACATAGTGTGAGGTCAGAAATTAAGTTTGCGAACTCATCCTAGAAAAAGTGCTATATGCCTCATTGCTGAATATCACTACAGTCACCTTTGAAGTACTCCTCTTGGGAAGCTATGCACTGATGCCAGTGCCTAGTCCACCCTTCAAAGCAATTTTGGAACTCTTTTTCTGGAATGGCCATCAGAGCTGTCGTCGTATTACCCTTGATGTCCTGAATATCATCAAAATGTCTTCCTTTCAATATTTCCTTTATCTTTGGGTAAAGAAAGAAGTCATTGGGGGCTAGATCAGGTGAGTAGGGAGGATGTTCCAATACAGTTATTTGTTTACTGGCTAAAAACTCCCTCACAGACAGTGCCGTGTGAGCTGGTGCATTGTCGTGATGCAAGAGCCATGAATTGCTGGCGAAAAGTTCAGGTCGTCTACCTTTTTCATGCAGCCTTTTCAGCACTTCCAAATAGTAAACTTGGCTAACTGTCTGACCATTAGGTATAAATTGATAATGAGTAATCCCTCTGATATCCAAAAAAGGTTAGCAACATTGTTGCAATGAGATAGTTCACGGACTTAATTGTCAGACCTCGTATGTCACATATCTCCCTATAGTTGACAACGTATTTTTATGTCTCTAGAAGAGTCTAGGTCATTTCATAATATTATATGCTTTTATATATTACTACCATTTATAAATAAGTATCTATGACAGACATCAACAATAGTTCTCCAATATCTCAAATCCTTTCTTCTTTTTAATAAAAGAACCCCCAAAGTTTACCTGGACACAATGATGCATATGTAGAGAAATAGATAGCAATATACTAATACTAAGAACTTCAATAACCCACTTTCAATATTGAATAGATCATCCAAAAAAATTAATAAGAAAACAGCATATCTGAATAACATAATAGACCAAATAGACCTATGAAACATTCAAAAGCACTGGAATACACATTCTCTTAAGACCACATGGAACATTCTCCAGTATATGTTACATGTTGGGCCGCAGAGCAAGACTTATTCAATTTAAAAAGATTGAAATCATATCTAGTATCTTTTCTAAGTATGATGGCATGAAACTAGAAATCAATAACGGAGAAAACTGAAATTTTTACAAATACATGGAAACTAAACAACACACTTCTGAAAAACTAATGGGTCAAACAAGAAATTGAAAGGGAAATCAGAAAGTATCTTGAGAAAAAGAAACAAAAATACCAAACTCATAAAATGCAGCAAAAGCAGGTCTAAAAGGGAAGTTTATAGTGACAAATGCCTACATTAAGAAGAAACATCTCAAATAAACAACCTAACTTTATACCTCAAGAAATTAGAAAAAACAAACTAAGCCCAAAATTTGCAGAAGGAAGGAAATAATAAAAATTAGATGAGAAATACATGAAATAGAGACTAGAAAGATAAAACAAAATCAGTGAAACTGAGTTGGACTTTGAAAAGATAAACAGAATAGATAAATCTTTAGTTAGACTTACCAAGAAAAAAAAAGAGAGAGGACTCAAATAAATAAACTTATAAATCAAATAGACATTTCATCTGACACCACAGAAACACAAAGCATTGTAAGAGGCTACTATGAAAAATTATATGCCAACAAATTGGATAACCTAGAAGAAATGGATAAATTCTTTGAAATATGTAACCTACCCAGACAATTATGAAGAAATAGAAAATCTGAATAGATAAATAATGAATAAGAAAACTGAAGCAGTAATCAAAAACATCCCAACAAAGAAAAACCCAGGACCAATTTATCTGGTGATTTATACCAAACATTTAAAGAATTAATGCTAATCCTTCTCAAACGCTTCCAAAATACTGAAGAGGAAGATACTTTCCCAAACTCATTTTACGAAGGCCTTCATTACCATGATATCAAAGCCAGATAGGACCATTACAAGAAAAGAAAATTACAGATCACTCTCCCTGATGAATATAGGGGCAAAATTTTTCTACAATATTCTAGAAAACTGAATTCAACAGAACAGTAAGAGGATCATACACCATTATCAAGTGGGATTTATCCTTGGGATGCAAGAGTGCTTTACATTCTGAAATTAATAAATTCAATACACCATATTAATAGAAAATTCATATGATATTTTTCATGATGCAGAAAAAGCATTTGACAATATTCAACATCTTTTCACGATAAAAAACTCAGTAAATTGGGTATAAAAGAAACATAGCTCAACATAAATAAAAGGCCATATATGGCAAGCCCACAGCTAAGATAATACCCCATGGAGGAAGGTTAAAAACTTTCCCTCTAAGATCAGGAACAAGACAAGAGTGTCCATTCTCACTTTAGGCACCTAGACAGTCCTAGTTAGAGCAATTAGGAAAGAAAAAGAAATAAAAAGCATACAGATCAGAAAGCTAGAAGCAGTACTATTTCTGTTTGCAGATTACATGATCTTATAAATAGAACTCACCAAAAAAAACTGTTAGGTAAAATATTTATAAAAATATTTAAAAATCTAGTAACAAGTTATTTGTTTAGTTCAAACAGTTATAACAAGTAGTTATAGAAAGACTGTGGGTTGTTCAAATATTAATTGTGTTTTATAAAGAGAGAATATATAATTTAACAAAATATTTTAAGATCTTTGTATAAAAATTCATTACATAAGACACTAAAATTACCTAAATATATTTTCACTATATATATTAACTAATTGTATAAGTAAATTCTTCCAATAAAAATCTCATGAGGATTTTGAAAATAACTACAGCAGAACAAAAAGTTCAAGAGCAAAGAGCCAAGATACTCTTGAAGAACAACAGCATTGTGACAGACTTTATATTTTTAAATATAAAGACATTTTAGAAAGGTATAGTAATTAACTTGTGAGATTTTGGTAGGTGGATAGACGGATAGACAGAGACCAATAAAATAGCAAAGAGCCCAGAATAAACTCTCACATATATGGTAACCTGCACTTTGACAGAGATGGCACTGAGTAACTGGGGGAAATCAACCCAATCAACAAATAGTATTGAAAAAGATTGTTATCCAAATGAAAAAAAAAATATTACAATGAATGCTTATTTTACAACTGACATGAAAATTAATCCCAAATGGACTAAGAGCTCATATTTAAAAGAATAACTTCAAAATATAAAGTGAATATAAATGTATATATTTATAACCTTGGATTAAAGATGTCTCTCTTAAACAAGACCCAAAGGCATTTAACCATAAGTGAAAAGATTGATGCATTTGAATATACTGAAAGTAAGAATTTCTCTTATTTGGAAGACATCATAAAGGAAGCGAAGTATAATTTCAAATTGGGAAACTATGTGCAACATACACAGTTTATGAAGTATATATCATTATACATAAGTCCTTTGAATATGTGAGGAAAAAAACCTCCCTTATAAATATGCTCTGAAGAAACAGTTGAAAATGTGCACTAGTAGATACTTATGCATCTATATACCTTTATAATATCATCGTCATAGCAATTACTAACACAAAGCAATAGAAAAACTAAATTTCAGTTAACATAGAAGAGTAAATTATTTGTATGTGTACAGTATTATACAGCAGCAAGAAACAAATTATATATATATATGATTTTATGGGTAAAATTGAAAAACAATATTGAGTAAAAAAGCAAGTCACAAACAATACAATATAATTCTATTTATAATGCATATTCTTCAAAAATCAAAACTGAAAATACATCTTTATGTATGCTTACAAGTGTGTAAATATTTTTTTTTGAAAAATTAAAGAATGACTAAGAAACAATAACAAGATATGTGGTAACCTCAGGGGGAAAAATGATATGACATGTACTGGCATACATAGGGGTCTTTGAAATACGAGCTATATTCTCTTTTTCAAGGAAGGTGTAAATTTCATAGATATTTGTTTTATTATTTTCTTAACTACATTATCCACCATGAAAAATATAAAATTAAATAAAAATAGATATTTTGAGGATGCCAGAAATGATAAAGGAGAGGAATGTGTCTCAAACTGATACTGATACGCTGACTGATAGATATTACACTTGTTTCCAAATTTTATTTAGTATGTATTTTTAATTTATCAATAATGACTCACTTGAATACTTTAGATCACATTAAAACTATCAGACTTGTAACTTTTCTTTTCCTTATTAATAATAGAATAATAGCATTTGCAAAATGCATTACTCTAAAGATTCCTATTAATATTTCCTTTAAAAAGCTGGGATATTTTATATCCAGTAAATAGGTTGGTCAGGGACATTTCCTAAAGATGGATGAAATACTCACCACTAAAAATTATCTGATTAGGTGGAATAAGAAGTTGATTGTAATAGGAATGGACAAATGATGTCAGATGTCAGACTAAAATGTGCTCCATCCTGCTCAATGTAGTCTCTGCTATACAACCATATGACATAGGTCTGAAAGACTATTCTTGGAGCACACGGGCCACTAAGCAAATCTACAAAGGATCTTCATAGCTGAGTACTTTACCCCCAAATTCTCAAGATGACCTGTTATGCTTTTCTTTTTTCAATCCTTTAGTTATGAAATTTTATGTTCAAATATATGTATTCTAGTTTTATTTACTCACAAAAAATTATTACTCTAGTAATAAGAATAAAAGTAAGACTGAAACAAATTTGATGGACAATAGAACTTTATTTTACTTTAAATATCCTATTTTTTAATTTAACATTAATTTAAAATAATAATAGTATCAATTTGATGATAAATTGTTTCCATCATGAATAATAAACTCAACTGTTGCTAGATAAGTGTATAAAATGGATGAGTAAGAAATGAACACATTCTTTGATTAACTGATTTTGGATCACATACTATCTCATTCAGTAGTATTCATTCACATTCTGAAGCAAATAAGCCTTAATATAGTGTTAAAGAATATTCTATTCAGAAGTATTAAACTGACATTGTCTCTAATGTCAGGAAATTCAATTATTATATCGACTAAAACACGTCTTTTTGGATCTGTGACCAGCACAAGACGGCCCAGAGAAAACGATCTCAATATTTTCCCCAAAATATCTAACAACATCCAATTCCATTAAAGAAAACGTTTTTAAAAAGTAGCAAGATCTCGCATCTTGTTTAACATCCAAATTACTTGTATTGTAAACTAGAAACACTGTCTTCTCTTTTCAGGTTAGCTAGGTTTAAGGAAAAAGTTGAGCTTTAACAGTACTGCCCACCCTGTTTCTTTCCTTTAGTTTCTTCCTCTTCTAGCTCTAAATTCTGCCCTGCCCTGAGTTCTTTTTAATACATTCTTCTCTCTTTTCCTGATCTGCTCCCCCTTCTTTCTTTCTTGCATTAGCCTCCCTAGAGAAATTATTCTAACTGCCAACCCTAAAAATGCCTGATGGCTAAAGTAATTATTTGAAGAATTTAAATCCTGTCTGCTGGGAATAAATAGATTCACAGAATTTTAGTTTGTGTAGACAAGACTTTATTTATAGTTTTCTATGTAAATTTAAAGAAGTAAAGTCTGTAACTAAATGTAAGTTGGTGGAGATTCTTAACATTGAATTGCAATATGTTGAAATATATTTAAGAATAGAAATCTACCCACAACTATTTTTTAAAATGATGTTTCAAAAATCATTTTAAAAGCCAGCATAAACTTAGGGTTTGTTTTAATGGAGTTGATACTTTAGAATGTGAAAACTATATATACAAGTTTTAAAAAATATTATCTTTACTCATTAATTTGATATTTCTAACTTTAAACTATTTACTGTGAGTTAAATGATTGTAGTCAAATTGAAAAACAAACTTGTACTACTGGAACTCATTCAACTTGCTTAACTTTTAACACTGAGTAGTAAGGCCAATTCATTACATAGTGATAAAAAGTATAACTCCAATTTTATCCAATATATAAACTCTTAAAATTCAATAACAAGAAAACAAACAACCCAAATTAAAAAAAAAAAAAAAAATGGGTCAGAGACTTTAACAGATGCCTGAGCAAATATGTATATGAAAAGATGCTTCACATTATGTGTTATCAGGGAAATACAAGTTAAACCAATAATGAGATCCCACTACAAACCTACGAGAATGCCCCGATTCTGGAATACTGACTATACCAAATTCTGGGGTGGTGGTGAACATACAAAACTCTCCTTCATTGCTGAAGAGAATGCAAAATGGTACAGCCATTTTGGAAGACAGGTTGGTATTTTCTTATAAAACCAAACATACTTGTATTATATGACCCAGCAATCAAGCTCCTTGGTGTTGACTCAAAGAAGTAGAAAACTTATGTCCACACAAATATCTGCATGTGGATATTTATAGCAGCTTTATTCATAATTGCCAAGACTTGGAGGCACCCAAGATGTTCCTCAATAGGTAAATGGACAAACTGTGGTACATCCAAACAGTGAAATATTATTCAGGACTAAAAAGAAATGAGCTATAAAGTCATAAAAAGACTTGGCAGAAGCTTAAGTACCTAGTACTAAGCTAAAAAAGCCAATTTGCAAAGGCTACATGCTGTATGACTCCAATGATAAGACATTCTGGAAAAGGAAAAATTTGGAAGGAGTAAAAAGTTCAGTGGTTGCCAAGGCTTGGGGTGATGAGAGATGAATAGACAGAGCAAAGAGAATTTTTAGGACAGTGAAAATATGGTATAGGATATCCTAATGATGGCTAGATATATGTCATTATACATTTGTCCAAACCAATTGAATGTGCAAAACCAAGAGTGGATTGTAAGGTAAACTATGGACTTTGGGTAATTATGATGTGTCAATGTATGATCATCAATTATAACAAATGCATGACTCTGGTGAGAGATGTTGATAATGGGGGATGTTTACTTAGGAGATATATGGGAAATCTCTGTATCCTCCCTTTAGTTTTTCTTTAGACCTTAAACTGCTTTAAAAAAGTCTTAATAAAAAAAAATGTGGCTTGCACATTGAAAAAAATATATTAACTCTACATCTAATACACAATCTTAAGCAAATAATCAAAAATTTAGGTAGATGTATTTTATGTACTAAGGACATTTTATAATATCAAAATAAGAAAAATTTTTTAAAATGTTATTACTATAGAATAATATATGGAATATTTTATATTCATAAAGTATATTACTTCGCAATAATTGAAAGGTATTTCTTTAAATTTTTCAGGAGGACATAATGAAATTCTCCTCTTAAAAATTTATTTAAAAAAGTAGAACATGAAACTTTATATAACCAGACCTTTCCTATTACATATGTACTTGTATAAATTTTTGGATGTTCCTATACTGCAAATAGGATACTTTTTATAATTGTGCTGTGTATTAACAGCACTGTAATTAAAGGAATTCCATAGAAAATTATTTTGTAAATAGATGACTCCCAATTTAAAACATTATAGTAAATCTAGAATGCATGTATTATATTTTCTTAAAGCATATGAACTCATCTATTTATTTAAGGACATACTGTATATATCCTCGGCTTTCAAAACACTGAGTGTATCAGAGGATAAGGAACAATTCATCACAGACAACAGCAATTACCCACCCAGTGCCACCAACACACACACACACACACACACACACACACAAACACACACATACACATACACTCAGACACACTTAATTTTCACCCAAATGAGATAGAAAGTGATTTTAAGAAAAACTAATTTGAATATTAATATCTGGAAATTTGCTTTTAGATTTTTGTATCTTATTTAGGATTTTGATCTTCATAAATTCATGCATCATATTCCCTACTACAGAAGACTATATATACCATAGTATATAACATATAAATGGCATCTATTATAAATAATTTAAAATTTTGTGATTTAGAATATTATTTAATGACTAACAGTATCTTATACTGTTCTACATATTTCATCATTCTTTCTACATGTCATTTCTGCCTTGGTAAAGTCAGATGTATGAAAATCTGAATTTAAAAATCTAAAAAGAGATACTAATTATTTTAAAGAAGGTTTTTGGTGGCAACTCTACTGGTGGTATGTGTTTATTTGTAGACTATTAAGCACTGTCAGAGCCACTCATAGAGTATCTTAGTTACTATTTTTATTGAAAATTAATCAAATATCAGTCCGGCCATCTATAAAATTTAAATTCTAGAGTTTATTTGAAACACATTTTATTTATGAAACAACTGGCACAAATTGTCAGGGTTGCACTTATTGTATATAGTAAAATCTGAGAGAATATATTAATAAAGAATCTACGCATACAATAGATCTATATAGTACAGTCATTCAATTCTAGGTTTACCATCCCTCAAGTAAGAATCATTTGATATTTTGTGCTATAGAATTTAATTGAGCTTTCTCAGTGCAAGCCATGAGAATAACCATGGTTTAATGAAGGAATTGATCAAT
This sequence comes from Rhinolophus sinicus, assembly GCF_036562045.2. Lineage (NCBI taxonomy): Eukaryota > Metazoa > Chordata > Mammalia > Chiroptera > Rhinolophidae > Rhinolophus > Rhinolophus sinicus. The sequence continues at coordinate 35,399,787 of NC_133758.1, read as the reverse complement.
TTGCTAGTTAATCCATAGTGCATGGGGAAGTAGCTGTTAGAGAAACAATGAAAAGAACAGCTGGTCAGCTATCTGGAAAAAAAAATCTTATTTACTGGGTTCATTCCAAAGATGCTAACCACATATTCCCCAGGTGCACTAATGGTGGTTGTTTCTTTTACAATCATTCTGAAGAGTGGTTTTAATGAAATCATATGTGCAATATTTACTGCCTAAATTGGACAGTACTCCCTATATACTAATTATATTCAGCACAAATGAAAATCTCCAAGTATTGTTCAGTCAATGATATTCTGATTACTGAACAGCTGCAGTGGATGTTTTTCACTTGTCATATATTGTATCCTTTTATCCCTTTAGAAATTCATAACCCTAATAAATACAATAAAAATAAACACTAGAAATGTTATAATATCCAAAAAGCAGACTGTTGCTTATGGTAAACTATTTACTATGCTACTCAATGACAAATATAGCAATCATTTTATACTTCTACCCTTATTACTTATTCCACCATTCATTCTCAAAACACACGGTTCAAATATAGGGGGACACGTAACGTAGTTTTAATTTTAACAGATTTAAATGAAATTTTTTTCTTTTGACTTTATAAACATTCATTCTTATGGTACTTTTTGTTCTTACAAATGAAATAATCCAATTATCAGAGTCTCTCAATTCAATAAAACAAAGAAAAGCTAATGCTGCTGACTTTTTTTGTATTAGTAGTAAGGACTTACTGATTAAATGCAGTCCTTTGTGCTTGTGCACATATGAAATATGCATTTTGCTTCTCAGAGGCAACTGGGCACTGAGTCTTCAAATAAGATCCCTATTTTGTAAAAGTACACAGTCCTAAATTAAGGGCTACCTGGATAGCACAATAATCTGAGGCAATCTATAATAGTCAACTGTGCACAATCTACCACTTTTAAATGAAATATTCATTTAAATGTGTTTATGAAAAGGAAGCAGGGCACAGGCCTCAAATACCTTCTATCGATAGCCAAGGATGCACTTTCTAGAGACAAGTTAGTGGCTTTGTGTAGAGATAATTTCATGGGGGAACTTTGACTAAAATTCTAATGGCATCCTTTTCACAGGGATTGTGTGTGTGTGTGTGTGTGTGTGTGTGTGTGTGTGTGTGTGTGTGCATAAGAACCCTCCAGGAGTGGGCCATCTCAAATGACCAGTGTCAGATAATATGACTAATGCTACAATTTTATAGCTCTATGCACAGTCTTTGAACCATGGCCATATTTATTATATACGTCTGCCTATTTTGCAATGCTCTCCCCCATTTCAACAGAGATATTCTTCATCTTAAGTGTTTATGCTAATCAACTCATAATGTACATTCTTTCTAGACTTGCAATTATCAAACTACAAAACATTGCTTTACAGCGAACTGTACACTGATAATGTACAAGCGATTAATCTCTCTAGTATTGTTCATTTGTTGCTATGGAAATACTGTTTCTCTGCAGAGCTATTAGTAAACATTATATTAAGATTGCTGCCAATGACAGAGTCAACCTTGGCAAACTCTACTACAAACGTAGAGCAGTATGATTGCAGTCACACTCTGCCATGCATACACACATCAGTGTGTTTTTTTATCAGTAGAATTTTATGTCAGTGAAAAAATAAAATTCATTCCTATTATAACACATACTGATAGAAAAATTGACTACACATTGATATTTATAGGGAATGCATGAAATTAAAATGTATACATTATTTTGTCAGTTTTTATTTTATTTTTTTCAAATGAAATTTTATGTGTACATCCCTATTAAAGTTGAATATTTTTGATTAAAATGACCATTTGCTACATTTTTTACTGTCAAGCTTAAAAACATATAATTTTTATGCTGTCTAGAAATACTGTGATGATATTAAAATAATGCTAATTTTTGAATATAAATTAATGTAGCACATGATATGTTAACTTGGAAGGAGAAGCAGAATCTCATGTGATCATATACAACGTATTTGGCCACATTTGACTGAAGTGCTGTGCAGGCTGAAATAGTTTGCCCTTCCTATTAGGACTCATAACGATATATTTCTATAATATATTTTACTCATGAACCAAACTGAAGAAAAATATTTTCAGTTGCCATAAAGTATATCTACTTGTCAGAAAAGCTAGTTTTGATAAAATGTATCCCTAAACAAACATAGTTTAAGCCTATATATAAATCAAACTAAAAGTTTTAGAAATCAAGGTAAAAGATTTAGAATACATTTTTATTTATTACTAGGAGATCATTGTTACACATTACCACTTGAAAAAATATTATTTCAATATAAGATATTACAAAATAATTTTAAATTACTGAACTGAATGTATTAGAGACATAATGGCATTAATTACATTACTTTGGTTGCTTTTGTTTATTTTTTTTCTTTTTCATTGACTGATGAAAACTGTATATATTTAAAGTCTACAACATGCTATTTTGATATACATTATGAAATGTTTACCACATTCAAACTTTTTAATATATCTATTACTTTGCACAGTTACCATTTTTATTTTTATGGTGAGAATACTTTCAGCAAATTTGAAGTATACAATACAATGTTGTTAAGTGCAGTCACCAACTATATCCAGTATTTATTCATCCTGCATAACTGAACCTATGTACACTTTGACCAACATCTCCCCATTTCCCCTACCTCTCCAACCCTTGTAAAAACCATCTTACTCTCTGCTTTTATGAGTTTTACTTTTTCTTGATTCCACATATAAGTGAGATACTGCAGTATTTATCTTTCTGTGTCTGGTGTCTGGCTTATTTCACTTAGCATAACGTCTTCCAAGTTCATCCACATGGTTGCAAATGGAAGGATTTCCTTCTTTTTAAGACTAAATAATATTCCACTATATATTACATTTCTTTACCCACAATGGACACTTAACTTGTTTCGACTATCTTGGCTATTGTAAATAATGCTACAAAAAACATGGGAATGCATATACCTCTTCTAGATACTGATTTCATTTCCTTTGGACATATACCTAGAAATGAGATTGCTGGACCATATGGTCATTCTATTTTCAATTTTTTGACAAACCTCCAAGCTGTTTCCCATATGGCTGTACCAATTTACATTTCTACCAAAAGTGCACAAGCGCTCCAAAAGTGCTTCAGTAGTACACCTTATCTTCACATCCTTTACAACACTTTCTTTCCTTTTCTTGTTTTTTTGTTTTGTTTTGTTTTGTTTTTGTATTTTTTGTAATAGTCATCCTAACAGTTGTGAGGTGATATCTCATTGTGGTTGTGATTTGCATTTCTCTGATGATTAGTGATGTTGAGCAACTTTTCATCTACCTATTGGCCATTTTTATGTCATTTTGGGAGGGGGGGCAATGTCTGTTCATGCCCTTTGCCCATTTATGAATAGAGTAGTTTGTTTTCTTACTATTGAGTTGTTTGTATTCCTTGTATGTTTTGGATAGTAACCCCTCATCAAATGTATGGTTTCAAATATTTCCTCCCATTCCACAGGTTGCCTCTTCATTGCCTTGATTGTCTCCTTTGCTGTGCAGATACTTTGTAGTTTGATGCAATCCCACCTGTCAATTTCTGCTTTTTTGCCTGTGCTTTTAGCATCATATCTAAAAATCATTGCCCACACCAATGTTATGCAGTCTTTCCCCTATATATTCTCCCAGTAGCTTTATGGTTTCAGGTCTTACATTTAAGTCTTTAATCCATTATGAATTGATTTTTATATATCGTATGTGATAAAGGTCCAATTCCACTTTTCTACATGCCGATATCCAATTTTCCCATCACCATTTATTGAAGACTATTCCTTCTCAATTCAATTGTCTTGGTATTTTGAACAATGTTAAGAGTCAGATCTAATATTTTATAAATTTATGTTGAAATTTAAACTGGCTAAAATCATTAGATATATAGTGGTGTGCTTTATTCTTCTGTCATTCATTCAATCATTCACTCATTCATTCATTCACTTATTCAATCATTCATCGTTAAATAAATATTTGAGCACCTACTTTAGCTTACTTTTAAGAATAAATAGTGAATGAGATACTCTACTTGCCCTCAAAGAATTTGGGATCTAGTGGAGTCAAAGAGAAAAACAAGTTAGATAATTAAGTGTTTTGAGAGAGTTTTGCACAGATTGCTTACCATTTAGCGCAAATGAATAATTTAGTAATAAACAAATTATCTACAATACAATTGATCACTTTATTAGTTGCAAATTTTAGAATTTATTTTTTTTAATTGTTTAGAAGTTAACACATAGGTTCTGTATTGAAAATTTTAGGGACGATCTTAGGATAAATAGATTTATCATTCCAGATCAATAAAACAGAGCTGATTTTCATGATCCACCATTTATGTTTATCAACTCAATAACATTTTAACAGGTATACTACATTGACTAATGTTTTAAATGTTAATTATTAAAAGTCATTTTTGCACTTGAATGATGACAAAATGCCTACTGCTACATTGACCCAAAAGAGCTTCACAAAATTGCTTGAAATCATATATCACAACTTTAAATGTTTCAATTCATTACAGTTAATGAAGGATAGTGGATCTGGAAAAGATTTCATATTGATGTAGTCACAGTCATTATTTCTGTTCATTAAATAATTATGTTATTATACTTTCAATTTTAACATATTCATCTAATACTAACTCTTTAAGAATTGGTGACAATTGATACACTAAATATGAAAACTATGCTTTAAATGTTATGCTTTAAGGACTTTGTTCATCTACTCTGGGGATATAGTGATATTTAAAATTTGATATTAAATCAATTGTAGTTAATTGATAAAATATAACCGTCAGATTTATTGAATAAATACTATTAAACTCAGCTAATGTTTAATAGAAATCAGCTTGTAAATAAGGGGGAATAGCTTATAAAATCTAAATTGAAGAGTAGAACTCATTTTCATCTAATAAGCATTCATGTGTGACACAGTTGCTAGATTCCCAAAGGCATCTTGGAACACATTTTATCTGGCTACATCATTATGGGAATTTTGACATTTGATCTTAATTAGGCATTCACATTTCCATTATGGAAGTCATAATTTTGGTTAGATACCACCCATACTAATATATTACATAAATTGTTTTCATAGGTAGTTTTAGTTTAGTACGTAGAGGCGTGATGTGGCTGAAACTTGTTAAAGGCTAAAGATAATTGGCACTGACGGTGGAGATTTACAAGTGGAAACATATTTCTTGGGAATAAAGCAAGTGAAGCTATGGAGAGCAGCAGCTTTTCAAAACTGAAAAGATGGGCAGGCAGGTAGTTTTAATCCAAAAAACCCTAAGAAATGTTTTCTCAGATTTGGTATAGTAATAATGTTAAATAGCACCCAAATGCAAAAATGAACATAAGGACTAAAATGATCTACTGATCATTCTTAGAGGGGCAAATGGGTCCTATGCAGTGAATAATGTTTTAAATACATGAAACTTCACAGTGTGATTAAGAAGATTTTTCACAACTTAGAAAAATTGAGTTGTTTTTAATGGTAATATATGGTCAATATGTTTATGTTTTGCTTCATATCTGAGTGCCAATCATAGTACAATTTCACTACATGAAGAGAAGCTTCATACCTTACTTTTGCTGGTCTACTATGGAAAATCATTTGAGACTTTTGATAAGGAAGTGCAAAATACCATTATAAAGCATTCTAACTAAACCAAAAGAAAGAAAAAAAAGGGCTATCTTATAAGACTGATATCACACTCAGCTCAAGCAAAATATTTTTCTTTCTTCCCCAGAATCCTTTTTTTGTTTCTCCCAACATTTGGTATCTCAATGGTTCTTAAACTAAGTACACATGAGAAAAATCTGAGGATACTTAATAAATAACAAAGTCTGGCCCACACCAGATGAATTAAACGAGAATCTTTGCGTGCAGGACTGATATTTTCAACACCACCATTCCCACCTGATGTGCTTACAGGGGTTTCAGAACAATTTTTAATATTTATTCCTCTCTCTCTCTCTCTCTCTCTCTCTCTCTCATGAATAATGTTGTTTTAACCATTTTTGTACAGATTTTGATACACATAAGAGGTGTGACAACTAAGTTCATGAACTCATCCTAGAAAAAGTGCTACATTACTGAATATCACTACAGTCACCTTAGGAGTACTCCCCTTGGGAAGCTAGTCACCAATGCCAGAGCCTAGTCCACCCTTAAAAGCAACTTTGGAACTCTTTTTCTGGAATGGCCATCAGAGCTGTCATCGTATTATCCTTGATTCCTGAATGTCATCAAACTGTCTGCCTTCAATATTTCCTTTATCTTTGGGTAAAGAAAGAAGTCATTTATGGAGAGATCAGGTGAGTAGCAAGGGTATTCCAATATAGTTATTTGTTTACTGGCTAAAAACTCCCTCACAGACAGTGCCATGTGAGCTGGTGCGTTGTCGAGATGCAAGAGCCATGAATTGTTGGTGAAAAGTTCAGGTCGTTTGCACCTTACTTTTTCACACAACCTTTTCAGCACTTCCAAATAGTAAACCTGGTTAGCTATCCAGTTGGTACAAATTCATAATGAATAATCCCTTTAATATCAAAAAAGGTTAGCACATCGTTTTGACTCTTGATTTGGACTGACAGAACTATTTTGCTCGTGGAGAATTCACTGACTTCCATTGTGCCCACTGATGTTTTGTTTCAAGGTAGTATTGGTACTCCCACGTTTCATCACCAGTGATAACACAGCCCAAAATATCATCTTGCCTCTTCAAAAGGTTTGGCAACCTTCAACTCTCCTTTGCTTTTGTTCATCAGTGAGCTCCTTTGGGACCATTTTTGCACACACCTTGCTCATGCCAGATTTTCAGTTAAGATTTTCCTAACTGTTTCTCTATCAGTGTTTACTTGGTCTGCTGTGCTTCTCACAGTCAGACAATGATTTTGACACACAATTCAATGAAGTTTAGCAATGTTTTTGTCAGTTCTGCTCATTACTGGCCACCCTGACCTCTGTTCATCAGTGACGCATTCTCTCCCTTCAGAAAAACATTTTAATCCATTTGTATAGTGCCATTTTCTTCATGGCATTATCCCCATAAACTTGGACTAACATGTCCCTGATTTCACTTCCACTCTTGCCAACTTTAACAAGACATTTAATGTTTGTTCATTGCTGTAATTCAAGCTCAGACATTCTCACGATGGCACACAAAAACATACAACAACAATAATAAATGCCACTCAGCAAGCCACAACCACACGTCGACAAGAACACAGCTGTGAGACACTGATATACCAAGGTTATGAAACCTCACTGAGCTGTTTGTACAGTGCTGCCAATACGAGCGTATGGTGACAAGTTTGTGAACTTAATTGTCAGGCCTGACATGTTTTTATTGAATCTGTAGATCAATTTTGGGAATATTGCTGTTTTAACAATAGTAAGATACATGAACATGATGTACTTCCATTTATTTAGATATGCTTTAATGTCTTTAAATGTAGCTTAGAAATTTTAAATGTACAAATCTTGCACTTATTTTGTTAAATTGTCCTTGTCTTCATTACTTCCTGTCTTCTGCTTTACTTGGATTTCACTTGCTCTTCTTTATATGGTTTCTTAATGTTGTTAGATTATTGATTTTAAAATTATCTTCCATTATCAACATAAAAATTTATAGCTGTTCATTTACTTCTGAGTACTGCTAATTCTGCAAAATGTTTCCCCTGCATTTGGAAGCCTGTGATATTATTGCTGAGATTTTTTCTCTTGTTTTTATCTTTTAACTAAGTCCCATATGCAGCGAAGGGAAGGTAAGAAGATTGGCAGTGAAGTAAATATAACATATCCTGGATGTCATATCAGGAGACCTAGATCCTACCAATGAGTTTCTAAGTAGCTCTTGACTTTAAATACATAGTCTAATCTCTTAGGGCCTCAGAGTCCTATAATGAATTTCAATAATTAGTTAATAAATACTTTTAAATAAGTCAATGAAGAAATAAATGAATTTAAGTAATTTAATTAAATAATTCTAAATATCTTCAGTATCATGATTCTATAATTCTTCTCATTGTGGGAAGCATGGAGAATGTTATTCAATGACGTGATTCTCAAACTCAGACCAATGAAGTGTCCGAAACCAGTGCTATTTCCACTGCTTACTGTCATGTTCTGCTTTCAACACTATTTTGCCAATATTATTCACCCTCTGCCTCTTCTCATTAGATGATTTTTGCCCCAGGCCATATATATGAACAGAGGAAAAATTTAAGTTTTATGGGACACTTGGGAGCAAAAGAGAAGAAAATATAGAACTAGGCCTCTATTATTATTAGTATATATCTATATTAGTCCATTTTCATTAACTTCCAAACGAGTATACCACACACATACTATATCCCTGCTGTATATAACAAAAATGCATTTTCTTGGCATGTCTCTGATTCATAGACTTGAAATTCTGTCAGATTTTCTACTAAATTTTAGTGCTTCCTCGTCATAGTTTCTTACAACTAATAATGTAAAATAAGAGTCATTACAGGAACAAAAAAACACTCTGGAAAACGAAGTAGTCTAGCAGATTCTTGTGTAGGCCAGTGACTATGTATATTTTAGGAAGATGTTAATGTATGACCTAAATAAAAAGGAACAATTTAGCAAATTGCTGATGAATTCACATTAAAGAATTCTCTCTCTCTCTCTCTCTCTCTCTCTCTCTCTCTCTCTCTCTCTCTCTCTCTCTGTCTCTCTCTCTCTCTCTCTCTCTCTCTGTCTCTCTCTGTCTCTCTCTCTTTCTGTCTGTCTCTCTCTCTGTCTCTCTCTCAGTAAGGAATGAAATATGGTATATGTTTAAGGAACTGAAGATTCCCAAAGTAGCTATTTTCACTGTAAGGAACATTTTCATTTTTTATGAATGGCTGGATTTGAGATAAAGAACGTACTAAATTCAACATTACCGCTCATTACTTCGAAGCAATTTTGTATTAAGTAAGGAGTTATTCTATGATCTATATATTCTCTATTCCTAGTGTTGAAGTAATTTTGAGTATTTCAAGAATATTCTTTAAAGAGAATGGGCAATTATTTGGCTCTCCTGGCTTAGCAATCACACATTAAAAAAACAATGATTACGTTAAAAAAATGATGAAACTTCACCCGGAATTAGCTCAGCAGCCAGTGGAAGCCATTAGATTTTATTTGATTTATACCTAGTACCTTTTGAGGAGCATGGTTACTGCAGTCATCTTGGCAACAAAACAACCATCACAGAGAGATGGCTGTATTTTCTTTTTTAAATTAGAACTAGGCTACTTCACTTTATTTACAACCTTAAGTAGAGCTGACTTGGAATGTTTATATCACCAACCAACATGTGCTCAAAAGGGGATGGCTGGACACTTTTACAGAGGCTTACTTTAGTCGGAACCTCATTTCTATGAGCCAAAAAGCAGGCTGATATTTAGTTAGAGCTAGGTACCTGCTAATGATGAATCAAATATCTTTGGAAACAAAAGAAAAAAAAAGATTCTAGGGAAATTAGAATACAATGTGATTGGTCAACATAATCCATTTTTTTAAAATGGAAATGTTGATAAATGCAGCCAATTTATTTTCAAACCACTGCTTGATAACTACATCGGCAGAACAACAGGAATGTAATAACTTTAATACAACTTTCCTTAAACCATACTTTTGGTTTGTAAAGCATTCTACATAAAAATACGTTTTAGTCATGCCATGTTTCATATTCCTCATTAAGAAATTCAAATTAAAAATAGAACCACCATATGATCCAGCAATCCCATTTCAAAGTGTTTATCCAAAGGAAATAAAATCACTATCTGGAACAGATATCTACACTCCTATGTTCATTGCACCATTATTTATGATAGTCAATCATAAATAATGTTAGAACATAATGATTAGGAATATAAAATATCATGTTAAGAACGTAAGATTTCATTGATAGATGAATGAGTAAAGAAAATGTAAGATATGTGCTTATACACACATGCACACACACGTGCACAAAGGAATATTCTTCAGCCAGGAAAAAGAAGGAAACACTGTCATTTGCAACAATATGGATGGACCTTGAGGACAGTATACTAAGTGAAAGAAGTCAGACAAAGAAAGACAAATACCATGTGATCTCACTTATATGTGGAATGTAAAAACAAAACAAAAACAAGCAAACAAAAAACTTCTGGGTACTGAGAACAGATTAGATTGGGTGGCCAAAGGTGAGGGGTGTGTATGTGTGTGTGTTTGTGTGTGTGTGTGTGTATGTGTAGAAATGGGTAAATGTGGTAAAACAAACAAACAACAATAACAAAAAAGAAATTCAAATGCACACTTCTCTGTGCAAAGATTTAAGGAAATAAAATCAACTTGTTTCTGGGGCTGCCAGATGGCTTAGTTGGTGAGAATCGGAGCTCTGAACAACAGGGTTGCTGGTTCAATTCCCGCATGGGATGGTGGGCTGCACCCCCTACAACTAAAGATTGAAAATGGTAACTGGACTTGGAGCTGAGTTGCACCCTCCAAGTAGATTGAAAGAAAATGACTTGGCGCTGATGGGCTCTGGAAAAACACACTGTTCCCCAATATTCCCCAATAAAAATTAAAAAACAACAACAAACAAACAAAAACCCAACTTGTTTCATTCTGCCTCCACACCCACCATTACTAAAACCACTACCACTAACAACTAAAGTACTAGTAAGCAAGCAAACAAAATCTTTAGCCTTCATTCAAGTTACCACTTCCTATATTTAAAATATCACAGACACTTTTAGGTAAAATCTATTAATGTCCTGAAAACATTTTGGCTCTTTAAGAAATTCTGTCTTACAGAAGTGCACTCATCAGCTACAATGTCCTCTGTGGAAATCACCTACCAAAGAAGGTTAAAACATAGATACTAAAGACTTGTGTCCTTGTGTAAGTGTACTCAGACCCAAGCAACAGGATTAGTAAGTCTCTAAAAACACTGTATACCTGAAGCTGAAGCTAAACAATAATGAATGTCAAATACAATAATATATATATATATATATATATATATATATATATATATATATATATGTAAGTATGTATATATAGATTTATAAGAAGTGGAGTACAGCATTAGGAATAGAGGATAAAGGCAGTGGAAATGTAATGGCTGTGTGTGATGTCAGAGGGATAGTAGTTGGGGGCGGGGGTTATCACTGTGTGAGGGATATAACTGATAATCATTTAACTTATAACATTATTTTGTACACCTGAAACTAAAAAAAAATTCAGAAGAAAAACTTCGTTATATATAAAAGTGCATATATAAATATAGATATATACAGACAGATATACATATAGATATATCTATCTATATCTATCTATCTATCTGTATATATATGTATGGGAAAGTGATTTTCCACAAAGGAGCCAAAAACATGCAAATGGAGAAAACCCCTTCAATAAATGGTGCTGGGAAAATTGGAAAGCCACATGCACAAGAATGAAACTAGACTGCTATCTGTCACCATATACCAAAATTAACTCAAAATGGATCAAAGACCTAAAGATAACACCTAAAACAATAAATTGCATAGAAGAAAGCATGGGTACTAAACTTATGGACCTTGGGTTTAGAGAGGAATGTATGAATTTGACCTCAAAAGCAAAAATAAACGAACGAGACTATATCAAACTGTCAAAACCTTAGCTCAGTAAAAGAAACCATCAACAAAACAAAGAGGCAACCAACGGAATGGGAGAAGATATTTGCAAACAACACTTCCAATATAAAAAATATATATATATATATATATATGAATGAACTCATACAACTCAACAACAAAGAACAAACAAACAACCCAATTAAAAAATTGGCAGAAGACCTGAACAGACACTTCTCCAAAGAAGACATATAAACGGCCAACAGATATGTGAAGAAATGCTCAACTTCACTAGTTATTAGGGAAATGCAAATCAAAACCACAATGAGATACCACCTCACACCTGTTAGAATGACTACTAACAATGAGCAAAATAATAAGTGTTGGAGAGGAGGTGGAGAAAAAGGAACACTCATACACTGATGATAGAAATATAAACTGGTACAGCCACTTGGGAAACAGTAGAGAGGTTCCTCAAAAAATTAAGAATAGAATTATCATATGACCCAGCAATCCCTCTTCTAGGTTATCTACCCCAAAAATGTGAAAACATTTATCCATAAAGATATACTCGTATGTACCCCCACGTTCATTGCAGCATTATTCACAGCGGCCAAGACATGGAAACAACCAAAGTGTCCTTTGCTAGTTGACTGGATAAAGAAGATGTGGTACATATATACCACAGAATATTACTGGGTCATAAGATGAAATGCTGCCATTGCAACAACATGGATGGATCTTGAGGCTCTCATGGTAAGTGAAATAAGTCAGACAAAAAACGTTGAGAACCATACAATTTCACTTACATGTGGGATGTAAAATTGAAAGCAACAAATGAACAGACAGCAAAGAAACAAAAACTCAAAAAAAATGACAACAATGTAGTGGTTAGTTACCAGAGGGTAAGGGGGTAGAGGGATCGTAGAAGGAGGTAAAGGGGGACAAATGGTGATGGAAGGAGAACTGATTCTGGGTCGTGAACACACAATGCAATATATAGATGATGTATTACAGAACTGTAGAGTTGAAACCTATATAATTTTGCTAACCAATGTCATCCCAATAAATTTAATACAAATTTTAAAAGTGTCAATTTTGAGATATATTTTGACAGGATTTGATGATGAGGTTACGAGAGAGAGAGAGAGAGAGAGAGAGAGAGAAAAGAAATTGCTTTAAATATACTAGTGGGAGAGAATAAATGAAAGGCAAGAAGTGTGGTTTTTGTGTGTGTGTGTGTGCATTAATTATGTTTTTTTATAGAAGAAGATCCAGTCATAAGTAAAGACTCAAGAGGAAGGGAAACACACCAAAAGGGAAACTTTGAAACTGCAATGTAAGGAAATAATTGATCCAGTATTATTTTACAACAGTCAGCTTGAAGAAAGAAAAAAAATTTGTAAGTGCAAGAGCTAATTGAAGGAAGGGATACATCCTGAAACAGTAGAGAAAAAGATGATGGAGATCCAGAGAACATAAGATCTCTAAGAGTAAACAGGGTGGTGGAGATGTGATGCTAATTTTTATGTTACACAATTTGGCATAGAGATATTTGTTTTCCCTGCTTTAAAATATCATTTAATTAATGGAGACAATGAGTCTAGAACTATTGAGAGATAAAAGAAAATAAATAGAACAAGAGCCCATTGAAAAACTTATTTTGCACATTTCTATATACCTCTGAACAAAATTTCAGTATGGTCTTTGGAAAAAATAAATAACCAGAAGAATCTATGCCATGGGAATTGTACAGGTGCTCTCAGAAATGCCCTATTCGAGATTAGGATTCCTGACGTTACTCCATATAGAATTATTAATCCATGATCTACTGCTTGTTCTATGGCATTTCACCAACGTCCTCATTCACTTGCCAAGTTCAAGGAGTTTTCCCTCTCTTTCTAGCTCTTCCTGTCAAGCATTTCAGAGGCAAGGTGGAGGTTAAAGTTGTCTTTGAGCCTCTATGGTTTAAAAGCATATTATTTCCACAGAATTTTGTGAAACTTAAACAATATTCTCTTGACTGTTTCACCTTTAGTAGAAATATAGGTGGACAAAAGAATCAGACATATATGTGGTAAAACAGAGGATTTTCAGTGGGAAGACACCTCATGTAAACGGAGAGGATTGACTAGACCAAATTGTGTTCCAGATATATTTTTTTTAAATCTCAGTGTCCATTTTATTTTTTTTCTCTTTTCTATTTTAAGACCCAGTGTTTGGGAGGGGGGCTTAGTAGATAATCCTAGAAGATAATCTCTATTAGTGATTGGTGGGTGCTAAGATGATGCTTCCATCCACTAGTAGGTATTTTAAAGAAGTGTTTGGGAGACACTGTAAAAAGAAGTCATACCAAATTATAGGTAATTATAGGCATTATAGGTAATTTAAAAGCTATGGGAGGTCATGTTTTAAGAATAAATGGAACCCTGTGAATCTTCTTAAATTATATCACATATATAGCCCTAATTTCTTGTAAAAAATATTTCATATTTTGCATCCTTTAGCTCTCCAAGCCTGCTGCTAAAGTATGTGTCTCTAGGTAAACTCTCAGTGGATCTCTGACCCCATTCGCATCTTTTAAAGGTATGAGCATGCCAGCTCAGAGGGAAGCAGCCAGAATTTGGTATGCTTCTTAAAAACTGTCAGCTTTGTTCAGTATAAATTTTTGGAGTCTGAAAGCCTAGCTGCCTGACAGTGTTTTATCCCCGCACTGTCATACTGGTGATCGCTCTCTTCACACTACTGGCAGGGCCGTAACATCTCTTCAGGATTGAGGGACACGTGTTACACTTGGTTTTATAAGAATTTCCTGGTGGCTCAGGAGCCTTGATGATTTGGGTTGACACGTGTTCTGCATTGGCGAAACTAGACCTCATTTCACAGAAAAATGGATAAGAAAATTGAAATTACAGTTGAAAATTAAAATGCTTAACTTATGAGTCATGTCTAATCTTTCTAAAGATGCAAAGCTTGCAATGGGACGTAAATGACTACAACAGCTTTCAATATTATCAACTATTCATCACTGCAAAGCAACCTTCAGATGTCTATATCCACGTTATCCCTCAAGATTTCTTAAATTATAATATTAAAAATTGTAAGTAATTTTAATCCAAAATGGCATCTTTGGCCAGTGTTGTACCATGAGATTTCCCATGATTCCTTTTAGCTTTTTTTCTATCCATCCAGCAGATGGGACAAATGGTTAGGCTTAGCCCACATTCATTTTGATTCTAAGTAATTGAGTAATTTAAATGAAACATCACATGTGTAAATTGTGTAAACTAATCCCCTCTAGAAGAACTTAACACTAGGTCCTTGGGGGAAGTTTGTCACTTCTATTTGATGTTATAAGAATTTATACCCTGAGAAGTACACTATCACTAGTAGAATGGATTTATTTAAGGTATCCTCAAGTTTTCTCTAGTTTGCACAGTTTAATATCTGTCTTTTATAATGAAATGATCCAGGAAATTGGTGTTCAGTTGATTAGCCTTGGTTTGTTTTCTTTTTCTTAAGTCTGATTTGAATTGTTAAAACTATTCTGTCATCATTTGGTGTTAATACTTGCATGGATGGATATACATTTTATATTTCTTTTTGTATATTTGAGTCACTTAGTATCTTTATCTCTATGCCTATACCTATGCTTATATCTACTATATGATCTATCTGTAAGTATCTACATTATGACGGTTTGTAGAAATGACAGCTGATGCTCTTTTACAGCTTGAATAGTGTGTCTGCCTGTGTGTAACACAACTAACTAATTACAGACTGAATCTTCACTGAACAAAAAGT
Source organism: Rhinolophus sinicus (assembly GCF_036562045.2). Lineage (NCBI taxonomy): Eukaryota > Metazoa > Chordata > Mammalia > Chiroptera > Rhinolophidae > Rhinolophus > Rhinolophus sinicus. Next base: position 35,384,313 of record NC_133758.1, on the reverse strand, counting down.
TTGACCCCAAATTAAGCACTTTCTACCCTGTAGTCTTCCTACACTTTCATTCTGATATCATGCATAGTATTTGCACTGTCCTAAACATTCCCTTTTCTCTGCTTATTCATCTTTTCCCACACCCCCTGTAATGACTAATCTTTTTATTGCCTCCATAGTTTTGCCTTTTCTAGAAATGTCCGATAGGTGGAATCATACAGCATGAATCTTTTTCAGATATTTTTTTACTTAGTAATAGTATGCATTTAAGGTTCTTTCATGTCTTTTTATGGCTTTATAGCAGTAGTGAATGCTTCATTGTCTGGATGTACATCCACTTATTGAAGGACGTCTTGCTTGCTTACAAGTCTTGGAAATTATAAATAAAGTTGTTATGAACATCCATGTGCAGGTTTTTCGTGGCCGTAGTTTTCAACTCCTTTGACTTAGTGAAAGAGTGCAATTGCTGGATCACATGGTCTGAGTATGTTTAGTTTTGTAAGAAACACCAAACTGTTCTCCCAAATGGCTGTGTCATTTTGGATTTGCACCAGCAATGACGCAAGTTCCTGTATCTCCACTTCCTCACCAGCAGGTGGGCTGTCATTGTGCTGAATTTTGGTTATTCTAATAGATGTTTAGTGGTACCTTATTGTTATTTTAATTTGTATGTCTCTTATGACATTGGATGAGCATTTTTCATATGCTTATTTGCCATTTTTATATTTTCTGTGGTGAGGTGTCCAGGTTTTTGGCCCATTTTTAATTGTCATTTTTAAAAAAGATATTTAGTTTTTTTAACTAAATGTATTTATCTTGTTTTCTTGTTGTTGATTGTTAATTTTATTTGTGTAATGGACACCTATGGTCTCTGACATATATATATATATATGTTTAATTTGAAGAGTTTTTTTTGCAAAATGTTTCATTTGTAAGTGTTCTCTCTATACTCAAGAAAAATGTGGATTCACTAGAATTGATGGCACTGTGTTTTAAATGTCCCTCACTATCAAGAAAACATAGTTATATATTTTTAAACTTTTTACAACTTTATTGTTTTTGTTGTGTTTTGACCTAACAATATATCAGAGTGGTATTTTGAATTCACCCACCCTGGTGATGGATTTTTAAGTATTTGTCTGTTGTCTGAACAAATTTTGCTTCATATATTTTGTGAATATTTTATTAGGTGCATAAAGGTTTTGACTTCACATAACTTCCTGGGGAGTTCATTAGTTTCTTACTATGTAGGAAACCTCTTTATCCTTAATTCTTTTTGCCCTAAATTATATTTTGAATAATATAAATACAGCAATCTTTCAGTTAGCATTTTATTGCCAGTTTCTATCTCTTTCATTTTAACTTTGTTATGTTTTAAGTGAATCTCTCATAAAAAGCACGAAGCTCACTAAAAAAAACCCCACAACTCTGCTGACAATTATCTTTTAAATAGTATATTTAGTCTATATCATTTTAATTGAGCATATTAGGTTGGTGCAAAAGTAATTGCGGTTTAAATGGTTAAAACAATTGCAAAAAACGCAATGACTTTTGCACCAACCCAATGTATATACTTTCTGTTTATTCTGCTTTTGTTATGTTTCTTCTAAGTTTTTTTATATCATTTTCCAGTTAACTTTTAAATCATTTTTTCATTCCTCTTTTTTCTCTGCTGGTGTTTTCTGCTTTCTTTTTTTTTTCCCTTTATTCTTTTTTCAGGCAATGCCATTGAAACTTGACCATTTTATGCAAGGTAATATATGAAGTTAATGTCTTAAGCCTCTTCCTAAATAATAGTTTAGACTCTTTTAATCTACATCAACATCAACACACTTCTAATTTGAATAGCTTCCCCCCCTGCCCCCTGCAAACGTTCCATTCTGTCCTTTTTTTATACTCTATATTAGACATTATCCTTGTCAGTATTTTCTATAGACAAACTACCTGTAAATACCTGTCTGCTTAGCTTTCCTTCTTCTATCTTACATATTTAGGAAATCACTTTAGTTTTTTTTGAAAATAAGTCCATTAGAAGTTTTTTCTGTGTAATTTTTATGGTAGTAAATGCAGTTTTTCATGGAAAATATATTTTTCCTTTGTTCTTGAAAGATGGCATTTAGTACACAAAATTCAAATTTGACAACCATTATTTTCCCAATTTTGAAGACATTACACAACAGAACTGTGACTTTCTCTCTTGCTGATTTGATGTACTAATCATCTAATTATTATTTATTCATCTTCATTGACTTAAGTATTCTTCAGTTTCTCTGCAATGTGTCTACATTAGAATTATATTTTATTTTATCCTGCTCATTACACATTACCATATTTTGCCATGTGTAATGCATTCCCATACATAATGTGAATCCACGTTTATGGCCCAAACTATCAGGCAAAAAATTTTTTTAGTTTAATTTTTAATGCAAATTTTTATTTATTTACACTTAGTTACTTGTTTTTTGTATTATAAAAGAATTGTAGCATTAATTTTTTAACATATTATGGTACACAAAATTTTATGTGACAAATAATTACAAAACACAAGAACAGATACAAGGTACAGTAAGTTTTCTGCACTGATAACAAATTTATGATATTTATGCATCATAAAAAGCCAAGAACTCTTCATTTTTGTGAGTTGGTCATAAATTCAACAAAATTGATTATCATATTCACAGGTATTATTTTGCATATAGATATCGTTATTGATTTTTAGAGTTACACTTTTAACTCATAAGCATAAATAATTAAAAACATTTATGTAAATATGTAATTAATACTCCCCATGTATAGTGTGCATCCTTATTTTTCCCTCACAAATTTGGGCAAAAAAAGTGCACATTATACATGGCTAAATACAGCATATTTTCTCTTTCCATAGACTCATCATCAGTTTAGGTTAATACTGAGTTATTATTTGTTTATGTAGCTTCTTCTCATCATTCTATGTTTACTCTGTGACTCATTACACATGGGTAAAACTTCTCAGTTATTTATATTTCTTAATCTTATTTTAAAAAAATATGTTTTCTTCTTATATTTTCAGGCTATGTTCTGAGTAATTTTTTAAAAAATAATTGTATTTTGTGTTATTAATTCTTTCTTTAGCTGTGTCTAATTTCCATCTAGCCCAGTCACTTTACCTTTCATATCAATTATTTTATTTTTGTTATTTTTATTCTTGTTATTTATTAAAGTTTTGTTTTTGTTATTTTTTTATATCTGACTTATCAATTCAGAAGATTTCTTCTTAGTTGTTTAATTTTATGCCACTTAAAAACTTTCCTTAAACATTTCCTAAATATTCACTTCATTTTCTTAAATTTTGGGGCAAGAGGGCTGCTTCTTTTATATACAGTAAAAAATATGCTCCATGAAGGATTTAATTTGAGTTGTAGTGAAAGATTCTTTCAAAATACTTGTCGGCCTTAAGGACAGAAATTGAAATACATCCTATTTTCATGTTAGAGATTTTGAATTTAAAATGTTTAAAAAATAATTTAATTAGTATAGTATGTAAACTTTTGTATCATCTGCATATAACAACTTTTTCCATTTAAAAAAAAAAATATCCCAGCAGGCATAGCAGTCTATCAAATGACTATGGTGTAATATGCCTAATCAATTTATGGTGCTATGTATATCATCAGTTTCTGGTGCTACAAAAATATTATATGGTAAAATCAATTAATCATTTATATTGCCATTGGTAATATATGAAAGTTACTTTTTCACCTGAACTAGAAGTGGTCACCTTTTTTTTTTTTTTTCGGTGTGGCAATTTAGAGGCCAAAAAGTATATCCACACATAATTTATATTAATCTAATTATAAAAAAAAAGCATGGACACATTTTTCTTATGCTTTTCCTTTGTGAATTATATGATCAAAAACTTTACGTATTTTCAAACATAAATTTTACGTAGTTTCAAACATAAATTTCAAATTCATAACTTCTTTTAATGAATTAACCATTGGCTATGTTCTACAAATAGTTTTCTTATTTCAAAATACATTTGGGTTGTATATTATATGTTATTTTTGTTTAGTTCTTCTGATGTCAAAAACAAGTGTGTCCACCTTTTAACTGTGATATTTCTTATCACTTTGAATTTTAGTATGTTTTCCTTAAGTTTTACACAGTTTATTTTCTTCTAGTTTTACCCAATTTTCAACTTTATACTCATTTTTAATGAGATTTATAAATTTGTAATATTAAGAGGTGCAAAAAAACCCCACAAAATCCAATAGTATCTTTATACCAAAATATTAATTTATTGTCCTAATACGATGTATTGAATATTCTTTTTATCCCCCGTTAATTTGTAATTGTTTGTTTTATAAACACTGGACTTTTACTGGTCTACCTGTTTGTTTACATATTTAGTCTTATTCCATTCGCACAGTTTTTTTAAAAATGTCCTAGTAAATGACACCTCAATTCATCTAGTTGCTCAAGCTGAAAAGTGGGAATTATTTTTGATGTTTTGGAAATTTCCCATTTTTATTTCATTTATTGTTGATTGTATTTTCATACCTCCTGCCAAACACAAGTACAAATCACCATCACCTCTTGCCTAGTCTCTGGATATACCATCCAAACTGATTTTTTAGCTTCCAACTTGATGTTCTATTACATTCTCCATAGGCTGTCTGAACCATATTTTTGAAACATAAATCAATTATATTGCTTCCTTGTTTGCAACTCTTTCAGTTGTTCTCCATGAGTTTGTTTGTACTAAGGTATAAAATGCTGTTCTCCATAGCTGTTTCTTACAAATTATTTTTCCCACGAGCCACTACATCTTTCTTTACTACATTGATTACTTTTATTTAAGAACGACAACGTTAAGGAAAGTAAATATGTGAATAAATTTATAACTCTATTTTCATCAACCAATATACCAATGTCATTAAAAATTAAACATGGAACTAGTATGTGGTATTAGAAATTTGAACATAACTAGTCCTTGATTTCAAGTAGTTGACAATAAAAAAAAAGACACATGAAAATAACTGAAACAAACATTATAGTAGAAATAATAGCAATTTAATGAAGAGAAATGGAACATCAGAGGAAGTGGTCAGTTCCAACTAAAAGATAGTTCACTAGTAAATTCCTAAAAAATAAATATACATTTTTCAGTTGAAAATGGCAAAAGAAGGGCATTCCTCTCAGTGAAAGGTACATGAACAAAATAGTTTAGTCTGAGCATAGGCAGTGAGTAAAAACAAAGCAAACGGTATTTTTTTCCTCCATCAATAATTTTTTAAGCATATACATTTCAGGCATTATATTCTCTAGATATGAAGTGGTAAATTAAATAACTGATCCTAGCACACATGAAGCCTATGCGTAGCTATAATATCTGTAAGGTAAGTAGAGAAAAAGACAGGCTAGAAATATTTAGATTTCATCCTGTAAACAATGGGGTGTTCTGAAATGTCCCCACCACCCCTTGCAGGGCGCGAGAAATTGAACTGCCAACCTTGTGGTTGAGAGCCCACTGGCCCATGTGGGAATCGAACCGGCAGTCTTCGGAGTTAGGAACATGGAGCTCTAACTGCCTGAGCCACCCTGAAATGTCTTAAGCTAAGGAAAGTATTAAACCTGTTTGCAATGTAGGAAGATGAGCACAGGTGCTTTGGTGAAAGCAGATCGAAGGGTCTGAAACTTAAGACCAGTGAGATGATTATTGCAAGTAACACAGGAGTAGAAGTCAAAATGAGAAAAGATGAATATTAAGGATGTTAAGGAAATAAAATAAGCAAGGTATGGTCTAAGATTAAACGTGAGGGGTGATTGAAATATTAGACTCAAACATTACCAATTTGTGATATGGTGACTGGTAGATGGAGAAGCCAAGTAGAAAGAGAGGAAATATATGAGAAGTAATATGTATGAGGAAATGATGAAACCAGTTGTTGTGCGGGAGACCCTGCTCGCTGTGCCATTTGTTGCGTGGGGCGGCTTGTGGGGTCTCTGGTCCCGCTCCCCACATAAGAACACAGGATATGGCGAGGCCAAAAAGTAACAGCCATAGGTAGGGGAGTCATACCACTATAGTCTCACTGGAGGCTGGATTCACACGACGTGCGACCTGCTGTCCGCTTTTCTGCCAACCGACCTACTCCACTTGCTAACTGCAATACTGCACTTACTATCTCAGCCACCATCTTCTTGCTAGCCCCCATTTGCTGCTAGCATAGCCACTGCATTTATATTAGTGGCCAATGGCTCACTGGTTACAGCTGATGGCCAACTAGCCACAGCTGATGGCATCCAATCACAGTTGATGGCCATTTACTACCTGACCCAATAGCTTTCCACATGAGGCCAAGAGCCTGGAAACTGCACTCCTGGCTCTGTCCCCATACCAGTTAAGGACAAAATCAGACTCAGGTATCCATGGACATCCAAATTAAATAAATAAATCAATAGGATGCACGTATATTCAATCACACATTATAGGATGACAGCTGTATCTAAATCAGGATTCCTTGTCCACCACCAGGGAAACCAAATAATTGCGTAAAAAACTAGAAGTGAACTTGGACTTGATAGTGTTACAATATGACAATAGTGGCCAGGGATCTACATGTTACTGTGGATTATACAGCATTACAAGGTGTTAAGCTCACTGGGGACTAAACTTATTATTTCTCTCTCAGCAGAGAAAGTCTTACTGACTACAGTAATAAAACATTGTTAGACCAGGAGATTTTTTTCTACCTACTTGTATTTACTTATAATTAATATTTTTCTTTTGTCCTTGAAAATAACAAGAGGTAGTAAATTACCATAGACGGCAAGTGCTTAGGAGACCAAGACTGTCAATGGAAAAGGAACCTCAGGTGTTCTCATTTCAGACTGGCTAAAGAATAATTTTTTTGTTCCATATTGAAAAATATTTAGCTAATAGAACCTACACATTTTCCAAAAGCAGTTCCTAAAAAGCAGCAAATTCACATTTGTTTTCAATCCACTTTCTTGTGCCAGAAGACAGATAAAAAGAAATAAAACTTTGATGTCAGAAACATGGTGGCATGAGGAATGCTCCTTGATCTATCCCCTTGAAGTCACAACAAGTTGAACAGCTATAATTCAACAAAGGATTCCCTACACAACACACAAACACGTCTGAGAGATCCGCGCATTGAAACATGTACAGGTGGGAGAATCAGAGCAAACAGGCGAGGAGGAGAGGAAGAAGTGCAGACATGAGGGCGGCAGGACACAGCCTAGAGCTCACTGTGGTGCTGGGAGAGGGGAGGATTGAGACTGCAGATGCACTCTCTGTGGCCCCAGCAATTCTGCCTGAGGGATCAGCATGTAATACAGCTGAACCCCATGTGGGGCAGAGACCTTGGGGCAAAGACCGAATATAGAAACATGACAATTGTGGTCTAACAGCCATCACTGCCCGGCAGAAAGCAAAGCTAAGAAGCCTGGATGCCTCCCGTCATCCTCCCAGAGCTCCCCTCCCCCACACCTTCCCTGTGTTAACAGACCACCCCAGAAAAAATGGGAGCAGTGTCGGATAAAAGAGCAGAATATCTACAGCGCTGAGAACTGAGAGACAATTCCAGAGTGGCAGACGTATTCTGCGGCTAATTCTAGTGACAGGGGAGGAGCTACAGGGATAACGCAGGTGTGATCTGGTAGTAACCATTACTCAGAGAAGAACAAATCCACCAATACATCAGCAGACTTTCCCATCCGACCCTGCCCCCACCTTTCATGACTGATCCCAGCAGGGGCACTCAGGTCTGCTGAGGCACAGCTCTACATCTGGCTCCTGGGTCAACACTGGGATTTCAGGGGCTCAGAACCCTACTGCCCATTACATCCTGTGACAGGGATAGGGCCTTGAGACTGAGGTAACCTGACACAGAGGAGATGCCCACCTTCCCAGGAAATCTCCCACCATGTGAGAAGCCAGAACAGGGCAAAAGAAAATAAAATGGTTCAGCACTACCTACTGGAAAGCAAAAGAAAGACCTCTTCATATCAACCTGCTGAAGAATTCACTCCTATAGATACCCAGGAAGAGAAATAATCTATTAATTACTATGAATAACCAAAGTAACAAGGCAGCTCAGAAAGAAAATGAAAAGTCTCCAGAAAATAAACTTAAAGACCTGGAAATATGTGACATAAATGACAGAGAATTCAAGATTGCTGTTCTGAAAAAAATCAATGAGGTGCGATAAAACTTAGATAGGCAGTTTAGGAAATAAGCTGACAAAATGGAGGAAAAAATTAGATACCAAAGACAGAAATCTGGAAATGATGCAGATGGAAGAAGAGAGAGACTTGAGAGTTAAAAGAAATGAAAGAACTCTACAATAACTATCGGACTCCATCAGAAATAACAATATAAGAATAACAAATATACCAAAGAAGAAGAGAGGACAGAGGTACAGAGAGCCTGTTTAAACAAATAGTCAACAAGAACTTCCCAAACCCATGGAAAAAACTGTATCCTCAAATTCAAGAGGCAAATAGAACACTTAATCACTTCAATCGCAACATGCCTTCTCCAAGGCACATTATATTGAAGCTGTTAAAAATTAATGACAAAGAAAGAATTCTCAAGGCAGAGAGGGAAAAGAAGACGGTAACCTACAAAGGAAAGCCCATTAGATTATTATCAGATTTTCAGCAGAAACTATGAGCCAAGAGAGAGTGGTATCAAATATTCAGACTATTGAAAGAGAGAAATTATCAGCCAAAAATAATATATCTAGCAAGGTTATCCTTTAGATATGAAAGAGGAATAAAAACATTTCCAGATATACCGAAGCTGAGGGAATTTTGTAACACATGACGTGCATTACAGAAGATACTGAAGGCGGCTATTTGACCTAAGAAAATAATACAAAGCAAGATTACTAACAGATAGACAGAAACAGGAAATAGCAACCCTTACACAAAATATGGCACTATACACTTAAACATACATAAAGGGTAAAGAAGACAAAAACACTGAAAAAAGGAAAAAGAGAACAAAAAGACAACTTGCTACTGCAACTCAGAAATTAACTCACAGCATAAGTAGGGATAACTTGTGACAACAAAAACATAAAAGATGAGAGAGTAAAGGTCTGAATCTACAAAAGGGAGAGAAGATAAGAAGCATGCTGAAGAAAAAGGACTACTGTATATATGAAACTTTGTTTTACATAAACTTAACAGTAACTACTCAAAAAATCCAGAAATGGGATGTATAACATAAAAAAAAGAAGAAGAAACAGAGGGAAAAATCACAGAATACCACCACACTGAAATAACAGACAGCAACAAAAAGGCAAAGAAACAATGGAAACACTGAGATACTAGAAAACAAAGACAAAATGGATATAGGAAGTCCTCATGTATCAATAATCACCCTAAATGTAAATGGACTGAACTTACTAATAAAAAGGCACCGAGTAGCATATTGGATCAAAACATAAAACCAACCATATGCTGCCTCCAAGAGACACATCCCAACTATAAGGACAAATATAGACTCAAAGTGAAAGCGTGGAAATTGATACTCTAAGCAAATGGTATCCAGAGAAAAGCAGGTGTATTCATATTTATCTGATGAAACAGACTTCAGGATAAAAATATAACAAGAAACCAAGATGGACACTTCAGAATGATAGAGGGGACAATACAAAAAGAAGACATAACTCTTTTCCACATACATACTTCATCAGGGAGTAACAAAATATATAAAGCAACTACTAAGAGAGCTAAGGGGAGAAACGGAAAAAGACACAATTATAGTAGGGAAACTAAATACACCATTGAAAGTTATGGTTATATCATCCAAACAGAAAAATCAATAAGGAAATATCAGCCTTAAAAGACACATTAGACCAAATGGACATAACTGACATTTACAGAGCATTTCATCTCAGAATACCAGACTATAGCAGTACTAAGAGGAAAATTTATATCATTACAGGCCTATCTCAAGAAACAAGAAAAAGCCCAGATAAATAACCTAACATTACACATTAAATAATTAGAAAAAGAAGAACAAATAAAACCCAAAGTCAGCAGAAGGAAGGAAATAATAAAAGTTAGACCAGATTTAAATTAAATAGAGGAAAAATGACAATAGAAAAAAAATAATGCAACAAATATCTGGTTATTTGAAAAGATTAATAAAATTGACAAAACTCTGGCTAGACTCACTACAGGAAAAAGAGAAAATACACAAACAAACAAAATCAGAAATGAAAGAGGAGAGATTATGATGGATACCACAGAAATACAAAAAATCATATGAGTATACTATCAAGGACTATCTGCCACCAAATTCAATAACCTAGAAAAAATGAACAAATTATTTAAAAACACATCACCTTCCCACACTGAATCATGAATAAATAGAAAATCTAAATAGAGTGATCAACAGTAACAAAATTGAAACAATCATGCAAAACCGCTCCAAAAACAAAAGTGATGCAAGGACTAGATAGGTTCACTAGTGAATTCTACCAAACATTGAAAGATGATTTAGTACCTACCCCTTCAAACTCTTCCAAAAAATTGAAGAGGCAATATTTCCTAACTCATCATATAAGGCCAACTTTACCCGGATATCAAAACCTGGTAAAAATAACACACGAAAAAAGAAAAATAAAGACTAATGCCTCTAATGCATATGGATGCAAAAATCCTAAACAAAATTCAAGCAAATTGAATGTAACTATACATTAAAAAGATTGCACATCACAATCAAATGGGGTTTATTCCAGGGGCACGAGGAAGGCGTAGCATATGTAATTTATCAATAGATGCAGGAAAAGCCTTAGACAAGAAACAACATCCACTTATGATTAAAATACTTAATAAAATGGATATAGAAGGAAAGTACCTCAACATAATAAAGGCCATATATGACAAACCCTCAGATAATATGATGCTTAATGGTGAAAACATGAAGCTTTTCCTCTAAAATCAGGAAAAAGATAGGGATGCCCCCTCACCATTGTTATTCAACAGAGCATTGGAAGTCCTAGCCAGAGCAATTAGGCAAGAGAAAGAAATAAAAGACACCCAAATTGGGAATAAAGAAGTTCAATTGTCACTCTTTGTTTCTTTTTGTAGATGACATGATTCTTTATATAGAAAACCCTGAAGACTGCACCAAAAAAAAACTATTAGAAACAATAAACAATGTACAAAAATATATTGAATTCCTATCACTAACAATGAAATTTCAGAAAAGAAATGAAAAAAACACACACAAAAACAAATGGAAAAAACAATTCCTTTTGCAGTTGCAACATAAGAATAAAATATGTAGGAATAAACTTAACAAAGGATGTGAAGGACCTATACACTGAAAATTATAAGACATTCTTAAAAGATATTGAAGACACAAGGAAATGGAAAGATATTCCATCTACATGGATTGAAAGAATCAACATAGTTAAATGGTCATGTTACCCAAAGCGATATACAGATTTAATGAAATATCCATCAATATCCCAAAGGCATTTTATAATGAAATAGAATAATAAGCCGTCAGATTTGTATGAAATCACAAAAGACCCTGAAGAGCCAAAGCAATTCTGAGGGGGGAAAAAAAAAAACACAAAAAAAAAAACACCACAAGGCCAGAGGCATCACACCTTCTAACTTCAAAATATACTACAAAGTAACAATAACCAAAACAGCATGGTATTGACAGTAAAACAGACACACAGACCAATGGAACAGAATTGAGAACACAGAAATAAACCCACATATATATAGGCAGATAATTGTTGACAAAGGAGCCAAAAACATACAATGGACAAAAGAAACCCTCTTTAATAAATGGTGCTGGCAAAATTGGAAAGCCACAAGCACAAAAATGAAACTATACTGCTATCTGTCACAATGTACCAAAATTAACTCAAAATAGATCAAAGACCTAAACATAAGACCTAAAACCATACATTGCATAGATGAAAGCATAAGTACTAAACTCATAGACCTTGGAGGATTTTATGAATTTGATTTCAAAGGCAAGGGAAGTAAAAGCAAAAACAAATGAATGGGACTATATCAAACTAAAAAGTTTCTGCACAGCAAGAGAAACCATCAACAAACCAAAAGCCAATCAACCGAGTGAGAGAAATTATTTGCAAACAACACCTCTGATAAGGGGCTAATATCTCTCTCTCTCTCTCTCTCTCTCTCTCTCTCTCTCTCTCTCTCTCTCTCTCTTCTATTTACAGAGGGTGACAAAAAATATATATACATTTTAAATAAGGAAAAAAACTGTATTAAAATTATGCTGATGGTAACCACTTTGAGCACCTCTTGTAATTGCAGAAGTCAAACATGTCTTGTATTCATCTTTTGTTATTGGTATATATTGAATACTACAATTTTATTACAGGTTTTCCTTTCTTAAACTGTGTATACATTTTTTGGCACCCTATGTATATACATATATAGTACATATGTAATTATATATATAATACGTAATATATAAAGAACTCACACAACTCAACAAAAAAGCAAACAATCCAATTAAAAGGTGGGCAGAGGACCTGAACAGACACTTCTCCCAAGAAGACATATAAATGGCCAACAGATATATGAAGAAATGCGCAACTTCACTAGTTATTAGGGAAATTCAAATCAAAACCACAATGAAGTACCACCTCACACCCGTTGGAATGGCTATCATCAATAAGACAAGTAATAACAAGTATTGGAGAGGCTGTGGAGTTAAAGGAACCCTCATGCACTGCTGGTGGGAATATAAATTGGTACAGTAACTATGGAAAACAGTATGGAGGCTCCTAAAAAAATTAAGAATAGAATTAACATATGACCCAGCAATCCCTCTTCTGGATATCTACTCAAAAAATCTGGAAACATTTATCCATAAAGATATAGGCACCCCTATGTTCACTGGCTCATTTTTCACAATGGCAAGACATGGAAATAGTGTCCTTTGATAGATGATTGGATTGATAATATGTGGTGTATATATACACAATGGTATACTACGGTGTCATAAGAAAAAGTGAAATACTGCCATTTACAACAACATGGATGGATCTTGAGATTATCATGCTAAGAGAAATAAGTCAGACAGAAAAATCCTAGAACCATATGATTTCACTCGTATGAGGGATACAAAACTGAAAGCAACAAAAGAACAAGACAAAGAAATAAAAACTCTTAGACACAGACAACAGTTTAGTGGTTATCAGAGGATAAATGATGAGAGGGGGTGGTATAAGAGGGATAGGGGGTCAAATATATGGTGATGAAAGGAGACTGACTCTGGGTGGTAAACAATATAGAGATGATGTATTATAGAAATGTAAACTTGAAACCTATGTAATTTTACTAACCCATGTAACCCCAGTAAATTTAATAAAAATTAATTTAAAAAGAAACTTTGTCTCTCTGGTCTTATTTTAGTTTCTTAGTTCAATGGTCTTCAGTTATTGTGCACTGAGTCATACCAGCTAATCTCAGCTGTTTTGGTTTAAATAAATCTGCCCCTAATATTCTTCAAAGGTTGTTATTATGCAACTTGTAGTGATTTTTTCCTCTGCCCTTTGTACAGTATATTTACACTATTTTATGCTTTTTTTTTAAATGCTATGAACATCCAGGGTTTAAAAATATTCATACATATTAATAATAGCAAAGTTGTTTTATCACCTTAGTAATAATATCTTTATTCAATTTTGTTGTGCACATCAGGAGAATTTTTGGCATTAGCCTTGGCCTGTCAATGTAGAGTGTTGAATAAGCATGAAAGGAGTAACAGTCAGTTATTGTTTTAAATGACACATATAATAGGCAGAACACCAAAAGAGTGGTTAAATTTCAATCCCAGCGTTCACAGGTCACTTGTCACAAGCTACAATATCATAGTTCTTTTGGGTCAAAAAAAAAAAAAGTAGCCTGAAGAGCAATCGTGTTTTCAGATGTTTCTCTGTCATCTTTGGGCAACAGAATTTCTAAGCTGTCCAAAAAATAGCAATTTGTCAACAATTTGAAAATAGGTTTGTGACATGCTGTATTTATTTGACTGTCTAATGCAATAATAGACATACACTAGGATGATGATTGTAAAGGAAATTATCATTGGTGCCCTTCCCTACAATTAATTTCAAATGTCTAAGGGAAAAATTCTGATTGTCAAAATGATTATGGGTGAGTAGATGGACAAAATACATGTTACTGGTATTGTCAGATATCTTTTTGTACATTTACAGAATCAAAATGAAATGCTGCCTACAAAATAGAGTTTTAGTCATTTCCCTTTCATTGGAGAGTGCAAGTAAAATGTGAATTCTTTAACATTGGAATAGGTTGCAACACAATTAAAACAGATTGCAGATTTGGAAATGAATAAAGCCAAGAATGTAAAGGTTTCTGTCCCCTCCACCCACATCCTGCAGAAATTTCGGGTCATTTTTTTGTATCCCTGAGATTCATCATATCATGAAAAGTAACATATAAAAATATATTTTTAAAGATTGTCATATTTTTATAGAATTTTAAAAAATGGCCAATAAGACTAAAATAGACATTCTGTGTATAATTTTATTTAATATATTAATAAATCTTTATTGAGTATTTTCAATATATGACTGCTTATATAATATTTTATTACAATTATTTAAATGAAAACATATGTACATGGGTTAAATATCAGATAAAAATTAATTATAGAACCCTCAAATATACGAATTTCAATGCGCATCCTAATAAAAACTAACCAGATAAGCTAGGGTTAACTTGTATGAGATAGTGTTCTAAATTCGGAGGAATAGATGTAAATTTTCCTTGTTTCTTTGTGATGACAGGATAAACATCATCTTTTAAATTTTAATTGAAACATTTTTCAAGATAATTATAGATACACATATGCTTGTAAAAATCATACAGAGATCTTTTGTACAGTTTTCTTCATGGTAACATCTTGCAAAAGTGTAATACAATATTACAACCAGTATATTGATGCTATCTATGGACCTATTCAACATTTTCCCGTTTTAATTGTACTTGTGTGTGCATGTGCATATGTATTTATTTCAACACAATTTTATCTCACTTGTTGGTTTATATATGCACTGCCTAGTCAATAACAGAAGTTTCTTCCCACCTCCTGTGCTCCACTCCCTGCTCTTTATATAAGCCCTGCCAGCCATTAATCTGCTATCCATTTTAAAAATGTTTTCATGTTTTTAAATGTTATATAAATAGAATCTTAACAGTATGCAACTTTTGGGATTAGCTTGTTTCACTCAGCAAAATTCCCTAGAGATTCATCCAAGTTGTATTATTGATAGCCCTTTCTTTTTTATTGCTGAGTTGTATTCCATGGGCTGAATGTAGGCCATTTGTTAGGCCATTCACCAGTTAGGCATCTACTGTTTCCAATTTTTGGCTATTATGAAGAAAACTACTATGACCATTAATGCACAAGCTTTAAAACGAACATGTTTTCATTTCTCTGGGCATTTATCCAGAGGTGCAAATGCTGGATCCTCTGGTAACTGCATATGGTAATTTATAAGAAACTGCCAAACTAGTTCCAAGGCGGTTCTACAATTTAACATTTCACAAGTAATGCATGAATTATTCAATTTTTTTTGCATCCTCACCAACATTTGGGGTTGTCACTACTTTTTTGTTTGTTTTTTTAATCCATTCTAGTAGCTAACTCTGTAGACACGTATCATTGTGGTTTTGCTATGCATTTCTCTGATGGCTAATGATGGTGAATATCCTTTAATATGCTTATTTTTCATGTGCAAACCCCCTTCAGTGAAATGCCTGTTCATATTTTTTTTTCCCTCTTTTTCTAATTGGATTATTGTTGGTTACTGTTGAGCTTTGAGGATGTTCATATAATATTGATATTAGCCCTTGTCCTTTTTAAACTACTGAGCTTTATGAGTCTTTATATAGTATTGACATTAGGCATTTGTCACATATGATTTGCAAATGTTTTATTTGAGTCTTTAATGAGTTATTTTATCCTTTTTATATGGTCTTTTGCAAAATTAAATTTCTTAATATTGACGAGGCGCAATTTAGAATTTTTTTCCTTATAGGCATCATACTTCTCTTGCTATGTCCAAGAACTCTGCCTAGACTAAGATCTTGATATTGTCTCTGGGTTTTTCTAAAATATTTTCAGTTACGTGTTTTACATTTGAGTCTACAACCGATTTTGACTTAATTTCAGTGTAAAGTGTGATGTTTTGGTAAAGTTTTATTTTTTTACTATTGGATGTCCAGTTGCTCCAGCATGAGTTTGCTTTTCCCACTGAATTATAAAAATTTTATTTTTGACCATTGTCAAAATATAATTTAAAAATCACAATTTTGATCTTTGTCAAAATCAGTTGGATATATTTTATGTGTCTACTTCTGGGTTCCTTATTCTGTTCCGTTGAGCTATGTTTTTAATCCTCTGTCAAGACCACAGTCTTGATAACTGTAGCTATACAGTAAGCCTGCTGGTGTGATTCCTCCTTATTTGTTAAGATTCTCTTAGCTGTTTAAGGACCTGTGCCTTTCTATAAATATTTTAGAACAAGTTAGGTTGTGCCTACAAATTTCTTCCTCAGATTTTCATATGAATTTAATTAAACCTATAGATTAATTTGGGGAAAAATCGACATATTTACAATGCCAAGTATTCCAAACTGTGAGCACTATGACTTTCTATTTATTTAGGCCTTTGCTTTTTTTTAAAATAAACATTTTGTCATTTTAAAATATTGATTCTCTACATGTTTATTAAGCATATACTTATGTATCTACACGTTATTTGTTAGCGTATGAAACTGTGATTGAGTATGTATTGATCTTGTATTCTGCAGCCTTTTTGAACTCATTTGTTATTTCTAGGAGTTTGCTTATAGAATTTTGGGATTTTTCTATGCTGAAGATCATATCATCTGTCAATTAGGGTGATTTTCTTTCCTGTCTTCCAATCTTTGATAACTTTTATATCATTTTCTTGCTTTATTGCAGCACCTTATTCACTCATACATCATATATTTTATTTGAGTCTATGTATGTCTCTAATGTACAGGATTAAAAAAGAAGCACTACTGGTCCGTTTATTTTTTTTAATGTACTATTCTCATTAAAGCCGATTTAATAAAATTAATTGATATGTATATTTAAATTATGATATATATATATATATATATATATATATGCACACACATATACATACATACTTATATATGTAAATCAGAGGAACCTAGAAAAAGGAAAATACAAAACACCTATATTCCTACTATTCAGATTTAACTAATATTAGCCTTTAATTGCATATAGAAATTAAAAAAATAATATCCAAAGAAATATTTTTAAAACTAGTGAAATGATGGAACTGGACATTCTTTAGAAGTTGGTTAACTATTTTTATTCTCTTTTTTGTGAATTGTCTTATACCTTGTCAAATTTTATAATAAAGACTAATCTTTGAGAAGTTTTAAAATTGGTCTCTCCTATAACGCACAGATTATCAAAGGAAAACTATCCAAAGGAAATAAAATCCAGAAGCTTCAGCTGTTTTGCAGTTACTTTAGAGTTATCTGAGCTACCTGTATAATCAATCCTTTTTCTTTGTATCTTAAACATCTTTCAATACTACTAAATACCTTTATAACATTTTTCTGGTTAAGACACCTGCTACCAAGGAGAAATATGTCACATTATTTTCATAAAAGAGGTACAACCAGAAATGGATATTAAATATGTTATTCTTTATATCAAATATTAAAAACAAATATGTACTTATTGCCTACTATATGGGACTTTATATATTTTAATACATTTAATATTATCCACTTAAAGGAAGAGAGCTACATTTTTTAAATATTACTAGTCACTCATACTTTATAATAAAAAGTATAATTTTATAATGGGTTATAATCTTTATCCAGAAATAGAAATGTAATGAGCACATGAAAAAGCACATGACTCATCATAGTCAAATTTTGGTGATGTTGAAAAACTGATGTAAACTGAAAATAAAGATTCCATATTGAAAGTAGCCAGACCCCAACCCACCCCCCGCAAAAAAAAAATCATGTTAACATACAGGAGGAAAATGACAAAAATGACAATTAACTTTTCTATATCTTAAAACAATGCTGAAAGAAGGTCTTACGGAGTAAAATATACAAAAATATAAGTTTGGAAAATATTGAGGCTGTCTACAAACTACAGTTTCTTTGATGACTGACTCTGTGTCTCAATAACCCCATGATTTACTTTATTTAATGTAATTGGGTAATATTTTAGATTAACAGATTAAACATTGAATCTCAGTTTCTATACACAATACCTAAGTTAAGTTGATCAAAATTTTAAAACTCTATGAAACTTATTTTTAATCTATAAAGAAAATTTTTAGAAGTTACAATGAGAGAATGAATATAAATTACCTAGGATAGCTCCTGGTTATGAATAAATTGACAACAGATATAATCAGTTTTTTAATTAAATTATTTTTAATTTTTATACTTGCTTTAATTTTAAATTTTTATATGCTTTTAATTTGTTATCTTGTAGATAGATAGATAGAAAAATAGGTACAGTGTATCTTTACACTTAACATTGTTATATTAACTGGAGAAAAGTGCATATATACCAAATTTGAATGTTATGTGGGTATGAGATATAATATCAAAGTCATAAAATTGGTTTTTATTAAGTGTAAAAAAAAACCAAACACTATATCTAGCTGACAGTGTTAGACTATGTTCAATATTTTAAAACAATTAGAGATCTGGAACTAATGGGGGCAAATCTGCCAGATTTACTATTGACTATGCCTACCTCCAATTGCTGTGCTGCAATAATAAACAAATGTGAAGTGTATCTCTGGAAAAAGTAAAAACAAAAATGTCAATGGAACACAAGAGTTCCTGGTTTGAATATGTCTTTAAATATATTTTTGGAAAACTTTCATCATTCAAATATTATGACTTAAAACATAAAATTAATAGATTCATCTAAAAAACATCCATAAGCTGGCAGTTATTCTTAAACCTCTGAATGTTTTAGCTTAATTACGTCTCCTATTAAAATGACTTTATTCAAAATGAGAAAATCAAACTCACTATGTATATGTACAGTTTGCAATTCAATTCTGTAAAAGTTTTTCACTAAAAATAATTAGGTAGAAAATGATTCCCCAAGTGTAAATCTTAAATTGGTACCACATAAGGGATTACACAATATGATTCTTTTATTATACTATTTTCCCTTCAGCAAGCAAATAAAAAACTGGGTCTTATAATGTATGAAAACAAGCTGAAATGAATGAATACTATTACTTGAGAATTTCTACAATCACAGAATGGCAAACAGTGATAAGTAACAATTCAACATTTGTCTTTTCTTTCAATAAATATATACTGAGTGTGCAACAAGTGTGCAATCTGGTTTCTTTTTCCATTTATACAAATATCTTCTATAAAGGCAAATTCTTCAGGTACTAATAATTTTGCCTTTATGCAACCCTATTGAACCTCTGTTTGTAAAAACTTTTAAATGTGAGATTGTTTTTGGATTAATCAAGAATTAACAGAACTTTCTAAACAAGTATATTATTATGCATTAATCATTTGAATGATTACTATGCCATAGGTTATGTGATTAATAATGACACAAGAATATTTCCATCTGGTCCAAAATTTGTTTACAAAATAGGCTTAATCTGGGTATCTGATAGGTATTGTGTTTAGTAGCATAAAAAAGTGAAACAATATAAAATAATAGTGGTTTAAACAGGAATAATTTTACTTCTCTCTCACCCATAATAATTCCAGAAATAGGCAGTGCAAAATGGGTTAGGCATTTCTACCATTCGTGAGGTACTCAGCTTCATCCCATCTCAATTTCAGCACCTCTAGAACCTAGTCAGTGTTTCTATTGCCCCAGATGATTTTTAGCCATCGTATTCATGTACCAAGTAGCCAAACTGATGAAAGGAGGGGGGAAAAAAAGGCTGCCTTCTTTTTAAGGAGACTTCCTGAAAGTCCCGCAAAACTCCTGCACTTACAACTCAATGGTCAGAACTCATTCACATGGCTACATATGGTTGCAAGAAAAGCTTGGAAATACACTTTTTTTTTCTTGTTATTATTATTTTTTAATTAAAATTTTTGGGGAACAATAGTAAAATTACATAGATTTCAAGTGTACAATTCTGTAATACATCATCTATATATCACATTGTGTGTTTACCACCCAGAGTCAGTTCTCCTTCCATCACCATATATTTGACCCCCTTTACCCTCTTCTGTCTTCCTCCCTCTCTCCTTACCCTTTGGTAACCACTAAACTGTTGCCTGTGTCTAGGAGTTTCTGTTTGTTTATTTATTTGTTTGTCTTGTTCCTTTGTTGTTTATAGTTTTATATCCCACATATCAGTGAAATCATATGGTTTTTTACTTTTTCCGTCTGGCTTATTTCGCTTACTATAATAACCTCAAGATCCATCCATGTTGTCGCAAATGGTACTATTTCATTTTTTCTTATGGCAGAATAGTATTCCATTGTGTATATATACGGTGTTTCCCCGAAAATAAGACCTAGCCGGACCATCAGCTCTAATGCGTCTTTTGGAGCAAAAATTAATGTAAGACCCAGTCTTATTTTAATATAATATAAGACCGGGTCATTAATATAATATAATATAATATAATATAATATAATATAATATAATATAATATAATAATAAACTGGGTCTTATATTTTTTGCTCCAAAAGACACATTAGAGCTGATGGTTTGGCTAGGTCTTATTTTCGGGGAAACAGGGTACCACATCTTCTTTATCTAATCATCTATCGAAGGACACTTTGGTTGTTTCCATATCTTGGCCATTGTAAATAATGTTGCAATGAACATCAGAGTCATATATCTTTATGGATAAATGTTGTCAGATTTTTTGGATAATACCCCAGGAGAGGGATTGCTGGGTCATATGGTAATTCTATTCTTACAGTTTTAAGAAAACTCCATACTCTTTCCCACAGTGGTTGTATCAATTTACATTCCCACCAACAGTGTATGAGGTGTCCTTTTTCTGCATACCTCTCCAACACTTGTTATTATTTGCATTGATGATAGCAATTCTAGCAGGTGTGAGGTGATATCTCATAGTGGTTTTGATTTGCATTTCCCTAATACCTAGTGAAGTTGAGCATTTTTCCATATATCTGTTGGCCAGTTGTATGTTTTCTTGGGAAAAGTGTCTGTTCAGGTCCTCTGCCCATTTTTTTAAATTGGATTTGTTGTTGTTGTTGTTGAGTTGTATGAGTTCTTTATATATTTTGGATATTAGTCCCTTATTGCAGGTGTTGTTTGCAAATAATTTCCCTCATTCAGTTGATTGCCTCTTTGTCTTGTTAATGGTTTCTTTGGCTGTGCAGAAACTTTTTAGTTTGATATAGTCCCATTCATTTATTTTCGCTTTTACTTCCCTTGGCTTTGAGGTCAAATTCATAAAATCCTCTTTGAATCGAAGGTCCATAAGTTTACGCCTGTGCTTTCTTCTATGCAGTATATTGTTTCATGTGTTATGTTTAGGTCTTTGACTTATTTTGAGTTAATTTGGTATATGGTATATTTTTGGCTCATTTGTCGAAAATTATCTGCCCATATATATGTGGGTGTATTTCTGGGTTTTCAATTCTGTTGCATTGGTCTATGTGTCTGTTTTTCTGCCAATACCATACTGTTTTGATTATTGTCCCTCTGTAGTACAAGCTGAAGTCAGGGACTATGGTACCTCCAGCCTTGTTCTTTTTTCTTAGGATTGCTTTCACTGCTTGGGGTCTTTTGTAATTCCACACAAATCTGATGGCAATTTGGCATCAATGGCTTCTATTGTTTAAGAGGAAGTGGAGAATGGATTTTGGAAAGCAATGAGGAGTTTCTGCTCCAACATTTGAAAGATTAGTATTCTCAAAAATCATTTATAAAACATGGTAAGGTATATATATTTGAAAATGATGGCAAGAAACAGGTTTAGACTCTATAAATATCTGTAATAGTTGACAATTTGCATCTATTTGGACTTTTTAAGAAACCTTTGCCTAATGATGTTTATTGACTATGGACTAGTAACAGGTGACTTTTAGCTTGAAAATGAAGTTTTAATGTTCGTTTCTTATTTTTTTAATTTACTCTGCATAACTGCAGGAGTAGAAGATGTCATTACCCATTTTGCTCTGCCCTCTTCAACCCAGGAAACTTAAGTAGGAAACCTGCAGTTAATAGTAGGAGGACAGATGCAGATGGACAGGAATTTGTGTTGTTGGTGAGAGCAGAGGAGGGGACTCAAGTTACAATGAAAGTAAACAGTAAAAGCTTATGCAGTAAATCTGAAAAGTCTCTTGGTCTGATTTATACATAAGCAATTTGTATTCCTTGAAAATGTTATAACTATATATTTTGATTCTACTTGATTTATGGTAAATTTGTGGTATATTTGCATGTTTACATGAATTTTATAGTTTAATAATAATAATAAATCCTTGCTTTGCCATTTATTCTTGATCCATCTTAAAATTAGTTTCTTCATCTGTTGCGTGAGTGTGACAATAATAGCACCTCCCTTCTGTGTTGTGAGGATAAAGTGAGATAATGAGTAAAGGTCTTAACATAATTAGGTAGCATTATCATTTTTGTAATTATGATATTATTTCAATAATTTAGTATGCCTTAAGAGATTAGAAATAGATGAAAGAGGTTTAGGGGAAGACTAGCGATTGTGGGAGAAGTTCCCTGTGTTCAGTAAGGCTTTAAAATCATATCATTCTTCCATAATGGTCACTATGCTATAACATTAGCTTCTGGAAAGATAGTTTCAATCAATACTCCACATGTTTGCAATGTGCATATTTTGAGAACAGAAGCAGAAGCCTAGTATTACATAATTAAATATCCATACATATATGATATTCATTAGCCCAATGTTCAAACAGGAATACTTGCCAAGCCAAGCCTGATTTTTACATTTTAAAATCTAGTTGAAGTAAAATATATCAGATCTATCTGTTTGTATACAAAGGACTTAAGTTTTTAGACTTGATTTCGCAGTGAATATTATGTTTATATTAAAGGGAAGATAATTGATGTCAAACTGTTTGTATCCACAAATTACTACACATAACATTTTGTTACTCCAAAACTCAAATTACTGACTTTATATTTTTAGATTTTTCTCTGATTTATATTGTCACACTTTTCGTATTACATACTATTACTAATTTTGCAAATGTGCATCCTATCATCAGAAAGTTGGTTACAATTTATTTTGCTCATGCAATTATAGCATTATTATTTTATGTTATATGACACTTCATGTTTTCAAATTTCACTATAATAATTAGTTATATAGTAAAATTCTCTTAAATGTTTTCTAATATTAAAGTATCCCCTGGAAATCAATGTAGGAAAATGAGAAAATGCATTTCAGCCTCAAAGTTTGGCATTTAAAACCTTTTCATTTGAATTGTTAGATTGGTGCAAAAGTAATTCTGATTTCTGCAATTATTTTTAAACTTTTAAACCACAATTACTTCTGCACCAATCTAATACAAACCATTGTTATCAGCTTTGTATGAGAATTTGTACAATATTAATGTACAGAATAATTAGTTGCCTGACTGGAATATATTTAGCGTCATAATAATTGTTTTATTGTCTTCACATTTTAAAATACCTTATTGATTACTGTTTCCTTTCCTTTTAATTTTGCTCCTTAATCTAGCTTTGTTATCCTGCCATTTAGAACTTCACTTTTTCTCCAATTCTTTCAAGATCAAATTTGTTCAAGGACAAATTGATCTGTCCTTAAGAAATTCACATCTTTGGTAATTTCCCTTCCTTTCCTAACATATTCTGTGTATCAAGTGTTCCTCTGACAACCCCATTGCATATTCCCAAAACTTTAACAATGTAAAGTTAATAGTCACACTTGGATCCAGTGATATGACAAAGTTCTTTTACATGTGGAGTGTTGAACAAATAGTTATTTGAAATATCTTTAACTCACATATACTTAGAGAGAGAGCCTGACTTCTTTGGTTAAAAATAATGTAAACTGAGTGTAAATGAAGTTCTTTAATACACAGGAATAGTTTTTCTCACACATCTAAAATATATACGTATATATTTATTTTCTCATAAGTTTTTAGCTCCATTTGTATGTTTTTCATCATGTGTGAGCATTCTTCAAGTTTCAAAGAGGGAGTTATGAAATGGACACCTTACTGGGAAGGAATGTAGTGCTGAAAGTTAAGTCAAGATTCAACCAACTGTGAAAATTAAATAAATGGTAAGAACATATTTTGCAAAGCAATGAGCATTTAGAGAAGTGCAGTTCTCATTGAAACAGATATTTTATGGGTGGTTGGCCTTCAACCTCATTTATACCTAAAATTGTGTGCCATGCTTATAAAGACACAAATAAGAAAATATTCATTGACTCTGATCTTTGCACACCATGTGGTGGGTAAATCCTCAGAAGGAAATGTCATCATATCTCAGTTATCATTAGGAATAATTGCATGTTTCTTTTACTTATGGGTAATGGAGGAAAGTAGGGAGAGAAAAAAACCCAAAACAATAAGTTGCTTAAGAAACTTGATTTAAACATAGTGAAACTTAACTCAAATGACTTCAACTTCACTTTGGTTCTTCGAAGGGGGAAGTAAATGATCCCCACATAAAGAGAGAAGTCATGGAATGCTGGCGAAGGGCTAATCAGCAAAGTAAATAGGTTTTAGCTTAATACTGATCATAAATCATGCCTGCTGTTACTTATATTTAACCTAGTGTCTATAACTTCCGTTGAATACCAGTTATGGTATAGTAATATTTGATAATAGGACAGATCCACCTTAGATTCTGTACAAGGAAAAAACAGATATTGGAAGTACAAATGTCTAATTTTAAGATCTCATAACATAAACCTATACTAAAGATCTTGTTGAACAATCAACTTAGTGAATATGAACTCATAGTACTTAGTTTCATATGTGTTAACTTAGTTCAAATCCAAAGAAGCATAGGTACTCCAGACACTTGGATTGATTTAATTATAATCAGAATGTTATTACAGATTAATACAGGTAGAATTGTGGAAATGATTGGTAAGGATGTCATTATGCAGGAATCCCCATGAAGGGCCTATACTCAGAATAAGACTATCCTGCAATACATCAGTTTGCTCTGTAAATTAGAAAACTGGACAATTTTCTTCTTTTGTCTATTTTCAGAACTATAAAATCATCATAATCAAATTCCTGCCATGATTTTCTGCAGTGTACAGTCTAAAAGAAGTATACATTCTTTCTGGTATTCCTTAATGTTAAACTATGTTGCCAAAAAGCAAATCAGCTTCGAGTAGAAAAAATGTCCATATGCATGTGTTTCAATAAGAGTAATTTTACATATCTGTACACTTTATACATCCTCCTAATGATGAGATAAAGAATGTATGAGGCAAGATAGCACTTGAAATAAAATGTCTAAAACATGACTTATTGGGAAAATGTACAGTTCTTTCTAGTAAGTACCTAACAGTGCCATCATTAGCTAGAACTGATCATTTATATGAGAAAAATGTATTATGTTCTGTCCATTAACCATGTACAACGCCAATATTTTTGTTTCATTATCAATTTCATTTTCTGTAGGACTTATGAGATTAATTTTTAAGCAATTACTTTTTTCTCTTAATATTATAAGTGGAAAAAATACTTTGTGAAAAACTGCTCTCAAAGGCTTTGAAAATGGAAGATATACATTCAAATGTTTCACTTAATCTTATAATTGCCTATGATGAACATCCATGCATGAATACACTAATGCTTAATTATCTTTAGAAAGTAAAATCAACTATCACAGAAGCTCCATCTCTAAGTATAGGTGAATTGAATTTTCTAATAAAGCAAGTGGCTGATAACACATTTTGATAATGTATTATTGGGAGGTCAGTATTTCCAGACCCTCCCTTAAAAAATTTGTTGTCATAGAAACCAAACACTCATCTATAATTCAGATAAAAGGAAAGCTACTAAAATATAGTGAACAAACAAGAATTGCTGCTCTGCTCCACTGGAGATGGCTTAGAAACATTAGTGGCTCACAGAACTCAAAATGAAAACTTCTGAAAATGTGAAGAGACAAAAAAAAGTGGTTGAGTCTCTTTGTGGGTGGGGTGTAAGGGCAGGAAACAACAACCTATGAAAGTAAGGAGCTGGGAGCTTTGGATGGTGACAGACTAGGTAAAAGCTTTTCTATTATGCTCTTTTCTTCTATTATCATTCTTAATTCTATTAATTACACTAAATTCTTAAACAAAAGGGTATTATTTCTTTTAAAAAGTCAATTCTAATGTTAAATCTATAATGCAAATTTAAAATTTTGGACACTATACTATAAAGCACAAGGAAGAATATGTTATTTAAATAAAAAGGGTATTACGTTACTAAAGACTAGTGCAGCAGATTTTTTTCTCTTCAAATCAACACTCAATGATGACAGGCTAATTTCTAAACAGAAGCATATTTTTGCCAAATGATGACAGGTAGTCATAATTTGCTCATAAAAACCATTACAAATATGCCATAAGGTTTATTTTACAGCACACAATAGTTTAAGGTTGTGAAGGCAAATCACGAAGCTGTGAATTTGGCATTTCCAACTAGGGAATTTGGCATTTCCCTGCCATAGAGAATGTGGTCACAGTTACTGTGGGGTGAACATCTTGTCACCACCACTGCTTTGGTCACTATTATATCCACTATGATAGAACATTCATGTCCTGAATAAGTATGATGCAGCAAAAAGCCTCTTACAAATACTCCAGACAGATAGTACAATATACCTGTGTAATGCATCTGTTGCCTCTCCAATGACCTTTGACTTCGGGTGCTTCTTTATTTCCTTATTTATTGACCTGTTTGCTTATTTCATCTTTTGAACTCTCTTTCCATGTTGATTTATGCATATGCACTATGACTGGCGATCTGGAGGAGAACAAAACCACCACCTTCTGCAAATGTGGCAAATTTTCCAGGTTTCCGAAACACAAATCACAGCCAATTACTCCATCCATTACAATCTGCCAAGGTACTGTTTTTCTACCACTGGAACTGTGGCCAAAAACCTGACTCCACCTGTGGTGCATTCTTGCATACTCAGTTAAATTCTCACATTGTAAGTCCTCAGTGCTTGTATTTTTTGGGGGTAAAGGTTTTTAGTTTATGTAATTCCACAGCTCTGTGGTCCATGTGTGTCCCTTTCTGCCTTACACATGTCCATGTATTGATCACTGTTTCTTCCATCCTCTTTATTGGGCAAAAGTAAGAAGGATAACAGAAACAGGTTTGGATGGGAGTAGGTAACAAAAGAGACAGGTATATTGGTCTAACACCTTCTACACTCCTACTCCATACCTATAAAATAATCATATTACAACTAAGAAAGACTTGGCTTTGAAAAGACCAGGCACAAGAATGGAGATCAGTGGAACTTCCCTGCTGAGCAGTCACCTGGTGAGGGGTCAGCAACCAGAAATGGCCCACTCTAAAAGCAACAGCAACTCCCTAAATGCAGTAGTACAGCCATAACCCGGGGACAAGAGTTTCTACACATCCACTCAAAGGCAAATTCAGTCAAAGTAGCCAGTATTCCTAAGAAAATTGAAAAATAATGAGACATGAAAAAATTAAAAACTAAATTTCTATCAAAAATTAAAAAATAATAGGACATGAAGAATGAAGGCATTAGAAAAAGAGAAAACAAAACATTAAAACAGAGAAAGATAATAAATAGACCCACCACAGTGCATATTAAAAATATATATGAAAAGCTTCAAAATGAAAGACAAAAGGAAGACATTATTAAAAACATAAAGCAAGAACAAGTGAATACGATTAGATGTGTATAATGCGTATTAAAAATATATAATCTCAACCTTATTTCATATGTCAAAATGTCTTTAAAAAGTCATATAAAAAAGAAGAATAAAAGTATGGACAGAATTTCATCATGTAGATGCAAGTGAAAAAAGATAGCTAGGGTCAGACAAGATATAATGCAAGCACAAAAAGGGTTAAATAATACAACAATATAATTAAATGTCCAATACCATAATTCACAATAAAGTTAAATTGTGAATATCTACATACCATATAGCAAAGTAGAAATAATGATAAAACAAAAACAAACAAACAAAAAAAACCAAATATGAAACCTAATAATGACAGGAAGTATTAAATACCACCCTCAGTCCAAGAAAGGCTAAATTTTGGAAAAAATGAATATGTGCTTGATGATGTGAACAACACTCAATGAAGCAGATTTAACAGATATATCAAACTTTTATCTAAATATATAGAAAATATCTTACAAGCTTATGTGGAATATAAATGCATATTATTAGCATTTTCATTATTTGTTATGTTGTTCAGTTACACACAATTCAATAAATTTGATAAATTAAAAGCAATACCCCCATTATTTTATCATGATATAATAACAAAATTAAAAACACAAATATTATTTTCCCAGAACATTTAAAAGCATATTAGTAAGCAGATATTTAATAGAAGTGAAAATTGAAGAAATCAGATTTAAATAATTTGTAAAAAATAATAAAAGAAAACATTATGTATCACAACCATGACATTCTTTTAAAGGAATAACCAGAGGAAAATTCATATAAGATTTACATTCTTACAGTAATAATATTTAAAGATTGATGATAAATCAATTAAATATTCATGTTAGAGAAAAATCACAAAATCAACACACTAAAAAATAAAAGGAAAGAAATAATAAATTGAAATAATAAATTAAATATTAAAATAATGTGTGGGTTTACGCAAAGCAGGGAACAACAATTTAAAAATTCTCATCTTCATGTGAAAAAGTATGGTAGACTATTTGATAATTACTATGATTCTATTTTCTGAACCAAATAGTGGGTAAAATATTTTGTCACTTCTGTATATGATCTAGAGTTTGGAACTAAGCAAATCAATAATAAAGGCACAAAAACTTAAGTCCTGCTTAAAATCCACAAACGTTTTCAGTCATCATTCCATTCTACTTTTTTCTCAGTCACATGTTTCAAATCATTGCCCACATCTACTATTTGTACATCCCTACATGCCATTTGGCCATTAATTTGTGTGTGTACTCTTTAACAATCTGAACATGTTAATAGTGAAGTATATTTATTTTCTAACTTTCATGCATACTCATTGGGTCCACTGAAATATATAAACACATATATTATGCATGTGTCATTATGTAATATTCCAATTCTTTCTTTATATAGAGTTTACTGCAGCCTGCTTATTCACATTTTAAAACTCACTAGTAAATTGATATAAATCTACCTTATTTTAGAAACACAGTGTAAAATTGCATTGTACTAAACTTCCATAATTTATTCAACTATTCATACTGAGAGGCATTAATTTTCTCTTCAGGTTTGTATTTTTAAAAAAAATAATCTTAATGAAGCAAAAATATGTGTATTAATATCTACTTAAGAAAATCATTGCATATGCTTTCAAAAAAATTGAAAATCCTTAGGCTTAATACAAAAAAAACCCTCACAATACTGCACTTGCTGGCTTATTTCTTTCAACTACTTCATACTTAATAACTGATCTAATAAATTGTTCCTGTGAGCAGTTCCAAGAGGTAATAGGCTTCCCTATACAAATGTAACTTTACCGGGACTGTTTGGATGTGACTGACGTCCTCCTTAGCCTTGAGGACAGATGGAGAGCCTTAGTCCTTGAAGACAGACTGAGAACCATAGACATGACAGCCCAGGCTCAGTTTTACAGCTAGAATCTTGTCAGTATTAAACTCTGAAGAAGAAGAAATGGGTATCATTTGGGTACAAATGACAGTATTTTCAGGATGTATTATGATTTCTCTCTCCAACATGACAGAACATTTGAAAGTGGACTTCCTGAAGACATCCTCTCCCTGGAATATGCTACTCAAAAGCATAGCTCTACAACTGGCAATGATCTGTTGTTTCTTAATTATGGTGAAATTCAGTGTGACCGTTCAGAGATAGTCTTCTGTTTTCAGATCAGATAAGCAATTTATTTTTGGCTAAGAATCTGAGACTCAGAAAGGGTTTTATTAACAGTCTGTGGGGGGCGAAATAAGGGGACTTAAAACAACAACAACTAATAGGTAGCATATATATACATATATTTATACACTATATAAGAGAGGTGTGATTAAAAAAAATACAGTGAATGTATAAATAAAAACAAATTACAGTAAAAGACACATTGCCATTAATTTCCCTAAAATACTCCCCCTCACTTCAAACACACTTATCCCTTCCTTCTTGCCACTTTCTGAAGCGGTTCTGAAAGTTCTCTTTCATAAGTATCTTCAGTTGTGCTGTTGTGGCTGATTTGATGTCCTGAATCGATTTAAAACATTTACCTTTCACGGTCATTTTGACTTTGGGGAAAAGCCAGAAGTCACAGTGATGACAGATCCAATGAATAAGGTGCATGAGGACACATTGTAATGTTTTTATTTGACAGAAATTACTGTACCAGAAGTGATGTGTGACATGGAGCCTTTCCATTGTGGTCACAACATACGGTGAATGCTGCTGCTGAGTGCCATCCATCCAACGGAAAGGCAAGGATCTTAAACACAGGAAACAGCACGTTGAACCTTAGTAGCAGTGTGTGACAAGTTTCAACTTGTTTAGTGCAGTTCGTCAGGGGTGAGCTATGGTTGATAGATAGGTGGGTGGGTTTCAAAATGTGCCATAAATCACCTTTCATCATGACAACACTCTGTGTCACACATTGCTTTTAGTATGCAGTAATTTCTGTCAAATAAAAATGTTACGGTATATTCTTATCTACCTTAACCCTGGATCTGGCACCCTGTGACTTCTGGCTTTTCCCCAAAGTCAAAATGATTCAGGATATTGAGGCAGCTATGATAGCACAACTAAAGACACTCATGAAAGAGGACTTCCAGAACTGCTTCAGAAAGTGGCAAGAATGATGGGATAAGTGTGTTTCAAGCAAGGGTGAGTATATTGAGGAGACTAATGACAACGTAACTTTTACCGTAATAATTTTTTTTTATTTAAACATTCACCATATTGTTTGATGACACCTCATCTATTTGTCATGACCCCCATTAACTATCTCAAAATAAAATTGTTGATTCACCATAGGTTTGAAGTGGATTTGACTTGGAAGTAGTTCAGTCATGCTTGGTGTAACAGGATGTCCATTGACTTTTATAAAGTGTAACACACATGAGAGAATACATGACAAATAAAGATAACTAAAATGAGAGTCACTGTTATTATTATTGTTATTTAGCTGAGGAATCAGTTTCAAACCTATTTTTATTATTAACTTTTGAAAAACCCTTCCTTATTACTTATTAGTATTCAGAATGGATAAAATTTTCCTTTCAAATATTTGTTTAAGGCAAATGTTCTCAAAGATATTTGTCTTAGGATTCTCTTTGCATTCCTAAAAATTATTAAGGATCCCGAGAGCTTTAGGTTATATGAAAAACATCAATCGTAATTTACCATATTAGAAATTCAACCAATTGGTGTATAATTTGTTTACATGATAATAGTTAAATTAAACAGTAACATAAACAACAAATATATAAAGAACAACTTTTTGCGAAAAAAAAGTTGTAGTAAAAATGTGAAATTGTTTTAATTCTCAAAAATACTTTTAATGGATGATAGCTGGATTTCCATCTGCCTCAATAGTTGACATAAGATTTTAATCTTCTGCATTCAGTTTGTTGTGATATCATGTTTTGGTGGAAGTATGTGAGAAAACTTAGCTCAGGAAGATACTTAGCTGGAAAACGAAAGAGTATTTTGCTAACCTTTTCAGATATGTGTGAATATTTATTGATACTACACCAAATTTGGAGTAGTTTCTTAAACGTTCATTGCATTGTTGAATTTGAAACCATTTCAACATACTTTTTATGCTCTGTTACATTAAAATACATTGGTTGATCTTGTATTTTGAACAAATACCTTAAACAGGAATAATTTTGGATAGTGGAGCAAGGTTTCTCAATATTTAAGAGGGAATTAGAGTGAACAACCATTCCAGTTTGCCTACAATTGTTGTGGTATTGGCATTGCAAGTCCCACATACTAAAAAATCTTTGGTTCCAAGCAAACAAGAACAGTAGCTATATTAGAAGTTAGAAATATCCAGGGAGTCAGAAAGAAGACATTGGACTAGAGTTTAAAACATCAGTATGATCTCATATTCAGCTTAACAGAAATCTAAATGCATACATAGAGAAATATATAATTACATATATGTGTATGTGTCCATGTGCATGTGTGTGTGTAAACATGGGTTTTTATATATTCATACACATATGTGTGTGTATATATATGTGTACACACACACACACACACACACACACGAGGTCTGACAGTTATACTTGTGAACTTGTTGAAACGATGTTGCTAACATTTTTTTGACATCAGAGGGATTATTCATTACGAATTTGTACCAACTAGATAAACAGTTAACCAAGTTTACTATTTGGAAGTGCTGAAAAGGCTGCATGAAAAAGTCAGACAACCTGAACTTTTCGCCTACAATTCATGGCTCTTGCATCACCACAATGCACCAGCTCACACGGGACTGTCTGTGAGGGAGTTTTTAGCTAGTAAACAAATAACTGTATTGGAACACCTTCCCTACTCACCTGATCTGGCCCCTAGTGGCTTCTTTCTCTACCCAAAGATAAAGGAAATATTAAAAGGAAGACATTTTGATGACATCAGGACATCAAGGGTAGTATGAGGACAGCTCTGATGGCCATTCCAGAGAAAGAGTTCCAAAATTGCTTTGAAGGGTGGACTAGGTGCTGGAATCAGTACATAGCTTCCCAAGGGGAGTACTTCGAAAAAGACCATAGTGATATTCAGCTATGAGGTATGTAGCACTTTTTCTAGGATGAGTCTGAGAGCTTAATTGTCTGACCTCGTGTGTGTGTGTGTGTGTGTGTGTGTGTGTGTGTGTGTGTGTATTCACTAGGCCTTTGAACTGGGACGGACTAGAAGCAGTGAAATCTCAATAGCAAAGAGCATACCCAGACCCCTGATTTTGGTTTCTGTGTACTATTCTCCAGTAAAGGGAATCACAGCTCATTGATGAAATGTTTGATTCTACACCTGAAACTAAGAATATATAAAATGATGCTTAGGCATCCTGCAGTATCAGAGAGCAAAGAAGTACTAAAAAGCAAAATGATTGAGGCACATCAAAGAGACACAATAGCCAATCTAAAAGAGCTCTCAATGGCTAACGCTGGAATAATTTGAACAACAATGTAAATAAAGTATCTTTAGACTATAGTTCAAGGTATAAAATAAATATACATGAGTCCACAAGGATATAATAATTGCATAAATAAATAAATAAGACATTAAATAATTCCTTATTGACCCCTCTCTCCAGGACATCGAGCAACACTTAGTGAGAGGTTTCCAAAAAATACTAGCATGAAAGAGGGAACAAAAAATACTAGCATGAAAGAGCTTCAGTGTGAAGCTATCTTAACCAAATAACTGATTTAAACATCATCAGTGATTAATCATGTTGATTGCATGCATCCCCTTACAAATGATATATGGTAAGAAGGGTACTTCTCCACTGTGATATTCCCTAAAATTCATAACTCCAGTCCAGTCATTTAAAAAAAAATTCAGAGACAAAATTGAGGACATTGTACAAACTATCTGATCAGTAATCCTCAAAAATGTCAAGGTTATAAAAAGTAAGGAGACACATTGACTAAATGCAACAAGGTATTTTGGACTGGATCCTAAACACTTGAAAAACTGGTAAAATCCAAATAAAGTCTGGAGTTTAGTTTATAGCAACGTGCACTTTTATTTTTTTTTCTTTACTAGTTTTAACAAATGTCTCATGGTAATATAAAATGTTGACATTGGGGAGAACTGGGTATAAAGTGTATAGAAGAATTCTGTACTATCTTTACAACATTTTTTAAAATAAAAAATTATTCTAAAATTGAAGAGTGCAAAAATATCTCTTGTATATAATCAAGATGGTTATTTTGGAACGCAAGTTGAAATTGTTTTGAATACAAACATAACATGAAATTGTGGACGTACGTATGGTTGAATTTTAAGAATAACTGATGAAATGAAATCAATAATGCTAGACCAAAAAAACCCCCAAAAAACAACAACAACAGAAAAAAACCTGTGTCGCTTTTATGTCAAATTGGACTTTAAACTTTACCAATACTGGCTTCTGTTTTTTCATTGTAAAAATATAAGGATTAGCTATTTTCTAAAGCACTTTCTAGCTTATTCAGTTTATAAGACACAATAGTGATGACAAGTGTCCAGTCATTTCATAATATGCACCAAATAATTATTAAAATGAGTCATGCAGATATAGTTTGACATGTGCATAATGTACTTTTCTCCAATTATTTAGCAAATAAAAACACTTTGTTGTCTAGTAGCACATACATAATTTACAGCTGTGAGGAAATGCATTTATGCAATTATGAGACAGGATGTTGGGTTATTGTGTATTAGAAAATTTAAATGAGTATCTGAGTTTTATCCCTAATTTCCTGTTTCTTAGAAAAAAATATTGAGAACATGTTAATTATCTTCTATACAATCATTAAATAAGTAAGCAACTCAAAAGCTACATGACAGAAAAACTTCCAAAAACTTGAGGGTTTTTTTGTAAGTCAGATTAATAAATTATTGATGATTTTGTTCCAGTATAGTTAATTTTTTCTCAATTGAATAAGCATAATATGTGGGTGAGAGTGTACTAACCCATGAGAAAAGTTGAGAAAGTAACTAAAAATAGATTTAATTTTACTGAAACAAAACTATTTGTCCATTAATTCCATATGTCATGGGCTATCTGATCACAAATGGTTCTCTGATCTGGAATGCAAATTCACATATATTTTACCAATGCAGTGCACATAGTTGGAGAAAGAGATTTTGTGCTACCTCTGGGTGTGAAAGAAAATTTAGAGAATAAATTTTTGATACTAAATATTGGAATTCCTGTGAAATGCTGATAGTTTATTGGGACAACACATTTGAAATCAAAGCTTCCCTAGAATTACTCAGAACTAACACACTCTCTTTTCAGAATTAATAGGCTCTCCTTCACAGCCTGCATAAGTAACAGTTTATTTATGGGTCCTCTTTTCAGCTCTCCATATAAAATCACCCATTTTCAGGTGGGAAAAAAAAAAGTAAAAATCCTTCTTTTTTGTGAGCCCTATAGAAAATCAAGAATGGGTTAGTAATGATGAACGCATTTATACCAAGATGACATTTACTTAAAAACAAAGAAACAAAATACTCAGCTACAAAATCTGAGATAAACTACTTCTAAGGTTAGACCATGACCCCACACTCGCATACCTCTTGATCCCCTCAGCAGTTTCTTTGCTGCTTTCTCCTCATATTTTTGGTTTCTCCACACTGCAGTGTCTCATGGTTCAGTCATCTAACATGGGTTCTCTTATCCTTTGATTCCTTAGGTGATCTCATCCAGACCCACTTAAATAAATATAATCTTAACATGTATGACCCTTTATATCTGTAATTGGGCCATTCCCATTAACTCCACATACATTTATCCTAATTACCTACTTAAAAAAAAACAAAAAAAAAAACTTCATTTGTATATTTAATAGGTACATTAAACTTAATATGTCTGACAGTAAGCTCCTTATCTTCCCTCCCAAACTGACTTTACCTGATGTTATCCCCATCTATATCGACGCCAGCCATGCTTTCAAGGTGCTCAACCAGAAAACTAGTGTCATCCTTGACTCAGTCCTTTCTCCCATTGTCTTGGCTTTCCTTCAAAATACATCCAGACCCTGATCAGTTTTCCCTGCCTCCAACATTACCTTCTTTCCCCAAGACATTGTTATTTTGTGCATGGGTTATTGGAATAGCTTCCACTCTCATTCCTTTTTGGTTTACACTCAATAAAGCAGCTGAGTATCATGTCTCTCTTTTTCTCAAATCCTCAGCATAAAATGAAAGTCAGGGAAAAGGACTACAGGCCCTAGGGGACCCAGTCCCTCTTAACTACTCTGATTTCATCTTCCGCTACTCCCTCTACTGGCTATTCCGCTCCGGTCACACTGACCTGATTCTCAAATATACAATTCCTCCCCAATCTTCCTATCTCCTAAATAAATTCCTCAAACACAAGCAATACTTTTGTTTTCACCTAGCTTT
Source organism: Rhinolophus sinicus (assembly GCF_036562045.2). Lineage (NCBI taxonomy): Eukaryota > Metazoa > Chordata > Mammalia > Chiroptera > Rhinolophidae > Rhinolophus > Rhinolophus sinicus. The sequence continues at coordinate 35,347,978 of NC_133758.1, read as the reverse complement.
ATTTCCCCCCCCGACCTTGCTAGGTCTTTCATAAAATTAAAGTAAATTTCAAATTACTTTGTGAAAAATCTGTTTCTGAAACACAAGCAGCATTCTCCCACTTGCTGGCACCTGGCTGCTCTCAGGCCAAGAGCTGTCTCCCAAGATGTCTTCACAGCTTGCTCACGCTCTTGTTTCATCTCTTTAGTCAAACATCACTTTCTCCAAGAGACCTTCCCTGACTACCCTATATAACACTGCAATATCCTCCACACTCCCAGTTATGCTTTACTGCCTTTTTTATAGCACTTATCACAATGCAAAACAGCATGAATTTTATTGATCCATGTTCATTTATTTTATCTCCAGAAGAATGTAATATGTTCCTGTAGGTAGGGATTATTGTGCATGTTTATTCATTGCTTTATCACTAGTATCTAAATGGTTTCTGCCACCTAATAAAAATGTAACAAATACATGATAAACAAATATGTTGATTGAATTCAAAAGGGATGTTTTTGGAGTGATTAAGGGATTAGACTATGTGAGGAGAGTATTCCATAAACTAGAACTGTAGAACTATGAACTAGAACTGCTACTCAGTTGAATACAGTGTTTAGCCTGTTTCATGTGTGGAGAGATCAATAAAATACAGGGTTGGTTTTTGATTTTTATTTCTAAGTCCTAAACCCTCAGAAAGGCATTATTGGAAAATTTCACAGTCTAACTTTATAAAAATAAAATGAATACCATTGAGACGTTTGGAAATGTTGTTATCTTGTTTCATTCAAACGGTCTAACTTAGTATTCAGGTTGGAATCATAGGGTTTTCTGAACAATGGGTCAAAAAGGATAAATTAGTTTCATTACTAACAAGAATTCTTAGCTAAATAGTAGTTTTCTTTTAGGCTCAGTAATTCAATCTCCTTGACGTGATACTATGTTGCTTCTTTATCTAGCCTTGTCCCTGAGCTAATTGCCCTTAAATCTATTATTGATCACTGAAAACTCCTCTCTAACCTTCCTCGCTCTTAAATCAATTTCTCAAATCCAATCAATAATTCTGTTTTCATCAAGCTTCCTTCATTTCAACATTGTTAAGTATTTCCTCAACTAAAATAAAACTTCAAATTACCTTGTAAAAAAATCTACAGACAAATTAATATATCTCACTATACAATTTCAGGGAACAGAAAATGAATTGGGTATGTTCCCCTCATCAGGTTAACTTTTCAAGAATATAGTGTGTAACTCATTTACTCTTGTTTTAAACACTTTTCTTTTTAATCTTTTTGCCCTCTGTCATATATTTTATGTTGAATCTAGTGGGACAAGTAGGGGGTGTGTTCCAACAATAGGGTTTAAAGAAAATTTTATGAGAGAAGAGTAGTTAAGAGGACTCTTGAAATATCTACAATATACTCTTGCCCAGTGACCCCAATCTTTTGATTGGCATGCACAGCTATCCATTAATTTTAGAAGTATTTATAAGCACATGTGCAAATATGCATTATCTCGTGGGTAAAAATCATATACCATAAATGATACACAGTTAATGGTTAGCAAAGTCTACATGAAAAACTGTTGCCATTTTATATGTCATGTTATTAATATGATTTATATTAACACTGATGCCATATTATTTTATTATTTCTTTTCATTTATGTTTTTCTTCATTTTGAATGTTTAGTCATAGAAAGAGAAAACTGCAAGCTACTTAGAGACATTCTAGTATAACGCTTTCATTTATAATTGAAGCAAGGAAACTGAGTACAGTGACATTGTCTACCCTAGGTAACAATTACTTTTAGTAGTAGGCATATCAAGAGCATATATGTCTTATTCTTGTCCGTAGTATGATCTATACTTCTTAGAGCCTCTTACTTGCCTTTCAGTATACAAATGGAGATGCCACACATTCCTCCCTCTTTCCACTTAATAAATATATAAATATATTCTACAGCATTTAAAATTTTGCCAATATTTTGTCACTTGATTATATGTCTATAACATTGCATTTATCCAGCATACATCCTGTCTTGTGCAAATGTAAATACTATTTTTACTAAAGAACTATTAAAATAATACACAGAAAAATTTTAGAATTGCACAGTGTCTCACATTTTAAACAATAAGTTAGAAGCAGAGTTACAATAGTACAAGTTAACTATTAATACAGATTGTGTGCATACCCCAAAAATCATTTTAACCAATTTAATGCTTGATTTTAAATGTAAAAAGAGTCCAATTAAAACATAATTATGATAAAACAGTGTTTTTTAGTTAATAATTTTAAATGTTATTATTTCAGCAATATGAGAACTACCGTATTTTGCTGTATATAATGAAAACTTTTTTACCCAAATTTGTGAGGGAAAATTCAGGATGCACATTATAAACAGGTAGTACTAATTCCATTTCCCTGAAAGTTTGGGCCAAAAATGTGGGTGTCCATTATACATGGGAGTGCATTATACATGGCAAAATACGGTATTTAAAATTGCCACCACATTAGCTCTACAAAAATAAGAAATGGATTTTAAACCTAAGTACTTTATATCATGCTAAAATATTTTCAGAGATAGAAAAGTGTAAGTTATGCAAATAAATATTTTTAAATACACAATGTTTGCTGAAATAAAACATCCCTTTCCAAAGAAAGAATAGATCTTAATTCACTATAAACATTGCTTCGAAGTATAACCTTTACATTTACTTCATGAGATAATTATAACTAGCATGCAAATGGAAGCATTGTATACCCTCAGGAATATTTATTGTCATAAAAATGTCTTCACACTCAAATTTTAAAATGTATGTCCTAAATTTATGTGTTACTCCGTTTACCAGAAAGAAATATTCACATGATTATTCATTCTTTGAATTTTCCTCCTCAAAAAAATAATGCACATTCTATATTTTAGAGGAGCAGAACAGTTTGTACTTCAAAATCATGGAGAAAGAAATATGTGAAAGCACATATCTTGTCAAGTGTCAGCATGATGACACCTTTTTCTTTTATGGGCAACCATATACAGTAATACATTCCAGTGCTTTATGAGGATGGTTTATGTGTTATTATGTTATCACTGCCTTCCAAATGTTTAAGCACTTAGTTCAAGAGTATCCCTCTGTACAAATAATTGATTAACATAATCGTTATTTGTCTGGTTGTCTTTATATATTATTCTATATAAAATACTACTGAATAGGTAATGAACTAAAAAAAAAAATTCAAGAGTAGGGGAGAGAATTTCAAAGATGGTGGAATAGCTAAAAGCTATGTCTTCTGCGTCCCATGATCACATTAAAATTATAACTAAATTATAGAACAATTATCTAGAGAAACACCTGAAGACTAACTGAACAGAACACCTATAACTAAGGATATAAATAAGAGGCCACATTGAGACTGGTAGGAGGGGCAGAGATGCAAAATGCACTGACCCCAAACCTACAAGTAGTGGTTGAGCATCGGGAGGGAGATCTTGGTGGCAGCAGAGGTCCTCTCTGAAAAGTGAGAAGTCCTCACCTCACAATTGGCTCCCCAGCCCAGAGGTCTTGTACCAGGAAAAGGAGTTCCCACAACATCTGGCACAGAAAAATCAGTGAGGATTCTGTTTGTCCATTCAGTTGAGATGGAAGGTGGCTGGAAACCCAGACATTCCCTTAAAGAGTGTGCACACAGAATCACTTGCTTGCAAGCATTCACCCTAAGCTCTGGTGGAGGGGCAGCAACTTGAGAAGTACTAGAGACATGCAGGGAAAGTCTGAGTTGTGTGGCTTGGGGTGAGGGCTAGAACGACAGCTGCTATTATCTGTGTGTAGAGCCTGCCTCATGTGTAACCTATAGGACAGGGCCACCTCTCCTGTGTGGAACCTACCCTCAAAGGCCCAAACATGAAACCCCAATGGTTTAGTAAAATTCCAGTGTGTGTCACCACCTTGTTGACTTCCTTGGGCCCCACCCTGCCCAGCTAGTGTTAAATTGCCTGGAGCATGCTCAGATCTTGTGCAGCCAGCCCTGCCCTGTAAGCTGTGGGAGGCTTGTACAGCACCCACGGCAGCCTGGAAAAATTTTAAAACTACTGGCCACATCCTGAGATTCTCTAGGAACCCACCCTGCCCAGCTAGCACAGCATTAATGGGGGCTCTCTTGGCTTCCTAGGAGGCTTGCCCCACCCCACAAGTGCTGGAGGCTTGTGCAGTAGGGGGTGGCCCACCGCTGCCCAGAAAACTTTCGTTGGTGGGCAGTCAGGCCCAGCTCACACTCTAGCCTTTCTTGGGGGACTTTCAAAGATCTGTAGACCTGAGGTGAATGGTGGCTGGTTGCAGTGTTCTCAGGGCATTTTTCAGAATGGCCACAGGCTCAGCACTGGTGCAAGGACTGAATCTACGTTAAATTTGTGAAAACCAGAGGCCACACTGTGACTCCCTGGGACACTGCCCCTCCCAACTCATGCAGCATTGCTGGGGACACTGTCAACACTGGGACAACCAGCCTGGTCTATGCATGTAAGCAAGCTCTTTCAGTGGCAGATGGCAGATGGCACCAGCCCTAGGGGGGACCTGGGCCTTTTGCTAAGCTGCCCTAGGACTGAAACTAGTGGCAGCTGGCCTCAATTCACAGTGAGTCCACCCCTGTATGTCTCTAGGTCCAAAACAGCAGCAACCAATTGCATATACCTTTGTAGCTACTATGACATAGTCCCAGTCTGGTCACAGGAAAGGCTGAAATTAGCCTGCACAGGACCCCCTCCCAAGAGGCATCAGAAACAACATACCCAGAGGTCGGCCTCCGACCACACAAGAGCACTACCAGATTAGCCCCATGTGCCACAAACTCAAAGGGTGGTCTCAACAGGCACAAGGGCCTGCCAGGGTAAATCTTCCTCTGAAGAGTCAGCCACCACACAGCAGCTCACAAGCTATGGGAATATCCAATCCTCACAGCAAGTCAGCCTGAGAGTTAATCCTACCCACTGGCAGGCCAAAAGCACAAGACTCAACAACAACAGGAGAATACACAAAATACACATAACATATATAAGCAACACTCCTGGAACACATGCACTAGTGATCAGGGAGACTGCACCAGGACACCTACTATATAAGGCCACCCAGCAAAGACTGAGAGACATAGGAGATCTACCTAATACACAGAAGCAAACACAGAGAGGCAGGCAGAATGAGGAAACAAAGAAACATATCCCAAATTAAAGAACAGGAACAACCTCCAGAAAAGAAACTAAAAGAAATAGAAGCAACCAACCTACCAGAGACAAAGTTTAAAACACTGGTGATAAAAATACCTAAGGTACTTAGTGAGAATTTTAACAATGAGATAGCAAGCATAAAGAAGGACATAGAAACCGTAAAAAAAAAAAAAAAAAAAAAAAAAAAACAGTCAAAAATAAAGAACACAAAAACTAAAATGAAGAATACACTAGAAAAAATCAACAGCAGATTAGATGAAGCAGAGGACCAAATCAGCAGTTTAGAAGACAAGGTAGTAGAACACTCCCAATTAGAACAACAATGACAAAAGAATAAAAACAAAACAAAACAAACAAATGAAAACAAAGGTAGTCTAAGGGACATCTGGGAAAACATCAAGTGTAATAACATTCGCATCACAGGAATACCAGAAGGAGAAAAGAAAAAGCAAAGTATTGAGAACTTATTTGAAAAAAAAAAAAAAAAAAAAGACTGAAAACTCCCCTAAACCGGTGAAGGAAACAGACATAATAGCCCAGGAAGTGAAGAGAGACAAAAAGAAGATGAATACAAAGAGGCCAACTCCAAGACATATTATAATTAAAATGACAAATGTTAAAGACAAAGAGAGAATCTTAAAAGCAGCAAGATAAACACACATAGTTGTGCATATGAGACCATCAACTGATTTTTCAACAGAAACTTTGCAGGTCAGAAGGGAGTAGCAGAAAATATTCAAAGTGATGAAAGCAAGGGCCAACCACCAAGATTACTTTACCCAGCAAGGCTATTGTTTAAAATTGAAGGGTGACAAAGAGCTTCCCAGACAAGAAAATGCTGAAGGAATTCATTACCACCAAGCCAGTATTACAAGGAATGTTAAAGGGACCTCTTTAAGAAGAGAGGAAAGCAAACAAACAAACAAAATAAAACTATGAATAATAAAATGGCAATAACTATGTACCTATCAATAGTCTCTTTAAATGGGTTAAATGTTTGAATCAAAAGACATAGGGTAGCTGAATGGATAAAAAACAAGACCCATACATATGTTGTCTACAAGAGACCCACCTCAGATCTAATGACACATGCAGCCTGAAAGTAAAGAGATGGAAAAAGATATTTCATGCAAATAGAACCAAGATAAATAATTGGAGTAGCAATACTTATATCGAACAAACTAGACTTTAAAACAAAGAATATAATATGAGATAATTAAGGAAATGACATAATGATAAAGGGATCAATCCAACAAGAGGATATAACCCGAGTAAATATCTATGCACACACCTAGGGCACCCAAATAAATGAAACAAATATTGACTGACATAAAGTGAGAGGTCAACAGTAACACAATCATAGTAAGGAAATTTAATGTCACATTGACACCAGTGGACAGATCTTCTAGACAGGAAATCAACAAGAAAACAGCAGCCTTAAGGGATACACTAGATCAGAGCGATTTAACTGATAGTCTTAGAGCATTTTAACCCAAAGCAGCAAAATATACATTTTTTTTTCAAGGACACATGGAGCATTTTCCAATACAGACAACATGTTAGGCCATAAAACAAGTCTCCATAAATTTATGAAGACTGAAATCATATCAAGCATCTTCTCTGTCTACAATGGTATGAAACTAGAAATAAATTATAAGAAAAAAAATGAAAAACACACAAATAATGGAGGATAAATAACATGTTATTAAACAATGAATGGTTAATGATGAGATCAAGGAAGAATCAAAGGATACTTTGATACAAACAGAAATGAAAAGACAACCACCCTAAATCTATAGGCACAGCTAAAGCAGTCTTCAGAGGGACATTCATAGTAATGTAGGCCTACCTGAAGAAAGAAGAAAAATCTCAAATTAACAATCATACTTTACACCAAAGGAAACTGGAAAAGAAATAGCAAACAAAGTCCACAGCGAGTACAAGGAAGGTAATAATAAAAATCAGAGTGGAAATAAACAAAGTAGAGGCTAAAAACACAATACAAAAAATCAATTAAACCAAAAGCTGGTTCTTTGAAAAGAAAAACACATACTGATAGACCTTTAACAGATTCATCAAGAAAAAAAGAGAACGGACTCATATAAATAAAATCAGAAATGAAGAAGGAAACGTGACAATGGTCACCACAGAAACACACACACACACAAAAGAATAAGAAAAAAATATTAGGAGTAATTGTATGCACCAAATTGGATAATCTGGAATACATGGATAAATTCCTAAAAGATTAAAATCTTCCAAAGCTGAATCAAGATGAAACTGAAAATCTGAAGTAACCTATTACTACTAATCTAATCAAATCAGTAATCAACAAGCTGCCAACAAACAAAAGCCCTGGACCACAGGAGGGGAGGCACCCAAGCTCATACCATGAGGCCACAATTACTCTAATTCCAAAAGCAGTCAAAGATATTACAAAAAAAGAAAATTATAGGCTGACATCCCTGAAGATCATAGATGTAAAAATCCTCAACGAAATATTAGCAAACCGATTATACACCACCATCAAGTAGGAAGTTTTCCTGGTATGCAAGTTTGGTTCAATATCTGCAAATCAATCAATGTGTATATTGTTTATACACAATATAAACAAAATGAAAAATAAAAATCATATGATCATATCAATAGATGCAGAAAAAGCAATTCACAAAATCCAGCATCTATTTATGATAAAAACTTTCAGCAAAGTGGGAATATAGGGAACATATCTCAACATAATAAAAGCCATATATGACAAAGTCACAGCTAACATCACACTCAACAGGCAAAAGCTAAAAGCATTCCCTCTAAAATCAGGAACAAGACAAAGATATCCACTGTCACCGCTTTTATTCAACATAGTATTGGAAGGCCTAGATATACCAATCAGACAAGAACAAGAAATAAAAGGCATTCAAGTGGGAAAGGAAGAAATAAAACTGCCATCAATTGCAGATGACATGATACTATACATATAGAGAGAGAAACCCAAAGATTCCACCAAAAACACTATTAAAACTGATAAATTTAGTGAAGTAGCAGGATACAAAATTATTCCTCAGAAATTGGTTGTATTTTTATGCATCAATAATAAATTATCAGGAAAAGATATTAAGGAAATAATCCATTTACAATTGCATAAAAAACAAACAAACAAAAAAAACATAGGAATAAATTTAACCAAGGAAGTAAAAGACCAGTACTCTGAAAATTATAAGACACTGAAGAGAGAAACAAAAGAAGATACAAATAAATGGAAGCATATACCATGTTCATGGATAAGAAGAATTAATATAGTTAAAATGTTCATGTTACCCAAAGCAATCTGTAGATTCAATGCAATCCCTATCAAAGTACCAAAGGCATTTTTTCACTGAACTAGAACAAATAACCCTAAAATGTATATGAAACCATAAAAGACCCCAAATAGTCATGGCAATCTTGAGAACAAAGCTGGAGGTATCACCTTACCTGATATCAAATATACTCCAAAGCCATAATAATCAAAACAGCATGGTGTTAGCATAAAAACAGACATGTAGATCAATGGAACAGAATAGAGAGTCCAAAAATCAATCCATGGCTATATGGTCATTTAATATATGACAAAGGAAGAAAGAATATATATATTGGGGTAAAGACAGTCTATTGTCCTTTAAATTCCACATGTAAGTGAGATCATATAGCATTTGTCCTCTCAGTCTAACTTATTTCACTTAGTTGGGAAAACTGAGCAGACACGTGCCAAAAAATGAAACTGGACACCATTCTTAATACATGTACAAGAATAAACTCAAAATGGATTAAAGATTTAAATGTAAGTCCTGAAACCATAAATCTCCTAAATAAAAAAGAGACAGTAAACTCTCAGACATTACCCTTAATGATATTTTTGATATATCTCCTTAGGCAAGTGAAACAAAAGAAAAAAAAAATAAACAAATGGGACTACATCAGACTAAAAATGTTTTTGCACAGCAAAGGAAACCATCAACAAAACAAAAAGACATCTTACTGATTGGGAGAAGATATTTGCCAATAATACATCTGCTAAGGGGCTAATATCCAAAATTTATAAAGAATTCATAGAACTCAACACCAAAAAACAAACAATGCAATAAAAAAAATTGAAAAAAGGGCAGAGGATCTGGATAGGCATTTTTCCAAAGGGGACATACAGATGGCCAATAGATATGAAAAGATGCTCAACATCGTTAATCATCAGAAAAATGCAAATAAAAACAATAAGATACCACCTCACTTGTGTCAGAATGACCATCATCAATAAATCAATAAACAACAAGTGTTGGCGAGGATGTTGAGAAAATGGAATCCGTGGGCACTGTTGGTGGGATTGCAAATTTATGCAGTCACTCAAGAAAACAGTATGAAGGTTTTTCAAAATAGACCTTATGACCCAGCAATTCCACTCCTGGGTATTTATTCAAAGTAATCCAAAACACTAATTTGAAAAGATATATGCATCCCCAAGTTCACTGCAGCACTGTTTACCATAGCCTAGATATGGCAATAACCAAAATGCCCATCAATAGATGACTGGATAAAGAAAAAGTGTTGTATATGTCCAGTGCAATATTAGTTGGCAATAAAAAAGAATAAAATCTTACCATTTGTGACAACATGGATGGACCTAGCGGGTATTATGCTAAGTGAAATAAGTCAGACAGAGAAAGACAAATACCATATGACCTCATTTGTATATGGAATATAAAGAACATAAAAGAACGAGCAAACAAAAGAGAATCAGACCCTTAAATGGAGAGAACAAACTGATGGTTACTACATAGGAGGGGGGTTGAGGGGCTGGGTGAGAAAGATAAAGAAATTAAGAAGTACAAATTGGTAATTACAAGATTCACAGTGATGTAAAATACAGCATGAAGAATAAGTCAATAATATTATAAAAACTATAGTGGTAGATGGGTACTAGACTTATCAGGGGATCATTTCATAAATTACATAAATGTATAACAATAATGCCATACAACTGAAACCAATATAACATAATATTAAATGTCAACCATTATTTAAAAAATAGTCATGGGGATATACACATATGATACAGCATAGGGAATGTTGTCAATCATATTCTAATAACTATGGACAGTGTCAGATGGTTAATAGAGTTATTGGAGTCATTGTTTTGTGAGGTATATAAATGTCTAATCACTAAGTTTTTTGTACACCTGAAACTAATAAAAAATAATAAGTAAAAAATTAAAATTCGAAAGATATAAAACTATGTCATTTAAAAACCTTCTCTTTCCTCCATTTGCTATCTGCCTGGTTCTCTCTGCAACCCCATTTTTCTAGGTCATCCTCTGTCATCAGTTTCCTTCCAAGTTTTTTTCAGACAAATACAAGAATGTGAACATACTCTTCCCTTAGTGGTATATTATATAAACTCTCCTGTTCCTTTGTTTAGCAATAGTAACCAATAATACTTCCTGGAGTTGATTCTCATTTTAATAGCTGCATAGAATTCTGTATTATAAATGTACCATAATTATTTAGCTAGCTCCCTGATGATATGATATTACAGTTTAATTCCCCTCTCCTTGATTCAGGGTCCGCCTTTGTACCGCAATGGAATATGGAATACAGTAGAAGTGACTGACTTTTGAGGTGAGATGAGAAGACATACATTTCCTCCTCTTTCTTCTCTCTCTCCATCTCTCTCTCCCTCTTTCCATCTGGCTCTTGTTCTTCATTTGTCTTTGGACCTCAAGATTATATTTAGAAAGAAAATTTACTGGGACACATTGAGGAATGAAAGATTTAATAAATCCAATATCTAGGGTAAGAATAATTTATTCTTAAGCAATCTGTTTTGAAATTTTCAGGATATTGCTCTTGTCCTATTTTCTTTACATGAGCTTTATTCCTTTTGAAAAGTTCCACTGGACTATACTAAACATGGTTAACTAAAATTATTGACATAATTCATTTAGAAAAAAATGATGCATTTTTTATGGGGAAGATAAGTATTATTTCTGATTTATTTGTAAAGGCCCTGAAAATCAAGATTAGTCTAATACCAGAAAGAGAAGAGGTACTGGTCACAAATACAAGGACTTACTCCTGTAAAAAATAACAGAGATTGAGGGTTGAAAAGGACTTGGTGAATGAAGTCTATGAACCAATAAACTTGCAGCAAAGAGACAACAGAAAGGCGAAGTTGTTGTAATAGCATAACTTACAATATTAGTTTTGAACCGTTTTCACTTGAAGAACACTCAGGATTTCTTGAATATACTCTCATTATTCTAAAAATGATAATTAAGTACTCCTTCCATTCCTTCCAGTGAGCACTTAGTATAGTATACTCTTGTTTAGTAAAATATTTTATGCTTGGGGAAAAAAAAAAAAAAAAAAAAAACACAACAAAAACACAAGTGTGTTTCTTAACAAATATTATTAAACAGGTAAAAAGATTAAGAAAAGGGAAGACAGTCAAAAAATTTGGACTACTTAGTTGTTCCACATGATTGCTTGTCTTTTTTGGGAGTTGAAATGGTTTTTCAGTGGCAAGTTATAATTCTCCTGCCTCCCTTGGAATCGTCACTCCTCATTTAAACTGCATGCTTAATAACTTTTTCAACTTATCTGAAGGGTACTTCTGTTGCAAAGCAATGCACTGAGGCAAAATCAATCTTCCTAATGGTTAGGTGACTGTACCACCTCAGTTGGTGTTACAGGTTATTTAGCATAAACATATGTGTTCGCATTAAAAGCCATCTTTCCTGAAAACAAAATGTCTCACCAGTGAAAAAAATTTGTCTATAAATCTGACACTCATTTCTACAGTGTACTTTTTATATATCTAGGGGTAAGACTACACAAATGTCACTCATAAAATAAAAATTATGTATGAAGAATACATATAGTAATTTATATGATTTTTTTTCTTAAGAGCACATTACATAATTATAGAGCATAAACGTCAAAATTGGCCTTGTGTGTTTTTCTTCATCAGCAGAGAGCTCAAACACATGAGTAAACATCATTTAACTTATATGGATATGACTTTCTTAGAGAGATAAAATAATTGATGCTACTTCATATTTTTCTCTTTTGTTTCCTCTGTTGTTTTAAATTAAGTGAAAATAAGGCTAAGATTGTGGAATTAGGTTAACCAATATTTACCCAACTTAATGGTCTCCATAAACTACACAATTAATGCTATCTAGTTAGCTATCTCATAGATTCATTCTAATGATAAGAAATGGAATAGAAAACTGGGTGAGTGTAAATGGATCAATGAAAATGTGCACATATTACTGGATATTAGTTCACATTCATGTTCTTGTCGACTTGATCAATGTCAGGATCTTCAATCTTGAAAATATAAATATAAATGCAAGAAGACCAAATAACACAATTGTAGTGACAAATACCACACATTACCTTAACCAGCTTAGCAATTTCTATTAAATATTTTCTCACTTTGCAAAATTGTTATTTTGATTTTTATTGTGTAACTTTTTTCTTTCCCTGAATTTTGCATTTCTATAGTTGACTTATATAAAAATCTTTAAAATAAATCCCTGGAGATTAACATCTCTTTGGAAATAATAGGTAAATTTCTATTAGATTTTAGTATCTGTAATACGCCTTCAACATTCGAAATTCTTGGTTACGTGGCAGGCAAACAAGAAAGGTGAAAAAAAATGCTAATTCAATCTAAAACAAAGTCACTAATGTATTAATTAATTTTTACGTATTCTTTTTATTATGCTTATTACAGTTATTTAAAAGTTACCATGCACTGATCAGTAGAGATGAGGACTAAGTGCAATTAGAATACATGTTTTATAATATTGTTTCATCAAATATATTTTAAATATTTCATTAAATAAGGCACTGAAGTTCTTTATGAAGAATATACAATGTTATCTGCAATTTTATCCACTGCAAGCAAAAAAATAATAATAATAAAGTGGCCTTTCAAAATATTCCAGTAATAATTAAACATATTGGGATTACTAAAGTGTTTTTCACTCTAACTATGATCCTAGGGATGAGAATAACCAACTAACTAACTAAATAACTAACTAACTAACTAAGTAAATAAATAAATAAAAATTACTTTCATTAGAATATGTGCAGAGTCATGGTTTGATGTTCAGTTCTTTTTACCCATATTTTCTTTGCTTTGTTCTCAGAAAACTCTCCCACAGAAGAATTCATTCTTTGACAATCATGGGGCATGTAAGAGGTGCACTTGTTAGATAAAAACTGTTACTTAACATTTATATGCCTAAAGAAGTGATAATCATAAGTCCAGCAACCATCTAAGTCTGTACCACACTGTCACAATACTATTGACTATGTTCCCTATGAGGTATATTATTATACATCTCCATGACTTATTTGATTTATACCTAGAAATTTGAACCTGTTATTTGCTTTCACCTTTTCTCCTCTTTTTAATTTTTTCAATTACCATTGACACTCAATACTATTTTATATTGATTTCAGGTGTACAGCATAGTGGTTATACATTCACATGATTTAAGAAGTGATTGCACTGACTAGTCTAGTACCCACCTCGCATTATACATAGTTATTACCGTATTATTGACTATATTCCCTATGTTTACTTTATATTCCCATGGTTATTTTGTAACTACCAATTTGTACTTCTTAATCCCTTCACCTTTTATACCCTACCTCCCATCTATCACCATATGACAACATACACACTATTATAATGTTATTGACTGTATTCCTTATACTATACACTACATCCCCATGACTACTTTGTAAAAACCAATTTGTACTTCTACGCTTTCCTCTTCCCCTTCCCCCCCATTCCAATCTGGCAACTATCAAACTGTTCTCTGTATCTATGAGTTTGTTTTCATTTTTTGTTGTTGTTTGTTTATTTTTTCCTTTAGATTCCACATATAAGCAAAATCATAGGGCATCTGTCTTTCTGTCTGACATACTCCATTCAGCACAACAACCTTCACGTCCTTCCATATCAGTACAGATAGCAGGAACCCATTCCCTTCCATGGCTGAGCAATACTCCATTGTATATATGTACCACCTAGTATTCTTTATCCATTCACCCATCGATGGATACCCAGGCAACCTCCACATCTTGGCCACTGCAAGCAATGCTAAAATGAACATATGGACTCACAATCCCCTTGAAGCAGCAATTTGGGTTTCTTCGAATAAATATCCAGAAGTGGGATTACTTAGTCCTTCTTTGTCTCTTGATATAGCCTTTGTTTTAAAGTGTATTTTTTCTAGTGTAAGTATTGATACTTTAGCTTCCCCCCTGCCCCATTTCCATTTTCATGAAATATCTTTTCCCATGCCTTTACTTTCAGTCTCTGTGTGTCTTTCAATCTAAAGTGAGTCTCTTGCGGGCAGAATATGTAAAGGTCTTGTGTTCTTTTCAATTCAGCCACACTGTCTTTTGATTGGAGCATTTCATCCAATTACTTTCAAAGTAATTGTTGATATACATGTAGCTACTGCCATTTTATTATTCACCTAAATAGACAGACAGATAGACAGATATGAGGTCTGACAATTAAGTTCACAGACTTGTTGCAATGGTGTTGCTAACCTATTTTGAAATAAAATAAAATATTGATTATGAATTTGTACCAACTGGACAAATAGTTAACCAAGTATACTATTTGGAAGTGCTGAAAAGGCTGAGAGAAAAAATTACACGACTTGAACTTTTCGTCAACAATTCATGGCTCTTGAATCACCAGCTCACACGGCACTGTCTGTGAAGGAGTCTTTAGCCAGTAACCAAATAACTGTATTGGAACACCCTCCCTACTCACCTGATCTGACCCCCAATGACTTCTTTCTTTACCCAAAGATGAAGGAAATATTGAAAGGAAGACATTTTGATGACATTCAGGACATCAAGGGTAATACAAGGACAGCTCTGATGGCCATTCCAGAAAAATAGTTTCAAAATTGCTTTGAAGCAGTGCATAACTTCCCAAGGGGAGTACTTCGAGGGTGACTACAGTGATATTCATCAATGAGGTATCTACATGGCACTTTTTCTAGGATTAATTTGTGAACATAATTGTCCTACCTCATAGATAGATAGATAGCTAGATAGATAGCTACCTAGATAGATAGATAGATAGATAGATAGATAGATAGATAGATAGATAGATAGATAGATAGATAGATAGACAGATAGATAATTGTATCTTCAAGAAGTCTTTCTAAGATCCCTTGTAATACTGGTTTGGTGGTGATGAACTCCTTTAGCTATTTCTTGCCTGGGACACTCTTTAATTGCCTTTTGTTCTAAATATAGCTTTGCTGAGTAATCTTGGTTGTGTGTCTTGTCCTTGTTTTTCATCACTTTGAATATTTCCTGCCAACATCTTCTGGCCTGTAAAATTTCTGTTGAGAAATCAGTTGACAGTCTTATGAAAGATACTTTGTAGGTAGCTAACAGCTTTTCTCTAGCTTCTTTAAAGATTCTCTGTCTTTAATTTTTGGCATTTTAATTACAAAGTGTCTTGGTGTGAGCCTCTTTGGATTCATCTTGTTTGGGACTCTCTGTGCTTCCTGGGCTTGTGTGTTTCCTTTGCCAGGTTAGGGAATTTTTCTGTCATTATTTCTTTGAATAGATTTTCAATCCCTTGCTGTCTGTCTTCTCCTTCTGGTACCACTACAATATGAATGTCAGTATGCTTGATGTAATCCCATAAACCCCTTAAACTTCCCTCATGTTTCTGGATTCTTTTTTGTTTTTGCTGTTCTGATTGGGTATTTTCTGCTGTCTTATTTTCTAAATCACTCACTCGATCCTCTGTTTCATCTAATCTATTGTTGATTTCCCCTAATGTGTTCTTCATTTTAGTATTGTATTATTTATTTCTGACTGGTTCTTTGTATGTTTTCTATCTCCTTTTTTATGTTTCCTATTCCTTTGTTGAAGTTCTCCCTGAGATCACTGAGCATCCTATAACCAGTGTTTTGAACTCTGCATCTGATAGATTGCTTGTCTCCATTTGTTTAGTTATTTTTCTGGAGCTTTGTTGTTCTTTTATTTGGGACATGTTTCTATGTCTCCCCATTTTGGCTGCCTCCCTGTGTTTGTTTCTATGTATTAGGTAGGGCTGCTATGCTTCTAGTGTTAGTAGATGTCCTACTGAGCCCATTGGCAGTCTCCCTTGTCACCTTATCCATATGCTCCTGGTGTGTCCCTTGTGTGGGCTGTATGTGTCCTCCTGTTGTAGTTGCGCCTCGCTTTCTGTTTGCATGTCAATGAGGGGGATTAACCCTCAGGCTGATTGGTTGTGAAGACTGGCTGTGACTACAGTGGAGAAGCTGTTATGCAGGGGCTGATGCTCTGGAGGAAGATTTGCTTTAGCATGGTTCTGATGCCTGCCCAGTCTGCCCTTTGGGGGTGTCGTCCTTGCAGGTGGTTGGGTGATTCTCTCGCTTAGTCTGAATCTGGCCACCAAGAATGTTAGCACGGGAACCTCCTGGAAGGTGACCCACCACAGGCCAATTTGAGTGCCCTGGGCCCTTCCCAAGGCCACCTGGCATCAGCCACAAAGAAATCTGCAGATGGTCACACCCATACTGGGTTTGGTGGTGCCTTGAGAAGCCAAGACATGAGCTGATGATGGCTGTGCACAGTGCCAAGCTTAGGACTGCTCAGCAAGTGGTATGGGACATGCTGAAGACAGATGCTGTTTCTTTGGATTTTGTGAACATTTGAGAGAGTTCAGGAAAATCTGCAGCATGAGCCAAGACAGGCTGTTTGTATGGAACTGGAAGCCACCGGAAGTAGATCGGTTGTGCCTGAATGTTGGGTGGGATGGGGTCTCTGGGAATCATCAAGGCAGGGTGAAAGAATGGTTTGAGCCAGGTTGATGAAAATTCAGTTATGTCATCCATCTGTGTTTGTACATAGGTTGCGGGAAGCTTCAATAAAAAAACAATGGCTTCTGACAACTTCTCCGTCTGGGAGAAAGATGCCCCTCTAACCACCATCCTGAAGCTAGACAACTCAGTTCCTTCCCATATATGCTGGGCACCTTTTGAGTTGTGTTCCAGTGCTACAGCTCAGAATGATTGAATCTGTCAGTGATTAAGTCATGTGCAGGCCCTTTAAGAGGAGTGACTGGGACTCCAGCTGCCTTCATCTCACTCATCTACAATCACCACTCATTTTCACAGCCAGAAGTTATGGGGACTTCTCTCCCTGGCACTGGAACCTTGGGCTGAAGAGCATGGTGTGGGGCTGGGACCCCTCTGCCTTTGGGGTACCTCTGCAGACAAGATGTACTCCCGATTTTTAATGGTCACATGAGGGTGTTGGACCAACCTGTTCTGTGTCTCTGTCCCTCCCACCATTCTCAAGATGGTTTCTCCTATATGTCTTTAGTTGTAGGGCTCTGGTTTAGGTATACTTCAGGCAATTCTCAAAGAGGGTATTTCTGTTGTTTAGTTGTAATTCTGATGAGCTCGTGAAAGGAGGTATACAGAATGTTTACCTACTCCACCATCTTGACAAGAAATCTCAGTCTCCTTACTATTAATTCGCCTACTCAGATTTCTATTTTTCCCTGATTTAGTCTTGGTTAATTGTATATTTCTAAGAATTTTTTCCATTTCTCCTAGGTTATCCAATTTGTTGGTATATAGCTGTTTATAGTAGCTTGTTATTATTTGCATTTCTGTGGTATCAGTTGTAAAGTCTCCTTTTTTGTTTATAGTTTTGTTGATTTATTCTCTGTCCTTTTTTCCTTTATTATGCTAAGAGTTTGTCAATTTTTTACACTTTTTCAAAGAACTAACTCTTAGGTTTAATCTCTTATTTTGTTTTTCTTTTCTCTAGTTTATTTATTTCTGCTCTAATCATTATTATTTCTTTTATTTTAACTTTGCATTCAATTTCTTCTTCTTTTTCCAGTAACTTAAAGTGTAGGGTTATGTTGTTCATTTGGGATCCTTCTTACTTCTTAATGTATGAGGTGTAATAAAAAAAACATGGTGAATGCCTCTGTCAAGTGCCATCCAATGGAAAGGCAGGAATCTTCAATACGGGAAGTGGCACATTGAACTTTAGTAACAATGTGTGACAAGTTTCAACTTGCTCAGTGCAGTCAGTCCGGTGTGCGCTATGGTTGAGAAAAGGTGTGTTTTAGTGTGCCTTAAATCATCCTCCATCATGACAATGTTTTTTACCACACATCACTTCTGGTATGGCAATTTCTATCAAATATGAACATTATGGTGTGTCCTCATCTACCTTATTCACTGGATCTGGCACCCTGCAACTTCTGGCTTTTTCCCAAAAGTCAAAATAATCATGAAAGGTAAATGTTTTAAATCAATTGAGGACATTAAGGCAGCCATGACAGCGAAACTAAAGACACTCATGAAAGAAGACTTCCAGAACTGCTTCAGAAAGTGACAAGAATGATGGGATAAGTGTGTTTGAAGCAAGGGGGAGTATTTTGAGAGGGATTAGTGGCAATGTGTCTTTTACTGTAATATATTTTTTTTATTTAAACATTCTCTGTATTGTTTGATCACAACTCATATTTTATGTTCATGTATTGAAAGAATCAACATAGGTCAAATGGTCATATTACCCAAAGAAATATACAGATTTAATACAATCCCATCAAAATCCAATGACATTTTTCAAATAAATAGAACAAAAAAAATATCAAATTTGTATGGAATCCTAAAAGACCCCCGGTAGCCAAAGCAATTCTGAGGAAAAAATTAAAAAATAAAACTGGAGGCATCACACTCCCTGACTTCAAATTATACTATAAATACATATATAATCAAATACATATATACTATACAATAATCAAAACAGTAATTTTCATCAAAGGAGCCAAGAACATACAATGGAGAAAAGAAAGCTTCTTCAATAAATGGTGCTGGGAAAATTGTAAAGCTACATGCAAAGAATGAAACCATAGTGCTATTCGACACCATACACAAAAAATAACTCAAAATGGATCAAAGAACCTAAAATAATAAAATACATAGAAGAGAACATAGCTATTAAACGTATAAACCTTGGTCTCAGAAAGTATTTTATGAATTTGACCCCAAAGGTAAGAGAAGCAAAAGCAAAAGTAAATAAATGGGACTGTATCAAATTGAAAAGCTTTTGCACAGTAAAAGAAACCATAAATAAAACAAAAAGGCAACCAACTGAATGGGAGAAGATATTTGCAAACAACAATATAAGACATATTTCTTGGACCAGTGCTAAGTTCAGAATAAGCATAAAAATACTTTACTCTGTAGTATTTTGCTGAATAAATGTATACACTCTTTGCATTACAGAAAGTGTAAACTGAGAAAAAAAATTTTTAAATGAATGTATTGCCTCCATACTAGAACATACATAGAACACATCTTTTATTTTGTGACTATAAGAGTTTTGTTGTTCAAACTTTATCAAGATCTGTGAAGTGTATTTAAACACAAGGAACACATATTTACTGTTAATAATATTTATAAATTACATTTATCCAAAGTAATTAATTACCGATAACCAATAAGTAAGGATATTTACTAAAAATCAATTTGCATGAATGTGTCTATATGACATGAAAGGAAATGTGTATCTGAATAGTAATGTGCATTTACTTTACTAGATGCCCTGGTAGTTGTTTTCTTTTGACTACCACTCAGAAGGACTGATGATGTTTCACCTCGGCTCTCAGGAACGGTGGCTTAGTTACCAGTGAAGGACCTAAGGAAGACAGTAAACTGTGTCTTGCCTTCAAACCTGGGAGTAGGCCAGGTACCCTAGGAAACAAAAAGTGCTTTGAAAATATTCACATATTAGGCAGTTGCCAAAATCACTGTAAGGATTAATATTTAATTCTTTTAAAATAGTAAATAAGACAGACATTTCAGATGCCAACACCAGATAAATCCCACAACCATACAAACAGCTTCAAAGAAGAAAGTGTTCTGTGCCTCTCTGAGATCTTCTGTGGACAATGTGATTGGCAGTGGTGATGTCAGTCATAATTCCACAACCTCATTTAAACAACGTTAAACAGCAAGCCAACACAATTTCTTATATCATCTTTGTAAGTATTTCACATTTCATGTATTTCATTAGCATAAAAGGTTTTTTTTGATAAAGGTACACAGATTACAGAAGGACTGACTTAAAACCATAACTGCTTCTTAACAGCAGTAGTTAGCAATAATAATTTATTACTTTTGTTTTTTCCCAAGGAACAGAAAAATAATCAGTGCTAAAGTACTTCAGCTTTAAAATGACTACAGTTCTCCTGAAACAATTATTAAAATAAATAAATAAAATCTTTAAAATGAAAAATAAATAACAAAAATATTTCTAAGTACAAAACCGAGTGAACATAAAAGGTCTTGATCCACTATAAATGTTGCATAAAACCATAACTTATCTGAAAGTAGTGACTCTCAAATTTTGTTTCATAGGATGTGTTGTAAGATATAGACAGGCCTGAGCATATAGAGAATTGTGCGCAATTTTGTGAATTATTTTAATATCACCTTTTTCTCTCAAGAGAGAAAATGCAAATGTGCATGACTGTGAAATAGAATCTACTCTATTTTAAAAAGTAAATCATGCACACATTTAAGTTTAAAATTGATAACTAGTTACTTGCAAACACCACAAAGTAACATGTAATATACCACACACCATGAACCTATGACGCAAAGACTAACTCTCCAAGATTTTATGAAATATTCTGTTCTCATTTTCCCTCCCCATGTGATGCTTATAAATAAACATTAAGAGTTTGAAGATGTTTGAACATCTAGAACAGTCTCAGAGGAGAAAGACCTAGAAGAGTCATCATTAAAAATGACTAATATCTAAAACCATGAGTTGCTGCATGACTACAGGTATTGTAAGGATTACATTGCCAAGTGGAACTTTTGAAAATACTGCTAAGAATTGTTAATAAATTTTATATGCACCTCTCTAATGAGGCTTACACCAAGGTCTTGCCATTGGGAATAGAAAGAGTAGATGAAGGAAGAGAATTTCAGTCTATGTACCAATTCTGATCCATTGATAATATCCACAGAAACGCTCTGTTGAGATGTATTTAGAAGCGTTATATTGGCTAACCAGAAACAGTGCTATGACTGAACAATGATCTTTATATAAGCACGGACCAGGGGAAAGATACGAAATTTTTGCCAATCCTGGACAAGTCTTCTTTTCTAGCTAAACATTATATTTTTTAATGAAAGTGTTTTATATTTTACACTTTTAATGAGTGAGTTTTTGCTGGACAATCTAGTGAGGTATGGTTAAGATAATCTATAAAGAAGATCAAAAATTAAAACAATTTTGAGCTATAATCAGGCATTCAGATTTATGGTTACATAAAGCTCTCTGGGGAGACAGGATGCAACTTTAGGAATTTAACACAGTGAGGCAAATGCACTGACAAAACTTAATCTTGCCATTGTTTTTAGGTAATCACTCACGTGGACCAAAGTTTCCTAAATGATGCCACTTAAGCAAAATAAAGTACTTTTGCATCTCTAAATAAGAAATGTTTATTATTTGTCCCTGGGTATAATTTTATTTTGAAGTCTCTGTATTTGACTATAAGCATAGAGCTCAAAAACACTGTTACTGGAACCAGACTACCAGACCATGAAAAGACCTTTAACAAGTTATTCATACACTCTAGGCCTTAGTATCCGCATCTGTAAAATAAGGCTTTGAATATTATTTATTTAACAGAGCAGTTAGGATGACAGGAGGTACTATCATGGAACAATCATTGAACTGAGAATCAGATATATTTGTCTTAGTTCTTCTCTACTCAAGTAGCTGAATCCTTCAAACAACTCATTTCATATACCTAGCTTAGTTCATTATCATCATCATTATCCCATCATCATTGTCATCATCATCATCATTACCATCATCTAGGACTGGGCTCTTATTATGTGCCAGACACTGCTTAAAGTGCTTTAAATGCATTAACTTATTTTATCTCCATAACAGACCTATAGTGTATATATAATACACACACACACACACACACACACACACACACACACACACACAATGCATTTAAAGCACTTTAAACAGTGTCTGGCACATAATATGTATATATATATATATATATATATATATATATATATATATATATATACACATATATATGTGTATGTGTATACATATGTATATATGTGTGTGTGTGTGTGTATATATATATTGAAGTATTTTTGAACTAGAAATATTTATAGTTCTGTTATCCTGACTTGATTATATCCAAATGAAAAAAGCCTTCCCTTTTAGAGACAAATCAAGCAATCAAATTAAAATTCAGAAAGGAAAAAAACAAGGTGATAATTACATGCTACCAAAATAATCATTCAATAAAACACAAAAGCATCTGAACTTTGTCATTCCTAGGTAAACATGAATGTCTATCTTGTTATTTACTGTCTATAATATAGGTTCACTGTTATAAACTTATCCTAATCTTTTATATAGAAATAATATTGAATATATAATATTGAATCTTTGTTACACTTTCAAATTCATTTCTTATCACTTTTTAATTTCCAATACATCATTTGCATAGACTTGATAAGATTCTAAACATTGCTGAGATAAGCCGAGGGATATACATATGAGTTTACAAATATTGCCAGAATTTTAGAAAAGGACACATACGTTACAAGAAATAAAAACTCACTGGTGTCTACTTAAGCATTTTTTAAAAATCTGACAAGAAAATAGTCCCATTACATGGTGCATGAGAAACCCCAAACATATTTTAAAAAAAAACATATCCTAAAGGTAAATTTCTAACGATCAATAAACGCAAGGTTGATAATTAATTCTTTTTTTCTAAAGTATTCTTTGAAGGTGACCGTTCTAAAGTTTCACAGTTTCTGAAATGAAAAGCTGTTTGGTATTATTTCTCTGTCTATATACAGTTTATTGGCACATATGATAAGTTGCAAACAATCACAATTTTAAATTAATGTTAAAATTTAGGTGCATTGGTAAAACAAGAAGCATATATACCATACAAGTAATAAAATGATTAATTAAAAAGATAAAGATTATATTATTATTTTTAATTAAAGTTTATTGGGATGGTAATTGTTAGTAAAGTGACATAGATTTCAGGTGTACAATTCTGTAATACATCATCTACATATCACATTGTGTATTCACCACCCAGAGTCAGTTCTCTGTCCATCACCAAATATTTGATCCCCTTTACCCTCATCTACCACCCTCCTCCCCCCTTACCCTCTGGTAACCACTGAACTATTGTCTGTATCTACAAGTTTTTATTTCTTCATTTGTTTGTCTTGTTCTTTTGTTGTTTTCAGTTTTATATACCACATATGAGTGAAATCATATGGTTCTCTACTTTTTCTGTCTGACATTTCTCTTAGCATAATAATCTCAAGATCCATCCATGTTACCACAAAAGGTACTATTTCATCTTTTTTTATGGTAGAATAGAATTACATCGTGTATAAATAGTATCACATTTTCTTTATCCAATCATCTATCGAAGGCCACTTTGGTTGTTTCCATGCCTTGGCCACTATAAATAAAGCTGAAATGAACATCAGAGCACATATATCTTTACAGATAAATGTTTTCAGATTTTTTTGGTTGATACCCAGGACAGGGTTTGCTGGGTCATATGGTAATTCTATTCCTAATTTTTAGAGGAACCTCCACATTGTCTTCTGTAGCTGCTGCACCAATCTGCATTCCCACCAACAGTGTATGAGGGTTCCTTTTTTTCCACAGCCTCTCCAACACTTGTTATTATTTGTCTTGTTGATGATAGCCATTAGAACTGGTGTGAGGTGATATCTTATTGTGGTTTGGGAAAATTGGAAAGTGACGTGCAAATAATGAAACTAGACTATTATCTGTCACTGTGCAACAAAATTAACTCAAAATGGATCAAAGACCTAAACATAAGACCTGAAACAATAAACTGCACAGAAGAAAACATATTAGGTACTAAACTTATGGACCTTGGGTTCAAAGAGGATTTTATACATTTGACTTCAAAGTCAAGGGAAGTAAAAGCTAAAAGAAATGAATGGGACTATATCAAACTAAAAAGCTTCTGCACAGCAAAAGAAATCATAGACAAAATAAAGAGGCAACCAACTGAATGGGAGAAGACTTTTGCAAACAATGTCTCTGACAAGCAACTAATGCCCAAAATATATAAGGAACTCACACAACTCAACAACAACAACAAAAATAATCCAATTAAAAAATGGACAGAGGACCTGAATAGACATTTCTCCAAAGAGGACATACAAATGGCCAATAGACATATGAAAAAAATGCTCAACATCACTAACCATCAGATAAATGCAAATAAAGATTACATTAAAAACAGTTGAATCAACCCTTTAGTACATGTTATTTGTTAGAGAAAAAAAATAACATTTTAATCTAAAGCTAGTGTGAAAGAAAAAGAAATGGGAGTCAGTTTTATATCACAATGCAATTAACACCACCTACCAATTTCCCTCCAATCTTGAGACTAAATGAAAAGCCTGGAGACAACAGTGAGTGTGAGGCTGTGTACACCAGCGTAGTTCATGTTCATTGCACATTACAGACTAAGCGACTTGCATCTGCAACTTTTTAAAGGACTAATACAAGTAGCTGATACAGAAACATATATCATGTCTATAAAAAATTTGAAAGCAACATGCTTATCTACAAAACAGAACCACTTGCTAATTTTTATTCACTTCAACTCAACTTATATGTAAATTATTTTTAATATTTTAATGGGTTTATGATCATATCAAGTGGGAGAAACAAAATTAAGAATTTCTAGGCTCTATAAAAGGCTTAAAATTGCTTTGGATACATGTACCAATGAGATCTAATCTTCTGTGTGACTGGGGAAAGTCTTTGGACATTTTTGTTTGCATCAGTTGGTAAATAACCAGCTAGTAAGGAGACCTCTAACAGAGCTTACTGGTAGAAATTATTTTTGGAGCTGCAGCATCTTGAGATGGTTTGCTTGAAACTTGAATTCTCTTAATTGGATTTTGCTGTGAAGTAAGGACAACCTACAAAGATTGCTCTACACTCTTGGAACCCTGCCTTGACAGATGGTTCTTAGTAATTACTACAATCATAGCACCCCAATTTATACTATTTACTTCAATGTCATTTACATTTATTAAGGTTATACCAGACAGTGGGATATAGGGACTACTACTTCATAGAAATTATTTTTCTCCACAAAGCACATAAGAAAAAATTTTAAACTTGGAAAAATTTATGAAGCTATTATTTATACACTACATAAATAATATCTTGAAATACTGGAAACTACAAGGCAAAATACTATTTTTAAGATAATTTAAAGTTTATGCTTCAATATAAAGCAGGTATGTACACGGAATGCCTCACTGTCTCCAAGAGAACTTTAAAAATAATAATTTAGCCAACAAAAATGTAATATGTAAGAGAATTGATTAAATAGTAAATTTATTTATAATATGTAATATAACAATTGTGATACACATACATGTATAAAATCATACATGCATATGTATATACATATAAGTGTCTGTATATGTGTGATGTGAGAATCTTGCTTATTCTGTAAAATGCAGGTAATCATTTCATTTGTACTTTTGTCTTCAATATTAGAACTGTGTTTTGACTCTAACGCAGCTTTCATAGCATCTTCTATGTAAAGTCTTTGAGCTTTTGTATTTTTAGAATTGTATATAATTGAAAATTTGATTCCAAACCACTATTATCCATGTTATAACATTTGTTCAGTTTTTAATATCCACATTTATTAACTTTATACTGAATGCTAACATGAACTTTCTTAAGCAGAGCAGATCACTATTATTTACATATACAAATAAATATACTAAACTCTCTTTACTAGTAATAAGTAGAAATTGTACTGGAAAAAAATAACATATTTCCACTAACATAAAAATATATGTTTGAATGAAGAAAACATATAATTTGTTATATATATATATATATATATATATATATATATATATATATATATTAGAAGAAAATCCCTAATACTATCAAGTGAAATAATTGACATAAAATAATAGAAAGACTTACTTGGTAGCTGAATGGGATGACCTTAATTGCAAATGAATTTCTATATGTAATAAAATAGGAAGTGAACTATTTTGCTTCAGAAAAGTATCTAATTTGTCTCCGGAAAAAAAAGAAAATTACAATTTTAGAAATGTACAAAAGAGGTTAAAGCTATCCTTTAATGTGGTCCTATGCAATGTCTGGCAGAATCTCTGAGAATTAAAAGCTTCTGTAGTAGGATGCACCTTTTATTATTGTTGATTATTTAGGACAGTTCATACAAATCTCTAGAGATAAAACTTAAGTTGTAGAAAACTGTTTCCTGTTAATAATAATGCAGATTTTTGTCCATACAAATGCAAATTATGTTATTTCATAAAATACATTTGATTTTCCATTTTCACTAAAGTTGATAACTACACATTATATTTTAGTATATTATTTGATATTAACAAGTTGTGCATCCATTATTATACTCATTTCAGCATTCCTGAGTGTGTGTTGTGTGTGTATGGTATATTTTTATTTCTCTGATTACACTGGTTGTTAATATTTTACTGGTTGCTTCATTAAATAATAAGTTAAATCTTTGACATGTACTTAAATTATATGTGCATTAGGGTTATAGCTTTACCTGTCTGGATTATAATTAAGCTGTGTTGGATGTCCAGGATATTGATATTGATTGACACAGTCAAAGTACAGACATTTCCATCACCATAATATCCCTCATGTTGCCCTTCAATAGCCACAATAATGTGTTCTCCATTTCTATGCTTTTGTCAGATCAAGAATGATGTATAGATGGAATCACAGAGTATGTAATCCTTTGAGAATGGCCTTTTCCACACAGTATTATTCTCTGGAGAGTCATCCAGGTTGTTGCATGTATCAACATGCCATTCCTTTTTATAACTGAGTACGTGATATAGAAACACACATGGTATGGATGTATCACAGATTGTTCACTCATTCACTGGTTGAAAGACATCTGCATTGTCTCCAGTTTGGAAATATTAAGAATAAAGCTTCTATAATAATTTGTGTACAGGCTTTTTTGTGTAAATATGTATTTTCATTAATGCTTTCCTAGGATGATTGCATAGGAGTGCAAATGTTGCATCATTTGCTCATTGCATGTTTATTTTTTAAGCACTACCAAACTGTTTTCCAGATAAGCTGTATCGTTTCATAGTCCCACCAGCAATATATGAATAACGGAGTTTCCCCACATACTTGCCAGCATTTGTTTTTGCTGTTCTTTTTAAAAATAATTTTAGACATTCTGGTAAGTGTGTAGTGATAAAAGTAAACTGACATCTTGGGATGCTTAACCATGGAGCTGGGAGGACTGTGGGTGGAGCTGGGCCCCCCCATTGACTCTCTAGCCCTGACTTCCTGTTAAACTTTGTGGTAACTTCAGGGGGCGGGGGATGCTAATACAGTGGTACCTCGGTTTTCGAACATAATCTGTTCCAGAAGACCGTTAGTGTTCTGAAACATTCGAAAACTGAGGCACGGTTTCCCCATAGAAAGTAATGCAAAAATGGATTAATCCGTTCCAGACCTTTAAAATCAGCCCCTGAAACTGCAAATTTAGCATGAATTTTACTGTCTAATGATACCATAGATCTATAAAATTTATAGCATTTGTAAAACGAAATGTTCATCAACGGAGACATTCGAAAAGCAAGGTACCACAATAAATGGAATAGCCATCTTGGAACCAGGCCATTATTTTCCTTCTTCACGTAGGAGCCGGTTGGAGCCCTTGGTTGGAGGTGTGCACTCCAGTAGTAGTTTTTGTTTCTCTTCCCTTCCCCCCCCCCCAATAAACCGTTTTTCTTGCGGATTTATCTGGAGAGTTATTTTTGCCAGTCAACAGTAGTGTTCTCTCATTTTGGTATTCATATGAATGCCCTTGAATGCTAATAATATTGAACATCTTTCCATGTGCTTTTTTCCCTTCTTCAGTGAAATATCTGTGTGAATTTCACTGCTGGTGAAATTTCATGAAAGAGTTTCTTAATTAGAGTGCCTGTTGCTTTTAAGAGTTTTGAGAGTTCTTTATAAGAGTACATTCTAGATGCTAACTCTTTGTCAGATATGTGGTTGTTTAAACATGTTTTCTCCCAGTCTTTAGTTTGTCTTTTCAGCCTCTGAACAGGGTTTTCACACAGCAAAAGTTTTTAATATTGAGTATGTCTGAGTTTATCAATTTTTCCTTTTATGCATCTTGCTTGTGTTAAGTCTAAGAATACTTTGGCTAGCCCTAGTTCACAAATATTTTCTCCTATTTTTTCCCTAAGAGTTTATAGTGTTATATTTTAAATTTAAGTCCATGATCCACTTTGTGGTAATTTTTATATAAGGTATGAGGTTTGGGTGGAGCTTTATTTACTATTTGCCAATGAATGTCCAATTGCTCCAAAAGCGTTTGTTGAAAACATATACTTTCTCTATTGAAATGCTTTCACATCTTTGTCAGAAATCTGTAGGGAATATTTTGCAGATATTTTTCTGAATTTTCTATTCTGTTCCATTAATCCATGTGTCTATCCTTTCACTAGCATCAAACAGTTTTCATTACTATAGCTTTGTAATAAAACTTGAAATATCTTAGACTGTTTCTTTCCACATTGTTCTTCTTCTAAAATTAATTTTAGCTATTCTCGTTCCTTTGATTTTCAATATAAATTTTAGAATAATCTTGTTTATACCCAGAAAAACTCTTGCTTGGATTTTGATAAGAATTGCATTAAATCTGCATATCAATTTGGTGAGAATTCACATCTTAATTTAGGCAAATCTTCCAATCCTTAAACATGCTATGTCTCTCCATCTGTTTAGATACACTTGATTTCTTTCATCAGCATTTGGTAGTTTTCAATATACAAAGCCTGTGCATGATTTGTTAGATTTTCACCTAAGTACTTTTGTTTTCAATGATTGTAAATAGTATTGTATTTTTAAATCTGGAGTCTGTGTGTTCATTGCTAGTATGCAGAAACAATTTTATTTATTTATTTATTTATTTATTTATTTATTTATATTGATCTTGTATCCTGTGACCATGCTGAACTCATTTAATAACTGTAAGTGTTTTTGTTTTGTTTTTGTTTTTGGTGTAATCGTTAATATTTTCTACATGTGCAATAATGTCTTGTGAAATAAAAACAGTTATTTCTTGCTTATCTGTATTTCCTTTTTTTTGCTTTTTGTACTGGCTAGAACTATGATCAAAATATTAAATAAGAGTGGTAAGGGCGGACATCTTTTCCCAACCGTAGGAGAAAGCATTCAGTCTTTCACGATTAAGTATAATGTTAGCTGTCGCTTTTTGTTAAATGCTTTTTATAAAGTTGAGGAATATTCCCTCTATTATTATTTGTCTGAGAGTATTTATCCAGAATGACTGTTGAATTTTATGAAATGCTTTTCCTGCATCATTCTGTATGATCCTTCTCTATGATCATGTGACTTTTTTTTTTTTTTTTTCCTTTCCCCTGTTTGGCCTGGCAATGTGGTGGATTATACTCACTGATTTTCAAATATTGAACCAGACTTGCATTCTTGGAATAAACTCCACTCGATATATAGTCTTTCTTTATATTGATGAATTCTAATCTCAATTTGCTTGCCTTTGAGGAAAATTTATTCAGAGAGTACTTGCTCAAAAATATTTTTAAAAATCTAAGTTTCTATAATACAGTTAAATATTTGGAAAAATCACACTGATTTAATAATTTTGGTTAAAAACATTCTAGATTGTCTCTTCTCTGAATGTCAGTGGTAAGTACAATACAAACCTACATTTTGTTTTTTAAGATTTAATAAAACTAGTTACATGAACATCCTGAATATATGCAGGTATACTAAAGAAATAAGCTGAATTACTCCTAGATAATATCTAAGATTATGAAAAATATAATGTGCTAAACAAAACTGATTTGCTTTGTACAGACTTTTTGTTATCCACAGTAGTGATATTGTATAGTATTTCAGCTTAAAGATCATTTCTAAGATCCTTGGGTAATTTTAAACTTTGGCTTAATATAAAATGGAGTTAATTAATGGATAATCATTACTACCTAGATATAATATTAGCAATTTGCAATATTAAAACTTTGATTATTAATTTTAAGCTTTTATACAATTGCTTCTTATTTTTTATTTAATTAATGCACTTTCCAATTAAAGTTGACCAACAATATTACATTAGTTTCAGGTGCATAACATAGTGATGAGACATTTATATCCTTAGAAAGCGATCCTCTCAATAAGTCTAGTACTTGTCTGATACCATATAGTTATTGAAATATTATTGACTATATTCCCTAGGCTGTACTTTATTTTAAAATAACTTGTTGTCACTTTGAATAAATATTTATTCTCAGACATCTATAATACTTTCTTAATTAAATGCACCTTTCTGACATTAAAAAAAGAACACTCTTCAAAAATGTATCCTAAATTTAGAAAAAATAAAATAACATGATCAGAATATCTTTTATTCCTTATTGTTGAAAAATCAGAGATATTTGTTCTTTCACAATCTAATAAGAACTGTATGAGAGATAATTAAACTTGATAACTTTCGTATTTAAAAAACTATTCATTATGATCATAAAAGATACATGAATAGACTTTTCAAATCAGTGTAGAAACTCAGTTTTTCCTAAGTTAAGATTGTATAAGTAGAATGATATTAATATAAATAGTTCAGATAGTATATACTTTTTGAGAATTCCCTGGATATTTATCAATTTTCTTGATGTCCATAACGCGGTTTTACCTTCAGGGGAAAAAAATAAATGATCAAACTCTTATTAAATAGCTATTTTACTCTCCTGCATTCTAATATTGCTTACTGTAATAAATTATACAGTCATTCACTTTTGTCATCTTAAAATACTCTAGTTTATCTGCAGAATCTACTCTGACCTATAGCCCAGAGTCAATATCTTTAACAAAGAAGGACATCATGGGATATTATGGAAAAGCCTAAGTCAGGTATTTTAAACAATTAATATTTCAAATAATATAATCTTGTATATAGCATCACACTGGCAAACTTCTGTCCACATTAGTGAACTGCATTAGAATTTTCAGAACTCTTTTAAAATTGAAAATCAGACAATTTCATGAAAGCATGTTGTATCCTGAAAATACACTGGGACAAGAAGTAATTACATAAGACTGCATGTACAGATAAGAGAAATTTTACTCTGATCATTTTCTTCGGAATATTGTTGATATTATTTTAATGATCTATTTACATATATATGTGAAACCTTAAATATATTGGACTCCTTTTTTTATATACTAAAGTGACATATTTTAAAACTTGTGTTAAGTTTGCTTAGTTTTTATGCCAATATAGTTATTCAGATAAGTTGAATAAGAAATTGTTCTCTCTTTTACCACTAAGTAATTGGACAAGTTGAGTGTGCAACATAGCCATACCTGAAGTGTCATATTGGACTATGATTACATTTTAATCATGTATGACAAACCACTATTAAGTAACAAGAATATAATTTATATAAGGAGCTAATACCCAGGAAACCCTCCCAGGAAAACTGGCCCGATACCTAGCTTACGGGGTGCCATCTTTATAAATGGAAGAAAAATCACTTACCGAAAGACAAGAAACCTAAGTAAATTTTGAGGACCTCAAAAAGAGGGTGAATTCACCCTTATTTATAGGCTGGTGAAATTTCATAGAAAGAGTTTCTTGGCCTCAGTTTCCTAGCCTTGGGATAATAAATAATACAAGCTTTAAAAGTCCAACAAAGATGGCTTAGGAAGCTTCCAGAGAGAAATTAACTTTGTGGCCATAGTGTTCAAAACAGTATGACTCTATATTTCAAAGAAAATTTAAGGAGTTCTATGTGATTAATTAAAAGCAGTCTTGTTGCCAAAAAATAAACAAAACAAAACAAAACAAAATAAATAGTAAGATTAACTAGGTACACATCAATACAAATTCAATTATAATCAATATCCTTAGAGGGAGAGCATTATTTCATCTATGAAAAGACTATGATTCCACAACAACACCAAAAAAAAACCATTCAGAGTCAAGAAAGAACAATTTAAAATTATTAGTGACTGAAGTTAAAATTTTAAAAATATCCTTCAATTTTTAATAACGATTGTAACATAAATGAAATGCAAGAGTGTACTAAATTTTGTACATTCATTCCATAAAATGAATAAAAATAAGATCCACAAATCCAAATCTTTAAGATACTACAGCTACCAGAAATAAAGGGATTTCCAGAGGAGGATAAAAATGTTAAACATACTTTAAAATACATCAGCTAAAAGAATTGGAAATTAGAATGTCATCAGAATTCTTAAAAATAAATACTGGCAATTAGAAGAAAATAGAGGAACATTCTGAAGGAAAATGATGTCCAACCAAGAATTCCAGATCCAGTCAAAATATCAATCAAGTGTGTGGATTGAATTAAATATTTTTTCTCATATAGATTTTCACAAAATTTTACTTCCCATGAATTATTTTCAGAGGCTATTGCAGGAAGTGTTGCACCCAAATTAAGAAGGTACTTAAAGAATAATATTAAATAAAAAATAGGAAGCTATGGAATGCAATATAGAGATTAACATTGAAAAGAGACAAACAGAAATTCCAGCATGATGGTATGTTTTGTAGGGGGCATTGGGGGTAGGGGGATAAGAGC
The DNA here is from genome assembly GCF_036562045.2 of Rhinolophus sinicus. Classification (NCBI taxonomy): domain Eukaryota; kingdom Metazoa; phylum Chordata; class Mammalia; order Chiroptera; family Rhinolophidae; genus Rhinolophus; species Rhinolophus sinicus. Next base: position 35,314,947 of record NC_133758.1, on the reverse strand, counting down.
AGAAGATAAAAAGGTGAAAATTTCATCTATTCTAATAACACACCAACAGGTAATATCTGAAACAGGAAAACCAAGAACTTACACATACAAACTTTTGATTGTAACATAGTGATTATAAGGAATGCAAACCAGACAATTTTCTGAATATGGTTGTTTTGGGAGAGTGGAAAATAACCATTCAGAAGGGTTGAGCAGAGAGCTGATAGTGCCATACAACATTTTAAATAATATTATATATAAAAATTGTATACTGTACTAAAAAAATGTTGTCAGGTTCCCCGAATCCTTACAATAATAAAAGACACAAACCTTAGAAAGATTAATAACAAAGAGTAATGAATTGCCCAAAAAAGTAATGAGAAAATAATGTAATCTTGAGAAAAAGAAGAACTAGATAATAACCATACAAAAATACATTGATTTCACTAGTAATAAAGTAGGATGGGTAATGTATGGATTTTGAATTCTCTGAAGTGCTTATCATTTTGCTAGAAATATAAGTTGGTGGAGATAAGAAACAACAATTTACTGCCTATAGATGTATTCATAGTTATAATCAAGAAAATGTTTGAAGCATATATAGAAGAATATTAATGTCTACTTGACTTTAATATAAAAAGAATATATGTCCATCAATTATATATATGTCCACCAATTAAATGAGTGAATAGTAGGAAAGCCCTTACAAAATGACCTGGCACATAATAAGCAGTCAATAGATGCTGGCTACTGTAATAATTAGAGAACTATTTATTTATATTGTGATATAATAATACATCACAGTTTTCTGAAAGGATAAGCCTCTTTCATACTTATCAAAAAAGAGGTTTTTCACAAGCTATTAGGGGATTTAAAAGGTCATCCATGATTCAATATTGTGTGGATATACGAGGTGTGATCAAACAATATGGTGAATATTTAAATAAAAAAATTATTACAGTAAAAGACACACTGCCATTAATATCACTCAAACTACTCGCCTTAACTTCAAATACATTATACCATCATTCTTGCAACTTTCTGGAGCAATTCTGGAAGTCCTCCTTCATGAGTGTCTTTAGTTGTGCTGTCGTGACTGCCTCGATGTCCTGAATCATTTTGATTTGGGGGAAAAGCCAGAAGTTGTATAGTGCCCAATTTGGTGAATAAGGTGGATGGGTACACACTATAATGTTTTTATTTTACAGAAATTGCTGTATATCAGAAACGATGTGTGATGTGGAACATTATCATGATGGAGGATGATTAACGGCACACTTTGATGCACACCTTCTCTGAACCGTAGCTCACACCCAATAGACTGCAAGAACAAGGTGAAACTTGTCACACACTGTTACTAAGGGTCAATGCGCCACTTCCCATATTGAAGATCCCTGCCTTTCCATTGGATGGCACTCGGAAGAAGCATTCACTATATGTTTGATCACAATGGAAAGGCTCCGTGTCACACATCACTTTGGGTATGACAATTTCAATTAAATAAATACATTACTGTGTGTCCTCATCCACATTATTCACCGAATCTGGCACCATGTGACTTCTGGCTTACTGACTGACCCCATTAAATATACAATGTTCATCCTTCTTTCGTAAATAACACACAGACTTAAGAATGATTAGTAGGAAAGTAAAGTAGTTCCCTAAAATATTTGGTTGGAAAAATGCTTTCTCCTGTTTGTAAAATTTTATAAAATACGACTCATATTTTTTATTATTTCCAAGTCATTAAAAAACATATATATATATATATATATATATATATATATATATACTAACAAGCAAGTGAAATCAGAAGTGATATTTTTTACAACAGTTCTGTGGAGTGAGTGAGTTTTGGTCATACTCTTAACTTGTTTGACATGATTGATACTTATGTGGTCATTTTTTTCCTTTAAAAATCATCTATTTACAAGCAGTTGTTTTTAAGTTTGAGAATGTAGGCACATTAGTTTTAGGTCAGGATGATTTCAGGAAATATATAGAAAAATCTAATATTTTTCCATCAGCTATGATTGCAAAAGTAAGGTAAGCAAGACTGAGTATTTGTTCTTTGTTGCCATTTAAATATGGATACTTTGAACACAGCAATTATCTGGGGGTGGCGGGAGAGTACAAGAGTGGTTTGCCACAAAAGTATTTTAAAATGTAAGAGGAAAAAAGCCCTGTAATTAAAGAGCACCTTCTAAAAAGAAAGGTGTATATTTAGATTTTTAAAAATCATAACCTTTGAATAATGATTTGTTACTGAATGTCTTCCCACAGGTGTGTTCAGGTGTTCTGTATAAACATTTGTCAAGAGTAACTGATGGGTTATGTTGCCTTAAAAACACGTAGTTATTGTTGAATAGAAGAGGAGGTATGTGTGGGAAGTTTTATACTCTTCTCATACATTAGGTAGAAAAAAATGCCATCTATACATTACATAATTTCCTTGTATATCAATAACTATAATTTTAAATAAAATAGGTGGCACCATTTGACTTTGCAGATCTTTAATGAGAAAGTTGTCTTGGGTTTTTAAGAATATGAAGAAGCCCTTAAATTAAATCCAAAATGATATAAAATAAATAGGAGTTTTTCACAGTGACTGCAATTTTCCTTGTACCTTTCACTTCATAAATTCCATTTACAACTGGAAAAATGTATAAAACAAGGTGTCTTTTGTGTTTTACTAGATTGGTTTGATCAAAGTACATTATTGTGTACTGAATCTGTAACTCATAAGCATCTTATCATTTACTTTGATGGGCATGAAGAACTGGCCACATACCATTTAGAATCTTAATACTTATTCTTGTGACATCTACTTTCTCTTCTAATGATACTTCCTTTAGTTCAGTGTACAACACAAGTGTGATATAATACGGTAAGGTATTTGTTAGCGAGCAAATTAAACTTATTTTATACTTCATGTGTACTCAAAATAATTCTAGTATCCTAAATGGTACTATGAGTTGATATTAATTTTTAATTAAATAGGTGAATTCTTTTGAATTTAGTTCTATGTCAAAAATAAAAAGCATGGGCTCAACAGGCAATAAGCCTATAGATTGGATAAGATTGTACCACTATTTTATTTAGGAACAATATTGTAACGTGTTTCCTTTCATTATTCTTCAGTATGAATTCTAACTACTTGTTTGTATTTGTGTTATTTGTAGTCTGCTTTTTTTCAAATGGTCAAATCATCCACTAAATTATATCAATAATGATCTGATAGATTAATTCCTTTATAATTACTTAAATTGTTAACTGTGCCCATATTTTTTCTATATCCAGTCATATATAGAAAATTCAGTCTTAGAGATTTATATTCTATTAATATTAACTCTTCAATTATCTAAATGATGAGGAGTAAATCTCTTAATTTACAAATTTATTCTACATAAATTGACTTCTCTCTCTTTTCTCTGCTCTTTCTCCACATTGTGTCTCCTTTTCTTTCAACCAAGGACACTTCATTCAACTGTAAGGTTTATTTAAAATTGGAACTAAGCTGCTCAAAAGATATGTTGAAGCCCAATCTCTTGTGTATAACTCACCAATCTAACACTTAAGAAAAACTTCAATGAAGAAAAAAAAAGAACACAGTTAATATAATTGTTTCACATTTTATTTTTCTTTCAGAATTTTGGAACCAGCACTGATTTGAAATTAACATAATTTTACAATATAATTTTTGATTTAAGACATCTTTACATACTAAATGTGTAAAGTTTAAAACTATGATTAAAGACAAAAATAAATTAATTAAGCTCATTACACAAGTAATGTTAAAAAAAAAAAAAAAAAGAGAGGGTCACATGCAGCGCTGCTTTCTTTACCAAAAGGGGGTGATGCTTTACTACTTGGAATAGATCCTCAGTGTCATTCATCCATATATACATACATATACTATATACACACACGAAATATATGAATACGAGGCCTGACAATTAAGGTTTGTGAACTCATCCTAGAAAAAGAGCTACATACCTCATTGCTGAATATCACTACAGTCACCTTCAAAGTACTCCTCTTGGGAAGCTATGCACTGATGCCAGTGCCTAGCCCACCCTTCAAAGCAATTTTGGAACTCTTTCTGGAATGGCCATCAGAGGTGTCCTCGTGTTACCCTTGATGTCCTGAATGTCATCAAAATGTCTTCCTTTAATATTTCCTTTATCTTCAGGTCAAGAAAGAAGTCAATGGGAAACAGATCAGGTGAATAGGGAGGGTGTTCCAATACAGCTATTTGTTTACTGGCTAAAATCTCCCTCAGAGACATGCTGTGTGAGCTGCTGCATTGTCGTGATGCAAGAGCTCTGAATTGTTGGCAAAAAGTTCAGGTTGTCTAACTTTTCCATGCAGCCTTTTAGCATTTCCAAATAGTAAATTTGATTAGTTGTTTATCCAATTGGTACAAATTCATAAAGAATAATCCCTCTGATATCAAAAAAGGTTAGAAACATGGTTGCAACAAGTTCGCAAACTTAATTGTCCCATCTCTTATGTATATATTTAAATGAACACATATACAGCCAAACTGATATACAATCTAATTTTTGCTATTCGTGTAAATATAATGTAGTAAAAAGTAGACATCCATTGTAACATGTAAAACTATGTGTCAGAAGTGATGCTACTTCATGTAAAAGAGTATAAGGGAGTCTTTATGGCTAATGCCCTGGAAATTAATTGGTGAATGGAAACACATATTTATTTTAAATTTAAGTAAATATTGCCAAATTGAACTCTGATTTTTTTTAATCAATTTATATTGTCATTAAAAGTTCCTGGAAGACACCATACATAATTGTCTCTAAATTTTCTATTACGTTATTGATCTTAGTGATTTATTGTAGGTCTCCACAATTTGTTAATTCCTTACTTCTTCAGATATGTAGATACTCTGTCACCTAAAAACACACTATAAAATTAACGATGACCAATACTCCAGATATAAAGTAGAAGGAAAAATGGTTAATAATTACAAATAAATACCCAAAAGAAACAGAGCCAAAATTTATAGTTGCTGCTGTCTTCATTTCTGTAAGTAGAAATGAGGACACTGTCGATATTTATAAATTACAAATCTAGCACTCTTTTCCTGCCTCGTTTGCCCTCAGACTGTACCTGAAGTTGGTCATATTATAGTTCTTGACCAGGTGAGGTGACCTACACCTTCATGTTGAAGGATCTCAGTCATTGGTGGTCCTGATCTTAGGGTGATTTCATCATTCATTAATTTGTTACTGAACATGGAGTAATAAGACAACTTCTAGAAAATCTTTAAGTTCTAGATAGGCCTCTCTGTCTCCACTGTGTAGAAGCAACCCTATTTCCCTTCAATTTTGAGACTGAGTTTCGCAGCCAGTACAGTGAAGTTTTTCTGTGTCCATTGGTCCAGTCTTGTATGGAGCACATACAACTAGGAGGAAGTTTTAACTTTCATTCCAAGGGAACAGTTGCTGTGCCGAAAGAGGCATCAGGATACAAGATCTCTGAACCATTACGGACCAGAGTTGAAGTGTTACGCACCAAATATTTTTGTGAGTGGCTTATCAGGTGTAAGATGCAAGCCATTGCCATTTCACTTTATTTAGGTAACTAGGGACATGCTGAGGAAACAATGGAGCCCTAAATATCAATGTTTTAAAATAATATCAGCTTATTTTTCTCCTATTTTAAATCTACATTATGGTGTGACTTAAGGCTCTATTTCACACTGATCTCATTCTGTTACCCAGACTGGCAAAGTAGCCACTCTATTATATTAACATATGAAGTGACAGAGGGAAAGAAAACAAAGCTATGCTAAATGGTAGTCTGAATCTTAAAGATTCTGCCCGGAGGTGACCAAAGCAAATCATATGGCCTCATGTAATTTCATAGGGGTCGAGGATATGTAATCCTACCAGGCAAATCAAAGATGAATTGAAAATATGCAGCGTACACAACTGATGACTACCAAAATCTGCCTTCCCAATTATCAAATGTTTGGTTCATTTTCCCATCTACGTGTAAAATGCATTTGCCACTTCCTCAAATATGGTAATCCAAAACTGGATTTTGAGAACAAAGACAAGTCACTTTCCCACACACTTCCTCCATGGAGAACCAAACGCATGCATTCCTGTGAGAGGATCTACTTCTTACATGTTTCTCTCAGTACTGAACTGACATCTCATTCTGCTTCCAGCTTGAAATTTGTCAGCCACAGTTTTGTGTTAAGTTTCAAAGTTTCTTATTTTTAATTCTGGTTGATGGATTTTTTATTTTTTATTTATTTTTTATTTTATTTTATTAAATTTATTGGGGTGACAATTGTTAGTAAAATTACATGGATGGATCTTGAGAGAGTAATGCTGAGCGAAACAAGTCAGACAGAAAAAGCAGAGAACCATGTGATTTCACTGATATGTGGTATATAAACCAAAAACAACAAAAGAACAAGACAAACAAATGAGAAACAGAAACTCACAGACACAGACAATAGTTTAGTGGTTGCCAGAGGGTAAGGGGGGCGGGGGGTGGGGGGTGGGAGATGAGGGTAAGGGGGATCGAATATATGATGGATTTTTTTTGGCACTAGACACTTAAAAATTTCACTGGCCTCCTATATTTCATCACAGTCAGTTCCATGTACAAATGATCACGGCCCACTTCCATTCTAGATAAATTTCGTGGTTTAGCCCCTTCTTTTGTCCCCTCTCCCTCCTTTCTTCCCTCTCTACCTCCATCCTTCCCTCCCTCGCTCCCTCCCTTACTTTCTTCTACTTTTTGTTTCTCTCTCTCTTGACCTAATTCTGGATGAATTTGTTCTCTCAGGCTTTGGTGGGAGAGCTACATCTTTAATGTCTTTCCTTAACCATTTTGTCCAATTTAGTGAATCCAATTATTGGTATATACTTAGTTATACTTCTAGTCTAGGACATGTTAATACATACAGAACTTTTAACATTGAGAATGCCACATACTATTGATTTGCTCCTTTGGTTTCAATTTCGAATTTTTGTTCAAGATCGTCTTAGATTTTTTTAGCAGCTGGTGTTGAAAAAACATGCTAGAAGTTCTAGAAGTGCTAGTTCCTGAATTTCTGAACTCTATTCCATTTTATTCCTGCGTGTATACTCATCCTTTTCTAAGCTTACTTCTTCCTTGAACAACTTTATCCAATTCAGCCAACAGCGACCAATACACAGTATCAACATTCTGTTTTACAGTCTCTAGGCTTAAATTAAAACTTCATTATATACAATATTCAATTCCAAAACCACCACAGGAATTATTTTCCAAACGATCACTGCTGCATTTGAAGGGACACCATTCTTCTATTTATTGACTTTCTGCTCAACAACCAAGGACTATAGTGTTGGCAATTATATACATGCATAAGTCTAATAAATATATATTAGTATAAATATTATATAAATATATGAAAAAGCAAGATACCATATATAGTTTCATGTATACATATTATAAATATAAATTTATAGATAAATTTATCTATTTATATTTTTCATGTATAAATATAAATGTATAGATATAATATAAATTTATATATAAATTTATGTTCTCTATGTTTAAAATTATATATTTCATACACAGATATTATAATTCATATAACAAAATTAAACTATATATCTATGGTATCTTTCTTTTATTGTCACAATGCATTTTAATATCTCAGGATGGTCTAGGTAATCTTGTGATACAAACTCAAAAATCTCATTGGCTTAAGACAACGAAGTTTAATTTTTTGCTCATTCTACACATCTATCACAGGTTAACTAAAGCTCTGTCCTATCATTGTCACTGTGGGAAATGGTGAGGGAGCAGTAATCATCTAAATTACTGCAGGTAATAATTGAGAAGTGAAAAAGTGCTATGAAAACCTGACTCTTAAAACTTCTGCCTGGAATTAACACGTATCATTTCTATTTTAGTTTATTATTAATTCAAATAAGTTCAAAAGTGACAGAATGTTCATCTGACCATAGGCGCACTCATTTGATGAACAGCAATGGTATCTTACATATATTAGGTGAGCCCAAATGTAATTGTGGTTTTTGCAATTATTTTTTACCTTTTAAACTGCAATTACTTTTGCACCAACCTAATATATATCTATACATATCTACCTCTTTATTCCTAGCTCTGTGTATTCAGGCAGCAAAAGAAACAGAACGAAGAAATGGTCAATGTTATATATACACATATATACTCATATATGAAGATGATATATCATCTTGTTGAACCGTATCCCAAACTCATAGTATTGTCTCCTAGCTGGAGCCTAAACTGTGTATTCAATAGGCAATTCTCACATCTTATGAGGACAACTGCTTCTAGATGATGGGATATGTCTTAAGTGCAGTAAGTTTCATGTATGTGAGGCCACTGATACAGTTACTTTAATGAAAACTAATTTTCTTTGATAGAAAGAAGACTATGATATCATAACAATGAATACATCCTAGCCATCCATAGATAGCGGCTGGCATAGCATTATAGGAAGAAAGGTACTTAGTAGGAATGCCTTTTCCATTAACGATAAATCACTGTCTATGTTTCCAGGGTCAAAGGTAAACAATCTGCCTCTAGGTGACTCAGTCTCTTTAGTGAACTGTGCCACAGAATAAACTTAGGTAGATCTGTACTCTTGGGAGATTAGACACACATTGAGGTGGTAGCCATATGAGTGTTAGAGAAAGAAATCCTAAATTATCAAACTCACATTCCTGCTACCACTGCCCTTTGTGCGTGAGTATGTGGGTCCGGCACTATAAAGTCAGGCAACGATGCCAAGCAGTGGTTATTATGTCTTCCTGTTTATTTCCAGCCTCGGTTGCAGTGACTTCTCCTTGCAAGCCTTCATGTTATGTGTACATATTTACACATTTTCTACTTATTTCAAAAAAGTCAACAGACTTTACTCTTGTGCAGATTTCTTTACCATCAATCTTCCAATTTTGTTCTATTCAATTTCTGGTCAGCTGGCCAAAGTGTTGGTCACTACCTATAAATTGGTGCAACATATATGGTTATAACCCCCTCCAGTCAGAGTAAAACACGTGTACTTTGGAAACGGTTGCCTACTGGGAATATTTCTCATCTATATTGTTTGCAGGGATATTCCTGGGTGGGACTTTGATGCTACAGCAGCCAACTTCCAGATGATGTCAGCATATCATGAAGAACCATCCGTAAACTAGGTGTAGGCTTTTTCTTTTGTTTATTCATTTCTTCATACTAGTCATAAGGAATAATTCATAAAGCTATAAGTGTGGGTGTCTATTAAACTAATCTTAAAGGATGGTGTATGTACCACCTGAGAATTCAAAACAGGCCGCCTAATGATTATTGTCCAAGAAAAAGTGAGAATGTAATACTTCAAGTCTCTAGAAACTCTGACTATTAAAACTATTAAAAGGAAAGTCTTAGCATGTATTACAATTGAATAGTAAGAAAATTTGAATCAAAAGAATATAAAATACACAGATGTAAAACTGTGACATAAATAAGAAGCACAATTCACATGGAATGAATCTCAACAACAAATTATAATACCATAATTGGAAGATAAATCCAATTTATCATTCAAAATTTGAAATGCTCAGTTGAATAACAGTATAGAAAAGAAAGTATTTTATCAATGTATGCCTATAATTTAACATTAATTTTGTAAAATCTTCCTTAAGTTCAGTTCTCTTCAACTGACTTTTTAAAGAATAATAAAAAGAAAGACCTGCTCCCTGCTGGGTTTGTTATTGAGTGCTTCCTACTTTTCCTTAACTGTTAAATTGGAGCTTTATTAAAACTTCAAAATGCACTATAATGTATTTTGTCAAAACAGTAATATGACAGGCAAATTGAAAAACAATATTTTAAGACAATTCATGGCATTTCTAGTAGAAAAAAAACTACATGTTTTAAATGGCCTCTAATAGTTCTCATAAAAATTCCTTAAAATCAATACAGGCTTTTCCACCTGATCTTAAACTAGTGTTCCTGGCAATTTTTGTCATTTACTGTGTGTCTGTGCCAAGTTAAGTTACTTCTCTAAGCAACATGTTTTTCATTTGAAAATGTAGACATAATAATATTACCTACTTTTGTAAATAATTACTTTTAACATTCATTATCAATAGATCAATATATAGAGTATCATTGATTTTTCATGAGCAGTTTCATGGATTTATGGCACAAACTCTCTCAGAAATATTTACTGAATGCAATAGAAAATTTTCTTATTCACATCATTGTCCTTACTGAAGAAAGAAATTATTAACTAGTATCTTACATTGTTTTCATCTCCTCCGTTGATAAAATATATCCTATTTATACTTACGTGGTCAAGCATGTCTCATTTATCAAGAAAGTGTGTGTGTGTGTGTGTGTGTGTGTGTGTGTGTGTGTGTGTGTATATATATATATATATATATATATATATATATATATATATATATGGTGCTAAAAAATGTATACAAGTGGACACTTTGGGAAACATTGCTCAAGCAGTAGTTCACTGTATTCAGATGTATCTGGACACTCTGGATGCTGATAATAACCACTTTGAGCACCTCTTGTAATTGTAGGAGTCAAACGTGATTTATATTCATCTTTTATTATCAGTATATATTGAATATTACAATTTCATTCCACTTTTCCCTTTTTAAAATGTGCATACATTTTTTTGGCACCCTGTATACACACACACACATATGTATATATATTCATTATTTTTTATTAAATTTATTGGGTTGAAATTGGTTAGTAAAATTACATAGGTTCCCAAGTATACTTTTCTATAATACGTTATGCATATATTGCATTGTGTGTTCACTACCCAGAGTCAGTTTTGCTTCCATCACCATATATTTAACCCCTTAGTCTGTCTTCTACCATCCCTCCACCTCCCTGACCCTCTGGTATCCACGAAATTGTTGTCTGTGTCTATTAGTGTTTATTTCTTTGTTTGTTTGTCTTTTTCATTTGTTGCTTTCAGTTTTATATCCCACAGATAAGTGTAGTCATGTAGTCCTTGACATTGTCTGACTTATTTCTCTTAGCATGATAATCACAAGATCCTCCATGTTGTCACAAATGGCAGTATTTCATCTTTTTTATGGCTGAGTAATATTCCATTGTACTACACGGAGGTGTGACAATTATTTTTGTGAACTTGTTGCAACAATGTTGCTAACCTTTTTTTGATATCAGAGGGATTACTCATCATGCATTTGTACAAACTGAACAAACAGTTAACCGAGTTTACTATTTGGAAGTGCTGAGAAAGCTGCATGGAACAGTTAGACCACCTGAACTTTCCACCAACAATTCATGGCTCTTGCATCATGTCAATGCACCAGCTCACACGGCACTGTCTGTGAGGTAGCTTTTCGCCAGTAAACAAATAACTGTATTGGAACACCCTCCCTATTCACCTAATCTGGCCCCCAATGACTCCTTTCTTTACCTGAAGATAAAGGAAATATTTCAAAGAAGGCATTTGGAAGATATTCAGGACATGAAGGGTAATACGACATCAGCTCTGATGGCCATTCCAGAAAAAGAGTTCCAAAATTGCTTTGAAGTGTGGACTAGGTACTGGGGTCAGTGTATAGCTTCCCAAGGGGAGTACTTCAAAGGTGACCATAGTGATATTCATTAATGAGGTATGTAGCACTTTTTCTAGGATGAGTTCGCTACTTAATTGTCAGACCCGTAAGTACCGCACCTCCTTTATCCAATCATTGATCAAAGGACATTTTGGTTGTTTCCATGTCTCAGTCACTGTGAATAATGCTGCAGTGAACATAGGGGTACATATCTTTATGGACAAATGTTTTCATATTTTTGGGTAGATACCCAGAAGAGGGCTTGCTGAGACATATAGTAATTTTTATTAATTTTTTGAGGAAACTCCATACTGTTTTCCATAGTGGATGTACCAATTTATATTTACACTGGCAGTGTATGAGGGTTCTTTTTTTCCCACAGCCTCTCCAACACTTGTTATTACTTGTATTGTTGATAATAGCCATTCTAACAGGTATGAGGTGATATCTCATTCTGGTTTTGATTTGCATTTCCCTTATAGCTAGTGAAGTTGAGGATTTTTTCGTACATGTGTTGGCCATTTGTATGTCTCTTGGGGGGAAGTGTCTGCTCAGGTCTTCTGCCAATTTTTGATTGGATTATTTTTGTTGTTGTTGTTGAGTTGTATGGGCTCTTTACATAATTTGGATACTAGCTGCTTATCGGAGGTGTTGTTTGCAAACATCTTCTCCTATTCAGTTGGTTGCCTCTTTGTTTTTTGGTGGTTTCTTTTGCTGTGCAGAAGCTTTTTAGTTTGATACAGTCCCATTAATTTTCCTTTAATTCCCTTGCCTTTGCAGTCAAGTTTATAAAATCCTCTCTGAAGCCAAGGACCATAAATTTAGTACCTATTTTTTGTTCTATGCAATTTATTTTTGCAGGTCTTATGTTTAGGTCTTGATCCATTTTGAGTTAATTTTGTTTTACAGTGACAGATACAAGTCTAGTTTCATAATTTTATCAAAGAAGCTTTATTTTAATTTTCATGAGCTTTGAAAATGGAAATTCTCAGCTCATAGCCATTTCTATTCTCTTTCTTGATATCTAAAACAATATGGGTCAGGAAAATATACTTGCAGTAAGATTATTTGTAACTTAGACTATTTTAATGTTTTTAATAGGGTCAATAATTACATAATTAGTGATTCGCTAGCTCTTAAATCAATTTTGGGAAACTAAATAATACTGAATCTTACTATAAAGCCTTTCTCTAGGCAACTTGCACTTTTAATATTGCAAAGGAAAGTGGTTGTTTTAATTAGGTCTATCAGTGAAGACAACCAAAAGTATGACCTAAAATTAACATGTATTTTATATTTCCCTAATTACCTGCAAAGACATATAGATACCCAATTGTGCCCAAAGAATCTCATGCAATATTTCTAGAATATCTGAAACTTGTAAGTATAGTAAGTCCTTTGTCACTTATTTTTAAAATAATATTTGAAGGTAAGTATTTTATTGGATTTATAAAAATAATTTGTTTCTACAAATGTATGCAAGTCTTTGTTATTGTTATCTGTAGCATAAACATTCCCTGTATCGTTCACCAATACAGAAAGTTACGGCTAATGGGATAATAACATATTTATATAATAAGGATTCAGATTTTATAATAATATAATGAAAGATGATTTGTATTAGGTTTCCAATTTCAGGTACATAACTGCTTCTTCCATTCATTCTCACTAGGCAATTTTTCCAAAATATTTCTTCATGGGAAACTATTTCAATTGACATAATTATTTTGAAACAGTGTAGAATTCTTCAAATGTGATTATGGTGAACACACTCTAGGGTGGCCCCTATTTTGGGGGAGAAATTCGTAACTCAGGTTTGTTTTTCTCCTGGAATATAAGGCTTTTCATCTCTATACCAAAACCAATGACTATCACTTTAATTTGATATGAAAAGCCATTTTTTTTCATGAGATTTAGCTGCAGCATTATGTTTTACACCTGCATTTTTACAGGCATGAGATTTAATCACTCCTTTATTTGGCTGATTATTTTTTCTATTTGAGCATTTTTGCCATTACACTGAGATTCATTTGTGCATTTATTGATGCCCTTGGGAAATTTTTCTCCATACTGACAATTCATACTAATAATTTAATTGTAGAAACTGCATTGGGGGTGTTGGGGGGAGTGCCTGTTAAATCTATTGGACCAAAAAATACATTTCCAAAATGAGAACTATTATTGGCAAGTACTTTCAAACCATTTTGCTGTCTATGTCTGACTATCCTTTATTTTTATTTTGCATGACCACATGTTCTCAAGGAGAAATACACATTGTATATCAATGTACATAATTTTGTATACAATATCTTTGTACATTAGTTGGCAACTCTACTGCTCCTTCATAAACTGAATATCTTGTCCCAAACTAGCTAAGTAAACTTTATGTTGGCTTTATACTGCAGTATGACATATGAGAGACAAAAGTATGTTAGTACAACTATGTTATTTTAAATTCTGTTTTACCCTAAGAGTTCCTCCATGTTTTTTCTTTTATGCCATTTGTTAAAACAGCTCCAAATGAAGACATTTGAAATTCTAACTATATAATAAAAAGTAACAAAATAGTGGAGGGTGAAGATAAATGGTTTACATTTTAAGATAAAAGAATTTGCTTTCATGTAAAAAACAACAACACACCCTACTATTGGTATAAATACTTGAAATCTTCAAATCAAGTGTCAAAAGCAAGCTATTAAGTGCTTTCATTCAACATTTTATTTTTAAACCTTTATAAATATTATTTATATATGTGATAAACATTAACATTTACAAAGAGTCCTTTAATGAAAAGCAGCAATTCTTCACCCTCACCTCATTCTCAGTTATACTTTCTAGAAATACACATTTTAATTAGTTTTCATTTTAGTTACAATGGCAGTTTCTCCTTTAATTACAAAACAATGCTTATTATATTACTTTTTCGAGTTCAATATTGATGTCCAGTTCAGAAAGGTAAAGATTTAGTTTATAATCCTCAACCTCCATTTCGACTCAATCCCTTGTGAAATTTTTTCTTGTATAATTGATTTTAACTCTTCTATTGCTTTTACATGTAACTCTAGATAATATGCTTGAATCAACGTTTTTCCCATAAGCTTTGTTTCCCACAATATAAAGGGAACATTTTAATGTCAAAAGCCTTTGCTTAGTATCTGCTCTTCCACCTCCCAGTTCTTTTAACTGTACCATTACCTTTCTTTTTCAAGGCTGATTGCATTTGCATTCTGTTCACTATCTTAAATTGTCCACGCATTACCTGTCATTTAATTTTAAAAGCTGAAAACCAATGAACATCATCTATATAATTATGAATATGAAAACTACTCTTCAGAACAAAGGCACCTAATTTCCCAGGGCATTTCTCTTTTTATAGATGCAATATTAAGATTTCTATTCCATTTCAGGGCTCATTTGAACCTCTAGCTTTACTTTTCAGAAATTGCTTATATTTACGTTGACTTCATATTTTTCTCATACCTTAATTTTCTCCTAAAATCTCTGATAATTCCCCCTCCTTCCTTACTTCTCTCCCTCCCTTCTACCATTTTCTTTTCTTTCTGTCTTTGAATAATACACGTATGTCTTCTTTTCTATATTCTAACTTTTAAACTCTTCAGATAGTACATAAAATCCATTCATTTTTCTTGAAGACAGCATTTTTTTTTTTTTAACTGATTGTCTGTTTAAATTAGTACCAATTGATACTTAATTGATATTTCTTTTCACTGAACCCCTGGCTTACCCCCATCACTTCTTATATCTCACATCTTTATTGTTTTTTACACTTATTTATTAAAACAGATTCTCAGACTGTTTTCTCATAAAGAGTCTGGGGCTTTGATTTTTCCCAGCTATAGCAAGAGTGAAACATTCTTATTTTCTCATAAGCTAATTAGGTATAGAATTCCTGTTCAACATAATATTTCCTCAGAATGAAGTCACTGCCTTACTGTTTTCTCTATCCTTTTGTCAGTGAAGAGTGTGCCTAGCCTGGTTCTTTTCCTTTGTTTGTTTATTTGGTGTTGTATTTTTCCCTCTGACTTATGTTGCTTTTTTACTTTTTGGCTTTATGGAAAAAATGTGCCTATTATTTATTTTATAATTAATTTTCACCATTTTCTGGTTTTCTCTCTCCAAAACTAAGTTTTCCCCAAAACTGCCTTTTGAATTTTGTAAATCTATAAATTTTGTATGTGGTTTACCTTTTCTCATTATTTTGGGCAGATTAAACACACTCCCACCTTTCATAAATCCTAATTCCCCATGTATCTTCCATTGCAGTTTTACTTCACAACACTATTTGCTTTTTCTTTTGATTATGAAATGTACAATATGCACACAGAACTGATTTGCCATCAGTAATCATAATATGGCAGTACTGTGGTTGGTTTTTACCAGTACTCAATCTGATGGATGGTGTCATTAATTTGATTATCTGTCTCAGTGCTATATTGGTTGCTAAATATTTGCAACATTCCCCATGCATACATATATTATAAAGCTTGAACATAGATTAATAAAAAACAAACAAGAAAACCCCTAAAATTAGAAAACAAATATTATTCTTAAAAATAGATTATTTTTCAATAACATGCATACATTTTCTTAATATTAATATCTATTTGTTTACAAAATAGAATGACTAAACTCTTAATGAGAATTTATAATTTTAATTCACCTAGTGAGATATTTGGTGACTATAGCCTGATCTTTAACAGTCTAGCCTTTGCAATCAAAGAGACCTAAGTTTGAAGCAGAGTTCTTCCATCTATTAACTGTGACATCATCAGCATACTAATTTCCAGGCCCAGTATTTCTCAACTGTAAAGGCAGGGTAATTATATAGACCTCAGAAGGGATATTATGAATTTTAAAAGAAATAATTATTTTAAGTGCTTACCTGAGAACCTGGCACTAAACAATCATTCAGTAAGTGGTTGCAGGATTAATCTAATTTTGTCAGAGGACTGAATAGGAGTGACGTGGAGTGATTTACTCATCACCCTTAGTCCCTTTCTCATTGACGATATGGGCTTATTTCAACACTGAAGTATTTCTGAAAATTAAAACCATAAAGCCATCCTCCTTTCTCAGAACAAGAAAAATAGTGAATCCAAAAAAAAAAAAAAAAAAAGGAACTGCTATGATACGATGTAATAGTCCCAATTATGTGTGGTAATGACTAAACCTTTTAGGACATTTCTGGCTTTGCCTTATGTTACCTTAATGGCCTCCAATGAATCATGCCTCCCTGGTCCATGCCTCTTTGCACTGTAACATTGACATTGTTCCCATAAAAAGATGAAGTTTATTGACAACTGCCTACTCTGTCTGGGCTGCTGTAACAAAATATCACAGACTTGGTAACTTATGAACAACTGAAACGTATTTCGCATATTCCTGGAGGCTGGATGTCTAAGATCATGGCACCACCATTGGTGGCCAAGGGACCTACACCTGGTTCATAGCTGGTGCCTTCTTCCTACATCCTCACAGGGTGGAAGGGGCAAGAGATCTCTCTGGAGCCTCTTTTATAAGAAACTGATCCCATTCTTGAGGGTTCCACTCTCATGACTTAAGCACCTCCCAAACGCCCGCCTAGTAATACCATAACATTTGGGGGATGAGATGAAACATATGAATTATGAGGGGAACACCACATTTGAAACATAGCAACCCTGTGACTCTGAGCTTTACTGGTAACTTGCTTAGACCTATAATACACAGCAGAAATGGCATGTAGATTCTAGAGCCTAAGACTTAAGAGACTACTAGTTTCCACTCTGACCTTCTTCTGAGAACACCATGTTGTGAAACTCCAATCTCACCAACGGGAGGACAAGAAGCTATAAGGAGGAGAATCAAGGTGCCCAGCTGACAGCTTGTATTAACTGCAAATCATGAGTGTGAGGACACCTTGAACTCGCCTGTTCTAGTAGAAGATGCAGCCATATGAATAACCCTAGCAAGATGAGCATAAAACCACCCAGATTGCTGAACACAGAATTTTGGAAAATAAATCATTGTGTTAAGCCACTGTGTGTTAAATTGTTTCACAGTAATAAAAAATAAAACAAAATAAAGCAAACATGCTGGGATTGGTGAATGTTCTTTCCTGCCATTCAGTCATTCTGCACATCAACTGCCTTTTCTGGGGATGCAGTCTGAATAAAAGAAGATAGAGCTTCCTGTCTGAACAATATAAACCAAAGACTAAAACTTCTGAAAGAATAATTCAAAGGAAATTCTTCCAATTTCATTTTATGTAGGTCCAATCCGTCATTGGAAACACTCTTGTAGACATCTGCATACATATAATGCAGTAAAAACTCAACATCCCTCTCCTTTCTGTGAGCATATCAAAAAGGAAAAAAAGAAAATGAAAAATAAAAAGAAAACCCATATTCATACATGGAAACAAACTCATTCCAAGCAACAATTTTTGCAAAAGAGCTCTCAAATTCAGTGACAGTTGAAACAAATCTGGGGCACGTGTGCATGGTGCACACATTTTGCTACAGGTTTAAACGGCCTCAGATCAAACCTACATTTATAAAAGTAAATTTTAAAGAAGTAAATGTAGCAAGCAATTTTTGCATTTCAGGATGAACAAGTTCTTTCTGAAGCATAATGACAACAAAAAAACTAATATATTGACAGATTTGACTTGGAAAACTTTTGACACATAATAAAACTATAAAATTAAAAGGCAAATCATAAATTGGGAAATATCCATAAGGTTTATGACAAACAGATTGATATACCACATATACAAAGCAATGTACAAACAGATGACAATAAAATAAAGGGTAAAGAAAACTAATGATCATTTCAGGAAGGAGGAAATATAAATATCCCATAAAATATGAACAGATATGTAACCGCAGTAGTTAAGTAATGCAAAATAAATAAATGAACAAACAAACATAAAGAAAACCAGAAAGCAAACCTTTTAGCTCTGCATTTGTTAAAAAATGATAGAGTTAGAAAATATGGCTCAGTGAGATGCCACAGATGCATCACCATTTTTTAAAAGAGCAATTTGTGGGAACTTGGTAGAGAGATTGAAAGCTGGAGGGCAACAATTACATAGGAGAAAGTATATGGACACTACCATAACATAAACAATTTATGGCTTCATGCACAGTTATCAGTGTCTTCTGATTACTCAGAAGTGAGAGAAATCCAGACTGCTGACATTACAGAGGAAATATTATACAGACTGAGAAAACAGTATCTCAGGATAGTATATTGAATTTCAAGCTGTTACCACCCTCACTCATTCCCTAAACATTCCCATTCTCTCTCTCTCTCTCTCTCTCTCTCTCTCTCTCTCTCTCTCTCTATATATATATATATATATATATATATATATATATATATATATGTTTAAACAGTTGGCATATATGATAAACCTGAAAAGGAGAGTCATTATTTGAAATGAATCAGTGTGGGGCCGATGCACACATACTCAACTTTTTTTTCTTTTTTAATAGGAAGGAGACATTTTATACACACACACACACACACACAAACATTCACTCACACTATGAAAACAGAGAAACTAGTACTCTAATAAAAGGAAATTCAAAGAAAAAATATAAGACAAGAACCCAAAAAGGATCTGGTAAACCCTCATAAATGGAATAAAATGTAAAATATCACAACTAGCAGAAAGAAGAATAGTAAATACTGTTTAAAACCATCATATATACAGATAGTATATATAAGAAAAACATATAAGACAGTGCAAAAAGACAGTTTTGAATAATTAATTGAAAACTAATAGATATAGAGCACTAAGGTGACCAAACACCTAAATGATTGAAGAAACTAACCAAGAGAAATATGACAAAATATTGCTAATTATTTTTTTATTACTGTTGCATTTGAAGTAAAAAGAGACTATTTCAACCTGTGCCAAATGAACCATCTTAAAGCAGAGTTCCTTCTTCTTAATGATGTGACAAAAAATAACGAGGATATGTTTTCCAAAACCTTATATCTTTTCTCTTGTGTCATTTCTCATTGATTGCCTCATAATAATTGGTTTTCCTTTTCAGATTCCTCACATTTTTTCCTGCTGCTACATACACAATGAACACATCATCTTATTTACTTTACCATAAAGTATGGCTCAATTCTGTTGTAATAATTTGATAATAGGAATTCCCTTATGCAGTCTCCTCCTTAATTAAACAGTCTACTTATCAATGCATTAATATCTCTCTTTGTGCTGCATCTGCTTTTCAAGGCAGCCAGTTACTAAGTCAGTGACTCTTTTTCAGTTTCCCTGTCAGATATCACTTAATTTAAATTCCTATTCTGATACTTGTTTGTATCTTAGAAAATTAAGATCCCCAAATCATCGATTTTGTATTCACAAAAAACATAATTATTATATTACCAGGCTGTTAATGAGATTTGAAATGATGTTGCACACATAATGGCATATACTAAGCACTTAAAGTAAATTTGCTAGCATATGTTATCAATTCAGCATTTGGAGAAAAGTACATTTGAGATACAGAGCTTAAGTGATCAATTCCAAATTGTGAGATTGGACATCAGAGAAATTAAAAGATCACATACCTGTCACTCCCCAGGCCAGGAACCAGACACCGAATTGTAAACAGAATATTCCTGGGTAGAGAGAAAAGGTAGAATTTTCTAAATATAGAGTATTCTGTAGATTTAACTTCGGAAACATAAAAATGTTTTATATAAAACAAAACTACAAAATTTTTAAAAAGCAAGGTTTAAAAAGCTAAAGCAAAATGAAAGAAAATAACCTATGTCTTAACCACACACACACACATAAATAGTAATATATTTACAGGCATATCTTGTTTTATTGTACTTCTGTTTATTGTGCTTTGTAGATATTGCATTGTTTTACAAATTGAAGGTTGTGGCAATCCTGTATGGAATAAGTCTTTGGTGCCAAAAAGATTATGACTCGCTGAGTCTCGGATGATGGTTAGAATTTTTTAGGAATAAAGTGTTTTAAATTAAAATATTTACATTGTGTGTCTTTTCAACATAATGTTATCTCACGCTTCATAGACTAATATAGTGCAAACATAACTGTTATATGCACTGGGAAACCAAAAAATTGGTGTGACTCACTTTATTGCATTGGTCTGGAACGATCCCTGCAATATCTCTGAGGTATGCCTGTATAAATTTACAGACACACACACACACAGATACACACACATACACGAGGTGAGATGACACTATGTCTGTTATTCATTTCAAAATTTCAAAATGGAACAGTGGCGAGGAGGAGGAGGTAGTGAGTTACAGGAGAAAGCACACCCACGCTGAGTCGACCACTGCCACTCTCCTGCTCTTGCCCACTCAAAAAGAATATCTCTGCAATGAAAATACAAAAATCAGGGGTTCCTTTTTTATCTTTTAAAAAATGGTGCTACTAATATTACCGTCCTATGTTCTTGAGAGTCTCCTTTACTTTGTTGTATCACATTAACAGCATTTTTAATTTATGGTGTAATGGATCAGCATTTATGGTCAGTGTCTCCTCCTGGCTCTCCTTGATTTCTTTTTTTTTCGTGTGTGTGTGTGTGTGTGTGTGTGTGTGTGTGTGTGTGTGTGTGTGTTTCTCAGAAATATCCCATGCAGTTATGAAGCTTAATGTTATTTCCTAATGGATAATCTATTTCCTGGATCTCCGTTTCTCGGTGACAGTTTCGTTAGTAGCTCCTGTGTGGAGCGAGTCCTTTGTTCTAGTTTATAATTGGTTCCCTAGACACAGAGTTTTACTCCAAAGTATTTTCCAAGGTGTCACAGATTTCTTAGCTTCTTTCTCTGGCTTTACCAGAGATACTTAATTTTTTACTCTTTCTGTTTACTGTCTTATGAAATAAAGCTATGAAAGAAAGATATCCCTCTAGGCCATCATAATGTTTTTATCCTGAGTTGTACATTTATCCAGGCTGTGATTTTTTTTTTTTTTTTTTTTTAACCAGAAGGTGGGTCTCATGACCATTCAGAATTCAGGATGGCTTTTCATTTATTTCATGAAAAATCTAATTTAAACCACCCTTCTGCACATACATTTATTTCTCAGAATTTTGGCATGGAAATTTTGCACTGAAATCTAATTTTCTTCCATGAACTCTACAATTAGAGAAACCACTGAAGGTTCATAACTAATTTTCACAAGTATTGATAAACTAATTTCACAAGATATTGATAAACACATATCTTTTGTTTCACTCTGACACTCAAAACCTTCCAGCCTAAAGAAAATACTTCACTTTTGAGGACATTTTTAAAGTGTTTTTTTTTTTTTCCTCTTATTTAAGTAAATGTTCATACTAGTCAAAGAGTACCTGGTACCTCACTTATAAAGGGAAGATATTGCAATTTGTAAAATGAGAAATGTGAGCCACTTACAACACAAAGAACACAAACACCTTCATGCTACCTACTTCAACCTTGACAGTGCTTAAATCTATTCCTAACATGTTAGATTCCAGGGAAAATATAGTTTCAAGCCAGTGTGAAAATGTGGTCTGGTTTCCTGCGGCCATGCCCAGTCACAAGCCCCACACAATTGAAGAAAAGCACTTCAGGTAATTCTCTGTACACACAAAAGCCATCTGTGAACCATGGATGTTTTCAGTATTGAAGCAGCTGTTCCCAACATTTCCAAATGAATGAAATCTCATGCATTCAATTATCTTAAGTGGGAAATGTTTTCTACATGCTATGTGGTTTTCTTTTCTCCCCATTGGATTTTGTGAAATATGGAAAATAACATATTCTCCTAACTACCTCTGTCAAAAGAGTTTACAATAATCCAGTCTATAACTATGCTACATCCACATTATTTATTTTGTTCTGATCATCAAATTTGATCCTTCAGAATATATGGAAAATACAGCAAAGTAAATATGAAATGACAGCAACCAAAGATAAATACTAAAAATACATTATTTTCCTTTTGACTCTTCATTCTGTGTATGCATATCTGCATTACAATACAATTTACATCGGCTAATGTATATTTTTAACATTATAAAATTATTTAATTAATATTTGAATAGAAAAATACATCCATAGGGTGTAAAAGTAGAATTATACAATTGTATAAAGTATTCTCTCTTTTTCCCACTGCTCCCTATCCTCACTGATTCTGATAATAGCTCCAGAAATTAGGTTATCACTGCTACCAATTTTTTGTATATCCTTCCAAAATTTTTATGTGGATAAAAGCAGATGAATATATATTAGCTTTCTTCTTGTTTGTAAACAAATATTTGATTACTATATATTTGACTCTGAGCTTTACCAATGGGGTGTGTGTGTGTGTATGTGTGTGATTGCTTCTCTATTTACTTCTTGCCATTTGGAATATTTGGCTTTTATATTTTATTGACAATTTAAGAGAAATAGTAGGATCCTATATGTTCAGTTAATGTTTTGTTTCCTACATTTTGATCTTGTATATTTCTTCTCTTTGGTTTCGTTATTTTGCATATTTTTATTAGAGTGCTAATCCGTTTTAGCTCTTCACCATATAACAACAATACATTTTATGTCATTTCTTTTATGTAGTCTAATATAGCAATACCCTGTTTCTGACAACTAATTTGTGGGTTTAATTTTCAAAAAAAACTTTTCCAGTTAGATATCAATTCACTTCCAGTTGACGGACGTAAGCTTCATCATCTGTAGCACCTAATAGATTAGTTATTAGTCTTATTGTAAACAGTACACATACACAGAGGTATGTGAGTAGTTACATAACCAGCTCTCTGCAGGAAAACAAAACAAAACAAAACAAAGAATGCCCTGAGTTGTGCAGTTGCCATTTATGTAGTGTAAAGCACTATGAATATTACCTATTGTCCATGTGAAACCCATTACCTACGTGATGTTTAGCAGCTCACACAATTCTGAAATTATTTCACTCAGCTCTTAGCTTGAATACAGAAAGCTCTAAATGACAGCTTCTTCTTCTTGTTCTTGTTTTGCATTTTCTAATAATTTCATGGCTATTTCTATTCACTTAAGTTTTTATCTATGTGAACTTTATTTTGATGTAAGTTGAGTGGCGAGGCTCTAATTTTTATAATTTCCAGAAACAGAACCAACTGTTTCAGTTCATTTTAGTATGTAATCCACTAATTTGGTTGATGATCATGGATACTATTTTACTTATTTGCATCTATACACTCCCATTTTAAGTAGCAACAGCTATGAAAATTAATGGGAGTCATTTCACTTATGAAGATATAAAATAGTTTTATAGTCCAAAGACTGTTCAAAATTTAGAACTTGAAAGAAAAAAGTTCTTATAACTCTTTACTATACTTGTATATACTCCTGTATTATGGAGGAAACTGAGAACAAACTATGTTGAGCAAGGACCAACAACTAATTAATTATAGTTATTTTTTGAGTTTCTTGTTAACCAGTATAGTTTCTGCTTATACCATTGTTGACATTATGAATATTTGGGGCTAAATTGCATGTTTAACAATGACGTTTATGATGAATTTTATAAGTATGCAAATGATGGAACATAAATTAGACAGAATAAAATATAATGCCTATATCTGGTGCATATTAGTAGGTTTCAGTGGATATTCCAAAATCCAATTTATCCTCAGATTGCATCACCTTTCTATTGAAGAAGACATGACTTCCAACTACTGAAAATTCCCTAGACATAAGAACTGAAGGAACTTCAGGGTAACAGATTACCAGGCCAAATTTTGAATTTCACTAGTCTTCTCTCACAATTAACATCTCCTTTGTGTTCTATTTTGTTACGTTTACTATCCAGTCATTAGGTCCAGATGGCACTATATAAATATTCAGTTTGGTAGTTATTTGTAAAAATGAGCAATGTCATAAAACAATATACAGATACTAAGATTAAAAAAACTCACATTTTTATTTTCCATTGAGGAGTCTGAAATTTCGGTAAAATTAACTGCATGACTGTAAGTGATGTAGTCATTCTGGCAGAATATACCAGGGTTTAATTTTTAAACGATTGTATTCTGAATGAACAAATTCTTTGTATTAGAGACATGGTTCTTAAGTAATTCTCAGTAGTTAATAACTGGGTCTTATTGTGGAACCATTATGTTGGCTTCTTGGTTACAGATAGATTTGTAAATATTCCTAAGCTTATTCCAGGTGCTGCCATTTAACATTTAGAGTTGTGATGATAAATGAGTTTAACAAAATATTGCCGTTTAGATTAAAGTAATTATCTTTGGGGAGATCATTTAAAGCGAATACATTAAGGCTTGGGATATCCATTACCCAACAGATAGTTGAAGTAGTTTTAAAAGATGATATAATCACCTCTTGGAAAACATTCTTAGATAACACGTAGTTCTGAGAACTCTGATTTAGCCACAAAGTATCTGTGGGATCAATATTTCTTTTTTAATTAAAGTTTATTGGGGTGACTAAACTAAAGTTTATTTGGTTTCCCAGTGCATATAAAATTGTTAGTAAAGTTGCATAGATTTCAGGTGTACAATTCTGTATCACATCATCTATATATCAATATTCTTTCAGAAAAGTTTACATCAGTATCGAATAAATGATTTTTGTCTTACAGACAAAACCAACCTGTTAAGTGAGATCTGAGTGTATGATATCAGACATAATACTATTTCAAAGTTATTTTGCTTCTAGTTGTATTTAAATATGGGTATATGTTGCATGGTTGTATTCAAATTGGGACTTATATAGCTAAATAACAAATAATTATATATTTACATGTTTATATAAATTTATAATACTGTCACACATAAACATCTTGCAAAATGATTTATATCTCAACACATTTACCTTATTCAAAATTTATTAGAAATATTTAATTTTAAAATAACCACAGAGTTAACAATTATAATTATGTTCTATGTACAGTTTTATGAACATACATTAAACATTTCACAATTGATGAATCTTGGGAAAATATAGATGCCTCAAATATATTTAAAAAAGAGAAAAATCTTGACACAAAAAATCAAAGAAGTTATCATTAAATTGATTAATAAATTATCCCTGCAAAAGACTCATGTCAAATGATAGCATTGTTGAGCTATTTTACACATAGGGAAAAATCCCTTTACTATATAAAATACCCAAAGATAAGAAAAAAGAAAAACACCTTCACATTTGTCATATGAAGGGTGTATGAACCAGAAACAAAAATATGATAAAAGAATGGCCAAAAATATCTACTTATAGGTATGAATGTAAAAAAAAAAATAACGAATCAAAAGCATTAAATATATAAAAGATACTGTGATCAAATACTTTTTAAAATATTAGATAATTTAATAGTGTAAAATAAAACAATGTATTTCATTACTTCATGAGGTAGAGGAATTAACTATTTGAGCATTTCAATGTGTCAAAATGTTAATCTAGTTTAATCAACTATTCTTCATAAACAAGAACTTTACGAAAGCCTCCTTTGCAGTGATTAGCTTTATTAGCTTGAAGCTGTACACACACACACACACACACACACACACACACACACAAACACACACATACAGGTTTATATAATCTACATTACATGTATATGAATACACACATACATATTATGCATGCATACATATAAACACGGAAATGTATATGCATGCACGTTTATATGTATTTTGATTAAAATTAAAGAAAATGTAGATCACTGTTTCACGATTCTTTAAAAATGTTTGAGATTGTGGGGACAGAGCCCGGAGTGCAGTTTCCAGGCTCTTGGCCTCACGTGGAAAGGTGCTCACTCGAGTAGTAAAATGGCCATCAACTGTGATTGGATGGCCATCAGCTGTGGCTAGTTGGCCATCAGCTATAACCAGTGAGCCATTGGCCACTAATATAACTGCCGTGGCTTCGCTAGCAGGAAATGGGGGCTAGCAAGAAGATGGTGGCTGAGCCTGCAAGCGGAGCAATGAGGGTTGCGAACTGTGTGGCTCCTGCTTCCTGTTTCTCCAACCCAGCTGCCAGCGAGAATATACTAGTATGACTCCCCTACCTCTGGCTCCGTGGGTGTTCCTTTTTGGCCTCACCATGTCCTGCATTCTTATGTGGGGAGCGGGACCAGAGACTACCCCCCCCCCCCCAGGACGCACCGCACAACAGAGATGCTCATATAATTGTAATATATATTAGAATAGAAATATGAGACATAAATGTCCAAGAAGAGAAGAAAATATTATTTGTTTACCTTAACTAATAATAAAGAATCAACTAAAATGCAATTAGAACTAATAAGAATTCCACTAATGTGACTGAATGCAGAATAATTATGCAAAAGTACTATGTAATGGTCATGACCAATTTTGTTTACATATTTTCAGAAGTTTCATATTTATAATTACTTCTAAATTGATAAACAAATAAAGCAATCTTAATAAGACATGCATGAGACCTGTGTTAATACTATAATCTTCATTAACGCTTTTTTTAAAGTTGGTTTTTCCCCGTTTGAATAAATGGAGAATTGTAACATGATCCTGGATGGAAAAATCAAATGTTGGTCCGTAATGCCACATCTACCATACAAAAAACTGTCAAATACCAGTCTTTTTAGAAAGTTGTTTTGTGACATATCCTTGTATACAGCAACATTAATCTTTTTTTAGCTCTTTACTCCCTGCTTAGAACAAAAATATTGCATTTGATTACAAAATATCACTATGGTCCTTGTATAAGCTTTCTGTAGTATAGGTCACATATTTACTTTGAAAAATGTTAAAAATTCTGAGTTTTGAAACACATCTGGCCTGTGGAGTTTTGTATAAGATATGTCAAAGATGTCTTTTCGATGTAAATTAGTTTACAAACTTAAATTAAATGAAAATCACACTCCCAAAGTGATTATTTGGGTTTATATGTTAACATACAAAAGTTTCATTTGCAAGAATCCATAGGAGAGAATAATAAAAGTATTTTAGAAAAGGATGATTATTAAGAGGGAACTTACGCTAGCAGATATTAAAACTATTAAGATACTGTTATTTTATAGAAAGAATTGTGGTCCTCACAGGGGAGGAAATCACACAATGAACCCACATTTCAGGTTGGTTTTCAACTGTTTCTGGAAAGACTTTGCTTCTGTCTCTGACAGGTAAGTGCAACTCTTTGCAGGATCCAATATTAGAGGCGCCAAATTTACTTTATATTGCTTTCCAAATCTCTAAGATATTCTAGTATTTTTTAATCAAAATCCACTTCCTAGCAGGCTGAGAAAAATAGTTTCAGATGGACTAGAAGCTCAAAAGTTTTAAAGTTAATGATGGTGACAGTATACAGAAGGTAAGTATAGTCCCAGGGATAACCAGTGATGAAACTAAGAAAAAGTAGTACAATAGGTATTTGGTGACTATGAAAATCATCTCTTGAAAATTCTCCAGAGCATAACTGAGTGCCCCCAAGCAGACATTTCCTTTCCATAGCATCTATTTATTCATGAGCCAAATCAATTGAATTCGTGGGACAAAGGAATGGTGTTACCTCAAAACTGCCAAATTTTCCTGAACCTGGCATGTTTTGAGGGGTGGGTTACTTGTATATGTTAAGATTAAGTGGGGGCAAATACCAATGAGATAAGCTTCGAGTTTCAGTCCTGTAATTAGCAGACTGAGGGATTTCCTGGTATGAAATACGTTGCGCTTAGATGAGCAATATCTGGTTAAAAGTGTCCTATCGATCTATAATGCAAACCTCATTTCCCTGCCTGGAAATATTTGTTCATCTAGGACTAGCAGACACGGAGACAACTGTTTTGATGGTTCTCCCTACCTCACTCCGAAAGAGTCCTACTGCTGCTGCCAACAGGAGGTATAGTTAGACAGGCTTATTTGCTCTAAACTTTGTCTATATCAGGTTATTCCATGATACTGGCAGTCTGAACAGCTCATAAAAAAAGCTTTCTTTATAACACCATCCTTTTACTGCATCCCAAATGAAGGAAGCCAAAGCCCAACCATTGAGCTAGCTTATGGAACTTGGACACATTGGCTGATTATATTCAGTAATTAAGAGGACTTCCAACTATAGTGAATATTAACTTTGGAGGAAGCCTACTGTTTGATATTCTCTGACTGTTGCGGTGCTTGAAGCATGACCCCTTTAATTTTTCCTTAGGTAGGAAACTACTGACTATGTGTATGGAAGTAGAATAGTAGGATACATTTTGTAGTTTTTACTGAATATGCCTGTATCATTTTCCCCATCATGGAAAAAAAGGGACAGAACTACTTATGCTGAGGCAGGTATCCTTGAAATTTCAAGGTTAATAACTACACACGTGTTTCTAATATTTTCAACACAACAGCCATTTGCCTACTCTCAGATTCTGCTTTCCTTTTGCTGCTTTATATTCCCAACATCCATGTTCTGGAGAACAGTGAGGATGCCATGCATCTTGCCAAGGTAATAACGGAAGGAAATCTGAAACAACAGAGTCATATATATCAACCTTCCCACTCATTTTGTGTTACACATGGATTTCCCAGCACTGAATGGGTATATAATGTTAGAAGCTCTGGACAAATATCAGATTGCAAGCTTAAATCCCTGGAATACCAAGGCAGTCCAATATACCAATATTTACAAACAATTAAAGACCTAACCCCTTAGAAGCCCCAAGTTTTCATATCAACCTAATATGGTAATCAGAACAAAAGCAGGTCATCTTCAAAATACTTAGCTGAAAAGTCCGTATTATATCTGGGTCTCATCTCTTTCGTGAGTATGGATAAGCCAGGCTGGTTGAGAGGTCAAGGGACAGAAGACAGAATCAGTGTTCATGAATTTCATTCAGAGCCATCCTGTTTCTCACCAGGCCATCAATCCATCATCCTTGCTCCATGCCCCTATCAATTTATCAGTCAGGTTAAGTTCTGCTATAGATCTTCCATGTTTGGCATTTGCGTTGACCTAAATTCCCAGCTCTTGAACTCTGTTCACTGTTTGCTTTATAGCTTGTGTTCCCCTGGGTGTGATATTTTTAGACTGCTTTCCTAGTAACTGACCTTTTAGCCTAGTTCTAGAAATATCCCTCCCACTATACTTCCAGAGAGACATTTCTCAGACATTGAACACTGTAATGAGATATCCTTCACAGCGATGTTAGAAAACATTTAAAACTGTGTATGGTTTAACCAGGGGTGTTTTGTATATTATACCTCATTCATAGCTCATTAAGGTAAATCTGCTGAGGCCAGAGTAATATGGACCCAGTGTATAGCTTTCTAGTAGTCTAGCTTAGGACATGTATAAACCTAGAAGAATGTTGAGGAATACGTGGGACTCACATTTCCTTTCAAATTATCCTTACAAAATATCAATTTCCACAGCTGAACCTCTGCAGAGCAACATATTACACAATTAAAGATTGAATTCGGTGTAAGTATCTTACATTTTCTTTATTTTGATTTAAAAGCAATTTATATGGTCTCAATACCAGAAGTGTAGATAAAAGTAAACTGCTTTGAATTGTTTTTAAAAAGCAGAGATTAAGTAACTATAATTGAAGAAGTGATATATGGAATCAGAAATTGCCAAGGTGTTGCAACTGAAAATTTCTCTCAACAGTATCAGTGAAACATCACCACAACTTGAGAAAGCTGTGTGTGTGTGTGTGTGTGTGTGTGTGTGTAACTATCTAGATTACTATTCCACATCTTCACCTCAAGTCTCTAACACCTCTCCTTTTCTCCAGTCCTCACCAAAGACCAGTCTTGCTATTTCACTAAAAAATAAAAACAAATACCAAAAAATTCATATGGGCTTTCACAGTGCCTCTCAACACACCTACATTTTTATTTCTGTCTTCCCTCCAATAAATGACATTTTTGCAGTTCTATCCAAAACCATTCCCTTCATATGTTCACTAGATTCCATTATCTCTTTTCTACTCAAGGATTTTCCTGCAGAAAATGGTCTCTCTCTCTCTCTCTCTCTCTCTCTCTCTCTCTCTCTCTCTCTCTCTCTCTCTCTCTCTCTCCTATATGGACAATTTCCATTCTATACTAATCAGTTCTATGATGTTATATTTGTCATGTTTAAAAATTAGCTTTTACCATCATCCCTTTCCATCTGTCCTTTTCTCTGCTACCAATTAGAACAAAATGCTCAAGTTTATTCTTTTTTTAAATTTTTTATTCTTCACATTTGATGACAATGTCCCTACAGGCTCTTACTTCTTGGAATCCACCATGATACTGAAACAGTTCTTGTCAGAATCATCAGTGAATTTCATGCCGCTAAAGTCAATAGTCAATTTCCATTTTTCACCTTACTTTATTTATCAGCAGCAGTTCACAAAGTTGATCAATAACTTCATTTTTTTAAAATTCAATTTTATTGGGGTAACAACTGTTCATAAAGTTACATAGGTTTCAGGTGTAGAATTCTGTAATCCATCATCTGTATCTCACATTGTGTGCTCACCATCCAGAGTCAGTTCTCCTTCCATCACCATATATTTAATCCCTCTTACTCTCATCTATAACCTCTTGAAACACTTTTTTCCCCTTTGCTTTGCAGGGCACTGCTGCCTCCAGTCTCCTCCTCCTTCTCTGGTTAATCCTTCTCAAAGGATTTGAGTATTTGACACCCTCAAAGATGTTGATATCTTAATTCCTGGAATCTGGGACTATGTTATGTTACATGGAAAGGGGAATTCAGATCACAGTTGGAATTAAGTTTGCTGACATGAAAATACAGAGACTATAACTATATGGGATTATCTGGGTTTGCCCAGTAAACTTGCAACATCCTGAAAAATGGAAGAGGAAAATGGGAGAGTTCAAGGGAGATGTGAACACAGCAGGCTGGTTAGAGAGATGCAATACTTAGAAAGGAATGCAGAATCCAGATATAACAAAAAAACATCACATTTGTATGCAATCACAAAAGACCCCAAACAGCCAAAGCATTCCTGAGAAAAAAAGAACAAGACTGGAGTTGTCACATTCCCTGACTTCAAATTGTACTGCCAAGTGACAATAATAAAAACAGTATGGTATTGGCAAAAATACAGACACACAGACCAATGGAACTGAATTAAGAACCTATAAATGAACCCACATACACATGGACAAATAATTTTCCACAAAGGAGTCAAAAACATACAATGGAGAAAAGAGAACTTCTTCAATAAATGGTGCCTGGAAAATTGGAAAGCCGTGTGCAAAAGAATGAAACTAGACTGCTATCTGTTGTCACACACCAAAATTAACTCAAAATGCATCGTATAAATAATTATAAGACCTGAAACATCAAATTACAAAGAAGAAAGCATAGGTACTAAACTTATGGATCTTGGTTTAGAGAGGATTTTATGAATTTGACCTCAAAGGCAAGCAAAGTAAAAGCAAAAATGAATGAATGAGACTATATCAAACAAAAACTTCTTCACAGCACAAGAAATCATCAACCAGATAAGAGGCTATCAACCAAATGGGAGAAGACATTTGCAAACAACACCTCCGATCCTCTGATAAGGGGCCAATATCCAAAATATATAAAGAACTCATACAATAACAACAACAACAAAAACAAACAATCCAATTAAAAAATGGGCAGAGGAATGAACAGACACTTCTCCCAAGAAGACATACAAATGGCCAAAAGATATACGAAAATATGCTCAACTTCACTAGCTATCAGAGAAATGTAAATCAAAACCACAAAGAGATAACACCTCACACGTGTTAGAATGGCTACTATCAATAAGACAAGTGATGACAATTATTGGAGAGGCTGTGGAGAAAAAGAAACCCTTATACACTGCTGGTGGGAATGTAAATTGGTACAGCCATTATAGAAAACAGTATGGAGATTCCTCAAAAAATTAAGAATAGAATTACTATATGATCCAGCAATCCCTCTCCTGGGTATCTACCCCAAAGATCTGAAAATTTTTATCCATAAAAATATACGTACCTCTATGTTCATTGCAGCATTATTCATGGTGGTCAAGATATGGAAACAACCAAGTGGCCTTCTGTAGGTGATTGGGTAAAGAAAATGTGATATATATATATATATATATATATATATATATATATATATATATATATATATATATATATATAATGGTATATTATTCACTCATAAGAAAAAGACGAAATACTGCCATTTGTAATATGAGTCTATCTTGACATTTTCAGGCTAAGTGAAATAAGTCAGAAAATATTGAATACCATATAATTTCACTCATATGTGGGATATAAAACTGAAAGCAACAAATAAACAAGTAAAAACTCAGACACAGACAAAGGTTTAGTGGTTACCAGAGGGTGAGGGGTTGGGGAGAGGTAGAAGAGTGCAAAGGGGGTCAAATACGTATGGTGATGAAAGATTTGACTTTGGGTAGTGATCACACAAAGCAATATATAGATGATGTAGTATAGAATTGTATACTTGAAACCTATATAATTTTGTAACCAATGTCTCCCCAATAAATTTAATTTTTAAAAAAAAGGAATGCAGGTGGCCTCTAGAAACTGGAAAATGTAAAGGAACAGATTTTTCCCTTTGAGTCCAGAAAGTAAAGCAGCCATGCTGACAACTTGATTTTTACCCCAGTGATATCCATATTGGAATTCTAACCAAGAGAACTCTAAGATAGTAAATTTATAGTATTTTAAGCCACTCAGCTCATGATGATGTTTTACAGTAGCAATAGGACCATAACTTACAACACAGTAAGGGATAATTTTGTTTTGATGAATGAATATTGATGATTTGTTACTTCTTAAAAAAAATGTAACAGAGTTTCTGAAATCTTCAATAATGATCTAACAGAGTGTCTCAACCTTTATTATAATTGTGCCTATCTTGGCTTTTGATATACATAAACTATATACATACAGTTCTATGTGACATTTCAAAATTAATTGAAAATATTGATTTTTTTAAAAACCAGAGCAAAGGGTAAAGGTGCTGTTTTGATTCAAACCTCCTTTTATATTTAAAATTCGACTGAACCACACTGTAAGGGGCTTCCTAGGTTGATATTTCATTCTCCAGTACTCTCTAAACGTTAATTTGTAAGAATGTGGGAGGTGATTAAGTTAAGTAAATATTTAAATTTAGCATTATCGTTGCATATTTTC
This sequence comes from Rhinolophus sinicus, assembly GCF_036562045.2. NCBI lineage: Eukaryota > Metazoa > Chordata > Mammalia > Chiroptera > Rhinolophidae > Rhinolophus > Rhinolophus sinicus. The sequence goes on along the minus strand of NC_133758.1, from coordinate 35,281,208 downwards.
ATAAGTTCTCTTAGAGAGTTTCCAAAGGTATGGATGTGAAGAATTGAGCCTCAATAGTTCCTGAGCTAGCTTGGCTCATTATTTACTTATAAAAGAATTTAAAACAGAAGTTCTACTGGATTCCCAGCACAGTTATTTTTAAGTGTGGGTCTGTCAACCTTTTCAAGAAGAAAAGACTCTAGAGGTAAGTCAGCGTAGCAGGTTTTTAGAGAAAAGAAAATATATACTGAAATAGACTGCAGGAGCAAAGGAGGAAGACATCAAGCCTCCACTGTTTCGGCGTACAGCCCATTTAGTATATCTTTATGTTGATTTTACTTATCATCATATTAAATAAATATATCAAAAATAATTGTATAAACTCTAAAATTTTCATATAGTAATATATGATGCTAAAAGCCAAACAAAGCTTACTTTCTAGGATAAAAGAAGCTAAAGTCAAGAAAAAATTACTAGGTGCACTTGTTCAGGTGATAGCAAAAAAACTCCAAAATATGCATTTTTATTGTTGTTTTATCCTTGAGGGAACCAGAAAATGGCCTAAAACAAACAAACAAACAAATAAACAACTCTCTGAAAACAGGCACCAGAAGACTTAACTTAAATAACTAGTATTAGCTTTACTTAAGACTAAGAATCTCTCCATAAACCAGTCAATTCCCCATTGCAGCAGATGGTAGTTTTTAAATTCCAGCAATTCCACCTCCCAAGAGAAGATGTTGTTGATTTTAAGATTATTATCCAAACAACCTCCAGACCTTTGTCTCACTGCTCTACTGTGCTCAGAGCTTTCAAAGCGTCCACCACCGAACTCTGCTTAGTTATCACTGGAATCTTAGCTTTACCTAGAACTCAGCTTTCTCTGTCTCTTATCCATTGGCTTCCTCAAGGATCCACTGCCTTTCATGTCACTTTTGAAGTTTGGTTTCCTACTAAAATTCCACAATATATCCTCAATTTATCCTCCCCTCTTCCTCATAATGTATCCATCAATATCATCCAAAATACATCGCTTTTTGTTTTAACACTGTTAGCTCTGATTTAATTCAACACTTGTAAATAACTATTCCTGTGCTCTTTTAATGTTGTAGTGATTGAATTATTTCTAACCAAAATTGGTTATTACCATTAGTGGTCTTCAGTTATGAGTCTAAATTTCAGATAAGTTTCAAAATGAAACATTTTTTTCAAGATTTTTTTTTCTCCTTTGGGAATTCAGAGACTGCATCAGAGTAAAGCTGGCATATGAAAGATGTCTTAATTTTTTATATAAGTAGATTATTGGTAGAGAGAAATGTGTTCTAAATAGGATGAACAATGGAAAATAAAGCATACAAGTTAAAAAAAAATTAGCTAGACCTATGTTTAAATGAATCTAAATACAATCAATTTCCCTTTATGTCCCTATATGTCACCTTCTGAGCATGTATTTGTAGAAAAGGGGAAGAGCACAGAAAGGGAAGGGAAGAGGGCAAGGGATCCTAACTGGAATGAAAGCTGTGTCATTACTATGATATGATTAAAGAAATAGACTCATCCATTCATTCAACAAATATTTAATGAGTATCTAAAATGTGACCAATAGTAGTTGAGGAGCTCGTGAATCACTGGTGAAATATATATGTGCCAGATATAATTGGTGAACTGGTGAGACTGCACACAGCAAATAGATTGACCAAGGAATGTATGAGACAATATCCAACAAGGATTTTGGAGACAAAGTGAGAGGGGTTATGTTTGGGATGATGAGATAAGAGAAAGATTGTCTGTTATCTCTTTGTTACTTGATCTAGTTTTTTAGAAACATGTCTGGGACTTAGAGAGAGAGGAGCTGTAATTAGAATCTGGAGGAACTGCTTTCACACTGGAACTTCTCATTGCTCATTTAGGCTCAGATAACAAAGTGTGACAGGGAGTCACTGAGGATAGTTCATTTTATTTGCTTTTACATAGAAGAAAGCATAGCTTTTGTGCTTTGAAGTCTGTATATAACGCAGTGATACCTTAGACACTTGAAGCTTTGTAGCTTTTGCAGTATTAGGAGACAAAGGCTTTGACACAAATAAGTATCAGCTCCTCTGGGGCTATCTTAGATGGGGAGGTAAGGACCAGGCATCCAAAAGACTTCCTGGGATTGCTGGGTGAGATTTTATGGGGAATGGCTATCTTAAATAGTTGCTAAGTGACCAACTTTGTTTTCAGAAAGAATGGGATTTGAGTTTAACTCTTTGACTTAGCTCTGAGTTTTGAAACATTTAAAAAATCAATTAAACTAAGTTTCACTTTTATCATCTCTAACATGGAGATAATTAACAGTAAACCCCATAAGGGATTGTTCAGAAGACTAAATTAGATAAAGCAGGTAAATTAATTAGCATGGTGAAGAAAATGTTGCAACTGCCTCCAAAATTAAACATTTTATTTACTGTAGAATGTTATCAAAAACATACTTTAAAACATGAGGGACAATGTGTTTATAGATTCATATTAAACAAAGATATCAAGAAACATAAGGCACTAGAAGATTATATTGTATGTAACTCACCTATTCACTTATTTATTAATTTGTTTAATAAACTAATGTAGTGAGGATACAAACATGAACCCTGCTCTTCCTTTTTGAGAGCTTATTGAAAACAATATAGAAATAAAAGATTGTTTAAATGTATTATGATTAATTACATGATAGAGATGTATACAGAATGGTTTTTTAAAAGGTGTGTCAGAGAAGCAACAAATTCCAATATGAGCCACAGATTCCACTTAGTACGGAAGGCAGAAGAACACTACACTAGATGAAAGAGTTTTAAAAGAGTGGTTCAGGCAGAGAGAACCACATATGGGGAAGACAGAAGTATAAATATGACGGTATACTTAACGCTCTGAAAGTAAGCTGATTCAGTTGGGGTAGAAGATGGGGCTAGAGATACAAGAGGGGGTAATGACCCTACTGTGCTCAGAAGCCAGCATGACCCATAAAGACAAAGGACTCTGAGGGACAGATTATTGCCTTAGAGTAAAATGACTTGTCATTGAGAATATCTTTATTATGCCATATGCTAATTACATTTATAGAAGTATTTGGGGTTCGCTAATTCTTGCTTGGGACACATAAATGACATCATGATATGATGGAAATTCTTGTTCTTACTACATTATGCAATGAGAATTGAAGTGAATAAGCAACAAAAGTCTGCTGTCAGCCCCGCAGTTAAGGAAATGTATATTTATGAGGGCAGAAATTTAGGAATTTGTTAGATAAATATTAGTCCTTTCTTTTACTGTGTCCTCTAGCCTGTCTGCCTCGCTCATTAGCACAGCAATTTCGTGATTCAGTGACGAGGAGACTGGAGTTTTACTTCCTGGCCAAATTTTTCATAGCCTGTCTGGTTTTGTCAAACATCTGTAAACCAAAGTGTCCACTACTTGGTAAATTTGATCAATGTACACAGTGAATAAGAAAATTTATAAGCACAAAATGAAATTTTCCAACAATAGAAACCGATTTTCCTTATAAATCTGTGTATATTTTTTTAATTCCTCAGTTTAGGGTGCAGTTGATATACTTATTTCATATTTATTTTATTTGTAGATCCCAAGTTATTAATCTACATATTTTAACTTATCCTAATAGAAATTCAATAGCTCACATATCTGGCAAATAATTTCCCAGTGACAGCCAGGTAGACACTATTTAAATTTTTGAAAAATAAAATATTGCTTATATATTAGGTTGGTGCAAAAGTAATTGCAGTTTAAAAGGTCAAAAATAAATGCAAAAACTGCAATTACTTTTGCACCAACCTAATATTATAGAGGTTAAATATACAATTTTCAGAATGGCACATACAGGTAATGGATTTATTATGAATAATGATATTCATTTGATCAACTTTACTGAAAAATCCACCTTATTACTGAGTAACATAAGTTACAAACATTGTCATTAGAAATTAGGCAAACATATAACCCATCATAGGGAGTTATCTATGGATGCACAACTTATTTTTTACCTTTCTTGTTATAGACAAAGTTATTAGAATGGTTCTCATATTTACAACAAAGGCAGCTGGTTGTCTGATACCTTATAAAAGAATTACATATACTGTATAGCTGATGTTTTATCCTATTTTAATGGCAGTAGAGTGCTATTTATTTGTTGTTGTTGTTTCAAGTTTAAGACTGAAGAGAAAGGGCAGATAATCTACAAAAATAACTTAATAAAATTAAAAATTAATTTTCAATTAATAAACTTTCACTTAATAGTCTCATCTGAACTTACCACTGACTAATGCTTTGATAAGAGAAAATTTCAGAGGTTGCAGTATCATTTTTAGGCATATATGATCTTAGTTCAAGCCTGTTTATGTAACATGAACTACAGGCATATATTAACAAACAAATAATAAAAGAAATTGTTGGATTGGGTCAAATTGTTTAACATTTGATATTCCCAAACACAGATAAGCTACTCCAGAATTTGATATAGTTTACTGAGTTTTTGAGGACGTGGTATATTTTCAGAATGGTATTTCTTATTTTGAGATGGATATTGAACTGAAATATTGTTCATACTTACAGAGTGTATAAGTATCCTCAAATTTGTGAAGACTGGTAATCTAATATTCTCCCTGCAGGCTCTGTAGACATGCAAGGAACTTCTCAGAAAACCATCAAGTAACATCTCCCTGTGCTTTAGCTCTGATATGGCATGCATGTATAGTGGATTTGTGACACATAGAGGAGGCATAAGGTCTTTAGGCAGGATGAGGTAATATCCTCTTATTTCTAACATAAGATGTTCTTTAGAGATTTGAGGATGGTAAAGGTGTGATTAGAAGAGTGTGATCATTTTTACTCATTTGTTATGTCTAGTGAAGAAAATTTCTCTAAGAGGAAAAAGAGGAATAAAAATTTTTACAGTATAGAATAGATTTTTTTCTATCATTACTCAGATAACTTTGCATTTCTTGAAGTTGAAACTATTTTCTAAATTAAAGGCAAAGCTGTTATATAGTATGTATATATTTGTCATGGGCCATGTCTATTAAGTGGTAGTCCTAATACAGGATTCAAATGCTATATGTTAATTAGATATGACTTTTAGTATTATCAATAATGCAAAAATGGGGAAAAATCATGCCATTATGATATACACAAGTTCTTGAAATTAATTAAACAAAACTAGATAAAATAAATGTATAAATTTCCATTAAAATAGTAATATATCACCTCAGTATAACTTTGAAGGTTTTCTAGGAGGTTTTTTTTTTCTTTACTTATCTTGCTGTAGGAAAGTTAAGCTACAGTTTTTAATACTTAGCCCAGAGAAAAGGAAACTTGATATTAGCTGGCTTTTGGGATATACTGAAATGCTAATATAGTTAAGAAAGTGGGATTCAGGTATTCATCCAGGCAGTTGAATATCTATTATATGTATTCAGACTCTTCGGTGATAGGCACCATTAGAAAGTTGATCATTACAGAATTAAATAAGGTTTCTTCGAGTTATTCTGAATAAAATCCTTGGCATCATCAAAGAATCTTATTTGACATTGCATATACTTTTGCTTGTAGTCATATCTTTCCAAATTCATATCTTCAGATTTTCTTGCAATTTTCTTCTCTTTTTAATTACTGTTGGGCACTAATCCATGGTTTCATCTTGATGTAGATTAATGCACTAGCCTCCTGATCAGTTTCTGGTTTTGTCTCCCTGTGTGCTACCTACCACCATTTTCCCACTATAACTTCTCACTATTTATTCATATGCCTCCTGTGCCAAGTCAAGCATATATGTGTGTGTGTGTGTGTGTGTGTGTGTGTGTGTATATATATATATATATATATATATATATATATATATATACATATATGACTATATATATATAGTCATGCTTCCACTTAGAATATCTGCTCTCTCAAGTCTGTCTATGACAGTTTCTTTCATTCATCAAGGCAGAGTCCTAAATAACTTTCTTGAGTATCCCGTTTTTGTCCTTCAGTTCAAAAAAGTCTTTTTCTCTTACATAGACATAGCACTCTATTGCTCAGTTATGTCATTCTATGTCTATTACCATATATTTATGCTAATGTTTTACCTGTTTTTCATGAGAAAAGGTCATTCATCTCGTGTGAATAAGTCATAACATCTTTTCCACAGTACTTTGCATGGGAGTAATTATTAGCCATTGTCTGGTAATAAACAAAGAGGGAATGGAGCCACCTTATGGGACCTCTAATAAACAAGAAAATATCACACATTCAAATAGTCTAACAATCATATGCTGGGAGACAGCTGTCACAGATTGAGAATAAATGAATCATGTGATTTGGACATAGGGAAAAATTCCACATAATTATCAGCTCTTTGTCTAAAAAATAGAAGTCTACCCAAAGGCAAAATGACAGATACAAAGAATCAATCTCTTACCCATTTATTCTCCAAGTCTGAAAAACAGTTGCATTTACAACAGTTTTTATTTTAATCTCTAAAGTTTTCTTTTAATTTTTATATGTTGGTGGTGAGTCCAAATCATTTTCATGATTCAGAAGCATTCATAAGAATTGAAGGGATGAATGAATCAATTTGCCTGCACTTCATGTTGTGTCTATTAGAAAATTTACAATAAAGTGGCATATGAAAGAATGTGATTAGTATGTCCACCCCACTAACTTCCTATCATTTTCCATAAGGTACATAACAAGCTATACTAAATGGCAGAAGTATTTGTCATAAGAAAAAATGTGAGAGAAAACACAAAAGATTTAAAGTGAATTTAGAATACCTGCTGTTCTCTTTTGAGCAGGAAAGGCACAATTCAAGTTTTAAACATTGTTGAAAAAATATATTAGAATGCTTTTATGTAGTTTATCTAGTATTTTTTAAGTTAATATATTTTCTAAAGATAATGATTAATTATTGGTATTTAATATTTTATTGGAAACAAATAGACTTATTACTCTGTCCAAGTACATAATTTTTGTGACCTAAATTTCTTCATATTATAAAGAATACAAGGGTTGATTTTGCAACTGATGAACAATGTTCCCATTGAACATTTATTTTTATAATTGTAGAAAAGTAATTACTACAATAAAGTAATTCTCTGTGTGTTGAGCCTCTTCTGTGTCCTCAACCTTCTTCCTTTGTATACGTGATCTTAATTGTCACATAATTCTGACAGAGTTGTTATTGTTACCATTTTTCAGATGAAGAACTGAGATTTTGGTGTTTTTTTAGTTTAATTTGTCTCGGATAATGCAGCTAAATGACCAAACTGGATTCAAAACGAAGTCTGCATTTCTCCAATGCCACAGGTTTTCCTTACTTCATGCTGATAATTGGATTAAATTGTAAATGGATTTAGAACTGAAAAGCTACAGTTTTTACAGAGAAGACATACTTTTTATAATGCTTCGGGGAGCCAATAAGACTTGGGCAATCACCTGATTGGAAAGGAATGGCTCCAAGCAAAATAAATAACAATTATTATTAAATGTTTATTAATCATTAAATATGTACCAGGTAATTCTAAGAACTTTATATACTTTACATAATGTAAATCATTATAATAAAATATTAATTTAGTGATATCATCTTGTTACACATGTATAATTTTAGAGAGGATTCATAATTTGCCTAATCTCACACAACTAGCAAACAGTGAATTAAACACAAGTTGTTCTGATGTTACTACTTCTTTAATACTTCTAAGAATAAAATATTAAAGTCCCACTTATTAATCAAATGTGACACCCTTCTCCCTCTTTTTGCTCTCCCAATCTCAAGAATGAATGTTTTTTTCCTCACCTACCATTAACTTCATGTTCATTTGTCCTAGGGAGAATTTGTCACCATTACCGATGCCTTTGTTATTACACCAACACTGTTCGCAGCTGTATCTAGACCTTTAGCAGGTGCACACTCCCCTGTAGTCTTTGTACAGGTCTTGTTGCACATTCATACGCTTTCTATTTTGGGATGTTTATTTTTCCACAGGGCTCTTTGTGCTTTATTGGATCTGCTCAAAGATAATTGAAATCAGTAGGAAAAGCAGTCATAGCAAAAAGTCTAATTTGCTCATTGAAAACTGAAAAAAAAAAAAAAAAAAAAAAAAAAAAAATATATATATATATATATATATATATATATATATATATATATATTTCCTGGGAATGTATGATAATCTACATCTTCAGACCTGTATTCAAATGAATTTACAGAGTCTGAAAGAAACATGAATTTTCAGGGCACTCAGAGCAGCAGTTAAGAAAAATAAAGCAGCCACTTAATTTTCATCCATGTTACATTTTCTATACCAGATCCATATGTAAACTGAATGACATTTTAATATTGCTAATTTTATTACTTTTTTGTACAAAGTGATCTTTATGTTATAAAGATTTTTCTTTAGCCAAATCAGATACATTGGGGTATTGAGTATGAAAATTGAATACTTTATTCTGGAGTAAACATCTCCTTGCCTAGTACATTATAAACCTTACACTTGAAGAAAGCTCTACAGGTTTCTATTGTTTGGCATTATAATAGATTTTAGAGAATTGCTGAAAGCACTTTTGTAGTTCAGTGATAGCAGTGGAGTCAATATCCTCATTGGAAATGTAAGGCATAACTCTGAAAGAGGCAGCAGCATTATCAAAACATCCAGGATGTGAGAAAAATAGCACAAAGTTGCTTCTAGAGTTTGACTCTGCTTTATATTCAAGTCCTCAGATTGCTCTAAACTACTGCTAAGGAGTTTTACATAAATGCAAAACAAATATGAAGAGCAAGATAGTTCAGTGAGGAGGCCACTTCACCTGCTTTTAGAAGGGACTTGGCTATTAGTCCTCTTCGGAGGGGTGTAGGGGTCGACAAGTAAAATCACTGACTCTGAAGGTGACTTATATTTATTTATGCTCTTGACTATCAAATATTTGAAAACAAATGAGGATCATTTTACGAGAGACTATAGCTTAAATTGCAACTCTAATTAGAATGAAATTAATTTATTCTGCTCTATCTAAATTAATGCATTTACTCATTTTTTTTATACCAGACATACTTAGTGAATACTTACCAGGTTAGTCCCTATTCTAGGAACTGGGGATGTAGTGCCAAACTAACCCTGTGAATTAATTTTCTATCCGTTTTATAATTAAGGATTTATAAGCTGTCTTAGAACTTTTAAAGAACAGAATGTGGTGCATTGGTTTATTCCTGAAGTCATAAGGGAAACGCATATATCTTTGGGAAATTAAAAAATAGAGCAATTAGATATGATAAAGAAAGGAATCATAGTATCTTAATTGATAGGATGGTTAAATGGCATCTACCACAGTGACAAAATATATTAGAAAATTATATTATCTTGAATTGTTATTTAATTCCAAAACAATTAACACCATAAAAGAAGTTGTTAGGGGAGAAGGTTTTGTGGTAACACAAATAGTTTGATCCTTACTGGCAACGGCCAAGAGAAACAATGAAAACATGAACGTTGTATGGGCCAAAAATTTTGACTTTTTTCCTAACTTAAAATCCCCACTGAGGATAGAATGAGTTTAATAGATTCGTTATCAATATTTTCATTAACATTTCTCTTTTTAAATAACAATGTGTATCTCTACCCAGTGTTTATATAAATACACATTTAAAATCCTGGTAGTTTTTTGCATTGTTTTCTTTCTTTGTTTTCCATCTGAAATAACCTTTTCTCAGCAAGCATATGGATACTGTGTGACTAAAGACATAAAATAGATACCTGCTAAAAATTTGAAGAATTTAGCATCAGGCTTTTAGAAGCAGTGTCAAAAAAACTTTCTAATTGTTTTCTCTATTTAAAAAATGATTAATATTAATATTACGATATCAACATTATCTTTTATCTTTGGATCGACTAGACTTCTTTTAAATTTGGGACTTTTGAGTAATGAGATGTACAACTTTAAGTCAGAAATATGCTAAAGTATCAAATGCTATCAAGGAATATTATTTTGTACTTGCTTTAATACTGAAAATTTACTGTTCAAGCCATACTTTTTGCTTTTGCCCTGCTCTTACTTGGTAATGACTTTTTGATCTTCTATGGCTTCTATCATGAGCAATGGACCTTTTACACATAAGTCAGCCAATTTGGCTGCTATCCCTGACATACTCAAGAAAATAATCTAGAACTAAGCTATTGTCTCACCACAATTATGAAAAAAAATATGTTCATAGAATTAATGCACAGCTAGTCCCCCTCCATCTAAAATCTCTCTACAAGTGACTTATATTTAGGTTATATTTTGACATAGTCTATATGTAAAAAATATCAAAGATCTTTTAATTTGAAGGGCAAGTGAGAAGTCTGTGATAAATATAAGGTATTGAGAGATTATTACTAAATTGAATAATGTCTCAAAAATTACAAGCTTTTGCTCTACTTGATCATCTTTAGTGACAAATAGATTTTGGTGCAGGTGACCAGGGAGACTGTGCCACTGGGCCCCACAGGGCACCTACTACATAAAGCCACCTAGCCAACACTGGGGTTTGTGGCAGATCTACCTAATACATAGAACAGAGACAGAGAAGCAGCCAAAATGAGGAAACGTAATATGCCCCAAATGAAAGAACAGAAGAAAACTCTAGAGAAGGCACTAAATGAAATGGAGGCAAGCAACCTATCAGAGACAGAGTTCAAAACAATGGCTATAAAGATGCTCAAGAAACTTGGTGAGAACGTCCACAAAAAGATAGCAAGCATATAAACAAAAACCAAAAAATATAGAAATCATAAAAAATAACTAGTCAGAAGTGAAGACAATAATAACTGAAATGAAGAATGCACTAGAAGGAATCACCAGCAGATAAAGCAGAGGATTGAATTAGTGATTTGGAAGACAAGGTATTAGAAAACACCCAATCGGAACAGCAAAAAGAAAAAAAAGAATGAAAAAAATGAGGATAGTTTAATATACCTCTGGGACAACATCAAACATACAACATTCACATCATAGGGGTACCAGGAGGAGAAGAGAAAAAGCAAGGGATTGAGAACCTACTTGAAGAAATAATGACTGAAACTTTCCTGACCTTGTGAAGGAAATAGATATACAAGTCCAGGAAGCATAGAAAGCCCCAATCAAAATGAACCCAAACAGGCCCACACCAAGACAAATTATAATTAAAATGGCATAGGTTAATGACAAAGAGAGAATCCTAAGAGCAGCAAGGGAAAAGCAATGAGTAACTTATAAGAGACATCCCACAAGATTGTCAGCTGATTTCTCAACAGAAATTTTGCAAGTCAGAAGGGATTGACACAAAATATTCAAAGTGATGAAAAGCAAGGACCTACAACCAGCATTACTCCGCAAAGTAAAGCTGTCATTTAGAATCGAAGGACAGATAAAGATCTTCCCAGACAAGGAAAAGCTAAAGGATACATATGAAGTGTAAAGGGATGGAAAAGTTATTTCATGAAGATGGAAAGGGAAAAAACAACAATAAAGCTTGGATAGTCATACTTATACCAAACAAAATAGACTTTGAAACAAAGGCTGTAACAAGAGACAAAGAAGGACCCAGTAAGCCCACTTCAGGTTATTTATCTGAAGAAACCAAAATGCTACTTTGAGGGGCACGGGTATCCAACGTTTATGCAGCATTGTTTAAAATGGCCAAGATGTGAAGGCAGCCTGGGTGTCTGTCAATGGAAGAATGGATACAGAGTATGTGGTACATATATACAATGAAATACTGCTTGGCCAGGGAAGGGAATTGGTTCTTGCCATCTGTAACAGCATGGATGGACCTGGAGGTAATTGTGCTGAGTGGAGTGTCAGACAGAGGACAGATGTAATGAGATTTCACTTATATGTGGAATCTAAAGAACAAAATAAACAAACAAAACAGAAACAAACTCATAGATACAAAAAACATTTTGATGGTTGCCAAATGGGAGGGGCGTTGGGGATGAGTGAAAAAAGGGAAGGGATTAAGAAGTACAAATTTGTTATTACACAGTAGTCACAGGGATGTAGGGGATAGCATAAGGAATATAGTCAATAACATTGTAATAACTATGTATAGTGTGAGATGGTTACTAGATTCGTTGTGGTGATAGATGGGGGCTTGGGGGAGGGTGTAAAAGATGAAGGGAGTAAGAAGTACAAACTGGTAGTTACAAAATAATCATGGGGATGTAAAGTAAAGCGCAGGGAATACAGTCAATAATATGGTAATAACTATGTATAGTGCCAGGTTTGTACTAGCCTAGTCAGGGGGATCATTTCTTAAATTAAATAAATGTCTAACAATGATAACATAGTATGTTGTCAGATGGTTGCATGACTTATCATGGTGATCATATCTTTAGGTATATAAATGTTGAGTAAATATAGCGTACATCTGAAACTAATATAATATTGTATATTAGCTATATTTTAATAAAAACCATAAAAAATAAAATAAAATAAAATTGAAAAAAGAAATAATTCTAAATGATAGATTGAAAAACATTAACAAAAGAAAGTGGAAACAGACAAAGAAGAAGAGAAATTAATTTGGTTTTTGAGGCATAATTTCAACAGTGCAATACAAACATATTTGAAAATAAATATAATGAAAAAATTTTGGAATATATAAATTATTAAAATTGATTCAAGAAAAGTTATAAAACCTTACATAGATGACTTGTCATTAAAAACAAATAGATAATGTTGACAAAAAATATTCTCTAAAATGTCACATTCACATGATTTCTCAAGTGAACAATTTCAAATTCATCGAGCAAAAAATTCTGGTACTATTTAATTCAGAAAGAAAATGAAAGTTACCCAATTCCCCTCACAAAGTCAATGTAACCATGATAAGAAAATGCATCTGCCAGAAACAATATGTACCCACTCAGATTCTGAACTGCACTGCTGCGACAGTGTTTCTGATATCCTTGGTTGGCCTCGAATACAACACAAAGCCCTAAGTTTTCTAGCCAGCTGGCCCCAAAGTCTTAGTCTACTCATGTGCCTGTGCTCTTCTTGAGCTCTTCTATGGTATGGTATGATTTGGGAGAGGTAGATTCTTATGGGATGAATTCTGGTCAATGGGAAATGAGGGAAATTTTTCATACAAAATAAGTCATTTCTCCATTTACCATTTGTGAACCTTGCATGGTGTTAGGGCTGAACTGTGTCCCTTCAAATTCCTATGTTGAAGTTGTAATCTCTGGTACCTCAAAATGTAACTGTATTTGGAGATAGGCCTTTAGGAAGGTTATTGCCCTATAATCAAGCTGCTAGGCTGGGCCCTAATCCAACTGATTGGTGTCCTTATAAGAAGTGAGAATCTGGAAACACCAGAGATGACTATACAGAGAAAAAAAAGACCATCTGAGGACATAGCTAGGAGGTCTGCAAGCCAAAGAAAAGAGTCCTCAGAAGATACCAAATCTGCCAACACCTTGATCGTGGACTACCATCATATCACTTACATCTTTTTGTCTGTTTACCTTTGTTTTCTCACCCTTCCTGAACTTGTACTTCCCAATTAAAGTATCAGCACTTTAATCTTTGCTTCAGTCTCTGCTTTCTAAGCTAAGACAGCAAACTGGCAAAAGTGCAATTTTAAAAAACAAATACTGATGTAATACAGAATTGTACACCTGAAAACTATGTAATTTTACTTACAATTGTCACCCCCATAAATTAAAAAAACACACAAAAAAACAAAACAAAACAAAAAAACAAATACCAAGAGCAATTAGGAATAGTGATACAAAAAACCTAAATTAAATAACAATAAATAGAATACATGAACATTAAAGTAATACACGGAACACATAAAATATAACTTAGTTTTTAAGGAATTCATATTAAACCATTAAATATTTATATAAAAATATTAAGCAATTAAGCTTTGATTCCAGGTAAAAGCTGAAAAATATCATGAATACATATATTCACATATAAACACACACATATGTAAGTAAAAGCTTTTATCTTGTTTAATAGTAGAGTGCTTAATATATTCCTATTAAAATCAATGAGATAAAGGAGTAGAGAAAGAGGAAAAGAAAAATGGCATATCATGCAACTGATATTACTTACATTGCTCTGAAATAATTAATTAATTAATTAAAACATACATGCACGCAAAGTGAAGTCACAAATACTAGAAAGGAAAAGGCAAAATTATCACTATTTCCTGAGGATTTGATCTTTTTTTTTAATTTGGAAGACCCAAGGGATTGAAAAAGTATTAAATATAAAGATAGTTTGGTAATTTTGCAGGTACCAATAATTATACACACACACACACACACACACACACACACACACACACACACTATTTAGAAAATATAATGGAAGGAGATAAACACAGTATCAGAAGCATAGCAAAAAAAAAGCATAAAATATCTAAAAAGAAATAATAATATATGCATTACATTTATAGGAGGAAAGCATTAAAACTCTACCAAGGAGCATATAAGAAGACAAATAATTAAAATGATACTCCACGTATTTACATTTACCATTTTAAAGATATAATTTAAACAGTTACAAAGCTAAAAAACACAGTATCTAGTGAATGGCCATATCTGATCAATGGTTTAGAAGTGGAATCCTTAAAAAACAAAAGAGTATTTAATATATACTAAGGTGATTACAACAATCAGTGGAGAAATGCAAATTATTAAGTAAACAATATTGACAAAATTAGGCAGCCACTTGAAAAAAATAAAATTAGATCACCATTCTCCTTAGAATAAAATAAATATAAAATGGATCAATCATCTATATATACAGATAATTTTTATGAGGGCCAAAAAAGAATGAAATTGTAACCTTGTAGAGATAAAGGAGTTTCAAGGCATAATAAAAAATTCAGAATCATAAAAAATGATCAATTTTACTACATACAAATTCAAAGTTCATGTTCAGCATAATATGGTAAAAATTCTCAAAAGTCATCTATAAAATAGGAAAATATTTATCACACGTGACCTTCAAGGGGTGATTTTTGTATTATAGGACAGTTACAGCACAACATGAAAAGCGAATAGACAAATGATACCACAGACAGTTCTTTGAGGAAATAATTCAAATGTCAAAAACCACGTGTGAAGTTGTTCATTCTCTTTTACTGCGTAGGGAGCAGTTGTGTTTGTCTGCCAATGCGAAAAACTAAGTAAATGAGCAATGTCTTGAAAAGGAAGCAGCAGAGAAGTAGCCTCCTTCTTACTCTTTGGCATGACGGTAATGTCATGTGTGTATCCCTGTGGATCAATTGGCTACTACAGAGGGTAGCTATGCTTGAAATATTTGCTGGTATCTGCCAACCATGGGTATCTCAGTTTTACAGCGCACCTATTTGGCAGGAGATGAAAGAAGTCAGGCTGAAACTTGTTAACACATATAGCACACATCAGTGAACTGTGCAGCAGGAATAAAGCAAGTACCTTGCCTCCTTCAAAAATAAATAAACAAACAAAAAACCCAAAAGAAACAAAAAACTTCACCCAAGATGCCCGCCACATAGACATATTAACGATGTGTCAGAGTTTAGTCAGAGGGTAGCAGTAGTGGAGAGAACTGCAATTGCTTTCCAGTCAAGAATAAAGCTACGGCCCACCTTCCCCAATCCTAGAAAAAGTAGAAACAGATGAGGGAAGGCTTATGAGAAGTAGGAGTGATCTGCAGAGCCTGTTCCCTTCCTCAGTCTCGATCCCCAGTCAAGGATTAAGTCTGAGGCAGGGTAAAGGGAGAGAGGTTTCAAGTTGATTTTAGACTTCTCTATTGATCAAAAGTGACTGAAAGCTATTGACTTTGCTTAATTTAGCATTAAAGGAAGAAAAGGGAGGTGTGTTGCGTTTTTCTCTCCATTTTAGTAACTCCACACTCATTTCTTCTCATTCTTCATGTAATTCTGAAGTTTGGTTTTGATTTGTGGAACTCGCTTGGTTTAGTGACATGGGACCTTATGTAGGCCAATCAGACTTTCTTAAGAATTTGAGGACCAGAAACTAAAGAGCGTTAGTGCTGATTCATCTCATGACAGTCAACCGCAAGGACATCCATGCACTCCTTCCTTTGTCTGATACTCCATTTTTTCGTTTCTTCTAATTATGAAGAAGTCTAAGTGATTCAGATATAATTCTATAAACTATTTTGGTGGGTTTATACTCTCTCAGAGATACGCAGTAGTAGACAATGGTTATTGGGTGAACACGTGGTGAAGGGCAGAGTGGTTTACATCCCACTTAATTAAGTGGAGCCATGTGCAGTGAGGAAACAACTAATCCAGATGCCACATCACCTGGGACAACGTGCCCACCAACTGGAAAACTCAGGTGACTGGGAAAATTTTTCCTTATCCTTCTTTAATAACAGATAAAAAATTTCATAAACTGTAGGGAAGCTTTCATAAAAGCAATAAAATATTAACTGAGAGAAAAATAAGCTAACTAAAGGGAATTATGTAATTATAGCAAATACTATTATTGCATATTTTCTCCTTTTTTGTCATAATTGATTTGAAAAAGCAATTGTATAGAATAATACCATATATGGTATTGTTGTGCATAGAACATAAATAAATGTAATATTTGTAAAATATATTTGCCAATAGCAGCACAAAGCAGTAGGTGGGAGCAAAGCTATAATGGACTAAGGAAATGATGACAGATGGGAAAGTAATAATTATAATAATCTTGTTGAGTTTTAACATTAATAGATATAATAGTTAAAACGAAAAGAACCCCAAAAGGGGGCACTAGTTTGGAAAGAATACCAAAAATTTGAACAATACTCTCTGACACTTGGACACTCTCAGGCCATTAAAGCATCAAACACTCAATGAGATGTCCACTCCATCTCTCTAGCCTGGGAAAGTTGTAACTCTGTAGTAACCATTATTTAAACTCAGCCTTGCTGGAAATGCAGAGAAGCATTCCCAGGGTGTGGAAAGACTGTGGAAACAGAACAATACAATTTTTAGAACAGTTTTCAAACATACATTGGTTCAAGCTAAATCAATTGAGAATTGTATATCTAAAAACATGCATTCACTGATCTCACTGAGGGAGCTAGTCATATAATATGTCATTTTATTAATTAATATAATGTTAATTTACACTAAATGGCACGTAAAATCCATATGTTTCTTGGCAAAATATACATGAAAGAATGGACAGAGTTAGAGGAGCCTGGATTGAATCACTGAATAAAATGCATGGATAGCACATCTCACTATGTCCTTACAAGGATCAGAGAATTTTGTGACACTTGCCAGAGAATAATTATTCTCTTTAGACTAGAAATGCTGAAAAGAAAGTTTCATTTTCTGATCTCATTGACACAGAGAAATTCAGCATGAGCAAGTTTACAGAACCCTGCTCCTGTCACCACAGGGGTGATGATACACATTCAACAAATCCAACATGGAAATTTGAAATTGAATTGAGACCACAGGAATGGAAAGATATCAAAGCTGAGGAACTGGATGATGTTATCCCAGAAAAAACCCTGAGACCATGTCCCAGGAAAACATACTAAGATCTTAGGTTCTTATCCTTTTCTATATCTTGACAATTCTGTTTTTCCTTTGATTATGTGGGCTAATAAACATTTTGCTGAAGTTCGGCAGAGTTGGTTTCTTTTGCTTTTTTTCAGAAAGTACTCTCACAAACTAAGTTCAATATTATCATCATATTGTATGTAATTGCTGTCTCCCCCACCCCAGAATTCAATAAGAAAAAGAAACTCCTGAATCTATACTGATAAATTCATGATATTTGCCTTTCTGTAATTGTAATAATTTGCACTTCACCAAGGTTAGTCAGAATGTATGCAATAAATGTGTCTGCCTGAATTAGTTTTGTCTTTGAATTTTATAGTGGCTTTGAGCGGTAGTTCCCCATTGATTCTCTGCATGGGAGAGTCAATGAAAAAAGAGAAAAAGGCTTGAACAATTTAGACATAGAAATGGCTGTTTAATTGCTCTTGGTTAGTCTCTTGAAAGAATGAATGCTTGGAATTTAGTGTCTTAAAAAACCGATAGATTCTACGTTTATCTTAGAGTCAAAACCAAAATCCAATATAAACATGTGTGAAAGAACAAAATTTATTGTATCAGGAAAGTATACCGTGACTCTAAGCTCTAAGGAGAATAACTATGATGAGAGTTACATGAGTATAAAATAATGTCCAGTCACAAGAACGGTAACTCAGAATTCTCATAGCTAAGCAGTTGGTGGGTATTTGATCACCTATTTATGAAATAGTATATTCAAAGAAGCTATTAAAGCATTAGGAATTTTAACATTAGACTATGAGAAAAATAACAATTTTATGTAATTCTGGATACAACTGAAGAGAGCTAATTTATGTAGATTTTAGATCCGTCTTTGGCATTATTGGCTTGGAAAACATGTGTCAAGTAGATTATTTCATTCTAAGACTCTTTATTTGTAAAATGGTGATCTTAACATTTGTCTTATTTCATGTATTTTTTGTGATTATAATGCAAATGTTTTAAAAATGAAACAATAATGGAACAAGAACTGCCAAAAAACCTGTCTTTCCATAAAAGCAATGAGAACACTGACAATTTGTCCAAATCAACATTTTTAGAACTCTGGAATTTAACCAAAGACTTGTAAAAACTGAGGAAGCATTTATTTAAAAACAAAACAAAAAACGCTGAATCTCAGTAAGAACAGTGAGCATTGAGATGTTTTTGTCATATCCTATTCCCGTTCTCCTTTCCTTAGCTCTGTGAGAGCCTCAGAATCAACATCCTAACCAGAGTCAGCATCCTGAAGCCATGGAGGGGTCATAATGAGTTGGGATCCTCCCCAAAGCACTTCCTCAAGAGAATCATCACTATTTCATCCATCCAGACTCATCTGGACAGCCTGATAATTTCACTTCAGGGCTCGTCTTTATTTGATTTGACTTGGACCTCTCTCTGTGCAAAGAGCTCTATCCCTAAAGTGTTCATTGAAAATAGAAGCAATTATTTAACATCATAGCTGGCTGAGGTGACAATACAAGTTGGGGTTAGTAGGAGACTGACCAAAATACTTTAAGGGAGAAACTGGGATTGAGGGGATTTTGAAAAACTCCACAATATTTGTGAGACTCTAGAGGGCCACAGCATACGCACAGCCATATGCGTTTCCAGAAAATATCTGACAGGGCCCTAATCTTTCACCTTTGACTGACCTCAAGTCTCTTCATGAGCAGGAAGTGAAGTGTAAAGCTGAAATGTAGTCTCTCTGCTAGACCATTGAGGACTTAACCTCAAAACACACAGAATCCTTCCGCAAAGGCTGAGACACTTATTAATTTGACACAATTAATGGAACATATCTTCAATTATTAGCTGACTAATAGGCTAATTGAGCACAAACATCAGTGGACATATATGGCAAAGAATGCACACTTCAGATAATTAGACCAGGAAAGTCACTAACCAAAAAAAAAAAAAAAAAAAAAAGGAATTACAACAGCCGAAAAAAAAAAAAAAAAGATCCTAGGGAGGACCCTGGGGAGGAGAGAAACTGATTTTCAGAGTGGCCATATTATATTATTTAAAATACAATTTTCCACAAAATCATATGAAAATGCAAAGAATCAGGAAAACATGGCCCATACACAGCAAAACATACAGTCAATAGAAACTGTTTCTAAGGAAGCCCAAACATCAGACTTACTGAACAAAGGCTTTAAATCAATAATTCTAAGTTCAAAACACTAAAGGAAAACGTGTCTAAGGTTCGAAGAAAAATGAGAAAGATATCTTGCCAAGTAGAGAATATCAATAAAGAGATGAAAATTATCTTAAAAAAATAAAGAAATTATGGAGTTAAAAGTATCATAACTGAAAAAAAAAAAAATTAGAATGGTTCAATAGCCGATTTGAACTAGCAGAATTGAAAAGAAAGAAGATGTTAATTTTAATGTCCTAGACCATCACTAAGAAAATAATTTTTGAAATACAGTAAAAGAAAGAACAAAGTAATAAAAAAGTTACACTTCAAAATATCTAACTTAAAGACAGAACTCAAGGAATAGAAGCAAAAACTGACAAAATTAAAATGAGAAATACACAATTCAATAATAAAAGTTAAAACCTTAATTCTCTGCTACCAATAATGCATAGAGCAAGTAGGCAGAAGACCAACAAAAATAAAGAAGACTTGAACAACATTCTAAAGCAGCTAGATTTAACAGAAATCTATAGCACACACTCTTCTAAATATCTCTATCTGTATTCTATCTATCTATCTATCTATCTATCTATCTATCTATCTATCTATCCAAATCTTCCCAAGTCCATGTGAATGTTCTCCAGAACAGACCATATACTAGGCCATAAAACAAGTCTCAATAAAGATGAAAGTATTAAAGACATACAATGTAAATTATTTGACCAAAATGGAATTGTTAAAAATCAGTAACGGATATTAACAGACTCAATAACAGCATTTTAAGAAATATACCAATATTTAGAATTAGAAAATACTAAACAATCAATGGGTCAAAGAAGAAATCAAAAGGGAAATAAGGAAATTATTTTTAGAACGGTGAAATAAAAATACAACATAGCATTTATGGAATGCCGTTAAACTAGTGGTTAGAGTGAAATTTACAGGTGTAAATGACTATTAAAAAATGAAAACATGATCTCTAGTCAATAATCTAGCATTCCATCCGCAGACACTAGAAAAAGATCAAATGAAAGCAAAAGAAAGGAAATAAAGATTAGAAAGGAAATATTGATTAGAGTGGAAATAATAAAATAGAGAATAGTAAAACAATAGAGAAAAGCAATTGATCCAAAAGATGTTTCTTTGTAAAGCTTAATGAAATTGACAAACCTAAAGGTTATACTATGTTACACTGACCAGAAAAAGAGAGAGAGAGAGAGAGAGAGAGAGAGACAGAGAGACAGAGAGACAGAGAGACAGAGACAGAGAGACAGAGAGAGAGAGAAGACTAAATTTACTAAAACCAGGATTGAAGAAAAAAAAAACATCATTACTGATCTTACAGAAATAAGGATTATAAGGTAACAGTATAAACAACTATACACCAAAAAGTAGTTAACTTAAATGCAATAATTGACAACATAATACAAGCAAACAAATCTAGCCTGCTATATAAAAAAATATTCATCATGAAATAGACAGAATAAAGACACTGTATTTACAGAATAAAACCTGATCATCTCAATAGTGCAGGGAAGAAGTTTACAAATACCAATATCCTTTCGTGGTAAAACTACTCAACAAGATGTTCAACAACCTTAGAGCGATCATCTGCAATAATCTCACATCCATCATTCTATTTAATAATGATGGAATGAATGTTTTCTCCTTAAAAATAAGGAAGACAATAAGAATATTGTCTCCTAGTATGTGGTTTTTTTGTTTGTTTGTTTGTTTTCTTAACTTTCTACTGGAGATTATAGCAGACAAATAGGCAAGAAAAAAGAAATAAAGGGCATTCGTTTGAAGAGTAAAAGGCAAATCTACCTCTATTTATAGTTCTTAAAAAATTAAAACTAATAAAGGAGTTAGTATGGTTGCAAGATAGAAGATCAGTATATGAAAATCAATTTATACACTAGCAATTAACATTCTAAAAATGAAAAAAGAAAAAAAAAAGATATGAAATCTTGCCATCCACAACAACATGAATGGACCTAGAGGGCATATTAAATGAAATAAAGTCAGACAGAGAAAGATACATACTGTGAGACTTCATTTATATATGGAATCTAAAAACAAACAAACAAACAAAAAACCAAACAACATAAATGAACAAAGAAAACAAACAAACTCATAGATACAGAGAATATTTTGATTATTGCCAGATGGGAGGAGTGTTGGGGAGATTGATAAAAAGGGTAAGGGATTAAGATATACAAACTGCCAGTTATAAAAACAATCTTGAGGATGTGAAGTGCAGAATAGGGAATAGAGTTAATAGTATTGTAATAACTATATATGGTGTCAAATGGGTACTAGATTTATTGGGGGTGATCACTTTGTAAGCTATATAAATGTCTAATCACTATGTTGTACACCTGAAATTAATACAATATGTACACCAACTGCAACTGAACAATAAATAAAGTTTTAATAAAATAAAATAAAGAAAACAACTTTTTATAATACCTTCAAAAAGAATAAATACTAAGGATTAATATAACAAATAAATTACAAAACTTGTATAGTGAAAACTAAAAAGCATCACTGAAAAAAATTAAAAATAACCTCAAAAAACAGAATGGCAACCCCTGTTCATGGTTAAGAAGTCATTATTATAAAATTCGCAATACTTCCCAAATTTGATCTGTGTATTCAGTGCAATTTGTATTAAAATCCCAACTCCTTATTTGTGAGAAATTGTTAAGCTGAACCAAAGAATAAACACACAGATCAATGAAAAAGAATTTAAAGTCCTGAAATGTACCTTCACATTTATGATAAATTAGTTTTCAATGAGGAGACAATAATTTCAATGAGGAAATAATATTTTTTCAATTAATGCTGGTAAGACAAGTGGTTATCTAGATCCCAAAGAAGATATTTTTAGTCCTTCTTCATACCATATAAAAAAGTAACTTAAAATGAATTATTGCCCTAATCGTAATGTTAATACTATAAAATTGTTAGAAAAAAAACATAGGTAAAAACTTCATGACTCATATTGGTAATGTATACTTAGATATAACACCAAAAGCACAAATAATGAAAGAAAAAAATTAAATTGGTTTTATCAAAATACAACCTTTTGTGCTTCAAAGAACTCTACTAAGAAAGTAAAATTCAATCTACAAAATTGAAACCAAATATTTACAAATTGTATCTATTAAGGAACTTGTATGAAGAATACATAAGTATGTAAAAATATATACTTGTATGAAGAATGTGTCAATACATACAACTCAATAAAAAGATAACCTAATTTAAATATGTACTCAGGATCTCAATATACATTTCTCACATAAAGACACTAAAGACCAAAATGCACATGGAAAGGTGGTCATTAGGGAAATTCATATAAAAAACACAATATACCACTTCACACTCACTAGGATGGCTAAAAGGATGACTAAAATTATATATATATATATATATATATATATATATATATATATATATATATATATATATACAAATATATACACATTCATACACACACAGACACACGCATACACAAGGTGCCAAAAAAATGTATACACATTTCAAGAAAGGAAAAAACTATTAAATTGTAATATTCAATACTGTGTTTCCCCCAAAATAAGACCTAGCAGGATAATCAACTCTCATGCATCTTTCAGAGCAAAAATTAATATAAGACCCAGTTTTATTTTACTATAAGACCGGGTCTTATGTAATATAAGACCCGGTCTTATATTAATTGTTTGTTCCAAAAGACGCATTAGAGCTGATTTTCTGGCTAGTTCTTATTTTGGGGGAAACACAGTATATACTGGTAACAAAAGATGAATGCAAGTCACGTGTATACATTTTTGGCACCTCTGGGATATGATAAGTGTTTGGCAAGGCTGTAGATAAATCAGATCCATCATACATTGTTGGTGGAATGTTAAAACGGTGCAGCTACTTTGGAAAAGAGACTGACAGTTCCTCAACTGGTTAAACATAATGTTACCATATGACCCAGCAAATCCACCCTTAGGTGTATATCCAAGATAATTTAAAACACTTGTCCAAAATCTGTATAGGAATATTTACAGAAGCATTATTTGTAACAGTCACAAAGAAACAAAAACCCATATGGCCATCAAGTGATGAATGGATAAACCAAGGATGGTATATCCATGAAGTGAAACATTATATAGCCATAAAAAGGAATGAAATACTTGATACATGCTGCAACATGGATGAACTTTGGAAATATTATTCCAAATAAAAGTTAACTAGACACAAAAGGCACATTTTCTGATGCCATTTATATGAAATATCCAGAAGGCAAATATATAGAAACTATTAGATCATAGATTAGTGGTTGCCTAGGGCTAGAGAAAAGGGGCGATAGGTAACAGATATGGGTTTCTTTTTGGGGTGATGAAAATCTTCTATAGTAAGACAGTACTGATGGCTGCACAGCTCCATGAATATAGTAGAAACCATTTAATTGTATAAGTTCATAGGGTAAATTTTATGGTTTGTGAATTATATTTTAATGAAGCTGTTGAAAATGAAATCATAATAGTGCATGTCAAGTTTTTTTTGGTTAGAAGTCTTAAATTTAGGGAATTAAAATAAATTAATTTAATATTGAATGAAAATACTTAGCTAAAGTGAAAAAAAATTAGAGTACATGTTTACAACAGTAATAATTGAGCATCTGTGTATAAAAATACTCCCTCAAGTTAATATGATTATTTATATTAGCCAGCATTGATTATCTCATAAGTACTAGGCAGCATTTGCTTGCTTTTCCTCTTTTAATTCTCAGAATATTTTAAAATTTGTTCTGTTTATTTTATAGATTAGACACAATAGTGAGGGTAAATATTTCATTCAAGTTCTTGCAGTTCATAAATGACACCACCACGACAGGAACCCAGATCAATTAATTATAAAGCAAACACTCTTGCCCTATATTTTCTTTTTATTCAAGATTAAATGAATAAGAAACATTTATCCACATTTATGATAGTTTTACAGCTGCTTGTGTGATAGGAGATTAATGTTTGAAGTGGGGTTTAATTGAACATGCATTCTCATATCAAAGAAATGTTGAGAAAATAGATTTCCAGGATTTACCACCACAAGCCCTCTTCAACTCATCATGCCCACTCAAACTAACAGAGGTCACCTATCTCAAGGAGTTGTCTCATTTTAATATCCGTCTGCTTATATTGGAAAGTACTTACAGGCCATAACAATGAGCGTATTCAAAATGACAAATTGAAAGGAAATTCTCAGGCAAAACATTGTGCAGACTAACTAAACAAATAAATACAATTACAAATAGGAAGATGGCATTTTCACAGTGAGGCAAGTTTTGGTAATGAGTCTATTTGGAGTCAAATAGTTTATAGTGACTTTCCTTCAAGCTAGTAATTAGGACCAGGGTTCTCATGTTCTATCTATAATCCTTTCACCTGGATTTTGGACAATTTTACTTTTGATGTGGTCTCTTTGATCTTTTTTATTCCCCTTGGAATAATTTATTCAATGTCCCTTTTATAAAGTCCTTTACTGATGATCATAAAATCTTTAGAATTTTAGACCTTAATCTGAGAGTCCATCTAGTCCGTCTCATCATTTTACAGGAGAAGAGTTGCAACTAAGATAGGTTAAGACCAACTCAAACACTTATCGTTCAAAACATGAGAGGTTTTATTCTATGGGTTTCTTTCTGGAAAAGACTATACCTCGTTTGATTGTAAATCTCTTTCACATAATATGCTTGAAATGTTTAAATTAAGTTTACTCTCTTTTCCCTAAGATTTTCCTTCTGCTTTTAAATGTAAGATTATTTCTTCTTTTAATCTGAGCTATTTAAATAGATGCCCTGCTCTTTTTAATTCTCATTCTTAAACGACAAGTATCTAAACAAACCAGTTATCTGCCAGGACATAGGGTACAAAGTTCTTTTCAGCCCCTCTCGGTGTACTCTTTAGTAATAAAAGATTCCAGCCCTCCAATCTTAAGAATTCTTTGAAATCTCAGCATTAAAAGTCTTTAAAAGTGTTGCTGTTTTGGAATAAGAATGGATATCCTCTCCTGCCTTTTCTGTTTTACCAATTGTATACAGAGTATAATTTATTTCTAGCAACTTGAAGCTGTCTGAGGTTCTCCTAAGGTCAGAGAAAGTACATAAAGGCTACACTTACAACTTATAATGCACATTGTAAAACTTTCTCAGTACCTTGTAACTTTGCCATTATTATTTGCCCTAAATTTGACTCATGGCAGTTTCTGAGTAGGGCTGATGTTCAAATAGGAATTGTACATAAATATGATATCTGGCTTCTTCTCCACCCACTTTGTGTGTGCATGAACCAAAATTATGTCTTTATAATAATCCACATATGAAGAGTTTTAAAAGTTAAAAGAATGGCTTTTATCAGTACATGTCTCAAAGCCTTCAATAGCATCAGTAAAAGGCAAGAATGTATTATTTGCATTCCATAAACATTTGTTCAATTAAATCACAGATGCTTTACTCAGTCTTGGAGAATTTTTTTTTTCTTTTTTGTTCCCCTTATGTAAACTGGTGGGAGCTATACTAGTAATAAGCTCATTTCACAAACATTCTATATTCTGAAATTGCAAAGGTACGGAGATTTAGATAAAAACAATTAACTATATCATTCCAGGTTGCTAAAAGCACAATGCTTTCTAAGCTGTTTTGGAGCCATTACAGCCAGAGAAGATAGATTCCCACAAAGGGAGATGAGGCTTTACTTTCAGAAAAAAATCCAGAGTCACAAACAAAAATAATGTGAATTGAATACACACCCTAGAAGAAGAGAAGGCGCTACTTGGGGAGCCAGCAAGAAATATTATTTTTGTCTTATTAGGAGCTTTGCTAACAACGTGTTAAGAAGAGGGTAGTAATTAATTAGACACACACACACACATACACACACATTGGAAATGGCCTAAATGTATTGATTATATATGCATTAGTTATAACTTACTGACTATATTTGCATATACCATGACAATTGTTATTAAACTTATACAAGTATTGGGAATTAAAGCAAGAGCACATTTTCCTAAGCCAGTAAAAATAATCCTGAATAAGAGAGAGGCAATTAAAGTGAATTATTTGAACAATATTAACCACTATACATTTTGTTCACTTTCTTAGCTAAATTTCATAGTTTCAAAGTCTTATTTCTTGTTCTCCACTGTACCCTTAGTATTTCAAACTTCCTGGCAATTATATCTCTGATGTCTTGTGTCCTAGAGTGAACACAGTGTCTGACTACTATGGTATATATTGATTCTTATCTAGGCCCTGCTTACGGCAGGCAACCTACAAGCAAGATGTACATAGTTATTTCCATAATGTACGCTTAGTCCTTCTCAGCTTAGATGTTATTGTCCTAACAAAATGTTGTATTAAATAATTTCTGGAAGCACTATAAAGAAGAGGGGCAATAAACTGCTTGCTAATTTTTCTGAAATGACATTGAATAAACCAGATGAACATGCTTTCAAAAAAGTTTCAATCAGACCGGACCATAGTTGTAGCAAGTTGTTCAGTAAATCTACGAAGGTCAATATTTCAAATGCTTGGAGTGGTCATTTCTGAGAAAGAATAAATTTGAATTTTATTTTCTATTTCAACCAACCATCACCTACTTTGGAAACATACCGGCATGTTACCAATGGGATATTAGTTGCCTTAAGTTTTAATTAATGTTTATTTGTAAAGAGGGCTCTATTTGCCCCCTGTATCTGGGATTCAAATGGGGCTCTGCAAATACAGCACATATACACAAGGAAACAAACCTTTCCAGATAAACAACAGCATCTTGTTTCCAATATTCACCGTTTAACATCCCCATTTGGTCAAAATTTTTGTTCATTCTTATACTTTGTGGTTCCTCAATTCCTTGACTTTCTTGGGCTCCTGTGTTTAACACAAGCCTTTCTTATTTTTATTAACTGTTTGGGCTTTTGTATATCTCTCCTAAGTACCTTTCTGTGACCCACGTTAGCCTTACATTCATCATTTTATAGTCGGAAAAACACATCAGTCACTGATTCATGACTTCAAACCACAAGGACCAACTTTGCAATATGCTAACATTGTGGGGAAACAAAGAATAAAACCTTATGTTATTTTCTGTTCAACTTAGAATTTTACTTCGTGGCATTGTATTATCAGAAATGATATCATTTTAATTCTTAATTAGTAAAGATTCCAGTTTTTATAACTCTCAAGAATGGGTGCATTCAGAGTAATATGAGTATTATAAAATATTACCAAAAACATGATATAGCAAATTATCTATATACATATGATTCTAACATTGATAACAACTAATATTTTTGTGGGCTTAACCTGTGCCAGATACTACTCTAATAGCTTTATATATATATTAACTCTTTGATTCCCACAATCATGATAGCTTTGTTTTAAAAAGTACTATTTTAATTTCACCCATGAGAAAATGGAAGCAGAGAAATTAAGCAACTTATCCAATGTTTTACTCAATCACATCTAGTGAGTGATTAGATAGGATTAAAAATTGGATGATAATAACTCCTAATCTCAGAAGACTTAACCAACATGCAAGTCTGAGGATTATATTTGCAGAAATACTGCCACAGAGCTTATAATTTATCCTCGCCGTTAAGTAAACATTATGGGGTACAAATAATGTGCCCAGAAAGCATTTTACTAGACACTGGAATAAAAATGAGAATAATGAAGACTTGATTATTTTTTGGAGCTTCAAGTTTAGTGGAGAAGTAGAGGATAAAATTAATTTTGCAATATTAAACATTTCTGACACCTACTTCAGAAGGGATGTAGAAAGAGTTGCGAGGGCATATAAAAGGTCATTTAACAAGGTTGAAAAAGAAGAGTGATCAGAGAAGCAACTCTAAAGAATGGGCTCAAGCATCAGAACAAGTAGAGGTCATGTGGTGAGATGGAAAAGCAGGAGTGGCGAGTGAGGAGGATGAAAACACCCGGGCAGAAAGGATCACTTGTGTGAGATCCCTGAGACAAGGAGTGTCATGGTTTTGGTGGGACTGCAGAGGAAGGCTGGACCCCATCATGCAGAGCTCTGTAGACAGGCTGAAGATCTTTGATTGTCCTGCAAGAACAATGGGAAGCTACGGAAAGGTTTTCAGTTGTAAGCAATGTATTTACTCTAGCTGCACTGTGGAGGAGAGGATGAAGGGATAGACTCATAGAATCCAATGAAACAATGACTATAATTATAATGATTTAGATGTTTGTTTTTGTTTGTTTCTGGCGCTTCTAGATTTAGAGTAAAGGGAAATATAATTGTTTTATCTGTTAATAAAAAAACTTTCGTTGTAATCGTGCACATAACACTCTAGGACCACATATAGAAAGCTTAATTTTCCTTGGCCTCTGGGATGCAGAATGTGTAAAAACGTGGGTTTGGAATCTAATGCCAACTCCTGAACTCTACTATTTGCAAATTATATTACCTTGGGCAAGTTATTCAAATGGGAAGGGAGAGTAGAGGTGGAGGGAGGCAAAAAACAAACAAACAAACAAACAGACAAACAAAACCTGCTGAAAAAGCTCTTACTGCATAAAGGAGACACAATTGACCAAAAAGCAGATTGTGAGGGGAGTAAATGTCTAACTATTACTTTGCTTTGTATACCTGAAACAAGCAAACAAACAAACAAAAAGCATACCAGTATGAGGTTAATAAGTTGCTTGTTTTAAGAAAAATAACATCAATAAAAATATTAAATGCAATTTAATTTATTAATCTAGCAGGTGTTTGTTTTGCATATATCCAATAAGGTTAAAATAGGCACAGAGATGTAAACATCAGTTTACAGGAAATTTCCTTTTATGGAATATCTCATTTCTCAAAGAATAAAACATGACGTGACATCAGTTCTGGGGTATGAAAACATTCAAACAGTCAAAATCTATTGATCCTACATTATGTGCGTTCAGTAGATTTGAAACTTCATAAACATGCATATTCTTGGTTGATGGGATAAAATTTCCTCAGTTCTATGTCTTAGCAATTTCTGATGCTATTTTTAATTACATTTGAATTTATGGATTAAGCATTTCTTAATGGGTTTATTAAGGAGATAGGTTTATGTTTCTAATACTAAATGTATGCCCTTTATCATAACCATGATAAAGATGTCTTGCTAGAAATACATCCAGTATAAAAGAAGAAGAAAAAAAACAACTATCCTTGCCTCAACTAGACCTGATCTAATTCTACTACTAAAAATGTTATCAGTATTGTATATTGACACATTTTTTTTACCAGTAGAGAAAGTTACTGTGGTGGATATTTGATTGAAAAGGATGTTGCAGCTGTTGGGGGCGGGGGGAAGAGAAAGAGACACTAGCTGCTTGTTCCTCAGGCTAATTTGCTGCTTCTAACCTTATATTTGTTGACCCTCACCTTTTGTCCACATTTTCCTCACACTACCGGTACGTACTCATAAATTTCAGTTCCTGAGCTCATTACACTTGAGATTGTAAAATGCCAGGAGCTCTGGTGCTAAAAGGGCTGCCTCTCAAACAATTCTCTCCGATGCTATTAACCTTGAATGCAAGAGATGTAAGTGATGGAGAGTGTGCAATACCAAATAAGTTATAGCTTATTTAGTCGAAACCTTTCATTTAAAGGAAAATAACTTAATTTGGAGGTCATGGAATTTTATAATTACAGTGATATTCTTAGCTAGTTGTGTGACTGGACTTAACTACCACAACAAAACAACAAAACTACCATGATTTTAGATGTTTTCATTTAAGAAGTTACTGCTAAAAATAAAAATAAGGTTGATCTATTTGGATTACTGCTTTCAGATTACTCTGTGTAAAGAAAAATCTATGCATAGGATGGCAATTTATATGAGGTATGTGAAACTCACACTTTTGGTCTATATACATCGATTACTTCAAGTTCAGTTCAGTTAAATCTTATTGTTTTAATAATTATGAATAGCATTTAATACCTTCTGGAATAAAGAGCACATTCTTAATGCCTTCATGAAAAGTGTGAATTTTATTAGGCTTTCATATCTCAGGAATATATAGAAATCAACCAATTTCCTTTTAAAATTATTTATAAAATCAAAATGATAACATAATCTCATAAATCATTTAATTTAAAACTTATAAAATTTGTTTTGTACTAAACCTTTGGCAGTATTAAAAAAAAGAAACCATCATATCCTCTTGCTTAGAATTTTCCAATACTAAGACTCACTCCTCAGCTGCCAGAAGTGTTGGAAGCTCATGACTCACAGCTGAGCCTCTACCTGGGAGCTGGCATAAGCCAAAGGGAACTAATTTCCTTACTCAAGGTTGTGTGCGCTCCCAAGAAAAGCTTGCATCCAATGACTGATTGACTTGTGACTCCAAAGGCCAGGATTTTTGCCACCGTTCAGGATAATTGAAAGTCATTATGGCTTCAGATTTTCCTGTGGGATTGACTAAGATCCTGGCACACTGCTTTGCAGTTCAACTTCTCCCTCTGCGTAATGGTATTTTCAGTGACTCCTCAAGTGTCGTGTCCTACAGCACTTCCCAATAAACTTCATGCTTACCAGTCACCATCTCAGGGTCTGTTTCTCCAAGGAAACCACCCTAAGACTATGGGTGGCCCAAGGAAACAAGCTTACAAATGTGACTTTGGAACGGGAGCACTCCTGGATAGCTGACAATTAGGACCCCAGGGATAGCATTAGCCAGTGACATTCCATAACAGAATAATTGGTAAATAAGACTCACTGGTAATAAAAGTGGATGAGATGGTAAAGGAAGAGCCTGCACCATCATGGGTTGCTGCAATATCCCAGGCATTTCAGAGGTGCTCAGAAAGTAGGAATTACGAAGACAGTAGGTTAGATGGTGGTGTTGAGATTAGAAATTTGCAATAACAAAGACAATGACAATGAAAGACATAAAAAAAATCTAAAAGCAGAGGGTGATTAATAAAAAAATTGGTACAAAGTGTGAAAGATACAAGATCTCCTTGGAGACATATAGACTCTTCCCCTTCAGCCTGAGAGTAGGAAAGCTAAAGAGCAGTCCCAGGACTTAATTTAAAAGATTTCAGAGGCCTAGAAAGTCATGTGTGACAGAAGAGAGATCACAAGAATTAGCATCAGTGATATGTGGGTTAAGCTCCCTAAAACCTGGAAATCTTGGTTTACCTGAACTCTAAAAGCCTGCAGAAGCAGCGTGCTCCTCTCTCAATGGCTAGTCCTCCCACACTGCTTGATTTAAAGGTCTCCTTTTCTTTTTATGAAATAAAATTGGCTTTCTCCTCAGGATATACCCTTACCACTCCCCCTAGTCGCCAACCAGTGACTAATGTCAAGTCTCAGTGTAACCCAGATAGAGAAGTGCTGGCCCTGCTAAGGAAGAGAATGGACTACATCCTAAGGGGGCTGCAGGACCGAGCCACCACGTCCAGACAGGAACTGGGAGAGAACATATGAACTGGGTTCTCCAGGGTCCAGAAGACTGGAGGGGCAGAATATAAAGTTAGATTGAAGTGTTTATAAGCATACTCTTTCAACCTGGCAAGAATACCAAGAGATAGCACCAACACACCAATAACTTAGCTTGATGACTGCCGTATGGTTCCCCTCAGAAGTGGCCTGAAACATGGTGGGCGAGGGGAAATCCTCCCAATGGCTAGAGCTCTAAGCAGTGGATGTGCACATTTACTTTGTGTTGGAAAGAAATAGTCCAAGTTTATAATACAGATTCATGGGCACTGGTAAATGGCCCATCCCCGCTGGAGAAAGATTGGAGCCAGACGGTCTGAGGATGAGTCATGGGGGTACACTTATGATTGTAGGCAGTAAATTATGAGCTTTGCATCACCTGTTAATGGCTTCCTGACAACATCCACAATAATGGAGGCACGAAGAGTAAAGTACTCTCAATGGTTTGAGTATTTGTTATCAGCCAGACTCAGTCTTCAGCTTCCCCAGGCCTGATACAATAGGAGAGTGAACAGAGCAGCTTTGGGAGCAGTGGTGAAGAACACACATCACTAACATCCACCTCCACCATGGGTTGCCACTGAATTCAATAATCATCACATGGTCTGTATTCCCCAAATATCAAATACTCATACTATAGTTTAGGAATTCCGGGGTGGAAGTTAGAGCAGCCCTGTATATTAGTTTTCAATTATTATCACGACAAAATGGCACAAACCTTGCAGCTTAAAACAATACAAATATTTTATCTTACAGTTTTGTGGATCAGAAGTCTGGAATGGATCTCATCGAGTTAAAATCAAGGTGTTGAAAGAGTGTCCTCCTTTCTGGAGGCTCTAGGGGAGACTCTATTTCCTTGCTTATTTAGCAAGTTAGCAGAATTCAGTTTGTTACAGTTGTAGCAATGCAGTTCCTGTTTCTTTGGTGGCTGTTAGCTTAGAGCTGAGCTATTCCCAACTTCTAGAAGCCATCCACATTCCTTCGCCTGTGGCCCCCTCTCTCCATCTTCAAAACAACAATGGTGCATCTAGTTGGGCTTAGGTTTCTAATCTTCCCTGCCTCTTCTTCCATGGTCACATCTCTCTCACCTACTATTCTATCTTCCTCTTCCAATTTTAAAGGTGATGGGATTACTTTAAGCCCTCCTGGATAATCAAGGATAATATCCCTTTTTTTTTAATGTCAGCTGATTAGCAACCTTAATTCCATCTATCTGCAGCTTGAATTCCATTGTACCATGAAATGTAACTTACCCACAAGTGTAACACCAGAGGGTGAAGATCATCACCACAGCACCCTACCTATGGCACAGGGCTAACCATCACTCGTTACCCACCTTGTGCTTCCTGGCCTTACAATTCCATCTGTGGATTTAGAGGTGTTGGTATGTAGGGGAAGGGGAAGGCACTGTCAACAGTGATTCCCATGATGTTTTAAATTACTGTATTAGTCACATCAGACTTCTGTGCAAAGGACAAAGAAAAGGAGCTACCATCCTGGCGGGCTAGTTGGCCCTAATGATCTGAGAGTGCAGAACTGTTCATACGCAATGCAGTTAGAGAAGAATACATATGGCGCCTATTAGGTAATTCTTGGAGGTCTATTCTGCTACTTCCTTGCCCAATATTGATAGTACATAGACAAGTGAAGCAGCTATGGTCTGGGAATGCCATTGGCTTGGACCCTTGAGTGATGAGGGTCCAGGTCACACCACAAGGCAATCATTTAGAGTTACTGGATGGTGGACTGAGACCAGAATGTATAGCAGAAAAGAGGCCTGATGAGTATCAGCTGCAGTTGTGAGACCAGCTGCAGCAGTGGAATCTATAGATCATCCACTATCAGTTTTCTCTTATAGATTTCTCTACAAAAGGAAATCAACCAGAATTCTAGAGGAGCAGTTTCCAGAAGAGATGGATTTATAATGCATAGCAAGTGGACCTGAGTGTCACAACATAGTAGAATCTTAGTATGTGCTGTGACACATAACCAGATGCACTTACTCTTCTTCAGGGCAGATGGTGTTATTTCATGAGAATTGCCCTCAGACCTAGGGACCTGCTTCACCCAAAGTTATCCTCCCTTCTTAGGGGTAGTCGGTATACAATGATGGTTCAACTGGGGATGCAAATGTCCAGCTACTTTACCTCATTTGAGGCTATCTCTAGGATTGGCCAAGGCTTTGATTGTGGCTGATTCATTCTTTAACTGCCCAGTCGTGCTTCCTCTGCTAACTTACGATTATTGAACTGGGGCTACTCACTAATAAACTTCCTGCAAACAAATCTCCAACTCAGAGTGGTTTCTGAGAAAACTCACCTAAGATGTTTTGCTTGCTGCTTGAAATGTTTTCATTGTAGACTTTCCTTCAAATATGGACTTTGAAAAAATTCACTTTATTTGCCTTCAGATGATACTTTTAAAGATTATCACTCAGTTATTTTCTAACACTAATAAACTATGTGAGCCAATGGCAAGGAAATACATTAGATATCAAAATATCATGCTTTTAAAAATATTTTCATTGGCCATGTTTTGGTAATGTATGTATGCTTCACAGTGTTATTAAAAATTATTTTCATACTAATTCCACTTTGAAATACATAGGGTTATCTATAACAGCAGAACCTTTTCTAATGACCTTCATTCCATTTTTTAACATGATTACTAAAAAACAACAACAACAACAACAACAAAAAACCCAACAGTGAAGCAATTAAAAATTATTTTTTGGATATTTGTTGGGTAAAAGTAATAAAAATTCAAAACAGGAAAAATATGACTGGAATGACAATGGGAAACCCAACTAAAGGCTGTCCACTTGTTCTAAATGCAGTAATTACTAGAGATGGTAGTCAGATAATTTTATCAGACACAGAGACAGGCACTTGGACATAAGTGCCTTACTAAAAGACATTTTTCTTAGACTTATAGAATATTCCTGATATATCTGCATGTCCCCCTCACTCCGCACAATATCATAATTTCCTAGGTACTACTGTTTTGAGAATTTCAATCTATATGAATTTAGAAAACTCATCTAATATTAGTTATCATTTAAATAAATAAAGGTAATAGAGTTGTCAAGAGGATAAAATATAACATAAAAATGTATTATAGTTCATGGCACATGGTAACTAATAAATAATTTTAGCTATAATTATTATTATTCATGTTTAAACAGTCTTTCAATAAATAGGTCAGCATATAAAACTTCCAATCACATAATAGTTGACCAGTGAAAATAATATCTCATAACTGTATGGTTCTTAATAGGTGTTGGGCTTCTAGTCACCTTTTCTGTGTTAGCTCATTTAACTCTCACAACAATCATATGGTGTGGGCACTGTTATTGACATCATCATTTCAATTTTATAGATGATAAAATTATAACACAGGGGATAAGTTACTTCCCAACATGAACACAGTAAGTAGCCAAATCTTAAATTTGAATCTGTCATCTTATTTTCAAATTTCATGTTCTAGATCTCTAGTTTGTACTGCCTCTTGCATTAATGAGCCTGGACATCAAGGGGCTACCAACGGTATGGAATTAGTGTTGAAGGCAAAGGAGAGGGTCAGGGAGACCTATATGTATGGTTAGCCGATTGAATAATCAGATCAGGTTTCTGGATGGATTATTGAAAATATTCATAGAGGTAAATTGGTCTTTAACCACTACCACTGAAAAAGCAAATGATAAAAACAGATATATTTTATTGGTATTTGTTCTTCCCAAATTTGAACTATTTTTCTAAGCTTTAAATCTCTCCAGCTTTCCAAAATGTTCATGACAAATTTTCATATATCTATATGTATCTAATGTATCCTTCAAATTACAAACCTAAATGTTTTTCTGGCCATTTATGCCCCTTTTTCAATGCCGTACTCTTCTTTTTCTTCCCAAATTCTTCCATTTGATTTTCTAAAATTTCTACAGACCTATAAGAAAAGTAGCACCCTCAGTACTAAACAAGATTAAGGGCATACTGAAAAACAAAAACAAAAAAATGCCCTACCTAATGGGATTGTAGCATGGTTCAGTAAAGAAAGCACTTCATGTGGATATGACTAGTTTTAGTTCTATTCTACCATGTAGAGTTTCTGTGATTTTGAGCCATGTGGTAATTTTACTATATGTCTAAAAATTATTTAGCATCCTCTCATCAAAAAGTAGAGGTTAATTTCCCCTCCCTCTGAGCATGGACTAAATATAGTGACTCACTTTTTATGGATAGAATTAAGCAGAAGTGAAAATCTGTCACTTCTGAGGAGAGGTCATAAAACACTGCAGATTCCTCCTATTTGTTTCCCCCTGCCCTGCCTCTCTCTGTTTATCTCAGATCATTTGCTCTGAGGGAAGCCAACTGATATGATGTGAGGAAACTCAGGCAGATCTATGGAAGGGTCCCCATGGTGGGGTATCAAGCTCTCCACCAAAAGCCATGTGAGGGTGCCATCTTAGAAGCAAATCTTCCAGTCCTCATCTAGTCTTGTGAACAGCAGACTCAGCTAAATAAAATGTCATGAGAAACCCTGAGACAGAATCACCCAGATTAGCTGCTCCCAAACTCCTGAACCACAGAAACTCAGATAATATATATTTATTGTTTTAATATGCTGAATTTGGATATAAATATCAAACATAGACTAGCTACTAATAATCTCTGAGCCATGCAATAAAATTGGTTAGCTAAAATCCTGGAAAAAAAGGATATTTTCCAAGATCTATGCAAAATAAATAAAAAAGAAGTATTTTCAATAGCTGCCTCTCAATTATCTATATCTTCCTTCCTATATTAAAGTCGGTGACATGAAAAGCTTCAAAGTACAAATTCCTGTTTCATTTTTAGAACCACTAATTTAGAAAACTACTTAATCATAGATAATGACATGTGAAATTTGCCTCCGGTCTCAGTTAAAAACCATTAGAGAGTATGCATTGACTGCACCAGCTACTTCAACAATACTGGAAAAATAGTGAGAAGTTCAGGTCCTACTTATGTTGTGAATATCATTCTCTTCATATACTGATGAAAATGTGCATAATAAAAACATCTCTCTGAATTAAACCTACTACAGAATTTAAAAATGTGTTATGACTGAGAAATATTTATTTACATTTTCAAGTTATCCTTTTGTGAACAGGGCTTCAAAACACAATTTAAATTATTAGCAGTTGCGGGTATATTGATATGTATAGTTGCATTAAAATATAATTAACTTGCTTTTATATAATTATTAGTTTTAAACTGTTTAATAATATGCATTGGTAGCAAATTTTCAGTAAAATAAACCATTTTGCCAAGTATTAATGTGAATGAGCCTGAGTCTTCTGTAAGATAAATCATTGTAAACATGAATGGATGGACCCATTTAGAGGTAGAGGTGGCATTGTACAAAATAAGGTGTAGGGAAATAGTTCTGCTTCTGTGAACTACCATACTTTGACACTATCAACCCTTTAGTTATTATTGTGCTTGAGTAATAATAAAATGATAAGAGACAAGGAAATTATTTTCCTCTATTGACACATATAGCTAAGCTCTTGCTCACTTGTTTCATTTTAAGCAGTTAGATATAGGAGCTGAATGCACTTAAATATAGGCATCCAAGGAAATAGAAAATAAATAAAATTAAACTACATTACTGATGGTATACAAAAAAAGAGTAAAGAAACAGAGAGAGAGAGAGAGAGAGAGAGAGAGAGAGAGAGAGAAACTTCTCAAATGTTCACTGAAAATTAATTTGAAAAGAATGTATTGAGTTGAGTACTGAAATGTGCCAGGCACTTTAGTGAGTGTTGAGTATTCAAAACTAAATAAGATATTGTCCATGCACTCATGTAAGTTCTTGTCTAGTGTGAAAGGACAGGTATGTAAATAAAAATTGTATAATGATGCAATACAATAGGTATTGGGCAAAATAAGAGGACTGAAAACTTTGATTTGGATGAGTCAGAGAAGATTCCACAAGCGCAAGGATACTTGAGCTGTCCCTTCAAGAAATGGTAAAAAAAAAAAAAAAAAAAAAAAAAGACAGATCGAAAAAAAGAAAAATAATGAATCAGGTTGAAATGACATCATGTGCAAAGACATGGACATGTGGGAAAGAATGAGAGAGTTGAAAAATTGCAAGCTTGGAATGAACGTAGAGTACGTGCAGAGGGATGTAGTGAGAACAGAGGAGACTGTAATGTGTAGTTTTGGGAAATAAGAATACTGTTAGGTTTAAAAACAAAAAAGAGATATTTTGGAGATTTGGTCAAGATGGTGGACTAGGTAAACACTGTACTTACCTCCTCTCATGACCATATCAAAATTACAATTAAACTACAGAACAACAACCATTGAGAATAACCTGAAGTCTAACTGAACCAAAACCCTGCTAAGGACATACAGAAGAAGCCACCTTAAGACTGGTGGGAGGGGCAGAGACACAGAACGGGCTGGTCCCATACCTAGGTGTGGCAGTTAAAAATTGGGATGGATATCTTGGCTGTGGTAGTCCCCCAAGGAGGAGCAAGGGGTCCCAGCCCCACACAAGGCTCTCCAGCCCAGGATTCGAGTGTCAGGGAGAGAAGTCCCCAATACTTCTGGCTGTGAAAACCAGCACAGATTGTGGATGAGTGAAACAAGAGCAGTTGAAGTCCCAGACACTCCTCTTACAGGGCCTATGCATGAACTCACTCACTGATGGACTCACTCACTCTGAGTTCCAGTGCTGGGCAATAGCTCAAAAGGTGCCAGGGACATTCAGGGAAGTGTTTAGTTGTTGGCTTCAGGATGAGAGCTGGAGGGGCATCTTTCTCCCGGATGGAGGAACTAGCAGAAACCATTATTTCTTTGTTGAACCGCCCCCCCCCCAACTGAGCATGAAGACTCAGGTGGCTGCCATATCTGTGTCTCCATCAACCTCACTAACACTATTTGTTCACTCTGATTCCCTGAGACCCTGCCCCACCCAACATTTGGCCCTACCAGTGCTCCTTCCAGTGTCTTCTCCATATAAATGGCCTGTCTTGCTCATGCTGTGGACTTTCTTAAAAACACTCAAAAGTTCACAAAACACAATCAAGTGGTATCTGGCTTTGGTGTTTGCCCTACCTCTGGCTGAGCAGCCCTAAGCTGGCACTAGCCACAGTCTGCGTCAGTTTGTGGCTTGTCCTCTAGAGGCACTCTCAAGCACAGCACAGGTGGTGGCCATCTATGGGTTTCTTTGTGGCTTATGCCAGGTGGCCGCAGGGAGGGCACAGGTTGAAGCTCAATTTGGACAGCAGTGGGGCCCCTCCAGGAGGCCCCAGCATTGGCATGCTTGGTGGCCAGCTTAGGATCCAGCCAGAGCACCACCAGGCCAACTCTGGGAAGGACACACCCAAAGGGCACACTGAAAAGACATCACAGCCCAGTTAAAGCAAAGGGTCAGCTCCTGCACAACAGCTCCTCCACTATAGTCACGGCCAGTCCTCACAACCAATCAGCCTAAGGATTAATCCATCTCATAGCTGTTTAAACAGCAACCAATCCTCAACTACAACAGGAAGGCACACACAACCCACACAAGAGACACACCTGAATTACCCAGTTCAGGTGACTAGGAAGACTGTGCCACTGAACCCCACAACACACTTATTCCATAAGACCACTCTACCAAGATCAGGAGACATAGCAGCCCTACCTAATACATAGAAACAAAAATGGAGGCAGCCAAAATGGGGAGACAAATAAACATGTCCC
The DNA here is from genome assembly GCF_036562045.2 of Rhinolophus sinicus. Lineage (NCBI taxonomy): Eukaryota > Metazoa > Chordata > Mammalia > Chiroptera > Rhinolophidae > Rhinolophus > Rhinolophus sinicus. The sequence goes on along the minus strand of NC_133758.1, from coordinate 35,241,268 downwards.
CCACAAAACAACAGAACGAAGCTCCAGGAAAAGAACTACACAAAATAGAGACAAGCAATCTACCAGATGCCAAGTTCAAAACAATGGTTAAAAGGATGCTCAATGATCTCAGGGAGAACTTCAACAAAGAGATAGGAAACATAAGAATGGAGATAGAAAACATAAAACAAAATTTAAAAAAACACACAACAAACAAAACACAAAACAAAACATATTCAGAAATAAAGAACACAACAAGAGAAATGAGAACGCACTAGAAGAAATCATCAGCAGACTAGATGAAGCATAGGATCGAATCAGTGATTTGGAAGACAAGGTAGCAGAAAACACTCAATTGGGACAGCAAAAGGGAAAAATAATCCAAAAACTAAAGGATAGTTTAAAGAGCCTCTGGGACAACATACAGCGTATCACCATTTGCAGCAGAAGGGTACCAGATAGAGGAGAGAGAGTAAGGAATTGAAAATGTATTTAAACAAATAATGACGGAAAACTTCCCTAATCTGGTGAAGTAAATAGACATAGAAGCCCAAGAAGCCCAGAGAGTCCCAAACAAGATGAACTCAAAGAGGCCCACACTAAGACATACCATAATTAGAATGCTAAAGGATAAAGACAAAGAGAATCTTAAAAGCAGCAATAGAAAAGCAGTCAATTACCTACAGGGAAGCTCCCATAAGACGGTCAGCTGATTTCTCAACAGAAAATTTGCAGGCCAGAAGGGACTGTCAGGAAATATTCAAAGTGATGACAAGCAAGACCCTACAACCAAGTTTCCTCTACCAAGCAAGGCTATCATTTAGAATTGAAGGCAAGAATAAGAGCTTCCCAGACAAGAAAAAACTAAAGTAGTTCATCCCAACAAACCAGTATTACAAAGAATATTAGTAGAACTACTTTAAGACAAAAAACAATAAAAAATACGAATAACAAAATGGCAATAACTACAAAACTATCAACAATTACTTTAAATATAAATGGATTAAATGCTCCAATCAAAAGATAGACTGGCTGAATGGACAAGAAACAAGACTCATACATATGCTGCCTGAAAGAGACTCACTTCAGATTGAAAGACACACAGAGACTGAAAGCAAAGGGTAGGGAAAAGATATTTCATGAAAATGAAAATAAATAAGGAAAAGCTGTAGTAGCAATACTTATTCCAGACAAAATAGACCATAAAAGAAAGGCTATAACAAGAGACAAAGAAGAACCCAGTAATCCCACTTCTGGGTATTTATCCAAAGAAACCCAAAATGCTACTTTGAGTGTATGGGATGTGTGCATCCATATATTCATTTGTAGCATTGCTTACCATAGCTAAGATGTGGAGGCAGTCTTGGTATTTGTCAATAGAATAATGGATAGAGAGGAAGTGGTACATATATACAATGGAATATTTCTGGGCCATGGATGGCAATGGTTTCTTGCCATACGCAGTGGCATGGATGGACATGGAGGTTATTGTGCCGAGTAACATATGTCAGACAGAGAAAGAAAGATGCAGTGTGATTTTGCTTATATGTGGAATGTAAAGAACAAAACAAACAAACAAACAAAACAGAAACAAACACATAGATATAAGCAAGCAAGGCTATCATTTAGAATTGATGGTTGCAAGACGGGAGGGGGATTGGAGCTGTGTGAAAAAGGGAAAGGGATTACGAAGTACAAGTTGGTTGTTATACAACAGTCATGGGTAGGTAGGTTATTCTATAAGGAATATAGTCAATAATATTGTAATAATTATGTATAGTGCCAGGTGGGTACTAGATTTGTTGTGGTGATAGATGGGAGGAGATTGGAGGACAAGGTGTAAAAGGTAAAGGGAGTAAGTAGTACAAATTAATAGTTACAAAATAGTCATAGGGATATAAAGTAAAACACAGGGAATATAGTCAATAACATAGTAATAACTATGTATAGTGGAAGGTGGGTATCTGACTAGTCAGGGAAATCACTTCTTAAAGTATATAAATGTATAACCATTATGCTGTACACCTGAAGTTAATATAAAATAATATTGAATGCCAACTGTAATTGAAAAATTAAAAAGGGGGAAGATGAAGAGAAATAAGAGGTTCAAATTTCTAGGAAAAATATTAATCACAGTACTAAAACTTTTGATGAAATACAGTGAAAGCTTTTAGCATAGTGGCTGACACAATTAACTTGCTCAAAATATACAATAAAAAAAGAAACCCTCTTCAATAAATGGTGCTGGAAAAATTAGAAAGCCACGTGCAAAAGAAAGAAAACTAGACTGCTGTCTGTCACCATATACCAAAATTAACTCAAACTCTATCAAATACATAAACATAAGACGTGAAACAATAAATTGCATAGAACAAACCATAAGTACTAAACTATGGACCTTGGGTTCAGAGAGGATTTTAAGAATTTGACCTCAAAGGCAAGGGAAGGAAAAGCAAAAACAAATTAAATGAGACTGCATCAAACTAAAAAGCTTTTGCATAGCAAAAGAAACAATCAACAAAACAAAGAGGCAACCAACCAAATGGAAGAAGATATTTGCAAACAAAACTTCCAATAAGGGGATAATATCCAAAATACAGAACTCATACAACTCAACAACGAAAAGAAAGAAATAACCCAATTAAAAATTGGGCAGAAGACCAGAACAGACACTTCTCCCAAAAAGATATACAAATGACCAACAGATATATAAAAACATGCTCAACTTCACTAGCTATTAGGGAAACGTAAATCAAAGCCACAATGAGATACTATCCCACAACTGTTAGAATGATTGTTATAAAAAAGACTGGTAATAACAAGTGTTGGAAACGTTTTTGAAAAGAAGGAACTCCTATACACTGCAGGTAGGAATGTAAATTGATACAGCCACTATGGAAAACAGTATGGAGGTTCCTTAAAAAATTAAGAATAGATTTACCATATGACTCTGCAATCCCTCTTTTGCGTATCTACCCCAAAAACCTGAAAATATTTATCCATAAAGATATATGTGCCCCTATGTTCATTGGCACATTAATCACAGAGGCAAAGACATGGAAACAACCAAAGTGTCCTTTGATAGAAGACTGGATAAAGAAGATGTGGTATACTCGTAGATATAAAATGGAATATTACCCATAAGAGAAGATGAAATGCTGCCATTTGCAACAACCTGGGTGAATCTTGAGATTATCATCCTAAGCAAAATAAGTCAGACACAAAAAATTTAAAAAATATGACTTCACTCATATGTGGAATATGAAACTGAAAGCAAGAAACAATAAAGACAAACAGAGAAACAAAAAAATCAAAGACACAGATAAACGTATAAGTGGTTACCAGAGGGTAAGGGGGGAGGAAAGTGGTAGAAGAGTGTGAAGGGGTCAAATATATGGTGATGGAAGAAGAACTGACTCTGGGTGGTGAGCACACAATGTGATATATAGATGATACATTAAAATTGCACACCTGAAGCCTATGTAATTTTATTAACCAATGTCATCGCAATCAATTTAATAAAAAAGTTATCTTCCTAATATTTACATTTGCTTGTATTTATTGTCTTATTTCAAGTATTGATACAACATTTCTATGTTTAAAATTATTAATAGTGACCCATGAAAAGTACTTCAGTAATATAATTCAATTTAAATAATAAAAATACGCAAATCCACAATAGTACAGGCATTATTGTTTTTTAATTATTTCAAGGTAGCTGTATAAAATCTAAAATAAAATAAATTGAATAGGAGAGATTCTCAAATGGTTTTTGCTTTTAAAATAGGTAGCATCTTTTACTTCCATTGCCTTTGGAGTCAAATTCATAAAATGCTCTTTGAAATCTATGTAATTTTACTAACAATTGTCACCCCAATAAATTTAATAAAATACAATTAAAAAAAAAGAAAAACAGAATTAAAATATTTTTTAAAGACAAAAAAAAAAAAATAGGTAGCATCCTAATTAAGTAATGAACATGCTTAATGATTTACAAACAGGGTGATGATAATTTTTTTCTCTAGGAAAAGATAGGCATCTTGATACAGAAGTACCCAGGCATAGAATGTTCTGAAATGCACTTTACCCCTGGAGTAAACCAAGTAAGTGAAAAGTAGTAAGTGATATGCATCAAAATATTAAACAATGGTTAATTTTAGAGTTGACCAAGGATGGGGGCTAAAATTTGTGGAAAGTACAAGTGGGTATTCCATGTTTGGTTTAATTCCTGACAATATTTTTATTTGAAACAGCTTCAGCTGTGAAACCTTGATAAATGCCTTCAGCAAGCAAGTTCATTTCTTATGTTTTTCTTTCAAAAAGAAGTAATAATTTTATGGGCTTAAGAGAAGGTAATTAAAGTCAGTGAAGAAATTAAAGTGAGAAAATATTGAGAAAATATTAGGGTAGTAAGAGTCCTTTCCCCTAGAAGGAAACAAAGTGAGAGATAGTAAGTTAGTTTTAATTACATTGTGGACTTTTCCCTAATGGGTTTCCTTACCAATCTATACTGAATAAAACAGTTGTCATGTTTGCTTATTATGGTGTGTGTATGTGTGTGTGTTGGTGTATAGGGGAGACAGAAAGAGAGAGACAGAGGGACAGAGACTGCTTATACACATACAGATGCATCAATATTGCTCTACAGAGATTGAATATATCTCTGCAATTGATTGAGTCTCCATTTTCTACTTTTACTGAACCAAAAGTTTGAGGAACTGTCCAATTTATATCAAAGAAGTATTTTATAGAAATATTTGACTTTAGCTTAAAAGTGCTAATTACTTCCTATTCCGTAACAGATTTAACACGAGAGCATATTGGCTGTGGGTACATTTTATCTATTAGTAATTAAGAGCTCATATAGTATTTGTTCCTCTCTGTCTGACTTTCAGCTAGCACAATGCTCTCAAGGTCCACTTGTGTTGTCACAAATGGCAACATTTTTTTCTTTTTCATGGCTAAATAATACTCCACCACAGACAAATAGATAGATAGATAGATAACATTTTCTTTATCCATTCATCTGTAGATGGACATGTAGGTTGTATGTATATCTTGGTTACTGTGAATAGTGCTGCAATGAATACAGGACTGCAGGCATCTTTTTGAAATACTTATTTCATTGCCTTTGGATACATATTTAGATGTGACATTGCTGGTAGTGACATATGGTAGTTCCATTTTCAATTTTTGGGGAAACCTTCATGATGTTTTCCAGAGTGGCTGTACCAATTTACATCCCCACTAACTGTTCACTTTATGCCACATCCTCGCCAACACTAACCTGTTATATCTTGTCTCTGATAACTGCCATTCTAACAAATTTTGAGCTGGTATCTCGTGGTTTTTATTTTCATTTCCCTGATGATTAGTGATGTTGAGCATCTTATCACATATCTTTGATTATTCATGTCTTCTTTGGAAAAACATCTATTCAGGTCCTCTCCCCAGTATGTATTTGTTTTTTTGTTTTTTATTCATTTGTTTTTGCTATTGAGTTTTATGAGTTCTTTATATATTTTAAACATTAACTCTTTATCTGATAGATGGTATGCAAATGTTTTCTCAAGTCAGAAATAAGCCCTTATATCTACAGTCAACTAATACTTGACAAAGAGTGTCATGCAGGGACTTATGTGGGGTCTCTGGTCCCGCCCCCCACATAAGAACACAGACTATGGTGAGACCCAAAGGAACACCAATGGAGCCATAGATAGGAGAGTCACTATCACTATATTCTCACTGGAGGCCGGGTGAGACACACAAAGTACGATCCACATGATCCTCAATCCGCCATCCACTTTTCTGCCTGCCAACCAGTCAACCAATCAAGGCAGTCATGGCAGTTACATCAGCAGCCAATTGGCCAACTGGGTACAGCCAACGGCCAACCAGACACAGCCGATGACCATCCAATCACAGTTGATGGTCATTTACTACCCCAGCCAGCATGAGGCCAAGAGCCTGGAAACTGCACTCCTGGCTCTGTCCCCACAAGGAGTCAATAATAGTCAATGGGAAAAAGATAGTCCCTTCAATAAATGGTGTTGGGAAATCTGGATAATCGTATGCATGAGAAAGAAATCAGGCCTCTATTTTACGCCACTCAGAAAAATAACTCAAAATGGCTTGAAAAGTTAAATGTAAGACCTGAAACTGTAAAACTCCAAGTAGAAAACAGAGAAGAAGCACTTTAACATAAGTCTTGGTAATCACTTTTGGATATGACACTAAAATCACAAGCAACAAAAGCAGAAATAAATAAGTGGACTGCATCAAACTTAAAAGCTTCTGCACAGCAAAAGAAGCAACCAACAAAATGAAAAGGCAAACAATGGAATGGGAGATAAAAAAAAAAATTAAATCTTGGGGTAGGCAGTTAGCTCAGTTGGTTAAAACATGGTGCTAGTAACACCAATGTTGCCATTTCGATCCCCGCATGGGCCACTGTGAGCTGCGCCCTCCTTAAAATAAATAAATAAATAAATAAATAAATAAATAAATAAATAAATAAAATAATTTAAACCTTAATTCAGAAATTCAGAATCAAACATCTATAAATATGTGAATTCTTTCTGAAATGAAATTTTTTCAATGATAGATTGTTTACAAATGTCAGCATAAAATTATTGGAGAATTCAGTATTTATAATGTTATTCCAAACTCTATCTTATTTCCAGATACTTGGTTGAATATAAGATGCATAAATACACAATTCTATTTGGAATGATATTGCTTCAGTTAAAATCTTAGCCCTTTGTACTTTACTAGCTGTGTGACTTTGGGTAGCTACTCTGATTTTCTAGGACTCAGTTTCTTCATCGTCTGTAAAATAGGGATACTAACAGTGCCTATCTCATAAGGTGAAGATTAAATGAGGTAAATTAATGTAAACTGCCTAAAACTACCTGGTATATGGCATGAAAGTAACAGATGTTAAATATTTCTATTAAGAATTATTTACATTTAAAAACAGATCTATATTTATATTTGTTTATATAGCTGCTAGCAATCACTTTCTTAAAGGGCCAGAGTGAATATTTTAGCCTTCGTGGACCAAATCGTTCCTCTGTAGCAACTACTTAATTCTATCTTAGTAGCAGAAAAACATCCATATGTAACACAAATTAATGTGCATGGCTATGTTCCAAAAAACTTTATTTACAAAAACAGGCAAGGGATAGTTTGGGTTTCAGGCTGCATTTTGCCAACCTTGGTTTCTATGCTTAAGTAACAAATGCAATGCATCATAATTTAATAGAAAACACTTAGGATATCCTTAAAACTACAAATCTTTAGGTCAACACTTATGACTCCCAAGAAGGCATTTCTTTGCCCAGGATTCTCTAAACAGTTTATTTAGGTCTTAAATTTCACATCAATGTTTATAGTTTTCTCAGCAAAGAGTAGCGGTCAGCACAAGGAGAAAATAATTTTTGCTAAAAAGTCAAACAATGTCACACAGCAGTTTGCCCATTGTATATTCATTGCATATTAATAGCATTTATAGCATCCCTTAGGATTACTAAACACATAAGCAATTAGCACAGAACAACAATAAAAAATGTAAATGATCCTACTTCAGTGACTTATGTTATCTCTCCCTTTGTGTACAAATAGATTTTTTTTCTTAGATAGGTCAGAGGAAAGTGAAATTATAAAAACAAAAGGGAGTTGGAGGGAAGCAGGGAATTTACATCCACTAATGCAGGTATATATGAAGAAATTATACTGAAAACCCTGTTTAGGCACAATAACTATATGCCTTTTACTTGGGCCACACGACCCATAACTTATTGAAGTAAAATTCCATGACAAAATACCAAACAGTGATTTATCAACACACTTGAAAATTTGTGATGGAAGGTGTGGAGGATCAATTTAACAGAGGATTTTGCTAAGACATGAAAACTGATGATTCTTAATATGAAAATATAAATATTTCAAATAAGAATAGCAAGATTGTACTAGCTGCTAGCAGATATGAATACACTCGTTATGAGTTAATTTGAAAAAAAAAGATTATGTATTGTATTTGAACCATGGACTTCAATTTTACTTTCACTTCTAGTGCACAATTTTCTACTTATTATCTCTAATCTATATTATGCAATATAGTAGCAACACCTTCATATATGCAAAATAAATCTTAAGAGACATTCATCTAAGCCACCTGCACATAATATCTCTCAATCTCTCTCCAGCCACATCTGCATGCATTTATAATCTCTCTCTCTCTCTCTCTCTCTCTCTCTCTCTCTCTCTCTCTCACACACACACACACACACTCACACACACACAGGCATGGAATGAAAGACCTATATATCACACAAATGGTATCTCTCGGAATTAAAATAACACAGAGAATGATCTGCCAAAAAGAGTGGCAAATGTCTCTTTTCCCCAAACAAGTAATGTGTTTTCTTCTTTTACAAGTTGTCTTTATGAACAAGGCTGTTTAGTGTTAGTACCCATACAGCAAACCAGGTACAATAAGTACAGAGCATGCTACAAGGCCCAAAAGGCATATTAGAATTTCTGAACATGCTTCTTTGATTATTTTGAAAATTAAACATTTACATAAGTGTTGGAGATGTACTCAATCTACTTATTATTCATCCATGATATACCATATTTTGCTGTGTATAATGTGCCCTTTCTTGCCCAAATTTGTGAGGGAAAAATAAAGATGCACATTATATATGGGTAGGACTAATTCCATATCTATATAAATGTTTTTATTCTTTTATTTATGCTTATGATTTAACATGTAACTCTAGAAATCAATAACCTTATCTGTATGGAAAATAATACCCTGGGATACGATAATTGGTTTCGTTGAACTTACGATGAACTTGCAATGAAAAAGAGTTCTTGGCCTTCTATGATGCATAAATATCATAAATTTGTTACTGGTATAAAATTTCTTGTACCTTGTATCTGTTGTTTTGTAATTATTTGTTACATAAAATTTATTGTACCATAATATGTTAAAAAATAAATGCAAAAATTCCTTATAATACAAAAAAAAGTATCTAAATGTATACCCCCAAAATTTTCAATTAAAAAACTAAAACAAAATGTTTTTCCCCTGAAAGTTTGGGCCAAAAATATGGGTGCACATTATACATGGAAAAATATGTTATATAATTGATTTTAAGGTGAAAATTTCCAGCTCCAGTACTTTTTCGAATGTTCATTCTTAGATGCAGCAATATTATCTCTGCTATTATGTCTTAAATAATACACAGATTATTAACATATGTATTATATGAAATTAAAGAATAAATTTTAAGTATACTACCTAATTTAATTGAAATTTAATTATATATAATGCATTGGAAATTACTTTGTAAAAAGTTATCATTATCATTTTGCCTCACTTCTCTTGCATAGTATTACAGACGGTAAAACAAATTTGCAGAGCATCTTGACTTTTTTTTAAATGCTGAGTACAGTTCTATTAAGACACGCATGCATTCGGAAATTGTTGTAAACCCCCTTACATTAATTATTTTCCATCATCTTCTTTCCACTCCTTTCCATCTATCCATGCTTCAGTTTTAGTGTGTCTCATTACTTGCAGCTTTACTCAATCTATTAGGTTGGTGCAAAGGTAATTGCGGTTTAAAAGGTTAAAAATAATTGCAATAACCGCAATTACTTTTGCACCAACCTAATATTTCCCTTTTCCCCAGGAAAAGACAAGACAACACTTGTCATGACAAGATGCCAAATCACTAAACACAGCATTCCCTGAGGCAGATTGGTACAGAGACCTTCAGGACAACAATGACCTGTGCCTTGATGCCTAACTATTCCTAAGGTCACTGGAGGTACTGTCACTGCTACTGAGATACTGATCACTTCACATTTACATAGTAAATAATTGCAGCATATAATATTTTAGATTTATAAGCCCATAACTAACTTGTGAATGTTAATGGACAATTGTGCTTTGCTTTTTGCCTTTATTGATAGAAAAACTAAATATGTAAATGGATCACTCCTTAAACCATGGGTCATTGTCTTTAACTTTTCCTAGTAAGAGAAAATCAAACAAAACAATATAGCAATTAATTGCATGTTGGACTGAACCTGCAAGAGTAACAGAAATATTGTCTTAAAAGGTACAAATAGATTGTACCTGAATTTTAAGCAACATAATCACATTGATCTCAAGAAATAATACAAACAGGGAATTTAAAGTGTTAAAGTATATTAAAACAATTTTGAGAGAGAGAGAGAGAGAGAGGTGTAGAATAACAGTAGAACATTCAGAACACAACTTATGGAGTCTGGTACAACCAGATTTTAATAACAAATGTGTTCCTTAATAGCTATATGTCCTTGGACAAGTGATGTAACATTTCTGAATTTGAGTTTCTACATCTGGTATGAAAGGATAATGACACCAATCTTTGGGGAGATTAAATTAGTTTGCTAAATGCATTGTTTGTAATATAGGTAAATATTAAATAAATGTTTTATACTACTTTTTAAATTTGTATTCTCATTTGTCATAAAAGCCCCAGTCAGAACGTAGAATGAAGGATGGAGAAGCCTGTAAGATGGATGTTATCTAAGTGAGTTAGACCTAAATGGATATACAGCAATTATTACTAGTAGAAGCATTAACGTGGCTGCAGCTTTAGACTACAAGAAGAAACCTAGTGAGGGGGACAACATACAGTATTTCTATGCATTAAGTGACAGTATACAGTGGCTATCTTGGCAACCTGAAATTATCATTGAAGTACCATCCATAAGTCTAATATCCCAGCATTTAAGTCCTAGACCTAGAGTAACAATCTGTGATACCTGTTTGCCTACATGGCATGGCCACAGCTGTCTCCTGTCTTCTTCTTGTTTTAGTGTCTGGCTCAAGGTCAGTTACTATAGCCATGCGATAGAAATTTTTTAAAGATAGATAGAGATAGACTCTTAGAAAGACAACTGATGCTATTCCAAAAATTTAGATCTCAACAAAGTTAGTGGGGATTCAGTACACTATCTTCAACAGACAAATGACCAGATGGGATAGAATTTTAAAATAACTGGTCTAGCAGAAATGTGGAAGACAGTAGGCCAGAGGTTGAAGTATAGCAAGAAAGAGATTATATCAGCAATCTGAGTGACAAAATAAGTTTGAAATGAATTAAAATGAATAGGACAGCTTTATAGGTAATAAGAAGCTGGATTCATTATGAGGCAATTTGCTGATTAAGACTTCATGCAGCAGGTTAGGATGGGGCAGGGAGGTAGCTTCAGACGCTAAATTGATTAAGGTATAGGGCAGAACATCTGTCCTTAGGAGGATGGGTAGTAGAAAATGTGGAACTCCAGCAAAAGAATAACTAGAATTTGTGCAGGAAATCAAGAGGAACTTAGGCACAGTGGTATAAGAAATCTTTTCAAAACAAGTATCTGATATGAGACTTGTATCTGAAATACATAAAGAATTCATAAATGAAACAACCCGATTAAGAATAAGATAAAATATCTTAGCAGGAACCTCACCTAAGAAAATATGTAGATGGAAAATAAGCTCATGAAAAGATGTTCAATATTATTTGTCATATGGCATTGAAAAATAAAACAAAAATTACATAAATTATAATCCTATAAGAATGACTTAAACGCCCAAATTGCCCATACTAATTGTCAGATACGTTGTGGAATGAGAGCTTTCATTTGTTGCTTGTGGGAATTCAAAATGATACAGTTACTTTTGAAAATAATTTAAGCAGTTTCTTACAAAGTAATGATAGTTGTACAACATAATCAAAGAAAATGCTCCTAAGTATTTTTCCAAAGGATTTCAAAACTTAGCCCCATAGAAAAACCAGCAGAAAAATATTTATACCACCTTTACTCATAATAACCAAAAAGTGGAAGCAATCAGATGCTCTTACTTGTATGGAGGTGAATGGATAAACGAATTGCGGTACATCCCTAAAATAGAATACTATTTGGCAATAAAAATTAAGTACTATCAAGCTATGCAAAAACATGAATTAATCTTAGCTGAATATTGCTAAGTGAAAGAAGCCAATCTAAAAAGGTTTATACGGTATGATACCATTTATATAAAATTCAGGAAAAGACAAAACTATGAGGTGTGATCAAACAATACAGTGAATGTTTAAATTTATATATATATATATATATATATATATATATATATATATGTATATATATATATATTACAGTAAAAGATACATTGCCATTAATCCCACTCAAAATACTCCCCCTGGCTTATCCCATTGTTCTTTCTACTTTCTGAAGCGGTTCTGGACATCTTCTTTCGTGGGTATCTTTAGTTGTGTTGGGTTTGATTGCCTCGATGTCCTGAACCACTTTGACTTTGGGGAAGAGCCAGAAGTCACACGGTCCCAGATCTGAGGAATAAGGTGGATGAGGGCACTCTGTAATGTTATTTGACAGAAAATGCCATATACCAGAAGCGATGTGTAACATGGAGCATTGTCATAATGGAGGATGATTTATGGCATACTTTGAAACACACCTTCTCTCAACTGTAGCTCACACCCAATTGACTGCACCAAACAAGTTGAAACTTGTCATACATTGTTATGAAGGTTCAACACTTCACTTACTGTATTGAAAATATCTGCCTTTCCATTGGATAGCACTCGGCAGCAGCAATCACCGTATTTGTTGATCACAACAGAAAGTTTCCATGTCACACATCACTTCTGGTATATGGCAATTTCTGTCAAATAAAACCTTATGATGTGCCCTCATCCACCTTATTCACTGGATCTGGCACCTTGTGACTTCTGGCTCTTCCCCAAAGTCAAACAGACCATGAAAAGTAAATATTTTGAATTGATTCAGGACATTGAGGCAGCCACGGCAGTGCAACTAAAGACACTCATAAAAGAAGACTTCCAGAACTGCTTCAGAAAGTGGCAAGATGATGGGATAAGTGTGTTCAAAGCAAGGGGGAGTGTTTTTAGGGGGATTACTGTCAATGTGTCTTTTACAGTAATATTTTTTTTATTTATACATTCACTTATTGTTTGATCACTCACACTATATATATAGAGGGTGCCCAAAAAATGTATACACATTTTAAAAAAGGCAAAACTACAAAATTGTAATTCTCTCTCTCTCTCTCTCTCTCTCTCTCTCTATATATATATATATATATATATATATATATATATATATATATATATATATATACATATACATATACATATACATATACATATACATATACATATACATATATATATACATATATATATATATAACATTTGTCCACAGAAAATCTTGAGCACAATTATATATAGCATAATAGCCAAGAACTAGAAACAACCTAAATGCTCAACTGATGAATGGATAGATAAAATGCAATATACCAATACAACAGACTATTATTAAGCAATAAAAATAACAAAGTGGCTTCCAATGAAGATGGAGGAGTAGGTAAATGCCATGCTCACCTCCTCCCATGAGTATTTCAAAATTACAACTAAATTACAGAACAACCATCAACAATTGCCTGAAATCAAGCTGAACAGAAGTCTCAGAAGTAAAGATATACAGAAAAAGCCACATGGAGACTGGTAGGAGGGGAAGAGAGACAACTGGGCTGGTTCCACACCCACATGTGGTCGTTCAAAATGGAGAGGGATATCTTGGCAATGGAGGTCCATCCTGAGTAGTAAGGGTTATCTGCCTCACACGAAGCTCCCCACTGTGGGGTTCCAGTCCCGGGAAGAGAAGTCCCTACCAGTTTTGGTGGTGAAAATCAGCAGAGATTGTGGCTGAGTGAGACATGGAAGGTGGCTGGAGTTCCAGGCAATCCTCTTAAAAGGCCCCCATACAAATTTACTTGCTGATGGACACAATTGCTCTGAGCTCCAGTGCTGGGGCATCAGCAAAACCTGGTGAAGAAAATAGACATAGAAACCCAGAAAGCACAGAGAGTACCAAACAAGAAGAACACAAAGACACATCATCATTAAAATTTCAAAGGTCAGAGACAAAGAGAGAATCTTAAAAGCAGCAAAAGAAAAGCAGTTTACCTATAAGGGAGCTCCAATAAGACTGTCAGTTGACTTCTCAACAGAAAATTTGCAGGCCAGAGGGATTAGCAGGAAATATTCAAAGTGATGACAAGCCAGAGCCTAAACCCAAGATTCCTCTACCCAGCAAGGCTGTCATTTAGAATCAAAGAAGAGATAAAGAGCTTCCCAGACAAGTCAAAGCTAAAGGAGTTCATAACCACAAAACTAATATTACAAAAAATGTTAAAGGGACCTCTTTAAGACGTGAAAAAAATATATATATTAATAATACAATGGCAATAACTACATATCTATCAATAATTACTTTCAATGTAAATGAATTAAATGCTGCAATCAATCAAAAGACATACAGTGGATGAATGGACAAGAAAACCATATATACACACACATATATATATATATATATATATATATATATATATATATATATATATATACACACATATCCTATAAGAGACTCACTTCAGATCAAAACACGCTCACAGACTGAAAGTAAAAGGATGCAAAAGATAGTTCATGTAGAAAGAGAGAGAGAGAGAGAGAGAGAGAGAATCTGAGGTAGCAATACTTATACCAGACAAAATAAACTTTAAAATAAAGGCTGTAACAAGAGACAGAGAAGGACCCAGCTATCCCACTTCCAGGTATTTATCCAAAGAAACCCAAAATGGTACTTTGAGGGGACATGTGTACGCATATATTCATTACAGCATTTTTTACAATATTTAAGATATGGAGGTAACCTGGATCTCCATCAATAAATTAATGAATAAAGAAAAAAGAGGCTATATATATGATGGAATATATAAATGATGGACTATTATTTAGCCATAAAAAGGAATGAAGTCTTGCTATCTGCATGGATGGACCAAGAGATTACTGAGCTGAGTGAAGTAAGTCAGACAGAGAAAGACAAATCCCATATGATTTCATTTATATGTGGAATGTAAAGAACAAAATAAACAAAACAGAAACAAATTCATAGAAACAGAGAACATTTTGATGGTTGCTAAATGGGAGGGACGTTGGCAGGATGGGTGAAAAGGGTAAGGGATTAAGAAATACAAATTTGTAGTTACAAAATAGTCATGGGGATATAAAGTATAGTATAGGGAATATAGTCAATGATATTGTTATAACTATGTATGGTATCAGATGGGTACTCGGTTTATTGATATCGTTATTTCATAAGATATAAATGTCTAATCACTGTGTTGTACAACTGAAACTAATATAATATGGTATGCCTACTGTAACTGAAAAATAAAAATATTACTTTCAACAAAAGTAATGAAGTGCTTATATTTGGATGAACCTTGAAATGATCAAGCAAAGTGAAAAAGTCGATTGTAAATGAAACATTTCATAATTCTATTCATATGAAATGTCCAGAATGGGAAAATCTATGGAGACAGATTCATGATTTTCTAGGACCCAGTTGGAGAGCAGGGAAATTGGGAGGAAATGGAGAATGAAGGTGACTGCTAGGTTTGTTTGTTTGTTTGTTTGTTTTTATGAATTGTTGGAATTGGAATTATTCTAAAATTGATTGTAGTGATGGTTGTACACTGTGAATAATCTAAAATACCCATTGACTTGTACACTTTAAGTAGGTGAATTGTATAGTATAGGAATTATATCTCAATAAACCTGGCAAAAATTATGTAATAGTCTACATATTAATGTTTTTGGATACTAATTTTGAACATTCTAGATAATTCTCCATTTTTCTTTAGAAAGCATTACTTATGCTGAAGTATTCTTTGTACTGAAATGATCCTCATAAAATATTTTTCTCTGAAACCCATGGATATTGATGAGCTAAAAAACTGGAGGTTATGACTGAAAAATCCTAATTTTAAGAAGAAACAAAAGAAAACATATTTTCAATACCCAACCCTTTTCCCTAGATTTCTTGTGTTCAAAGATACAAAAATAACATTGCCTCTAAGAACAGAAACTGGCTCTGGAGCCCTTTCAAAGAGAAAAGTAAATATATTATGAAACATCTGACTAACAGAGAACAAAGGCAGGTGAAGTTTGCTTAGCTGGACCTCAGTGATAACAACAACAGTGATAATTAATTACCTGAGCAGTGTTCAGTGTTTTCCTTCCTGGCAAGACAGCAGCAATACCTTGCAGAGAGAAATGAAAGCCAAGTGTGGTCACCCTGGAACTATCTCTCTAATGTGTCATGCTTAACCTGTGCTCTCTGTAATGAGCACAACCAGAACAGGGCAGGCCTTCAGCAGGTACAAACATAGCACATAAACAAACTACAGAATACGTTCAAATGCGTTTTCAAAAATATGCACAGTCTCACATTTCTGACAATTATCTCTCTTCTAGTGAGGCTGTGCTGTCTTATTTGGATGTGTACTTTCACCTTGAATTGTATGAGATTTTCTAAACTAGATATGGCACTGTTGTACGTTCCCAGGCCATTGAAAGATTTATTTGTTTAATCGATGAAATAAAAGTGAAATAATGTTATGCCTGGAATCAAATTCCTTTGATTAGTACCACTATGAATAGCAAAAATGATGATAATATTACTAAAACTATATAAAGAAATAAAATTTGTAAATTGCAGCTTTAAAGATTCTAATAGTTATTATTATTAGCAAAGGCTTTCTTCTTTCTGTTACTGACATAATGTAGTTCTGAATATTAGTGCAATAGATTAAAGGCAGTAATTTTGGTTTTGTATCCTTGTTCTGCTATTTGTTACCTTTTTAACCTAGCATATAGTATTTCTGAATTTCAATTGTTAGCTTACATAACATGTAGTACCATGTAAAAAATAAAGAAGGATATTACAACTTTTAAATACTGTGATTGTCCATAAAATAGATGGTATTATTTTGATATGTGTGCATAAGAATGTTTGGGAGCAAAGTTGGGAACTGAGGTATTAATGACAAATTGGCTAAATTAAATATAAATGTTCTTTAAAAGATTATATTAATAAGAACATTACTGTTGCCCTGTTAGATGCTGATTATGACATCCACTCTGATATTTGGCAAGGGCCAGTGTGCTAATAAGCACATTTCAAGTTGTTTATTTTTGGCACCCTTACTTATTATTTTCTATTTCTGAGACTATGCAACTGAAGGAAATCATTCAAGGATGTCAGCTGTACTCTTACCGCTCACTTAAGCCAGATGTTATTCTGGTCCATCTGTTCACATGTTCTCTGCCACGATATGAAAAACAACTGGGGACTATGAGGTGACACAGTAATTAACCTTGTAAATGACATTAGTATTATAAATGAAACCAACACTTGGTTTCATGACTTTCATCAATTAGCAGCAATTAATCTTTGTTGCTTTGCATAATCTCTCTTTAATATTTTATAATTTGTTTAATGGTGGATGCTATAAAAATCACTGTGCTTTGTCCCACTTTTCTTGATGTTTAGGTTTCTCTGTTACAGTGAATTTGCAAATATCACTCTAAGTTTGGAGCACTTGTTTTTACTCCCTTATGAATTTTTCATTTGCTTAAAAAGCCATAATGATTGCTTAGTATCCATTGAATATTAATTATAAATACTTAACTTTTTTGCTAGCATTATATTAATTTGAGTCACTTATAAAAATCTAATGAAAAAACTCTTTGGGAAGATACTGGAACAACATTTTGAAGGAAAAGATTTTAAGTTATAGAAATGAAACATTTTATAATTGAATGAAGACCCAAATTGACAGATTTAAGAGCAGCTTAAACAAAACAATTAATAAGAATTAGTAAATTTGAATATAAATTAGTGAAGATTTATACGTTTGAAAATTAATACAATAAAAATCTAAATAATAGATCAATAGAAGCATTTCAACTAAACTATAATAACAAGAAGAACAAAGAATAATGGAAAAATAAAGACATTAAAAAAAGATACTGGGGAACTTTTGACCAGCACATCCATATTGAGAGAAATGTTAAAAGGTGTACTGAATGAGATATATCTCAGGTATACAAAGGGAAGATTTTTTTTTTTTTAATTTAAGGAAATAAATGTAAAAACTGGAAATTTTAGTGAAAACTGTTTACTTACAGATACAAGGTCAAGCAGCTTAAATACAAAGAACATGACAATATGGCAGAGTCAAAATGTTTAAAATATATAGAGAAAAATCTTAAAAAGAATAAGAGAAAAAACATTGCATACATTGAAACAAATCTACGAATGACAGCTAGCATTTCACTAGAAATGAGGACAAAATACAATAGAATGTCAATTTTAAGAGCTAAAAGAAAAATTGAAAAAAAACTATACATTTAATATTGGCACTAACATATTTATATTAAATATAGAGAATGAAAACATGTGATGACATTTGTTATTTTTTCTTTTTTTAAATTATTTTGTTTCCGTTACAGATGACATTCAATTTCTTTTAGATTAGTTTCAAGTGTATGGCATAGTGGTTAGACATTTATATAATTGATTAGTCTAGTACCCACCTGGTACTGCACATAGTTGTTGCAACATTATTGACTATATTCTCTATGCTGTACTTTACATACCCATGGCTACTTTGTAACTGCCAATTTGTATTGCTTAATCTCTTCACCTTTTTCACCCAGCTCCCCACCAACCCTCCCCTCTGGCAACCATCAATTTGTTTTCTATGAGTCTGTTCTTGCTTTGTTTGTTCTTTTATTTCGTTCTTTAGATTCCACATATAATTGAGATCATATGGTATTTGTCTTTCTCAGTCTGACTTATTTCACTTAGCATAATACCCTCTGGGTCCATCCATGTGTCGCAAACGGTAAGATTTCATTATTTTTTCTGGCCAAATAATATTCCGTTGAATATATGTACCAATCATCTTTAACCAATCGTCTATTGAAGGGCACTTGAGGGTTTCCATATCTTGTCTATTGTAAATAGTGATTCAATGAACATAGGGGTGCATGTATCTTTTCAAATTAGTGTTTTGATTTCTTTCGATAAATACCTAGAAGTGGAATTGCTGGGTCATAAGATAGTTCTATATTTAATTTTTTGAGGAATCTCCAAACATTTTCCACAGTGGCTGCACCAATTTTCAATCCCACCAACAGTGCACAAGGGTTCCCTTTTCTCCACATCCTCACCAATGCTTCTCGTCTGTTGATTTATTGATGATAGCCATTCTGATAGGTGTGAGGTGATATTGCATTGTTGTTTAATTTGCATTTTTCCAATGATTAGTGATGTTGAGCAAGTTTGCAGGTCTATTGTGCAGGTGTATGTTCTCTCTGGAGAAATATATATTCATGTCCTCTGCACATTTTTCAATTGGATTTTTTTTTTTTTTTTTTTTTGGTGTTGAGATGTATAATTTTAAAATAAATATTGGATATTAACCCCTTATCAAATGTATTATTGGCAAATGTCTTCTCTTATTCAGTAGGTGTCTTTTCATTTTCTTGGTGGTTTCCTTTGCTATGAAAAACTTTTTAGTTTGATGTAGTGCCATTTTTTTATTTTTTTTATTTTGTTTTCTTTCCCCAAGAGGATAAGTTAGAAAAAATATTACTAAGAGCAGTCAGCAAGTTTACTGCCTATGTTTTCCCCAAAGAGTTTTATGGTTTTGGGTCTTATATTTAAGTGTTTGATCCATTTTGAGTTTATTCTTGTATATGGTATAAGAAGGTGGTCCAGTTTCCTTTTCTTTCTTTCTTTCTTTTTTCTTCTTTCTGTCCAGTTTTCCCAACACCATTTATTGAATAGATTGACTTTATCCCAGTGTATATTCTTGACTCCTTTGTCATTGATTAAATGACAATATAGACATGGGTTTATTTCTGGTCTCTCTATTCTATTCTCTATTTAAAGATCTATGTATCTGTTTTTATGCCAGTACCATGCTTTTTGATTACTTTAAGCCTTGTAGTATAATTTGATATCAGACAGCATAATACCTCCAGTTTTGTTCTTCTTTCTCAAGATTGCTATAGGTATTTGGGGTCTTTTTTGGCTCCATATAAATTTTAAGGTTATTTGTTCTAGTTCTGTGAAAAATGCCATTGGCATTTTACTAAGGATTGCATCAAACTTATAGATTGCTTTGGGTACTGTGAACATTTTAACAATGGTAATTCTTATACATGAGCGCATTATATGCTTTCATTTATTTGTATCTTCTTCAATTTCTTTCTTCAGTGTCTTATAGTTTTCCAAGTACCAATCTTTTCTTCCTTGGTTAAATTTATTCCTAGGTTATTTTTTTTTATTCAGTTGCAAATAGGATTATTTTCTTAATTTCTCTTTCTGTATGGTTCATTATTGGTATATAAAAATGCAACCAATTTGTGAATATTAATTTTGTATCCTGCTACTTTACTGAATTCATTTGTTAGTTCTAATAGTTTTCTCATGGAATCTTTAGGGTTCTCTCTCTATATAGTATCATGTCATCTACAGATTATATTTTTACTTCTTCCTTTACAATTTGGATGCCTTTTATTTCTTTTTCTTGTCTGATTACTATGGTTAAGACTTCCAATACTATGTTGAATAAAAGTGGGGAAAGTGGGCAAACTGTTTTTTTTCTTGATCTTTACGAGAACACTTTCACCTTTCCCCCATTGAATATGATGTTACCTGTGGGTTTGTCATATGTGGCCTTTATTATGTTGAGATATGTTCCATCCTTTTCCTACTTTGCTGTGAGCTTTTATCATAAATGGATGCTGGATTTTGTGAAACACTTTTTCTGCACCTATTGATATCATTTGGTTTTTATCTTTCTTTTGGAATCAGGGTAATGAGTGAGTACCTCATAGAATGAGCTTGGGAGCTTTCCCTCCTCTTCAATTTTTTGGAGTAATTTGAGTAGGATTAATGTTAATTCTCTGAATATTTGGTAAAATTCACCTTTGAAGTCATGTGGTCCAGGATTTTTGTTTGTTGGGCTTTTGTTGATTATTGATTCGATTTCATCAGTAGTAATTAATCAGTTCAGATTTTCTGTTGCTTTTTGATTCAGTCTTGAAAAATTGTATATTTTAAAGAATGTATCCATTTCTTCCAGGTTGTCCAGTTTGTAGGCTGATAATTGTTCATAATATTTTCTCATAATCTTTTGTATTCTGCAGTGTCAGATGTCACTTCTTCTCTTTCATTTCTTATTTTTATTTATTTGGGTCATTTCTCTCACTTTTTTTTTCTTTTCCCTGAATCTGGTTAAAGGTTTATCAATATTGTTTCTCTTTTAAAGTACCAGCTTTTGGTTTCATTGATCTTTGCTTTTATTTTGTTTTGCTTTTGTTTTGTTTTTAGCTTCTATTTCATTTATTTCCACTCTGATCTTTATTATTTCCTTCCTTCTACTAACTTTGGGCTTTGTTTGCTGTTGCTTTTCTAGTTCCTTTAAGTGTAAGGTTAGAATGTTTATTTTATTTTTTTTCCTCTTGTTTCTTGAGGTAGGCCTGTATGACTACGAATTTCCCTCCTTAGGACTGCTTTCACTGTGTCCCATTAACTTCAGATCATTGTATTTTCATTTTCATGGTCTCTTTTGAATTCTTCCTTGATCTCTTTGTTAATTAATTCATTGTTTAGTAGCGTGTTATTTAGCCTCCATGTGTTTGTGTGTTTTTCAGTTTTTTTTCTTATAATTGATTTCTAGATTCATATCATTGTGGTCAGAGAAGAAGAGTGATTTAATTACAATCATCTTAAATTTATTGAGACTTTTTTGTTGTCAACATATGGTCTATCTTTGAAAATGTCCCATGTGTCTTCGGAAAATAAAATGTATAATGTATGGCTTTGAGTTGAAGTGCTCTAAAAATATCAAGTAAATCCTCCTGGTCTAGTGTGTCATTTAAGGCTGTTGTTTCCTTGTTGACTTTCTGTATGGATGATTTGTCAATGGGTGTCAATGTGGTGTTAAATTCCTCTACTCTGATTATATTACAGTTGATCTCTCCCTTTATGTTGGGTAATATTTGCTTTATACTCATATATTTGGGTGCATCTATGTCGGTGCACAAATGTTTACAAGGGTTACATCCTCTTGTTAGATTGAACCCTTTATCATTATGTAATGTCCTTCTTTGTCTCTTATTATAGCCTTTGTTTTAAAGTCAGTTTTCTCTTATGTAAGTACTGCTACCCCAGCTCTTTTTCATTTCTATTTGCATGAAATATTTTTTTCCATCCCTTTAATTTCAGTCTGAGTGTGTCTTTTGATCTAAAGCGAGTCTCTTGTAGGCAGCATATGTACAGCTCTTGTGTCTTGTCCATTCAGCCACTCTATCATTTGATTGGAGCAGTTATTCCATTTATATTTAAGTCAATTGTTGATCAGTATGTAGTATTGCCATTTTATTATTCATATTTTTCATCTTTGTTTTCCCTTCTTTTTCTTCTTAAAGAAGTTCCTGTAAGATTCTTTGTCATACTGGTCAGTGGTGATAAAGTCCTTTACCTTTTTCTTGTCTGGGAAGCTGTTTCTCTCTCCTTTAATTATAAATGATAGTCTTGCTGGATGGTTTTGGTCATCAGAACTTGCTCTCCATTGCCTTGAATATTTCTTGCCACTCTCTTTTGGCCTGCAAAGTTTCTGTTGAGACATCAGGTGATAGTCTTATGAGAGCTCACTTGTAAGTAACTAGTTGTGTTTCTCTTGCTGCTTTTAGGATTCTCTCTTTCTTTAACATTTGCCATTTTAATTATAATGTGTCTTGGTGTGGGCCTGTTTAGAATCACCTTGTTGGGGACTCGCTACACTTCTTGGACTTGTATGTCTATTTCCTTCCCCAGCTTAGGAAGGTTTTTATTCATTATTTCTTCAAATGTGTTCTCAATCCCTTGCTTTCTCTCTTCTCCTTCTGGTACCCCTGTGATGCAAATGTTGTTACGCTTGACCTTGTCCCAGAAGTCTCTTAAACTATCCTCTTATTACGAGTGTTATATTTGTTTATTTTTTATTTATTTATTTATTTTTGCTGTTCCGATTACATGTTTTCTGCTACCTCATCTTCCAAATCGCTGATTGAATCCTCTGCTTCATGTAGTCTGCTGGCAATTTCTTCTAGTGCATTCTTCATTTCAGTTATTGTATTCTTTACTTCTGACTTGTTCTTTTTTATGGTATGTGTCCTTTTTTATGCTTACTACTGTGTTTCCCCCAAAATAAGACCTAGAGGACAATCAGCTCTAAAGCATCTTTTGGAGCAAAAAATAACATAAGACCTGGTCTTATTTTAGTATAAGACCCAGTCTTATATTGTATTACATAATACACTATATTACACACATAATACACTATAATACACACATAATAATGTAATATAATATAAGACCGGGTCTTACATTAATTTTTGCTCCAAAAGATGCATTGAAGCTGATTGTCCAGCTAGGTCTTATTTTCAGGGAAGCAGGGTATCTCTTTGTTGAAGTTCTCACTGAATTCCTCTATTCTTCCCCTAAACTCATTGAGCATCCTTATAGCCACTGTTTTGAACTCTATGTGTGTCGGGTAGGTTGCTTGCCTCTATTTGTTTAGTTCTTTTTCTGAAGTTTTCTCCTACTCTTTTATTTGAGACGTATTTCTTTCTTTCCTCATTTTGGCTGCCTCTCTGTGCTTGTTTCTATGTTTTAGGTAGTTCTGCTATGTTTCCCAGTCTTTGCCACGTGGCCTTACGTAGTATGTGCCCTGTGGGGCTCAGTGGCATAGTCTCCTTTGTTACCTATGCCTTGAGAGGGTTGTGTGTTCCCTCCTGTTATAGCTGATCTTTCATTGCTATTGGCATTTCACTGGGTGGGACTGACCATTAGACTGACTTGCTTGACCACATCTACAGCTTATGTGCTGCTCAGCAAGGAGCTTACCTCACAGACCAGGATTCACCTCAGTGGGCTTTGATGCCTGCTGAGACTTCCCTTTGGGTGTGCACCTGTGGGGTTAATTGGTTGGTGTCTGCTGTGGTTTGTACCCAACCTCTAGGTATGTTGATTCTGGAGCCTCTTGGGAGGGCCTCCAGTGAAGGTCCAGAACATCCATTGTGTGTGACCAGCTGGAAACTACGTAGTAGGCACTCTAAAGTGTAGGCAGTTGGTCGACCCCTGGGCTGACCTGGAGGCATGTAGGAGAGACCATACTGCAAAACAATGATGGCTACCACAAGTACAGAGTCTGGAGTATCTCTGCAAATACAAGGTCTGACAATTGTATTTGCAAACTCATCCTAGAAAAAGTGCTACATACCTTATTGCTAAATATCATTATGGTTACTTTGAAGTACTCCCCTTGGGAAGCTATGCATTGATGCCAGCACCTAGTTCACCCTTCAAAGCAATTCTGGAACTCTCTTTCTGGAATGGCCATCAGAGCTTCCACTGTATTACCCTTGATGTCCTGAATGTCATCAAAATGTCTTCCTTTCAATATTTCTTTTATTGTTGGGCAAAGAAAGAATTAATTGGGGGCCAGGTCAGATGAGTAGGGAGGGTGTTCCAATACAGTTATTTGTTTACTGGCTAAAAACTCCCTCACAGACAGTGCCGTGTGAGCTGGTGCATTGTTGTGATGCAAGAGCCATGAATTGTTGGCGAAAAGTTCAGGTTATTTTCATCTAATTTTTTCATGCAGCCTTTTTAGCATTTCCAAATAGTAAATTTGGTTAACTGTTTGTCCAGTTGATACAGATTCATAATGAATAATCCCTATGATATCAAAAATGGTTAGCAATATTGTCTTGACTCTTAATTTGGACTGATGGAAATTTTCTGATCATGGAGAATTGGCTGACTTCCATTGTGCACTTTGACACTTTATTTCAGGGTTGTATTGGTACACCCATGTTTCGTCACCAGTGATAACATGGTTCAAAACATTGTCTTGCCTCTTCAGAAGGGGCCTCAGGATGTCACTAATGTGGGATGAGTGGTATTCCCCAGGTTAATATAGACTCTAGTTTAGTGCCAGTGCTAAGCTTGGACATACTCATCAAAAGTGTCAGAGCACACTGAGTCCAGCCACTACCTGCCTGGCGCCTATGAATCCCAAGAATTTTTCAAGATAGTGTGCAATGAGGGAGGGGCTGGCTTCTGGCCAAGAATGAGCCTCCTGTATTGTGTGAGTTGGGTTGGGCAGAGTCCCAGGGAGTCATCAGAGTGGAGCAAGCAGAGCCTATCAGTCCAATCCATTTTCAGCTTTAGCATGTGAGGTCGGGGATGATGGGGCCCCAACACTTGAATGATGGGACCTCCCTGCCACCTCCATGGGAGGAGGATTCTGCACAGGGAAAATGGTGACTGTCTCTGAAGCCACACAACTCGTCTCTCACTGTATGTCTCTGAAACCTCCCAAGTCACAGTCCCTCCACTGGAGCTCAGGATGAGTGCGTGTGATCAAGTGAATCTGTACAGGGGCCATTTAAGAGATTGTCTGGGTTTCCCACAGCCTTCAGTCCCACCTGGATGGTTGGAATCCCACTGTTTTTCACAGCCAGATGTTGGGAGAAGCTTTTCTTCCTGACTCAAGTACTCCAGGTTGGGGAGTCCGGTGTGGGACTGGGTTCCCTAGCACCTATGGGGGGAGAGGAGACCTCTAGGGCCTGCATATCCCTTGAGATTCTCACCTGCTACAGCAGATGTGGGGTCCGCCCATTGTGCATCTCTGCCCTTCCTATCAGTCTCCTGTTACCCTCTTCTTTATATTCTTAGTTATAGGACTTCTACTAATATAAATTTCAGATGATTCTCCAGGTTGATTGTTTCATAATTTAGTTGCAATTTTAGCATGGTCACAGGAGCAGGCAAGCACAGTGTTTGTCTACTCCAGCATCCTGGATCCTCTCCCCCTATGATGATATTTATTAAGTAAAGTATTTTTCAAACATCAAATCAAAATAAAGGCATTCACAGCAAAATGGTGAGAAAATTCATTCCTAGCAGACCTGCACTCCAAAAATTACTAAAGGAAATTACTGATGTTGAAAAGAATTTCTTTAAAAGGATATTCATGGTTTCAAACAAAAAGTTTAGCAAAATTATAGGGCATTATAGTGTTTATAAAATAAACATAGGACAATATGGATGATTTTGAAGAATAAAAACATTAATTGTTGAAAGTAAAAATAAATATAACATAATAGGGGTTTATAATACACAGAAAAGTAAAATGTAAGATAAAGGAAAAGATCAAATATATGGTGATGGAAGGAGAACTGACTCTGGGTGGTGAACACACAATGGGATTTATAGATGATGTAATACAGAATTGTACACCTGAAATCTATGTAATTTTACTAACAATTGTAACAATTGTAACAATAAATTTAAAAAATAAAAAAAAATAAAAAGATAAGGGAAAAGGATATGAAAGGTGAAAATGTAATAGCCTATTGTGAGATACTTATTCTCTTCATGACAGTATATTATTTGAAAGCAGACTGAGATAATCTAAAGCTGAACATATTCAAATCTTAGAGCAACCACTAAAAACCACACACTCACACACACAAAACGATAGATTTTTAAAAATGCCAGAGATAAAATGAATTACTAACACTATCAAATTCACAGAAAATGAAACTAAGAAAAGAGGTACGGAGGAACAACATAGTTAATACCAAATGTCGGCTTAAACCCAAACATTTCAATAAATATAATACAAATAATTTGAAAGAAAACTCCATTTAAATGCTAGATTATCACAGTTACATAGAAAAGTAAGTCCATTTATCGATGTTGACAAGAAACAAACTTTATATAACATAGTGTGAAAATAAATTTGTAGCAAAGGATATAACTTTACACATTGAACATAAAATATCCAGAGTGGCTACATTAATATCAGAAAAAAAGTAGATTTGAACAGTTTTGAAGAGATAAAGAGAAACACTTTATAACTGTAAATATTTTAAAAACATAACAATACTATATGTAAACAGCATTTAAATATATGAAGAAAAAAATGACTGAACTAAAAGGAAGAATAAGCAAACTCACAATAAAAATAAGAGATTTTAATATTTTTCTTTCAGCAATTGAGCAAATAAATAAAAGCGTCAGTAAAAATGTTCAGTTTTTTACCATAATTATCAAACTTTCTATTGACAATTGGAATTTTTAGAATATTTTATCTAATAATTATAGACACCAATTATTTTCAAGTGCATATGGAACTTTCCCCAAGATAGATCAGTTACTGGACCACAAAATGAGTAGCAGAAACATCAAATTATTAAATTCTTACAAAGCCCATGCTCTGAACACAATAGTATTAAATTAAAAAAAATTTAAAAATAGCAGTGAGAATCCAGAAAACTATAGTTTAAAATTAAACAACACAAATTTAAATAAACCACAGCTGAAATAAGGCATTTTAATGGGAATTATAAATTATTATAGGTTGAATAATGATTTTTAAAAAGTACTAAAATGTGTGATGCAGCCAAAGTTGTCCCTAGATGGAAATTTATAGTTTTATAACTGCATACTGAAAAAGAAGAACGATTTGAAATAATATGTGCTGAAATCAATAACATATGCTGAAATCAATAATATATGCTTAGGAATCTAAAAAATAAGAAGCAAACTAAGCCCAAGTAAGTAGAAGGAAGGATATAAAAATGATTAGAAAATGTTCAGCAGGAACTATTAACTTTTCTTTAAAAACTTTTTTGTATAGTGAAAGACTCTCTCTCTCTCTCTCTCTCTCTCTCTATATATATATATATATATATGTGTATATATATATATAATATATGTGTATATATATATATATGTGTATATATATATATAATATATGTGTATATATATATATATACATATATATATATATATCTATATATATATATATATATATATATATATATATATATATATATATAAATGAATTAGAAAACATAAAAAGAAAATAAATAAAATCAAGTAAGCCAAAGGTTGATTCTTTGAAAAAGTCAATAAAATTTATAATCATTTGTCTAGATCAACTTCGGAGAAAAAAAATAAAGAAAAAAAGAAAAGAAAAGCCAAATCAACAACTGTAGAACCAATCAATGTACAAAAACATGGGTAATACTAACAAAAATGTTCATCGAAAGAAATCAGACACATAATAATATATATTATTGTCCCAACTACACATTTGTAAAAAATGAAACAATTATTTCAAGGACACATGTTAATGGGACACAATTATAAAGAAATACAAGTAAGTATAGTGATTATCTTTGTTGGGAGGAATAAGTAGTGATTAAGAGGGGAAATGAGGGTGGCATCTGGGGAGTCAATATGTTCTGGTATTGTTTCAGATTTTGGTCATATGGATAGTCACTTTGTAATAAATCATTGAGTTATATATTGTTTTACATTTTTATGTATATATATTGTCTTTCACTATACAAAAAAGTTTTTAAAGAAAAGTTAATAGTTCCTGCTGAACAAATACAAGTGGTTTTTAAAGTAAATATAATAGTTCTAAATAGACTCTACCATTGGAAAACCAGTAACAACTGTGTAAACATGGGTTCCAATAATCTCATTGTACATAGGCACATTTAAAGTGAAACCTTCAGTTCTAATGGTAGCAAACATAAGGCATTTGGTCAAAGTTAAAAGAAGTGTGTGTATCCATGTATAGAGAACACGTTTTTAGTTCAATGTTCATTTCTAAATTAATGGCTAAGTAATGACAATAATCATTTGACCATTTGCAGAACACTTTCATGAGTGGATTTGAACCAATAAATGTAATCATGTATAAGTATTAAATGTAGAGAGGGCTTTGTGTGTGTATGAATATATTATCTGTCAAAACACAACAAATTCAAGAGAGCCAAAAGCTGCTTCTTACTAAAAGTTCAGGAGGATAATTTAAAACAAATGAATCAAAAAGTAATCATTTACATTAAGAATAAATATGATCGATATATAAATTGATATGATCATATAAATATGACCGATAATGTCTGAACATTAGCTGAGTGCATAGATTTCAGATATTTATAGAAAGCAAACCAGACTGACTAAACAAACCTAGTGAATCCTATACATCATAATGTCTAACAGCTTTCATAAATTGAGTGTCAAATACTATTCTTGATGTTTTATATTAACTATTTCTCAGACTTAATATTTTTCATGAAAGAATTTGTAGTCTTCCTTTAGATCTATGGCAATAAAGATTCATATGGGAAAATCACCAAATCTGGGATTCTCACACACAAAGTGGCAGGACTGTAATTTGAATCTAAGTCTACTTCCATAGGCTTTCTCTGTTTATCTCATCTTTATTATCACTTTCCATAGTAATTCTTTTCATCTATCTATCTATCTGTCTATCTATCTATCTATCTATCTATCTATCTATCTATCTATCTATCTATCTATCTCAGGAACTTTCACCCTTTTAATTGATGAATAATTTGCAATATAAAATAGAAATTCACAACAATTTCAAAGGTCCAAAGTGTAAGCTCAAGTTCCTCTCCTTCTACAAATATCTAGAATAAGGAAGAATTTAATTTTGTTTCCCCTCTTGATATCCAAGAGAGCATTTATACGTATAACAGATACATGAGAACAGTCCTTTTTTCTTTCTTTTCCTAGTGGTGACTTGATAATACTTCACTTGTATATTCAAAACCAACAGAGATTTGTGAGGCTCGATATCCATTCTAACACCTTCTACTTGAATGATTGAATTTCCACTTGGGTAAATCACTTTTAGCTCTCAACAAGACAAAAGAAACAAGTATTTGTTCAAAAAGCTCACAGCCTCCCTTGTGATTCAGAAAGATGTTCTGCAGAATTTAATACCAATAAAGGAGAAAAATGCAATTTAATTTACAATGAATCTCTTCCTTATGAAAGAAGAACATCAACAGGAATGACCTGTTTGTTTTCTTCTTTTTTAACCCTTTTTGATGAAACCTAGGAAATACACATACAGTTAGACAGCATGTAGTTTACCACAAGTCATATGTTCCAGCCATCTGAAAAATCCAATGACTATGATGATAGAAAATTCTCTAATTCTTTTACTCAGTTCTTTACTTCAGTAAAAACTCAGTCTTTCTCCGGAGTGTTGCAAGGGTAGTTTACGTATTTAAGCTGAGTTATACTTTTACAGGTCATTTTTAAGAATGGAATGAAACTTCACTCGTCAATTATAGTAGGGATAGTTTTATGCTCTTTTTTTTTTTCCCTTTTTTTTTTGCTGCCTAACCACCTTTCTCTCCTAAAGGTAGCTATTAACTATCTTTCATAGCTGGTGGCTGAGAGGCAGACCTGGGAAGGTTTTATACATTGTTCCCTGATGTGGTTATGGTATTTTTGCATCAAAAGAAAGGAAATTTGACCTATCCAGATACTCCATTTAGCAGTCAACGAAGAGGGTTATGTGAGAGCTTTGCCTCACAATTTTGATTCCTTATCTTGGTGAGTCTAAAAAAGAGATAAACCACATGCCATCAGGAAGAGAAACAGAAAAACACTCAAAAATAAGTCAAATTGGAATTCGCAGTTGAACCACATTAATGATCAAACATTACAGCTAAAAGTAAGAGATAAAAAACACCCCTGAAGATTCTTCTACTACTATGGAATTTCGGTTAAATCATCAATTACTATTAAGAAACCAGAGAATTTGGCATGTCCAAATAATTTACTAGACTTCAAGTCTCTTCCCATAAACAAATATAATAGCAAGTTCAATGAGATGAAGGAAATGCCAAGGGTAAAGTGATGGAGAGTTAACAATCAGAGTTGGGCATTGGATTACATTTGATGTGATGGCCAGGAAGGCTTCTCTGAACAGGTGATACTTGAGATTGGATGGATGGATGAGAAGTACTGAAATATACGATGGGAGGTACAAGTATAAAAGCCTTAGGATTGGAAAGGGCTTGGGATCCACGAGGAACAATAAAAAAGAGTGACATGTTTGAAGAGAGGTGACCAAAGGGCAGACTAGTATCAAATAATTTTCAAGAGGTAGCAGAAGTTAGGTAACACTGAACCCAGCAGGCCATGCTAATGGGTTTTCATTTTATTTTAAGAACAGTGGGAAGCCAAGGAATAATTTGAAGGAGGAGAATGTAGTAAAAACATGTCTATCTGCTATTTATATGCTTTAAGAATGTTCCATGTTTATATAGCTACATTTCTATACCTAAAATGATATTTATAAATAACGCATGTGTAAAATAACAGTGTGGCTCTGGAATTATTCTCTAATTTATTAAAATATTAATAAAAATCTTAGTTATAAAAGGCTAAGATAATATCTCTGCTATGGTTCTGGGAAGGCTCTCCACTGTACTCCAAATACTTCTTAACTTCCATTAATCTATGCCGAACCATAATATTGCACTGGTCATTTTCTTTCTAGGATTCTACTTGCGACAAATTCTTAATATGTGTGTACATTCAGCTTCTAGTTTTCAAGTTTTATTCATTTTATTTTCAATGCTCTAAGTCTTTATACTTCCATTTACCTTCTTGTAAAAAGGTGAAATCATGAAAATCTGAACATGCAATTAGGTCTAAATCAAATATTTTTGCTACTATCCTATGGAAAATTTTAATGTTAGAAGTTTTACAAATAAAATAAGTTCAGAAATATACAATGGACTCCAATCAAAACCTCAAGAGATTTTTGTAATGATATAGAAAAAGCATTTTTAAAGATTTACTAGATGAACAAGTAAGGAAACCTTACCAAATTAAGCAAGAAGGAGATGATATTACCATAATTGAATCAAAAGAATAATATATGCCTACAATAATAAAAAATATAGTTGAATATTTGTTAGATTCATAGATGGAGAGAAATATACTTTTGACACATAAAGCAAAATAAGTGAGAGAATACAAGGGCTGAAACAAAAAAGAAATCAAAATCACCTGACAAATATTTATTGTTCAACAATTATGTGTTACTGTGAATGACTGGGATACATCAGTGAATAAACTAGACAAAGATCATTGCCCTTAAGGAACTTGCATTTTGGTACAAACGGACAATCAATAACAAATTATTTATGTATTGATTGATTGATTGATTGATATACAAAATATATGATTACTTATATGTGATATTAATAAAAATCTTATATATGTATGTTAGAAGAGTCTTAGAAATCTATATACATAATTTACATAATTGTACAAGGTCTGACA
This sequence comes from Rhinolophus sinicus, assembly GCF_036562045.2. NCBI lineage: Eukaryota > Metazoa > Chordata > Mammalia > Chiroptera > Rhinolophidae > Rhinolophus > Rhinolophus sinicus. Next base: position 35,209,081 of record NC_133758.1, on the reverse strand, counting down.
ATTAAGTTCGTGAACTCATCCTAGAAAAAGTGCTACATACCTCATTGCTGAATATCACTACGGTCATCTTTGAAGTAGTCCCCTTGGGAAGCTATGCACTGATGACGGCACCTAGTCCACCTTTCAAAGCAATTTTGGAACTCTTTTCTCGAAGGACCATCAGAGCTGTCACTGTATTACCATTAATGTCCTGAATGTCATCAGCATGTCTTCCTTTCAATATTTCCTTTATCTTCGGGTAAAGAAAGAAGTCATTGGGGGCCAGAACAGGTGAGTAAGGAGGGTATTCCAAAACAGCTATTTGTTTACTGGCTCAAAACTCCCTCACAGACAGTGCCTTGTGAGCTGGTGCATTGTCATGATGCAAGAGCCATGAATGGTTGGTGAAAAGTTCAGGTCGTCTAACTTTTTCACACAGTCTTTCCAGCATTCCCAAATAGTAAACTTAGTTAACTGTTTGTTCAGTTGATACAAATTCATAATGAATAATTCCTCTATATCAAAAAAAGGTTAGCAACAGCATTGCAACAAGTTCGCGAACTTAATTGTCAGTGTTCGTACAGTATTTTAGATGATGATAAGTACCATAGAGGAAAAAGAAGAAAGTGGCAAGAGGGTCAGATGTATCACAATACAAAGCAGTAAAGGCAGAGACTTCATCGAAAAAGTAAGATTTGAGTTAGGAATTGACAAAATATATATTAAAGATAATACACATAAAATCAAGACATATGAGCCTCTAGAAAAAACAGTCACAAATAAAACAGATATTTGGTTAACATCATAAAATTATATAATTTAAGTATATGAGAGCTCTCAATAATATTTTTATAAATGTATATTAAAATAAGGACTCTTAACCTATACACTTGAAAATTTTTTAAAGATTGATGAAATAGACATTAACTATTGTGATGTATTTTCTTACTCAGTTGAAGGAAATGCACACTACACACCTTGTCTAAAAAATAAGTAGCCTATGCCACCATTTATTTAAAATATCAGTATTATTTTACCAGTAATTTCACTTACAGGAGTTTATCCTAAGAAAGTAATCAGAGAGGTTGTGAAAGATTTACATATATAGAGAGTTCCTGTAGTGTTAAGGTAAGGATAGGGCGAATGTGAGAAAAATTCCAAATACCTAAAAGAAAAGAAATAATAAAATACTTTTTGGTATATTCTTTTATTTTAATCCTCTCTGTAATTAATCACTACTATAGGAATTCACTACCCCCTATTTTTCATTGCCATCATTTGAGGATAAGCCATAATCTCCTAGATTTTCTCTTTGTATGTATTGTGCGACAAACTCTCTGGTCAATGCACTGTCAACAAGGAATCAGAGAGATTTTTAAAAAATTAAATCCAACATACTCGCATATTTGCCTAAAATATTGTAAGAGCTTTCTGTTGCTACTAGAATGAAGAACAAATATTAATATATCCTATACCATCCTTAACTTATCCTACAATTCCCTGGAGGGTGGGGTCCTAACTTACCATTCAACCTTCATTCACACCAGGTTATCTCCTCCTGTTCTGAGTTCTGTTAATTTATGCCTTATTTCACTTTCATTAATATACTGTGCATAACCTTGTAACGTGGCCTTTGCATATGCTGCTCACTCTGACATACAGCAGGCACTCAAATACTTTGTGGCTGAAGAACGCACAAACTAATGAAGGAGTGATTAAAAGAATGAATGGAAAATTTAATGCCTGATTAGAGTGGAATAAAATAGAGAATATAATCACATATTTAAACTACAGTGTCTGAGATAATATGAATTGCTTGAAAGAGCATTTTAGGGAATCAAACTAAATATTGTGTGAAGTTATAGACATGTTAACATTGGTGATACAATATGATATTCAATAGGCACCATTTATCATGTCATTGGAAAAACATAATGAGCGTTCAGGTATGAGACCAGGGCTTCATATGTAGACGTTGAAGTTCTCTGCTCCAATGAAATTATTTAAGCTGTCTGCTGTTTAGCTCAAGAAGTATTTTTGATGTACTGATTATGCTGAAAACATTTTATTTGGTGATTGGGAAATAAAGCTGAAGAAGGCAATTTCCTAATATATTTTAGTCTAATGAGGAGGTTGTACCATAAAAACAGAATATTAAAATAAAGAAACGAATGCAGTATATGAATATAGAAATGAGGTTTCTGAAAATAGAAATTGTTATAAAAACAGGACCAGAAATATATATTTGCTTTCCTGATTTAGGTACACTCAATTTACAGAAATCACGCTGAATATGCGTGATTTCTACCACATTTTAAAAATAAAATATAAGGGCTGTGAATAAATACCTAGTTGAAAAGTCAAAATAAAGTGATATGAATTGATCATAGAATTTTATTTTTCTTCATGTTATTGGAGGATTTTATTAAGTGTAGATGACAAGGGCAAAATGAAAGCTGAGAAGTATCAAAGAAATTCTCTGTGGTTGATGTCAGAAAACTTACTGATACTCTCCCACAAATGAATTTGTTGCCACATTTCAGCTAAAGTGCTATAAGTCCAGGACTATAAATGAGGAAGAATGTGAAAGTACCTTTAAGGCAAGATCAATCTATCACTTAGTTGACACCATTTTGTATCTACGTGTCATTATCTGAAGCAATGATCTTATGAAAAATACATGGATCACTAACCTAGACAGTGAATATGGACAGATTTGCAGAGACTGAGTAATCTTGCACAAACCACTTAGCCTCTCTGTGCCTCAGTTAGCCATACGTGACAAGATATTGCTATAAATGATTCTGCAATTCATTCCAGCTCTACAAAGCAATCTGGAATAGCACATTGTACAAACACGTGAAAAATAAAATATGCAACATATAAAATGAAAGTATTATCCTAAACATTGAGAAAAACAAGTAGATATTCTGCATAAGAAAATAGTTCCTCAAACAGTTAAGAGAAGGGTAAGAATTATCATGTTAAGATAATAAAGAAAACTGAATAAATGTAAATTCACTCACAAATAAAACCTATAATTGTTCCTATTTAATGCCATTTGTAAATCACCATTGGAAAAAAGAAATAAAACTGGTGAAAAGAATGAGGACCTTAATGAACAGTTTCTTTAGAGAAAATCATTGTAATTATTTTTATTTATATTTAGATTTAAAAAGCTATTTCTTTACAGTTTATAAAATATGTTCACTTATATTGCTACTCCTCCACATATCTCAGTTTTACAGAAGAAGAAACTGAGATTCAAAAAAGTAAAATGACTGGTCTACTATCATTAGCTAATAATTGGAACAAAATAGAAATTAAGTTCATATTTTTAAACTACGAATCTAAGTTTTCTCTTGATAAATGACTTGCAAGGCTGACATTTGTATTCCACAGAGGAAGCAGGGAAGTTTTGTATGTCATCAATATTGCTAAGGATGTCTGTTTCAAAACAAATACATCTTAGCTGATGTGGGTAAGTAAAATAAAGAACCATTAGGAACAGTGGAAAGCTGTCACAGATTAATCTTAGTGCCCATGATGCAGGACTCTTAAGTACAGGCACTGACCTCAGCATTGCTTTACCACACATGGGCAGACTAGTGTCCTGTGCACCTTTGCTTTGTATCCCTCAAAGGAGAACCAGGACGACTACATGATATTTGACCAGATTATAACATAATGCAATGTGAAACAATGTGCAATTTTACTAGCTTTATCTGGAAGTAAGATTCAATGGGCATGGCAGTTAGGCTTACATCGGTGAACAAAGGGTGACACATCATGAGCAATGCTGTGTGGCTTTCACAAATATCAGCAGCCCAGCCTCATCTTGACAAAGTCATAAAAATGGCTGCCTAGACCCAAAACACAAGTGAAATATTTGTCCCTGTATTTCAATCTAGTGAACATAAGAAAACACAAAATGTCTTTAAGAAGGGATTCAAATACTTGCATTTGTCACTGGTCTCTGAATGGGTTATACAGTTTTGAGAACAGTAACAATTAGTAAACCTGGTTATTAGTTAAAAATATCAAGGGGTACTGTGCTAATACCTTGCTGAACAATCATATGCAGTCACTACACTCTGCACTTTATGTTCTTGCTCATACTGTGTGATCAAATGGGGACATGGTAGCTGAGCAGACCTATCAAATATGACACGTTATTAGGACAAAACTGTAATACGCTAAATACAAGATCCTCTTGAAAATTATTACTATGTATACATTAACATGAGTTACTATTATTTCTTCCTCCTCAGAACACTAAAAGCACTATTATGAATGCAAATGATACAGCCACACTGGAAAACAGATGGGTAATTTCCTACAAAACTAAACCTACTCGTACCACACGATCCAGCAATCATGATTCTTGGTATATATCCAAAGAAGTTGAAAAATTATGTCCACTCCAAAATCTTCACGTGGATATTTATAGCAGCTTTATTCATAATTACTAAAACTTGGAAGCAATTCAGAAGCTCTTGAGTAGGTGAATAGACAAATAAACTGTGATTGATCTAGACAGCGGAATATTATTCAGCACCAAATAGAAATGAGCTACCAAGCCATGAAAAGACATGGAGAAAACTTAGATACATATTGTTAAGTGAAATAAGTCAATCAGAAAAGGATACATATTGTATGATTCCAAATATATGACATTTTGGAAAAGGCAAAACTGTGGAAACAACAAAATTGTCAGTGGTTGCTGGAGCAAGGGATGGGGGTGGGGGAGGGACAGGCAGAGCACAGAAAATTTTTAGGGCAATGAAAATACCCTGTATGATACTGTAATTATAAAAATGTGTCATTATATATTTGTCTAAAACCACGGAGTGTAAAACTTTAACCCTAATGTAAACCATGGACTTTGGTTAATTATGGTGTGTCAATTTAAATTCACTCTACGTTAAAAAAAGAAAAGATATATATATATATATATATATATATATATATATATATATATATATATATATATGATGTATTATAGAATTGTACACTTGAAACCTATGTAATTTTACTAGCTATTTCACTCCAATAAATTTAATTAAGGAAAAAGCACCATTTTGATGAGTGATATTGATAATAAGCGAGGTTAGGCATGTGTAGGGCAGAAGGTATGTGGGACATTTCTATACTTTCCTCTTTGTTTTGTTGTAAACCTAAAATTGCTCTAAAAAATAAAGTCATCAAGAAAACACATTATATAAATGACAACACTGTATGCGAATTGGGCACATTATAAAAGTTCAAGTGTCTTTTAAATGGTAGTAGGTGCACAAACAATTCCAAGTGGTATAAAGCACTGAAGTTAATATTAATAACCACTATATTAAGGACTTAATTACATGGGAGTATTTGTGATAAACACTTTACACCTGTTATTTCACTTGATCCTCATGGTGATTCTATGAAGAAGGCACTACTCTTACCTGAGTTCCTTAAGGGAGACAACTGGATCTTAGAAAGAGTAAGCAACTTGCTCAGTCACAGAGTTAGAAAGCGCTCAAGTGCTCTAGTGAGGATTCAGTGTGCCTGATTTCATATGCTCAACAACCAATAATATTAATTTTTACAGGTGTTAACAATATTATTTCTGAAAAAAAATATTACCGATGTCAACAGTGTGATTAGGAAAACATTCTCTTCCGTTCTGTTTATTTGCCGGTCACTGCTAAAGTGGCAGTTTCCTTTTGTTTGATACATGTCGGCATGAGTCAGAGGTTTAGAATCTAGGAGATACAGAGTTCTGCTGATGTAAATGTCAAAAGTCATTTTCATGTCTGGTCATTCTTTTCTTGATTTAACCTTAATTTTTTTCCTCTCTTCTTTTTTTCCAAATATACCACTTGCTATTTAGAAATAAGATTTTTCTACTCTCCTAATTCACTGCAGGATAGCCGTAAACACAGATTTTTCAACGTGACAAGTTTCCTCTAAGACTTTTGGAAATTTTCTTTGGGCTTAATAACAATCAGGAAAAAGTGAAATGTGTTTTAAAGGTAAAAAAATTCTCCCACAAGGAGATTATCAGTAATGTCTGCTTCTGGAACTTATTGGCATGTAAATGGAGTAAAGCTACTCCTCTCCACATGCTCATGTTTAATTTTGAGTGTTTCTCAAGTGTATGAATTCCAAAATATCAACAATTTAGAAGTTTAATACCTGAGTGAAATAAACTATAAAATATCCTTCAATGAGAAATGTTGGTCTGATATATAAGAAAACATTAGTTCACAAGAGTACTGCTCACTCTCTGAACTCTTACGAACTGGGTATTATCTCAAGATTCCTTTAACAGTTGTAAATGTAAAGGATTCCTCAAATATGATGGAAGTGTCCTCACATACTGCTTTAATACATTTATTACTATTCTTCGACTTAGATATAATTTGGAAGGAGTCTTCCCATTTTTATGATAGGAAAATAAGTATTTTTTTCGCTGTAGAGATTGTTAAGAGTGTTCTTAAGCATGTAGGAACTTCTAATAATTTTCCACATTTTCTAGAAAAACAATACATATTTAGACTTAAACCACATATTTATTTATCTTGTGACCTTAAATTAAGTGAGGTTCATAATTGAAAAATTTAGTAACATTTCTTATTCCCCAAACTATTCAAATTTTCAGTACTTGAATAATTAAACATAAACTAATATTTACTGACTTCTTTAATCTAGAAAATATATAGTTATCAATGAGGTTAAAATAATCTGATATTAGATATTTCTATTTGTTTATGCATCAGGAATATTACAGGACTACAGCTTCCAAATAACAAATTATATCCACCTTCCTCTCACTACTGCTGGCTCCTAACAAATTTATCTGCAGTTTCTAACTTCATATCACTTCTCAAAATCTTAACAACACCCATAATTTCTATGTGTATTCTTTTCTATTACTTCAACCATGATCCTTATTCTGTTCCCAAATATTTATAGGTAGAGAAGGAATTTGTTAGCAATCTTACTAGGACACTTTTTATTTAACTTACCCAGAAAATATCTTCTTCAAATATGCTATTTGTCTTTAACACCTATAAAAACTTTAAAAAGTACTTAAAAATTAGGTACTTCTCAAAGTAAATTAAAAAACCTGACCATAAAAGCATTTAAAGGTAATCCATCCACTTTCTCAAGTCTCATCCTTCTTCTCTTACTTAAGTGTTATTTTTGCTTATATATATGCGTAAGCTATCTATTGTGTCAACTTAAAACAAATATAATTTTAATTGCATATACAAAATAGAAATTCAAAAGATTAGGAAATAACTAAATTCCAGTTGTGGACTATCATATAGCTATTTATGAAAAATAATGAAAACTATATTTCTTCTTTGTAAAACAGTAGCAATTCAATCTTCTCGTCCTACATTATAACAATCATTATAAGGTCTGAATAAAATAATGTATACAATCACCCTTTATGAATATAGGGCATTACAATTATTGACAGTCCCAATTTTGAAATTAATTTCAAATAAATTTACCCATATTGATAATTTTTCACATCTTTCAAGTGAATTTGATTATCTTCTGCTTTAGAATCAGATTAACCTCTGTAAAGACATTATAATAAATCCAGTAACTCATAAAGTCAGTAATCAATAATAATACGTATACCCCCTCTTCCATGAGATGCATATAAAAATAATATTTATGAGGAGGGATAATGGCAGCTCTCTCTTTCTCTTTCTCTCTCTCTCTCTCTCCCTTTGCCTGAAGCCACACAACTCAGTCTTTCCCTGTATGTCTCTGGTGCCTCTCTAGGAACCGCCCCTTCACCGGAGCCCCGGGTTACAGAACAACTGATCATAAGCACAGAATAACTGATCACAAGCCCAGAACAACTGACTACAGACATGGAAAAACTAGCCACAAGTGTAGAACCAACCACAATCAGGAACGACTGACCACAAGCACAAAACAACCATCCCCTAGTAAAGAGTAACCTACAAAAGCATTCAAGAAAGGAAGGACAGGGTGACCCTCTGTCAGTACAAGTGCAGAGATAGTGCCCAGGTGAGGAAGGCAGTCAAACACGCTGAGATGGCTGTGCAAGCATGTGCAGCCTGAAGATCCTCTAAGGCATGCATAATCTGTTCGAGAAAGTGCAAGAGAGAAACAAGACCGACAGTGTTTGTCTGTTACTAGCAGATGATAAGAACAGTGAATCCTTCGGTTATACTGTTTATTTCCTTATGTAGATGCAAATTTCTGAGCTGTATCATTTCCTTCTGCTAGAAGGCCTTCAGACTGCTGGCGAAGAATTCTCTTAGTTTTTGTCTGTCTGAGAACATCTCTATTTTTCCTTCACTTTTAAAGTATAATTTTGCTGGATACAAAATTCCAGGATAATGGCCTTGTTCTTTCAATGCTTTAAATATTTCACTCCAATCACTTCTTGCTTGCAAGATTTGTGCAGAGAAGTTCAATGTAATTCTGATTCTTGTTTCTCTATAGGTATGGTTGCTCCCCTTCTCCACTCGTCTAATTCAAAATTTTCTTTGTCACTTATTTTCTGCAGTTAATTATGATATGCCCAGGTGCAGATATTTTGGTATTTATCCTGCTTTAATGCTGTTTGAACTTTCTGTTCCTATGGTTAGGTATCTGTCATAAATTTTGGAAAATTCTCTGTAAATATGACTTGTCACATTTTTTTTTTCCTATTTTATTTTCTTCTCCTTCTGTTATTCCAATTATATGTCTTACACCTTTTGAAACTGTCCCTTAGTTGTTGGGTATTCTGGGCTTTTTTTCCCCCCATTTTTTTTCCATCTCATTGCATTTCAGTTTGGAGAGTTTTCATGGGCATACCTTCAAGCTCACTGATTCTTTTTTCAGCTGTGTCCGTTCTGATGAGCCTATCAAAGGTATCCATCATTTTTGTTACAGTTTTTTTTTTTTTTTCTAGTATTTCCTCTTGATTTTTTTCTTAGAGTTTCGATCTCTCTGATTATATTACCCATTTGTTCTTACATGTTTGATTTTTTTTCATTAAAATCTTCAACCTTCAGAAATATTTCTCCTGTGGTATAGTTCCCCACCCCCTCTTCTGCCTCTTTCTTCCCTAACTGTATCATTCCCAATATATGTCCTTGAATTCCTGACCCTTTTCATTACATTTTTTTCTCCCTAGGTGAGACATAAAAACTGGATGGGCATGGAGTAAAGGGGAATTACCTTTCACTAAATGGAACAAGACTCTGTCAAAATTATTTTACGGAATGTTGGCCTCTGTTATGTGAGTACCCGGTGGAGTTCGTAGAGGTAAATCTCATGAAAGTTATGGGGTTTCCTTAAAACTGTACCCCCAGGATGTTTACACTTTCATGCTAGTCCACAGTCAGCATCCACCAATATGTCAAATTCCAATTAAGTATTCTTACCAGCTTATGTCTCTAGCAGCTTTTGCTCCATGTAAGCACATCTTACTTTTATCTCTCTAAATGCCCGTCTCTTCCAATTTTGTGTGATGGTTTTCCATGTGTCTTTAATTCCCTGATAGGTCTAAAAAAAATTGTAGATTATTCAGTTTGTCAAGCGTTCTTTATTAGAAAGGATATGGGTGACCACTACATATCTGTTTATCAGTTGGGGCTAGAACAAGAAGTCCTTGCTAATATTTTTAGTGACTTTTACCTCTGTAAAATATGCACATTTAATTCCTTCTTGCTAATAAATAACCTCCTATAGCACCATAGTCCTGTAATAGGCAACACGTTTTCCCTGGGTAATTCATGTCATAAATGATTGCCTCATGGGTGAGACTCAATCTCATGTCTGTTATTCCTGGTAATATCTAAAGTACTGGTCCAGCACTTTTGTCATTTTGCAAATATATCAACACTTTTGATATAAGCATGCATACATACATACATACATACATACATACATATATGTGTGTGTATATACACACACATGTATATATGGTATTTATGTATTTATATAATAGATATACACACAATATACTACAGAATACATGTTTATTCTTTTTCTTGTGTAGTAATGCAAGATCTTGAGGTGTATTCACTTGTGATCTGCCTCCTGAACTTTTGGAACACTTTTTTGCAAAGCTTCATTGTTTGAACATTCACAAGTAGGACAATTAAGTTTGCGAACTCATCCTAGAAAAAGTGCTACACACCTCATTGCTGAATATCATTACAGTCACCTTCGAAGTACTTCCTTTGGGAAGCTACATACTGATGCCAGTGTGTAGTCTACTCTTCAAAGCAATTTGGGAACTCTTCCTGGAATGGCCGTCAGAGCTGTTGTCGTATTACCCTTGATGCCCTGAATGTCATCAGTATGTCTTCCTTTCAATATTTTCTTTATCTTTGGGTAAAGAAAGAAGTCATTGGGGTCCACATCAGGTGAGTAGGGAGGGTGTTCCATTACAGTTATTTGTTTACTGGCTAAAAACTCCCTCACAGACAGTGCCTTGTGAGCTGGTGCACTGTTGTGATGCAAGAGCCATGAATTGTTGGTGAAAAGTTCAAGTCATCTAACTTTTTCAAGCAGCCTTTTCAGCACTTCCAAATAGTAAATCTGTCCAGTTGGTACAAATTAATAATGAATAACCCCTCTGATATAAAAATGTTTAACAAATTAATAATGAATAACCCCTCTGATATAAAAATGTTTAGCAACATCATTGCAAAAAGTTCACGAAATTAATTGTCCAAACTTGTATGTTGAGGTCCTCTTTAATTCAGTTATCTTGTCTTCAAACCCTATAGGGAATAACTCAAGCTATATTTTTTCTACAAAGGGGTATGAATTTTTCCCGTCTCACTTTTCATGAAGCAATTAGTTGACTATAATCACTGTCCATTTAGTCTATTCTCCAGCATAAAAACATGAGATACTGTGACCTTACAAATGTCATCAGAGTAGTGGAAATTAACCCCTCAACTCATTAAATCCAGCTTGTCTCAATTTTCATTCTTTCACTTTCTTCTCATCTCTCTTGTTCAGAGAGTTGCTTCTTTTCATTATTTCCAAATTCAGTTATCTGGTTCTCATATGCCTCTGTCTCCCAGTATTTCCTTATAGAATGATATCATCATACTTACATTTTTCATTAATATTCTATAATAACAGCGAATATAGAAAAGAAGGGAGGCATTATGGAATGATATGGTGATTACAAATAGAAAAGTTGGTAAAGACAACATTATAACTTGTACAAAAACCTAACATGTAAATGATATTTTATTTAATTTTCTGAAGTATTAATAATATGTACACAAATATACATATGCAACTATTGTTAAATGCTATATTTTCTCATGCTTTACACTTTGGTCTTATCTTCTTCTCACTTAGTACTTTCTCCTGATGTAATGTTATCATTACTCACAAGTTTAAATGCCATTTAGGAGTCATTATCCCAAGAGTATAAACTAAAAACATATGTAGTTCATGATATAATCTGAGTACCAGATAATTCTAACTAGCTGCCTATTTGACATATTTATGTGGATACTTCATACTCATTTTTAACTCAAAAATGTTAAAACCTAAATTCATTACCATTCCCTAACCAAGGAAAACATGTATAAAACCAAGTAAAAACAATACCAAAAAAGCAAACAAAAATTCTAATTTTCTGTGTCTCAATGGATTATGACATCAATCACCCAACTACACAAGGCTCAAATCTGTTTTTCTTGAGTCCTCTCTCCCAAATCTCTATATCTGACCATCCATAGTTCTACAGACTTGACTTCTTAAATAAATCTTGACTTCATTCCATCTCCACTATCTCTGTCCTGCACCAAAATTCCATCATATCTTGTCTAAAGAATCTTCAATATTGTTCACTATTCATCTAAATCCAAACCTCATAACTTAAAGAGACTGCAGGATGTAGATACTGTCAACTTTATGACATTCATGTATCATTTTCTCCTTTACGTTCTTCTTTCTGATCAATTTACCCTTGTTCCTTTAATGACTATGCTACTTTTTGTTCCGAATCCTTCCTAGAAGCCAATCCCTCTTTTGAAATATTCTTCCTCTTTTATAGTTAACTCAGTTTGAAATAGTCAAAATTTACCTAAAATAACTTTCTTAAAAAGACTTTTCACTGACATTTCTGTCTTGATGTCAGCATAGCATTCTATTAGTCTTCAGCACAATTATGGTTCTAAATATTTAATTGTGTATATAGTTATTTAATATCTTCATTCCCTATTAAAATTCTTTCCCAAGAAAGCAGGAAATATATTTCTCTTTTTCATTGGCTTAATAATAGTCTTTTAATAGTACATACTCTATAGTATTTGTTATAAAAAAGACAATTATTTAAAAAAAACACAGATATTTTATAATTTATTTTTTTCATTTCTCACACACACTGAAATGTCACATGTGCTAGCCAGGATACTAGTAATTAGATACAATAAATGAAACTTGAGGCAATTCAGGATGGTTACGTAGAGTTTGCAATATACTTGTGATAATAAAATAAGCTGCGTTTACATACCAATGTAATTTTAACCAACATTAAAAGGTATATATTAAGATTTACTTATGTTATACAGGATAACTCATGCTAAGGAAAACAATCTTATTATAAATATACAATATTGTCATACAGTGCATCATATTTATATAATACATTCATATGTCCACAAAATATAAAAACATGAATATATATGTCATATTAATAGTATATAATTGATATAATTTTATATCAATTATATTATAAAATGTTATATTTTAATAGTTACTACTAATGTACTTTATAATATATAGTATGTATGTGATATGTATAATTTTGTTATATAAAATAATATATATAATCACATAGAACATATATGGTGTATTCATTATATTATAGACATTTAAAATATTTTCCCATTTGTATTAGATATGATTTATTCTCATTTCTTTGGAAATCACCTTGGGATTCCTAACAAGTTAATATTTTTCTCTAGTTAGTTTTCTTATTTCCATTTTGAAGTTTAAAAAAAAAAGACTTGATTTTTTTAAAGATAATTATTTATAGTCATTTTATGACATCTTATACTAAATTGCAATTTGATAAGAAAGAGCAAACTTATTTAAACTACTAAACATCCTTAAATCTAATGTTTTCCAACTGTATTTGTCCATTTAATTCTGTTTCTGTTAAAGTAACAAATCTACACATAAGACATACCTGATTTTCAGCTGACTCCACTTTCAGAAATATTGCTTCAAAGCTTTTAAACCTACAAGAATAAAAGTAACTTTCTGAAGAGGTACCACTAGAGAATGTCGAGAATTTTTATCTTTTGAGTTTTTGAATTAAGCTCTCATTGAACTTTCATAAATGCTTGATTTCAGGCCTTGTTTTCTGAACTCATTTTTTTCCTGTATAATGAAATTCCATTCGAATAAAAATCAGATCTTTTATCTCCTTCTTACTGAAAGCAGAAGAGGTTATGTAATATCACATTTCCTCATATTTTCCTTTGGATATCATTTATTCTACTTCTGTCATCTCCGAGACCTTAAATTATTGTTGCTTTTATCCAGTTCACTTACTTTGAATACATATTCTAAATAAATAACTTGATTTTTTAAAGATTTTTTTTGGCGATCTTGTTCTAAATTTCAATAAAATGAGAAAGAACAGACCTACATGAACAAAATGTGATATTCACTGACTTTAAATAATTGAGGAAAATCTAATCTCAATTAGTTACACACAAGCCTATGTCATGGCTTTTCTTTTAAACTATGTAGTTTCATTTGCATTAACTGCAATTAATAACAAATGATTTCTTAACAAATTGACAAATAAAGATAGCATTTATCTCACTTTAATAAATGGGTAATTTAAAAATATTAACCTTAATGCAAATAAATTAAGACTGAAAAAGACTTAAAATTGTTTGAAATTAGTTTTTCTTAGGCAGCCTAATCACTCTTCACACAACTATATATATTTTTAAATAAACATAGTAGATCAAAGATGCTACAAATTCTTTGCTTATCTTTCAATTGAGGGATTCTCAATGGAATGCTTGCTCTTCAGGAAGTAAGCCTACATGTGAGATATCCACCTATATTGAAATGATAAGGTCACTGCTGTAATAAGTACCTAAAAATATAGATGTGGCTTTGGAATGGAGTAGTGGGCGTAGGCTGCGAGAATTTGGAGAAGCATAAAAGTACAAGCCTAGATTGCCCTGAACCGACTGTAGATGAAACGTACGTGCTAAAGTGTTTCTAGTGAGGGGTCTGAAGGAAGTGAGAGAAATGCTACTGGAAATGGGTTTCTTGTTATATAGTTTTTTAACCACACAGAGAATTTCATTTCTTCACGGAGAACGTCATTTCTTTAGCGTACACTTTGTTTTAATCTCAGCTCGCTTTGTTTAGCCTGATAGAACTATGCCTCACTTGCACTCTTTTCCCCAGGTCCTCCTACCTGTACGTATACTGTATGTTCACTCTTTTTAATCGTTAAGCCCTTAAGACATTAGGTTGTGGTGAGCATCAATCTCACTTAAGAACAAAGCTTCAGGTCGACCAACCATGGCCAAGATACAATAACCAAAACTCAAACTACAATATGGCTTTAGTCAAACAAAGATAACACCTTGGCCTCAGTGATGTTTCAGCTCTGTAATCATGAAAGCGGACGGTCCCATGCACACATTTCCTGGAAACCAGACCGAACAAGGCCATGACTACACCAGAACCTGAAGCCATGATCAGCTGTTCCCTGCCTTAGCCCCGGCCAATCAGCAGAGCCACGGCCCCAACTCTCAGAGTAACCATGATTAATGATTTTTCCCTGATATAACCAAGCCACTAGAAGCCAACACGGAGTCAGGGTTTGGAGATCTGGATCACCTGTGTCTCCGTGTTTGGCAACCATTCCTTAAATAAACTACCTTTACTTTCTTTGCTGCAATCTCCTCTGTTTGTCTTTTTTTGGCTTGGATGCAACGCAGGCAAGCAGACCTTTGGAGTTTGCTGTAACAATTTCAGAATGCTTAGCAACACTGTGTCCCGGAGTTATATGGAAAGTAGAACTTATAAGCAATGCATATGTATATTTAACTCAGAAGATTTTCAAAATGTTGAAGAGGCTGCTTATTAGTAAAATGGGAGATGGGGAAATAAATTAACTGAATAAACTGTTAACCACAAATGAACCAGAACTTAATGATTTGGGAAATCCTCAACTTCGCCAGATGACAAAAGACACTAAAATTGAGATTGCTTCAGAAACTGTGACATAGAGAAAAAGCTGACGATGTGGCTGTACAATGTTTTGTTAACACATCAGATCAATAGATCGGAATACTCAGTCACACAAAAGGCTCTTTGAAGACATTAAAGGTATGAATCACACATCCCCTCTATTTAATCAGAGGTTCTTTAGGCATTTTAAGAATATTACCCTCACCATTTCAGCAGAAGTCAAAAGTAGAGAAGGGGTTATTTCAGAAATATTTTTGGAGGAGACTTTTTCTCATGGAGTGGTACCCCTGTTAAATCCATGCAAACCCACAAGTTTCTTGAGAAGTTTATATTAGCAGAAACTCTGACAGCTTACACTGACAGGAATGGGACAAGAAGAATATGAGAAGAAAGAAGGCTGCTCCCTGACCCCCCACAACCTTCTCCTGACAGAAAGCAGTGTGATAAAACTGTCTTGCTCGAAACATAAGCCAACTTGCACGAAGAGGAAAACATGCCTAAGAGGTTGAAACCAAGAGCCCAGAAGGTTGATTTTAAAAGCAAGAGGATGGCATGAGAGACATAGGAGGGGTTTTTGCAGATCTGGAAACTTAATGGAGTTTGCCTGAATTTTAAAGTGGCTTTAGACTGGTGACTCCTTTTTCCTAGCATTTCTCCCATTTTGAACTGGAACGTCTCTAATTCTTATCTCAGGCTTGTCTCACCACTGGATATTAGGAGTATTGTGACCTGGGAACTTGTTTCATTAGCTCTGGAGGCCTACAGGTGGTGAGGAAATGTGACAGGGTACCTTACCTGTACCTGATTTATATTACCTAGACAATAAGCTTTGGGGTTTGTGAGCTGATGAGATTTCAATGATACTTGGGAGTTCTGAATAGACTGGTTTAGGATGAAATTTTGGACTTTGAATGAATGGTATAATGTGACTTTTTGCTTCCTTGGGAAGGAAGGAATGTATTTTGCATTTCTGAGAGAGATATGGATGGTGGGGCCCTAGGGGACAGAGTGTGGTAGGTAGAATTTTGCTCTATTACCTTCAACTTCATGTTACTACGTGACAAAAGGGACTTTGTAGATGTGATAAGATTGCTGTATTCATTTCCTAGGGCTGCTGTACCAAATTATAATAAACTTGGTGACTTAAAACAATAAAAATGCATTCCCTCACAGTTCTGGAGGCTGTAAGTTTGAAGTTAGGGTTTTGGCATGAGCATGCTTCCTCTGAAAGCTCTAGGGAAGAATCTGTTTTCGCCTTTTCCTAGGTTCTGGTATTTGTGCAGGGGAACCTGCTCGCTGCGCCATTTGTTGTGCGGGGCGGCCTGCAGTCTCTGGTCCCGCTCCCCACATAAGAACACAGAATATGGTGAGGCCAAAAAGGAACACCCACGGAGCCATAGGTAGGGGAGTCATACCACTATAGTCTCACTGGAGGCTGGATTCACATGATATGCGACCTGCTGTCTGCTTTTCTGCCAACCAACCAACCCCTCGCTAACTGCACTCTGCCATGCTAACTGCAATCTGCGCTTGCCAGCCACCATCTTCTTGCTAGCCCCCATTTTTCTGCTAGCGTAGCCACAGCAGTTATATTAGTGGCCAATGGCTCACTGGTTACAGCTGATGGCCAACTAGCCACAGCTGATGGCCATCCAATCACAGTTGATGGCCATTTTCTACCTGAGTGAGCACCTTTCCACATGAGGCTGAGAGCCTGGAAACTGCACTCCTGCTCCTGTCCCCACATGGTAGTTGCTAGAAATCCATGGTTCTACTGCCATGGTTGTCACATAGCTTTCTTCTTTCTGTTGCCTGCATTTATATGGCCTCTACTCCTCTTATAAGGACAACAGTCATACTGGAATGAGAGCCCACCTTAATTCAGTATGACCTTATCTTAGCTTTTTTATGTCTGTAAAAGCCCTGTTTCCAAATAAAGTCACTTTCTGAAGTTCTGGCTGGACATTAATTTTGAAGGGATACCACTCGACCCACTACAGTTACTAATCAGTGGTCCTTAAGTCAGGGATATTATCCTGGACTATCTGGGTGGGCTAGATTAGGGATGCATGGAAGGTCTGAGAAGGAAATGTATTCTTCCAAAAAGTTGAATAAGCTTGAAAATAGATTCCCCCCTTGGAGCCTCCAGATAAGAGCCCAGACCAATTGATATCATGATTTTAGCCTCATAAGATCCCAAGCATACATAGTACTCATCAAGCCTGCATAGAAGTTTGACTTACAAAAGTGTGAGATAACAAATGCATATGTTTTACACTGCAAAATTGTGATAATTTGTTATGGTAGCAACATAAAACGAATACATTCTACTTTACAGAATTATTACTATTATTATTTTAATTAAAAATTCTGTAGATTAAAGATGGCCACACATCTGTGCTGTTCTGTCCATTGAGAAATTCTCAATGGAATGCTCATTCTGAGGGAAATCCTCCATCTTAGAAGTCCACAATGAGATAACCACACTGTAAAATATTAAAACCACTTGGATAGACCTTGGAGAGTGAGACAGCATGTGAAAAAACAGAGGCCAAGGAGACTTGAGGAGTCAAAGCTGTGAAAGAAGGAGCCATCTTGGAAGTGGAGACTTGACCCTTAGTTACTCCAGCTGACACCAGCTAGATCTGTTCCTGAATTCCTAACTTAGAAAATCCCAGGAAAAATGATAGGTTCTTTAAGCCACCAAGCTTTGGGCTAATTTGTCATACAGTAATAGATAACAGGGAAAAACAAAACAAACAAACAAAAAAACCTTTATTTTCTCAGGCAACTACAGTTATCTGAGGCTATGCTCATGGTCTGTACTACACTTTTATAAAACATAATCCACCCATGCCTGCCTATTACACTTTCTGAGAAGCCTACATTATTTGAGGTTCATAAAATTTGCTTTCCCTTATATAATTACTGTTATCTAATACCTGTTAAGAGATAATTCTGTATAATTCTGGCATTTCTGAGCAAAGGCTACTAAAAAACATGATTGCCTAACAGGCAGCTTTAGAAATTGGAAAGAGTATCTTCCTACAGATAGAGACATCTGGGAATATTTTGAGCCATAAATACCTTATTCTTCTCTCGCTTGGAACATTTGCTTATATTTCAGGGTAATAAGTGTAGAGACACCTTCCTCTTTCCCTGGAGGAGATTTGCTTAACATGTAATTTCTGGGGAAATGGAAGAGGATGGGCAGAAGTGCTAGCTGCCCTATATAAACTCTGAGTCTCCTAAGTTCTGGGTTCCTCTCCTGTGGTGCAACCTAGCACACCTGCAGGGTAGTATCTGGCTGTCATCATGTTGTCCCATGGGGCTTGGAACTTGGGGAGTTGACACAAAGGCATTACTCTGTCTACTATATTTTGCCATAAGTGTAAACCACCTGTCTGTCTGATCCAGGAAGCCTCATGTCTTCTGTCAGAAAATATATATGAAACTGTGCAAGCTAACTTGTTAGATTGCAAGAAGAGTAACGTCTTTTAACTTTCCCAGTTTTTGACTTAATGGCAACATAATTCAGACTACTGTCATTGACCAAGTCAATATATTTCTAACTGAACTAACCTGATACATTTTGACCCCCATTAAATCTATTTTTTTCATAACAGATAGAATAAACTTCTACAAAAGAAAGAAATAGACTAAAATTTTTAATATTCTGCTCAGAATTTTTCACTAATGAAAACCGCAATGCTAACGTATATCTTGCTGTCCCTACCTCTCTCTGCCTGTTGAAGATCACAGTATAATTCTCCTGTCCTTCATGTGGATCATCACATGGAAATTTTTAGGGACTCCTACCTCTTACCCAAGAACTAAGTCCTTTCATAAGCTGATGCAACCTTGAAATACTCCCTCCTCCCATTGCTTCTTAACTTATTTAAATTTGTTCATCAAAGTTTTCTTACACTCTTCCCACCATTATGGACTCCTTCATAACTTCTTCAGAGAAGTATTCCTGATTCTGAAGAAGTGTACAGATTAGATTCTCATTATTATTTGCTCTCGCCACATATATTCTTTCCAGAAATTACCATGGCTGTCATTTTATATTTAATTTTGTGATTTGGTCTCTGTGACTCTGCAGTAGGCCATATTAGAGCCAGAGCACTGTCTCTTATTTCCACCACAAACTTGACACATATTTGTTGCTCTATATAAGTCTGTTAGGTGAAAGACTGAATAAATTACTGAGTGACAACTCTCCATTAATAATATCGATTGGGACCACTATTTATGTCTGTAACCAAGTAGGTGAAAAGAACAACAACAACAATAACAAAAAGACAGTTGCAACTTATTAATATAAAGGAAAGGTATGACAAAGTATTTACCATATTACCCTACTCTTTAATGTATTAGGTAAAGTGATCAGAAAACAGCAAACACAAATATCAATGAAATATCCCTTAATATCCCACACTTCCACTCTATTAGGACTTCCAGAATAGGCCTCCTCTACCAGTCAATTCCAATACACAAACAACAACAAAACATAACATAAAGATTATGGGGCAAGGTATCAGAAGACCTTTTTCAAATTATTTCCTACTAGTTGTGTGACCTTTAAGCCTCTTCCTCCTAATGCCTCTGTTTTCTTATTTATAAAGTAATAGTCCCTTTACAAAAAAGGATCAAGTTATATAGGCCATACTAATGTTGCAAATACAGTGTCTCATGTACTCTAGTTACTCAATAAAAGTTCAAATATGTAAAGTGGGAGTTATATCATGTACAGAGCAATTAGTTCTACTAGAGTCAGGTAAAGAAGTTCTCTCCTAATAGCAGTTGGTAGGATTGATAAAGGACATAAACATTTCCCTCTATTACACAGGCCATCTCTCCCGAGTACTGAAAGCCAGGGTTCTATTTCTCTAACCAATATGTTACCTGCCCTGATTTCTTGATCTCTAAGGTGGACATCAATAACTGACACTAATACATTCTTTCAAGTTCAACTCTATGGAGTTTAACTTGAATATCTCTTCTAGCTCATGAAAAATTCACTCTGCAACAGAGACATGGTATATGGTATTACTTTTTAAAAGATAACATTTAAATAAATAGTACATGATACTTTCAAGGTATTATTATATTCTTGTAAAAGACTCAGGCATTGTGGCTACCTTTCTGAAACTCTCCAACTTTTAGATTAAACTTGGGCTTTTGAGCTGTTTAGAACTGTGCACAATCAGAGTTGACAGAATATCAGATAGATTAAATGAAGACACATTCTAATCCATAGTTTCTTATGATTCAAATCTATAAAATATATGTAACATTTGCCTGAATGAAGGAGCTCACTATAATATTTTTGTTCGTTCGTTTACTTCCTTCATTTTCTGCTATTACTGTATGTCTTGCCAATGTGCAATTATTATCTCTGAAGACATTTTAGAAAAATGAATGTGCATGATACCCCTCCCCCCACACACACAACTTAGAAACAAAATATGAACTTAATTTTAAAAAAGAGAAAAGGGAGGGTGGTAGAAGAGGGTAAAGGTGCCAAATATATGGTGATGGAAGAACTGACTCTGACTGGTGAACACACAATGGAAATATAGATGATGTATTACAGAAGTATATACTTGAAACTGATATAATTTTACTAACAAATGTCACCCCAGTAAATTTAATAAAATTTTTTTAAAAAGAGGTGTGTAAACCCTGAAAACCTTTTCTAAAGGTAGTAAGAAATATCAGTAGAAAACGAATTTACATCATATTTTTTATGGATAATAAAAATTTCCAATATTATTTGATATCATATTCAGTTACGTATTAATAACCTTCATAGCCTAAGTCATTGAATCTAGATTTTTCAAAGTGCTAAATAATAGACAAAGAAAAATCTTCAACTAGTTGCAGCGTGTAGCCTTCTCAATTTATGCTTTCTATTTAATTCTATAATTAGAGGTCTGTTAATAGAAAATGACTTAACATACTCTTAGATAATAATTTGAATATCTTTGCATAGTTTTAAAGTAAAAAGTTTCATACCTCCCTTCTTCATATTTATATTCATAGTCTGAAGTCTTCTAAAGGAAATAGTTTTCAAAACCAATATAATAAAAAATTGAAACCTCAGGACAGAATGAAAAGATTTAGAGTACTTAATTAGCTAGCAACAATATTCACACTCCCTTTTACAATCCACCTACACCCCTTTTTTGTGTGTCAATACATGTAAAAATAAAAAATAGCTATGACATGTGTGGGTATTGTAATGGATGCCAATTTGACATTAAGATTTAAGATTAAGAAAATAAGTATGACTAAAGAAAATAATTCTGGTTCATATTTTTAGAAACCAATATCCTAGCGTTCTACTTCTGTCCATTGCTCTTTGTCTACCCCTGAAATAGTGGGTGCCCGTAGAATTTTGACCCTCGTATTTATCTATTTAAGCTTTCACCATTCTGTTGGTGGTCACATGCATTCAGTGACCGCCCCACATGTTGCTGACGTGTAAATCTTCCTTTCCTAATCAGTCATCCACTCAGCTAGAGCAGTTTCTTTCTAAAAGTCTATTGGAATTCAGTCTAGAAAACATCTCATAGATACCTTAGTATCAACATACCAAACAGTGTTCTCATTAGCTCTCTCCCTCCTCAGTAGTTACCTATCTTTTTATGTGCCCTCTTTTTTATTGATAGCATCAATAAAACACATTTTTATTTTATTGATAGCATCAATAAAAAATCATTCAACCATTCAATTGATCTAAAAAGCATACTCTTATTGCATTGTTATTATTAATATTATGATCATTACCTCCACTTTATTATCTCCATAACCAATTCCTCTTTAATGTTTGCCAAAGTATCAATTATGTATTTATTATTCAATTCATTAATTCATTTAATAAGTATGTACCAATCACATACTAAGTTAAAGGCACTGTTCTAGCTTGTAGAGTTATGGTATCAGGAGCTTAATTTTTAGTGGGGACAGAACTACAATAAGCCAACAAATAATCCATATAATTAAAATATATAATATTTTAGAAGATTCTTTTTCATAGTACATTTTTAAGTGCTTTGTAAAGTCCAGCTTAAAGAGTTCAACTCTATATTTTTGCAAAGGACATGGTGCTGTGAGAGCAAATAACAGGGAGATTGATATATTTTTGAGGGGATGAGGAAATCAGAAGGATGCAGGGTATTTAAAGAGATTTTAGATAAGTATAAGTTAAATTGTTTAAAGTGGAGGAATAAACAAGTTACACCATTTATTACTCAATTTCCTTATCTTTAAAATGGGCATATAACAATAATGGTAGAGTTATGAGGATGAAACAAATCAATGCATATTAGGTATGTGACAAATTTATGATATGTGTAAGCATTAGCTACTATTAATTTATTATCAATATTATTATTAAACATATAGTATGTGAAAGCCACTATGCAGGGTATCAAGAAAAATAACGTGTGTGTGTGCTTGCATGTGTGCACATGCACACATATGTGTGTGTAATTTTAGTACTTGTTCTCCAAAGTCAATAGATTTACACATTTTTTAATGCTTCTTTTAGTCAACCAAAAAGGAGTTTTAATTGGGCAACTGGAAAACCCTAGTCTTCATAGTTAGAACTACGGTAGCCTAAAAAGTATGGCTAGAGCAGACACTTTTGGAGAAATGAATATTTTAAAATTCTGAACTGGTATTTCTAAGGTTTAAATTAAATTTTTTTTTCTCTCTCTCTCTCTCTGTGTCTCTCTGTGTCTCTCTCTGTCTCTCTCTCTCTCTCACACACACACACGCTCACACACAGACATGTTTCATCTGGTATTACCTACAATTCCACTATTGAAATAAGAATTTGGCCTAAGGCTTTCTTTTTAAGTAATAGTTACATATGTTTCCTGTCCATCCATTGGTCTGTCTATTGTGTAAAAGGCCTGGATGAATTTATTTATAGCCATAATCTTTTCTTTGGATAATAGCTAAAGCTAATGGTTTATCATCTGTACAACCCCGACAGTCTATCTTTCCTGATTCCTTAGGGTAGCTATCCCCTGCACCTCATCACTCTGTTGGATCTCTGAACAGACATCATCCTTAAAATCCCATTTGTACCATTTGGATCAGGTCAGGAAGAGTAATAGCTCTAATCTTCTTGGAGTGATATTATTAATCTTGAACAGGTGAGCTCCAAGGTACTTTCTCTAACCTACACATTTAGAAAGCAGGAGCTTTAGGGCCGTAATGAATAAAGCTAAAATGGAAGCCTGCAGCATAAGGGGAAATGATTGTAAGATTAAGCTGTCCATTAGGTTTGTACTTAAACCTTGTTTACTCTCTTAAATCAAGAGCAAAAACTAAAGGGAAGAATGAAATGGCTCCCCATGTGAAGTTAGTCAGAATATTTTTTATTATTAATGTTAATCTTTTTTTAAATGGAGACTATACAATAATCATAGCTAAATAAATATAAGTAGTTTAATATTCTAAGATAATTGCAATGACTTTCTAAAGCGTTTGCTTTTCTTCATAAACTTGTTTTTTATAACTGACCAATAAACAAACATATTTACAAGCCAACAAAAAATAAAAGTGAATTTGTTTACTTCCTCTCTCCTCTATGTCATTCAAAAACCTCATGCTTGCTGATCTAAATCAATTTATCCTACATACAACAGAAAGGGGTGTGTCAATATATATATTTGACTCTCACATAGGAATCAATTTTCACTTGTTAATACCTCAGATACTCTCCTTTTTGTCTTGTGCAGATTGTGTATATTAAATAATTTTTTTTAATTTTCAAATTACATTTTCTATTTTTCAAATCTTATATCCACTCCCCACTAAGAAATCTTTATTTTCAGTCACCTTTCCGCAAGTCATCAGAGGATACAGTCCTGGAACAGATCCAGGTAAGTAGGGTGTTGTTAAAATGTTTAAAAGTTTCAAGGTACTTCTTCTGAGTAGATTTGGAAATGTTTAAAAGTAATTGAAAGTGAATTGTTTCACCTTCCTGATATTTTTTCTATTTATTGAAAAGGCGCAAAACTATTTTGCACACTGACAAAATATATATATATGTATAGTGTTCCCATGGTTCGTTAATCCTGCTACTAGGTTTTCATATTTTATTGGCCATGAATGGTTGCCTGTATTTTGTAAACTGTAAATGAGATGTATACAATTTAGGCTCCTCCCTTTGTAAGGCATGAGTATATGTGGGTAGTCTTAGGGTATAATAGAAGAAGAAAAAACATTCCACATAATAGTTGTAATGACTATGAGCATTTTATTTAGTCTTTGTGTACCTTCATTTTTTCATCTGTAAAATGGAGATGTTAACATATATCTTTTAAAAAACAGTGTAACACGTGATATTGCAAGCATTATTCTTAGTGTTTATGTTACTCCTCCTATCAACTCATCTTTATCAGGACCATTTTACATATGAGGAAACTAAGACATAGTTAAGTAATTTCCCAAAGTTATACAGATATTAAGTTGTAGAGCCAATATTCAAACCCAGAAAGTCTGGGTCAAGTCTCAAGTGCTTATGTATGACATTATTCTGTTTTGCTCTAACACATAAGGATTTACAGAGACAAAATAAATTAATTCACAAAACAGTGCTTCAAACATTGAAAGGGTCTTAATTGTATGAGCTACTACAATATTGGAAATAATTATCATGATATTATTATTTAACCAGTAGTTCTCCCATATCAGCTCTGTGGCAGGCATTTTGGTAGTCTTTTTTTACTAATATTATTGTTAGTATTAGTATTACTAGCTCCATTTTGATGAGAAGAATATGAAGGTTCTAACAATTTAAATTGATTGCTCGAATACAAAGAGCAGGCAGCAGATCTAGAAAATAAATGTTTACTAAAAGAATGCAGGTTTAATGATCAACACTGAATGTATCTAATAATTTTATCAATGACCTTGAAATGAAGCAAGCTAGTTTTAATTATTTCAGAGCACTTGAATATAATTTCTAAATCTCCAAAGCAGAAACGTTAGACTAAAGCAAAGGAACTCCAGGAAGATGAGAAGAACAACAACAATATTGTTTTCCACTAATATTGAAACATAGATTATAAAAACAACTTGTCAAAATTACCATCAAAAACATTTAAAAAAGTACAATTCATGCAAATGCTAAATGTGCTATGGCAAAGAAAACCAAAAATAATCCAAAGGAAGGAGGAAACATGTAGGATAAAATAAGCCAATCATTTTCACCTCAAACTATGAATATGATGAATAACATAAATGGATTCTAATATTAATTTGCCTTCTTGGGATAACCGAAATTGTTCATGATGTTCCAATTTTGTTTTATAAGTTACAAAATTAATTAATTTCAAAACATATGCAGCAGAACTAAAGACCAAGAACAGTCAAGGTAACAAAGGGATAATAACAATATGGAAAGATTTTCTCCAATAAAAATAAAGTTAATACAATTCTCTATTAATCAAGACAGTATA
This sequence comes from Rhinolophus sinicus, assembly GCF_036562045.2. Lineage (NCBI taxonomy): Eukaryota > Metazoa > Chordata > Mammalia > Chiroptera > Rhinolophidae > Rhinolophus > Rhinolophus sinicus. The sequence goes on along the minus strand of NC_133758.1, from coordinate 35,183,387 downwards.
ATTTTGCATAGAAATACTAAATCAACCAATGAACTGGAGAATAGAAAAAGAGGCATGTTTATGGACAAAAATGACATCTGAATTCTGTTAGAAAAGCATGGCTTGTTTAATTAATATTACTTGGAAAGTGTTTATATGGGAAATGAAGTTTAATTTTACACTCCAAAATAAATGTCTAACAGAGCATAGAAAAGAGAAAAACAGATTTTTTTTAAATTTAGAAAAGATTAAATAAGAATGCTGTTTTAGAGTAGATAAAAGTTTCTTTAACTAAACACATTATGAAAACAAATTTTAAAACATGTTGATAAATTGAATTAGATTTAAAATAAGACAAATGACACTTATCAAAAAATACCATAGGAGTTAAAAACATGTCACAGATAAAGAAAAGATTTTTGCAGAAGCATTTGTTGTATTTCCTAAGCTGACTATTTGGTACATGGATATTTGCTTTTTTCTTCTTACATATTCTATAACACAATCAAAATAGGAGGTCTGACAATTACATTCACAAACTCATCCTAGAAAAAGTGCTGCATACCTCATTGCTGAATATAACTATGGTCACCTTCAAAGTACTTCCCTTGGGAAGTTATGCATCAATGCCAGCCCCTAGTCCACCCTTCAAAGTAATTTTGGAACTCTTTTTCTGGAATGGCCATTAGAGCTGTTGTCGTATTAAACTTGATGTCCTGAATATTATCAAAATGTCTTCCTTTCAATAAAAATATCTTCCTTTCAATATTTCCTTTATCTTTGGGTAAAGAAAGAAGTCATTGGGGGCCAGATCAGATGAGCAGGGAGGGTGCTCCAATACAGCTATTTGTTTGCTGGCTAAAAACTCCCTCACAGACAGTGTCGTGTGAGTTGGTGTGTTGTCGCGACGCAAGAGCCAGGAATTGTTGGTGAAAAATCCAGGCGGTCTAACTTTTTCACATGGCCTTTCAGCACTTCCAAATAGTAAACCTGGTTAACTGTTTTCCAGTGGGCACAAATTTATAATAATCCCTCTGATAGCAAAAACGGTTGGCAACATCGTTTTTACTCTTGATTTGGCGGAATTTTGTGGTCGAGGAGTATTGGCTGACTTGCATTGTGCACTCTGATGCTTTGTTTCAGGGTCATGTTGGTACATCCATGTTTCATCACCAATGATAGCATGGCCCAACACATCATCTTGCCTCTCCAAAAGGTCTTGGCAAACTTCAACTGTACTTTGCTTTAGTTTACTGGTGAGTTCCTTCAGGACCATTTTTGCACACACCTTTCTCATGCCAAGATTTTCAGTTAAGGTTTTCCTAACTGTTTCTCTATTGATGTTCACTTGGTTTTCTCTGCTTCTCAAAAATTTCATGATTTTGATGCACAATTAGATGAATTTTTGCAATATTTTCATTAATTTTGCTCGTTACTGACTGCCCTGGCCTCACTTCATCAGTGAAGCATTGTCTCCCCTCAGAAAAACATTTAAACAATTTGTACGCTGCCATTTTGTTCATGGCATTATCCCCATAAACTTGGACTAACATGTCCCTGATGTCACTCACTCTTGCCAAGTTTAACAAGAAATTTAATGTTTGTTCATTGCTCTAATTCAAGCTCAGACATTCTTGCGACAGCACACAAAAACACAACAATAATGAATGCTACTCAGCAAGACACACATCGCCACACATCGACACAAACACAGCTGTGAAACACTGTTATACCAAGGTTATTAAACCGTACGGAGCTGTTTGTACAGTGCTGCCAATGTAAGTGCAGTGGCAAGTAAGTTCACGAACTTAATTGTCAGACCTCGTATTTAAGACATGCCAAAATTGTTTTATTTTCATATTTTAGACATCTCTGATGTTAACTAACATGATTCATTAACATAAATATCATTATCTTTCTATTTTTTCAGTGAGATATATTTTTATCTTTCCATTCTGAGTAGTTTCCCAAAACATCAAAGATTCTTACTAATCTCTATGAAAATGAATGCTCTTCTGTTTTGACTAGTTAGCAATGATCACATGTATTTTTTTTTCAAATATGTTTTCTTATTTTTAATTTTTTCTTCAACATAGATAGATAGACACAGATACATAGCCTTAAAAAGATGGACACATGTATTTTTTTAATAAATAATAATCTTAAAAAAACATGACTTTAAAGAACATGACTTTAACCCCAATTATAAATTATATTTAGGATATTTAGCTCAAAATCTATTTTTCATCCATTCCTTCCTGGACCATATATATATATATATATATGATAAATATGTCAAGAAATATATATATATATGATAACTATGTCAACAAAGACAATTTTCATATGTTATCTAAATGTAAGAAATGTATTCTTTCTTCATGTGAATTTTCATTATCTATTGCTTTTTAATTTTTTCAATAGTATAAAATTTCTTCTAGCCTTTATATGTTTCTTCATATTAATCTGAAGCATTTTTGTCTTTTGCATTTTAAGACTAAATCAGGTCAGGCCATGTCTGTTACCACATATTATTATGTCAGTGCATAGAAATTTTTATTAGTAAGAAATACATGTTTCGAAATTATTCTTTGTTAAAATAAAACTTATTTTAGAAAAATTGGTTCTAGATCTAGAGTCAAATATTTTCTCTCTCACTTATTTTTTGTGTTATAAGACGTCTTTTATCTTTAAAGTTCTCATGTGTTAAATGGGATTATATGTCTTCCCTACTGAATTCTTCAAAAGAATCTAGTGAAGTACACCATGGAAAAGTACAAACTGATCATCAGTGTATAAACCATTTCAAGAGGCAATAATATGGACAAATGTCTTTCTTCTTCTTATGAATTAAATTTGCATGTGGTAGCAAATTTCTTATGCTTAAATCACAGTTCATTCTTTTATTTAAACAAATGTTTTAAAGGAAGATGGCATAACTAGTTAGAAAATTTTAGTGACAAGTGTTTGTCAAAGAAACAGACTTTTTTGGATTTCCTGGGCATAGCAAGCTCAGAATACTACTGCACTCAAATTTGCTAAACCTTTGATGGTGGGAGATACTGATATTATTGCATAGATACTTTTTTGAGTGTAGACATAGAGTATGCAATTCTATTTTCTTAAGTAGAGTCCTTACATCTTTTGAGCATGTGTATTTGGCCAGAACTACAGCTAAGTGAATCAGCAAAGAAGCCATCCCAAGACTGCCTGCAGAATGTCATCCATTTAGTGATTGTTCTTCATCATAAATATTGTTTGGTGGGAATATCAAGGCTATGCACTTAGAGCCACCAGATATACCATCAAGATATTCAAACTGTTCTCAATAGTGGAATCATTAGATTTATAAAAGGAAATGACATAAAAGAGAACATGGAGGTAATAACTCATTTCAGATGCTTTGTCACAAGGCAATACATCAAGATCAGGAGTGGCATCTACCAGCATAAGAGAATATGTATCTTAAAAGATGTACTTTCCATGTTTAGATAACTTTTATTCATCCATTATTGAGAAAATATTTGTATGCCATTTATGGGACAAACAAAATAAGTCATTAATAAAAGGGACATAAATGTAGACTTAAGGATACTTTTTTAAGGCAGTTTCATCATATTGATTCTAATGTGCTTACAAAGTATTATAAAACAACAATATATAATACTGGTGAGTGTTATGAAATGAGTATTTTCATTCACTTCTGACAGAAATGTGAAAGTGTGTGTAAAACTTTAGAAGTATTCATTATCTAAATTGTACCTATTTCAAATTAATTTGAAATCCAAAAATACAATTAACTCCCAAAGATAGTGACATAATATTAATAAAGAAAAAATTGAAAATAACCTAAATATCTACATGTCAGGAAAAGGTTATACCATTTTTTTGCATATATGTTGGAATATTACGTGTCAATCAAAGTTTCTTCATACTATATAGGAAAAAGATAGGAGCAATATTGAGCTTACTGTATAGTCTTACCGTATAATACATTCATAAAATATCTGGAAATAAAAACAGTAAAAATAAAGCTGCCGCTATACATAGAACATGAGCAATATTCAATTTCTTCTTACACTTATTTATGTTCTAAGCTTACTACAATGAAGAGTTTTATAATCAGAAAAAAAAATTTAACACAACAAAAATAATTTTTGAAACTATACATGAGTTTTACTTATATTAAACTATAGAGCTCAGGCCCCAAGCCAGGAATCATTCTTTATTCTTCTCTCTCTTTGAAACCCCAAACCTAACACAATAATAAATTCTACAGTCTCCATCTTAAAACTGTACCTCTATCAAGACTACTCTCTTCACCTACATTACCATTTTTTTAGGGCAATCCAACTTTCTCTTAAAGCAGAATCCTTCCTGGCCTCCCTGTTTTGAGTTTATTTACATTCTAATCTTCTCCCTACACTGAAGCCAGAACTATCCAATAATGTTGATAGCATAATGATAGTCTCTTGATTAAAACTCTACAATCACTTCTTTAAAAATCAAAACTTTGTATCATGGTCTGGAAGATCCTGTAGGACCTGAATCCAGCCTACCTTTACGACCTCATCATATCATATTAAAATTTTCCATTTGCTCATTACTATTTGGTCCTGTCGGCTTTCTTCTTTCTTAATATGCCATCCCTTTTTCCACTTCAATGCCATGTATTGTCTCTATCCAGAACATTCTATCTCCTTGATAGCTTATTGGGGCAGGCATGAAAATTGACCTCTCAGATGTGTATATGACCACAGGAAATGTAACTGATACAGGTTTCAGCCACTCTTCTCTGAAATTCATCTCTGGGTTTGCAGCAAGGTCCATGCTTCCCACAGGCTGCTCCAGCCAAGGGATAGACATGGCAAGAATACTACAGCTGGCTGCTCCCTAGGGGGCACAGTAGTCCTCTAATGGCTGCCTTTGGTTCCAGGACACCGTGTGGCCTTTGCAAACATTCCTTAGGGTACAAGGAGATCAGAACCTTAAATCTTCCCTTCCTCTCTCCTTGATTTAGTATCATACTTGTAAGTCAGGCTAATGGCTCTTCCAGACTGGCCTGGACTCATCCCAATTTCTCCCAGAGGTATTTTTCTCTAAGAAAATCTTGAAAATTTAATACCTTGGTGGCATTTGCTGTCTGAGAATCTGGACACATTCATTCTCTCCTTCATGTCTTAACTTCTCCTCAGACAAAAGGTAATTACCATGTAATTTCACTGATTATTCTACTCCAGCACTTTTTTTTTTAATAACACTTTACAAAATACAAAATTGTCTGGTTTACATATTTATGTATTCCAAAATATATATTAATTTTATCAAAATGAGACACAGAATTATAAGCAAAACATAAATAGAAAGGTAAGTATGTTAGATACAGAAGTAGTTTTATTTCCGTTTCATAATCTTTTTTATTCCTTATTCAAAATCTTATGGGAGCTAAAAAACATAACCCTTCCCTTACAAGACAAAACATTTTTGTTTTATGCAAATAGAGTAGATCGTTAAAATTATCTTTTATTTATTTTTATTCATTTTTCATTGAAATTATTATGGTGATGTTGATTAGTAAAATTATATAGATTTCAAGTGTACATTTCTATAATACATCATCTATAAATTGCATTCTGTGTTCACCATCCAGAGTCAATTTTCCTTCCATCACCATGTATCTGAACTCCTTTCCTCTTCTACTGTCCCCGTCCCCCCTTACCCTCTGGTAAAACATAAAATTGTTGTCTGTGAGTTTTGGTTTCTTTGTCTTTTTCATTTGTTGCTTTCAGTTTTATATCCCACATGAGTGAAGTCATACAGTTCTTCTGACTTATGTCTGACTTATGTCACTTAGCTTGATAATCTCCTGATCCATCCGTGTTGTCACAAATGGCAGTATTTCATCTTTTCTTATGGCAGAATAGTATTACATTGTGTATATATACCACAACTTCTTTATACATTCATCTATCGAAGGACATTTTCGTTGTTTCCATGTCTTGGCCACAATGAATAATGCTGCAATGAACATAGGGATACATATATCTGTACAGATAAGTGTTTTCAGATTTTTGAGGGGTAGATACCCAGAAAACGAACTGCTGGGTCGTATGGTAATTCTGTTCTAAATTTTTTGAGGAAACTCCATACTGCTTTCCATAGCATCTGCACCAATCTGCATTCCCACCAGTAGTATATGAGGGTTCCTTTCTCTCCACAGCCTCTCCAACATTTTTATTTTTACTTGTCTTGTTGATGACAGTCATTCTAACGGGTGTAAGGTGATATCTCATTGTGGTTTTGATTTTCATTTCCCTGATAGCTAGTAAAGTTGAGCAGTTTTTTATACATCTGTTGGCTCTTTTTCTTCTTGGGAGAAGTGTCTCTTCAGGTCTTTACCCATTTTTTAATTGGGTTATTTGTTGTTGTTGTTGAGTTGTACAAGTTTAGTTTTGTATTAATTTTTCCAGTACTACTACAACTTCATCTTGAGAGCAAGAATCTTTTTGTCTCATTTAACAACATATCCTTTTAAATATCTGAGACATAGTAGGCACTCAATAAGTGTTTGTTAAACAAATTTACATCTAGCCTGTATCTTATCTGTGTCTAAGTCTATAAAATGGACTAAATGTAGTTAAAGATTATGTAGAAGTTGACTAGATCAACAAAATATCCCTATGAATTCTGGGTGCTGTATTCTCAACTTGCTTATATAAACACAGACTTGATCTCATGACACTGATCTATAGGAATATATGGGAATGCTTTCACTGTTTCTAAGTAACTTTTACAAACTAGAGTTTCAGCTTTTAAACTAAAGGGAAAATTGAAAAGAGGATTCTCTGTCTTTAATTGTCTGACTTACCTGGAACATTTTATCCTCATCACCACCACCATTTTCTTCTTTAGAAAAATAGCTCTCTTGTCCTTGTTGACTTCTAACTTTGTGCATTCGGTACGATAAACCTACACCATTGTTGGCTCTATTTCATCTTCCTAATTAGTACATGTGGCACACTCACACTTGGATTTAGGTATTACCTCCCTCTCAGTTAACTCCTCCATTCTTACAGCTTCAGCCATCATACATACACAGATGACTCCTAATTTTAAATTTTACTCCCTGAGAGTATATATCTCACATAAATTATATTTAAATATTTAAGTAATGTAATTTTCATATTTTAATTTGAATAATATTTAATGTAATATTTAAACATTTTAAATATATAAATCATTCATCTTTAAGCCATAGAAAGAGCCTAGGCTTCATAGTTATAAAGATCTCAGTAACAATTATGTCTACCACTCAGAAGTTATATGAATTTGTAAAATTTATTTAAAGTCTCCTGAAGTCCAACATTTTTTTTTTTAATTAAAAATACTGAGGTAATGAGATCTACCTCACTGTAATTTTATTCGCTGGCATGTACAATAAGCTTAATAGAATGTTGTTTTTAATGCTGTATAAGAAAACAGATTCTGGGATGCAAGCCAGTCATTTTACCAATATTTGCTTAATTGTGTAAATTTGAAATGCTAGATTTTTACTTTTAAATGCCAAATACATAATTGAAATAAATCATAATTAGTACATAAAAGGTCAAATATGTGAGTGGATTAATTTGTTAACAAATTAACTATTTTTCTCATAACACGAAAAATATTACCAAAAAGAAACAGTAAATTGACTTACTAATCATAATCAAAATCCCTAGCAGGCTTGTTGGCACTTATAGTGGAGTGATAGTACCTCATATTTTCCACAAATGGTTTAATCGGCGGAGGAAAGGTGATGAAGTGGTACTACAACAAATTTTCATAAAAAAAAGAACCTAGACTCTTCTAGAGGGCTGAATGTTTTTCCTTTTCCTGTTTCTTTACTATCCTCTCCTAAAACTTCTAAATGCACATACACCACACATTATACTCAGAAAGATTATGGTGTAGAGTTACCATCTAACTCTGTTGTTACCCATTATTGAAATTTACTAAATCCACCGCTTTATCTACTCTTTCGTCTCTCCCTTTGGTCATCCAGTAATGCCAGTATAAAAGCACTGACCTCATAAAATACCCAGAATACATAAGAGAAAGATGAACATTATTTATTTCAAGAAACATATTTAAAAAAAATATACAGAAGCTTTGCTAATTTAATAAGATATTAAAATGAATACAAATAAATGTCTTTTATCATTTGATATGTGGACAAAAATTGGACAAAAATAGAGGTTCTATGGAAAGTGACCTGAGATGGTGATTTGATCATAAATTCCTAACAGGGCAGATCATAGTGGGTAATTATGCCCAGGCATATAACTTTTTATTAAAAGATTTACCTCTGCCTTAAGCAAGTTCTGTCCCTTTCTAAGCATCTAGGTTAACACAACATTGAAACAAACAATAATCATCCTCAAGAAAACACATAATCTCATTAACTATCCTGTAACCTAATCTCCAGCTTGCTTTCTCCCACCTCCATGTAATCTTCCTTACTTTCCTACCTTAATTTCAAATGCAAAAAGAAACTGCAAAGCTGCCATTCTCTAGATCATTTGAGATCTTGCTCCCTGGCATATGTCATGGGAGCCTGGCATATGTCGTCAGTTTGGCTCAAATAAACTCATAAAAATTCTCTACAGGTTTGGATGTCTCATAGGATGACAGAAGATAAACCAGGGCTTGAGAAAATAGTTGATTATTGATGTTTCAGAAAAGAACAATTTCATTGTGGCCTCTAGTTATCATCATTGCCTATGGTGTGCAGCTCTGTATGTAGAATGTCCGGAGATCAGAAAAGATGCAATAGGGAAAAATAAAATAATAAAGATAAAATATTACATTATTAGTTGAAGTCAGAATTGAAATGAGACAGAAATGAAGAAACTGATGACTCTTCAGACTGATTCCCAAATTATATTTAAATATCCAGTAATACGAATGTTCCCTTGGGAAGGAAACAAAATAGAGAGAAAAAATCTTTAATTTAATTAGTATTTTTCCCAAAAAACAAGACTGAGAAAAAGGTCTGGGATGACTAAATCAACCACTAATTGGCAAGATTTAGTTTAAAACCATCAGTGGAAATGTGGGTTTAAGAGTTTAGTGAAATTATTGGGAAATATTTATTGAGTTATTGAGTTATATTTATAGATAATGAGAAATCAAGTTTTCTTTTTATACTCTTGAGTTTATGCCCGCAAAATTACTTTTCGACCCCATCCCCAGCCCAAATTGCACATTGGTTTCACTTAAAGACAGGTTTCGCTTTTGTATTTTTAAATTATCAAGGCTTATTATCCTCTTTATGCAATGTGTGGTTTATATTGTCATCTGAGCTTCATGGATGGGTAAGGAAAAAAGAGAGCCTGCTGAGAGAACTGGGAGTAACACAGAGTACAGACAAATACACTTTACAAAGGAATACAATAAACTGAATTATCTGTTTGCACATTTACTATAACGCACAGACTTTCTAGGGGGAGAAAAGTATGAGGAGGTTACGAAATATCTGCGGCAAGTTTTCTCTGCCTTGCTCTCATCATTGTATCCATTATCCCACATTTTGGAGGAAGTGACAGTTTTCAATATCCACTGCCCCATGTGAGGTTAAAAGCTGATAACATTTGAAATTAAGAGTCAGATTTATGTTAAGTTTTTTAAGTAAACATAATCTTGAATTTTTAAAAGCTATATAAAACTGCATGTCTTTGCTTTCTTCTCTCTCTCTCTCTCTCTCTCTCTCTCTCTCTCTCTCTCTCTGTCTCTCTCTCTCTCCTTTCCTTTCCTCTTTCTTTCTCTCTCTAGTGATTAACTTTGAATATTAAGGGCAAAGGAACTTGTATTATACCATAAATCATGGAGTGGGAAAATGTGTTCTGACACTTATTAAAAAAGAAGGTGGAAGAAGAAAAACAAAGGATTATGATTAGTAGGTAATTGAGAAATACCTCTTGCTTAAGTCTATGTACTAGGCAATATGAACCCCAGGCAGAGTGACCTAGATTTGAGAAAATTCTTTGCTTCCTTTTCTTGAAGCCAGAGAATGCATCTGATGAACTTTTGCAGAGAGGAACTATTTACTGTTAATAACACTAAAAGTAAAGAATAGCAATAACTCTAAGGAGGTATTCTGCCAATTCATATTTAGAAAGAGTTATCACATCATCCTTCTTTTGAATTTTCCATTGCACAAAAGTCTCCCACGCCTCCCAAGAAGAGTAAGAAGAAAGAATTGATCTGTGGATGTGATGAGGCCTCTAGGTCAGATCAAGAGTTAGATTTATGTCTCCTTGGAGATCATGACCAAGAACACAAGGATTGAAGCATCTGCAACAAGAATGAAGTTGGGAAAAAGACCAAGGAACCAAGAACAGACCAGATGAATCACTAAATAACATCAGTAGCAACCTCAAGCATAGGAACAATAACATCTGAGGAGCAACAGAACTTTTCCTTACGTATACCAGGCGTGTCAGATTTGGGTACTCAGGGAAACACACACTGAGATATAGTAAGGAATGCAAATATTTATTTGGGGAAAAACACTTTTGAAAGAAAAAGAGAAGAAGCAAGATTGAGCAGGAGAAGCCTTCAGATAGTGAAGCTGATTTAACAAAGTCTCCACCAGTCCAAAAGGGAGCTCTGGAGCAAATGTAAACAATTAATTCAATGTTGGGTAGAAACAACTAGGCCCTCATAAAACCACCTTGCTCAGTTATTGGCTGGTGGGCATCCAGAAAAGAGCACATCCTTGGAGCATACCACTGCTTTGCTTAGCAGGGTCCATCCTAAAAAGTGTGACCTTGGCTCAAAAGATGAGCTGAAGAGGGAGGCTCTCATCTAACCACCCTCTTTGCATCTAGGCAGGAAGTCCTTTCCTGAAGACAGATCTGACCATTACATTTCTATGTCTTTCATAACAGCATTGCCCTTTTCAAGTCCTTCCTCATTTCCAAATAGTCCCATCATTTACTCAAGCATAAGTCTTCCTTAGAAAAAAAAAAGAAGACTCATGATGACAATTATCTTGAACTTCTTATGCCAAGAAAGGGAAAATTGGAACTTACTGATTTCATTTTGAACTGGCAAAACTTGGTTTTCCTCTTTAATAAAAGTGTTGAGTGAAATAAGTCAGACAGAAAAAGTCGAGAACCATATGATTTCACTGATGTGTGGGGTATAAAACTGAAAACAACAAAGGAACAAGACAAACAAATGGAGAAACAAAAACTCATAGACACAGACGACAATAGTGTAGTGGTTACCAGAGGGTAAGTGGGGAGGGGGGTGGTAGATGAGGGCTAAGGGGATCAAATATATGGTGATGGAAGGAGAACTGACTCTGGGTGGTGAACACACAGTGTGATATATAGATTATGTATTACAGAATTGTACACCTGAAATCTATGTCATTTTACTAACAATTGTCACCCCAATAAACTTTATTTATAGAAAAAGAAAAAAGGAAATGAGACTCAAGACCTAAGTAGCAGTTAGTTATAGAAAAATAGTTTAATTTTTGTACACTGATATTTTCCTACTACAGTGATCCTCACTGCATACATTTTAAACATACAGAAATAACAAATTACATTACAAAGAATATTCTATACTAGGTGTTTTAGTTCTAGTTTCTAGATGCATTTAAGTATAGAATTAGATTACTAGCTTCCAATGATGCATGAGACAACTACTTACACAAATCTGGCATTTCTTCAGAAGAGTATAGAGCTATATTCTAGAATAAATTAATATAAATAGTAGTGAATTATACTCTGAGCGCATCCTACAAAGTGAGCTGAAAGAATTAGTAGTAACTTCTAAATGTGATTATATCCACTTCTAAGTCCCTGGTGAAACTAAATAGCAATATCATGAAGAACTATAAAATGCAATTAATTAAGTCCTTATAGGAAAACATTCCAGATAAAAATACAGGCAATTCATTCAAGAGGATAAATATTTAGTAAAAACAAACAAACAAACAAAAAAGGAAATAAATGTAACAGAATTGCACTGTCGTTCATTTTCTCAAAGTTTCTCCAGGGACCTGAAATCTAAGATAAGTACAGTAGATGTGAAGTACCCCAATATTGTAAGTAAGGTGTTAGGCTACCTGTGACGGCATTCTAAGATACCATCAAAATGTTCTGCAACATAAGTGATGTCTTATCTCCAGGTTTTAAAGAATAAAGAAGATCAAGATAGAAGATTCCTTTGCAGGGATATGTCAGTTTGTTATACATTCTACCCTTATCTCTGTGGAGAAGAGGAGAGTGTTTCTCTTAAGCATAGCACAGGCAAAGGTCCTTCAGGGGGCCAATTACTCAGAGGTTTTTAGTTTGGGGAGCATAAAGATTGTCATGAGAGGCTGTAGCTAGATTGGACTGAGATGCAAAGAAGAAAGTAAAGGGAGGTATTGCATTGGGAACAAGCTGTATCTCCACTTAGGGATAAAGGTGCCTGATTAAAGGGATCCCATGAGAAACGTGGGTGTCAAACAGGCCTGGAGCCATCTTGAGAGGGAAGAGCTCTAAGAGTATCATCTGAGGGTAAAGAAACACAACTGGAAAAATCACTGATTCCCAGGGAATAACGCAGATGCTTGGGGAATAAAGGAACCATCTGGAGAAGGCACATTTGGTTCTGAGTAACTGTAGTTGGAAGACACTGACAAGAATATTTCAAGGAAAAACAATTGTCCATAAAAAATAAGAGAGAGTTAGCGGTAAGTGTTGACACGAGATCACAAATATCATTCAACACACACACACACACACACACACACACACTGTTCTATTTATTTTCTTTAATGTTACTTCCCTATGAGCATGACACTGAAGAGGTCAGAAGCAGGAGTTAGGTAATGGACAAGCAGATGAGTAAGGGAAACTGACGAAGTCACTGTCCTTCATTGCAATGTCCAAGACTTGAAGATAGCCAATGGGAGGATAGGGCAATCTTTTAGTATGTGATGTCTGGAGTTCTGATTATTACACTGGACACAAATTTAAGGAAAACAATAAAAGGGAATATTTGTTAAATGTATAAGAATTATATGCAAAGCTGTGGATTCTGCTCCAGCTTTTGACAAAGAAAGGCAAACAAGTAGCTCAAAACATAGACTAGAAGTTATTTGGGGAAAAGAACTATGCCGAATTATGGTTTTGAGCTGCTGAGTTCAAATTATATAATCAGCTAGATAAAAAAATGTTTAAATCAATGAAGAAGCGAAAGCAGTTTAAACAAGTACTAATCACTGTTGCAGTGGGACTTCTTCTATGATACGCAGTTGGTTGCAATAAAAATGGAGACAAATTTCATGGAAAGCAATTTTGCAAAGCCTTTCAAGAACTATATAAAGACAGAAGAGTTTCATTTTTAGCAATAACCTGAGGAATAATCTGAAGAAATTTTAAAAAGTGTCAAATGATCATCATGACATTATCCTTGAGAAGAAAAGGACGGAGCCGTTGGCTTATAATCTATTTCCCAACAGGTTATTCCCAGGAAAGAAAAAAGGCAGGCGACCCAGGTATAATCTCTTGGCATTATCTACACATGAAGTAATCATAAATTTATGAAGTAAATTCTAAAATCTCACCAAGATTTGACTCAGTAGAAAAATGCACATTGTACTTGGATAGGAAAACGAACTAATATAAAGATACATATTGATTTTTCCTAGGGCAATCTATAAATTTGATATACTCCTTATTTAAATTTCTTGGTATTTTTTTTGACATAGATCTTTAATACTTTCTTTGTAATTTTTACATGTTCCATTATCACTTCATTTAACATTTTAAATAGTTTTTCAATAGTGTAATGTCCATTTAAGTAGTCTCCTTTTAAATTCTTTACGTAGTTCTAGGAATGTTGTTTCTAAATTTTAAATATTGGCATATTGATCTCTGTATAAAATCCTTTAGTGACTCTCCAAATTCTCATAAGCAAGTTTCCCACTCCTGGCAAGGAAATTCAGTTTCTCCAGAATCTGCTGCCTGACTGTACTTTCTGTTTTGTATTGCCTTCACTTCTCCAATGCATTTGCTTCATGCACTATGATGTCTAATGCCTATCAACCAAATTCATTCTGGTGCCTTTGCCAATAATGAAACTCTTTACCCCATTATCTGCTCAGACAGCCTCTCCTGCTCTTTTAACAATCAGCTCAGCGTTTACTTCTGCTATGAAACATTGCCAGATTCCCCATCTACCTCATCTCCTAGTAGAACACTCATGCCTTTTCCTCCCCTGAACTCGATACACACTTCTATTATAGCATCTGTGAGGCTTTGTTACCTCTGCACTTAAGCATGCCAGTCTTTCTTTACTAGACTGAGTGGTCCTGCTTTACTGACATTTACATACTCATTCAGGTGGTTGACATATATCAGATTTGTGAAAATCACTGAGTGAATGAATGTATTGTCAAAGTTTCGACCACACGGTTACATTGACTCTGCAAATATCAAATATATCTGAAACTCCATTCTCAGATTATTTATTGCTATAATGAATTACTTTTCATAATCATTGCTTTGAAAGTATCACATATGGAGCTCTGTAGCAGATACTATGATATGCTGTCCAGATCCCCTTTCAGAACCCAGCTGCTGGCAAATAACCTTAGGCTGTGAGACTTCTTTAGGAATTGCCACTGCTGAAGAGAATCCTCTCACCCAAGGTCACACAATCTTCCTGGGGCAGCTCAAGAAGACACAAGTCCTTTGCCCTAACTCAGGACAACCCTGAAAGGCAAAACATGTTTCAGAGCCACTTTGGGGTCAGCAGAAGCCTTGGATGAGACAATACTCTCCCTCTGACCAATCCTCATTCTTTCTCTTTCCTGCCACAAGTATTCATCTTAAGGAAAGAATGCTTATGTTTCTCTCATGCTCATTTCCCTGTCAGAATCTTTCTGAAAAACTCTACCTGAAATAGATGGGAAGGTCTTTGAGTAGTAGAAAAAGTATTTTAGTATGGGTATTTAAATTTGTTTGGGGTCCAAAATATTAAAGGATATTACACTTCACTAATAACTAATATACAGATTGACACTGGTGCTCACACTCATACGTGTGTTCACTCATCACGCAATATGAGAAATGCCCTAAGAGAAGAGTGAAGGTTCCAAACACAGACGGGTTTTCACTGCGGCCCTCACTCACTGGTATACTGTCAGCATAAGGCGACCCATTTCCACCTACATTCACTCTGTTCAGTGGATTTTTGGATTACATTACCTAATTTTAGCCAAACTAACACTTGTGGAACAGAAAGATGGCTGACAAATATACTTGTAAAAAAAACACATTCAAAATCATTCTAATGATGCAAGTATAAGTGAGTAACATTGAAATTACAGAGATGCATGTCTCTTAACCCATGCAAAAGCATTTCTTTGATACTAACCTAGTTAAAACAATGTCAACCTAAATAAATGTGTCAAGAAGTTAGGCAAATAATACACTGCTAAATAATCAACAGGTCAATGAAGAAATCACCCCTAACTGATGTCCAAAATCACCAATAATTTTAATGTGCTTTTGGAATACAACTCAATTCCAGAAGTTTTAGTCTATTTTACTAACAGAAGTTCTTAAGTCATTATTCCTATGTTAGAGAGACATAGTGAGGGTGTGGCATATTCATTCTAGCTAGAGAGAAAAAAACCTTTCTTATGTGACCTGTTTCTGCTCATTTCTAACATATCATGCCACCTTTAACAAAGCCTTATGGAAGCCTGTGTAGTTTAATGTAATTATTTGCAGACTGCCTCTGAATCGCCATGAAATTTCCAATCGTATAACTTCTGTCATGAATTTGTGTGACGTTACAATCATTGCTCCCAAAAGCACCATTTTCATCATATCACTCAGAACTTTTAAGTCAATGTCCATATCACCTAATGTAAAATCTAAAATTCCCAGGACACTCCACAAAGCTTCTATGCTTTAATCACTTCCTATAAAATCTAAACAGACACATTTCTTTCAACTAAGGGAAGTATTTGCTCTTTGTTTTATCTGAGTTGAAGACATCTAATGTTTGTTTGCTGTTTTCACTAGTATATCAGGTGTGTTTCTTTTTATGTTACATTCATGGTTTCCTACGCTTTCGATCTGAATGTGCAGGTATGTCTTTTTTTCCAAATAAAAACATCATTTCAGAAAATCCATTCCTAAAGTGTTGAAAAACATAAGGCCTTAAATTGTTTTCTGATAATAAAATGTGACCTACTTTGGCCATCATTATAATTATGTCAAATTCTTAAAGACATTATTCTAGTCAAAAAGTAAAAGAAATGCAGTCTGTTCAGCTATGAGATTAGGGAGAAACTTCATAACCATTTATTAGGTTCATATATTGTTTCAGAAATACAGTTACTTGGAATACTGAAGGTGAGGAGTTCTATACTTAATACCAATGTGATATTTGATAAATAGTATTACATTCAATTAAGTCATTAATATTAATTGCACTTGATATAAAAATTAAGTAACATAACCTAGATATATATTAAAAAGTATTTTTCATTAAAACAAAAAAAATTAACCCATATATATCATAAAATAAATACATCTAAAACTTAAGAAATAAAAGTATGCATCTCTAGATTTTCTCATTTGGAAGAAAGTTAATTTTGGTATATATATTTCTTTCTTTTTTAAACACTCACTTTTATAAATAAGGGCTGTATCCCATTTGCTTATGTAAGACATATTTTTATGTAGTCTAATATAAACTAAAACATAATTGAAAAAAAAAGAGGCCTCTGAATGTAGAGAGTAAACATTAAAGGGAAGCCTTCTAAGTGATGGTGTACCTATATAGCCTTTAAGACAGCAAAAGAAAGTACATTTTGATATATATCTTTAATATTCTTTTTATTGAAGTGAGAGACAGTGTAAGAAAGTAACTTATTGTTTCTTGGGACAATGTATTCCCAGATTATTCTCTGTGTAGACATCCTTGTTACTTTTAACATTCCCTTTACAACAATAACCCTTTACTTGGAACCATAAAACAAATATTCAAAATCACAAGCAAGAGAAAATCCTTAAGTGTCATGTTTTAATTTAATATTTCTATCACTTTCACAAGTAGATATTTTTAGAAGTATTGTGGTTACTGTGTATTTATTCCTGAAAATAGGAGTTACATGAACTAGTAATTCTGTAGAAAAAGATGTGGAATACATTTTTTTTTTATATAAACTATAATAAAATCTACATAAAATGAGATTGATGGCTAAAATACTACATTTTTTTCTAGTATATTGTGATAATTGAGGGCATTTTATTACATGCAAATTGTCAAATTGAATTTAATTTAAAAGTCTCTCCCAGGACATACAACTAGCAATTAAAACAAAAAAAAATATTGTTATTGGCCAATATTTCTTCTAAAGTTTCATCTGTATAATTTGTATTCTCACTATTTCATTTTCTTTCTATTCATTTTCTGATTTTCTCGTTTTTTTAAGACTTTATGTCTCTGAGAACATGATTAAAACTGGGTTTCATTGTATATAAGAAAATATATTTTAATGTTAGCAAATATAGGCTGAAGTTTTGACAAGCAATAATTTATAAAAATGCTACCGCTTTTGTTAATGCCACTAAGGATTTTACTCTAATGCATGTTTATAGTTTGTTTAACAATATGAGTATCATCATCATTATCTTCCAAATGTTTTTAAAATCATTTAGTAATATTTTTCCAGATGGTATTATAGAGCTGTTGCAGCAGTTTCATGTTAATATTAAAATTCCTATAAAATAATACGCTAATTATAGTGTTTCAGTGGTTTTGATATGTTCAGGGAAAGCCTTTTACTTAACTCTTTGCTAAGTAAACTAAAAAGAGGCCAATCCCCAAGACCTGTTACTTTCAATATCTCATTCAAACAGGTTTCAGGACCTCTTCTGGTATCTGTGTTAGAGATCTGTAAATATTTCATTATTATAGAGTTAGAGACACAACCTGGAAAAATTGTATAGAAGCATTTCACAAATTGATTCCATCTTTATTTTTTTAACATAATTACAGCATTAAATACAAGAATATAATACGCTTATCCTTCTCAATGTCAAATTCAGCAGATGGATCTTCAATTGTTTCTTTCCCTATATAAGTAAGAACTGATTATTCAAATATATATTTGAATGTTTATGTGTGTGTCTGTGTGTGTGTGTGTGTGTGTGCATGTGTGTGTAACATTGGTTGTAGTCTGCCAGTCAGAATATAAAAAGTCAAATCTTTATAGTTAATTAATTTGATGTTAACCTAAGTAAAATGAACTCAGATGTACAAATCTCTAATCAGAGAATTTGGATGACATCAAAATTCTGGTAACTAAGTTTGCAAACTCATCCTAGAAAAAGTGCTATATACCTCATTGCTGAATATCACTAAGGTCACCTTTGAAGTCCTACCCTTGGGAAGCTATGCACCAATGCCAGCACCTAATCCACCCTTCAAAGCAATTTTGGAACTATTTATCTGGAATGGCCATCAGAACTATCATTGTATTACCCTTGATGTCCTGAATGTCATCAAAATGTCTTCCTTTCAATATTTCCTTTATATTTGGGTAAAGAAAGAAGTCATTGGGAGCCAGATCAGGTGAGTAGGAGGGTGTTCCAAAACAGTTATTTGTTTACTGGCTGAAAACTCTCTCACAGACAGTGCCGTGTGAGCTGGTGTACTGTCATGATGCAAGAGTCATGAATTGTTGGCGAAAAGTTCAGGTCTTCTAAGTTTTTCACGCAGCATTCTCAGCACTTGCAAATAGTAAATTTGGTTAACTGTTTGTCCAGTTGGTACAAATTCAGAATGAATAATCCCTCTTATATCAAAGAAGGTTATTAGCAATATCATTGCAACAAGTTCGAGAACTTAATTGTCAAACTGTGTGTGTGTGTGTGTGTGTGTGTGTGTGTGTGTGTGTGTATTTGACTATACTCTGGAGCACCTATAACATTTTCTTCTTAGACTCAGTTTTAGAGAAAATACAATTTAATTCAGAGCACTTTCAAATCGTTAAAATGGAATGTTTTCATGTAAAATTAGCATTTGGTAAACTGAATGATTTATTAATATTCTGTAATATTCATTCTGTTCCTTTTGATTGGAATTTAGAAACTATTGTCCTATCTGAATGCAGGTATAATATTACATACCCATATACACTTCACATATTTTCTGTTGCATTCTTACTCCTATTATAATACCAGCATCACAGAAAGACAATGAAAAAGTTGTGGCTGAACTACTTTCAGTTAGACTTAGGGGCGCTGTCTAGTACTACTCAGGCAATGAGGAGAACCGAGTTCGTTTTGACTCAATCATTGATGAGTTCTGGAAATTTGGAGAACTCAAAAGTTAGGAGCTTCCAAGTCCAGATGTAGAAAATAGTTGTCCTGGAGAAAGATGATCTCTGAGACTTTCCTAAGCACACCAGTCAACGTTTATGAGTTTGGGAACATATAAATTTGCAAACAGAAAATGCCCAGGAGCAAAATAAATAGTTAAGCCTTTAATGCAAGTATTTCAACAGTAATCTAGCTTAGGCTTTTAATATCAACCATTTGAAGTTTCCACCAAAAGTAAAGAAATAATATATTCTACCTTTTTTTATTTCCAAAAATGCCACAATGTCAAAAACGTAAGTATATCTGTTTCTCTTAATTTTAGATTCTGCCCTCTTTGAATTCTTAGGGAAAAACAAAATATTATAACCTGTGAAAATCTTTCTTTTCTTACATATTAATATGTATGTCGATTCTTAACTTTTGCACTTATATTTTAAGTAGTTTTGCTTTTTTTTTAATTAAAGTTTATCGGGGTGACGATGGTTAGTAAAGTTACATAGGTTTCAGGTGTACAATTCTATAACATGTCATCTCTATATCACATTGTGTGTTCACCACCCAGAGTCAGTTCTCTTTCTATCACCATATATTGGATCCCCCTTTACCCTCATCTACAATCCCCCACCCCTTTTCCCTCTGGTAACCACTAAACTATTGTCTGTATCTATGAATTTGTGTTTCTTTATTTGTTTGTCACTATACCAACTAGCAAGAGGATCCAAGATATATTATTGTGAGGCAGGCTTAACAAAAATGGTGATACCATTCCTGGTTTAAAAATGAAATTGACCTTAAGTAATCATTTTTTAAACCAGGAATGGGAGTATTTATTACCATTTTCTTCAAACCTGCCTCACAGTAATATATTTTGGGTCCTCTTGCTAATCAATACACTGGATACTTACTTGAAATTTACAGACTTACTGATGTTCTAAGAAAAAATGGGTTTGTATTGTCATGAATTGAAAGGGTTTACATATTCATAAACTAAAAATGCTTCTTAAAACAATCAATGTATTTTATTTAAAAAATTGACTTAATTCTTTCTCTGCCTTTGCCTTTGAGGAGTGACTATCCACTCATATTTAATAACTAAGCAGATGCCATATTGTCTTATGTATTAAAAAATCACAAAGGAATAATTTTTCTATTAATTATTCAGTTTAATGCAGCATTACATAGTGATAATTTAAATGCATTTAGTAAAAGTATTGTATCTACAATTCCTACACTGATATTTTTAAAGTGAAGATTTTTAAATAGGAGATACAGTATAATGAATACATAATCAAAATATTCAAGGAACTGGCTCTCATGTATAAGAGCACCATGGACGAGAATGTTCCCTAAATGTTTCAAACTTACTTTCATAGTCCATTTGTGAGGGAAACTGATATACCTTCATTTTGAATTATATTCAATTTTACAAGTTAATATTTCGATGAGTGATTATTGTTGGACAAAATAAAGATTACATTTTAATGACATGTTTCCCTGAACCCTGCCTCCCTTGTAGGCCTGCTGTGAAGAAGAGGAACAGATAGGAGTATTTTTTTTTTTTCCCTCTCTCTCTTGTACATGTCTAGGGTCTGCAGTAATCCAGGTAAAGGTTCATTGGCCAAGTTTTTCTGAACCTTCTCGCTATGAGATAAATTTTCTCTGTTTAAAACATGGGAAATTGTTTAATGTCACTCATCTTCTCTTACTTTGGTATTCTGCAAACTTCAGTTTGGCCTCGTAATAATTGCCTGGTATAGTAACTGATGTGTGTGTGTGTGTGTGTGTGTGTGTGTGTGTGTGTGTATATATATATATATATATATATATATATATATATATATATATATTATTCATATATATAATTCATATATAAAATCTCAAAACTTCCTTTTCAATTACAAGTATTTATATATTTGGTAGAGTTAAGTGGAACAGCAAATGTACTTTTACTCTGATATCTTTAACCATAATTCTCATCATTATTCTTAATTTCAAATAACTGACAAATCGTAATTTAAGCCAGAAATAAGACAAAGAGGTTTGTAGGTCCTTCACTAATTCACCCAATCATTTATGTAACAAAAATTGTGTGGAATGTAGTTTCCTTATTCTACAATATTGATTTGGAATTTCCAGAACTAAGATAACAAGACAGGTAATTCATATTTTAAGTTGAATTTTGAAAATTAGTTTCCAAAATATCATTTGTAGATGATTTAGTCATCTACCTACACAACTCAAGAGAATTAATAAAACACTACTTTAAATATTTAAAAAGTTTTAAAAGGCAATACAAATGAGTTATATAATATTACAACTTTGTAAAGTTACATCGTATTTCTGTTTTGTTTTTCTTTCTATATATTTTTAAATATTTTATATAATAGATAATTTCAAACATAGAAAAGTAGTCAGACTATGATGAACCCCTATCTGCATCAAATGAAAGCCTATTCTGTCCAATCCATAGCTCTACCCATCCTCCCTCCAGATTACTCTGAGACAGTTTACCCTTTCATCCATCAAATTTCAGTATTTCTAAAGAAGTATTTCCTTCAGTTAGCTTAATGCAAATATCATTACCACATCCTCAACAGACCAAATATTTAGTTAGTTAGTCAAATGCCCATTCTCATAAATATTCAAAACTAGAAAACATTGCAAAGTTCTACTCTCCATAATGAACATGATTTTTATATTTAATATTCACCTTCATCTTTTTCTTTACATTGTGCTATAAGTCTACTTGTTATTCAGATATTTTCACCCAGTTTTGAAATTGTAACTGAAGTAGTTATTCAATATACAGAAAGTAACTGAGTACAATAGTATATGCAAAAATTGGGGTAGATACTTTGTGGTGAAAAGATAATCAACTCACAGATTTTAGCCTCTAGAAAATAAAAACATATTTTATAAATTTATTTTTATCAAATTTGTTTTATAAATTTATTTATATGCATATATCTCCAAAAGTAATTTACACAAAATAAATTTTATGTTTGTGATTGGCCTTCCACCTGATTTTAAGAGTATACTGTTCTAATTCACAATTCCTTTGGCGTCCATATAATTCCCCTATAACATCTTCCAGAGGTTTTGTTGCACCTAATTCTAAAGTAATATACACAAAAATTTGTTTTTCTTGGAGCTAGAAATGTATTACTGTAATAACATGATATTGCTAACAGTGGCATTCAGCGTAAGAAGATATTGATGCAACTAGAAGTGTACATCTTGTGCTGAGCATTGGTGATTTTGGATTCGAAAATATTCATTTTTATAGTGACCAATGATGTTAGATTTCAGGTGCATACAATTGTGATATAAAATAAGTCTCAACTTGGGACTTAGTGCAAAAGAAGCAGTTTGAAAAGCACTTATATGTGACGGAGATTCACTTGCTGTCTTTAAAGCATCTGCCAGAGGGGCAGAGTCATGTTGGAAGGCTCTCCATGCACAGTAGGCACTGGTGGACACCTATTATGCATTATCCCTCTACCTTGTTATTGCTGGTGCCTGTGGGTGCCATTTTTGCACTTTCCCTGTAACCTGCTAGTGCTAATGAGCACACCACACCCCTCATACTGTAAATATTTATACACTGCAAATAGGAGCACCTAAATATATAAAGCACATTTTGACAAACAGAAAGGGGGAAATTGATAGCATAACAATAGTGGGGGACTTGAATGCCTCACTTATATCAATTAATAGATTATCCAGACAGAAAATCAATAAGGAAATATTAGCCATAAACTATACATTAAAGCATATTAACATAGTAGATATTTATAGAACATTGGATTCAAAAACAGCAGAATACACATTCTTCTCAAGTACACACGGAATATTCTATAGGATAGATCGCAGTTATGCCACAAAACAGGTTTCAAAATTTTAAGAGGATTGCAATCATGTCAATCATCTTTTCTGACCAAAATGGTATGAAACTAGTAATCAATTACAAGGAAACAGGAACAGAATCACAAAAAATGGAGATCAAATAATATGCTATAAACAATTAGTGAGTCAACAAAATTAAAGAAGAAATCCAGAAAGATATTGGACAAATGAAAGTGGAAATACAGCATACCAAAATCTATGCAAAGAAGCAGTTTGACAAATGAAAGTGGAAATACAGCATACCAAAATCTATGGGATGTAGCAAAAGCAGTTCAAGAGGAAAGTTTATAGTGCTACAAGCCTACACAAGAAAAAAAACAAAACAAAAATCTAAAGTAAACAATGTAACTTTATACCTAAAAGAACCAAAAAAAGAACAAACAAACACTGAAGTTAGTATCCCAATACAAAAAAAAGAAAAGAAAAAAAGAAAATTTAGGATACTAATACTACTATGAATAATTATACACCAAGAAACTGGGCAGCCTGGAAAAAAATGGAGAAATCCCTAGAAAACATACAATCTTCCAAGAATGGATCATGAAGAAATATAAAATCTGAATAGAATGAGTAATAGTAAGGAGATTGAATCTATAATCAAAAACTCCCCACACACAAAAATACAGGACCAGATAGCCTCAAGGGTGAATTTAACCAGACATTCAAAAATGAGTTAATATTTATCATTCTCAAATTCTTCCAAAAAGCTGAAGGGGTAGCCTACTTCCAAACTCATTTTAGGAGGCCAGCATTAACTTGATATCAAAACCAGACAAAGACAACACACACACAAAAAAATTACAGGCCAATATTCTCAATAAACAAAAAAGAAAATTACAGGCTAATATTCCTGATGAAAATTATTAACAAATATTAGCAAATCAAATCCAACAATATATCAAAAGGATCACAGACCATGATCAAGTGGAATTTATTCTAGGGATTCAAGGATGGTTCAATATTTGCAAATATTTTGTTAATGGGGCATATCAATGTGTTATACCCCATTCACCAAATGAAGGACAAAAAACATATAATCATTTCAATAGATGAAGAAAAGGCATTTGACAAAATTCAACATCAATTCATGAAAAAAATTCTCAACAAAGTAGGTATAGACATAATGTACCTAAATATAATAAAAGACATATATCACAAGCCCATAGCTAATATCATACTCAACAGTAAAAAACTGATAGCTTGCTGTTTAAGATCAGTAAAAAGACAAAGATGCCCACTCTTTCAACTTTTATTCAATATAGCATTTAAAGTCCCAGCCAGAACAATTCGATTAGGAAAAAAACAAAACAAAAAAAAAACAAAAACAAAAAACACCGGAAATAAAAGGCATCCAAATTGGAAAACAAGTAAAACTGTCATATGGACACCATGGCTTTTATATACAGAAAACCCTAAAGACCACCAAAAAATTCAGAGCGAATAAATTAATTCAGTAAAGTTTCAGGGTACAAAATCAATATACAAACTTTGTTGCATTTTTTATACACAAATAACAAGCAAGCAGAAAGAGAAATTAACAATCCCATTTACAATTGCATTAAAAAGAGAAAAGAAATACCTCGGAATAAGATTGACCAAGGAGGCAAAAGAACTGTACACTACAAACTATAAAACATCAATGAAAGAAATTGAAGTAGACAAAATAAATAGAAAAATATTCCATGCTCATGGACTGGGAGGATTAATGTGATTAAAATGTCCATATTACCCAAAGCATTCTACAGATTCAATGAAATCCCTACCAAAATTCCAATGACATTTTTCACAGAAATACAACAAACAACTAATTTACAACAAAGAAAGCAAGAATGCACAATGGGGAAAGGACGGCTTCTACAATAAATGGTGTTGGAAAAATTGGACAGCCACATACAAAAAAATGAAACTGGACCACTATCTTACACCACATACACAAATTAACTCAAAATAAATTAAAGACTTGAATGTCAAACCGGAAACCACAAAATTTCTAGAAGAAAACATAGGAAGTAAGCCCAATGACATCCATCTTGGCAATGATATTTTGGACCTGACTCCAAAGGCAAGGGAAGCAAAAGCAAAAATAAACAAACGGGATTATATCAAACTAAAAAGCATCTGTACAGTGAAGAGAACCATCAACAAAGTGTAAAATCAACCTAAAAGTAAGTACTAATTTAAAAAGATATGCACTCCTATGTTCACTGTAGCATTATTTACTAAAGCTACGATATAGAATCAACCTGAGTGTCCACTGATGGATGAAAGGATAAAGCTGTAGTATAAATACAACAGAATATTAATCAGCAAAAAGATTTTTAAAAGAATGAAGTCTTGACATTTAAAACAACATGGATGGAGCTTGAGGGTATCATGCTAAATGAAGTAAGTCAAAGAGAATGACAAATACCATATGATATCACTTTTATGTGGAAATCTAAAACAACAACCAGTTCATAGATACAGCGAGCAGATTAGCGGATACCAGAGAGGAGAGGCTTTTGGGGGAGTGGGTGAGATGAATGGGGAGATCAACAAATATGAACATCTAGTTTTAAGATATATAGGTCATAGGGATGTAATGCACTACTTGGGGACTATAACCATTAATAATATATTAATTCTGTATGGTGATAGATGGTAACTAGACATTTTGCAATGTATACAAATGGCAAGTCAATATGCTGTACACCTAAAACTAACCTAACATTGTATTCCAATCAAAATAAAAGAAATATCTATAGATACGTCTCAAGAAAGACAAAATTTAGAAAACAGTTATAGTTTAAATAATATTACAAAAATAATGTAAATTTTAAAACTTCTATTAGCTCTAGTTCAATTACTAAGTATTTTCCTTAAAATATCCAAGCTATAGAAAAAGTTATATTCATAAAAATGTATATCTCATCCTTATTTAAAATAGCAAATCTTTGAAAGTATCCTAAATTTATAGTATAGAGAAATCATATTAAAATATCCTACACCACTGAAGAGGAATAGAACTGGGGATGGGCAGAGAGGTATTTATTGGGCAGACAAGATCTTCCTGGAAAGAGCTGATTTGATGGTGCCCTCCTGGGTAGGGCTGATGCTCAAAACATAATTCTCTCATGGAGCACCTCTGGGAGTGATTTGGAGACACAACCTCTAATTGTTACAAATCTACAGTTCTTTGGTATGCACAATGAAAAGTTTAACAAATGACTCTCTGAAGATAAAATTCTGATTTCCAGGATATATAGGAGTATATCCCCATCATAGTCAATTTTAAGTTATCAACTTGACATCACTAAATATGAAGTAGCACAAAATTTTATAGTATTTCCCTCATAAATACAAGAGCATAGGTAATAGCAAAAATCTAAAAAAAAAGAAGTAATGAGTTTTGAATATGTATTATCTTTGTATTTAATAAAATGTATTTAATTTAAACAAAAAAGAGTACATATTATCAATATGACTTACTACTGTTGATGTTAACCTTGATCAATTAGCGAAAGCAGTGTTTGTCAAATTTTTCCACTGTAAACTCACCTTTTTTTCCTTCCTTCCATACTTACTATTGGAAGGAAATTAATAAGTACAGCCAGCATTAAAGAGGGTGGGCTTATGTTTCACCTCCTTAAGGGCAGAGTACCTACATAAATTATTTGGAATGCTTTTCCATGGCAAATTTGTATATTCTATTTATTTATTTATCTATTTATCTATCTTTAATAATTTATAACAGTATGAATTTAGAAATATTTCTTTTATAATTTGGGTAATAATCTGACATAATAAAGGGTATTTTCCCTGTTTTATTGAGGTATTGACTGACAAATAAAATTATAAGATATTTAAAGTGTACATGCGATGATTTCATATATGCATACACTGTGAAAAGATTACTTGAAGTTGACATATTTATTACCTCACATATGTTCCCTTTTTGTGTGTGTGTGTGAGAACATTTAAGTTCTATTCTCTTAGAAAATTTAAATTAAACAATAGGGTGTTATCAACTATAGTTATCATGTTATACATTAGATCTTCATACGTTCATTTTTATAACTAAAATTTGCATAAAGGGTAAATTTGATACGCTATTTTTTGTTACACAATACAGTAGAAGCCTAATCTTAGTATAAGATGAAACTATACTGTATTTTCAACTAATCATGTTGGAAATCACATTTTAAGATGCTCTGGTTAGCCAATTTCTTTTTCAGAAATATAGTGGTTTAAATATGTTGGTTTATAAGGAGACTATTATAGTTCAATATAACCCCTTTCATTTTATTTATGTAAAGGTGAAAAAATATTTACAAGTTTATTGTTTTAAAAAGTAGTACTTTTGCAAATGAAGAGTTAAAGAAATTATATTTTATTTATATAAAAAAGAGCTGTGATATGTAAACAAATTAGAGCCCCAAAATATACATATATATTTGAAGTGATTGCCAAACTACCGTATGCATAATAATTTACTGAGTTTGGTGATAAATGCCCATTCCTGGTTCCCATTCTTAAATATTATGTTCTAGAAAAACAGAGCTGGAGCTCAGGGACATACAATTTATCAAGCATTCAGTGGAAATCTGATGGCAATTTTCAGTATGTAATATTTGAGAAACAACCTTATGAAAAAAAAACTAAAAGACAACCTACTGAATTACCTGTGTCCAATCCTCCATTTTTCTAATGATAGAATATCGTCTATCATCCACATTCATATTTTCAGGAGGTTGGATGACTAGTCAGTCAGTTGCATGTGGTCACATGACTAAGTTCTCTCCACTGAAAGTAGAAATGAAGTATGCAAATGTTTGTCACTTTTTAAAAAGATAAGTACTTTTTAATCCCATTTCGCAGTCTGGAACATGATCTTGCTGCTGGAGAGCCATATTTAACCAAGCAGACCAAAGAAAACTAAGCGATGTTGAGCAGAAGAGTAGGCCACTTTGCATATCCTGAACCACTTGCATTCCTCTGTGCTGTTATGTAAGAGTATTTCTTTTTTGCCAGCTTTATTATAACAGCTTAGCTTATATTTTGATAAAAACGATTTTGAGAAATTGGACCAACTTCTACTGCTAGGCAAATCATGCATATTTGTTAATTTTATTTCAGTTTTAGACACTGTCCCAGTCTGACCAGAACTCTCTATTTTATACCTGTATTTCACCTAAATGTTGTTAGTGCCTTCTTTCACACTCAAAGTGGCCTTGTTTAAAAGATACATTATATAGCCACTTTAGTTTTAAGGGACTTGGCTTTGACTAGTGATAGCAGAATTCTAAAAAGTTTCTCCTGAAAATTCAATTCTGATTCAAGAATAGTTCAAAACCACAGTGACTTTATAAGCTTTAAGCACAAGGAAAGAACACTACAGTAATGTTATTGTGCTATTATATACATGTAATAATATAATCCATGTTTGCTTAGAGGGTAAAACGATACATAGGCAAACCTAGTCTAGAATGATTCATTTATTTTATTTTATTTAAATCATTTCACAGCCTCTCCAATCTCCTCTGGCATCTAAAAATCAATGAGCCAGGAATTCTACAGCCCATTGGCAAGTGCCTATCAGTGTTCAGAACTTCTGAATAAGCGGAATTATTAATTCATTTAAATTTATTACCCAGGAAATATCAGAGGTGGCAGATGCTCTTCTCAATAGTGATTTGCAGTGAGAAGAAAATGAAAATTCTGGCTATTTTAATTAACTGAATGCACCACTAAATCCAAGACCCTTTCCCTTGCAATTTCTCAAGAAGAAGTGCTCTTTGTCCGACGTTTTGTTTCTGCTCAGTGGCATATATTTTTGCCATTTCTTTCCCTTGCCTTAATTGGGTAGATGTCCCTAAAGATTGCTGCCTTGGAAACTGATTGATCTCTAGTCATTAAAGCTCTCTACTGACATTGCAGAAAAGCTATGGGGATCTCTTCATTAGTCTTGAGATGGGAAGCTGTGAATAAGCACAACTAAACTTCAACTCTAACACCATCCTCAGGGTATATTAACAAGGCAAGGTTTGACCGCATCTCAGGATTAATATTTTCTTCATTCAGATATATTTTCAACACAGAAATTTTTGCAGAACTACATATAATCAAAACTGCTAATATAAATCTTGGGAATATTATGCAATTGGAACTTGTTATCAGTAACTTCTTCCTATCATTTTTTCAGTGATTGAAAGTGATGTGGCTTTCAGAGATGTACCAACTTGACTCATTCTTCTTTTTCTGTAAATTACACTAAATTCACCCAAAAGTGTGTCTGTCACTTAAGAATTCTCTTTCACATTAATACATTTCAGCCTTTGTTTTTAGGGTTTGTTGTTGTTGTTGTTGTTTTGTTTTGTTTTTGTTTTAATTTCCTTAGGATTTTTCATTTTTTCTGAAAACTTGTTAGTTAGCAATAGCTTACACCAGTATCGATGGTCTCACATAACTGCATATATCTTGCACGAGGCTAAATTTGAGACATTGAAACATTATTATGGTGCTCTATAATTACAATGCTTAAAATTCCATTTAAATATAAGCATAAAACACTGCACCCTATCAAATTCGATATTTTCCCCAAATTAAATAAAATTAGATGTATAAAAAGGAACTAATACTCTCAAATTTTCATTGGTTCATTCCATATTACTATGTACTGATATCCATCTTTCCTTTTCCTCTTTTCCTAATTGGAGAAATGACAATAGCTTGTATCCAGTTATTACTGTTTTTTTCAAATGTGGAATTCAATCATAACAAGGAGAAAGAGAAAGGACTGACATAATTCAAATTTTTTCCTATTCATTCTTAAGTCTCATTAGGTTTCCAGTCCTGATTCATTTTAGATCAAAATAAGGTGTGTCAGAAGTTATTTCAGTGACTCTTTGCATTTAAACTCATTTTCTTTTATGAATTTCTATTTCTCAATGCAATTCTATGGTACAGTAAATACTACAAAAAAAAAAAAAAAAAACACTAAAAGGATCATTAGAAGACATAAATAATAAAACACACATATCACTTGCTTTTCCAAATAACTGAACATCTATTTATCAAACACTTTTTATTGAAAGGCACTATCTGTAGTAAAATACCTATATGATATAATTCATTACAAGAAAGACTATGGCTAGTCTCTCATAAACACATAAATGCAATTCCATGAAAATGCAGAGAAAGGGGAGAGTTAAATCATATTGGGGTCTGTGAGACTGTTTTTGGAACACATTCTAGAACTTTCCTTCTTTGGAAATATAAAGTGTCAGGCACAGATGTGGAAATTGGTTGAGCAAGACTATCAGATACAGTGGGATGTCTTTAGAGAATGATAAATAGCAAGCAGGGCTAGACCTGTGCTGTGAATTGATAGGTAATATCAGATAGACAAGTTGGAACTGGATTATGGTGACCATGCTTTATCCATAATACAGTGCTTGAACATTATTTGAGTATTCCAATGCTTTCTGAACAAAGTATAGATATCATCATAGATGTAATATATATTTGAAGATGTAAGAAATCTGGAATTTACCTTATCCAA
The DNA here is from genome assembly GCF_036562045.2 of Rhinolophus sinicus. Classification (NCBI taxonomy): domain Eukaryota; kingdom Metazoa; phylum Chordata; class Mammalia; order Chiroptera; family Rhinolophidae; genus Rhinolophus; species Rhinolophus sinicus. Next base: position 35,152,571 of record NC_133758.1, on the reverse strand, counting down.
ACTATCACACTCCAGAAAAAGATAATGTAGATGAATTGATGAATCCAACATTCACAGCTAATGACAAATTTCTATTTTACCTAAAACATCTAATACGGCAAATATACTATACATATCCAGTCAACATATTTATTTAAATGAATTTTTCCCCAAACCTATTTTTTATGACTTTCTTTCTAATTTCATATCTTTTGGATGATGCAATTTTATTATGGTAAAATATACATAGCATGAAACTTACCACTTTAATCATTTTTAAGTGTACATTTCAGTGGCATTAAGTACATTTGCATTGTTGTGCAACCATTACCACTACCCATTTGCAGAATTTTTCATCTCTCCAAACTGAAACTCCATATCCATTAAATAATAACTCTCCATTTGTCCCTCTTCCCAGCCCCTGGCAACCACTATTCTACTTTTTGTCTCAATGAATTTGACTATTCTCGGTACCTCATATAAGTGGAATCAGAGTCTATATTTCCTTTTGTGCTAGCTTATTTCATTTAGTATAATGTCTTCAAGGTTCATCTATGTTGTAGCATGTGTCATAATTCCCTTCCTTTTTAAGGCTGAATAACATTGCATTGTATGAATGTACCACATTTTATTTATCCATTCATCCATCTATGGTTCCTTGGGTTCCGTCCATCTTTTAAGTATTGTGAATAATACCATGGCTAATAATACTCAAGGCTAATAGTTCTATGAATATAGGTGGACACAATAAACTTTCTGCTTTCAATTCATCCCATCTCATTTTGTTCATTATAATCTTTCATGATTTTGGTTCATATTTCTCATTACCCCTCTGGTCTCCAGGCAGAGAGCTTCACAATAGCTCTCAGCTTCATCATAACTACCAGCCCCGTGAAGACTATTTAACTACCACAGCAGAATGTTAGACTAACACAAAACTCATACAGTGATTGAGACCCATATTATTAACCAGAACCCATTACATCAACCTCTTTAGCAAAAGCTCCATGGATATTAGATGGACAGATATGTGCCAACATATAGCTCTACTGTCAATGGACACTAAATTTTCCTTGGATATCACATTGAATAATTACTCCAGTCACACATTAATTAACCTGTGATTTGGCATATTTATGTCTCACAGATTGAGATTTTTACCAATGGAAGATAGAGACGGGAAGGATCCAGCAGATAAACTGGTCATCCTTCCTCTTCCTAATCAAATGTTCTTTCATAGTTATTCCATCGAGTCTCTCCAAACATGTTTCAAGTGTCTAATCAACCAGTGGTGACTCCTTGAGAAGCTGTAGGCATCTCTAATATGATCTACCTTGCGTTTTGTTTTCCTCATCAGATTCACTTCTCTTTTTCCATCAGTCTCACTAGTAAAGACACTTTTATTGCTTTCAAACCAGGCAGTTAATAAACTCCAAAATCTTAATCAGAATATCTACTTCGAGTCTACTCTGAGTACTGAATGTCATAGCCTAAAATCCCTGAAAAACAACCATATGTAAATTTTTAGCTAAGATATCTATTATATATTTTATGTTACTTGTTATCTAATTTTTTATGACATCGATTTTAACATACTTTTCCCCAGGTGTCTCTTTTGGTTACTATTCCTTTGTGATTAAAAGTCTATATACTCACTACAGAGGATAGTCTGTGTTCTTTCCATTTTCTTTGAAGATTCAAAAACTTGGGAATGGCTTACAGTTTTTACTCAACAAAGACACTGAGTCGGTTTCTGGACTGAATCACCTAATTTTCCACTTAGCAACTCTCAAAATTTTCACACAGCTATGTTAGGTCCTCTTCCAAAAGGCACACTTGCAGCATGTAATACTTGTGTATGTAGCAGTTCTTGCAGAATGTTTAGGATGATATAATCAATTTTACATTGCTACCTTTTTTGGTACCGTCGGTTCCTTTAAATAATCTCCTGATTTTTCAAGTCTTTACCTCTCTAGGTTTTATCAGAAACACACATTTTCTGGTACTGTTTTGCAGAGAGGTTTAGCTCTCCAAACTTTCCTGGGTTCTAGCCCATCTTCATAAACTATGCCTTCCAGATATGCTCTGCTAACCAATACATCACCTATATGTCTGCACCAAAGTGGCAGAGATTTAACAATTTATCTTTCTTCCTTTCAAATTACAATATTTCAGCAAATTTAAATTAGTAGAACAGAAGTTTATTTCCACACTGATTTTAAATATGTTTCCTTTGTTATAAAGCAGAATTGAACACAGTTCTGGTTAATATAATATTTTTTTCTCCCCTGCACACATGTGCATGCGTGCACGCACACACACACACACACACACACACACACACACATATCTATACCTATGTCTATAGATATACCTATATTTATCATCTATGTATCTATATATCTATCTATTTATCTATCTATGTGTCTAATTATAGCTGGTGTGGTCATTGTGAAGTATGTCTCAATTTGGTTTGTTCTCAGTTAGTTTTCCTTTCTACACATCTTTTCCACGATTATGGCTGCAGGACAGAAAAGGGATAGCAGCTTGTACATTTCTCACAAAGGATTAGGATATAACTCGGAATATTCAGACAAGAAAAACAAGGTAAAATCTCAGGCAGACATATAGTCAGGAAATGAGACCCCTGGGAATGGGTTTAGCTCACTAAGGATTCCCAAGGCAGAGGCGTATCTCTTTTCCATTACCCATTTCTCCTGCAATGCCAAAAGTTCATGCAAAACTCTTACCTCCAGACCCAGAAGCCGTTCAGAGAATAGAGGACAATAATCTGGGGGGGAAAAAATTATAATTTAGGATGTTAGACCAATATTGATTTGATAAAATTGTATTTTGTTTTATTTTACTTATCACCCCAAATTTCACAGGGGGAAGGAAGAAATAACATAAGTTTAGAGAAATAAAACAATGTTATCTTCTGCACATACATCAGTGGTTGCAGTGTGAATTACACTGTAACTCAGCTACCTGTGAGTTACGAGTATAACAAAGCTAGTTACATATGTACACTTACACTATAACTCAGCTACATATGTATTTGGGAACTGTGAGAAATAAGCAGTAAATTCCAGTGTTGATAACACCTAATACATCCTACAGTTCCAACCTAATACTAATTAAAAAGCTCTATAACTATACCACAGCATTTACAAATAAGACATATCACCACTAAAACATTTTAAACACCTGCTCACTCATTCAAACCGTTTATAATTAATTTACCATGTAATGAAATTCTGTTCTTCAATGTAGGAATACAAAACATTATCAAGCACAACAGCAAAAAATAGAAAGTTAAAATTCAGATTTAGGGAGTCAGCGCTACTCTGTTCTTTTTGTTTATCTCCACAGTCATAAATACCATTTATGTAACTCCTGTAATAAATAAAGCAATTAAATATTGTTTATGGATCTCTTCTCAGGAAACTTCTTTTGGAGACTCTATCATACCAAATACCTCTGAATTAACCTTATAATTTTTAAAGAGAAAATATCAATGGTTAAACCTAATATCCAATAAGAAGAAGAAATAAAGTCTTAGGATAATGAAAGGCACTATTCATTGGGAGAAGGCATTAGGGGTATGTAAACAATGGTTTATTACAGAAAGAAAACACATTTAAAATTGTAAACATTAAAAACAAAAACTTTGTTCCTTAACTTGTACAATCTAATAACGTTAAGTGAACAAACCACTTAATATTGTTAATAATTTAATTTCCATTGATTCCTTCTCTAACAAAGCATTGCTAAATACCAAACATGGGTTATTCTGTGACCACAAACTACTAAATACATAAATACCAGAGTTTTATTTTTCAGTTTTTTGTTTCTTTAGCTAGATCATAAATAATTTTCTATGTGATAAACTGCCCAAACCTGTGGTTCAACATTTTAAGTTAATCTTTTGTCTGAGGAAAATTAGATATTTTTAATATCTAACCAAATCAATTGATGTCTTCATTAAGCCATATAAACAGAAAATGAGCAGTGGTTAGTTTATTATTACTCTGATTCTGCCTTGTGCTAATATTTTCTAATAAACAAAATATTCTTTCTATAACTATTTATTGAAGCTACTAATATGCTCTAGGCATATCAAACATATCATAGTAGATCCTTATAATCAATCCTTACATTGAGTACCATTATCACTATTGAGAAAAATTGAGTTTCATAGACGTGAAGATTTAGGCCACAGGATCATGATACTGAGATGGGTGTCCATTATACACCATGAACTATCTACATATGAAATTGTGCTTTACAGTATATGTAGTCTTTATAAGCAATCAGACAAGCAAAAGAAATAAAAGGTATCCAAATTGTTAAGGAAGAAGTAAAACTGTCATTATTTGCAGATGGCACAATACTGCACATAGAGAACCCGAAAGATTCCACTAAAATACTATTAGAACTGATAAATGAATTTAGTAAAGCAGCAGGATACAAAATCAATATTCAGAAATTGGTTGCATTTTTATACACCACTAATGGAGTATCAGAGAGAAATTAAGAAAATGATCCCATTTACAATTGCATCAAAAAAAAAAAAAAAAAAAAAAAAAAAACTAGGAAAAATTTAACCAAAGAAGTAAAAAGCCTGTACTCAAAAAATTATAAGACATTGAAGAGAGAAATTAAAGAAGATACAAATACATGGAAAAACACCATGCTCATAGAGAGGAAGAATTAATATAGTTAAAATGTCCATACTACCCAAAGCAATCTGTAGATTCAATGTAATCCCTATCAAAATACCAATTGCACTTTTTTCAAGGAACTAGAACAGATAATCCTACAATGATTATGAAACCAAAAAAGACCCCAAATAGCCCCAGCAGTCCTGAGAAAGAGGAACAAAGCTGGAGGTATCACACTACCTAATGTCAAACTATACTATGAGGCCATAGTAATCAAAACAGCATGGTATTGGCATAAAAAGAGACATGCACTACTGAGTTTTACTTACTTGTAAGTAATTTTACATATTTAGATTAGTTAAATTTTACAAACAAAACCTGATAGTATTAAAACAGAGACATTAGTCTATTTCCAATCTATCTATCTATCTATCTATCTATCTATCTATCTATCTATCTATCCATCCATCCATCTGTCCTACTTATAAATACAAGTGTAAACACTTACTGCTATTAACAAAACATAATATAGCCAATAAAGTTATCAAATAAAATCCAGTAGTATACCAAAAGTATAAAACATTATAACATGCAAGTTTTATTTGGGAAATACATGGGAGTATATATAATAGACAAGTAAATTCAAGTAACATAAAAGTACACAAAAACATATTGAAATTCAGTTGCAGAATGTTAATATAGGGTGAGACTTGGAATGGTCATGAAAGTTAATTTCAGAGAAATAAGAGAAATAGAAGGGTCAATCAAAAAAATAATGGGGGCAAAAAAAATTCCATTAAACATAAAGGAATCCATACTTATATGCTAACAAAACATTGTACATATTTACAAAGCAATATGTATGAGTATATACATAATGGACTTAAATAATTAAATAAAATAATTGCATAAAATAAAATCTGTAAGATTTATAGACACCAGTTCTGTATTAAACATACAATTAATTCCGAGAGTTTATACTGGATTTCTTGACCCAGAAATTCCCATCAAGTTTAATTTCTCTCTGATAATTAAAACTACTCAAATTGTAGTCAGATTACCTATTGAAAAAGCAAAGTCAATTACAATTTATATATGAAATATAGGGCTTTTAATCCATATTCTAATTATCTACATATATTAAACTATTTGATATCCACAAGAAACAAATAAATACTAAATATGATATGATATTCATTGACAGAAAGTTTATTATACTTAAGACACAAACTAGAAGACCAAAATCTTTCTCTGTCACATAAAATCTTTGTCACATAAAACATTTCTTAGCCTTTCAGAATCTTAGTTTATTTCCTTCATGTAAGAAAGAGGGATATTTGTAAAGTCACATGTTTCTAGTGAGAACAAAACAAGATAATAAATACTGATGAGAATATGTGATATATAGTATAAAAAAAGACTTGAAATCAGCAACTGCCATTTTATTTAAAAATATTCTAAAATATTGAAATAGAAGGCTTCCAAGCAAACTCTTATCATTGTCAAGTTCAGACTGAATTGCAAGGACAAATTTTGCCTACATATATAAAATTAGGAAGGATGTGAAACAAGACAAAGTCTCCAGAAAGACATACTCTATAATATATTCAAGACCACATATTATGGATATAATATATGTGCATATAATACATTTGTATTATATATTATATAATATATATATTATATAATATATATATACATATTGTGTGTGTGTATATATATATATATATATATATATATATATATATATATATATATATGATCAATCTATAAGAGGACAACTTTCCATTTTGTTCACTGCAAAATATATTGTGCCAATAGCACAGCGATTTTATAAGACCACTGAAATCAGGGAGAAAAAGGGAAATCAGAAGCAAGTGCACATGGAATGCATAAGATATTAGAATAGACAGTCAATGTATCTCTGGAGCTGTCATACTGCAATGTGCTCTCTTCCATCCATCAGCAACTGCTACTCCTTTTATTCAGTAATGTCCCCAAATATCCCCAAATATAGTTAACTTTCACCAATAACCTTCTGAATGGTAACTTTTTATTAACTCTACCACCATATATATCCACCAGAATGCCTTTATCCCTACTAAAAGTTAGTTTATTTATATAATAGAGAAAATAATGACAATATCCCCTGTAAATATTAAAGGAAATAACATTGTAAATAGCAAATAGCCCAGCACTACCCTGCAAATGGTAGTAATATGTTCCTTCCATACACCTCTGATTTTATTTTTGTTAGTGACTAGGTGGATTTTACTGGCACAAGTATATATTCCAAGATGCATGACAATTGTATATATTATTGAAAATTGATAAATTAATCTAATGTTTTGATTAGTATTAGTCAAATTCATCAGTGCCTGATTACAATAAGGAAAATAAGTATAATTATTTGTGGGGCCTGCCTAGCAGAATAGCAATTTTCATATTAAGTATGATCATTGCCAAATGCAAGTCTCTTGACATTTTAGGCAAGGGTCATGCTCACTTAGTTATATTGTTCTCCTGTTGATATCTATTTAACTTCATACATAGAAAGATTATTTTAATCACACTGATATAAAAAAAAAAACATGGTGATAGTTTCCCATATTTCAAGACATGCATTACTTTATACACACGGCAACGTATCCCCTACTTTTAGCAAACTTTAGCATGTGGTATATTAAAAGATTTTCCTTTATACACGTTCCACAAAGAAGAAAACTAGAGAACTAACATCTAATGTCAGAGTCATTTAGGACTATTCTGTCTCATTCTTATTCAATAATCATCCTCCAGACGTATGGCAGTAATGTAGGTTAGGATGAAAAAGAAGACACGTGTTAGCGTTTCTCATGAGGCTCACATTGGACTCTGATTATTAAAAGGAATTCTGCAGACTAGGCTAAACATACAAACTAATTTCACATGGGCCACAAACAGTCATTGGGGTTAATGACTTTTGGTTGATACTAAACTGACTCCAATCTGAACTGGTAACCTAGAAGTCAACGACTGCATATGCCATTATAAATTCTCCAATAGGTGTCTTTAATTTATATTTTAAGTATTTTACTTACAATAAATTACAATATCAAACTCTTGAAATTTTGTATGCCCCCATTTTAAACACTTTTAATTGCTATGTTTATATATATTGATAATATGTATATATTATCAATACCTATTACTTCCCAGAATTAAAAAACAAAAAATGTTTCCATGAATTTTTCCAGAAGGTATTTGGAAGATTGTCTACTTTGGCAGATTCTCTAACTTTGCATATTCACTACGTTTTTTTAAATGGTACTATAGAATTATAGTCACTACTTTCTAGGACATACAGATAAATCCTCCACTATCTTAAATAATATACAGAATGCTGATTTTATGTAGTTGACTTTTCCACTAGTGGTTAGGTCTTTATTGCATTTTTAACTGCTGTGTGAAACCACACCCTTCGTTGGGTAAATATTACAGATGTAAATTGTATTAGCTCCAACCAATATTGTTGGTGATGAAATACAGGTAAGCTTCACCCTGAGTATTTCTCTGAAGTTAAACAACATAATTTCTAAATGTTGATATCTTCTAAAGGTAATAGAGAAGGCTGTTTAAAACTGAGATTTAATTTGTTCATGAAAACACTGCTCCTCTTCCTCCACTTCCTTTCCTTCTTTCCTTCGTCCTGTGCACAATAGTGAGTGAACTGCAAACATTCTCATGTTGAACATTTTGGAATCAACAACTCAGGAGAGAACAGGCCCATTGTATCACTAACTATTGTGTCTAACAATTTCTGGGATTAAGGCATTTGCACAGTGGTGTGTGTGTGTATGTGTGTGTGTGTGTGTGTGTGTGTGTGTGTGTATGTGTGTGCACATAAATGTGTGTTCCACACAGAACAGAGACTGTTAAGAGTGCACTTTTCTAGCACCATCAATAAAAGCACATAATAGAAAATTGTAAAAAAGAATATTCTTTCCATCCACAGACAAACTTCTCTAAAGTAAATATGTGATGTATTACTAAATTTAATACGTTTCAAGTTTCCTTCAAGACCATCAAGCTCCGGGGGCCTCTTATAAAGCAATTACAGACATCTACAGTATGAGCCACTCTCCACAAAAGATATTTTTTTTCTTCTACTTGAACAATTTAGAACTTTTAAATGTTTATGACAATACTGACTCAGAAATAGGAAGGTTTAAAAGAGAAATTGTATCTTTGAGGTATAATTCCAAGTATATATTTAACTCTTAGGAAGATTGTTAGAGCTACCTATGGGGGAAAAAAAAACAGCCATATTTTTTAATAAAAATCAATAGCTACTTCCTAACTTGACTCAATTATCTCATGTAGGATAGAAACAAATGAACAATCCAAGAAAACCACAGTCACAGCAACAACAAAAAAAGTACATACAAATATACCTGCACATGTACTCTTATATCTATATGCTAATATACAGTGAAACATAAAATTGTGAATTAGTGGCTCTGTATATCTAATCTTTTGGTAACAGTTTACATTTATATCCTTATACGAACTTAAAAATTATATATCTGAAAGTTAACACAGATGCTCCTTATTGAAATTTCAGTTAGCCCACTTGTGTGTATGTATTCTGTTCTATTTAAACACCAACAATTCTGTTTTATGTATATTATGTTATTAATATAATGTATATACTCTGTGACATAAAGTGTTGGAAGTCCTTTAAAGATTCTTGATATTTGGAATGAACTTTTCCTTCATAGAAAAACAATAACAAAGATATTCTGTCTCATGTATGTGGAGGACATATTGGATGTGCTCAAAGAAAAATTACAGCATTATTATACTTAGGCACCTCAGAACTAATGTTGACTGAAACAGAAAAAAATATTGCTTGTCTGATGAAAATAATACATCTTAAATTAGGTTGAAGGGGAACAGTAGCAATCAACATAGCAGACTGACAGTTGGGATTCTGTCAGAAGATTGTCAAGTAGTCTATTACTCGAGAGTGACATGGAATCAGGAACTGAACAACAGCAGTTGGCAGAAACATAATTTCACAAAAAAATGTATCATTGACTCTAATTAAGCATAATGACAAGGATAACTTGCTGAGAAGCAGGATGTGTTCTCATTCCAACTTTATCTTGTTTTTGGAATACTTAAGTAAATTAGTAATACTCTTTGAAATACATTAGATGTTTGTATTTTGCTAAAGCCTTAAGTTGACAGAATTCTCAGCTAAAACTCTGCCAATAATCAATTATTTTAAAATTAAATTGTGTAGCATAATTGTGAAATGTATGAAATATTTAAACTACCAAAAAGAAAGAAATATGCATTGGAATGAAGCACATTATATTGTAAAAATCTTAGACTGTGTCTAGGTCACTGTATGTGATATAAAAATGTTTGCTGCTATGAATGCTACTACTACTATTACTTTAGAATAATTCTATCCTCATCACAATAAGTTGAGGCTAGCATCAACCTCACTTTATAAAAATGGATTAAAAGTTAGTGACAATGAATTCATATGACTGCTGCATTCAGTCATTTAGTAGTTATATACCTGTTGTGCTTGAAACTTACCTTCAAAAGTGATAGTTTTACCTGTTAAATAAGATCAGCACTAGTGGCTTTCGAGAGGCTATTTAGAAAGTTTCTCTTTTATGCCTGTAATCAGAAGATTTGTAAAGGTCAATATGCATATTTTTGGTATTATTCTTAATAATGTTTCAGTGTTTAAGGCTATGAGTTTCTCTCGAATACAATGAATTAATCTGCATTATCAATTCAGATAAAAAAACAAAAACAAGAATAATAATAGAAGGAAATAATAATGAGCAACACAAAAATAAATCAGCTTTTAAATTCACCTAAGAACTGATTTTTTAGGGGGGAAGCAATAAAATGTTTATGAAAATGAGAGAAAATACAAGCACATAAAATTAGAAATACCAAAGGTGAAACAAACAAAAGCAAGATAAATTTTTTAAAAATTCAGAATACTCTTCTGAATTATATAAAATTACATCTGACTACTTGAAAATGTGAATAACTTAATAAGGAATCATTCCCTACAATTTGTCAAAAGAGATAGATGCCTAAAATGGAATACAAAAATATACACAATTAATCCTAAATAAGGCAGGAGAAGAGGAAAAGTGGCACAAAACAACAAAAAAAATGGGTCGGTTAGAAAAAAATAGCAAGATAATTATTTAACCACAATTTATCACTAGTCATATTAATGTAAATGTTCTAAGCTCCCAAGTAAAAGACCAAAATTATAAGACAGAATAAGAGAAATATATCCAGTTATACAATTATAGCTGCCAAAAAGAAACATATTTCAAATATAAGGACACAGGTTAGAAGTATACAAATTTAAAAGTTTATAAATATGTGTGTGTGTGTGTGTGTGTATTCATGTATATATATATGAATGTTCATATGTGTATATACCTAGAAACGAGTCTTATGACTAAAAAAGTCAGTAGTTTACTAGTTGCCTTTCTGGGAGAAAAATATAAAGAATAACCCCCATAAATGTAGACACTATAATTCTTAACAAAATAATAGCAATTTAAATTGAACAATACATAATAATGTTAACACATCATAACCAAGCATACTTATCAAAATCACACAAGGTTGGTTTAACATTCAAACATCAATCGATGTAATATACTATCTATTCAAAATAAAGAAAATGTGTATAATGATCTAAATAGAAGAAAAAGCATTTGAAGAAATTCATCTCCCATTCATGATTTTAAAAAATAACACACAACAAAACTCCCAGTAAACTAAAAATAGAAGAGAACTTCCTTGACCTGATAGAGTATTTATGAAAAATCGATAGCTTTCATTACATGTAATGATGAAAATCTGAATATATTATCCCTAATAGCAACAACAAGGCTAGAATGTCTGCTTTCACAACTTTCCTTCCTTATTATACTGGAGGCCATAGCCAGAGAAATAAAGTAAGACAATAATTAAGGACTAATTTTTGAAAGGAGAAAATAAAACTTTCATTATTCACAGATGACAAACAATAGCCACAGAAATCCTAAGATACTAAAACTTGTAAATAAATCAATCAACTTTATATTATACGAGGCCAATATACAAAAAATCAGTTACATTTTTCTAAACTAGCAACAAATAATTGAAAATAAAATTTTAAATTATCATATACAATATTCTGACAAACACGGAATACTTAACGTCAATATAACAAAATGTGTTCAAGACTACTTCACTGAAAATTACAAAATGTCATTCAGAACTACTTATGAAGAAATAATATATGGGCAAATATGTCAATTTAACAGAATGGAAAATTCTTTATTATTAAGATGTTAATTCTGCCAAAATTTATCTATGATTTTAATAATATTTATTCAAATCATCAGTAGGTAGTTTTGTTGAAATAAATATAGTGACACATGCAAAGCACATCAATTCCCCAAAACAATTTTTGAAATAAGAACTAATGTTCAAAGATCCCTACTACCTGATTTAAAAGACATACTGTAAAGCTACATTAATCAAGTGAATGTGGTAACTGTGTTAGGTGAGACATATAGATCAGTGAAAAAGAGTAAACAGAACAAAAATAAAGTTAGGCAAATATTTTTAATCAATTTTGAAAAAAGTTACCATGGTCACTCAATAGGGAATAATAGTTTTTCAACAAATAATGCTGGATGAACTGAATATTATTTAAAAATAAACTTTAATATTTATCTCTCATCACACACAAAAGTAAACTCTAACTGAATAATAGACCTCAACATAAACCATAAACACTAAAGCCATAATCATTTTGGAGGGAAACTTTAGAGGAAAAAAAATAATCTTTGCAAATTTAAGGTAGGTGAAAATTTCATAGAAGGACAAAACACACATGACATGTAAAAGAAAAAAAAAACAGATAAACTGGATTTTATTAAAATTAAAAATGTTTGTTCTTCAAAACATGCATTTTAGAAAAAGAAAAGGTGGACAAGACATTGGAAGAAAATATACAAAAAGAGGCCTTGTATTTTTTATATAAAGAACTCTTGTAACTCAACAAAAAGACAACAAACAATCCTTAAAAATGGGCAAAATATTTGAACAGAAACTTTAAGAAAATAGACATGTTTTTGACCAATAAGCACATAAAAAGATTCTCAATAATAAGTCACTAGGGAATGAAAATTGAAACCACAATGAGATAACACTACACATCAATTAGATTGGCTAAATTTTTTAAAAGCCGGACAATAAAAATTTTAATGTGGCATTAAAGCAAATGGAATCTTTTCACATTGTTGATAGGAATGTAAAATGTTAAACCCACCATGGAATGCAGTTTGGTGATTTCTTATAAAATCACAAATACACTTATTATATGATTCTAAATGTCCTCTTCTTGGTATCTATCTAAGAAACTAAAACATATAACCACAGGGATATGTGTACAAAAATGCCCATAGAAACTTTATTCACAGTAACTAAGAACTGAAAATAACCCAAGTGATTGTCAACATAGAATGGGTAAAGAAATTGTGGAATATTCATTCAATGCAATTCATTCCATCACTAAAATAACATAAACTATTGATACACATAACACCATGAAAATGAAAAACATACTGAATAAAATGAAGCTATGCATGAAACACTGCATATTTTATGCTTCTACTCTTTGGAAATTCAAGATTAAGCAAAACTAATCCACAGGACAGAAAGCAAATCATTGAGGGCCTAGGGCCAGAATTGGGGTTGGGGGGTTGGGGGACTTACTATACAAAAGTATCAGGAAGCTTTTTGGGATGATAGAAGTATTCTATTTCTTCATGCGGTGATAGTTACAAAGCATGTACCTTTGTCAAAATTCATCAAGCTGTACAAATAAAATATGTGCATTCTACTACACACAATTGTAACTCAAAAGGTTGTTTGAAAATTGATGATGTGGGAGCAATAGGAAATTGTGGGAGTGATATCTTGGGTTAGTGAAAGGCATTGGGATCCAACTGGTGAATTGGCTATAGAAAGAAGCAAATTTTTCCATTATGAGCACCAAGAAGTCACAGTAAGTAGGTCTGAGTTAAAAGAAAACTATTATAGGATTTTAAAAATGTATTTTATCAATGACGTAAGATGAGATTGACTTTGGTGAAATGGTATAGAAAGATTGTGAAAAGAGGATACAGGACAGTAGAAACATCACTTAACGAGAGAAGTGTAGAATAGCTAACTAGAACCAATGGTCCACTCTGACTTTACAGGTCATGGACTTGACATGATATTTGTCAGTTGGTTGCATGTCTTTGCTATAGCCACATTGAGTTTTAGGTAGTTTTGGAATAAGGAGACATTGAAAAGTAACCTGCATTTAGTGTGTAGTTTAGTTACTGTTTGTTTGCTATCAGACGAGTAAACAGAGGAGAGAGAAAATCAGCTTTAGAAAGAAGCACAATTTATCCATTATAAGAAAAATCGAGGACATAAGCATGGGAATGATTATAATCATAAACTATGAACTATCCAATCTAAGCTCGCTGAGAAAGGACATAGCATAAATGAGGCGATTGGACAGTAGAAGTTTGTGAGAGGCAAACGGTGTGCCTTATTTCAGTCCAGTTGGAAAATTAGTAAAAGTAGTTTTAAAATATAGGAGATTGAGTAGACTATTTGAATTTGAAAGGGATGGAATGACAAGGTTAATTACAACTTGATCCATGATAAGTGCAAGGTAGTGACTCCAACACTAACAGATTGGATGAACAAGTAGTCCATACCCTCTGTCCTTCAGTTTCTTCATCTTCCCATCTTTCTCACATCTGCCTCTGTCCCCCAGTGTCTTCATATCACCAGCATAATAATTAGCCTAAACCTTAGCTCTGTTGTGATGACTAAATGGATTGAGGAATGTAGGGCATTTTGCACATTGTCAGGTACCTTGTCAATCTTCTTAAATGTTAACTATGTTTTTCCTTTTTCTCCTCTGTCTCCTCCTCGACCTTGTCCTCCTCCTTCTTCTTAGTACCAGTGCCAGTATTCATAGATATCACTATGGCCACTGTTACTACTATTTATCATATTTATGCTGCTTTCCTATATTGCTTACAATTTGGCAGAACTTCTACTGAATTTAAATTATATGCCAATATCATTATACAGAACACATGTTTGGGAGCAAATAAATGTATTCCTATTGGTTTAGTATACTGCAATTGCTCATTTATTAGCAACACCATATGTGCACTACATTTATATAACTAGGGGAAAAACAAGTAATGATTAAGAATGACAAATGATATGGACTTGACTATACTTTATATTAATGATCTATAACTCTTATTAATATAATTTACCAAATTATAACAATATTAAAGAAATACTTGAAATACATTGCGAATATTTGGAGTACCGTGTGGTTTTTCCAATGCTAATTCTTTCAATCCAAGGCTATAGTGTAACTGATGTCTTTTGGGGTGACTTCTATTCATGAACTAGACGCTCATTGAGAAATGTTGGCAGAGCCAATATATTAGTCGAGATATTAGCATAAAACAATGCATACACAAAATAATTTGATGTAGCAGATTTAATCAGCAAAGATAATTTAATATAGCATATATTTACATAGCTGTGGTCAGGAAAAAGTAAACTAATAAGGGGCAGTGAGATGCAATAGCAGTGTTCCTTTAGTACGCACAGAGTTCTTTTAGACCTGAAGTAGCAAAGGAAAGATAACAGATGTAAGAACCCAGTTTAAGACAATGCCAATAAAAATTCTTCCAAATGGAAGCTGTAACTCTAGAGAAAGGCAGCAATTACAAGAATTGTGTTGAGTTAGGTAAAGGAAGGAAATTATAAAATCCCTGAGATCTTTTCACTGCCCTCTGATTTCCTACCGATGTTTTCTATTGGCCAAATCAAATAAGAAGCCAAAGTGTTAGATAACCCATGAGGTGAAGCTGTAGCTGTCACCTCTAGCATAAGAGAATAAGGTAGAGAAAGGCAGAGATGTTACTGGGGGAGGTTATCAAAATAGACATATTAAGACAATAGTAACCATTCGTCAAACAAAAGTGGCATCACATAATTTGCCAATGCAGGCCCATATTGTTATCATCTTTTACTTATGTTATCCTGGGAAGCCTGCTATTTTTGTTTTCCTAAATGTAAACAATGCTATATATTGATTATGTCTCAATAAAACTGGGAAAAAAATGAACATATCAAACTGATTTATAAATGTTTCTGCATTATAATCTTAACCTAGGAAAAGTAGCTACGATAAGTGATATCCAGTACACAGTAAATCTAATTGTTGCTTGTTTGTCAGTGGGTAGTGGGCTGGGTAGATGCAAAGGAGAAAACAATTGAGATTGTGGATATATCAGGAAAGGCTAATATTGCACATTTTATCATAGATCCAACACATGGAAATATCCCAACCTGTATACATGCTCATCAGAAGTTCCATACTGAAAAGGTGTTCTGTATAATCAGTTAGGCAGGATGACAGCTCTGTTGATGTCAGTTGTCCACCTTGTCTGTACAACACAGCATGACGGTGTTTTGTTTACTATAGTTATATATAACGCAGGCTGGTCAAAGCCTGGTGGCCATGCATAGTCTGGGCAGCCCAGACATCTCCTAAACAAGACCTCTGTTTTGAGCATTCAATTTCCTTTACGCAACCAAGCCCATTCATGGCTATGGCACCATACAGAAAGAAAACCTTCTATTTGGGAACAAATTATTGACATTATATCATGCTTTGGCCAGCAATTCATTCTTACAGAATAATTAATACATGTTTTGAATTTTGTTTCTCTGACCTTGATGATTTTTCCAGAATCACCATCTGACTACTTTATATATTATCAATGCATTTCACTCTATAATAATTCCAGCCAAAGAAGTCATTTATCAACCAAAGAAAGGAATTAATATCTATGGGATTCACTGGTTCAGTCTCAATACAGCTCCACTAATAGACTGATTGAATGAGTTATTGATAATTTTTATATGGTGGTAGTAGAGAGAATACATTAAAAGATTGAGTTATTTTAAAAATGAGATATATGTTACAACTGAAACTAATACAAAAAAATTTTTTTTAAAAATGAGATACATGTTTCTAGCTGGGTACCAACATACAATAGAGCTGCCTCTTCCGTGACCCACATAAGTGTTGAGGAATCAAAGAGCAAAGAGAGTGCCTCTTTCATTCTGGGCTCTTTGGGTCTGGACATTTTAGCGACTAAAAAGGAACTGCCTATGCTTACTCCTAGTTATCGATTAATTGTTTCATGTGAGGAAATCAGACTCTATATCTGAAACACAGATTCTCCAGCCAGGAATGTGGAATTTGGATTAAAAACAAAACAAAAACAAAAGAAAACAGAGACTTGGAGTTGCAAAAGTTGATTTAGGTCTACGGCTGTGCTCAAAGGAAAAGATACATCAACTACTGCTGATGTCGGCATTATGATATAGCTCATAATCTCTCCTCTACAAAATTACCTTTTCCTTTTGTTCCCTCACCTTCCCAAAGCTAATACTGTCATGTACTTAATGAAAAACCTAATGATCTTTTAATAAATACATATTTTTTTGCCTAAGAAAATCTGTGTCTTTTACCTCCATCTAAAAGAATCTTAACTGACAAATAATTAGAATATATTATTTCCATTTAACCAGTTCTAACTATTCTATCAAAAGAGAAAATACGTGTAAAGTTGCAAGTAATTTGCAAAGTATAAAGGTCAAATAAAATGATTTTCAAAATGTGTTATATCATTACATTTGACAAAAGAATGTGATATTAAAAAAGACATAATTATATAAAAACGGCGATGTTTGATAATCAAAACAAACCATATTGTCATTTCATATTATAACAAGGGATAATTTGTTAAAAAATAATGTGGAAATCTTATGTAATCATATTCTAACAACAGTAATTAAGTGGAAACGATAGCACACCTGATGTTTTGGAGAAAATAATTTTATGTGTCAGGTTTAAATGATATCAGGGTAAAATTAAATTAGTTGAGTTGTATGTTAAATGCAATTGCAGTATCTTTTGATCAAATGATAGGTATAAACAACAACAGATGTTACTTAAAACTATCCGTTATAAGAAAATCATTTGAAGATAATATTCAGTAATTATTCTTTTTAGATTTATTTGTCAAATTAGCAAAATGTCAAATAAAACTAAGAGCTATTGGGTGAGACATACACTATTAATTACATAATATTTAAAAATTATGCAGTATCTTTGTAGATAAGAAATGAAAATATTAGGCTGATTTACTTTAATTATTTTTCCATCAATTGGACAATAAATCTCCTATTTTATACTTATCTTTCTCTTCCTTACTCTAATTCCAATATATCCATTAATCATACTTATATTAGCAATGTAGTTCATTTAACAAATAGTTAAGAATGTGATATTATAAACTAATACCTGACATAAGGTATATATATATATATATATATATATATATATATATATATATATTTATAAATGTGTCATTTTTGTTTGCTAGTGAGACACAAGTTAACAGCATAATAAACAAGCTTAATAAACAGCTTAATAAAGAAGCAACTCCTATAAGCAATGGAGAGTAATGGAAGGATTTTAAGTAAAGAAGTTTAAGAAACAATTGGCATTTTCTAAATATCTCCCTGCCAGTAGTGTGAACTGTAGATAAGAGGGCTACAACAATGGAGGTGATAAAGTGTGCAGTCTTTAGGATATTACCCTATCACAAGACAAAATGAGCTACCGTATATAGTTCATTACTGTCTCATAGATCATAGCAGAAGACATGATAGACTTGAATCAGAGGCAAAGAAACTTACTACTCAAGGCAAAATCAATATGCAGAAGATCAAGTTCATTTGCATTGGTTTCCTACATCCCCTGTTCCTCCCTCCCCCCCATGTCCCTAAGTCACTAGGCAAAGGGCCTACTAGCGATGCCTGCACACACTGAGTTTCATTACACCTGAAAAATACTGAGCTGGCGAAATTCACCATGTTTACAGTAAATGGAAGCAAAATACCTCAACTCTCAAACACAATCCTTAGAAATAGCCTGGATGAAGAGTGGCAGAGCCTTGTATTCTTGGTATAACCAGCAAAACATGAAGGGAACCTCAGGGTCCATGGTAGATTGTTTTCTCCAACAGAGCAGGAAGGCAGTTAAGATTTAGTTCTTTGTTCCTGAACTGGGACAGCAATGGTGAGGGTGAGAATAACAGAATAATTCTGATAAGAAAAATGCTAAGGCTATGGGGAAAATAAACATATATATATATATATATATATATATATATATATATATATATATATATACATATATACATATATACATACACATATACTATATGTGTGCTCATATGTGTAAAATTGCATTAGTCTTCAAATAAATCTACAAAGGATATATTATCCACATCTCACAGACAAAGAAATGCCATTAGAATTCAGACTTATTTAACTCTGAAACTTACTCTCTTTAACTACAAATGGAAGATTTTTTTTTGCAGAAAATACCAAAAATATGTAACAGAATAGCAAATATTAACAGACATTAATGGTAAATTTAATATAAATAGTAATAACAAAAAAGCAAAATGAGGAATACACTGCCATTAATTAATGTTGATAAGAATCAACTAAGAGGTGTTTGTTTGTTTAGACATAGTTGATAAGGACTTAAGTATGACTGCTAATCTCAGCTTTTATTAGAAAATTTGATAATCTTGAAATCTTATCCTTTTCTTCCATTCACATAACAAAATCTGACTTCAGAAATCTTTTTTCCCTCCGTTACGTTACCCAATTAGCTATTTTTTTCTTTAAAAAAATCAATCAACATTATACATTTGTGATACTAAAATTATCTCCCCCTTCAGCTGATTACCTCAGGGTCACTTATCCTTTTGATTATATAGAGTCCTCCTTCGGTATTCAGGAGTGATTGTTCCAGGATATGCCCTCCTACTTTCTCGATATTGCTTTCTAATTCACTTCCATGGCACCACCCATTCTTGAATTCTCACCTATATTTCCAATGGTTTTTGCTCTGTCTCCTTCCTGAGCCCATCCTCTCTGAAAAGTGCTGGTCCCCTTCTCAATCTGCACACTCTCTATGAGCAATTGCAACCACCACCATGGTTTTACCTACTTTTCATATATAAAGAAGTGCCAAATATATATTTCAAGTCTAGAGCTTTTTCTGAGTTCCAACCACTGAAAGTTCATTGGCTATCTCCACTTGGATGCTCTATGAGAATCCCAAACTCAGAAGATTTGAAGATGTCTTATCTTCCTTTCATATGTCCTCCTCCTTTGCAAAACCTTATAAAAACCTCATTTTATTTTTTGGCATCATCATTCAATGAGTAGAGGAAGATAGAAACTTTGGAGTTACCCCTTTCTCTCTTATTTCTTCACCCTTCATCTCCTCTCTTCTGATAAGTTTATATCCCTTCCACTGCCCTAGCTGAGGCACTCATCATTTCTTACTTTAAATCATGGGACTGCTTCTCACTTAGTTTTCTATATCTGATCCTGTTCTCCTCACATTCATCATCTGTATACTAACTAAAATACTACTTTGATCACTTTGCTTCTCTTCTAGGAATTTTTCAATGATTCCCACCAGGAACAGAATAAAATTCAGACTCTAACATGTCTCAGTGAATAGGTAGCCTTCTGATCGTGCTTCTGTGAAAAATAATAGAGCCACTTCAAAATGGAGCTGGAGCCGCTATCCCAGAGGAACTGCTTTGCACATCTTATGCCTCAAACTTTGGAATGTTTAATTGGGTAAAATAAGCCTTTGGACTGGGCTAAGGCAGCATTGTATTCCAAACAACTGTTTGTAAAGCTAACAGGAAAGCAGACATGACTAGGGACTGAAAATTAAAGACATTCTTTAGAATTAGCATCAGTATGTCAGCTTATTTGCCGCCATAGAAATTCCTTCCTTCTATTCATGTAATTATTCCCCTTCCCTTTATAATATAATAGGAGGTGAACCCCTTGCCTTCACCTCCTAATCAGAACACTATTTGGGTTTCTGCCTGAATCAATACTTCCCACAATTACAATTCTTTTTATCTCAAACACTTGTTGCCTCTTAGTTTGCCTATTTATTTTTAGGTTAACACTTCCCTCCATTGCTTTAATTCTTGCCATTTTGGACACTCATGTCATGATTCATAAAACTGAAATATATATATATATATAATCACTTCCCTGTTTGTCGCATGTCTGTTTGTCCTGGAGTGTCTACCCCCGTTTTCATGCATTAGGACCAAGCTCCCCTGTCACCACCTGTGGAAACATTCTCCAAACTTTCTATTTTGGTCAAAAGTCCTTTTCTAGTTGTTTGCAAATACCCTGAATTTTGCTAACACTCGTAAAAAGCACTTTAAGTTTCCTACAACATTATTCTAATTATATTCTCATGTGATTTTACATCAGATCAGTCATCTTCAATATGTGGCACACATTCCCTAAGGAGCACAAAAATAATAGGTGAAAAATATATAGAAATCTTCATTTTTGCTTTTCACTTTAGTTTCTCAATTTCTATTTGTTTCAGTAAACTGTGTGTGTGTGTGTGTGTGTGTGTGTGTGTGTGTATACACACACACATATATAATAAGTAAATTAATATATGAGTATTAGGGACACGAGCTCAAAATTTTCATATGTGGGACAATATCAATACATTTGGAGCCCTCTGCCTTCCTCAACCACATTTTCCATGGGGCAGGGACTGTGGTATTTTAACTTGGTGTTCTAACTCTAGCTGAGGCATTGCTTTCACTTAAGCCAATGTTTCTTGAACTGTTATCTGACTTAGGCCGTTTGGCAATGGTTTCCCTGATATCCTGGTTAAAAACGCAACTTTGGGGACCTCCTGAATCAAAAGCTATGATTATGTAGCTTAAAATTCCTTTTTAACCAGCAGGCTAAAATGATATTAATAGATACTCAAGTTTTAATCAATCACAAGTGGTAAGCATTCAACACACCCTTATATGGAATTGAAAGTTTGAATATGCAGGGGAGTTGATTTAGCGTAACACAGAGCTACTGCTCGCCCACATCTATGAGCTAGGACAGGAAATGTGATGGGAGTTAAGGGAGAAAACAAAGTAATGGTGGCCTGTAAAACAAGGGTGAATGGGGATTTGGAATGCTTTCAAGGATGAAAATAATGAGAAGACTAGGACAAATTAATACTGTGCTAAAGTTTCCAAGTGAAACTCTGATTAATTTTCTCTGTAGGTGTCTGTGCCTTTGCAAATCTGTATTCCAGATGCTCATATAACATGGAAAACACATTAAAAACAAAAAAATACTCATGTAATATGTATTATAATCAACCAGCACTATTGACTCTAAAACTCCTCCACTCCCCCCCAAAAAATAATAATGAAAACTCATGTTGCACAGCGCATTTGCTCGTGGAGAGATGCATAGGAAGTTGTCCTTTCAAATCTTTGCAATTCCAAGTGCCTTCACAGATGAAGTCTTGGATCAATAACACTTGGCGCTACCAACTAATCCCAACTTGATTAAAATTTAATATATGGGATAAACACAATTCTAGTGTGACATTAAAATCAATGTCTTCATTGATGTAAAAACAAGGAAAGTGAAGTTGGCATTATTTGTTCCTCTTTGGGCTTTCTAAAGCATGATGAAAGGTTCTCTATGAGTACATTATCTTCTCTGATATTCACATATGTTTCAAATATGTTCTCCTTGGGGTAATGGGTGTATCACTGTCTAGCACACAGTTTATAGTTTGAATTAGAAAAAGTAAGTCTGAGATAAAGAGTTCAGAAAGTATTCCATATTTGGGGTGCTTTTATTACATGGCGTGCTGGATCAGTCAGGATGCAAACAGGAAAACAGAAAGCATCTCAAGCATTTAAAACAGAGAAAATAAAGACTTCAAATTGTTAGCACAATTTGGCATTTATTTTCTTCTTCCTCTCATATGTAATCCCAGTTTACTATATTCATTTGTATGCCTTCATGAAAATAATCTTAGTCACCCCTCAAAAAAGTGGATATACAAAATCCCATTCATATTTATATTCATTCATCTCAGATCCCAGATTCCCTGAGAATTAAAAATCCTGGCTATCAGGTTTTAATGTATCTCCTTGAGATTTGGTCATGGTTCTTTAGATGTAGGAAACCCCAACACTTTATGCTTAAGGTGTTTGATCCTTTTGTTTTTCTGTCATTATTGGGTTCCTATAGACTCCTATTATCCTTTATTATTGAACTCTGAAGTATAAAGGACAGAAATAAGTTTAGATAGTGTTTCCCTGCCGCTTCCCTCCTATTGTACAGCAGCAACCTAATTCCACCTGAGGAAATTATGGGAATACATTTCCTCAACCAAAAGAGTAACTTTTTTTGTTTTTTCTCTCTCTCTACCTATTGGTTCAGGGGCATATGGAGCCCAATATAGCTGGGTGGTCATTCGTTTTCCAATTTTATGAGGTCATTTTTTTAAATCTTCTGGTGGAAGTATTTTGCCCTTGGTAACCAAGAAATTTAGACCAGCAAAGCTTAGTTTCATGAATCAGAAATAAAAATGAGAGAGGGTTCATTCCACTTTGATTCATTGGTAATTGGAGAAACAACACCTCTGCTTCAAATAATAGGCTCTTTTTGTTTGTTTCTATTCCTAGTTGAACCCTGGGTAAAACACTGAGTATGACCATTTCAACTATGGATTGAGGAAGTGGAGAAATATCCACTAGATGGGACAGTGTACAAATTGTGTAAAGACAGATTCACACCAAAAGTCCATTTATCAACTGATCTAAAGCAGTCTTCAGTATGATCAGTGGAACATAATGATTTTTCTTTTTGTTTGCTCAAGGATTAGCATCAATTCAGGGCTAGTGTTCCCTAATCTCTGTAAAGGCTGGATATTGTTATGGCCCTAATAATACCGACCAGGCTAGAGGTAGTTACAAGTCCCATGGGAAAGATTTAAAATTTTTATATATACTAAAGGACTTGTTCAGAGGATTTTCCTCAAAGAAGGAAGGATGTTTCCTCTTCCTCAGCCTCCCCTTCAATTACGGGGCTTTCAGTGGAGGGGCTAGTTTATGATTAGAAACAATTTATATCTAAGAATTATAGTAAAAACTCAAGTCAATTTTCTGGTCACCAGACCTAGAGTGTCCCAGTTACATAAATCATGTTTCACTTTAGTAGGCTACACATCTGTTTCTTTGCTAGAGAGTCCATTATCAACTAGGGACTTCCATAAATCCTTGATGTGCATGTTGTAATTGTAACTTCTTTATCTCTAAATGTTAAATGCTATAACTGACTTTCATTGTTTCAGGATTCCATATATATATTTTTTTTAATCAGGGATCCCATTTTAATAGCTACATTTCCTATATCAACCCCATCCTTCAAAGAACAGTTAGTTATATAACTACTAATGCATGCAAGCTCTAGCACTAATCTTTTTACTAGCATGCATTCACGAGTGTATGTATTTCTCAATGCTTTAGTGAGGAGAGTGTCCAATAGAAATACATTACCTCTCACTGGATTTCTTCCTCAGTATTATGTAGGGGGAACAATTAAACATCTCAACCTGATTGAAAATAGGTCATTACTGAAATAAATTTTCAGAAAACAAACAACAGAAAATAAGCTGTTGAAACCACTTCCAGCTGTGTGAGCTAGAATATTAAATCTGGATACTTGGGGAGTACACTCACACATATATTTAGCTCAATCCAATGCTATATTTGTTCTTCATCTACAGCCCTTAGCATACAGCCCCATGCATCTTTCCCTGATTCCTGATTAGCCAAATTATAGTCAGGGGATATAGAGTACAGCATAGGGAATAGAGTCAATGGAATTTTAATAGATATATATATGATATCAGAGGGGCAATAGATTGGGGGAGGGCGTTACCATTTTGTGAGGGGTGAAATGTCTAACTTTTACATTGCTTTGTACACCTGAAACTAATAATAATAATAATAATAATAATGACAATATCCTTAAAAATTTTTTTTGGAATGTATGCTCTCTCCTCTTGGAGAAAACCTAACAGATCTTGCCCTAGGACATGCTGGAAGCCAACTTGAGTTATAGTCCTGGATTCAATGAGGAATAGTTGGGGAATCTGCAAAAGAACAGGCATTCTTTTGCAAGACAATAGTCGTAAAATGAAGTTATTACTGAGTAGTTAAAGAGGTGAACATTTGTTTGCAGACAGTGGAGAGGAACCTACTTCCATTAGGGAGGATCTGGAATATCAGGGTGTTTAATACTTCTGTCTGAGTCAGTTCAGGCTGCTATAAGAGAATACCACAGACTGGGTGGCTTACAAAAACAAAGATTTACTTCTCACAATTAGAGAGGCTAGAAGTTCAAGGTCAGGGTGTCAGCACAGTTGGGATCTTGGTGAAGGCTCTTTTCCTGATTTACATACCTTCTGCTTGTATCTGCACAAGGCAGACAAATTAAAAAAAAAAAAAAAAGGAGTAAAACAGCTTGCTTTTTTTTCTCTCTTCATAAGAACACTAATCTCAGCATGGGGGCTCCTCCCTCATGACCTAATTACCTTTGGGAAAGGTACTACTTCCAAATACCATTACATTAGGGCTTCAATATATAAAGTTTGGAGGGACACACATGTTCAGTCCATAGAAGTTTTTCTCCAGTCTATTCACATAATCTCATCTGAAATCTCAAGTTCCAATTAATTCCCAAGGTTAACATAAAATACATGTTGAGGTTCCGAATTCAGTTTCTTTTATAATTCTGCACCTACACAATTAGATTCTTTGCCACGTTGCTCTATGATGCTAGAGCTAACCAATTTTTTTTTAAATGGTTTCCAGGAAGTTCTCTTGATCTCTATCCATTCCTTGAGTCAATATTTCAAAATATTGAGGTTATATTTTTTTGTATGTGGATTTCTAGCTCATTCAGAAGCAGACAACCATTTCATAGTGTTTGTATCATCATTACAAGACCATGTGATCGTTACATTCTCTACTTGATATAACAAAACTTTACTTTCATCTAAAGCAATCTCAGTTAATAATTTAAATAATCTTATTTTATATTGGGTTCCCTGGGAAAAGAGCATGATCAGAATTAAGTGTTCAGTGTATTCATTAAAGAGTGACTTTAAGATATGTGCCTGTGGAAAGGGAGGAGGAGAAAAACAGATTTTGAACTGTGAAAGAAGTCTAATGCAGCCTCAATCAACTATATGAAGGAATATGCAACTAAAATAATCCTTCAGAGTTGTCCCAAAGTGGGACAAAATAGGCAGACATTTACATATCCTTTCTAATTGGTCACTGGATGCTAGCTGCCCATGGAAATGGTGTAACTATTTGCACAATAACTCCACAGCCAAAGCAATCCATGAGAGACTGAGAACTAAAAGGTATTTTCAAATAGCATTCCTAGCAGCTGGGCATGTCCTTCATTGAAGGGACTCTGGGATGCACACCAAAATGTTCATCATATTAAATTTGCTACCTGAAAGTATATCACTGTTGTCATGTGAAAAACAAGTGAGAAACCAAACTTCAGCATCTCATTTTGAAGGTCTGTATCCAGGACCACTTCAGGTACCGACAACTATACCAGTTAGGGCCTAACAGGAAAATACCAATCATTCTATGATTTGAAAACACTGGCCATGTTAATGATTGAAAAGCTGTGAAGCGAAACACAGGACTAGGAGACAATCAAGCATATGACAACAAAAAAATCACTGATGCTTCTAGTCTGGAGAAAAAGGGGAGGAGAGTTAGCAGAGCCTGGAGACCAGAGGCATTCACTGGAAAACTGAACCACAGCAAGCCTGTTCGCTGTGAGATAGAGGCACAAAGGGGACTGGCTTTCTGTTGTTGGTGCTTCCAGAGGTAAAAACGGAAAAAAAAACGCCCCAACTTGTACTATCCTGCTCTTCAACCTTTCCCACTGCGTCTCATGCATTGATTTCCTCTAGGAGCTATGTACCAGTGAAACACACATCAAAGGCCCCAGCCTGCTTCTCCAGCATACACAGAGAGCACGGGATGGATCTGAGGGCAAATAGCCCAAGTATTAGCACAAAGTGCCTTAAAGGTATCTACATTTTAACATGAAAAATCAACCACAAAGATATGGTTAAGTGATTTAGATGTTTACAATTCTGTAATATTTTATTTACATATAGAACTGTCATTTATATATACATATATAACTGTCTATATATATATATATATATATATATATATATATATATATATATATCTGTCATTTTGAAACATAGCCAACATTAAATAGAACATTATTGGAGTTCTATGTGCCACTTGGAATATAAATGAAGAACTTGGATAGAGTTCAGAAAAGAGATGTACACAATAACTGAAGTTAATGTAATCTCTAAAAGGTAAGTTAAGGTTACTGGATTTATATATAATGTGGGTATTAATAACTATGGGGATATCAAATGAGATTTAGTAATACAGCTCCTGTAACGTCATAGAGAATTAGAAGATAAAGAATAGTCTTATTTTTAAAAACATATAGACTGGCCATGGAATATGCTCTCATGGCATTTAAGTGGTGCATTTATTCAAGTAAGGAAATATTCCCACTGAACAATGAGAACAGTGATACTCAAGAAACGAAATGATTCTCATTTAGTGCCTTATAACTAGGAAGTAAAAAAGGAGAAGAGTACACTTCTGTTTCCTAAAGAACTGCTCTTAATTTTATTTTCTCTCCTCTCCCATTAAAAATATATGACTTGTTATAATTGTAATTTTCTCCATGCTGAAAAATACCTATATATGAAAAAAAAATACAGATTGCAGAGCAATGTTTAAAAATAAATTAAAATCATCTGCCCAGCAATAAACACGGAACCATGTTAGTAAAATTTCTTTCAATTAATTTAACTATACATACTTAATGTGTTTTGGGTCATGGTACATGGATGGTTTCATAGCAGCTTTTATTGTTAAACACCATATCACCATACCTGACTCAAGTAATTTAATAATATTCTAAACATCATTTTAATGGGTGTATGTATTAGGTATAATAATTAACGTTAGCTGCTGCAAGTGACAAACGCTTGAGTTTCTGTGACTTATCACAATAAAGATTTACCTATTTGTCAGTTAGGTACTGTCTTATGGTGTTCCAGTAAGCCACCTGTTTCGTGGCTGCACCATATGAAACACCTGGCCTCGGAAGTTATCACAGTGGGGATGAACGCAATCGAGGGTCATACTGTCTCTTATCGGCTTCAAATTTAAAAAATGCCACACTTCACTTATGCTCAGAGGAATTTGGCCAGAACAACTAAAATTGCCTCAACATCATTATAGGAGAAGCTGGTAAATGTAAAAGAGCATATTAAATATTTGATAAATGCTAACAGTTTCTGCTAGTTTACAACATTCCATTTGGGGCAATACCAATCCTGTTCTTGATATATATATATATATATATATATATATATATATATATATATATATATATATATATATATATATATATATATTTATAGCCAGAAAAGTGTATGCACATTTTAAGAAAGAAAAAAGCATATTAAAATTGTAATATTCAATATATACTGATAACAAAAGATGACTACAAGTCATGTTTGACTTCTGCAATTACAAGAGGTGCTCAAAGTGGTTTCCATCAGCATAATTTTAATACAGTTCTTTCCTTTCTTAAAATGTGTATACATTTTTTGGGCACCCTCTGTATGTATTTATGTATACACACACACATACACACACATACATATATATAAGATATACATATATAAGCATCTTACGTTATCATGGTACATTTATCAAACCTGAAAATCATCAATGGGACAAAACTACTATTTAAGCTGCAGACTTTATATTAGATTTTGCATGGATGTTATTTTTCTCTTCCAGGATCCAATCTAGGATCTTACATCATTTAGTCATCATTTCTCATATACATATTAAAATATATATATATGTATATAAATAAAACATAATATAAATATATATATATATATATAATATAAAATATATATAATATATATATAATACACACACACATTGAAATTTTAGGTTCTTTGCTGTCTTTTTCTTTAAGTTGTCTTCTTCGTCTCTTGTTCTCCTTAATTCCACCCTTCACAAACAGCCAAAGTACACATTTAAAAGTTATCAATCAGATTCTGTCAATTCCTGTTTAAAACTATCTGAAGACTTGCCATAGCACTTTAAAAACTCAATCCTCTTTTTTTTTAAGGGTCAACAACCATGACTGGTGCCTCTGTACTAGGTGACTCTATCGCACATTCTTTTAAATTGTCTCCCATACTGTAGTCATGTTGACCTTTATTCTCTTCTCACAAATACCCTGCTAGCTAAGCCTTAAGGATTCATACCAGTTTTGTTCTCCGTTTGACATGTTAATCAATAGATTATTACATGGTTTGCTGTTTTCTGACACATCACACAAAGAATATATTTTTCTGCCAAGACTCTCTGTAATCAAACAAGAACATTCTCTATAGGCAAACAATTATTTGTTACCACATTATCTCATTTGAATTATCTGTGTACATTCCCTGCTTATTTTTAGATTCAAGATGCCAGTTTTCTAAATTTTTCTTTTGCAGTGATTATTTGTAAAAAAAACATGCTCTTTTTCTGGTTTTTCAAGATGATTCTCCTGTTTTCAAATTTGATAGTATTAGATTTAATGCACCAAATTTCCCTTGAAAATGTAAAGATTAAAAAAAAAAGTAAACTTTACAGATGTTAGAACTAAGTAGTCCAATTTCAGTAGTGAAGTACTTGAGGAAACCTAATCCAGACCATTACTTAAAACATTTTTAAACAGGATAATTTAAGATTTACGTAAGAGTTACAGAAATGGTTGAGAGAGTTTTTGTATATGGCTTCACCTGTTTTCCAAAATATTAACATCTTGCATTATCATAGTTCATTTATCAAAACTAAAACTCATCAGTGGAACAAAACTACTAATTAAGTTACAGACTTTATATGGATTAGACCCGATTTTGCACAATGTCATTTTTCTCTCCCAAGATCCAATCTGGACCTCACATCATTTGGTCCTCATTTGTCCTTAATGTTCTCAGGTCTGTGACAGTTTCTCACTCTTTCCTTGTTTTTTGTCACCTTTGAGGAAAACTAGTGAGATACTTTACAAAATGTCCCTCAATTTTGGTTTGCCTGATGTTTTCTCTTGACTAAAGTGCGGTTCTGAATTCTGAAGAATACCACAGAAATGAGGTGTCCTTCTCATTAAATCATTGGCATAAAAGGTGGTATAGGACTTTTCAAATGTATCTAGAATCACATCTTTCCATCTCATCTGTGTTACTATCAGGAC
Organism: Rhinolophus sinicus; assembly: GCF_036562045.2. NCBI lineage: Eukaryota > Metazoa > Chordata > Mammalia > Chiroptera > Rhinolophidae > Rhinolophus > Rhinolophus sinicus. Next base: position 35,122,452 of record NC_133758.1, on the reverse strand, counting down.
TTTTATGTGGGCTACTTCTTTCTACCGAATCATTATACTGTAATATTCTCCAAATGGTCTTCCTGCTTCCTCCTTTTCCCACTTACAATGTATCAACAAAATAGCAACCAAGAGTCTCCATGTTGGTCATGTCACGTCGACCTCCAACACTCTTGGAATTTGCCATCTGATTCATCATAATGTGTGTAGATGTTACCATAGTCAAAATGTGTTCCAGTTCTCAGTTCGTCAAACCTACACGTCTCTGCACGTATGTTTTCATCCCTCTTTTTTCCTCACTTTAGTCTGAACACACTGGGTTCCTTGGTTTTACACGCATTAAGTAAGTTCCCACTTTAGAACTTTGCATTTGCTCTTTTCTTGAGTGCAAATGCTCCTCTTTCAGAAATGCCTGCGTCTGTACTTTTCTCTGTGACACAGAACATTTGACTATGCTCAATGTCACTTTCTCAGTTACATCTTCCATGACCACTCTATTTAAAATAGGATCTCTCTCCTTACACTCACTCCCTACATTTTTCTGTTATTATTGTATCATACACATACATCTTTCTGTGTTTACTTTTTTATGTTTTATTTTGTATGTCTCTCTATTTAAATTTAAGCTTCATAGAAGTATGATGTTTTCTTTTCTTTTCTTTCTTTTTTTTTTTTTTTTTTTTTTTGTGTGTGTGTGTGTGTGTGTGTGTGTGGTATCTACAGTGCCTGATACATAAAAAGAGCTCAGCAAATATTTGTTACATGAATGTGTGGCCTGGAAGAGGAGATATTGAGTTTTGCATTTTGTGTTTCTTTGTTGTTTGATCTTGTTCTCTGTTCACATAATTTTCCCTCATCTCTAAATCTATATATTGTTCCAAGCATAATTCTCATTATCTCCTTAATGCGGCACTGCTGTAATGAACTAAAATAGTACCTTAGCCCCCCGCCCTGTCCCGCAAACATTCCATGACTGGAATGTATGTAAAATTAAAAGCTCAATGACATAGTGCTCTTTTTATTTTCCTTCTGCTTCTCCAATACACTTAAACCATCCACACAACACTTCATTAAAGAAGTTTACATATCACAGAATGAGGTGTGATATCTGCCATTCTCTCTTCTTTTTTCACTATTGTTTCCTTAGAGTTATAGTCTATAAAAATTAAAAAAAAAAAAAAAACTGGAGAAGATGGAAATTAGTACTAGATCTGCCTTAAAAGCACAACACCAACACTGCTCCACAATTATTTTCACACTTTAGTGTACATGAGGCAGCTGGGGTCTCTATGAAAGATGGGTATCTCTAAGCCACATAATAATAAGATTCAGGAGGTCTTGATGATATTCATGAATTAGAATTTTAACAATTACTCCCAGTAATTCTGATGTTAAGGGATTTACTGGATGTAACTATAATAGGAAAGTTGACAGCAAGTTCCAAATGTACAAGGAACAATTTTTCTACTTTAGAAATGCATTATTGGTCACTTTCTTTTATACTTTTGGGTTTATAGTTGATATGATTCCTCCCAAATCCAAATAATAATTTCCTTCAGGCTTAGCCTCTGGTCGTGGTACTGCTGTGAACATTTATTTTAATATGTGTGTGCTTGTTTGTCTGTGAGAGCATGAACATGTGTGAATATGATTGTGTCCATGTGTTCCTGTGTGCATGCATGTACATGTGTATATGTCTTTGCACACCTGCCTGCGTGTGCATGTCTGCTTTATATTTACAGGCATTTTCATAAACATTTTGGAAGGAATATTAAGGATGCTGTTTTAAATTGAATGCCCAAATATGTTTAATGAAAATGATATGGGGAATTTAGAAATAATTCTAATGTAGACAAGAATGTAATATGGCTTTAAATCAAGCTGTGTAGACTATGATATAATTTTTATGAGGTTTTTTAAATGACATAAAAAATATACCTCATTCCTAGAGGCACCATTACAAAATGAAGCCCAAAATATGCTATTTTGAAGATTGTTTTTAAACAACAAAATCCCCCTATTGTAATCATGTTAGGTTTAATGACATTGTATTGGAAAATACAATAAACAGTGGAGTTCTTTATTAGGTAGGTTGACTTGGCTGTTCAAATGATATTACAAATTAAAGCTAATGGACACTCAGAAAATGATACTGCGTAATCATTAAACACAGTCATAATTTGATTGGCATTTGATATCAGAATAGTGGGTAATCTGTGGAAACCTGATAAAATAATTTTAAAATGGCAGCTGAAATACAGTGTAAAAAAAATGCAAAATAATAAGGACACAGTTGACTAGCTTGGATTGCTACTTAAAATCCTCATCCTCCCTTCTCTTCTTTCCACACATGCAGTAAAAGCTGGCTGCCAAAGTGTAACGCAGAGTCATTTTCATCTGCTCATCTTATTTCTATTGCCAATTACCCTTAATTATTGAAAACTTTTTTTCCCACTGTGTAATGGATGCTGAAATGTTAGTATGCTTATTAAACTGAAACTCTAGATAGAGCAACAGATTCCGTTAAGCATTAATTTGTGGTAGATCTGAAATTTCAAAGATTCCTTACTCTACTAACTTCAAATTCATACTCTACAAAGTATTTACTCAGAATTAATAACTAGAATTTTTTAAAGCCAGAAAACCTTCACAAAAGACTCAAATGGTAAAAAAAAAAAAAAAAAAAAAAGTAATAATTTAAATTTGCTTCTGTGAATGCCAATCAGACCAAATTTGCTCTCATGTGAAAGAAGCAGACATTTAGAATGGAGCAAAAGCCTTCACATGTTGCTGCTAAAACCTTGGTTAGTAATCTCTTAGTAAAGAAAAACATCCTGTCCATATTCCAGTAAACTGGCATTAGCTGATAAATGCTATAACAAGTGATAACTCTATACACAGAGCATCCTAAAGGTTAAGTTAAAGACTGGATTGTAGATGTAACTATACATGTTTGCCTCCACTTCTGTTCAAAATCCAACTAAATATTTTAAAATATTTTCCAGAACTTCCTTTTCTGCATGGCTTCAGGTTGTTAGCATGAACCACAAGACACAGTCTGCATTAGGGTCTGATGGCCAAGTGCATATCTACCTCTATGGTGATGGGCAACACTTTCTTCTGCCAGCCACCTACAATACCAAGGTAGGAGGCTGACGGAAGACAATTCCAGTATGACCTTGCATGTTCCAGTTTGAATCTTTGCTCTTCTGTACATTCAGCTTTCCTTCCCAACTGCTACTCCAGCTGATTATAGTGAGTTCAGGCTAACTACTAGATGCAGAAACACTGGCTTATAGGTATTCCACCATTTTCTACAATTGTGGAAGGTCTGAGCCCTATCAGTAATCTTTATATTCAAAACTAATATTAGTTGGGCTTTTCTAAATAAAATTTGGCTGATTCACCTGCCATTTTCCCTTTCTCTGGAAGCTACTAGAAGACATACCCTCCTAGAATGAAAGAGAAAATGTGAAGGAAATGGAATCCCTAAAACAAGGATCCAGTGATAAGTTCATAAGGAGGATAAGGAGAAATCCCAGAATAATAACTCTCCAGAAAACCCAGATAGCAAAGAGCTCAGATTGGACTATAAGAGCAAAAGACTATAATAGAAGTATCTCCAGCATAAAGGAATGAGACATAATATGTCGTTGAAGACATATAAGGGGGCAATTTTATACATTGGCAGAAAGATTTAGGATCAATTAGTAATAAAAACGTACAGAAAATTAAACAAAATAAAGTGAAAGCAAATGGGCAATAATTAATTCATATACTTGCCACATGCAAACTACATTTCATTCTAATATCCCCAGTCATAACCCATTTCCAGCATCAACTAAGTTCAGAATCTTATCTGAGTATAATTAACTCAAAAGCAAAACATCACAAATCTCATATAATAAATCATATAAATCAGACATGGGTGAGACTCTAGGTATGCTTAATCCTGAGGTAGTATTTCTCTACTTCAGTGTACCTGAGAAGCTTAGAAAACAAGTTATCTGCTTCCAGGATACAATAATAGAACAAACACAGGATAGACATTCCTAATCCAAGGGGTACAAAATGGAAAAAAAGAAAGTCTGCAACCCAGTAGGCAAAATTCCATGAGATTTCCAGACCTGAGAATAATACTCCGCAGATTGATGTTCTGTCGTCCCAGCCTGCTGGGGTGGCAGCTTTGCCCTCTTGGCCAACCAGGCAGCGCCCCAGGCCTTTACATTCACCACTCTTACTTTGAGAGTGAGTCTCCTTTGTTTTACCTATTGCATTCTCTTTTAATCCAGGCTGGCTTCTGCAGGTATAAAATTCTCAAGAACTTTGTCAGTCTCCCCTGCAATCCATGGGGGTCCAAGACAGCACACAGAAAAGCCCTCCACAGATCTTTCCTAAATCACTATCTCTGGCTTCTGCTGAGAAGCTTGACTGGATCCATGAGTCATGCACCTAATCTGGTTAGCAGAAGTTTGTCAGCTACAGGCTTGGCCCCATTTCCAGAGTATACTACCATGTTTCCCTGAAAATAAGACCTAGCCAGATCATCAGCTCCAATGCATCTTTTGGAGCAAAACCTAATATTTAAGACCCAGTCTTATTTTACTATAAGACCCGGTCTTATATAATAATACAATATAATATTATATATATATATATATATATATATATATATATATATATATGATACAATATATATGATATAATATATATAATAATATAATATGATATATATTATTATATTATATTATAATATATAAGACCGGGTCTTATATTAAGTTTTGCTTCAAAAGACACATTAAGGCTGATGGTCCAGCTAGGTATTATTTTTGGGGAAACACGGTATCTAGATAGGCTGAGGAGTTTCCAAATCATCACATGTTGTTTACTTTTGCTCAACAATCCCTTCCTTAATTTATCTTTTTCCTCTCACATTTTACTATGAGCAATAAGGAGAAATAAGGCTGCACCTTCCACACTTGGCTTGGAAATCTCCTCAGCTAAATATATGATTGCTTCCAAGTGCTATCTTTCAACTAACAGCAGAAGCCAATTCAGCCAGCTTTAAAACAAGGATCACCTTTCCTCCAGTGTCCAACAACAGATTCCTCCATTCCTTCTGAGACTTTATTAGCGGTATCTTTAACGTTTATATTTATAGCAACATTCTGTTTATGACAATATGTGTAGGATAACAGAAGCTTTCTGTCCTACTCCCCTCTGCTCTCTTGGAGTCCTGATCAGAATGCCTATGATATCCACACTTCTAGCTACAGTTTCTTCAAGGCAATCTAGACTTTTTATATTAAGTGCCCCAAAGTTCTTCCAGACACTACCATTACCCAAACTCAAGCCACTTCCATGTTTTTTAGGTATTTTGTAAATCAGCACCCCACTTTCTGGTACCAAATTCTGGATTATTACCATAACAAAAGATCACAAACTAGATGGCTTAAAAGAACAGAAATGTATTGTCTCATAGTCCAGGAAGCTAGAAGTCTGAAATCACTATGTCAGCAGGACCATGATCCCTCTGGAACCCATAGGAGAGCATCCTTCCTTGCTACTTCCTAGCTTCTGGTGGAAGCCATCAATAATTGACATTCCATGACATGTAGATACATCATCCCAGTGTCTGCCTGTTGTCAATGCCATCTCCCTGTGTGTTGCTGTGTTCAAAGTTCCTTCTTCTTAAAAGGATAACAGTCATATTGGATTAAGGCCTACCATAATGAAATCATTTTAACTTGATTATACCTGGAAGACTCTTTTTCATAAAATAAAATAATTCACAGGCCCTGAGGTTTAGGACTTCAACATACAGTTTTTTGTTTTTATTTTCTGCAGGACAGAATTCAACCTATAACAGTGTTATAGTAAACAAATAAAACAAAACAAAAATTCCAACTTAAACTGAAATATGCGTAGTACCTTTCTGTTCTAATTTTTGTGCTTATCTTGGTTTAAATTCCATCCTGTGTGAAACACAGTGGTAGAGTAGGTACTCTCTAAAAACCCTCTGTTTTATCATTTTATAGATCTCTATGTCAAGAATGCTTTAAAATTAAAGGTCTTCATATACAAAGACAACATAGTAAAGATAGTAAAAAAAGTTAATTGTGATTCCAGGAATATGTCACATTTTGATCTAATCATGTGGTTTCCCGGCATGTATCATTTTATTTCTTTTGCCTCTTTTCATACCCAAATGAAATCTTTACTAAATGAGATCTATACATATCTCTCCAATTTTAATAAGACACAGGTCTTTTTCTATTGGGAGGTGGTGGGCAATCTGCAAATCAACCTAAGACTAAAGGTGATGAGTCAGTCTAAAAATGCACTTTTAAATCATAAACATAGAATCAATTATTTTTGATACTCTGATTTCATAGAACCTTTAAAGTACTTAATGAATGTTACTAACAATTGCTATACTCATAGTTGTCTTATTCACAGAAGCTCTAATTCCCAAAAGAAGGTAAAATGTAGTTTTGTAAGTTGCAATTGGGAAGGTAGAAATCCATTTCTTTTTCTTCAACAATCAGACTTAAAATTTTTCAGAATTAAATTTAAAAATTCTCCCACAGGACATAAAGCTCACTTTCAGAGATAAACAAGTGTTATGTCTTCATTTTCACTCCCCACCTTTATCTTGTGCTTTCCATTCTTTCTACCCAATTTTCTTTAATCTCCTCCAAGTGTTTTCTGACACTTACTGCTCAGCCTGTATCCTGCTGAGCTAAAACGTTATCCCAAGTTTATCTCTGCCTGCATTCCAGACACTGAACAATATCAAATTTCACAGTATTTCATCTTCCAGACTTTTCATGATGGTGAAAATTTCCAGTTGATGCTTAATCCTCTCAAAAAAGGCCGATTTTTCAGTAACTTTCCTTTTTGTGTTCAAATGTTTTCTTTTCATTGTAAGAGAGCACAAAAAGCCTTGGTAAATTAAATCAGTCATTCAGTACACTTTGTTTTACTAACTACTATTTTCTAGGCACTGTCTTAAGAGATGGGGATGAAAATATTAAATTGGGGGCATGTGCCATAAATGCTAACAAATACATTCAAATGAATACCTCTTAATGTCCAGTACTTCATATTTTATTATTTTTTTCCTTGATTATTTTTTTGTAAATATTTCTTGCACTAGAAAGTAAGTCATGCCTCTTTCAAATGCTCTTTTGGTTCAGATTGGTATCTTACAACACTCTTTTTCCAGTAATTAGTCAAAGTTATTCTGATTTTAGATTTACAAATATGAGTATGACATGAGAAATTTTATTTGGGACATTTCATCAAAATATAAAACCAAATAAAGTCATTCTAGTGCTTTAGCAATTTTTACATGATTATCAAACTGGAAAATTTGGAATTCATTCTGCTCTTAAACAGCACACTGTCAATGGATGGGTTATTTAAGGAGGAAATATGCCAACACAGACTGTTCTTAGAGTAATTTTAGCCTCACTATGAAAAGAGCAAAAAAAAAGAAAAAAAACAGTTCTCCTCTTTTGGGATTTAATCATCAGGTTTTTTGTATTCAAAGGGTTCTGATAGTATGGAATAAAACATTTAGAATTTCTTCTTTTTAAGAAGTCTTCTATTAATCCTAGTGACTGGACTAGCAATAAAAATTCAACATTTTTCAACTTTAAAAACCCAAAGTGGTTTAAGTATTTTAATCTCCACATAAATTATTTTTTTACCTCAGGTCATTTGGGTATGACATAATGAGATTGTCACAAAGTTGTCCCTCTTAATCATGAGTAGATGAAAATATTAATAACTGAATGGCAAAAAAATAAAAACAAACCAAAAAAACTGAGTTTCTTATAAAATGGATAGGGGATGCTGATTACTTTTTTAGTAATTGCAGACTAAATCTTAAATTGTATTCAAAATTACATCTCTAATTTTTTCCATAATCGCTCAATGACTCAGAAAACTCCTTTAACTGTTTTTAGATATGCTATTTACTGACCATGTTTATATATTCTCTCCCAAAATAAAGCATAGCCCCTCTCCACATTTGGTTGTGTTGATGTTAGATAGATCCTATAGTTATACAGTAGTACTTCGGTTTTCGAACGTCTAAGTTGACGAACATTTTGGTTTATGAACACTGTAAACCCGGAAGTGCTTCAGTTTTTGAACACACCTCGGAAGTCGAACATGTTGTGCGGCTTCCTCTGAGTGCAGGATCCTGAGTCCTAGGTGTCGGCTGTTTTCCAACGTTTCAGAACTTGAATGGTCTTCTGGAACGGATTACGTTAGAAAACCGAGGTACCACTGTATTTCCACATGTATTGACACATACCTAAGATTATTATATAAATCAGATTCTTTCATTTTGAAAACTTGATTAATGTTTATTAAAATCCACCAAGTACTTTTTCTAAGATCTTCTATTTTATATTGTTTTGTAGCTAGTTCTATGAATGACTTCTATTTACATAATTTTCATTTTCAAACTGTCATATTTGGCCATGCACTCCTTGTTTTCACTCTTTTAATGTTAGTGTTTGATTTTAGTTCAAACTCATTGAGCATCTTGAACTTTTTAATTTGAACTCTTTGACCATTTTATTTATTTAAGAAAGTTTATTAAACACTCTGAAACCAGCAATTTGCTCATTTGTTGGAAAATGTAAAATATACAAAAAGATTACAATTGGCTGAAGTACTTATATCTTGCTTGTAAAGTCATTTTTCCTGAAATATGTCATCAGAAATAAACATAATTGAGTATATAATTATGTTAAACACGCAATTGGCATTTTGAAGATTTAAAAAAGTTTAGATTAATACAATTAGCAAGAAAAATGGCCCTTATAACTATTGATTCTTGAATTTTACAAAAAAAAAAAAAGGAAATAATACATTTTAAAATGGGAAGTGAAGGGAACAGTGGAAGATTAACAGACAACTTTTCTCTGTGGGGCATAACTTTAAAGAATAGTAGGATAAAAGGATAAGGATGAATCAACTGTAATCTAGTTATAGATACAGCCAAGTTATGGAGAACTTTGAAAAGTTAAATGAAACACTTGGAATTGGTCTACTTTTTGTAGGAATAACAATACCTCTGCCATCTATTCATTTTACTTTGTTGTTTATTTACAGGAAATATGTAAATGTTTAAAGTTTTTTTTGTTTGTTTGTTTTGTTCTTTTACCAAAATACAAGGATATAATGAATGGACTTGATAAAATCAATGAAAAATAGGATAAATATATGATTGATTGATGTTCAAAACTAAACAAAATAAAGACATATTTCATATATAGGCCAGGCAACAGCAAACTTTTTCCATAAAGGGTCAAGTAGTAATTTTTTCTTTTGCCTTTATGTGTTATTCTCTGTCTTTACTACTCAACTCTGTCACTGTAGCCCAAATGTAGCCATACACAAGATGTAAATGAATCAGTATTATCATATTCTAATAAAACTTGATTAAAAGGAAAAACAAAACAACAAAAACAGGTGGCAGGCAGGATATGGCTTGTGAACCATAGTTTGCAGAACCCTGTTTGTTGTAGGCAAAATAATTGTTTGTTTTTAGAACACTGGTGCTCATTAAGCACAGTAAGACCAAAAGTTTCTCTGAAAAAATTATTACTTTAGAAAGATTCAGTAGTTTTTACAGATCTCAGTGGCAACTTCTCAAATTCCAAACATTTAAATTAAATGTGACTGAAAATTTACCCATTAAACAATGATTAAATTAGAAGTATCAAAACCAGGTCTAAAATATGAGTTTACTTAGAAAAAGGTCTAGTCTTTCCATAGATTGGATAAGATACTGGGGTGGGGGGCAGTATGCTATTTGCCATGCCAATGTGCTGAAATGAAATTCTAGTTAAATGGTCTGCATATTCTGTGAATTGAACACCTATCTGGTGATAAAACCACACATTCCTTAAGGTTAATGAATATTCTTTAGGTAGAAGAATGTGGAAAATACAAAATTGAAATTTTAAATTAGGGATAGCTCCATTCAGTAATATGTTTTAAACACAAGTTCATAACTAACCCCACCCTCCCCCAAAAAAGGAAGGGGATGTAAATCAATGATTTATTGCTATAATTAATAATTCTATTGTTAAATTATATATAGAAAAATCTATGATTCCCTTTCTGATGTGACAATAAGATTACAATTTAATTTTATTTTCTATTATTATCTTGGTCTAATGTTCATCATTGATGCTAAAGAAAGTCAAGTAAGATACTGGTGGTATGTTTGAACGCTGTTGGAAAATTCAACACACACAGTGTGCCATATGCATTCATATTTATATTTGATCTTCTATGCTGACAATTAGAACAATCTGGTTTTGTCTGTAAAGTTAGCACACATGATTAAAGTACCTATAAGACATTTTATTGATGCTGCATGGGGTTTTAGCCTTGCATCTGTCATTAAAATCATTAGAAGCGGAATTGCTAAAGCTTTGCATTACTCTCTGACATTGTATTCCATATAAAGCACATAAAAGGAGCAACACACTGTTACTATTTTCTTTTGCAATTAAGTAGTTTGTACGTGGGTTAGATTTGAGTCTTGAAGATGACAGATCTTATTCTTACAGGTAACATTATTCCAATTTGACTCATTATGCATAAATATGCACATATACACTCTGCAAATTCAAAATTATATGCCTTCAAAAATAAATCCTCTTTTATGTAAATGTCCAATTTATAGATATTCATTCAAGAATTCGAAACAACTTCCAATGCTTCCACTAGAATGAGAAGCACTTAACATTTGAATTCAAATTATGCTCTTTGTACACTTTGTTTCAAAAATGTCGGTGTCCATCGAATTTTAAATGAGTAATAGAATATGTAACAATGAAACGGCTTTTTTCATTTTAATGTTAATAGTAATTGGGCATATTACATTCTTTTCAGAGTCTAAATTACATCCGGAGATGACATGAGTTATTTTGGTTTAGTAGGGTACCAGTTATTTCATTAGCCTCCTGTTTTATTAAATTATTTAGAATCTGACAGAGCTGCACTCCAGTCTCTACCTACATAACCTTCACCATTTGCAACTTCAGTTTGCTCATCAGTGAAATGGCACCTCATTGGTTGGTAGTGAGGATTAAAGGAAAGACTAGACAAGCACTTCACCTCACATCTGTCGAGTTAGTACTATCAGAGCTAGTACTTGATGCCTAGTGATAAATATTAATTTTGTGTTAATTATCATTTACTGTTATTGTATGTTAATCCTAAAATTCATATAACACCTGCTCCCCTGAAATGTGAAGGAACTCACTGAAATTGAGATGAAGAGGACAAAAGTTAGAGAGGTGTCTTCCTGGATTATAACACAATTTGTTCCATGTGACCTAAACCATACGAATACTTAAATAAATTTAGAGAATTTACAAAAACAGATGCTGTGTATCCAATATATTTTAGCAGAATTTAAATTGTGACGGTATTTTCTAAGTGGTTTAGATAATTTGTTCATACAAAGAACAGTAAGAAAATGGTTACACTTCAGAATAAACTGTGGCTAATCATAATGAGGCAAGAACAATTTAGAGACAGCAAGTAACCCATTACAGACACAATTCTTAGTAACCTCTAAGTGTCCGATTTAAAACCCCTTCTCAGTGCGCCCCTCCTATAATCTGCCTCTTAAATACCATTACAGCCAGATCTTTGGTTAAATCTCCATTCATTATGCAAAGAATTCAGTTGTTATTCTGCCTTTGTATATATTCACTTATCTTTCTAAAATGACCACTTTCTGCTTTTCTACTGAGCAAACATTAGGCCATTCTTAAAGTGTCAGCTCAAATCTCTTCTCTTTTTTAAGCTTTATTCTGACCAAAACCCAAGAAATAGTAATTGCTGTTACCTATGTGTCGCATTGTGCTCTGAATACAAGACCGCCAAAGCACCTGACAAGTTTTATCACACATATTCATTTATAAATCTGTCTCCATTTTGAATTCAGATTCTCTGATATAATGGTTTTTGTCATAATGTGTATGTTAACTTTCAAGGTGAAAAAAATGTTTCATTAATGAGTGGTTTCCCAATTAATGCCTCATTTCATGACTGGGGGCCAGTTCAGCTGAAAGTGTTATTAGTTGTAGTCCTAGAGGTATGAGCAGCACAGTCCAATTACTATAATCTGAACAGGTTGTTCATGTTGAGGTCATTCAATAAGCATACACAATGGCGACAAAAAAAAACAATGGATTGTAAGTTAATAGGCACTGTTTTGATTGTCATATCCCTATACCAGTGTTGTTCTAAGGTTTAGGGAAGAGGGGTAAATCATGTTTAATAATTATTGCTTTAATTGAATTAAACACTGGAACATTCATTTGTCTCAGTGAAATCAGGGAGGTTAAATTCCTAGACTATTTTACAAGCACGCTGCTGGCACTTCGTTTATTTCAACTAGTATTTAGCATACACTCCACGAGAAGCAACCTGTGCTCTCTGACCATGGGTTTTTCCTACCTAGAGTTCCCAACCCCCATGAGAATACACTATAGGGAGAAGGTAGTCATAGCAACCATCTATCTTTAACCTTTCTTTTTTCCTCTAAATTGGTTTTATTGATGTATTGACATACAATACATTCCTTATATTTACAGTGTATAATTTAGTAAGTTTTGACAATTGTATACACCCATTAAGCCAATACTATAATAAAATTAATGAACATTTCCATAATCTTTAAAAGTTTCAGTGTAGCTTATTGTAATCCTGTCCTCCTGACTCTAATTTCACCCGTTTTTCTCAGTGATTACTGGCTTTTTGTTACTACAGCTTAGTTTGCATTTTCTAGAGTTTTATATGAATGTAATCATACCTAATGAAATCTTTTTGTCTGGCCTCTCCCAGCATAATTATTATGAGATCATTCACATTTTAATGTGATGCAACTCTTGTCATGCATTTTACTTATAAACACAGTATAGAACTTGCAATGTATTCTTTTGTTTCAATAGTCAAATAAATTGATTTTAAAGAGATTTCAATAATAACAAAAACATTATATATTTATCGGCATAGTTACATTTCTGGGACTCTGCCTTTGCATAGATCCATATTTCTGTCATGCATCATTGTCATTCTACCTAAAGAAATTCCTTTAGTATTTCTTGTAATATTGGACTTCAGGTGAAGAAATCTTTCAAAGTTTGTGTATCTGGAAAAAAAAAAAGGCTTTATTTTGTTCCTTTATTTAAAATGTATGTTGGCTGGGTATAGAATTTTAAAACTATATCTTCCTCTCTATCAGAACTTTAAAATTTTTGCCCCATTGTCTTCTTCATTGAATTATTTCTGACAAGAAATACACTACTATCCATAATCCTTAATTTTTTCCTCTGACGGTAACATGTATCTTTTCCCCCTTTTGCTGCTTTAAAGATTTTTTTTTTTCTTTTCTTTATGATTCATTTGGACAATTGGATTGGGAGATGATGTGTTTTTCTGCATGTTTCTGGTAGGTGGAATTTGTTGAGCTTCTTGAATTAGTTTCTACCATATTGAAAATTTTTCAGACATTATTTCATAAAATATGTTGTTTGCTCTCTTCTTTTGGAGACTCTAATTACACATACATTAGGTTGTTTTATGGTGTCTCATTTATGCTCTTTTAATTATTGGTTAATTATCTTTGTATGTCTCATGATTATATTTAACTTAATCTTTTTTTCATAATGAAACTGCCAATTAGCTCATTAAGTATGTTTTTCATTTTAGACATTGTAATTCCCAACTCTACAAGTTTGCATGGGGTCATTTTTATAACCTCTATATTTCTGCTTAACTTACAGAACATCTGAGATACAGGTTGGATATCTATTTCATTGCTCTTATCTGCTAATTCTAGCATCTGGGTCATTTCTTGTTTGGCTTTAGTTGGTTGATTTTTCTCCTCTTATAAGTCATATCTTTTTCTGCTTCTCATGTCTACTAATCTTTGATTAGGTACTAGAGATTGCGAATATTTCATTGTTGGGTGACAGGTATTTTTTGTACTCAATAATATGCATCACCATTATTCTGGGATGCAACTAAATTACTCAGAAACAATCTGATCCTTTTGTGTTTCACTGTTAAGATTTGCTAGGTTAGAGTAGTCTCGGAACAGCACTTAGTACAGAGCTAATTGTTTGTTCCCCATTACTGAGGCAAGATCCCTCTGAGTATTCCATCCAATAACCTATGAATTATCATGTTCTCCAGACTGAGGACAGGCTTGGAACAGGCACATCTACAATACTTATTTCCCAGGTTCAGGTAGTTTCCTCATGTACATGTTCTTATCCATACTCAGATGAATATTCAAGGGGAACTTTTTTAGATTTGGAGTTCTCTGTGCAGCTTATTCTTCTATAGTTTTCTATCCTGCAAACTCTGGCTTTGTTACCTCAGATTTTCAATTCTGTTTTATCAGTTCAGGAATCTGGCTTTATATGAATTCCCTCTCACAACGCCACAACTTGAAACACTCTCAAGGCAGTAAACTAGAGCAGTCAGAGGGTGCATCTTATTTCTTACTTCCTGATGACCAGTGTCTTAAAAACTATTGTTTCAACTATTGTGGTGGTAGTGGTGGTGGTGATGGTTGTGGTGCGTGTGTTTGAGTGTGTGTGTTGGTTGTTTAAGTGTGTGGGTGGATAAATCTAGTTCCTGTTATGCTATCTTTGCTGGGAGAGGAAGTCCAATCATAACCATTAAACCAGCTCATCACATGTGTATTCAAAATTTAGTAGGACCAGAAGCAGACATATCAGTTCCATTGTCAGTAATCAATCAAATATAATTGGCTTCACACAACACCTTGGCATTACTTCTCAATTCTTTCTTTAGTGCTTACTTTTACAATGATTCACTAATTTTCTTTTTACTGTCTTGACAATCTGGATACTCTCAAATATTGTTTAAAATAATCTCACCAGCTCTTTCTGCTCCTATCGACCTCTAATATTTTGCCCTATTGGAGTACCCAAAAGATGCTTTGCATATACAGCACACTTACCATCTTCCCTGATATCTCTCAAAAATCTTTGTAATCACATTTTACAGATAGACAGATAAATAGATAGATAGATGACAGATAGATAGATAGATAGATAGATAGATAGATAGATAGATAGATAGATACAATAACAACCACTCAGAACCAATGACTGATTACATCTACCCTACAAAGAGTTTTGGTTTACAGGATAATTGTTTTTATTTGTCTTGTTGCTGTTTATAATTACATCATGTTAAGTTTCCATTTGATAAGATACAACTTAAAAACTTGATTCTCTTGTCTAATGCTAGGCCAAAAATATCCAAAGTTACAAAGAATTTGTCATGATGTATTAAATATATTAAGTAGGGAAAATCCAAAGACAGAGTCAATGCTCCTCTTCAGCCACTCATGTCTTATGTCTTTAATCATTCACAAAATAGAGTTTGAGATGGGAATAAGATGATATTATGCTAATTTTTGAGTCAGGATCTTGTAGCACCTAAATATTTTTAGGCTCTGAGTATTATTGTTGCTCTTTGGACAAAAATTATACCTATACCAAAATTTAACAGTGAAGGTATATTAGAGGAAATCAATTTTGTTATTTAAAATTTACTATAACCCTGGTATATTTCTACAGAGTTTGCATATATTTTTATTTCCACATGAATCCTGACAGACAGTTAGTACTTCTCACATTACACTGATGAGAAGGTTTAGAACCATTTTGTATTCAATGAATATTTATTGAATGCCTACCAAATGCAAGACACTGTGTTAAAGTTTGGAAGAAAATTCAAGAAACCTAATAGAATTCCATGGTACATAAGTAATTCCTGAATTTGAACCCTATCTACTTTTTTGTGTAAAGGGCCACATCATAAATGCCTTAGTCTTTGTGGGCAATGCAGTCTCTCACAACCACTTACACAACCTCTGAAATTATGACATGAAATCAGCCAGAGATATTATGCCAAAAAAATTAGTTTGACCATTTTCCAATAAAACTGTATTTAAACAAAACAAAAAACAGGCAGTGGGCTAAATTTATTCCATGAGCCATTGTTTGCTGAGCCCTGTACTTGTTGCCCAAAATGTAATATGACAATTTTTGAATGGCTATAAAGGGATGAGGTAACTCAAATAATTATTTGACACCATCAGCCTTAAGAACATTCTAAGCAATTAAATGTGTTTTTATTTCTTTTTTTTTTTGCAGTTTATAAAGTAACAGCCCTTGATAGTGTCTTAAGTCAAAACTCTTTACTCATAAAAATATTTTATTTTCCTCTGAATTTTATTTAAAAAAAATTATTTTGATATAGTTAGCATTTTAAATTGCCTAATAAAAACATGAGTAACCTAAATATATAGATATGGATGCAGACATAAATATAGACATAGATATTACATAGACAAATATAGGTGAATATACGAGACATAATAGATTATATGTTTCCTAGACAAGAACCCAGTTCAGAGATGATAGGAGAGAATTGTTATAACATTTAAAGGAAAACTTGAGAAACAGAGAAAAAGGAATATTACTGTATATGAAAACTCTGTTTAAGATCTACTCGACTCATTACTACTCATAAAAAGTTTTCATTGCTTTATCATACTCCTAGTCTGACATTTTTCATTTCCATATGTATTTGAAAATTCCAAAAATGATTTGAGAAAATTGTTCAGCTTATGGATACTTCCGATTTCTTTAAATTATTTCTAAATGAAAGCCTATCCTCCACATCTTCTGCTATAGTTTTCTTCAACCACAGTACATTTGAAAGATTAAAGTTCTTTGTTTTTCTTTAATTAAAGTTTATTGGGGTGACAATGGTTGGTAAAGTTTCATAGGTTTCAAGTGCACAATTCTGTAATACATCATCTATATATCAGATTGTGTGTTCACCACTCAGAGTCAGTTCTCCTTCCATCACCACATATTTGATCCCATTTACCCTCATCTACCACCCTCCTCCTCATACCCTGAAGCGTTTTTAATATATTTTCTTTTAAAAATTATTTGAAGCTCAAGCTCTTGGTGAAAACTTTACTGAAATATCAAACTATGCATTCCTTTTCCTCAAGGTTTTGGAGCTGTTATTTGTTTCAACATTTTATCTAAGCCTTAATGAGTCATTAAACAGAATGCTAGGGCACTGACATAGTTCTACCAATTATCTAATTCTAATTAGCACATTTAAGTTTTTTTGGCAAAACAAATGTATATAAGAAAATAAATAAGTTGAAAATAAACCAAAATGTTGGAAAACCGTCTAGGAGTGTGTAAAATATTGCATGGCCATTAAAATTTAGAGATGACTATGTTAAAATAAGTCCTAAAAGTAGATCTATTAATAAGGATTTTTTTTTTAAAATTGGCAATTACAAAACAATGTGATCCATCATCATGAGAGAAAGAATCAAAGAAACCTGGTTTGGATAACAGAGATGGTGGGATTATTACATAAAGGTATTAATATATTTTATTAAATATTTTCTTTTGTTTTGAGGCTTATTGCTATTAAAGGGGTACATTGTAAATTTTAAAAATTACCAAAAAAATAAAATAATGAATTATTGTAAATTTAAGCTTAAAATCAAGGAGGGAACAAAGCTCTAAAGCTCTAGCAAGTGTTGAGATTACTCTCTATATCCTCAGATGCATAACTTGCCAGCTTCTATTTTCTACAAATATTTTATGCACATATAAATTATAATTTCCTCTTGACCCTAGCGTATCTCCCAAGTCATGGCAGGGAATGTGATCAGCAGGGGCGGCAACATAGAATATTTCTCCCACCAACATCAGAGGTTGGAAAAAATAAGTCATTCCTATCTGCTCCTGTGTGAGCACACATCTTCGTTTTACTTTATTTTTTAAAAATGGACAAGGGTGGCGTTGGTTAATAAAATTATGCAGGTTTCAAGTGGACAGTTCTATAATACATCATCTGTATACTGCATTGTGTGTTCACCACCCGAAGTCAATGTCTTTTATCAGAAACCACCATGTACACTTTCCTGAAGTGGGAGCTGTTAGTTCCAGTGAGGCTGAGAAAGATTGTGTAAAGAAAGAGGAATAGTTTATCATTGGTAGTCTCTCTGTCTTCATCAAGGCTTACAGAGAGAATTCTATTGATTGTACATGCATCTCACACACTAGTAGAAAAGATCATGTCAAAAACTGAAAGTATTATAACAAACCATACAAAATACTAATTGCAATCCTGTTAAATTG
This sequence comes from Rhinolophus sinicus, assembly GCF_036562045.2. Lineage (NCBI taxonomy): Eukaryota > Metazoa > Chordata > Mammalia > Chiroptera > Rhinolophidae > Rhinolophus > Rhinolophus sinicus. Next base: position 35,104,204 of record NC_133758.1, on the reverse strand, counting down.
CAACAGAAATTTTTCACGTGTAAACTGCATAACAAGTAGGAGTCCACAAATCTTGTCTTGGCTTATATTTTGCCATTAAAATAATGACACTTTATTTAAACTAAAAATCTAAAGATAACACAAAATCAGATGACATCAGCTGATAAACTTGGGCAACCCTATAACCCAATATTCCTCCTAAAAAGCCCTGTATTTATGTGCATAGAAATTAATTTATAATTAAATGAACCATAGTTTTTATATCTGAAATAATGAAAGCATCACCATGTATTATTTTCAATGAGACAACACACACTATTGTAAATTGTAAAACTCAAAATATGAGTATTACCTGTTAAAAGAGACAATCAAATGACACAATAAATGTAAGCAAATATACAGATTCCACTGAAGGACTATGAGGACCTAAATAGAAAGAGTAAGTCTTGATATTTGAAAAATATATACAGGACTTAGCTGATATCTTTGAAGTCCAGCATGTATGTAATGAAATTATATTTAAGACAAAGTGGTGGTGAGGTAATATAATAAGTGATAAACTACAATACTTTAGAGACTGTTATTTGGAAAATGTGTTAAACCACTTATGTTTTTAATAAGTTAATTAGAAAAGTTATATATATATATATATATTAAACCAATAACATACCCTATATTTTTGAATAACAACAATTTATTTTTGAGAAAATTCTGTTTCTCCACCCCCCTCAAAGGAAACCCTGGAATTGGGAATTGACAAGTTCCCCTTACTCTACATAAGATCTCCAGGACACTAAAAATAGGGTGTGTAAACAGATCAGGAAAGGTCTCAATTGAACTGATACTACATAGCAGATTTATGTTAAATATCCACAGCTCAAAATGTCAGCAATGATAAAAGATTAATTAAGTATTAATTAATTAATAATTCATTCATTCATTCAGCTTTGAGCTTTTGTTTGTTTCAAGCTCTCTGACACTTGTTTCCAGGCAACTGCCCTTTTAAGAATTCCAAAAATATAATATATTGATTCCATTGCTAGTTAGAACACAAAGACTCCTTGTTGGACAATGCACACTCAGAACACGAGGTGGCAGGAACTGTGGTTTGCTCAGATTAAATTAAGAGGTAAATAGAGTTAACCCAGTGAACACCAAACCATGACATGTGAGGAGATAAATATCAATTTTAAACTCATTATATTTAAGCTATGTATGTTTCTGGTAAGAGAGTTACATAAAATATATGCAATGAATGTACTGTCATATATAACATATTATATGATATATTATATTGACATAATTTAAACGATTAGAAATAAATCAGAGATACATCAAACTTTGACATTTGAGAAGAGAAATAAATAACATTAGTGAACTCATTCTAATTGAATTATGTATATCTCTGACAAGACAGGTACATGTAACATATATGTAATAATATAATATGTATATGTGTGTTATTTAACATATATGGCATACAGTATATAACCTATACATATTAAGCCATTATTTCATAGAATAGCAATATTATTCCATTTAAATATATCAAATTTTAATGACTAAAATATTATATCTTTTTAAAAAAATTATTTATTTATTTTTTTGAGCTAAACTGATGATATTACCAGGAAGCAAGATCTCAAATGCTCCCCTAGAATATTTATATCATTTTTGAGGTAAGTTTTTTTGCATAAGAAAAGTTTATAATGAAAAACTACCAGCAAGGCACACTGTGCTCATGGCACATGAGTGAGCATAAAATGGACATTTGAGTATCTGAGTAGTGAAACATTTGAGTACATAAAACCTCCATAAGATTGTTGGTTCATAAGCTTACAAAGCATGTCTATTTCCACAGCCATTTTTCAATTTTTGTTATTAACACAATAATGATTTTCTCATTTAAATATGTTGATCAACCTATCAAAATGAGTAAAGAATAACAAAATAATTTTCACTGTTAAAAAGATAGACTAATTAACTTTATAGTTTTCATATCTTTTTGGTTTAGTAGCTATTCTTAGCAGGTAAATATAATTATCACATAATTATAGGTAGTATAACTTCATATTTACACAGAATGATATGCATGATGGTTAAAAATAAAAAATATTATAAATAAAATTTCTTTTTGAAATGAATATAATATTTACACAGTCCCTGTGCACATAATATCTGTCAAATCAAAATCAAATTAAAACAATAATTTGAGCATTCCCTTTTCTAATCTTGGCAATTCTACTATAAGCTATGTGACATTAAGTTATATAAATTTAGCGGAATTTCCCACAATGAAGAAACAGTCCAATTCAAATGCTTCAGAGCCAGAAATCTTTTTCTAGCACTTAAAAGATGCTTTTTTCTCTCTAGATTTTATTCAACCGTATTTCAGAAACTTGAAAACAACACTTCACGCAGGGAATTATATATTGACATATAAATAAGCCACATACTATTAACACATGTAAAATCATTAGAATAGAAGTTTGGCAGATTCACAGATTCAGAATTAACTGTAAAGTATATGCCTACTGACAACTTTGCTCATGAAAATGTGTAAAACTCAGGCCCCTTAGTTAATGGTTATGGGGAGAGGATATGGTGTGAACCCTGTGAAGGTAGTCTCAGATAAAGGGAGAAAAGTACCCATTAGGCTATTAGCTCCCCCAGCTTAACTGCTCTCCTAATTTTCATGAGGGGAGGGGTCCTGAGCTTAGCAAAGCAGCACATATTTTCTAATTACAGGAAGGAGTAGGTGTTGGAGGATTCTAGCAATTGAGGTTTCCCTTTGTCTTAGGGGAGGAATAAAGTTAGAAAATAGAAAAAAAGGCCAGATATACAACTGAAAGGTTTGCTGTGAATGCAAATTGGGAATGGGGCCATTGTAAATCATTTAGTAAAAGTAAATTCAGGGATGCCGATGGTCAGACTGTGGGTGGTCCAGTTGGATTACCCAGACCCAAGGCTGCTGGAGCCTGGTCATCCCCTCCACAGCCTCAGGAGGCCAGAGGGCAGGACTGTGAGGTCAGCTGGAGAGCGGCTTGTACAATTCTACTTTGAGTCTCCTTGTCACCTGGGTTTATATGCACCATGTGTTCGTAATAGAACTCTCAAAGGTGACGCAGGAGACAGTTGTATGAAAGCTGTGATCACTTTCTCCTCTGACTTTACACAATATTACAAATTTTATGAAGTTACTAGAGAATATGATCCACCAAAACAAGGGATACACCAAGAAAAACTGGAATACATGAGATTCAGGAAAGTGAGAATCCAATTCAGGAAACAGGCAAAGGAATTTAAGGCTGCCATCAAGAGGATGTTCCCAGATTAACACTGTTCATCAGACCAAGAGAGCAACTAACCTCAGATTCAGCTACCGAGGAGCACTGGCACCAAGCAAAACTTGAAACTGATGAATTAATTGAGGACATTGGCGATGTGGAAAATTGAGGGATTATTGAAAGTTTTAGCAAGAACTAGCATTTGATTCAGAGAAAACTAGGCTAATGAGAAAAGTATTGATTATCTTCAGGAAAACATGAAGAAGAAATTGGCGATGGCGTTCAATAAAATATTAGCTATAGACAACATTTGCATAGGCATATGGCTTAAATATTGTTATTAATTTAATATGATTACATTTAGAGAATGTAGGAAGGGAAGTAGAGACTGTGTGAGCATAACATAACTAAATCGTCATCATAACAGCAAGTAAAGAGATGATAATACCAACAATTGATACTTGAAAAGATGCTAGTACATCATTTAGAAATATCTTAAAATTTACAGAAGAAACATCTAAAATAATTTGCTTCAGAAGATGAAGACTGAGAAAAGTGAAGAAGATTGGAGCTAGGAAATACTATGTTTCTTTAAATAAAAACTTCAGCATATTATTTAACTTTATAAATAATAAGCATCATTATGTTGATAGATTAATTTTAAATAAGTTATGCAATTACGTGTTACTCTGAAAATTCGGATAAGCTTAGGTAAAATTTTTGAAGTTGATAGGAGAGGAAATTAGCACAGATTGCCTTTTCTATAATTTTATAATTTTGAATTGAAATTTGTTTCATTAAGCTTTTTAAAATTATTAACCTCAAAATTTGATGTAAAGTATTGTGGGATCTCCTTATTTTGATTAATAAGCTAAATTCAAATACATATATACATACATATAGATAGATTCTATGTTATATATAAACTCAGTCTCAATTTTTCACCCAGTGCCATCTTAAATGTCAGCTAATTACATATGTCCTACAAAGTCAAGATCAGCATACCGGACATTAAACTCAGTTTCCCGACTTTCAGTTCAAATCCTATTTTTCTCACCATTATTATTTTGTTGTTAAAAATCATTCAATTTTATTTTGATATTTAATTTTTATTTAAATTAGATATTCCATATTTATCAATACGAACCTCTATAATCACCTCCAGAAATGCCAGTTGATGTTAATTCTGATTCTAATCTTTTTAACTTTCAATTTTATGAGTCCTTCAAACTTCCTAATTTTCCTTATGTTAGTCAATGATGGCTTCTTTTTTTTTCATTTAAAGAAGTTTTCATAATCCTGAAAGAGTTAATATTCTAAGATCCAGTTTGTTTATCCTAAAGATTTTCTCTAGATCTATTCTTGAGTAGTTAAATAAAAATTGAAATGTTTAGCATGCCATACCAGATGCTCAGGTTTTAACCTACCTCTTAGATTATGTCTCCTATTCAGTTCTTGTGATACTCTGGGATACTCCTAATTACCTGAAGGCACATGATTTACCAATACCGTGATGTCTTATTTGCTATGCTTTTCCATATATATGTATCTGTCCTACAATAGTGCATCCCTTAATTCAATTTTCAATTCTTATTTTGGACTCACAGTTACCTTCTCCACAATGTCTTTAAAAATAAAAGTGTAAGTATTTCCATTAATCCATACTGATTACTTGTGCCTGTAATATGCATTTTCTTATTCTGTTATTTATAATTATTTCTATTTGAATATTGTTTCATACAGAACAGGGATAATGCATATACCCTTTTTTATCCCCTACCATGGCTGCTGTACTGCCTTACACATAGTAGAGACTAAATGATTGGTTTCTTGAGTTGAACATTGACATTATATAACCATACTGATGTTAGTTTCTATTTCTTTTTTTCCTTTTTTGTGAAATATGCATTAACAATAATTACTATTATTATAAGTGGAAAAAACCCAAAATTGGTTGTAAAATTAAAGACTGTGCAGATAGTGACTATTTTCCTAGTTCTGCCAAGTCAAATTCTAAGCAAATTTTTGTGTTCTCAATAGCCCAGAAAATGTAATATAATAATAATAATAATAATAATAATAAATTTTAATAGTGATTCAGAAACATTAAAGTGTGGAAATAATGGTTTGGTTTCATATTCCGAAATTAAAGAGTGCTGTTGTATAATTAGTAACACAGGATAGAATTGATTTTTTTGTTTGCAAAATCAATCACAAACTGTTCAAATTATTGCTTTTAAACCTCACTGTATCAGATTTTGCTGAGGTGATTTTACATGTGTCTTTCATATGTGTATAAGGGTTTATTAGAAAGGAAATGGGTTTCCCAGTTATAAACACTATGGAGAATTTAAGAATGCTTCAAGAATGGATTATTACAGAAATTTCTCATTTGCAAAGAATTCTCATAAAACTTTTGATGTGGAAGCCCTGGTAGAGATCATCCAGCTCAACTTCCTTCACTTACCAACTAAGGAACTGAAGAGAAAGTTAGTGATGATTCTATTGTTCTCCTAAAGAGGAAGCTATCAGATTTATGTATTTATATTTCTCTTTAAGCTTTAGTTTATGGATATTCCTGATATCAGTTGTCTGGGTTGAGCCTACATACACATACACACACACACACACACACACACACACACACACACACGGGGTGTCAAAAAATATATACACATTTTAAGAAACGAAAAAAAAACACTGTATTAATTGTAATAATATATACCGATAACAAAAGATGACTACAAGTCAGTAGTTTCAACCAGCATTTTCAAAAGTGTAAATTCTTATGTATGTTTGAGAGAAGTGTCAGCTGAGAACAAGTGTAGGTTATACAGCAAAAGAATCTCCCCTTATGGTTGATTTGATTCAGCCTTCTGTGGTAGAGGAAATGAGGAGAGACATCATTGAAATAGTCCTCCAGCTTGCTGAAGGGCTGGGAGTAGACAGGATTTTTCATAAAGTGGACAAGATTTTTTCACAAAGTGAAAGAACTGTTAATGCTGAGTTTTCTTTTTCTTTTTTCTTTTTCTACCCTTTTTTGTAGGGTAGCTCACATTGACAAATGTTTTAATATTAAAGGAGAATAATGCCATTCCCTTTATTTGTCCAATAAAGCAAGATTTGTGTGTGTGTGTGTTTCTGTAATGGTCTTATTTCACTTAGCAAAACGTCCTCTGGGTTCACATAAAATTTTTGATATGCAAGATGAGTAAATTCTAGAGGTTTTCTATAAAACATAGTGCCTATAATTAACAATACTGTATTGTATACTAAAAATTTTGTTAAGAGAGTAATCTAAAGTTAAACATTCTTACCACAAAATAAAAGGGCAAGAGGAGACTTTCAGAGGTGATGGATATGTTTATTACCTTGATAGTGGTGATGGGTTCACAGCTGTATGCATATGTTCAAACACATCAAATTGTATGCATTAAATATGTGCAGTTTTTGTATATCAATTACACTTCAGTAAGATATTAAACATAAAATAGAGCAATAATTAGTGCTAATCAGAGAAAAAATAATAATGTCACTAAGAAGATGAATTTGAAAAGAAGATGTTTTGGGAAAAGAGATAAAAGTAATTAGAATTTAAAGAATATCTATATCCTTGAATTTCAGGCAGAGTTTAATTATACCCGTCACAGTCTCTCCTTAATATGACTCTGTTGGTCTGGATGCTACACTTTTCTAGACAGAATTTGATGTACTTTTTTTCTAAGTTTAAGAAAATAATATTTATTTATTTAATAGAAGGAAATTACATAATTTATTACTTTACAAACTTTGATACTTCAATAGTGAATTAAAAACACAAGTGAAGTGCTGTGACTTAGTGTCAGAGTAATAATGGTCTCAAAATTCTAGAAATCTCTCCTTTATAACTAGTTACAGAAAAGCAGCTCAACTTCTTATACAACATTAAGATATTATTTCTTTTGAGCAATACGTGAAACACTAATGGTTCCCATGAAAGCATCAAACCCAGAGTGTACTTGTATAAATAATATTAGGCACGGTACACAAAACTATTTAATTAGTATGACTGAAAGCCACAGAAATTTCTCCCATAAACAATATTCTGGTTTGCTAGTGAGAAAAGTCTGTTAATCACAACACACACCGGGTGTGAATAAAAGCTACAGAGTCAGTTTAAGGCAACAGAGGTACTTACAGAGGGGACCTAAGAAGATTGAGTTCTTAAATCTTCTGGGAAGTTAATCTAGTTCACAAAAGTAGTGCCTAAACTAATCTTTGACATTTCAAGATCCCACTTTCCAGAAGAAAGAATAAAATATTACTAATAATTTGGAACACAATTCTTAGTTTTCATTATAAGAGGCTTTTTTTTTTGTTTTTCTTTTTTCAATAATGCATGTCTATGGGAAGAGGTTGCCACCTTGGAAAGAGAAGCAAACCCCTCAATCAAATATTGCAACATTATATTTTCAAACATTATGGTTTTTTATTATTATTTTTATTTCTTCTGCTTGATAGCATTAATCATCAAATTTTGATGGAGTATTTCATATTAAATATATCACAATAGGTACAAATTATGGGAGTTTCCAATGCAATTACAGGACACAACAAAAAATATCGAATGGGAAATCAGAAAAAAGGTAGAAACAGAATATGAACAAGTAATCAAACAAAACATTTTATATTTTGAATTGGTTATTTTTTTCTTTACATTATTTAAAAGCTAAATATGACTTGGATTCATTGGAAGCCATGGATGTTGGGACCAATTTGTCTGGGATCTAATCCTAGTTCTCCCTCTTATCTATTAAATCTAGGATAGTTACTTTAGCTCTGAATACCTCTGAATTCACAACCCTAAAACAGATACTAATACAATCTGACTGAGAAAACTTTCATGTGAAGTAAACTTTTAAATCACTTCCTATTACTATTACCACAGATATTCATACGAAAATATGTGCAATTTTTGGCATTTTTAGAGATATTTGGGTTCCTCATGAAGGCGAGAAAAGGAGACGTGATTCTCTGTATATGAGATAACTTCTCTCTTGACCTTTACATTTTACAACTTAGATGATTATTTTTCTAGTGAAAATCTACAAAATAAGTCAAATATTAAATTATCCATAATTTAAACTTAAATTTTAGTATCTTCTACAAAACAGGACTATTTTTTTTAAAATATTTTATTGGGGAAGGGGAACAAGACTTTATTGGGGAACAGTGTGTACTTACAGGCCTTTTATTTGAAACAGGACTGTTTTTACAGTACACTGTTTCTTGAATAACATTTTACGACATAGTATTTTATTTTCTTCCCCCTTTGAGGTTCTTTGAAGCTTCTGAATACAAGGGATACATAGCCATTATTTGAACATTTCACTTCATTGTAGACCATCCTGAAAATCCTATATAAAAAATATTTTGCTACAAGAGCATAGTAAAGTGTGAATCCTTTGACATCAATTTTTTACATATCCATTAATTCAATTAGATTTGACAATGATGATGTATGAAAAGAACAGTGAGTATGGAATGAGAATAAAATATGTTGTAAACTACACTATGTTATATGCAAGTTTTGCAGGCTTGAGAAAATTATTTAAGGTCAGTTCCCTTATATTTAAGATGTGACAAAATGTAATAGCTTTGATAATTGTTGAAACAATTAAATGAAATAGCTGTGAAATCCTTAAGCACAGTGATCGAGAGATAGTGAGTCTCAAATGAGTACTTTCTTGCATTGATTGTTTTGAAGTACTTATTTTTCCAAATTCCAATGTAGTTCCCTGGTGAGCTGTGCTAAAATTCATGGAGGACTCCTTGTATAGGATATAGCCTACACAACTTTCTTTTATTTTCTGGCCTTAGACATACAACAGAAATAGATAAAGGGGAACTAAAAGAAGAATTGCATCTCAACCACATTCTTTAAAATAGCTCCTCTTCACTATCTCTCAGAGAACATTTTGACATAACAGGTGTTAAGAAGACTCTGATGAGTAAATATGAAAGAAAAAGTAGTGGGGAATGCATAGCTGACTCAGTGTCCAATATTGAATTGTATAGAGATGGTAGACTAAGTTTCTTGTTTACGTATTCCTCCATCAACTGACAGCTGACTCCCTGACTTCACACCATCCTAAGTAGATAGAGATTATTGAATCTTCATAAATACCAAACTACCCACTTTTATAAATTAGACAATTTATCATTTATTTGGCCCTTGGAGTTATAATTTATTAATGTTCCAAAATCTGCATACTTTTCTGTAAAGAGAAATATAAGAAGATAAAAGAAAGAGATTATTACAGGTCTAAAATATGTCATTTTGTGCTAAAATTGAAAAATTGCCTAGAAAATCTGAAATGGAAAGTTCCTAGAAGGTAAAGGATGTGTAATTTATTTGTGTTTCCCTGAAATTCCTCAGAGTTCTACAATTAATATTGGTTGAATAAATGAAGCAACAGTGAAACACAATATTTTATTAATTTTATACTGTGAGCCAAATGGATTTGCCTGTTTAATTTTGGTCAGGAAAATAATTTTCATAAAACATGAATGCAATGTGAAATATGTCTACAAGCAAATATTCCAGTGGGATGGAAACTCAATAATACTCTAAGAACCAGAAATGCATTATAAATTATATTATATTTTAGCCATGTTTATTTTTTAATAACTGATTTTCATTTTTTAATCAGAGTTTGATTTTCTCACTGTGAGACATGCTTTAGACATACATGTATGTGTTTTGTCTTTGAAAATTTTTTCATTCAATAATTATTGAAGTCAAAAATTCAAAATTGCATTCATATTAAGACTGAGCTTAGTAACATATATCCCAGATTTATTTATTCACTTACTCATAATAAACAACAAACTCCTTACTTTCCAAAAAGGTAATTATATTAATACTTACAATCATTTTTATGAAATTAAAAGCAAACTCTTGTCATAGGAGAATAGATTACACATCATTACAGCCAGATTACAAGTCAGCATCAGTTGATAAAGTACGTTACACAAAATGTCCCTGGCTCTAGAATAATTGGGCAACAGTTAAGAGAATTGGTTGCCTTATGACCATTATTAACTTCCTAACATTTTACGATTTCCAAATTAAATTCCAAAATTATAATCTGGGATATGATTTATAAAATATCTGCTTTAACAAAGAAAAATTAGATTTTAACTTTAGTGTTATCATTAAAATCTCATATTATATACATGTTTTTGGCCATATGACTTTCAAACCTAAAAATAGAAAACTTATTTCCAAATACTGAGTACAATTTCATTGCTGTGATATTTTTCTAAATCTCATTTCTGAGTGCATTAATAGGTCAAATTAGCATTTTAATGTCTGTCATACCTATCTTACTAAATTGTTTCTACTCATATAAGGTGTTATATGAGATGATACTACTAGAATTGTAAATTGTTATAAAATGTTTACTTGCAGTGATATCATCAATAGTAATTATTATGTGTACTTATATTTTCAGTATACTGAATAAATATTTTACGTTTTCATTTTCAGTGACTGTCCTGTTACAAATCAATATAAATCTATGTCTATGATACAGTCATAATAGCTGGAGATTGAAGACACTTATACAGATATAACTCTTTTACCCTAATTTTAAATAACTCTTTTGATCCTCAGTTTTACGAATAATAAAATAGAGATAACACCTATTGCATAGTAGTACTGCAGATACAAAAGAAAAAATAATATAAAATACTTGGCTCATGGGAAGAACTCAGACATCTTATTAAGGTATAGAAATTTGTGGCAGAGGTAATTTATAGAGGTTTGTAATATTGAAATTAACATAGTCATTTATTGTGAAATAAGCACTATTTTTTCCTAATTTCATGGAAGAATTGGCAGGAAAATAAAATTCAAGTGAAAATGTTCTTGAAATTAGTAAGTGTGATTTCAAAGCATGGTTTTTTCACTGTTATGCATTTTTTAGAATCTAAGAAAAGGTTTTATGAAAATGATTTATTACAATTTACTTTAGCAGTTGTGCCCCAAATCTCCTGTTATTGCTAATGTCTAGCGCTTCTTTTGAATTATAATCTAACTCTGCATAAAACAATTATTTGGCATAATTATATTTGCAAGTGTTATGAGTTATGAGTTAATATATCAACTTGAAAATGCAGAGGTTTAATGACCCACAGTTCATACAGACAATAATGTTTCCTGAGCAGGGTGGGAGTCCCATTACAATAAGAGCATGCTCCAAATTCAGGCCCTTTGCTAGTGTTCTCCCCTTTGCCTTGAACAGTCTTCCCTGAAATAGCCACTTGTTCACTCTCATTATAATGTCAATCTCTGCTCAAATGTGACCTCATCAGAGAAGTCTTCTCTGATTACACTATCTAAGAATAAGCCTATAGCTATCCCTAACTGCACCCATTTTTTTCTCCACAGAACTTACCTGATATGTATTACATTTTTTCATAGACTAGGTTTTAGAGTAGTTTTAAGTTCACAGCATGAATGAAAGGTACAGAGATTTCCCATATAACCCCTGCCCACACACATGTAGCTTTCCCCCATTATCAACATCCCTCCCCACAGCAGTATCTTTGCTACTATTGATGAACCTACAATGACACATCATAATCACCCAAAGTCCACAGTTTGCATTATAATTCATTATTGATGTTGTATATACTATGAGTCTTAACAAATATATAAAGACATGCATCCATCATTATAGCATCATCCAATGTAGTTTCACTACCCTAAAAATCCTGTCTTTTGCCGATTCATCCCTCGCTTCCCCCTAACCTGTGGTAATCAATGATCTTTTTACTGCCTCTACATTTTTGTGTTTTCAGAATGTCATCCAGTTGCAATCACACAGTATATTTGTCTATTTAGGCTGCTATGACAAATAACTACAGGCTGGGTATCTCTTTGAATCTTCTTTTATAAGGTACTAATACCATTCATGAGGGCACCACTCTTATGACTTAGCACCCCCTGTAGGCTCCGTCTCCTAATACCATTACCTTTGGGGGTAAAAATTTCAACATGAGTTTTGGGGGAGACAAAACCATACATAGCATACATTAATAGTATGTAGCAATTTCAGATTAGATTCTTTCACTTAGTAATATGTACGTAAATTTCTTCCATGTTATTTCATTGTATTACATTTTTATGGTTTAATATCCTACAACTAAAATATAAGATATATGAAGAGAGTCTTGTTTTTTCCACCATCATATCACTAAGCATCTTAAAATAAGATCTGATATGAAACATCTATCCAATAAATCATGCTTGAATAATTATATTAGATGAATAACTAAAAATTAAAGTATTTGTTAACACATGAGGTAGTCTGAAGTTCAGGAAAAGATTCTATAAAGATGTGACTTAGAGAAGATAAATGATTTTCCAAAGTTGTATAACTAACAGGTTGCAAAGCTAAGGATAGAAGACATATGTGTTGAGTTCATTAGACTTCACTGTTGTACGATCTTCCCTACAAAATCTAATTTCGCTAATTTTAACTTGCAACAGTTTGTGAAATTATTGTGCAGAGAGTTGTATAAATGAGATGCATTATTAATAAAACTTGTGGTTTGGAATTTTGACATAAAGAAACATCTCTAAGGCATATTAAAATAAAATTGCTTAAAAGGAGAAATGAATAGAAAATCTTGAACGTAGCTAGTGCACAATACAAATTATACAGAGTGCCACAAAAATAAGAATGAGAGTAGTGTGTTAGCCAGACATGCAAGCTAGAAGACAATGCAGTGAAATCTTTAAAGGACTGAAAGAACACTGCTGTCAACCTAGAATTCTATGCTTAAATAAATTGAGGTGTTTGTTACACAAACAAAAACTGATAGAGTTCATTACTAGTAGACATGCAACACAAGAAATGTTAAAGGAAATTTATTACAAAAAAAAATAAATAAGTTATAAAAGCTATATATTCGAATTTTTTAAATTTCTTTAAGAGACACTATGAACTTTGAGGAACTGAAGACACGCAACTGCCTAAATTCCACCATATCCTCTAAACACAAAATAAGAAAAAGGAAAAAGTAAAAGTACACAAATACCACACCCTTGGTAGAACTGAAAAGTGCCCAACACTAAATTAAATGAGTTAAAAAAAAAAAAAGTCCAGAACAATTTCTTGTGCTCGTGTCCAATCCACACTACACTAAAGGCAGGCAGAAGGGCAGCATTTGTAATTGATTTAACGTTAATTGAAAACACTGCCCAAATGTCTACCCTAATTTTGAAAATAGTGAAAAGGTGCACTGTTATCATATCAAGGGCTATGGGGAAGGACTCAAAACTACATGTATTTTAAAGGGGTAGATATCAAAAATAAATGCATTCTGGGGAAGAAAAAAGGCAAAAAGAAAGGGAGAAGTGCTTGTTGGCAACTGCAGAATGAAGATGAAAAGAGTGCAAGGGGAGCATTTGGGGTCCTTCAAAACAATGTTGACCAGCAGCAGAGATAGTGGGTATCATTGTCTTATTATTGGTCTTTATGAAAATGCCAGTAGGGTTTTCTCCATACTCTTTAGACCAAAATCTATTCTCCTTTCTCACTCCTACCCCACTTTTGGGAAAAAAAGAAGAGGAGAACTAGCAATGGTATTAAGTTTACTTTATGGCCACTTCAGAATACCAAAATCTACTCTAATTCTTAAAATACTAACCGGATACCCTGGTTGATCAAACCATGGGCTATACAGAAAGGGGAAAAAAAGTAAAGAGAAGGAAAGGGAAAGGAAGGGAAGGGAAAGAAGAAGAAAGGAAGGAAAGAAAGAGATGAAAGAAAGGCAAAGAAAGAAAGAGACAGAGACAAAGAGAGAGAGACAGAGACAGAGAGAGACAGAGAGAGAGATAGAAAGGAAGAAAAGAAGGAATAAAGGAAGGTAGGGAAAATGAGGGAGGAAGGGAGAAAAAAAGAAAATGGAAAAAAGGAAGAGGGAAAAGGAAAAAAGAAAAGAAAAAGAGAAATGAGCTGCAGACATTTTTTAATGAACTTAGATGCAAACTTTATTAATGAAATATTAGTAAGTATCTGGAAATATATGAGATTGATAATGCATTATTACCAAGTCTGGTTTATCTGAGAACTACAACATTGTTTCAACATGTGAAAATAAAGCAGTGCAATTCTCCATCTCAACAAACTAAATGAAAAATTCTCTCTCTCTCTCTCCCCCCCTGTCTCGCTCTGTCTCTCTGTGTTATCACTTAAAAAATCTCTTCAAGCTAGGAAATAAGAGAAAATCCCTTAGCCAGATAAAATGCTACTGTAAAAATCTGTAACTAACATTAATTTTAAGTTGAAAGTATTCATTTTAGGAACAAGGCAAAGATTCCATTCAACATTCACTGGAAGTCACAGCCAGTGCAATGAGATAAGATTATGAAATAAAATGCATACAAGCTTGTTGATTTCTGCATAAATGGCTACTGGTATTTACTTTGGAGTTCATTTAATCTATATACATGGTAATTCTCCATGTATTTATATGTCTTAATTTTTCTTTTATAAACAGTTTACATACAAAAGTACAATGGACCTAGAATAATTAAACTAATTTTGAAAAAAGTAATACAAATTTAGAAGATACACAGTATCTGGTTTCAAAATTTACTGTATATCAAAAGAATTTAAGACAATCTGATATCAACATAAGAATAGATAATTTAGATTATGAAACAGAATGCAGAGTCTACCCACATATTCAAATGATTTTCAAGAAAAGTTTCAAGGTAAAACAAAATAGCTTGACATGATTCATAATCCTAAAAGTAAAAGCCTAAACAATAAACTTTTGGAAATAAATATCAGAGAAAATATTTCTTCCTCTCAGTTAAGATAATGATTTCTTACATATAACATAAAGCACATAAAATATCAAAGAAACTGTGATAAGTGGGTCTTCATAAAAATTAAAAATCTTTACACTTTAAAAAACACTATTAAGAAGATAATTGAAAACAGTATTTGCAAAATACATATCTGATGATGACCTTATATCCAGAGTATATAAATCATGGTTAAAATTCAATAGTAAACAATTTCCTTTGTTTCTGTGTTTTAATGGGAAAAAAGTTTAAACAAATGTTAGGCATCTAAGCATAAGATGGTCAAAATCAATAGTTATCAGGGAAATGCAATGAGATAGCAGGGCACACCTTTTACCATGGATAATTTTAAAGGCATGGGGATTAACAATGGCAACACTAAGTTCTAGTGAAATACAGAGTAACTAGGAAACTCAGAAACAGAAAATACAAGTACTTTAGAAAAAATTTGGTAGTCTCTTAACAATATTACACTAAAAATTATAATATGACCCAGCAATCTCACTTGAAGGCATTTACTCAGGAGATGAAAACAAAGACACATACAAAAACATTTAGAGCAGTTTTATTCATGATTTCCCCAAACAGGAAAAAACCCAAATACCCATTAACTGACCCATGGTAAACAAACTCTGATAAAGACACACAATTGAATAATAGTCAATGATAACTTACTGAAGTACAATAAGTATCAAATTCAAAAATATAACGCTAAAGGAAAGAACTCTGAGAAAAAGAATAAATCTGTCTCTGTATCATACCATTTATATAGCATTCTAGAAGACAGAAATAATATCAGGGGATACCAGGGATTGGGGCAAGGAGAGGGAATTGACTGCAATATGGAAGGAGAGATGTTTAAGGAGTTATGAAAATACACTATGCTATGATTATGGTGGTGGCTGCATCGCCCCATACATTTGTCAAAACTCTGTACAATTAAAAAAGAACAAATTTAACTATATGTAAATTATTTCTCCATAAACTTGACTGATAGAAGGTAAAAATAATTCTTAAAAGACAACCCATAGAAACACTAATCAAAATAAACCTGGAGGCTTATATTAATATCAGATAATGTGGACTTCAAAAAAGGACTATAACCAGGAACAAAGAGGGTAATTGTGTAATGATAAAGCAGTCAATTCATCTAAAGGGCCAAGAAAGGAAACAAGAAAAGAAAATCTTAATTTGCTCATGATAACAGAGTTTGAAAAACACGAAGCAAAACACGAAGTTGACTGAAAAAGGGAACAACTTAATTATACCTAGGGATATCAAGGCTCTTGCTTAGTTGTTAGTAGATTACTGCCTATTGGTAGAACTAATTGAATGATAATCAGAAAGAATATAGAAGAATTAAACAGCATTATCAATAAAATTGACCTAATTGACATTCTACCAAACAAGAAAAGAATACACATTTTTTTCAACAGTTCATGAACATTCATCAAGATAGAAGTTAATTTTTTTTTAGTTTTCTAATTATTTGGGGAAGTTTTTGCAGACATCTTTTTGTTAATGATTTGTAATATAATTAAATTTGTCATCATACTCTGTAAATTGAAATCTTTAGAAATACAGTGAGACTTATTGTTAATATATGGCTCAGCATTTGTTCTGCAATGGAGAATATTTTATGTTCTTAAACAGAATGTGTATTTTGCAGTTTGACATTTTATATTGTTGATCACATCCTCTACATCTTTCTTTTTCCTGTGGTTCTGTCTAATACTGAGTGGCATCTCAAAAATCTTCATCTATGTTTGTGGATTTGTCATTTAATCCATTAAATTTTCCAGTTTTCCATTCTTATTGAAGATATTTTTATTGGATATAGAAATCCATATTCAAAATGTCATTTCCCCCCCAGGACTTAAAGATAATGACCATCACCACTTGGTCTCCATTATTTTTGACTAGAAGTAAGTTTATATTTACATCAGTTTTCTTCTATATGCAAATTATGCTTTTTTCCTCTGTTTTCAAGATTTTCCTTTTTACATTTGTCTTTTAGCCACCTTTACGTGGCTTACTTTGTATTTTTACTATTTAGGATTCACCACATTTTGGAAATTTGCAGCATTATTTTGTCAAATGATGTTATACCTCACTTTTTCTTTCTATCTTCTCCTTCCATTATATGAAATAAAAGTTCACTAGACCTCTTTATTTTGTCCCATTGGCCTTTGAAACACTTCATTTTTTTAAGAAAAGATCTTTAATCTTTCTGTTTCTCCAATAGATAGTTTTATTATTTTGTTTTCAAGTACATTGACTTTTTCTTCTGCCATCTACAATCTGCTACTAAACTTGTTGGTATATTTTTTTATTACATATAATGTATTTAATTTCATAGAATTATCATTTTGTCCTTGTTATTATAGTTGTCATTTTCATTCACAAATTATCCATCATTTTATTCATTGTTTCCATCATTTCCTGTAGATTTTGCATTGTGGATAGTGTAATTCCCTGTTTCTCTGAAAATAAGACCTAGCCAGACAATCAGCTCTAATGCATCTGTTGGAGCAAAAATTAATGTAAGACCCAGTCTTATTTTACTATAATATAAGACTAGCTGTTTAATATAACATAACATAACAACATAACATAACATAACATAACATAACATAACATAAAACATATAACATAACACCAGATCTTATATTAATATTTGCTCCACAAGACACTTTAGAGCTGATTGTCTGGCTAGGACTTATTTTTGGGGAAACACAGCTGTAGAGAACTCAATTCTATTATCTTTCTTCCAATAGATTTGAGTTTTTGGTCTATAGGGCAGGAACACTATTTAATTCAAATCCCAAACTCTGACTCTCCGCTGGTGAGCCATAACTGAAATGTCTACTCTTCTCTTTTAGATTTCCAGATATTTCTTTCTTTCTGGAAAACTTGAAATTTCTCCCATTTAGGCACAGTTCAGTGATCAGACAAGGATTTATGCAGAGCATATATGCAGATTTTGGAACATGTTCTCTGTTCATCCTCATTACGCAATGAGTATTTCATTTTCCCTCAGGCAAAAAGAGTTATAACAGCAAGTCTCAGTAAAGTTTCATTTCTTCTAGCATCCACTTCCCTTCAATTTCTGACTTTCTGGGTCACTCTCTAAATAATTCTTTAAACTTCAAGCAGCTATTTTTACATAATTTTCTAGAGTTTATATTGGTTATCTGTGGGTGGGCCAATCAGACCAGTTATTATACCATTACTGAATTGGATTCATGCTATAGCAACTCTGAATAAACAACCCAAAATGTCCTAAATTTTTTAAACTGTTGGTTAAATGATGATGGGACAGCGTTTTCCCAATTGAATGTTCTATAAAGAAAGTATCCCATGGAGTATGCTGTTATTTGTCAGTAATTTTTTTTTAATAGACTTTTTATAGCATTTTGCCTTTCTAAATGTTACTAATATCCACTAAGCACACAGGCAGGTTTCAACATCTTTACTGCAGAAAATAATAATAATAAAGCGTATTTTATAGCAGAATGAAAGCCATAATTATTACAGTCTTCACAGTGGATGTCTGAACACATAATTGTAGCAGATTTCTATGATTTGTAATATGATGAGCCACTAAGTGGTATGTGCCGTTTCCCAAAAAATAAGACCTATGTGCCGTTTTCCAAAATATAAGACCTAGCCAGACCATCATCTCTAATGCGTCTTTCGAAGCAAAAATTAATATAAGACCCGGTATTTTATATTATATTACATTACATTACATTACATTATTATATTATGTTAAGACCCGATCTTATTTTACTATAAGATAATTTTTACTATAATTTTTGCTCCATAAGATGCAGTAGAGCTGATGGTCTGGCTAGGTCTTATTTTCGGGGAAATACGGTATCTATATATTTATATTTACATTCAAAATGTAGCCTTCAGACTGGAGGTCATGAGTGGTAGATAAGAATGTCTTGATTTGTGATGTTTGGCTACAAGTAGGAACAAACAAAATACTGCAACTGGATGTAAATTATTCAGTAGATGTATTTAGAGATCGTTTTGTGGTGTTTTATTGAGGAACACGAAGGAGGAATAAAAAGTGCAGGTCACAAGTATGTATCCATCAATTACAACATGAAATATTTTCATACACATCATACATCTATACAGACTGTGTGTTCATTCCTATAATTATTTGTCGTTTTAGAGATGAGAAAACTAGCATTTGTTGAGGTAAACTATTAGCTCATGTGACAGAGTTTATGAGTGGTAGAACTGGAAACTGAATCTAAAACTCTAGAACTCAGGCACTTTCAAGGTTATACCCACCATGGTGCCTTTTGCAGAGTCTATATGCTTGAATATAAGCATTCTCTCTCAGGAAAGCAATGAAAAAACTTAAATATAACTAACTGCCTTAAGTTTATAGATGACAAAATATTGAAGAAGGATATTACAGCCTATGGTTAATGCTTCTCTCTAACAGTTGAAAATGTGGATCTACACAGGGGTGGCTGGAAACAAAGTTTTAAAAAAGACATGCATTTTAATTTCTAGATGTGTCCAGGATTATAAATTTAGCAAATTCTGAATTTTTCTGGAGTTTCCCTGAGCTTTCAACCACTATATTTTGCTCAGACTTGCTATATTTTTCTCAGTTTTGTTCAGTCCTTTTTCAATCCCTT
Organism: Rhinolophus sinicus; assembly: GCF_036562045.2. Lineage (NCBI taxonomy): Eukaryota > Metazoa > Chordata > Mammalia > Chiroptera > Rhinolophidae > Rhinolophus > Rhinolophus sinicus. The sequence goes on along the minus strand of NC_133758.1, from coordinate 35,084,405 downwards.
TGATGAGTTAAAATGCTATATTACCAGAAGAAAATGTTATTCTGAAGTCCACTTGTGATCGGAATTACAAATTTTTAAAGTGCTAAATAAGTTGTTTGAACAACTTATTTTGTATTATGCTAAATCTACAGTTATTTATTATGTGTGCATTCTATGACCCACTAAGATGACAATATTGTAGAGTACAAGTGCTAACTCTGACTGCTAATTAACACACTAAACACTTAAGAGGTACTCTTTCAACATTTTCTAATTTTAATGATATAGTATTTTGTAGTTTTACATTATAAATTGGTCTACAACTTTAGGAGTCCAAAGTTTATAACTGAACTCTCCTTTTTTCTTACTTTTGGCATTGAATTAAATTAAATATATCCTCTCAAGTAACTCATGCTCTGGAATAATACTATGATATGGTTTGTAACTGAATTTTAAAATGCTATTGCAGAATGATGGATTTTACTTTCTTTCAAGCATGTTCTTAAGGAACAAAATCAATAATGCAACTACAATCCATTAAATTAATACTGGGTCTCTTTTGTGATACTCTAATAAAATATTCCCCATAATTATACTATGTTACCATATCTTTTCAGGTTTATGTAATTGACTGCCCAAACTGCAGCATTTAGGAAAGTTTTTGCACTTGGCACCAAGATATCTCAAGTTCATTTCATTTGTGACTTTTGAAAGTTAACAGTCAAGTCATATCTTTTCAGCATAAGACTCTAAGGAATTGCACAGATAAAGAACTAAAAAAGAAAGGAACTTGAAAAGAGTCAAAAGCAAACAGGACTAGAAGGGGATACAAGCAGCATAGAAACAGCAGAAGGCATAGCTTCAAAGTGGGATAGGTGGATTCTCACGATACACAGAGATATCAAAAGGAAAACAAAGGATAACATTTTGGTATTCACCTAACCTTCAAAAGGAAGCCTCCAGGGAAACTGGAAAAAAAGTATTTTAAGCAATATTTACCTGTGGGATTGAATTGTTGAAAAGATGTAGATTGAGATGAATAACATTCTTTTAGAATTTGATTCTATTTTCTATCTGTGGAAGTGGTGCTATATATGCCTTTATATATACATAGGCATATCCCTTTGTTTTCATGAAGGAAGTTGTGATTTTGGGGAGACTGTGGCATAGATTTTTAGATTAGAAATAGTGGCAGTATTGTTTCTTCACTCATGTAAAATGCACTTCCTACAGTGAGTTGCATTTAGTGTATGCTTAACTAAAATCATGTTTCAACTTATATATAACTTATGAAATTTTATTTCATGAAGACATTTAATCCTACCATAAGTCATTGTTTCCATTAGTTTTAATTGGGATTTCTTAAAACAGGTTTTGAGATATTCAAGCCAATCTTCATAGCAAATTACCTTACCTGATAGATTCTTGTCTCAGTGTAAGAGCATTGTCCTTTAGTCTTTGAACCGTAAGACAGTCTTCAGGTGTTGTTTGGAATACTGAGATTGAGAATCAAAATAGGTATTCTAATATAGTTTTAACTTAAAATTTTATGAAACCAGGGAGTTGGGGAATTTAGTCTGAGTACAAAAATCATTGACAGTACTAATGTTTAGAAATCAGATGGAATGATGGTTTGTGCGTACAGACAGATACAGAATCTGTTCCCAATCAAATCACTTCTTTCAAGGAGAATCTTCATTTTCAAATAAATGCAGTGCTCTATATACTTTGAAAGCCTATATACTAATAAAATAGATATATCTAACATGGTGGAATTTCTTTCTGATATAGTGAGTTCTTTACTGGTAGAATATGTATATAAACAATATTGGAGCATTTAAGTAAATGACAGGAAGCTTTCTGAAATAAATCAATGGCAAAATAAAACTTTTAGTATTTTTCTAATTAAACAGAATTTTCTTCATATTAGTTGTGATCATCATGGTAACAGCAAAGTTACTTCCCCTAGGTGATTACGTATCTTCCTACTCAGCCTGAAAACTGTACATTAAAAATTAAAAATGGATTTTAATTTTTAACTGTATTTTTTTTCAATAATTAAAAATATATCTGGGACTTTATCACTGGCCAACATGGATTTAACCTCCTATCTGAAACAGTCCAAAAATGACCAAAATATAAGAAAAAAGTGTTTTCAAAACCTCAGGTATCAGACCACATCAAAGTACAACTAAACTATAGAACAACCATCGTTGAGACTGACCTAAAGTTTAGTTGAACAGAAGTCCTATAGCTAAGGATAAACAGAAGAAACCACTTTGAGACTGGTAGAAGGGGCAGAGATGTGGAACGGGTTGTTCCCACAGCCATATGTGGCAGTTTAAAATCACAAGGGATGTTTTGGCTGTGGATGGCTCTCTGGAGGACCAAGGTCCCAGCCCCACATGAGACTTCCCAGCCCAGGATTCCAGTGCTGGAAAGTGAAAGCCTCAAAAATTCTGACTGTGAAAACAGCAAAGATTGTGGCTAAGATAGAGGCCTGCTGGAGTCCCAGGCATTCCACTTAAAGGGTTCATGCACAGACTTACTCACTGACAGACTCACTCACTCCAAGCTCCAGTGCTTGAAAGGGTTAGGAACATACAAGGAGGAAATGAATTGTCTGGCTTCAGGGTAAGGATAGAGGGGAAGCTTTCTCCCAGAGAGACGTACTAGCAGAAGCCACTGGTGCTTTGCTGAACCCTCCCAGCATGCAGACATAGGCAGTAGCAATATCTGAAGCTCCATCAACCTAGCTAACACCATTTGTCCCACCCCACCTTGGTGATTCCTTGAGACACCACTCCAGGCAAATTGTCCATCCAACCAAGCTACTTCCAGTAGCTTTTGCATACATGTGGCCTCTCTTGACTCATGTTATGGACTTTTCTAAAATTTCTCAAAGGTTCATGAACCCCAAACAAATAGCATCTGGCCTTGGCCTGCTTTATACCTCTTGCTAAACAGCCTCAAGCTCGGCACTAGTGGCAGTCAGCCTCAGTTCACAGATCAGCCTCTCCCAGACACCTCCAGCACCAGTAAAAGGGGCAAATATTTGCAGATCACTTCGTAGCTCGTGCCAAGTGGCCAAGGGCAGGGTACAGGGAGAGGATGAACTTCACCTGCACCAGAGCACCTCCCAATAGGTCCCAGAACCAACACACCCAGTGGCCAGCTTCAGACCACACCAGAGCAACACCCAACCACCTCCACAAATGACATATCCAAAGGGCAGACTGGGCAGGCACCAGAACCCTGCTAAAGTGAATCCTGCTTCGAAGGGTCAGCCCCTGCACCACAGCTCCTCTACTGTAGTCATGACCAGTCCTCACAACCAATCAACCAGAGGGTCAATCCCTTCCACTGATGTACAAACATCAATCAAGACTCAACTACAACAGGAGGGCACACACAACCCATACGAGTGCCACACCTGGAACACACCTGAAATATGTTCACAGAGGGCCTGATTCTCTTGGGCAGACAAAAAACGTCATGATTCACAAGGTATTAAAACCATGATTCAGAAGACTCTAGTAAAAATAGTGAGGAGCATTATTATTTAGAGACTAAGCTAAATAAACCTTAAAAGAAATATGTGAAAGGACCAAAATATTTCCAAATAACTGCACAAGGCAAAGCTCAAAAATAGTGAAAGTAATACAAAAAATATCCAACCAACAAAATATTGATAATATCTGGTATTCAAACAAAAATACCTTACGTACACATAAGCAGAATATTGTAGTTCATAATAGTGGGAAAAAATAAGCAATCAAAACAGACCCAAAAGTGATACAGATATTAGAACTAAAAGACCAGGGTATTAACAGAGCTATTTTAATTGTATTTCATAAATTCAGAACCTTAAGTAGAGCACTAGAAATATTGAAAACACACACAAATTCTACTGCTAGCAATGACAATTACAATGGATATGATGAAAACTACACTATAGAAGAATAATGGTAGATTGGATATTGTATGGGAAAAAAAGTTACTGAAGTAATAGACAAAGCAAAAAGAAACGATAAACTATCCATAAAGCTAAAAGAAATCAATAGCTCTACACTAAAAGAATATTACAGTAAGTCTTTTAGGCTGAGGGAAAATAATATGCAGTCAAAATATAGATTTGCACAAAGGGGTGTAGGGCATAGAAATGTTAACTGTGTATATGAAGATTCAATTTTTTTATTAAGTAAATCTCACTAAAAACATAATTCCTTAAACAGAAATGATAACAATACAGTATGGGGTTACAATGTACAAATAAAATAGATGATACAAATAGCAAAAGAGAGAAATGTGGAAATGCAAATATGCAATTATAAATTTCTTATACTGTACTTGAAATGGTATAATATCACTTAAAGGTAGCCTGTAAGTTACAGATATATACTAAAGCAACCATTAAAATGACAAAATAAAGAATTATACTGACCAAAGTGGTCATAAGATTCTCTTCAACTTGACTACATTTTAGACAGGTTTCTTACTCATTATAGGTCCCTGACCTCCCTTTTCTTAGAGAATTAACTCTAGAAAACTTGCAAATGTAAATTCTTTTTCTGTCCTTTTGAGATGTAAACATTCTCCTGGTACCTTGCCAATTTTACAATGCAGGAGTGTCTTTCTCAATTACCTGGGACTTAATCCTTTGAAAAATAATCATCAAAATGCTAAGCACAATAAGTCAGATGGAAAAAGTCATGAACCACATGATTACAGTAATATGTGACATAAAATTGAAAGCTACAAAACAAATAAGACAAACAAACAAAAACTCATAGACACAGAGAACAGTATGGTGGTTAGCAGAGGAAAAGGGGAGTGGGGGGAGGTAGAAAAGGGTAAAGGAGGTCAAATACATGGTGATGGAAGATTTGACTTTGGGTGGTGAACACATAATACAATACACAGATGATGTATTATAGAATTACACACTTTAAACCTATTTAATTTCGTTAAACAATGTCACCCCAATAAATTTAATAAAAAAATAAAATTAAAAAAACACACAAAAACATAACATAATATCCTATCTCCCATTTTCTATGGAAGTGGGTAGAAGCCTAACTTCTATGAGCACTATTCAGCAACACACAGATGGCCTAATCTCATTGATCAGAGACTCCCCTGCTCCCTGAAAGTCCTCCAGTACTTTTCCTAGCTCATCCCAGTGCTTAAAAACTCTCCCACTATTTGTGTCAGTGGACTTGAGTTCAATCTTTCTTCCCTCTTGCAACAATCTTGACTAAAAATCCAATGCCTATTTCACTCCATCCAGTCAATTGGTTGACAATAATTAATATACCATCAAAGGAGATAAAATTTATCACAAACAGTATTTAATTATCTTTTTAAAAAGAGACAAACGGGAGAAAAGGAATAAGAATAATATATACATACATACATACATACATACATACATATATATATATATATATACACAAATAACAAGAACAGAATTAACCCTGACCTTATCAATATCCACATTATTTAAAATAGACCAATTAAAAGGCAGAGATAATTAGTTTGAATAACAGACCAGTTATATGCTGCCTACAAGAAACACACTTCAAGTATAAAGACACACATGCTTTAAAATTAAAAGTATTGAAAAAGATTATATCATGGAAGCAAAGTACAAGGGATAAAGAAGCTCATTTCCTACTGAAAAAGGGATCACCAGTTCATCAACAGGAAATAAAAATCCTAAATATTTATGCACCTAGTACTAGAACTTCAAATGTATGAATAAAATATTGATAAGATTTCAAACAGAAATAGACAAATCCATGATTAAAGAAACAAATGTCAATATTCCTCCCTCAATGACTGATAGAACAAAAAGACAACAAATCACAAAATACTGATACAGGAAAGTTAGTATATCCCTAGGTAGACAGAGTGGAATAAACAAAGACAGCTATATCCCAAAACTTCAGGTTTTGAGATCACTCCTTCACTCCAGGACATAATGTAACAAGGCCTTGAGGTTAATCATAAAATTCATTTGGCTTGACAAATAGAGCTGATCTGATAGATAGGAGTGGGTTACTTTGCTAATTCCTTTAGGATGGGCAAGCAGAACAAACCTGGTAGACAAATTTCATTAGAAGGCGCCAGTTCCCTTCTTCAAACAAGTTCCCTTCTTCAAACAGCTCCCCTTCCCCAAGCAGGCAAGGGAAGGTATAAAAGTAAGAGTTTTTGCCTCAGTCATGGGGCACCCCCATTCGGGACCCCCTCCTGCTCAGGAGCTGCAACCTCTTCTCCTGCCTCTAATAAACTATCCTCTTTTTAAAACTTTTTGCCTCTCCTGGTCCGTGTTTCCGTTCTTCAGCTTCATGAGACAAGATCCCAGCCCACAGTCAGAAACTGCCCGCAGATCCAACATCACTTTCATCATTTGCGAGCTTGTCTGGGATCACAGGAAAATATCACCTACATCTATACCATATGTAGAAGAAATGAATAATACCATCCCCCAACATGACTTACAGTATACTGCATCCAGAAACAACAGAAAATATCGGGGGTGCCAAAAAAATGTATACAAATAGACAGTATGGTCAACATTGCTCAAGTACTAGTTCGCCGTAATCAGAAGTGTCAGGACGCTGATGGTAACCACTTTGAGCACCTCTTGTAATTGCAGAAGTCAAATGTGACTTGTATTCATCTTTTGTTATCGATATATATTGAGTATTACAATTTTAATAGTTTTCTTTCTTTCTTAAAATGTATATATATATATTTTGGCACCCTCTGTACATTATTTCCAAGTGCACATGAAACATTTACCAAGATCACTATTTTCTGGGCAATAAAATGCAAGCCTTAAATTTAAAAAGATTAAATGATACAAAGTATGTCTTCTGAAAAATTAATAATCAATGGTGGAATGATCTCTAAAAAACTTC